>NC_136067.1:412102247-413434513 GCF_964261635.1 Lissotriton helveticus
TAGACACCGCCAGCCATATTAACATGGGCTGTGTTACATGCTTTTCCGCCTGCCCGAAAGGCAGGCGGTGTTCACTCTGGGGGCCCCCTGTGGGATAGCTGCTCGGCTGCACCTCCTAAAGATGGTCTTCATGGGGGTGGAGTATTGTCAGATGGCAATCCCAGAAGAGCAGAAGGAGTAGAAGCCACTACTGCTAAAGTGGCTTTTTTGGGTCTACAGTGGGAGAAATTCCAGCAACTATATTTACAACAATGATTAGCGATATGCACTCCTTTGTTAGAACAGTTTTTCTTCAATATCAACAAATTATACTGCCTGGTGCTGACCCATATCTTGACTAGCTCCTAGCCAAGTTGAAAATAATTGGTAAATCACAGAAACCTGTGTTGTGGGAAGCACTGTTCACTTATTCACAATAACGTGATTTTTGTGTTTTTCTATTAATCATCCATACATTCAATTCAATTTTAACATAAATTAAACAGATTCTATTTCATCACAAGTTCAGAATTTTCATATGTCCACAGTCTTTTTGATCAAACTGAAAGCCAAAACCAATTCCAAATTAAATGCTCAACAAAGGATGAACGTTTTTCTTTTCTTCAAGAACGATTTTATTCTTCTCATTCATCAGTAAATGCGACAATCTGTGTTTTTCAAACAAATCTCCATAGTTCAACGAATGCTGACATATCCCAATGCATTTCGGTATGCACCTTCGTCAGGGGAATGTACTATAAATAACAAAAGATTATACGTAATTACCAAAAATTAAATCATGTGTATATCCAATACATACACTATTTACAATTGCACATACATTAATTGCAAAAAATAATTTATAAACAACAACCAGAGAATCTCCTGATGTAATTCAAACATCTAGTGTGTATTTGAGAATTCATGCTCACAAAAGTTCACCTGCAACCTCCTAAATTAAACCAAAAAACGTGCTGCCAACCCAGTGCTACCACCACCTCATGCTAGCTGTGATCCAAAAGTAACCAAGGCATAACGTGAATTCCATGTGCTTAAAAGTTCACAACTCTTACCTTCGTCAAATCAATTAAGCTGAAAAATTCCAGCAACACCATCAATGCCACTGTAGGCGGTTGAGGTCCTCTAAAGCAGTCACTCTGCCAAAGCACAGAGTCCCTCATACACCAAGAATTGCAAAGTGTGGAGGGGTGGCAAAAGGAGGTCCAACAGGGTATTCAAAGCACCTAGTGAGACCTTTTATGTAGGCTGGATGCCATTGAGGGAGGGAGGGAATCTGTTGCAAGAGATTAAGGGTGAGTAGTTTTGGATTTTCTAGAGTTTAGGGAGAGGAGGTGGGACTGTTGAGGTAGGTGATGGTAGGAAAAACGGGGAGGGCTTGTTGGTCCCCAAGTACCCTCAACACCCAAGGGGACGTTATAGCCCAACCAGCAGTGCACCAGGAGGTGCATTTACAGAGTGGTGGAGAAAGCAGGCATGGTCTCTGAAGACCTCTTCTCAATCATGCCGCGTGGGACATACTGGACGTAACAGAAGAGCTTGTATGAAGAGTAGTGGAGAAAGGGGGTGGGGCCGCCAGCATCTTGCTGTGCAGGGCTTTTAAAAAAAATGTATTCGGGAAGGGGTGCCACATGGCCCCCCTTCTCGGGGTCCCTCCAGGGCTTATTTCGGCCCTGGGGACCCCAACCCCCAGGCAGGCCTTTTACAAAAAAAAAGCCTGGGCCAGGCTTCCATAGTGGATGTCCTGGACCCTCCCAGGGCACCCACTCACATTTAATGGGGGGGGACGGTGAGAAGCCTGAAGGTCCACATGATCCCTGCTGTCTCACTGCCTCCTGCAGGAGCCAGCATTGCTAACATGCAGCTCCCTCTCTGTAAAAGCAATTTTGCCCTGCTTCTAGCAAGCAAGAGGATTTTTTATGCTCTTGTTTGCTGAAAGCGGAGCAAAATTTGCTGTGGCTTGGTTTGAGCGATAGAGGTCCTGCAAGCCATAGCAAACAGCTGTGTCCTGGGCTGGACACCCAGGGACATATCTGTAGCCAGCCCTCCAGCCTCCCTTCATTGCAGTACACAGCCCAGGGAGGTGGTGGTCCCCAGGGCTGTGGGGGGCTGTATGGCCCCTCGCTTTAATTCTTAGGGGCCGATTCCGATGTCGGGCCTCGGTCAGGGGCCGTAACCGACCGACCTGCTTTGGTTTGTTACGGCTCTGCTAGTACGATGCGACCGAACCCTGTTCAGTCGCATTCATATGGTTCACAATGCAAGCATGCATTCCGACCGGAAAGCATGCTTGCAATGTGAAATGCAGGGGTGCAGTTCATCCCTGCACCCTGTGGCCAGCACCTCAAGGAGCCTGCCACTGGGTGCAGGGATCAACAGAGGGGCGCCATAAGTGCCCCCAGGCCGCCATTCGGTGACCTCACACCCATGGGGGGCCTGCTGGTGGCCCCTTAGACAGTTTCCGACTGCCTTTTTGTGCCGGACACACCGCACGAAAAGGCAGTGAAAAACTGGTATTGTACTCCCTCGGTCTTGAAGAGGCGACCGGGGGAGTACTGGAGGATTACCGAATGGCAGACGGGCTTTCTGAGTCCATCGTAGGCCATCCGGAAATCCAAGTCGGATTCCTTTCCGACCGAGCCCTTCGGAATGGCTCGGTCGGAAAGTAACCTGCCCGTCACATACCGATTCGGTCAGAAGGGCTCCGTACATGGTTGGGAGCCCTTCCGGTCCGAATCGGAATCAGCCCCTTAGCATTTGCTCCAGGGAGGTCGTGGTCCCTGGGCTGCAGGGGTTCCCCACGGGGCCCCCACATTTATTTCATTTTAGCCCTGGGGAGGTAGCATAACATATGGTCCCTCAACATTTATGTCATATTTTGCCCCTGGAATGTGGTTCTCCTTGGAGCCCCCCTGCATCAATACAACATTTTCCCTGGGGAGATGGCGGTCCCCAAAGTACAGGGGTTGCCAGCAGGCAACCCTGCATACATTATTAAGGATGCCACGTGGAGGTGGTGGTCCCATGGGGCTGTGGAAGGCCGCACAGGCCATGTGCATTAATACAGCATTTGCCTGGGGGAGGCAGCAGTAATCCAGGGCACAGGGTTGCCAGCATTCAACCACGCATACTTTATTAAGAATGCCTCGGCAGGTGGTCTTTAGTGCAAAAAGGAGGAGCTCCTGTGTGCCCCCCTCCTACATCTATTGGGCATGCCCCTGGAACCTGGCCCAGCCGGGGGCGATTTGAAATGAAGTGCAGTATCCTGCACTTAATTTTTTTTTTTATTTAAAAAAGCTTTTTTGGCCCTGAGGGGTCTGTGTGGGAGCAAGAGGCCTAGGGGGTCAGGGTGTTTTTACCCTGCCCTCTTTCCTTTTTCTTCCTTTTTTTCTGTGACTCAGTTCAATCCATTCAGAAGATGGTTGCCCATACTTCCAGGTTATAAGTGTTGGCAGATAATCAGATCTCAGCACGAGTTTGGGAGAGGTTTCAGTTTCACTGCTTCCCTGTAGATACATCTGGAGATTTCTTCAAATTACGCCTCAACTTCTGAACAGATTTACACTAAATCACAAAAAGGACAGTTTTTAGACCAACAGCTACCTTTCTGCCAAATTTGGTGTAATTCCATTCAGCAGTGCATTCTCTAGCTGTGTATAAAGTGGCTATGGAAATGAACACTGGCAGAACACTTTTTGGGACCCTCCTTTTTCTCAGCTCCTGCTAGACAGATCGCTCCAACGTTTTTAAAGCAGCAGCTGAAGTGAGCAACCCCCTGCCATGCATAGTTTTGTCAATAATTATGTAATTTCATTGTCATATAACTTGTCACGAGTGATGTAATATGTGAGGTAATAAGCAGTGCATGAAACTGTGGGAGGCAGAGGACAGGCAAAAATCGAATAAATTAATCAGAAACAACAACTGTCCAATGCAGACTATTGCAATTAGCCACAAGCACAAATAAGAATATCAAGAAAACTGTACGCCCGGAGGGGAGGTGAGGTGCCGGGCTTTCCAGGCTCAGCACCGTGAATATTAAAATAGAGGTGGCGGTCAGGGGGGAAACAACACTGCGGGAGGGAAGCTGGCTGGAAGCGGCAGAACGGATCCCATATGGGAGATGTGCAGCTGCCTAAATTGGACTTAGGGGTGACGGGCGACTGCCTATACCTGTTTGCGCTGGGTTACCAGGTCAGGAGTAATACCTACAAAAAGTTTACTAAATAATCCACCCGAGAAAATAAACAAAGAAAATAAAATAAAACATCAAAAGTATAGAAAATCAACGGTTTGAAGGTATGGGAAGTGATCTGTTAGACCCAAAGAAAACAGTATTCAATGCTTGGCCTTATCAGATGACCCCAGGAAGGAGGAAGGGGCGAGATTTGGGGCCCAAACTGAAGGTTGAGCTTGGTGGTGCCGAGGAGAAAAAACAGGAAGAGCTAGGAACAGGACCTAGAATATTAAATAGATATACCCTCAGAAGTAGGGATATTTGGGGCCAAAACCCCATAGATGGATAATAGAGACCTGGTGCCAACATCTAGAACCAAGATTTCAAAACCTACTAAAAATATAGCCCTGGTTCAGAATAAAAAGGCTCCCATGGGAAAGACTCCCACTGGCAAAAAGCAAAAGAAACAGTTGAAGGCAAGCACAGGTAGTTCCCGTGTAACTTCTTCACTTACATCATATTTCAAAGCCCAAGATACACTGACTATAACCAATTCTTCAATGGATTCCATAGAGCCTATAGGGCTAAAGAACAGATTTGATCCCCTGGCTCTTTCAACTGATGTTGGTGGCAGCGTCAGTACCTCTTCACTTCCCCCCTCTAAATAAAAAGACAATACGGAGACTCAATCTATTGGAGAAGCGATCCTGGACGACAGCTGTGGTAGCATACAATCAAATCCCCCACGAGGCAATTTAATTGTAGTAGATAAGCCAGAACCAAGGGGGATACCAATATCAACAAGCTGCATGGGAGCTCACTCCGTCACAGAGGACTTACTAACGACTCTTTTAAAAGAAATAAGAGACAAATTTGCTGTGTCCGAGAGTAACCAACTTAAAATACAAATGGTTTGTGAGACTCTAGAGGCTAAAATGAATGAGATATCTGAAAGAGTAGGGGAAGTGGAGTCAGCCATAGAGGAACTTAAAAAGCAAGTAGATGAAAATACATGGGATATTCCAACAATAAAGAGAGATGACAAAATATTGCTGGAAAAGATGGAAGTTTGGAAAATAATGCACGGAGAAATAATATCAGATACTGAGTGTGGGGACATCAGAACCTTTATAATCAACCTGCTTGCAGAATTGCACCCTGAAATCGAGAAGCAAATCCTGGATGATGACATATAAAGAGTACATCGGGACCCGATCTTTAAAGACCAGGAAAAAAAAAATCCAAGATGGATTTTAGTGAACTTTAAAACGTATGTACTCAAAGAGAAAATCTTGGCAGCAAGGTTAAAAGTAGGAATGTATAAGAGAGCAGATTGGTCATTGCGCATAAGGTCAGATATTTCCCATATAACTCAGGACAAACAGTGGGATTTAGGGAATTCGATGCAGGAACTAAGAAACTTGGGTGGAACAGCAAATTTACGTTTCCCCGCCTCCCTCAAAGTTATGTGGAACAATAAAATGTTCAAATTTAAGGATCCGGAAGAGGCAAATGTATTAATTGAGCAAATAAAGAGCACATCCAAATGAACAGATTTATGGGTTTAGTGCCAGACCATAGAGAGAGCCAAAAATCAGAGGTATCCAATCTTACCTCTACCAGAAGAAAGGGAGGGTTCCCTAGGGGAAGGTGGGAGGGTCACATATAAAATGGAAAATTTAAAAACATCACACACAGGGTGGGGGAGCAAGTGGGAAAAAAGAAAAAAAAATCCTCATTTATTCCTTTACTGTCAAGGGTGGTATGTAGGCCTTGGGGACCTCTGTTAAAATACAAATGATAGTAGGGAATTCAGTATGTCCCGGGTCGGCTCTTACGAACAAGGGAAAAGAATACTAGAATATTTAAACTTGTCAGAGTGTAATGTTATTTTGGTTTAGGAATCGCACTTAAAGATGAGTGGGAGGGGGTCGTAAAACAGCAAAAGTGGATTCAACACTGCGACGGTATAACGCAATCCTGTACAGTAAAAGGAGTCGCCATTTTAATTAAAAAATCAGCCCAGGCTATGTTAGGCGAATGTAAGGTAGACCCTCGGGGAAGGTGGTTTATTGCCAGAGTCAAGAAAAATGATACTTGGACATCCTTTGTAAGTTACTGTGGGCCAAACCTAGACGACCCTGCCACCCTATATACTCTACTTTTCCACCTAGTAAATATAAACAAGCACATTATACTAGGGGAGGACTTCAATATAGTCCTTGACCCAAATCAAGACTTCACATCAACCAGAGTAGGTTCTAATACTTATGAAATGAGAACGGCCTTGAGACAATTAATGTCAGACATCGGGCTCGTAGATATCTGGAGAGAGAAGTCCAAGGAACACAAGACATTTGGTGGGATGTTCACCTTTTACAACAAAAAGTGTGGTCATCGCTCCAGAATTGATTTCTTTTTAATCGACATTGTCACAAGCAGAAACATCAATTCAGTTAGTCACGTTCAGGAACATCTTTCTGATTATTCAGCAGTTGTGTTAGAACAGGAAGTGGGAAAAAGCTCTCCCCCGCCGAGATGGACAATTAACCAAGTATTACTACAAGATGGTGAAGTAGTTGAAAAGGTGAAGGAGGAGACAAAGGAATTTTTTGAAAATAATGTAAACTCAGGTTCCCCCCAAATAATTTGGGATACTTATAAGGCCTACTTAAGAGGCTCTCTAACAGCTATATCGTTCTTCCAGGCCAAAAAGGTGAAAGAGGTATCCAAAAAATTGGAAGCGGATATTCAGAAGCTGCAGGAGCAGCTAGAACAAGATCAGGGGAATTCCAACATTCTTAGAGAATTAAACATTGGGAAACATAAGCTCACTGGCTTTTTAGAAATTCAAATAAAAAAAAAGTGGGACGCCAGTAAATTATCACATCATGAGTATGGTGAGGATTGCAGTAAACTCTTGGCGTGGAAAACCAAGGTAGACCAAGCAAGAAATTGGATTAGAGACCTCCGATGTTTGAGCATTGGCAATATCATTTCAAATGATTCCGAAATAGAAGAGGTCTTTGTCCAGTTCTTTTAGAATGTATACACTGATGAGACTCCACTTGAGGAACCTAGAATGGAGGAATTTCTGTCAGGTATAGTTCTTCCCTCCCTACATCGAGATGAAAATGATCAATGAAACCTCCCCATATCTAAAGAAGAGATAATTCAATCGATCAGCTATTTAACAAGGGGTAAAGCGGTCGGTCCAGATTCAATCCCCAACACATTTTATATCTGTCTAAAGGATGAACTTGTTCCTTTCCTCCTTCAACTCTTTAAATCTTGCTTCATTGGAAGAGACCACGATAACACTTTTACTAAAACCAGGTAAAAAAACCTAGACTCTGTGAGTCTTATAGACCCATTTCACTTTTAAATTGTGATCATAAGATTTATTCCCAGATAATCATCAAACGCCTGAATTAGGTAATGGGCAGCTTAATCCACCCTGACCAAAAAGGGCTTATGAAAGGGAGGCAACTCAGCGAATTGACTCATGACCTAATTGCGGCGATAGATGTGGCACAGACCCATAAAGTCCCTTTGGCAGCAATGACATTCGATGCTGCCAAAGCTTTTGTTCAGGTCAACTGGGCTTTCCTATTTAAAGTAATTCAACATCTTTACTTAGGCGACAATCTATTATTAGCAATCAAAGCCATTTATAAGAATCCTATTGCCAAAATTATTATAAATGGGAAATGGGAAATGGGAAACTAACTAGGCCAATACAAATAGGCTGGGGCACTAGGCAGGGGTGTCCCCTGTCTCCTTTACTCTTTAATGTTTACATTAAGCCCCTAGCATGTATTCTGAGAGAGTGCCAAAACATCATCCCTTTCAGCTGTAACGGTTAAGTAAAAAAAAATTGGGTTATATGCAGACAACCTCATAATTTATTCCAGCGATCTAGAAAGATCGCTTCCAGAGATATGGTCTAAATTAGAGAACTTTGGCAAGGTTTCTGGGTACAGTATAACCAACAAAAAACTAAATTAATGAAATGGAACACCAACTTTAGGAGTACATATACAAAGCAAGAAATCTGATATCTGGGCATCCAAATAGTCGATATTATTGAAAAAATAGCAATGGTTAATTAATAAAAAGTCACTAAAAAAGTCAGATTACAGTTGCAATCATGGGGGGGGCTCTCACGTTCATTATTAGGTAAATCAAATCTACTGAAAATGTCGATCCTGCCAAAGTACACCTTTCTGTTTAACTCTATTCCCCTAGATTTTCCAAAAGTGTGGTTTAAAAAGGTGCAGGGCATGTTTTCAAGTTTTATTTGGGGAAACAAAAATCCTACAATCTCTCTAAAAAAAACTAGAAAGAAAAACATTTACGGTGGCATAGCAACCCCTGATCTATTCTTAAACTTCTGCGCTTTCTAGTTAAAAAACTTTCGACAACTATTACTGGAAAACAAATTCTTTTCTCCACTCTATAAGGCCCTCACAGCAGAGTTCTCCCAACAAACGGGGTGTTTCTTATACAAATTCGGGCACCCAAAATACTTTAAGAAGGTCAAATTAAAGATGCTTGTCTCTGTTATAAAGCTTTGGTACCACGTTAGACATCTTTTAAAGATTCCATCTTTCAACGAGGCATCTCCCATTTGGGATTCCCCAGGAACACCCTTATGTCTGGAAGATGTTCTTGCAACCCCCCTTCGCACGTGCGGTATCACTACCTGGGGACAACCGATTTTTGTAGCAAAACTGATTTTGTGGCTTCATTTCTTGTCGGTATGTGAGGACCCCGTTTTGAAGTTTAAATATTATCAGTTGAGCAGTTGGGCAAGAACTGTGGGCAAAGAGTTAAAAGGGAATTTGGGACTGGCATCGAAAATTTGTGCCTACAAAACAAAGCCTAAAGAAGTAGCAGAGTGGTAATGGTTTTTAGCCCAAAATGGAGAAGACATGCACGTCGCATTCAATGAGACTTGGAAGAAGGACCTGCCGGACGAAGTATCTATGTCTTTTATATGGTCATATGTGAATGCTGCACCCTTAAAAAAAATCACATCTTTACAGTACATAAAGCCTACTGGACACCCCAGAAACTATTGAAAATGGGAAGTCAAGAAATTAAGAAGTGTCCAAAATGTGGAGAAGAAAAAGCAAATGAGGTGCATATGTTTTGGGATCCGCGCTTAGTGCCAGTGACTTTAAATTATTCTGGTCTATAGTTGCAACAAGACTCAGTGGGCATACCCCTGCCCTTGCTTCGAATATTGCCCCTTCAATTTTGGAAAACCACTTCTGTGATCTTTATGGCATCCCTGAGCTTGATGAAAAGCCTGTCACTGTCCTCGAACCTCAGCAGTCTGTAAGTATGAGTGGGGCAGAGTGGGGACGGCTAACCACAGTTCCCTTATGCCCCGCCCCAGTTGAACTTTTCACCCTGGCTGAGGTAGAGACAGCTATAGGCAAATTGATTCCTAATAAAGCTCCAGGTTTGTACAAATTGCCAGGGGATTTGTTTAGGACGCAACCGAAAATTTGGGCCCCCTATTTGGTGGTTCTGTTTAATGGTATTCTACAGGGAGATGACCTGCCACCTACCTGGTTAGGGGCTGAAATCGTGCCTATTTTAAAAAAGGGTTGTCCATTAACCCCTTCTAATTATAGGCCGATCAGCCTAATTGATACATCTCAAAAGTTGATGGGGAGGGTCATCCTTGATAGGATTTTAGGGTGGATTGAGGATAATGGGATATTGTCCATACTCCAGGCAGGCTTTAGGTCTGGCACCTCCACTCTAGACCAAATATTTCACCTGCAGGTCCTATACTGGAAGACAGCCAAGGTGGAGGGTGGCAGCCTCTACCTTGTGTTCGTGGACCTGCGGGCAGCTTTCTTAAGCACATTCCTCCCCCTCCATCAACAAAGTGGGCAGGACTACAAGGAATGTATAGCATACATATACACCCAAAATGTGCCTGGTTCTGTCCTTACACCAAGTACACCAATAATATACCAGCAACAATACATTCTACAATAAAGCAAAATTGAAGCAGTGAAAAAAAGTTTGAAATAAAATGTAAAATGCTCTAAACCCAAACAGCATATTACAGCAACTACCCCTACAAAATCTTTTTAAAAGTTGAAGAAAACTATTAAATAGCTATTTCACACAAACACCAATTTACACACACTCAACAAACAAAACTGAAAAAGTAGCAAAAATAGGAGTGCCTGCCCTTCCTCAAACAACGATCTTTTTGCAAATGACTGCATACTGAATTTTCTCAAAAAGTAAACATTGTTTGTGTGTGGAAGCAGCAGTGATTGCAGACAAAACGAGAGTGCTGCTTTACCTCCAAAAGCCAAATACAAAATGATCAAGAACAGAACAAAGAAGAGGGAATACTCTTCATGACTGTACAGAAAGTTGCTACTGCATGTATAGTACCCTCCCAGTGTCTATGGTATGTGGAAAAAGTCAAAATAAAAATGCATTTTGACCTAAACCATTTGCCTAAGCAGATCATTCGGATAAACTTTCAGCCCAACAGGGTATGTTGTATTTGATTTTCAGGTATCCGCATTAAAAGAACTGCTGCTCGCATTCTGAATGCCAGTTTACACTAAAAAAATTAACCAAACAGTTTGCACGGTAAAAATAAATTTAAAATATATGTTGCGACCGCTCGGGTTCAGAGAATGTTGCTCATCTTCATGCGGATCACATTGTTCTTTTGTGCTTCTCTAGGATTTCCACCAAAAAGAATCCTTGAGGTAGAACATGGCTGATTAGCATTATCTTGGGTATTATGCATATAGGGACATATTTAGCAAGCAGTTGTGTCACTTTTGCACAACGCAAGGACCCCTTTAGAGTAATACAATGCAGCGCACATCGCTGTGTTGCAGTACTCTCTCCCAGGAAGATGTTCCAATGGTGTTCTCATGCAGTGCCCATGGATTTTGATGCATTCTCACATTTACCATTACTGGTAGACTTGGGAACAGTGGTGGCTTCTCTATACGGGCGTGGGGGCGTCGCCCCACTCCTTTCTCCCAGTGCGAGAAGGCAGAAACATAAAATGGTAAAACTACAATTTTCTGATTCTGCCTTCTTGCACAGCAAGAAAGCAGAAGTGCCTGGTGCCTGGTTGGGGGCGTGCGGTCCTTCTCTAGGGCAGGGGGGGGTAGCTTTGCCCACTGTTGTGGGTAGTGACTGTTTGGTCGACCTCAGGGCCGAACAAACCAGTCATGCGCACTCCCTTTTTTTCTCTATGTAAGCTGCATGTAGGCTGCATGCAGCCTACATAGAGAAAATGACCCGGCTGGGGTGCTCTCCGCTGCACCTCACCAATCACAAAGCTGCCATTGCAGCGTTATGATTGGCTTCTTGTTCCTGCAGAGGCAGGAAAGCAGAAGCCGGACCTGCGCGTGGACACGCGGCTGAACCGGAAGCCACCTTTAGGATGGGTCATTCCATGCCGAGGATGCACTCCTGCACGGCTGAAGCCGAAGCCTGTCTCCGAGTTAGACCTCAGCCTGGGCGGGCCTCTGTGGGACCATCCATACAGTACATGCTGGGACACAGGCCTGGGTGCCCCTGTGTCCGTGGGGGGAGGAGCGCTGCCTACCTTTGTGCTCATCTCTTCCTTTCCCAGCGGGGCCTGATGTATGGTACAGACATGGGATCATGATGTAAGGGGTGCCTTCAGTGATTGATGGGCTGTGCGCCCCAGCTCTTGTGCTTTTATGCGCACTGCCTGTGTACACACAGCCCCTGCGTCCTCAGAGTGCACCCACTCACGTGGCACTGCGCTTACAGGGAGAAATGACTGCAGAGTTTCACCGGAGGGCGGACGCTGCAGCTGCGTTGTCCTAGCTCACAGAAGGCCCAACTGCACGCTCTATGTGAGAAAATTGGGGCACACAGCACACACAGCACATCTGCAGATGCACCATGCATGCACTATGCAGAGCTCCCCCACCCGGACCACCGCCAGAGATGAGGACATGGAGGGGGTCAAAGCATGACAGAATCCTGCTGGTCTTCTGGACAAAACCCCTACCCTACAGATCCCCCACTCCGAGTGCCTCCTGCGGACATCTCACCCACACAGCCCGCAGACCTCTCTCATTCACAGCCTGCAGCCTCCTTCAGATCTGCTGCCCACACCCCATCTAGGTCATTCCTTCCGCATTCCTTAAACCCCCCTGGGACCTCTTCCACTGTCCATGAACAGTAAAGAGTCGTAGGGTCTTAGGGTGGATGCAGCTTCACCTGTGCCCCAAGAGGCAGAGTATCCCCGGGTTACAAGAGGAAGGAGGTATGGAGTGCAGGACCCCCGGTGGGTCTTGGATGTGTGGGCACATTGGACATGATGGTGGCTGTGCTGAGAGAGAGGGGTGAGTCTGTTATGCAGAGGGTCTTAGTTGGAAGAGGTGGGATGCAATGGCTGATGAGTGTCGGGGTCTGAGTGCAGGAGAGTTTGCTCCTTATTGTACTCAGAATGAACTGGGGTGTCTGGGTTCAGGACCGGTCCATCTCTCTGTGGCCAGCAGGACCTCCGTGCTGGATTGTGGATCTGAGGTTACAGGATTATCCTGGATTCTATCATGGAGAGAAGCTCAGAAAACATGGGACCCGCGAAAGGTAAGGTAAGTTAAGTTTAATTTTATTTACCCCCCGCGCGACCCCCCTTCCCTCGCGACCACTCGCCCTTTAATCCAAGCCCCACCCACCCCTCATAGCATCCCGATAGCTGTGGATTCAGCCTCTCTCTGACTGTCATATACCTAGGCATGTAAATCCATCCGGAGTCTATTTATGTAGGTATTCTTTTTTTTTTTTTAAGTTTGATTTTATTGAAGAAATAAAAGATCAGAGAGGGGAGGGGAATGAAGAAACAGAAAAATGGATATGGCAACAATATACATCATAAAGTAAAAACAATTGCAAATATGAAATATACAAAAAGAGAATAAGCAATGTAAGTAAAATCGTATTAGTGAAAAAATCAATGAAAAAATATAGCAAGCACAATAAATTCAGAGCAGGAAAAATAGATAAACTAGCAAATGCACCATAATATAACAATAAAAATTACATATTAGGGAGAAAGGCAATGGGGGAGTCAAGGCGGTTTACGTACTTCAACTGAATCAGGGTCTAGGGAAGTAATTAAGGGAGCAGATGAGGAAAGATAATTTACCAGAGGAAGCCAAATTAAGTCACGTTTGATTGCAAGGGAGATGGGGGAAACGTAATTAGTGTCTAAACGGTGATGAAAACAAACAGCATTCCACCAAGAGCGGTATGAAACATTGGCAACTTGCTTCCAGTTAGTGGTAATGGTGTGAAAAGCAACAGCTATCAGGTGATCAATGAGGAGATAGTGATGAGGAGATTGGGGAAGATCAGGGGAGAGAGAATCCAGGAAAATGTGTGAAGGGGAAACGTGAATCTGAAAATGGTAAATGTGTTGGATTTGAGTCCAAACTGAGGTCCAAAACTGGAAGACAGGGGGACATTCAAACAGCATGTGTTTTAAATCTGCAGAAGGGCAGGGACAGGACCAGCAAATAGGAGGAGTGTCAGGTGAGAAAGTTGACAAAACAAGTGAATAAAATTCTATTATAAACAAAATAAAGAGTTTGGGTAGTGTGCGCAGCTCTAGAAGTCTTATGAAGTTTAGTCCAGAGTCTATCCCAGAGAGGAATCGTCATTCTTGAGATATATCGGATTCCCAGGCAAGTTCAAGTTTAGTCTTTGATCTATCGGCAGTAACGCGGAATGAATTGTAAAGGGACGACGCAGAAGGAGAGGAATCTATTATTGAGGAAATGGGTCTGTGGGCGAGGGAGACGTCACTAGAAAGGGGTAGCGACTGAAGATAAAGAGTAAGAACAGGGTACAATGAATTATATTGTGATCGAGCGTTGGAAGGTAAAGAGAATTGAGATTGAAGGTCTGAAAAGGAAAGGGGAGAATCATTAGAGAGAAGTTGAGAGATCCAGCGTAGACCGCAAGAGTGCCAAGTCCTCCAGAAAAAAGTACGATTGCGAAATTTAAGCTTTGTATTATACCAGATAGGTTGATCATGTAATGAAAGACGGGAAGGATAAGATGAAGGCAGGAAAAGAAGGAGAAGCTTATGAGAATGAGAAATGATAGGATTGCAAAGATGAATCAGTTTGGACGTAAAAGATAAAAGTTCGCGAAAATTGAAGGGAGAAATAAAAGAGGATTCTATAGTTAACCAAATGGCCAAAAGCCAAAGTGAAAGCCAGATATGTTATCATCTTGACGGATGTTAGTAAGAAAGGGTTCCAGAGCTAAAACAAATAATAAAAGGGATAATGGACACCCTTGTCGAACACCTCTTTGGAGGGTAAAATAATCCATTAACAAAAATGGAAGCTTGAGGGCCGGAATAAAGTAATGAAATAATAGAAATGAACTTGGAAGGGAAATCAGCCCATCGAAGATCCTGGAACATAAAGTCCCAGCCAATCCTGTCAAAAGCTTTCTCAGCATCCAGGGAGATAGCGGCTAAGGGAAGGTCCAAAAAAGCTGCCTTGTTAAGAATATTAAAAAAGACGCTAGAGTTATCGGAAGAGAGGCGGCCTTTAACAAAACCCGACTGTTCAGGGCCAATTAAATCGGGTAAAAGGGGATCCATTCGTAAAGCTAAAATCTTGGCTAGTATTTTGTAATCTGTGTTAACTAAAGAAATAGGTTGATAATTCTTACATAAAGAATGATCTGTGTCTTCTTTAGGAATCAAGCATATTAAGGCCTGTTGAAAAGAGCTGCTCGACGAGCCTGCATCGAGGAAGGAGTGGAATAAGAGTAAGAGTTTTGGTAAGAGGAGAGAGGCAAAGTGTTTGTAAAATTCGATAGTGAATCCGTCTGGACCAGGAGCTTTACCGTAACGTAATTTAGAGACAGCTTGGGAGATTTCAGTGAGTGATATATCCGAATCTAAAGCATTAAAATTCACATGGGAGGAAGGAGGAGAGGGGAGAGAACGAAAATAAGAAAGAAGGTCCGCCGAAGTAGGAACTTGTTCCGGGGTGTAAAGTGTCTTGTAAAAATTGACGAATTCGTTAAGAATATCCGTATCTTTAAAACGAGATTCCCCCGAGGAAGTCTTAATCAAGTCAATCTTGGTATGTTCCTTCCTGATTTTCAAGTAATTAGCAAGAAGTTTCCCCATTTTGTTCCTACCCCCATAATAACGAGAGTTACATTTTAATAGGAGATTAGAGGCAGCGTCTGTTGTGAATTTATTGAAAGAAATTTTGGCATCAATAAGTTCTTTAAGAGAGGATTGTGAATTGGAAGAATGATAAGCGAGTTCCAAGCGTTTGATATCAGCGAGTATTTGGGCTGATTTGGCTGCTCTAAGTTTCTTCCCCTGCGACACAAAATTTATGATAAAACCCCTAGAGGCTGCTTTGAAAGAATCCCAAACCATAACAAAGGGTGAGTCAGGGTATGATTAAATGGGAAAAATTATGTGGCAAAAGTAGTGAATTCAGAGCCGAAAATGGGGTTGAGAAGTAGAGTTGTTGAATCTCCATCTACCAAAGTGAGGGGAAAAGGAAGGAGATCAATGTCAACAAGGAGTCAAAGATTTACTGAGAAAAATATGGTCAATGCAGGATTGGGAGTGGTGGCAAGGGGAGAAAAAACTATATTCTCTGAGATCAGGATTACATAATCTCCAGATATCAACTAGTGCATTATTTTGAATTGTTTCGGTATATTGGGAGTGCATCTTTCGGTATATTGGGAGTGCATCTTGGATGGTACAAACTTAACTTTCGAGTGACGGTCAAGGAAAGGGTCCATAATTTGATTGCAGTCGCCACCAAAAATAATGTAATCATCAGGGAGAGAGGCTAACTTGTCGGAGATGGAGGGCCAAAAGGATTTATTGGTTCCAGTGGGAGCATAAACATTAAAGATCACAAGAGGGATACTATCGATAAGCAATTTAACAATAACCCAACGACCATTAATATCACATTCATGAGAGAATGAGGAAACATTCAACTTTTTGTGGAACAAAACCAATACCCCATTTTTCTTTTCAACAGTAGGGGAACAGAAAACATGACCTACTCAACAACGTTTAAGTTTTAATGACTCTGCTTCCGAGAGATGGGACTTCTGAAGCAGGGCGACATCAGTTTTGAGTCTGGCGAGGTGCGATAACACCCGTTGCCTTTTAATTGGAATATTTAATCCTTTAACATTCCAAGTTGTAACACGGAATGTAATGACAAGAAAAAACAACTAGCAGCATTATGCTTGCTAAGATCTAAAAGAGAGAAGGATAAGGAATAATGCAGAAAGAGTGATAAGTGTGAAAAGGAAGACAGAAGAAAAGAAGAAAGAATATAGAGAGAAAGAGAAGAGAAAAAGGAGAGAGAAGAAAAATAGAAACAGATAAAGAACAAAAAGACAGTACATGTCTGAAACAGACGACTGAAAAACATACTTAGAAAGACAATACGCCAAAAACGAAAGGAGGGTGGTGGTGTCGAAAGACGACGACGTTAACATCAAGAGCGGGCAACGACCTCCATCTATGCAACTCCAAGAAAGGCAATAAAACAGACACAGAAGGATATTCAAGATGAGAAGGGAGGAGGAACCATCTGTGTGGAGGAGAGAAAAAGATGAGGGTTACCAGGAGTGGAAAGAAACAAGAGGATAATAAAAAACCTAGACAAAGGATGGAAATAAACGTATGAAACAACAACAACAACCAGATCAACAAATAGAGAACAGCATCAAACATAACCAGGATACCATCAGGACCAATTAAACATGTCTGGAAACGTCCATTGCACCGGCTCCATTTTGCCGAAGAAATGTTTGCAGGACTGCCGGATCATCATAAGTGGTAGTTTTATCCTTATAGGTTACCTTGAAGAGACATGGATGAAGAAGACCATATCTAGCATTTAGGGCCCTCAGTTGGGGGCGCAAGCCCAGAATTTTTTTTCGGCGATCTGCGGTGGCCTTGGAAACATCCTAAGATAGAAAGAGACGTTGACCTTCCCACGTAATTTGTTTCTTGAGTTTGGCGGCTGAAAGAACCTGCAGAAGATCAGTGTATTGAAGAAACAACATGATGATACCTCTAGGTTTATTAGAAACTTTGGGACCAAGGCGGTGGGCTCTCTGGATGTTGACAGAGGCTAATGCAGGTGCGTCTAGAATTTTTGAAAGGAAAGTTTGGAAAAAAGTGGTAGGATTAGACCCTTCTGTAAGTTCAGGAAGTCCATATAAGCGAAGGTTGTTTCTACGATTCCTATTTTCTAAGTCCTCCGTCTGTTTCTTGAGCAGTAGTATCTCGGCTTCCATTGAGGGTATGTGAGAACAAGAGGATTGAAGAGAGTCAGTAGATTGTTCCAGGATGGGAACACGAGAGTCCAAGGAGGACCACTTGTCTTGCATAGTCAGTAAAGTCTTGGTGGTTACTTCCATAAAAGGCTTGAGAGCACGAAATTCCTCTAAAATAAGATCCATGGAAGAAGAAGATGAAGTACTCACTGGGGAAGGAGGGTCCTTCTTGAGACGTTTGGAAGAAACCAAAGTTGATGGTACCTTGCCACCATTATGAGACTTAGGAATAGCACAATGCATTGTAGCAGACTTCGACATTGCGCCTTCCTCCATATCCTGAATGGGAGAGTCTGAATCCGAACAAGCGGAAACTTTAGAGGCTGTAGAGAGTTTTAAGTTGCGGAGTTTCCCCATGAAAGAACCCAGTCAAGAATGGTTGAAAGTAGAGAGACTGGGTACCACTGTTATGTAATATATTCAGGGTTGAAGATACTGGAGGAAGAGTGGGAAATGAGATGGAATAGACATGCAAAAAATGAAAAAAGTCAGGGAAGTGGCATTGAAAGAGGACGGCTCCATTGCGTTATATAAGAAGGCATCATGCTGCGGAGGTGAAAGTAACAGAAGAACGACTTGAAGAAGATGCTGGAGTCACTTCAAACAGGTAACAACACTGTTGTGACATCTGATCAATAAAGTATTCAACATATGTTACACCTCGTCTCCGTCCCATTCATCAAAAATCTGAGATCACATTCAGGAGGAAAGGCCATCTTCATAAGAGCATAGAGGAGGCTGAGAAGAAGAGAATGCGCAATGCAAG
Source organism: Lissotriton helveticus (assembly GCF_964261635.1). Lineage (NCBI taxonomy): Eukaryota > Metazoa > Chordata > Amphibia > Caudata > Salamandridae > Lissotriton > Lissotriton helveticus. The sequence continues at coordinate 412,120,586 of NC_136067.1, forward strand.
CCCTTGAGGATATGAGAACCAAGCTGCGGCAAGAAAGAGTCTCAATGAAGCCCAAATTGTGAAGATGAAGCAAGCGTTGCCGTCATATCTCATTCAAAGTCACCATAAACAGTATGCCAAGGGGTCCAGAAATGCATGCAGACAATTGAGTGTGGCACAAGTAATCCAGTGAGGAGAGCACACTAAAATCACAAAATGGCGGCTAGGGCTAAAAGATGAAAACACATCGAAAAAATAGCCAGAAAGTGCTCGAAATGGAAATATAAAATGAGTGCTGGTCTCATCTTTCATAAGAAATCCTCACTGAGGTCTTAACTGGATCCATAGAGGCAAGCAGGCAGTCGCACTAATCAGTGGCATTCTCAGGAGAAAGTGTGCGCAAAGCCCACAAAATGGCGGTTGAAGCCGGGAAATCCGAGTCGCGGCAGCTAAAACCTGCAAAGGGACGTTAAAATTGAAAACAATGAGGGCGCTGGGCTCACCTCACATTCCGAAGATGCTTAGGGGTCCGCAGAGAGCCAGGCAGCAGGTAAAACCTCCGAAATCACTGAACATGTGAAGGTCGACGCCGGAACCTCGAAGTCATGCCGCCATCTTGGCCGACGCGCAAGCCACGCCCCCCTATGTAGGTATTCTGGAGTTTTGTTTGGGTGTGCTTTTAACTTGAAGGCTATAGTTCAATCGAAAAAGGTGGTGTTCTCTATCGTTGTTGCAGGCTGTACATGTATATGCGACGTAAAATGTTTGCTCAATTCACATGGTAAAAGATGTTCTGTTATAAACACAAAATATGGATGAGCAGCACGTTAATGAGTGTTCTGACTGAACAAGCAGCACAAGTTTCATAAACTGGTTTGACAAACCCTTAGCTTAACTCAAAAATAATAGTGTCAATATTTTGGTGTTAATAATGACAGGACATCACAGTATATTTGCGTTTCTTACTACCGGAAAATGAGTAATATGTCTTAATTTGACATGGAATACATTGTGCTGCTCGTATCAGTTTGTCTCTTTTTAAATCCCCCAAAAAGTATTTTTCACTGTGGGTGATACGAATTCAGCTGCAGATTGTTGGGTGCACCGCTGCTTGTGTGCTTGCTAACAGTCTTATTTTCGGTTTGCATCTGACTTTATTTTGTGTGCTATGAACAGGACCACGAATTGTGTCATCCTGCAGCGTGTGCTTCATAATTATGGCAGTGGTGGTTTCTTTATTCTTCTAGCCAATTCATCCACCCCTTCCTTACTGCATCCCTCTATTCGCCCCACAACCTCATCCATCGACCCCTAGCCAACACATCCATTCATTCACCCATCAGCGTATTTGCCGATTCAGGCTACTATCCTCCTCAAACACATTTATTCAAATCCGTACCCACCCATCTGCATCACTAATTATCCATACATACATACAAACCTGCATGCATGCATCCAACAATCCACCCATCCACAACTGGGAAATTACTGATTTCTGAACAATGAATGTGTAAAACATTAAGGTATTCCATGTAAGTGATATAGTTGTTGTTTGTTTCACATATTTTACTTAATCTTGCATTCCTTAAGAGTGCCCCCTATTTCGAGGATGCTAGTAAATCTCGAGAAAACTCAAACTATGACCATCAGCAAAAGAAAAAGAAAAACCTTTTACGTGGTTCTGGAACAAATCTCGCATCAAAGACACGCCAATATATAAATATTTAGGCGTGAAGATTGACAACGGCTGCCGATTCAGTGCACAAAGGTCTTGCATCAAAGGCAAAGGGATAGCTTTGGCAATTGCTTTAAAAACCTTGAATAATAAGCTATATGGTCCATCACTAACACCTTTGGTACAAGTTATTCGAGCTAAATTACTGCCTACAATCACTTATTGAAGTGAGGTCCTACGAGGCAGAGATGCAACAATACTTGACAGCACAATCATAGCCGCATATAGAATTATTTGTAGTCTTCCTAAGGGGACCTCCCCACCACAGATCAGGCTGGAGTTTGGCATCCAACAGCAGCTCCTGGCACGTCAGGGGGCCTATATATGCGTATGGGACAAAGTGAGGAAATCTGCACAGGGAACATTGAACGAATATCTGTGGAGGGAGATAGAGCAGTCTTCGACCTCGCCTGCAGCCAAATATCTAGCAAAAAGCCTTGTAAATACCGGGCTGGAACAGCTTTGGGCTACCTCCTTAGATCACAAAACTTTCAATAAATTGGTAAAGAAATCTATCAAACACCAGTCGTCGGTACAAGATAAAACAGATTTTTCAAAAAGAACGCACGCTTGGATGACTTTGAACTCATACTCGGCAAAAGCTCCTAAGAACTATTTGGGATTGGGCTATGCCAAAAAGACCAAAATGTGCTGCTCAAGATACAGACTAGGGTTGCAGCCCTGCACTCAGCATTTCCCACACTGGTTAAAAAAGAAAGCAGGCTTGCCATGCCGGCTATGCGGTCATTCGCAAGAAGATATGATTCACCTATTATGCTCTTGCGAGAAAATGCAAGAGGAGAGGAAACTTCTTTTGAAACAACATTTTATTCGGTTTGGGATACGTACATGAAGGAGTGCAGTACTTACCTGTTTTTCATCTCAGGACCCTCAACTGAGTTGCGGGCTTGTAAAATTTTTAAAGGCTGTGGAAGAAAAAATGCCAGGTCTAGAATCTTGAACCGATCTGACCCCATCCTGTTTTGTAATACAAACTATGTCTACTTCCAAATACTGTGTGATAAATGAAAGGCTAATACGATTTTATAACTATGAAGAACAGAACATCATTGTTCATACTATGATGGTTTTAAACATATGTGATTTTATATTGTGTTTTATTTTAATTCATATTTTGTATCGTATTGCATTGGTTTTAATTAACTGTGCAAATAAAATTACTACTACTACTACTACTATTTCGAGGATGCTGTATTTCTGTATTTCGTTGTGCAACCTGTTGGTTGTTGAGGCTCACTTGCTCGCCTCAGTGCAGTACCACGATAACTTTACGCCACACCACTTTCAAATGTCACCAGCCGCCATAGCTTGGGAATGCGCCAAAATTCAACGCCTTCTCAGTGACTGTGTAACAAGGAGAATTATCTATATTTGTCCTAACTTCCTCTTTCTATGTGTGCTGCATTCTGCAGCACACATAGAAAGAAGGAAGCCAGAGAAAGGTGGCCGTGCTGTGAACCGGGAAACTAGTGACAGGATCTGTGAACTCCTTAGAAATATCTTTTTGTTTTTAGGGAGGGGGGCCCTTTGCCCCTCTACCCCCACCACCAACGCCACTCTCATCCCTCCGGCCTACATAGTCCTAGTGGTTACAGTGTATTCATGCCACCTAATGTGCTCTTTCACATTTTTTAAGAACGTGGAGGCCGTGTACCCTTGTCCTCTAAGGGCAGCTGCAACTTTTTTTTCAGATCGCGTTTCTTTTGCGTATCCGGAGTCACAGCCTAAAATGGCTGCCCAGTTTCATTTTTATGGTGCCCTCGACTATTGCCCTGCTTTTCCGATACCACAGAACCCGCTATTTAGACATAATCAATCATGTGGTTGGGACTTCACTTGAACTGTACCTTCAAACTCATAAAGGACCCCTTTCACAAGGCACGATTACCACTGAAATTGTAAAGTGGGCTGCAAGAGTCTCAACAATCCATTCCAAGGTCCATCATATTGTGTCACTATGAGAGTATGAGGGGATTGCTAACGTAAGTGTGCAAGGTGCTTGTTCCTCATCTATGCTTTTGGTGGCATAATTTATATGTTGCCTTGAAATGTGTATTTAGATTTTTCACCCGTACCCTTTAGGAAGTTCCAATTGCACTTTTGATTCTCTCGCTAAATAAAACTGTCGATTTCCATTGGGGTTATTTAACCATATTTGCCACGGTGAAATGTTTGGTGTACAGAATCTGCTTGGACAGACATAACCAGTCATTGCAATTATATTTTGTCTTGCACTTTGATATGAGTTTCTTTTGCTTTTACTATAGAATCATTTTGTATTACTCAAATAATTCACGGTACAGGTACATTTAATTTAACCTCTCCATAATGCAGGCTACTTCTGGGAGGACAATAGGCAATTACGATGCGAAAATGCCCTCGGAGACCGATTTATTTTTCTTTTGAATTGGTCCTTCAGTGTTTTGTCTCTAGGTTGCTAGTTTATGAATTCCCACACGCGAGAGAGACCTATATGAATAATACTGACAGGAAAATAAAACCAATGCGATGTCAGCAGAATTTAAAGCGGCATAGGCCAAAGTCAAGTTATAAATAGATTGATTGATTCTACACCTGAGAGTAGCTAGCTTCGTTTTACAACACCTCTAATGTGATTTAAGTGCATCGGAACGACACAAATATACAAAACGGCTACAGTATGTTTTGCGTTTAAACTCCTATGTTAATTGTTCGGGTTCCTGAGCATTTTGGCTGTAACTGCTTACATATTTTGAAACCTGCTTCTTAGCTTTCTTAACACCTAAACCAGCAACTTACTTAATGCCTTAGGGAACAACGACAACAGTAGATATGGGTTGTTAACATTGCTCAGGAAAATGAAAAAAATGTCTAACGCTACTGCTTCACGAGATGAGTGTTGACTTTGCACCGTCCTCTGCCATTTATATGTGGCACAAAAGAGGCGAACCTGCAGAAATACCTTTAGCATGCTAACATACTTCAGCATCCACCAATAAACAAAGTTCCATGGGGAAACGGCCTTTACAACGAAGCCGTTTCCATGAAATCTTTAACCACGCATGCAGTACAACGCATGCGTGGTTACCACTAATGCCTTTACCACGCATGCCTTTACTACGATGTTTGTAGTAAAGGCATATGTGGTAAAGGTAAAAAAAAAAAGAGGGGGGGCTTGGGGGGGGGTCTCCCCCCCAAATAAAACAACTCACCAGAAGTCACGTCGGCATCAGAGTCGTTTAAGAGAAATCGGGAAAAAATGCTGTTTTCTCTTAACGACGTATGACGTCACCACGCAAATAGTTGAGGAAAAGTTTATGCGTGGTGAACGAATTCCGTTGTAACGCATGCGTGGTAAAGGCATGCGTTGCAACGGAATTTGTTGTTTCGTCATATATTCAGTTCCATGCAGCATAGGGGAGATCAATGTCGACAGTGTTTACACCACGAATTGAAAATAATAATGGAACAGTCATTGCCCTAAAAAATAGCACATGAACCTGTCAAACATTGCCATTAGAAGCCCATACAAACAAACCACATCCTGGCCTATACACTCATTCCCTTGTACTGCGTGACCTTGTGGATGCCGGAAACCAGCCACACTCTTCAGGAAGAGGCCCATTCAACTCAAGAGGAAGTGGAGACAGAATAAAAAATTAGCTAGCATTTGCGCCAAGCATTTTCAATTCTATTAAGGACACGGAGGCGAAGATTATGCTTTCTCTTTCTTTTACTGCAAACAAACAGCAGCCAATAAGATCATTTATAACATTTATAAACACAACATTCCCAGAATGCTTAGGGTGGAAGAACAATAACCATAGAGACTAGCCCTATATAACAGTCCTCATACCAGAACACTTCCTCTTTCTTTGCCCAAAGAGCAGAGTCCAAGTCTATAAGTATCAGTCCAAGAAAGAACGAAAATGCATCCATATCACTCTAGAATGCTGAAACCACAGGAACTGTAGAACTTGAAATTGAAGGTCGCAGAACCAACTTCTCGTAGGACCACACTATGGTATATTCTTCATTCTGGTCAGCGCCTGAAACAGAAATTATGATTCATAATAGGTATTTTGTTTTACCTGGGCGGGATAATCTTCGCCTCTGTGTCCTTAATAGAATTGAAAATTATTGGGGCATATGCAAGCTAATGTTTTTTATTATTTTACAGGACTGGAGGCTTCAGATTATACTAGTTTAAAGCTTATCTAATGCAACAGAAGCTACATCGCCCACAGGTTTATAATGAAATTGTTTGAAAGTAGAACTGGATGACCAGTTGGCAGCTTTCAAGATATCGTGTATACTGGTACCAAGCATGAATGATTTCGAGGCCATAGCACCGCTAACTGAACGTGCTCCAAACAAGTTAATGTCAATACCTGCTTCTGACATAACAAATCTCAGCCATCTGGCAATAGTAGCTGAAGTAACAGATTGAAATGGTTTCTGTAAAGCAATAAGCAAACTGGAACAACCAGCTGGGCAGAATGATCGTGTACAATCTTCATACACTTTGAGACATCTGACCACACATAGTTTATCATTTAAAGGAAACGCGTTGTAATCAATAGATCTGGAAAAGGTTTTGGTATGAGCAGTAATAACAAAAGACACATCTTCAGGTGAAAAATCCTACCCTCCAAATAAAGCACTTTAATATCCGAAACTGCAGCAGGAGATAAACATAATAATATGGCTAGCTTAGCTGACAATTGCTTACGAGGCAGTAACTCATTATTAGGGCATGCATCATACAAATTCAAAACCTTTGAAACATGCCATAAGGAAGTATACTTAGCCTTAGGTGGATTGGCTACACAAATTCCTTTTAAAAGCTTGCACACTACCAGATGCATGCACAGAGGCTTGCCATCCAATTGAGAATGGCCTGCTGAAATGCCTGAACGACAATTATTCACCGATCTATATGATAAGCCATCAGCAGCCTTCTGGGAGAGAAAATTCACGACATGAGATAGATCTGCTTCCACGGTATCAAGGTGTTTCTCCAAGCACCAACCCAACCAAGACTTCCATGCAGACCCGTATTGCTTTCTGGTTTAAGGAGCCCAGGCTTGTTGGATAAAACCGGAAGCCTGCTCCGAAATTCCTGGCAACGACCACTGTTGCCGGAAAGCCTCCAGGCCATCAGGGTGTAACTCTCCCTGAGGGCCCTGGAGCATCAGTGGGAAGCAAGGGAGATGAAGCGCATAATCACATGCCATTTCCAGAAGAACTGGGAACCACAGTTGCGATTTCCACATCAGGGTGATCAGCACAATCTCTGCTTCTTGTCGAGAAACTTGATTCGCCACTCTGGGTATCAGGACAAAAGGGGGAAATGCGTAATGGAGACTCAGGGACAAATCCTGTGTGAATGCATCTGTCGCTTTCGCTAGGGGATCTGGCCTCCAGCTGAAGAACGACTCCAACTGAAAGTTCAGTCTAGAGGCAAAGAGATCTATGCCGAATGGACCCCACAGAGATTGGATCTGGTGAAACAGAGATGGGTGAAGCTTCCAATCACTGTAGTCCTTCAAATGGCAAGAGTGCCAGTCCGCTACTGCATATCTGATGCTCTAGGCAATAGTGCTAAAAGTCTTTGGAGATCTCTGCCAACATTGGGGATCTGGTTCCCCCCAGCTTGTTGATATACATCACAGCTGATATATTGTCCACCCGTAGTAGAATTCAACATGATACCTTCCTGGGGAGAGAGTGTGAATCGCAAATGAGCCCGCCAGGAGCTCTAGACAGTTGATGTGGAGTTCCAACTCATGGGGAGACCACCTGCCCCCTGTAGTCACCTCCCGGCTGCGGGCTCCCCAGCCCGACCTGCTGGCATCTGACTCTATGATCAGCTCTGCGTGAGATCCAAAGATTGCTCGACCATTCCCTGCACCTACGTTGGAAAACCACCATTGAATTTCTGCACAGGTTTCCTCCGTGAGCGGGACTAGATCTGAATAAGAGAGCCCCTTCTGGAGAATTCTGATTTTCAGACATTGTATGGCTCAATAATGTAACGGACCCGAGAAGATTGCTTGTATGGACGAGGCCAGTAGACCCACCAAACGAGCGATCGCCTGCAATGACATCAATTGAATATCCAGAGTCTTCCTCAGTTCCCTCTTCAGGTCTCTGAGTTTCTGCTTGGGCAGTTGTAATTGTGCTGATTGTGTATTGATCACAAACCCCAAGAACTCCAGGGATTGCGTCAGAATAAGAACCAATTTCTCCTTGTTCACTACAAATCCTGGATTCTCCAACAGGGACATCGTTATCTGAAGATGGAGGGATGCTAAGTGTGCTGAGGGATCCATTATCAGGATATCGTCGAGGTAGATTATGAGACAAATACCCTGCTCCCAGAGATGCGCTGCCACTGGCTTCAGGTGTTTGGTGAAACACCAGGGAGCAGAGGAAAGACAAAAAGGCTGGACCAAGTATTCCAGGTGCTTGCCGCGCCACCGAAATTAATGAAATCTGTGATGGGGAGGAAAAATAGGCACTGTTAGGTATGCGTCCTTGAGGACGAGGCGGACTAGCCAATCCGACTGCCTCAAGACGTCCGCTAGAAGATGCATCCCTTCCATCTTAAAGTGGCGGTAGAGAACAAAACAATTGAACTCCTTCAGGTTGAGAACCAGCCGGTAACCTCCACCCCTCTTCTGCCCCAGGAAGACAGTGCTGAAGAAGCCCGCCCTCTTCGCAGTAGGCAACTGCATACTTCTCCAGCAACTAGTCTATTTCTTGATCTATAAAACGCTCATCTTGTTGGGAAAAATATAGAGGGGGAGGAGGGGACCCTTGAAAGGAAGTTTGATATAAGTCTATGTTAAAACTCTGCACTGTTGAAGAACAAAAGCGTCCTGAGTAACGGCTTGCCAGTTGTGAATGAAATGATGAATCCGACCCCCAGAGGGTAAATAGACATTGGGCTTACCTGATGTAATCTGAGGTTGGGGTTTCCTCTTTGGTCACCGTGGTGGAAACCACGACGGTTGGAACGTCTGGTTGGGTAGAATGTCCCGCCTCTGGTGGGGTCTTGAAAGTCTCAGCAGCCTCTGGCGTAACCACCTCTCGCGGGACCTTGGTGGTACTGGCGACCTGGCGAGCCACCCCTGCCTCGCCCGGCCCATCCAAAAAGGCCAGCGTTGAACACTCGTTTGATATTCGTTTGGGCTTTGTCTAAACTGGTGAAAGTCCCTTGGAGACGTCTTTCCAAAAATGTTCCCCGAACAGCAATCCATCTGCCAAGGGACCCAGCTCATCCACAGCCAATTCTGGCATGTTAGTGTCCATGCGCATTAGGAGAGACTTCCTGCGCTCAGCGGAGAAGGTGCAGTTTGCATTGACTATTGTCTAGCTCTTGAGAATGTCTGGGTCAATCAAAACACCAGTCTCTTTGGCCACCGGAGCCATCTCCAGGATTTTAGACGAGGGGCCGATGGTATCTAGCAACTTATCCTAGCACCCGCGCCAGGCCCGATCGATGCCTTTTTTGGGATCCTTCTGGAACTTTTTCAAGGCCAACTTATTAGGGTCAATATCTGGTGTCTCTGTGACCTTGCCAGGGACATCGGGATGGGGGCATTTAGACTTTAGGCGGTTCCTAACATCTCTGTCGAAACTGCGATGCAGCTTCCGATTGATGTAGTCCGCCACCTCTGGAGGAGGGACCCAGTCAGAAGTCCTGGGGTGTACTATATCTTGAGGATTGAAGTCAAAGGGATTAGAAGGCTGATAAACCTGGGGGAGACTGAGGGCATAAAACCGCCATCTTGGCTTACTTCTTTTTGGGGGACATAGTGTGACTGGTGGAGTCAGTGTCTGTGTCGGTATCTGTATCAGTAGCCACCTTGGGCACAGCGGGCAGAGGGCTGGGAGACCCAGAATATGAGTGGTCTATGGCCGACGGGCGGTAATTTATTGAGGGCCTGTGCATGCTGTGAATGCTTTGGTAGAAGTAGATTTACCACCAGAAGACGTAAAGAGGGCATATTATCCTGATACTATAAGCCATGGCGCTTCACAAAGTTTTCCAGCTGCGCCGTAATGGGCTTTAACGTTGCCGCCAAAGCTTTATTCACAGTCTTAGGGACCACCACTTTCACCACCTTAATAACGGAATCTTGGACGGATGCATCCAAAGCATTCACCAGGTGGTCTTCGAGGAGGGGGTATGCTCCTCCTCATAGTACCCATACTCGTCCTCCTCAAAATAGGCCCAGTCTTCCATGTACACCGAGAGGAAGGTGACAATTAAAGATCAAATAAAATAAGAATCCCAAGGGGATTAGACAAGGGGAAGCAAACCTGGTGCAATTTTACTTTTAAGTCGGAAAAAATGTGCTCCTCAGCAAAGCTGTAGTCCAAACGTAGCCTTAGGGCGTCAAGAGCCTCAGCAATATATAACAGCCTGCACACAGCTGGGGGCCAGCCACTTTCTCCAGCATGGGAAAGGCGTCAGCTCAAGGGTACTGTCCAAGACAACCTGTAGCTCCGATGTGCATTTGGGAATGAGCGCGTGGAGCGAGGAGGAAACGAATTGGGCATCGAGTAGTCCAAAAGAAGCCCAAAACGAGCCTCCCGAGACCGCGGGATCGTACCAGGGAAGGCACCGCCAGCCGCCAGCAATGCAGTGAAAATGACCTGGGAGAGGAGAGACGGCAATCAGAAGGGGAGGAGACTTTAAAAGCCAAACTGCCACTTTCCGATCGGCCGTAGAAGCGCGCAGCAGCATAGCGCGTTGCAAAAGCTAAACGATAGAGCATGCAGATCTAGATAACATTGACAAGGCAATGACTTTACAATAGAAGCTGCACTATAAGACAAAATACCAACGCTAGAATCAATGACATAAGCCATTAACAGGAGACAAGGCTAGATACAAAGTCGAGCGCTTATCTCTGTGAGGAGCAGCAAAGAAAGAGGAAGTGTTCCGCTTTGAGGACTGTTATATAGGGCTGGTCTCTATGGTTATTGTTCTTCCACACTAAGCATTCTGGTAATGTTGTGTTTATAAATGTTATAAATGATCTTATTGGCTGCTGTTTGTTTGCAGTAAAAGAAAGAGAAAGCATAATCTGAAGCCTTCGGTCCTGTAATAGAATTTGCAACTAACTTTGCTATTTATCATAATAGAGAACTATGTGGTCTGAGTCTGCTTACCAACAATGGAGTAAATGTGGCAAGGCGGCAGAGAATCGTTACATGGTGAATTCATTGGAGCTGGAGATACGTTCTATGAGGAATTTGAAAAAATGGCAGGAGGAAAGGATTCCGGTGAAGGAGCTTTTTTACATGACACAGATAGCCAATTCCACCTCCATCTTACCCCCTTGATGAGCATAACCTCTACACCATGCACCCTGGCCTGATATGTGACCGGTCTGTTTCAAGAAATCCTTAAAATCAGGCTAAGAAATAATATCTACATCGTTCAACTATATTACAGCTCCCCACTTATGTCACACTGCCTCAAACAGCACATTTCACTTCCACCCTTCACATATAAACACATCACCCATGCATGACACTCACACAGCATTTTGGAGTGACTGCTGGTTACACTAATCTTAATGCCTTACTGTTGGAATGTGAGCTGACTAGGCTATTGCTTGAAATGTTGAGGTTTGTATATTTCAGTTTCTTCTGTAGAATTCTGCCAGGGGTTCTGTGTGGCAGTTGCTGTCGGGGTGTTGGAGCTGGCAGGTGAATACATGCTTGCTATCATCTCGGTGTCCTGAGCATTCTTTCACTAACAAATTTCCTTTCTACAATCCCCATCTCTAGTCCATTGTTAACAAGAGCTGAGCAGCAATAGCACTTCCTCTGGTGGGGTCCCAACGAGGACCAGCATATTTTTGCAACCCTGGAATCCAGCTGTGTAAGCCCAACAGCTATAAATACCTATAAGCAAAAAGTGATCACAGGGACGCAATTATTAGTCTTGGTTTATTTGCAAGCACACCAGGTTAGGGCAAAGCTCCATGCAGAGACCAATATGAACAAAATAAATAGCTTTAATTGTCTCGCAATATTATAAATACCTTCTACAAAATGATTCTTAGTGTTTACACAGCGTAAGTGATGTACTTAAAACATGTATTTGTAAAAAGGCAAATGGCCATAAAAAAGACAAACATGTCTGTAGCTACAGCATGTGCTGTATGTATACTACAGGTCTAATATAGACAAACTGTTTATCCTGATCTAGTTGCCCAATGTTTCTATGGCATGTCAGCCATTAAATATTTATAATCCTATTACCAGGACAAAGAAGATCAGAAGCCGAAGCATGGAATGTCTGCAGAGGTAAATAAAATATTGGAGTGAGCTAGAGTCACACTGACATATGAGAAAACGAATTAGGAGTATCATGGGTCTGCTGCAAGATCATTTTACTTTCAAGTAAAAACTAGGGCCTGAGGGTGTCTCCTAAATCAACAATGAACAACAGGGCTATGTAAGTGAATGCACAAACAAACAAAGTTATTACCAATGAATTGTAGTTACTTTGGGCCATATGTATGAACACATTTTCCCATAGACACAGAATGGTTAAAACCCTTTGATACATCTGGCCCTTTGTTCTTTGCTAGATAATGGAATAGATCATGGATTGAAAAAATATTAGTAAATGGCTAATAAAAAACGAATGGACCAAGTAACCAGTACATGGATTGATAGGCACAAAATACCTTCAATTGGACGGGATGCCATTGAGATAATTTTGCAAAATTTCCCCAAAAAAATTAATCATAATATGAAATAAAAACAAATATTCTGGATTCTGGAAATTGGCCTGCAGCCTCATGTAGAATGTTTAGAAGATGGTGCCTGTCCCCACCAACATTCCTGCTTACTGTACATTCTCTGATCCTCAGCCCAATGTGGGTCTAATATTGCTTAGGCGAGGATCTGAACGGCCTCTCATGGACATGGTCAACAGTCCCCACACCTATGAACTTTTCATGCACCAATCACTGCCCCATCCTCATAGAAAAATATCAACGTTTGTGTTCACACATCCCACCACAGAATATGTAAGGGAATACTATTTGATAAACAATTTAGAATAGCCACCAGTTGCAGCTACACATGGGTGTCATTTCAGGGTTCATTGACCTGAATACAGGTGCATATAAGTAGTGTATTGGAGTGTGTTCTGGCACGTAATAATGTGCCATCCACTATTAGGTAAACATGCCTGCATTTATCTAGAGACTGGACCACTCCGCCTGAACAGTATGAACAAAAAGTAAGATTAAGAAAATAAAGCTTGATATACAATGTTGTTAAGCCCAAGGATCATGGGTTCCTTGGCTATAATGAAGATGCATGCACTCTTTGGGAAGGGGTCAAACAAACAAATTCAAATCAGAGTCTTTAGAGGAATAGTCAGCTTGTATGAGACAGAAAAACATTTAAAAAAAATCAGGAGAAACCTGAAAATATACTTTTAAGTGGAGTAAATAAAAGAAAACAAGACAAATAACCAAAACCATAGTCACAACATATGTCTAAAAGTCCCAAAGTAATGTTCAAAATCCAATGGTAAATCCAAAGCGTCCAATATAAATCAAATGTCAGTCCCTCAATGGAGGAACTGCCTCTTCATGGCTGTCCTGGGTTGAAGGCCAAACTACTGTGCATGACACAGGGCTTCCCCTCCAGTGCAGGAATTGGGGCTGAGTGGCAGGACCGAAACCTCAGAAGCAGTAGTTTTGAGGTTAGCGGGGAAAAGCTTATTGGGGCTTACAAAGACAGACAGAACAATCTGATGCTGTTCACAGCCGCGGCCCATGCAAGTAAGAGTGGTTTGGTCAGCTGGGGGGTTGATTTCGCCAGAAGACGATGAGGGAAAATTAATAAGATTATTACATTTTCCCTTGTCTTCTTTCAAAGTACCGCACCACTGCTCTTACCTGCACGGGTCGCGGCTGGCTGGTCAGCCTATACTTGTGGTGCATTGACTGTTGCAGCCATGTCAGAAAGGTCCCTCAAGCTTGCCTGCTGACCAGCACCCAACTGCATCAAGGCATCCTGGCTATCAGCCAGTTTGAAATGCAAAACGTGATATGGAGTAGCAACACAAGAGGACTCAGGTTGTCCTGAGCAACTCTCACCGTTGACCATTGATCTTACCGACTGGCTCACTTTGGAGGAAGGGGGACAGGATAACCCCCCTCAGGCCCTGGTGTTTTGTGGGTCTGTCACTAATGGAGGGATCTTCTTCAGGCACCGATGACAGGGACCCGACTGATGATTGCTGGTCCTGTCCAGGATGAGATCCATTCCCTTATCAGACTCCTTCTGCCATGTGGTGTCTAACTTACTCGCTATGAAACTCTTAAAAAAAATATGTTCCTTTATTTGCACTCATAAAAACCTTTTTTAACCCCTTCGCTGCGGAGCTTTTTCCCCCCGCTGTGCTGGGGGCGGGGGGGGGGGCGCGCACAGCACCCCCATGCTCATGACGAGGTCAGCTCATCATGAGCTACGGCGCTCCGGTGCTCATGACGAGCTGAGCTCGTCATGGCCACACCCGTTTCAATGGAACGCTCAGCACTGCAGGGGAATCAGCCCAGCATGCGAGCGTTCCAAGTAACGGGCGCGGTCATGACGAGCTGAGCTCGTCATGAGCACCGGAGCGCCGTAGCACATGACGAGCTGAGCTCGTCATGAGCATAGAAGAGGTTAATCAAAGTAAACAATAGTCTTTCCAAAGACAGACGCTTCCATGTCTTTACGGTGCTGCAGCAAAGCGTCCTCTGCTCAAGAGCACTGTAGTGTATACCTTGTAGAGATGCTGTATACCAATGTGGTGTACAGACCTGCTACGCACACAGCACACGCCAATAAATAACAGTTAATACATTCTACTCTAAAAACATCACTCTTATGTCTCTAATCATGTTAATGGGTTATTTGGACTCCAATACAGTGCGTATCAGGCAGCAGTGTGCCTTTCTTCAGGGAAAAGGGAGCTGAAAACAAATTATGAAATAACATCAATCAAGGAAACAAAACCTGAACAGCTCCATTGTCCTAAACAAATGCTATGCTACAAAAGCTATACAGTCTGTCAATGTATTTGGGCGGTGATTAACTTTAGGAGAAGTTCTGATTTTCCAATGGGTTCTAAATACATTTTTGGGCTTCTGGGAAAAAGTACTACATGAATAGGAGAGGATTCTGCTTTGATCCAAGAATGGCTAATGAGTCGCCTTTCTTTCTCTTCTTCTATGATCTTCCTGTTTTTTGTTGTTGATGGAAAACTGCACCCAGCTAGGTAGTGTTGAAAATTAGTACGTTTTGGTGAACATTATCTGCGCCATCTTGCCTCTTCCCCTGATGCCACACTTTTGTCGTGCGCGCCCGCCATTTTTTTAAGATGCCCCGATCAGAACGAACCCTTTTGCATGCTGCTGGCCCCTGACATAGCCCTTCGCCTTCACTAAGCCTGCACGCTGACCACCCCCTGCTTGCACCTGCCTTGAGTCATAAACCCCTCTTCGGCGCTGCTCTGCCCCAGGCCCTCATCCTGTTCCCAGCGCGACACCTCCCTGCTTCCCTTTCATGATCTCCGGCCCTTAGATGCAAACCCCCTTTTTCCCTGTGTGCCCATTTTGTCTTCCCCGTTCCCAGGCCGACACCCAGCTCTGCCGATACCATTCCTTGCCCCTCCCCGTACAATAGAAAGCTTCCCCCATCAAAGGATCCCCGGGTTGATCAAAGCCCCCACTCCATGAGATCCGATCAAACCCCCCACATTCCGTGAATCGGCGGAATATCCAGCTGCGTGATACTCATCACCTGTTGTGACTAGGGTGGGGACTTCAACTGTAAATGTGTGTGGGAATGGGCCCAAAGGGGATTTCCGGGAATGTCTTTTCCATACATCAAAGCTTTAACATGAATGTGTAATCTACAATAAAGTCATAAAACAGTGTATAAGAGGCCAGGCCTCAGAAATGTATCTAGAGCACCTCAGAACGATACCTTCTGCCGGTTTTGTTGTGTTCTCCTCCGGAGAGAATAAAAACCTTGTTTCCTGCTTTCCAGTCTCCAGCGCCTGCCTCTTCATTGATTAAATAACTAGAGGGTCACAGAGGCAATACCGCCGGGCAAATATCGATTGTCCCCGACCCGACTCAGGTTTTAACAATTGGCGTCCCAAGCGTGGGGCCCATCAGCGACTCGTGGATCCAGTGGGAGAGGTCCCGACGACAGAGTGAACGACTGCAACGATCGGGAGAGCTCTTGCCCAATAGACCCTCGTCTGGCAGCCGATCATCCGAACTTCACTAGTTCCGAACAGACCTCTCTCGAGTGATCTACGGTCCTGACTGGGGACCATCAGGAGTGCCGTGAGAAATACGAGAAAAAGAGGACGATCGGGCGCTGGATTCGGAAGACAAGAAACTGTCCACATGGTCCGGGTAAGGTCGTGCAATCACGACAAGTTGCGAAATGATTGCTTGATTGTTTGATTGTTTAAAAATACTAGTATTGCTCTTTATTTATTTGGAGATTCACTGTCTACAAACGGAGAAACAACGGGCTCTCTCTTTGCAAGCAGTGGAGGATAGGTAGGGCAGCAGCCGTGCTTATTTTTTCTCCCCCACTCAATAATTACTTGAAACTGAACTGTTGTTCGCAAAACTATTGTTTCCTGGAGATTCCCTGTCTGCAAACAGGGAAGAGACCACCCTTTTTGCAGATAGTGAAAAGGGTAGGTAACGCAGATCTTTGCGGACCTACTCATTCTCCCCATTGTTATTTATTGGTCTTTTTTTGTTATTTTTTGATCCATGAGGTATTCACTGCCTGCAAACAACGTTGAATAGAAATATTCTGTCCAGTCTTTGCACCTAGTGATAAGATAGGCAGTGCTGACTTTTTAGTCCCTCGTTACGAGCCGTCATGTCTGTCTTCTCCCCACTGATTAATAGCCTGTTTAGCCCGGACCGTGTATTAGAGGTGGACCATATAGCTCCACTAGAAGGCACCCCTAATAAGGACATGTTCATAAACTATGGATTAGTCACCATAGCCTATAATAAATTGTGGCACAGGTATACCGAAGAGAGTCAAGACAAACAGTGGCCACTGGCAGGATCCTTTGACCTTGATAAAATAGAAACGTTAGAAATAGCCCTTCGAAATAATAAGACAACGCCAATTATGCTCGACAGTCTCGGTATGTGGCGCAGAGAGGCTATGCAACGACAGAGAAAAGACGAGGACAAACCAAGTAGAGAAATATACCGACAGGACAACCCCAGGACACCGCTACCCACAACTTATCCCCCGACACTATGCAAAAGACGACCAGACTTAGGGCCAGACCAATGCGCTTTTTGTAGGTATGTCGGACACTGGAAAGCCCAATGCCCGACTCTACTGAGCGTGAGTAAAGGCAAAGGGCCGACAGGAACGACAGACCGGCAGTACGAGAAAAAGCGCGAGACAAAGAAGAACCCGACTTACATAGACAGACCAGACAGAACCACCACGTTTGATTATGCCCGATGGCACAGATTTCGCCAGGACAATTTCAGCGGCATGCTCAAGTTCTCCTAGGTCGGGCAACGTCAAGACGGGAACCCAGCCTCGTTTCAAATTCACAGACGGAAAGAGATAATTATAACCAATAACTGTTTTATATTCGTCTTGGGTCTTTGTATGTCGTACTTGTACTGTCCCCCGTCTGAGTTTGTGTGTATGTAATGTACAAATCTGCGTCATCCCTCTACACGTGTTTCCGTGTTACTCAACCTCTGTTAACAGAAACTTAGCATAAAAGCAACCTGGAAAGAAAGAAATGGTAAAACAAAATCCGTAGACCATTAATGAACTTGAACTTTTAATTTAGCACAACAAACAAGGAATAATAACGGTAAACTGTAGAAAATGAAAGTCAAACAGAACATTCGCCCCCCCCCCCATTCTGGAACCTTCCAAAGTAGGGCAGGGTTACGGCTACGCCCAACCAACGGCAACCCATATAAGGCGGGCCCGGCCGCCAACTCTTGGTCAGGAAATCTTAACGTATGGGGGAGCCGGAGGAGAGGCAGGAGCCAGCAGCCGGGGCAGTTGTAGGTAGTCCCGCCACATGTCTCCTCAGCCAGCCGCAACGGGCCTGGATAGACTTAAGTAGTCCCGCCACATGTCCAGAGAAGAACGAGGCACCTCTTCCTTTTCTCTTCCGTAACAGCCGCAGCAGCTCTGGACGGCGGGATGTCCTGCACGTACCTCCACAACAATTTGTCCAAGTTGGGCTGGGAGGGAGAGGCGACGCGGACGAGCCTCTCCCACCTCCACCGATAGGAGGTCTCCCAGCCCCCGGCCCGACGCCGAACACCCCCAGTCAGGCGATGGTGCCAATACTTCCACAGCACCGAACACACCATGGTGGCACCCCAGTACTTGCGCAGCACCGAACGTGCAATGGTGACCATATTTTCGGAACACCGAACCTGCAATGACTGCACTGATACTCGTGCCGCGCCGAATGCGCGCCACAGGTGGCCATGCTCCCACAGCACTGAGCACAGGACTTGGGGAACACCGGATGTGGAGAGACCTTCATGCGGGGCGATGAAAAGGAGCGGCATGGAGTGCACCGGGAGAAGGAGACGATGCGAACGAGTCTCCCTCGCCCCCCCCCCAGGTGGGGGCATCACAGCTGCACCCCAGCTGAACGTCCCGCTTTCACACAACAGGGACCTCTTCCTTTCACTCCGAAGGATCTCTCCCACTCTTGCAAACTCGACGAGAGTGGCCCCTGTAGGGCCTCAAAATGGCGTCTGGGTCCGCTGGAAGGCGGGCCCCGGCCACTAGAGTAACTTTGACCAGCAATATAACTCGAACCTTTGCCCCCTGGAGCACGAGCCCCCGTCTCCGACAGCATCTCCGCAGCCTTGAAGATCCTACAAAGGTCCCCGGCGGAACCTTCGGCCTTTGCAGGCTTCCGGTAAGGGACGGCTGCCTTGATCGCCAACGAAACAAACATGACATTGCCACTCCTTCTGTTAGCATGAATTCTAGAACTGCCGAAAAGGACTCTGGTCCAAACTGCCAGTAATGGGAAACATTTCCCCCTGATGCTGCTTCCGGACTGAGCCGGCCCCGCCCAAAATGGCGCTGGTATCAATCGGAACTTACGAACACCTCGTGGTGTTCCTTCGCACTAATATAAACTTGATGTTCTGAGATTTTATATGATCCTTTGTACACTTGGCCAGAAAAGACAAGGAGAACTCACTCGACGAACAGTATGAAAGGATCCCCGTTACAAATGTTGATTACAAATGTACAATGTATTATATTTTTTTAACTGATGTAAACCTCATTTACGACGCACACGTACGGTATGCATATAGGAAATCTGATTACAACTATTATGATTATGCTTCTAAATTATGAAAATAAATGCCCCCGAACCCCCAGCCAATTAATAGACGTTTTAGTTTCTTACAAATGAATGAGTAAAACTTTCCGATGTTTTTATTGCTGCAAACGACACCCCCCACTGTACGCACTTTAGCCATTACCACGACCGGCCAAATACGACCGCACCCTCATAAATCCACATGCTGAAATGATTTTGCAAAATAAAGTTTTTTGAAACTATGGACGGGTATTGCATGCCTTATTTTAAAAAAATTTGGGATCGGTGGGAAAGTTCTTTTCTGTGCACCCTACTCTGCTCTCTCTTTAAGGTTAAAAGAAGATGGTTGCCCAGCCCTGGGGGACGGATCGGATCGACAACACGACACTCCGCCTTCAAAGTACGCGACTGACTCATGAACTCTCGCGTAGAGGAAAACCTTGACTTCCAAGGATGGGTAAAACGAACGGTGTAAATGAGGGAATGTAAAAGGAGGGTGAAATGAAATAATGTAAATGTTATAAAGTACAACGTTCCAAAGTATCAGGGAACGGAGCTGACCCAAGAACCGAAGAACCTTAGAACGCCACAGCGTTGAAAGAGGTTTAAGGATCCCGATAGTGAGATACATCCTTTGACTAGATACCTCGCACTAAGCACCTCTGGTTTCCTTTTTACGTTTCCCCGCACACGACCTATATGGACACACTACCCCCCTCGACTCCAGAAACCATATCCCCGGGGACCCTGCCCCGAGGAGGAAAGACGAGTAAGAGGTAAGTAAAGGACTTATGAATCCATGTGTTTGAATATGCGCGAATGCTGTCTCCCCCACCCCCTTTTTCCTCCCTCTGCAGGTTACATCAGAGATTACAGCCGAGGTGTGGCGAAGATCTGAAGCCTTGCCATGTCTAATACACGAAGCGGACTAGCGCCGCAAGGTGGTGTCTAAGCACGCCTGCAAACTACTCACGTATCGAACAAACCCGAAAAATTAGCACAACCTGATAAAAAGTGATCACCCTTAAACCAGACCGGACGAATGAACCCATGTCACGTATGATGCGAAACTATGAGGGAATGTGTGTGTGTGTGACTGAGGCGTCGACCCAACTGGTCGAAGGACCGAGAATGCGAGAAGTGCGACAAAATGGTACCTCCTTTCTTCTTTCCTTTTTCTCAAGGCACGTCCCCTCTACCCTGTCTAATGCTCAAACTGCATGATTACAAGATTCTAACGCAGACCCGTGAATGCCCTTTACTGTGTAATGCGCTAAATAGCCTTTCTTGAATACACCGCCACCCTCTCTGTTGCACGTGTACTATTTAGCCTGCCGTTGCACTCTCTCTCTCTCCCTCTCTCTCTCTCTCTCTCCCTCTATCTTTGCACTCCCACTCTTCCGAGTGATTAGCCCCGAAATTGGCAGATTGCCACCCCTAGCACACCACCTAATTGGCTTCAAATACCGTCAGTATTTGCACAAAAACTTGTCTTTAATACAATCACCCTGAGGCCGCGTCATTACCTCTCCTTTTCCGCTAGAAGTCAATGAACCGAGGTTGGGCCGTAAGGGAAAGGACAGGTAAGACGACAGAGGTTCCCTAATCTGGCCCGAAATAAGGGAACTACATGTCAACGGCTCCTATGGTATAAAACAAGGACCTCAGAATACGCGACCCTCCCCTCCCCGAATTGTCGCAATACCCAAACCGGAAAAATGATCACCCCTGTTACCTCCCCTGTATCAGCCGCCCAAAAACTGGAATTATGAAACTACCCCTCATTTCCGGTTGTGAGAGATGGGTCGATTTATGCCCTTACCACAAGTTTCCTATGTCCCTGGTTGTTCCCCATAAAACCCCTGTCCTTCCTAATTAAGTAATCGGGCTGTAAAAGGTTACGTAGGATCCAGAATGATGTTTTACAAGGTTAACAGACTAGTCCAAGGTAAAGAAATCATCGAAATGAACCCCGTAGTAGTTGAAAGGCAGGATGCATCGATAGAAAGGAAATGTTTAGCCATGTTCGTCTCTCAGCAAAATACCTGTGTAGTACCATGTTGACGACTCACAGTACCCTTTGTAAATGTAAAACTCTAGAGAACGGCATATCTTTGCCAGGTTCGTCTCACGAAGGTGGGTCACTATCAGATGAACTGTCGTGACTGTAATAAATAATTGTAAAGGAAAGTCATAGTAAATCCAACAGGCCCGTCACCGGTCATTCATATGCCAGTTGTGAACACTAATATAACGGGCATTTTTCATTCTTTGCCTGGAGCTGGGAGAGAAATAGACTTTTTGATTATCTTCATCTGCAAATTCTCTAAAGACTGTCTTTTCAAACTTGTTTAAGGGTACTGCTGTTGGAGGAGAGAAGGACCGGATGTGGGAGCACGAGGCCTGACTGCAGACTAAGGAACACCTGCGACATTAGCCAAGGCGAGACCACGACAGAAAAGAGCTGCAGGACGAGGCACTGTTTTCGACAACATGAGAAGAAAGGGTCGACCTGATGCCCCTGCTCGATGTCCAGTGTCTGTCGACAAGTCCCCGCTCTCTGAATTCGGTCACACGCCCGCCTATTTGAAGTCTCTCGTTCCCCTAGTTTGTTCCTAATTTGGCCTTGCTCCATCCCCCTTTTCCTCTGACCTACCCTATGGACTGTTTTGTACGCTCTTCTTCCATCTGAACTTTCTGACAATCACCTCAAAGGACACAGGGCGAAAAGGACCTTTCCGACCAGAAACGCGAGGAAAGGGTCGTGCCCTGCAACGCAGAACTTAGAACAGAGCTGGACTTGTAGCTCCACCGCCGGTGCTCAACAGCGCCAACGAAAGGCAACAAAGAATGATGAGAACTCGTTAAACTTCGAACATTTGACATCCCCAATCGCCGTTTCTGCTAGACCTCATTTCTCTCCCAGCCGCCATTGTATTGATCATGCTCCAATCCGAACCTGATATATATGTAATAACCTGCCAGTATGGAATATACTTGCTGCTCTCGCTACAGAATCGTTTTTGTATTGCATTCCTATGACTTTCCTGCTAAACAAATTGATCAAAGTTTATCAAATAGGCCCACCTCCTAAAAACTAGAAATGTTAAAATGTATTGTTTACGACTCTTTTCATCTAGGGTTCCTACCGTTTTCTTTCTCATGCCCACCACAATAGAACCGAGTAGAAAATGAACCAACAAGATGTCTTGAATATGTTAAAGGGAGGACTGTTGAAAATTAGTACGTTTTGGTGAACATTATCTGCGCCATCTTGCCTCTTCCCCTGATGCCACACTTTTGTCGTGCGCGCCCACCATTTTTTTAAGATGCCCCGATCAGAACGAACCCTTTTGCATGCTGCTGGCCCCTGACATAGCCCTTCGCCTTCACTAAGCCTGCACGCTGACCACCCCCTGCTTGCACCTGCCTTGAGTCATAAACCCCTCTTCGGCGCTGCTCTGCCCCAGGCCCTCATCCTGTTCCCAGCGCGACACCTCCCTGCTTCCCTTTCATGATCTCCGGCCCTTAGATGCAAACCCCCTTTTTCCCTGTGTGCCCGTTTTGTCTTCCCCGTTCCCAGGCCGACACCCAGCTCTGCCGATACCATTCCTTGCCCCTCCCCGTACAATAGAAAGCTTCCCCCATCAAAGGATCCCCGGGTTGATCAAAGCCCCCACTCCATGAGATCCGATCAAACCCCCCACATTCCGTGAATCGGCGGAATATCCAGCTGCGTGATACTCATCACCTGTTGTGACTAGGGTGGGGACTTCAACTGTAAATGTGTGTGGGAATGGGCCCAAAGGGGATTTCCGGGAATGTCTTTTCCATACATCAAAGCTTTAACATGAATGTGTAATCTACAATAAAGTCATAAAACAGTGTATAAGAGGCCAGGCCTCAGAAATGTATCTAGAGCACCTCAGAACGATACCTTCTGCCGGTTTTGTTGTGTTCTCCTCCGGAGAGAATAAAAACCTTGTTTCCTGCTTTCCAGTCTCCAGCGCCTGCCTCTTCATTGATTAAATAACTAGAGGGTCACAGAGGCAATACCGCCGGGCAAATATCGATTGTCCCCGACCCGACTCAGGTTTTAACAGTAGGACTACACTTTCCTAGCAAAGCAGAGCAATCTAGGTCAGATGCATAGTTCTAGTCTGCATGGGTGTAAAAACTAAGGTGAAAAGTAAATAGGATGACATGGAATTCCGAGAGGTAAACCTCAAAATAGAAGAGGGGAAAGTCCATTCTTGCTTGCATAGAAAAGACACAGCTGGGAACAGTGTCCTTCATCATGATATCTATCACCCAAAGAGCCTAGTCAACAGCATCCCATATGGTAAGGTACTAAGGGTGAAACATCTATGCAATAATGGTGATGAATTCCAGGAAGAAAAGACCCACATCAATAATCGATTTAGAGTGAGAGGATATCTCAAACTAACTGTTTGGTTCTCCAATGATAAAGAGGCTGCAGTGAAAGGGGATTAACTCATGTTCTCTAATACTAACATGAGATGAAAGGAATGTATTCTGCTAATCGCTATATACACCAATACTGCTACAAAAATTAGATCTGTTATGGGTCAATACTGGGTGATTTAAAAGAATAATACGGATATAGGATCTGACTTAAGTGCCAAATCCTACATCACATATAGGAGATGCCTTTACACACAGTTACTACTCACACTAGGAGATCACTGGGAAATGGCTTGGTAAGACTAAAGAATACAACAAATGTAAGCCTGCATATACACAGGCAAACACTAAGTTGTATATTTACTTAAGGGTAGAAAGCAACATACTGAGCAATTACTCACATGTACCTCTGATTATTGCTTATATGTACTCACACGTCCATTTAATCTTCAATATGTAAAAAGTACCACCTTCCCCTTGAAAAAACGTATTTTAGAACATCAGAGAGTGATTAGAAATGGGAATGTCACTTATCATGTGGCAACGCATTATGGACAGATCCATGTAAATGATGTTTCTAAACTTCAGTTTTTGGCAATGCTACAGGAATTTATATGAAACCATAAAGATTAAACAACTAAAACAGCTTAAATCCAGATATATTCTGGGTCTCCAGATGAAACATATATAGGGACTCAATATGGATGAGGAGCTAGACGCATACATGCAATAATTTTGCCCAGAAGGTTTCTGTTCACCTCTCAATCTCTTGGTAAATTGATTTTTGTGGTGCATTCTTGCTTAGATTCAATATCGTATACTTCTGTTCCCTCTCCTTTTCTCTCAATTTTTCTGTTTTCTTTTTTGCCGATATTATTAGTTTTCTTACTAACTGTGATCTACTGTAGGAAGTTGATTATGATGTCATTTGAAAACTATTCTGACCGAATCAGTTTCGGAATCGTGTCCAACCGACTCGGGTTCTGCGAGTCCGACCGACCGATTATAATGCTTCCCAAAATCGATTGGTTGGACACACATTGACTGCAATTGGAGCCGAATGAGAACACAGGCTCCCGTTGAAAAAAGGAGTGGTTGGGGAAAACCATGCACCCTGTGACGGGCACCCTATAGAGCCTGTCTCACTGTGCATGGTGTGTATGATGGGTCCCTTGGGTGCCACTAAGGGCCCCACCACGAGGCCTTTGGGTAAAGGGGGGCCTGCTACGGGCCCCGAAGTCTGATTTAGACAGCTGTTTTGCATCGGGCTGACCGAATCGGAACGTCTGTCCGATTCGGTCATCGTAATCGCTAGTTTGGAAACCGTGTTCATAGAGCAATATGTATCAGCTCTGAACGACTTGGGCTGTCCGAATGCTGTTCGTAATTGATTCAGACAGCCCGAACGGTTTCCTTGCACTGTAATCAGTTGTCCGGAAAGGTGTTCAATTCGATCAGAAACATAGGTTCCGAATCAGATTCGCCAAATCCGAATCCTGTT
This sequence comes from Lissotriton helveticus, assembly GCF_964261635.1. Classification (NCBI taxonomy): domain Eukaryota; kingdom Metazoa; phylum Chordata; class Amphibia; order Caudata; family Salamandridae; genus Lissotriton; species Lissotriton helveticus. Next base: position 412,145,642 of record NC_136067.1, read on the forward strand.
CAGAGCTTTTCTGGACAGCATAATAATTGACCCCTAAGAAGTGGTGTATTTTTTACAAATACTGGTTTCATAATTCAAAGGTGGATTTTTCATTTCGATTGTTATTTGGATTGCCTACTTGGGCTCTATTTACCCCCGTACAGGACAGTTGTTTTAGGGGTAATTCATATGATTTGTTTCTTTTCATAGCTCATTTAGTGTGTTTATGCAGCATTAAGGTTGATTTGTCACTAATTTGTTTTTGTTACATTTATATGTATTTATATACTTTCTGATTTTCAGCGCACTTCGTTTTTTGGATTTTATATATTGAGAATTTGTGATTATTGTTTGAGATTGATTCGGATGACAAATTATGTCTGAACTCCTTGAGATTGAATTTATTTGCTGTTAATGAAAGTGTCTTTCTCTGTAATCATGAATAAATATCTTTTTATGTCTCTGTAATGGGCTTTATTTTGAAATCATGATCAGTTGTTTCAAATGTCTATGAAATGGATCTATTTATTTTCTCTAGGTGGTGGGCCACTCATCTTGACAAAGACAAGTGCTGACTCTGAGCAAAAGTATGCCTGTCCTTGCTGTACAATAAAGGTTCATGTATATGCCCAATCTTGAGTGCCCATTTTCTTTTTGGTTCACCAGAACGTGGATTGTTCTGTCTTATGGCGGCTCACTGGCGGTTGATATTAGGTAGTTACAGTTAGATCAGCATTTCCATAGGAAATACCTTTTTTGCTTTGCTAATAAGTCGGCTACTGTTTGATGAATCTTCACAAAACTTTCATAGAAAAATAGTTACTTTTTACTATTTTGTGCATTGAAAGCTTCTGGGTGATCCATCAAGCGGGGGCTGAGAGAAAGAAGAGATCTCAAAATGCAAACTTCCATGAATTTTCCATAGACTTTGTTAAGAGGCACTACAGCAAAAAACTCTTAACAGAATTACACCAGTTTAGCAGGAACCTATATCTTGGTCCAGAAATAATGGTTTTTGTTGCTTGCTGTAGCTATGAAGCTCCAATTATATTTGTATATTTGGACGGTTGTGTTTGAGGGACTCTTGTGAGAGTCCCTCAAATCAAATGTTAAACAAAAAGAGAGTTTTGATTGGCTCAAGGAACATTTTTTACCTTGTGCCAAATCTCTCCCACTGGAGACACGCTCCTGTGGGAGTGAGCGCTCTGATTGGCTGGCAGCAACATGAATTAAAATGTTGCTTGCAGCCATTATCAAACCTGGGGATTTAGTCCCTTGTCTTGAAATTAAAAAAATAAATAAATAAGGGGGCAGAGTAAGGATACCCTTCCCCCCTAATCCCTGTGGGAGGGTCCCAGAGGGGCAATTTGCGATCTCACAGAAGCCCCCAGGGCTCCTGTGGGATCGCTAATCTAAAAAAAGAAAACTCTAATTGTTGTTTAATAGTTACTAATATTTGGGGAGGGGTGCAAGCAGAACCCCTTCCAAAGCCACAGGTGGGCCCCAGGAACCCATTTGCAGAGCCAAGTCATTAAAAAGGCTGCCCTCCTCCTTGAGCATTAGAAGGACCCCTGGGCCTCTATAGTCTTGGACCAAAAATAATCAAAATAGGGAGGGGTGTGTATGACCCCCTTCTTTGAGCTCAAATAGACCCCAGGTATCACATTCACCTGAGCCAAAATTTGAAGTTTTAGGTGAGAGGGGCATGTGGCTGCCCTCCCCAAGCCTTTGAAGACCCCTGGGATCCCATCCTCAGGGGTCGGTCCTTGAACTGTGTCTTGGGGAGTGCACCACTGGGAACACACTTCTTTTCCCTGCCAGCAGGACCGAGCTTTGAAAATGCTCCCACCAGGTGGGAGCACACTTCTCTTTCCCTGTCCGCACTCTTGCGGGCAGGGAAACTGCGATTGCTCCCACCTAGAGGGAACAAGCTGAAGTTGCTGCTCCCGCCAAGTCTGACAGCTGCTGGCTCCAGTGAAGGAGCTTGCAGGGACCTTGGGCCTGGGGCTTCCCGAAGCTCCAAATGTTATGTTTGGCCCCAGGGGAAGGAGTCACCGGGGCCCTTGTGCCCTCCTCCCTTAACATTTAAGTTTTTGGCTCCAGGGTACGGTCCCCAGTGTGAGAAGTTGGCCTGATATATGATGCTCACTAGTTCTAGTGATCACCTTGTATCATGCCAAGCAACCCTTATGGTGGAGGTTGTAAAGTCAACCTTATAGACAAGCTATCATAGGGGTAGCATGGACTAAGCAGTCTTAGGCTAAACTCTGTAAAGGCATGTGAAGCAAGCTGTTTTACCATACACAATCCCCTTGAATACCAAATGAAAGGACACCACACAGATATATATTGAAAATATATATAGATTTATTTCTACAAATATCCCCTATACTCTTTATGAGCACAGAAGCAAATGCGTTAAAACAAAACACAGTTTAAATATACAAAAGTTGCAAAATTATGGCTGAGCCCTAGGGGCCACCTAAACCATATACTAAAATAGTGGTATAAGAACCACTATGGGGAAAGTGAAGAGGCCTAGGGCCTGGGGAATCGCTGGAGCTCTTCAGGACTAACAGTGATGAAGTCGGGAAAGGCCCGCAGGACTCGGGTGTAGTGCTTAAAGTGCACGCATACACCAATGCAATGCCAATGGTGCGTAAAAGTTACAAAGTTAGTGTTTAAGGAGTTAGTGTTTAAGGAACCTTCCGATGGACCTACAAGGATAAAACTTTAGACACCGGCACTAGAGGTGTACACCAGTGTGGGAACACCGGCGTTGCTGAGTAACCTCACCCACAGGAAGCGGGTGCACAGGTGCGAAGTAGTGTCGGGTTTCGTCACGCAGGTCGATGGTGCTTGGAGCTGAAGATGCTGCAGGCGGGTCGTCGTGAAGAGTTCCGGTGGATCCAAGGGTGGATCTGAAGAGGTGAAGACGTGAAAGCAGAGGGGACAATGTTCAAAGTCACTAGGCAGTGACTACCGTGGAACCAGGATGGAATCAGGCGATGTTGGGTGCAAACAGGTGATGAAGTGAAGATTTTCTCTGCAGCCACGTGGACATGAAGAGGTCAAGGACGTCCAGGAGTGGATCACGAGCTGACCCACGATGGCTCTCGCTGATGGCGGTGTCGGCAACTTGATTGGAGCAAACAGGCCTTGGCAAAAGCAAGTCACGCAGGAATCGATTCAAGCTTATCACTCAAACCAGCAAGGTCAGAGTGGGTGCTCCTTTTCAGGGGAGCAAGGGCCATTCTGGAGCAACCAGACCAGTGGTATAAGTTGTAGTTTTCGTTGCCTAGATGGCCACTAGCCGTGTGGCAAGTGACCGGGATGGCGCGTCAAGTGGCAAAGTGCAAAAGGGCCCCATGCAGATCGTGGAGATGCTGGGGGGCTGATCTTCGGTGCAAATGCTGCTCGGTATTGGGGCTTCTCAAACCCCAAAGCACAGCATCGAGGGTGCCTCGGGTGCTGCGCAGTCAGCTCTTTGGGGGTCTTCCAAGATGTCCGGTCCCACGTCTCTCGGTGCCTCCACGGGTCTCTTCTTTTCAGGGACTGTGGATCGGTCTCTGAGATGTCTGGGAGTCTGGGTCTTGTCAAGGCTCTGGGCTCGGGCTCCAGCGGGAGGTGGCAGCAAAGCAGATGTCGAGTTGCTGGTTGGTGCCTGTGTTCACAGGGTGGTCACTCCTTGGCCACAAGGGAGATTCTCTTCAGTCTTCTGTGCAGCAGAATGTCGAAGTCCAAGTTTCTTCTGTATTTCAAGTCGAGTTCAGGATGATCTAAAGTCTAAGGACACATCTCCTACTCTTATTCCAAATCTGGGGGCCGGATCACCTACTAGGTCCCTTCTCTGGGTGGGACCAGGAAGGGGGGTGGTTACACCCCCTTTCCTTTGTCCAGCTTCGCGCCAAGACTGGGGCTGGAATGCCCCAGCACCGGTTTGAACTGGCATATGCACAGGGACACCTTGTGTGCCCCAGGCATGTCTGATTCTATTCAGCCCTGTCCTACCCAATACACAAAATCCTGTCTGGGGTGGTGCTAGCACCTCCCAAGGCAGGAAACCCTTTGTCCATGCTGCCCTCGCTGGAAGGACTCCCAGCAGCAGGAGGTCAGACTTGTGTCTGTGGTGGCAGCATCCATTTTGTGATGCTGAGGCTCTGTTTAACTTTAACCGGGGTTCAGGCTAGGTACATGTCGTGTCCCTCTACAAGGGTGGAATGCTACCCCGTCACCAGAACTGGCGAGGGGGTAGTATTCCAATTCGTATGACACCTTACTCGACATGTTTTGATAAAGCCAAACCAAAGATAGCATTTAACCGCGAGGTTCATAATGCACTTAAGAGTATATGGTATGGCAGTATAATGGAACAGCTAAAGGACATGGTTCCGAAAGCTGCAGACAGGCTCAGCTCATACCAGAGCACCATCTCACATATTTCCAAGCACTCTGCCTCCAGGATTGATGAGGCCTTCCATTGGAGTGGCTGATAGGAACATATGTGTCCATTTTAGGTTAGGCATAGGCATACTACACCTAAGTAAGGGGTGGTTACACCGACTTACCCCAGCTGAGTGATCAGCCAGTTGTGTCAAATATGGAGGCCAGGCCAGGGGTGGCACAATACGTGCTGCAGCCCCTGGTAGGCCTTGGAAGCACCTATGCCCTGGGTACCTGGGTACACTGTTACAGGGGCCAATAAGGTGCACCAGTTCCAATTTCATAATGCACCTAAAGTACATTGGCAATAATTTAGAGAGAGAACAGCAGGCTGTGGGTCTGATTAGCAGCCCCACAGCCACATTAAGTCATAAACCAGTGAAGCAAAAAGCAAAAAGTTGGGGTGACCATAGGATAGCAGACCCTACTCTCCTACACAAACCCCCCAAACGCAGGGACATTAGACTAACCTTGACCAGTTGTGTCTTCATGTTCTAAGTGGAAGTACCTGGAGAGACCATCTGCATTACCATGGTCAGTCCCTGGGCGGTGCTCCACTGTAAAGTCCATCCCCTGTAGGGAAATGGACCACCTGAGCAGTTTGGGGTTTTCACCCTTCATCTGATTAAGCCATAAGAGGGGCTTATGGTCGGTCTGAATCTTGAAGTGAGTGCCAAACAAGTATGGTCTCAACTTCTTCAGGGCCCACACCACAGCAAAGGCCTCCCTCTCAATGGCTGACTAACATTTCTCTCTGGGGGTCAGCCTTCTGCTAATAAAAGCAATGGGCTGGTCTTGACCATCTACATTAAGTTGTGAAAGCACAGCTCCCACTCCCAACTCAGAAGCATCTGTTTGGACAATGAACTCTCTTGAGTAGTCAGGACTCTTCAGGATAGGTGCAGAGCACATGGCCTTCTTCAGGTCATCAAATGCCTTTTGACAGTATTCTGTCCACTGAACCTTTTTGGGCATCTTCTTAGATTTCAGATCATTAAGAGGAGTCACAATGGACCCATAGTTCTTAACAAACTTCATGTAGTACCCAGTCAGGCCCAAGAAAGCTCTGACCTGAGTCTGGGTAGTTGGAGGGGACCAGTCCTTTATGGTCTGGATCTTACTCTCCAGTGGTTGAACTTGGCCTCCGCCTACAAGGTGGCCCAAGTACACAACCTTACTCTGCCCTATCTGGCACTTGGTTGCCTTGATAGTGAGGACTGCCTTTTGCAGAGCCTCTAGCACTTCCTTCAGGTGGACCAGGTGATCCTCCCAGGTGGAGCTGAAGACAGCAATATCATCCAGATATGCTGCGCAAAAGTCATCCAACCCAGTAAGGACTTGATTCACCAACCTTTGGAAGGTGGCAGGTGCATTTTTCAAACCAAAGGGCATCACCACAAATTGATAATGCCCACCTGGGTAGAAAATGCTGTCTTGGCTTTAGACTCCTCAGCTAACCTGATTTGCCAGTAGCCAGCTGTCAAGTCAAATGTGCTCAAATACTTGGCAGAAGCCAATTTGTCTATGAGCTTATCTGCCCTTGGAATAGGGTGTGCATCTGTCCTGGTGACAGCATTGAGTCCTCTGTAATCCACACAGAACCTCATCTCTCTCTTCCCATCTTTGGTGTGAGGTTTGGGGACCAGAACCACTGGGCTAGCCCAGGGGCTCTCTGAAGGCTCAATGACACCTAATTCCAGCATCTTTTGCACCTCAGTCTTGATACAATCTCTGACATGGTCAGGTTGCCTGTAAATTGTGTTCTTTACAGGAAGACTATCACCAGTGTCCACCACAACGGTACACCAGTTAGTCTGACTGGGTGTCAGGGAGAACATATGTCGATATGACTGCAAAACCTGTCTACAGTCATGTTGCTGATGTTCAGTGAGGCTGCCATCTAAGGCCACACCATCAACTGATCCATCCTCAGGGTTCTGAGTCAGCAGGTCTGGGAGAGGGTCACTCTCTTCCTCCTGCCCCTCATCTGTAGCCATGAGCAAGCCCATGTCTGCCCTGTCAACATATGCTTTCAGCCTGTTAACATGGAGCACCCTGTGGGGGCTCCTGGGAGTTCCTAGGTCCACCAAGTAGGTAACCTCTCCCTTTTTCTCAATGATTGTATGGGGTCCAGACCATTTGTCTTGGAGTGCTGCTGGGGCCACTGGCTCCAACACCCATACCTTCTGTCCAGGCTGGTATTCAGTCAGGACAGCCTTTTGGTCATGCCAGGCTTTCTGTAATTCCTGGCTAGCCTCGAGGTTTTTGGATGCTTTCTCCATATACTCAGCCATCCTGGAGCGGAGACCAAGTACATAGTCCACTATGTCTTGCTTGGGCTTTTTGAGAGGTAACTCCCATCCTTCCCTCACCAGACAGAGGGGTCCTCTTACAGGGTGCCCAAACAACAATTCAAAGGGGCTGAAGCCAACCCCCTTTCGTGGGACCTCTCTGTAAGCAAACAGAAGGCAGGGCAGAAGGATATCCCATCTTCGCCTGAGCTTTTCAGGTAATCCTTTGATCATGCCCTTGAGGGTCTTGTTGAATCTTTCAACAAGCCCATTGCATTGTGGATGATAGGGAGTGGTGAACTTGTAGTTGACGCCACATTCCTTCCACATAGCTGTTAAGTATCCTGACATGAAGTTGGCACCTCTATCAGATACTACCTCCTTAGGAAACCCCACTCTGGAGAAAACCCCAAGTAAGGCCCTGGCCACAACAGGAGCTGTTGTGGTCCTAAGTGGAATTGCCTCTGGGTACCTGGTGGCATGGTCCACCACCACCAGTATGAATCTGTGCCCAGATGCTGTAGGGGGATCCATTGGACCAACAATGTCAATCCCCACTCTTTCAAAGGACACCCCCACCACAGTTAGTGGTATCAGGGGGGCCTTTGTGGTACCACCTGCTTTGCCACTTGCTTGGCAGGTTACACAGGAGCGACAAAACTCCTTTGTATCTTCTGACATGTGAGGCCAGTGAAAATGACAGACAAGTCTGTCCCAAGTTTTGTTCTGGCCTAGGTGTCCTGCTAAGGGAATATCATGTGCCAAGGTAAGAAGGAAGCCCCTAAATTGCAGAGGTATGACCAACCTCCTGGTTGTACCAGGCATGGGGTCTCTACCCTCTGAATCAAGGAGCCCATCATCCTAATATACTTTATGGGTACCGTGAGCATTCCCAGCAGCCTCAGCAGCAGCCTGCTGTCTGAGGGGTTGAAGGGAAGGACAGGTTAACTGAGCCTGCCCCAAGTCTGCCCTAGAAGGTCCCCCTGTCCCCAGAAACTCAACCTGATCAGGTTCAAGCTCTTCAGGGACAGTTCCTTCAGGGGTCTCAAGATCATCTTCCTGTGAAGGCTGATCCTCACTTGTAGGCAGTTGGGAAGGCACAGCCTTTACCCTCCTGTTCTTCTTCTTGGAAGGTACTTGGTCCATTGTTCCAGGAACCAAGACTCGGGGTTCAGAGAGGCACTTTTTGGCCTGTGACCTGGTCACAGCAAGGACATGTGATGATATCCCTAACATCTCTGCATGAGTCCTGTACTCAACTTCTGACCATAGAGAGTTCTCCAGGTCATTGCCCAACAAACATTCTACTGGGAGATCAGCACTAACCACAACTCTTTTTAGGCCAGTTACCCCTCCCCAGGAAAAGTTAACAAGTGCCACACTATGTGTAGTAGTGACATTGCTGGCATTGGTCACCAGGTAATTATCACCTGGCAGGTATTGTCCAGGGTCCACAAAGCTAGGTGTCACCATGGTGACACTGGCACATGTGTCCCTGTATGCTTGAGCCACTTTGTCAATAATCAAAGGCGTCTGCCTGTACTTGCCCAGGTTACTGGGACTGACAGTAGTGGACAAATCAATCTCCACATCACAGATCAGAACAGCCTGTGTAGGGGTTCTGACTAGGCCAGAATCTCCCTCAGTTCCCAGGGTGATACCAACTACCCCCTTAGTCTGTGGACCAACACTGCCAACTGTACTAGTGGGTGCAGGTGCCTTAGGGGTGGCAGTGTTGGGGGCTCCACCATTTTTACACTCACTTGTCCAGTGAGAGGTGTTTTTACAAAAACTACACCAGGGTTTCCTTTGACCTTCTTTCTTCTTCTTCTTGGAAGTTTGGGACCCACCCTCAGTATTAGTTTGGGGCCCTGTTGAAGACTTCTGGTCCTTAGCTTTCTGCTCCCCACCTTTTGGTCTGTTTTCTTCTGGTCACCACCCTGGTTCTGGTTCTGGTTCTGGTTCTTTTGCTTAACTCTGGTTCTAACCCATTTGTCTGCTCTCTTTCCCAATTCTTGGAGAGAGGTTAGATCTGAGTCAACCAAATGTTGATGCAACTGCTGGTTCTGACAGTTATTTAAAATCTGTTCTCTCATAAGCAAATTGTACAATCCTTCATAGTCTGTAACCTTACTTCCCAGCAACCAGCCCTCCAGAGCCTTAGTGGCACATTCAACAAATTCAGACAAGTCCTGAGTCTGTGTCTTCTGGGTATCTCTGAACATTAACCTGTAATGTTCAGTGGTTAAGCCTAACCCATCAATCAGAGCACTCTTCAGGACCAGGTAGTTTCTAGAATCCCCATCACTAACTGTGAGAAGTCCGTCTCGGCCTCTACCTTCAAAGGAGAGCCACAAGATTGCTGCCCACTGCTCCTGAGGGATCTGCTGTACTCTGCAGACTCTCTCAAGTGCAGTCATCCATTTGTGGATGCCATCCCTACTCTTGTAAGGGGGCACAATCTTATTCAGGTTTCTATTGTCATAGGACCTGTCTTTATCCTTTTGGATATTGCTGCCACCAGTGGATCCTAATCCACTCTCACTAGGCTGTCTTGCTCTAGCAAGCTTCTCCTTGGCCAGGGCAACTTCTAATTCTTGCTTCTGGATCCTAAGTGCAGCCTCTCTCATTTTGGCCTCATGTTCCCTTCTCTGAGGGCTAGACAGCTCCCTTCTGGAGTGTCCATGAGAACCTCTAGAAGTTTGGGAGGCATTGGACTCACCTGAGTGATTCCTTCTCCTCCTTTGCTCCTGGTTAAGTCCACTTGGGGGTCTGAATGGGTTGGACCCACTTTCAGTCCCAAATGTGCTTAAGTTAGCCAGGTTAAGCCTGCTGACTAGCACCTGACTATTTCTCTCATCATAAGACCCACTTTCCTCCTCCTCCTCCTCTTCTTCCTCATCCTCTGGCTGAGTATCTCCAGTGACCTGGTCTTCCTCATCTATCTGGATGACAGGGGCAGGGGTGTCAGTGTTGTCATCTTCAGTGGGAGAGCCTCCCTCTCCAGTCCCTGAGGGGCCTGGTTTGGAGGTCTTTAGAGCTCCAGACTGGTCTAAAAGCTCTCTGAGGGGACTTGCTGTAGGGGTAGGACCCGTTTTGATTCCTCTTAAGGAACACAGCTGCCTCAGTTCTTTAGAAGTAAAGATAGCAAATTTGGATGGTGCCCTTGGAGGGTCACTCTCAACAGAGATAGGTCCAGTGGATCCCTCTGCTCCAGACATTGCTCTAGTGTGGGTGGATATGTTGCAATCTACCTACACTGGTGTTTTCCTACTAAACCTATCTAGTAGTTGTAGTCAGGGTGTGCTACTCCCTATCCTCTACAACAACTAAGTTCAGTAGAACTTAAGTATACTAGTCTTGTTTTAGTGTACCTATCAGGTACCTGTATGATCTTTCAAATGATACTCTCAAAGATTGTAATGGTAAAACAACAGCAAGCTCAAATCCCAATCCGCTGCTCACCAATGTGAGAAGTTGGCCTGATATATGATGCTCACTAGTTCTAGTGATCACCTTATATCATGCCAAGCAACCCTTATGGTGGAGGTTGTAAAGTCAACCTTATAGACAAGCTATCCTAGGGGTAGCATGGACTAAGAAGTATTAGGCTAAACTCTGTAAAGGCATGTGAAGCAAGCTGTTTTACCATACACAGTCCCCTTGAATACCAAATGAAAGGACACCACACAGATATATATTGAAAATATATATAGATTTATTTCTACAAATATTCCCTATACTCTTTATGAGCACAGAAGCAAATGCGTTAAAACAAAACACAGTTTAAATATACAAAAGTTGCACAATTATGGATGAGCCCTAGGGGCCACCTAAACTATATACTAAAATAGTGGTATAAGAACCACTATGGGGAAAGTGAAGAGGCCTAGGGCCTGGGGAATTGCTGGAGCTGTTCAGGACTAACAGTGATGAAGTCGGGAAAGGCCCGCGGGACTCGGGTGTAGTGCTTAAAGTGCACGCATACACCAATGCAATGCCAATGGTGCGTAAAAGTTACAAAGTTAGTGTTTAAGGAACCTTCCGATGGACCTACAAGGACAAAACTTTAGACACAGGCACTAGAGGTGTACACCAGTGTGGGAACACCGGCGTTGCTGAGTTACCTCACCCACAGGAAGCGGGTGCACAGGTGCGAAGTAGTGTCGGGTTTCGTCAAGCAGGTCGATGGTGCTTGGAGCTGAAGATGCTGCAGGCGGGTCGTTGTGAAGAGTTCCGGTGGATCCAAGGGTGGATCTGAAGAGGTGAAGACCTGAAAGCAGAAGGGACAATGTTCAAAGTCACTAGCCAGTGACTACCGTGGAACCAGGATGGAACCAGGCGATGTTGGGTGCAAACAGGTGATGAAGTAAAGATTGTCTCTGCAGCCACGTGGACACAAAGAGGTAAAGGATGTCCAGGAGTCGATCACGAGCTGTCCCACAATGGCTCTCGCTGATGGCGGTATCGGCAACTTGATTGGAGCAAACAGGCCTTGGCAAAAGCAAGTCACGTAGGAATCAATTCAAGCTTATCACTCGGACCAGCAAGGTCAGAGTGGGTGCTACTTTTCAGGGGAGCAAGGGCCAGTCTGGAGCAACCAGACCAGCAGTGTAAGTTGTAGTTTTTGTCGCCAAGATGGCCACTAGCAGCGTGGCAAGTGACCGGATGGTGCGTCGAGTGGCAAAGTGCAAAAGGGCCCCACGCAGATCGTGGAGATGCTGTTAGGCTGAACTTTGGTGCAAATGCTGCTCGGTGTTGGGGCTTCTCAAACCCCAAAGCACAGCATCAAGGGTGCCTCGGGTGCTGCGCAGTCAGCCCTTTGGGGGTCTTCCAAGATGTCTGGTCCCACGTCTCTCGGTGCCTCCACGGGTCTCTTCTTTTCAGGGACTGTGGATCGGGCTCTGAGATGTCTGGGAGTCTGGGTCTTGTCAGGCTCTGGGCTCGGGCTCCGGCGGGAGGTGGCGGCAAAGCAGACGTCGATGTGCTGGTTGGTGCCTGTGTTCACAGGATGGTCACTCCTTGGCCACAAGGGAGATTCTCTTCAGTCTTCTGTGCAGCAGAATGTCGAAGTCCAAGTTTCTTCTGTATTTCAAGTCGAGTTCAGGATGATCTGAAGTCTAAGGACACAGCTCCTACTCTTATTCCAAATCTGGGGGCCGGATCACCTACTAGGTCCCTCCTCTGGGTGGGACCAGGAAGGGGGGTGGTTACACCCCTTTTCCTTTGTCCAGCTTCGCGCCAAGACTGGGGCTGGAAAGTCCCAGCACCGGTTTGAACTGGCATATGCACAGGGACACCTTGTGTGCCCCAGGCATGTCTGATTCTATTCAGCCCTGTCCTACCCAATACACAAAATCCTGTCTGGGGTGGTGCTAGCACCTCCCAAGGCAGGAAACCCTTTGTCCAAGCTGCCCTCGCTGGAAGGACTCCCAGCAGCAGGAGGTCAGACTTGTGTCTGTGGTGGCAGCATCCATTTTGTGATGCTGAGGCTCTGTTTAACTTTAACCGGGGTTCAGGCTCGGTACATGTCGTGTCCCTCTAGAAGGGTGGAATGCTACCCCCGTCGCCAGAACTGGCGAGGGGGTAGTATTCCAATTCGTATGACACCTTACTCGACATGTTTTGATAAAGACAAACCAAAGATAGCATTTAACCGCGAGGTTCATAATGCACTTAAGAGTATATGGTATGGCAGTATCATGGAACAGCTAAAGGACATGGTTCCGAAAGCTGCAGACAGGCTCAGCTCATGCCAGAGCACCATCTCTCATATTTCCAAACACTCTGCCTCCAGGATTGATGAGGCCTTCCATAGGAGTGGCTGATAGGAACATATGTGTCCATTTTAGGTTAGGCATAGGCATACTACACCTAAGTAAGGGGTGGTTACACCGACTTACCCCAGCTGAGTGATCAGCCAGTTGTGTCAAATATGGAGGCCAGGCCAGGGGTGGCACAATATGTGCTGCAGCCCCTGGTAGGCCTTGGAAGCACCTATGCCCTGGGTATCTGGGTACACTGTTACAGGGGCCAATAAGGTGACCAGTTCCAATTTCGTAATGCACCTAAAGTACAGTGGCAATAATTTAGAGAGAGAACAGCAGGCTGTGGGTCTGATTAGCAGGCCCACAGCCACATTAAGTCATAAACCAGGGAAGCAAAAAGCAACAATTTGGGGTGACCATAGGATAGCAGACCCTGCTCTCCTACACCCAGTACCTTTTAAGACTCGGGGTCACCTGCCCCCCTCCTATAATTAAAGAATGGCCCTCTGGGATGGGGAGCCTATTTGGGCTCGGAGAGGGGGACTGGGCACCCCCATCTGATAAACATATTTTTGGGTCCTGAAGGATGGGGTCCCTAGGCCCTCTTCAGTAAGTATGGCCCTAGGGGATGGAGAACCCATTTGGACTCGTGGAGGGGGCTGCGCATCCCCTCCTATAATAATATATGCATTGGTCCTGGGGGGGTGAGTTCCCTGGGGCTAGTAGGGATTTGGGAAGAAGAAATACATGCCCTCTCCCCTTTTCTATACAAAAAGACCCTGGGTCCCTGGGCCGATAGTGCCATGGCGGAGCCGGCCTTCTCAATACCCTTCATTAAAAATAAAAGCTCCGGGGATGTGGTCCTTGCGGCCAGTAAAGGCTCATGGGAAGGTCACATGCAGCCCCTCCCTTTTTAATACCAAATGTCCCATGTGTCCATGGGCCCAATAGTAGCTTGCAGAGTGGGTAGTGCAACCCCAAACCTTGTTGGGGGGACCTGGTAGGGGATTGGCTGCCTACGGGCAACCCAATGCCATGCACGCTTCAAGGCCATGCACGGCAGGAGTTGACTATGTCCAGGGGTTCGGAAGCATGGCCAGGCCCTTGTAGCCAACCCCACACCACACATGGCTGAAGGTAATTAGCACTCATACACTGCTAATTTCTCCACATATTACATCACTTGTGACATGACTTTACTTACCTGACCTGCAGCGCGTACGCTCACTAGCTGACAACCTTTTTACTCTTTTAGGAAGCACCTTTGTGTAATTGTGCTGCCTGCTGTATAGCGCTGCCGCATTTTATTTTCGCCGCTTTTTGCTTTGCAAAATCACTTTTAGCTCTTACCCGCACTTTAAAAGGTTATCACCCCGCATTTAGCGGGGTTCGGGCTGATTTGGGGCTTTCTTGAACCGCGTCGCAGCAATTTGGCTGCCATCTTGGGTGTGAGAGCCACGAGGGTGCCGGTTTTCAGGCGCCATCTTTGTCGCGGGTCCAGAGGTTGACTCGTAGGACTCTTGTGCTTGTTGAGGGAATTAAAAGCAGGAACTCATCTACACACAGGTAGACTTTACTTACCTGACCTGCAGCGCGTACGCTCACTAGCTGACAACCTTTTTACTCTTATAGGAAGCACCTTTGTGTAATTGCGCTGCCTGCTGTATAGCGCTGCTGCATTTTTATTTTCGCCGCTTTTTGCTTTGCAAAATCACTTTTAGCTCTTACCCACACTTTAAAAGGTTTTCACCCCGCATTTAGCGGGATTCAGGCCGATTTAGGGCTTTCTTAAAGCCCGTCGCGGCGATTTGGCCGCCATGTTGGGTGTGGGAACCACGAAGGTGCCGGTTTTCAGGCTCCTCTTTGTCGCGGGTCCAGAGGTTGACTCGTAGGACTCTCGCACCTAACGGTGTATATAATGCAGAACACCCAAGCACTATCACTATCAATATCACTACTTGTATCATTCCAAAACATAGGTAATAAAAAAGTAGATTACTATAGATGTGTTTTTCAGGAACATTTTAAATATATTTGTTTTTCCTTTACGGGCCATAATTTTAATCATATCACGAGACAGTCTCATTATTTAGAAATGTGCACAAAATACTTTACACACACTAAATACATTCCTAAAAGGAGACAACTGCTCAAGGGTTGTAGGAAATAATGCATGAATTTGAGAACCTGTAGTTATGGGTCCTCGCGGCATGAGAAGAAAGGTACATCTACCGTAACATAATCCCTCTGTGTTTAGTAAGACTGAAATGTTGGGGAGTGCACAAGCGTGACCCACACATATGCAAAATTAGAGAAACTGAGGCTAGTAAACATTGTTACAGGCTGACATTAAGCTTCCAATGTTCACAACATCCACAATGTTTTACAATATTCCGGCAAGGGGTGTTGGGATGGTAAATATTCCAAGGGATTGTCAAATTTTGTTACATTTAAAAAAGAATTGTAATGTGTCATCAAAAGTGCTATCTTAACAAAAGAGACTACATAAAGTTTGATAGGCCCAAAACTGAAAAACTTGATTGTGCCCTGCAAAGTAGTTAAATGTGCAAAAATGTCCTTCTTTTAAAAGGTACGGCCGTGTGAAGTGTGTCAGAATCGGAGCTTGTAGGCTGATAAATAATATTAATGCTGTTAATTACGTACATAGAGAGCGCTTGTGTTCTTTAGCACATAGGAAAGTACTACAGTAAACATTACAATCAAATAGAGAAAAGGAGGTAATGGCATTTATATCACAATTGTATACATTTTTGTACTATTGTACTCCTACTGGTTGACAAAATGTGATTTTGACTGATGAAAACACTACGTCAAACACTTTTAACAAATCACTTAATCAAGATACCGATCTCAATTGTTTTCTTTAGAATTAACAAAAAAAATGACATTTGTATTACAATAAACATATAACATTCTGGCAGAAGTGAAATGATGGAAATTAATCACTTGACGATGAAGATTACATTTAGTTTAAAAAAAACGCACGGCTGAACAAAGGGGTGATGGCAATGTAATCATCCCTGGAACTTTTCAGACTGAGCTGACCAAAGTTGTCACAATGCAGTCATCTTTCAGTCACTAAAAGTAAGTGAAACGATCAGATCTGCAAAGCCAGGTTACGAATTACTGCTTGTATCAGGAATAAGAATGGCGGTCTCCAGTTTCTAAACAGCCAGCTCGGTACATGGAACCTGGTTCCCAGTCTCTCCAGAAAAGCATTATTTATGTGATGTCGGTCATCTTCAAACGTGTCCCTTCTCTCTTTCTCCTGTTGCCTTCTTTTTTCCTCTAGCTGATTTGCCTTTTCTCTCTGGACTGCCTTCATTTTCTGGATTTCAGCGTCTTCGGCCTCCTTCTGCTTTCTTTTGTATTCTTCTCTCTTCATCTGCTGCTGGTATTTAGATTGGCAGAGTCCTAATTGTTGTTGTTCTCTTGCTTCATACTCTGAAACATTTCCACCCAGCCTCCTCGGACCCAGATTAATAGGACCTGGTCTATGTGCTTCCTTGTTCTGCTCCAAGTCCTCCATCTCCTTTATGGCAATTGCCTGAACCTTATTTCGTCGCTCTTCGTTGGGATGCATTATGTGATAACCGCTTGCCCCCTCGGGCTGCGTCCGTTGCTGGTGGGCATCGGGTGACTCCTGTTGGCCGGGCACTGTACTGTGGTGCCCTGCGGCGTCCCCTTGCTCCGAGTAGCTCCTGACCCCTGGGGGTCTCCCTTGCTGTGCTGCACGTTTGTGCATCGTCATTGAGCAAGTGGCAGACATTTAGATAGCAGCGGCGACCAAGATAGAGAGCGCAGCGCTCGCTCCGGGTGTTTGTGTTCGAAAACGCTAAACTCGCTCTCTCCCAGGGTTACTCGCGGGGTTTCAGGCTGAAAGCCATATGCCGGTCTAACCCACCCCTTTTCGCAGGAGGCAGTTTCCACCCTCGCACAGGTGCAGGATTCGGGCGCAATCCCAACGTATTGTGGACACTATACATTTACCCAACGAGGTAGCACTTACTGATTAGCCACTGTAGACAGTGGGAAACAGTATTTTGGGGCAAATCTGCGAGTTCACAAATTTTTTCACAAACTCACAGATTTTCTTGCAGATTTCGCGCGAATTTGCGGATCGTACTTACTGTACACCACTGCAGTGTACACTGTTTCACTGCATGCAACTCCAGTGCACAAACTCCATTCTAAGCCTCTCATGCTACGCTACTTCAGTGTACGCCACAACACTGTATCCCACTCCTCTCTACGTCACTCCTATCTACAAGACTCCAATATACGCCCCTCCACTCTATGCCACTCCACTTTACAACGTTGAACTCTACACTATTTCACTGTCAGCTACTCCACTCTAGCACACTCCAGTGCAAGCCACTGCACTGCAGACCACTCCACAGTACGCAATATTATTCCACTAAATGCCACTTCGCTCTACGTTACTACAGTGTACACCAGTAACACTCAAAGTTATTCCACTCTACACCACATCATCTGTATGCTACTCCACTGTATGTCATTCCACTATATGCCACTGCACTCTATGCTCTTCCTTTGTATGCCATTCTACTCTACAACACTCCACCCTACGTCACTTCAA
This sequence comes from Lissotriton helveticus, assembly GCF_964261635.1. NCBI lineage: Eukaryota > Metazoa > Chordata > Amphibia > Caudata > Salamandridae > Lissotriton > Lissotriton helveticus. The sequence continues at coordinate 412,162,744 of NC_136067.1, forward strand.
AGTCCACTATTCCACTATTGATAATACAGTCTACCCCACTGCACAGTACCCTACTCCACTCTGCAATACTCCACTGTACAGTATTCCACTCTACAGCACTCAACTCTATACCACTTCAAAGTACGCAGCTTCACTGTATGACACTCCACTCTATGCTCTTCCACTCTATTCCGCTCTGCTCTACACCACTCTAATGTATGCTATTCCACTGTATACTATGCTACTCTACACCACACCACTCCACTCTACTCTACTCCACTCCACCCTAGAATACTCTACTCTATGCCAAACCATTCTTCGCCACTGCACCTATTTCCTTTGGCCATCAAGTAGGGAGCCAGAAAGATGTATTGTTATCAAGCAGGAGCACCTCAGTTTTGCTGAAGTTAAGTTTTAAACAGTTGTTGGACATCCAATTGCTATATTCCAGCAAGCAGCTGAGGAATCTACTAGCTGTGTCTTCCGGGCTATCAGCCACTGACATAACTATCTGAGTGTTCAGCTTAAAATATAACAGAAAAATAGATATTTTGGTTAGAGTGGCCAGGGGGTCACATAAAGAATAAAATGCGTAGTGCTCAATGATGACTCTGCGGTACTCCACAAGGTAGTGAGAAGGTGCTATGGGAGAGAAACTGTTTCCCTTCTGAGAGAAAAGATTTTCAAATAGCCAGAGCAGAGGCCCAAAACGTAGAACATGGTGCTGATCAACTAATATAGCATAGTTGACTGTATCAAATGCAGCAGAAAGATCCAACTGGATCAATGCTGCATTTTATCCTGCATCCAGATTTGACCTCAGCTCTTCTGAGGCAACTGTCAAGGCTTCCTCCATGCTATGTTCTCTCCTGAAACCAAACTATGAGTGGTCGAGAAGATGGTTAGTCTATTTATTCAGCACCTTTTCAAAGATGATGGAAAGCAGCTCCAGTATAGAGCACCCTACAATACCAGTGACACTCTTTGTTTGTTTACCTCAAATGTTTGCTTTTTTATCAAAGTTTAAAAGCATAGGATTAGTGCATTGCCGTTATTTTGCCTTTTCTATCGCAAACTCTTTGAGCACAGGATTAGCACAGTGCCATCTATGCCGAGCTGTAAAATGACAAACCCTTTTACCATTTCAAGAACAGTATTATAGCTTTGGATTGCAAAAATACCATGCAAGGCAACCTAAAATGAATAAAAGCCACCCCTGGCAAGTGTTTTGCTACCATTGTAGCTTTTCAGAGTGGTTTAGCTATGTCCGAACACAAGGGAGCACCCAGTATCAGTCAAAACAATACCCAAGGCATAGAGTGCCCAATAAATTATGGAAAAAAAGAAACCGAGAACTCTGGGTAGTACCCAAGTTGAAGCGGAGAACAGCTCCTTTGTAGAGCACTTTATAGAGCACCCTATAACACCAGCGACACTTTGAATTTGCTCACCTCAAATATCTCAAGTTTTCTTCTTGAGTTTGATAGTGGTAAGAGTGCTTGTCAAAACATTAGCAAGCAATGCTCTCTCGAAAGTGTGCTGATGGAGCCTTGGATGACTTCACCTACTTTTGGAGTCTCGGACTAAGGCTGTGCCATCAGAACCGCCCCAGGGCCTATTGTAGTACTCTACATTTTAGCATTCCTTTGTGATCACAACTCTTTCATGATAAGTGGCCTAGAAGCCACACAAGGCCCTACACGACCTGGGACCCAAGTACCTCAACGACCGAATGACCTTCTACACGCCCACGCGCCAGCTACGATCTACCAGCCACGCACTCGCCACCGTACCTCGCATCCGCAGAACCACCGCCGGAGGAAGATCCTTCTCCTACCTGGCAGCCAAGACTTGGAACTCCCTCCCCACTCACCTTCGACGCACCCAAGACCATCTCTCCTTCAGGAAGCAACTCAAGACCTGGCTGTTCGAGCAGTAACACACCCCTTCCCCCAGAGCCTTGAGACCCTCCCGGGTGAGTAGCGCGTCATATAAATGCAGTGATTGATTGATTGATTGAGAAGGCAGGTGGGTGCATATAGCACTCAACAGGGCTCCAGAAAAATGCTTCTCTGAGTTTACAGTGTCCCAAACATGCACTACAGTTTTTAAAATTCAGGGCCTCATTTGTGAGACTCCTTGCCCCTCCAGAAAGTCACTTTTTGTGACGTTGCATGGCACAGAAGCCTGTGTGATATTTATCAGGCAGCACTAAGCCACTTTTTATGGCTTAATGCTGCCTGATAAATATCAGTTCCTTTAACGCAGTGTTCTGCGTTGAAGGGGCGTGTAATGGGCGTTGCTGGGGTTGTTCCCAGCAACATCCATGGCCTTTTGACACTGTCCCAGATTTATGAGAAATCATAAATCTGAAATAGCACCAAAAGACAGTTAGTGGTCCATCGAGTAAATACCAGACCTTGAGCTATCTGTTATTATTAGGATTGCAATTACTACCTAAAACAAATGTGTGTGTTTTTGTTACAAGAACTGGAGAAAGAGTATGGCTGTTGTAGTTCCACCAAAGGTGTTATCAAGTTGAATAGCCTGTTAAAATTTGATTAACTGGAATTTGAAAGCGGCGACAATTATTGCCTATCACAAGTTTATTGCTGTAAAATTTGGCATAACATGAGGATTCCCCCCTTAGTCGGGGAGAAGAACATGGCGGCGGCAAGCTAGCTCGCCGCGGTGCTCCGTGTTGATCTCACTGCAGGATCGTCTCCCGCTATGAGGAAGAGTGTGTGAGCACGGAGATATGTGTCTCAGGGACCTGTGAGAGCCTTTTTGTGTCTAATCTCTGGCTACGGTAACGGTAAATTTACATTGCTGGATTTCGTTACCGCACGTATGGTGGGTTCTTTTCAGAGCAGCTGGTGGAGCTCCGGAGTCCTCTTTCTGCCTCCATGGTGCCTCGGTCGATGCGAGGGTGGTGGTGTTGAAGACGGCTACGGCTGCAGCTACGGAGGACGCCGAAGTAGCGGGTGTTGTGGGGGGTATCGAGTGGACTCCTTCGGTGCAGGCAAGTGGGGTTTTGATAAACTAAGCTCCGGGAATTGTCTGACTCAGAGTTTTTGTTTAGGAGGAAGGTCGGAAATTAAAGCGCCCACCAGCCCTCCAGCCCATCTAGTGAGCAGCTGTTTAGCCTCCTTCTCTCCCCTCCTGGAAAAACGCTCAGAGCTACCAGCTACTCCTATATCCAGTCCGAGGATCTGTGTAGCCGCGGTGGAGCTAAGGAAGGGTAAGAGATTAAGAAACTTGTTTTCTTCTAGAAGTGCAATAGAGTTAGAGAACCCCACAGATATAATTACAATCCCAAACTCTAAAGAAGGATTACAAGGCCAGTCCCATTACATACAATATTCCTGTCCCTTTGCTGCAGTGGAGGGGTCTTTTGGGCATGAATTTGGCAGTAGAAGTCTCACAGACCTGTCATTGGTAGAAAACACTCCTACTCCACCTGATTGTGCTATTAATGTTATTGATGTTGATGTTGAGGAACATTTTCAGGCTTCTTCAGCTAAAAATATTCCCAATATCCCTGACGCATTAAATACTACTGGCAGCTTGCTTAATACTCCCAAAAGCGAGCTCAAAAGAGGTCAAGGTCGTGGTCGGGGGTGTAAAAAGAAAATAGGACTAAATAAAGTCAGTGCCCCAGAAGGGGGAATAGAAGTTGTGAAAGGGGCCAATATATTATCTAAGAAGAATTCATCTTCTTTTTTGAACACTGAATTCAAGTCTAAAAACACAATTGTGAAGAGTAAAATCAAGGTAAAGACCAAGGATTCTAAAGCACTACATCCAGCAGGCTCAAAAATTACTCCTTCACTTCGTTCCTACTTTAAAGTCGTTCCTCAGATTTTACATCTCCCTGAAGTCATAGACGATCCAGGTATGGTATCAACCTTAGAGGCCAATTCCTTATTTTCTTGCCAACCCGCCATGTCAGCGAATGCATCATTATCTGGGTTGACTGATCAAGTGGAAAAGTGCCCTAGTCAAGTAATAGAAACAGTTGTAACCACTGACTTAGCAGCAAGCCCACAAGGATCGCTAGACCCAGAAATAGAGCGACACCCAGCGTTGTCTACACAGCCCCCCCTGCCAGGACAATCTCAGCCCAGTCTTCATCCTTGCAAGACTTGAGTTTACCTCAAGATTCTACTGAGTTGGAAGGTGCTTCTGGGGGTCTAGATGTAGATGACTCTGCTATCCCTGTCCAACTTGAAATTAATTCATTGTTGGTCCCTTCCTCTTCCTCTCCCCCTCCGATGATGGCAGCCTCTGTTCTGGAGATGTTTTCAGCTCTTACTCTGGAGATAAGAAAAGGATTTGCAGAATTATCTGCTAATCAACTAGAGTTCAAAAACTATTGTGAAACACTTGACAATAAAATTGAAGGTCTCACTATAAGAACTGGAGTGTTAGAAGAGACGGTTGGCAATCATTCAGTCTATCTGGATCAGGCGAAGGAGGATATTAAGAAACTTACAAAGGAAGATCTGGCTCTTAGCAAGAGGATGGAGTCTCTTGAAAACAATGCGAGAAGGGGGAACATCCGTATTTTGAATGTTCCGGAAGGATGTGAAGGGTCAGATATTAAACAATACATCGTCTCGTTACTGAAGGAAGCACTGTCTCTAGAACATACTCCCGAAGAACTGTCGGCCGATATTCAGAGGGTACATAGAGATCCCTTTAAACTGAATCCACAGAGGTCTAAACCACGCAAAGTTTTAGTCAATTTTCACACTTATGTTTTAAAGGAACGCATCTTAAATATGGCCTTGAAACAAAAGTCTTTGCCAGGGAAAGGCTTTACCTTTTTGATAAGATCAGACATTTCCAGAATAACACTGGAAAAGCAATGGGAATTTGGGAGGCGCCTGGATGCCTTCAGAAAATTGGGCGCAACAGCTCAGCTCATGTTTCCGGCAGCCCTTAAAGTAATGTTCAACAACAAGATGTATAACATCAGGTCCGTGCAAGCAGCTGATGAGTTACTAATGGATCTGGGCAAAGGGGCTCGTAAGGTTTAATATTAGGCGCCCATTTCAAAATCCTTAATTGCGTGAATAGGCCTTACTATTCAATCTTCCATGTTCTCAATATGAAAATCAAGAGGTAGATGCACCTATATATCTATGCACTATATATACACTAGTCAAAAGGCTCATAGTCTCAATTAATTTTTCTCTTTGTTTTAAAAATTGCGAAGGGGTGGCAAAAATATAAAAAAGTCCTCAATAACCTAAATAGTAGTTTTTGGAATGGTAATTCACATTTCACGCACAATTATTGTAAACAAGTAATCAACATGACTATAAATATCTTCTTTGGTACAGTACTAAATCATCGTGTTGTACTGGTTAAGAGATGAGTAGTGTAGGTTTCCTTTCCTGGAATGTCTATGGCCTCCGCACCAAGCCCCGAGCCAATAGAATTCTACAATATCTGAAGGACTCGGATGCGCAGGTCATGGTGTTGCAGGAAACCCACCTTACGCATTCTGAACTGTCTATACTTATTAAGAAGAATAGATGGATTGACTTTTCTGTCTCTACCACTCAAACTTCTCATACAAGAGGTGTTGGGATTATTTTTAAAAAAGGAGTTAAAGCTAAGTTAGTCTCACAGGCTGTAGATTCTTCCGGCAGATGGGCCATAGCCTCAGTTCTTATGGCTGGTCTTTCACTTACGATAGTCAGCTATTATGGTCCGAATCAGGATGACCCCTCTTCATTGGAAACAATTTTTTTGCAGTTACTTTCCATTTCAGGACCTATAATTTTAGCCGGCGATTTTAATATCGTGTTGGACCCTATCTTGGACAAGTCCCCTAATAATCAATCTATGGATCTATGGTTTTGTCTAAAACTAGATCCTTTCTACTAGACGCTATGAGGCAGCACAGGTTTGTAGATGTCTGGCGACAAAGGTCAGGAAAACAACCAGGGGTTTCCTATCGGAATTTTAAATATCACCATAAGTCAAGGATTGATTATATTTTGATCACTCAAAGACTGGTTGACTCAGTCAAAACAATAGAATATTTTCCTTCGCATCTCTCAGATCACTCTGCGGTTAAATTGGTGTTAGGTTTCCGTAGTAAAAAAATCCCGACTACGTGGTCCTTTGATCGCTCTCTCCTTACTAATGAGGAGGATATCTTGTATCTAAAGTCAGAGACTCAGAACTTCTTTTTGTCAAATAATGGCACTGCCTCAAATAGAATTATTTGGGACTCGTTTAAGGCAACGTTGAGAGGGCTGATTGTTGCCAAAGTTGCCTTTCGGAGGAAGAGTTATAATGAAACGATCTCCTCCATTGAATCAGATATGGCTCGTGTTCAACATGAGATCGACTTTAACAGCACAGCTTCTGGGTCTATTTTAGATCCTCTTCATAATCAATTGTTGACTCTGAAAGGAAGTTTGGCTTCGATCCTAAATTTGAGGGTCCAACAGAGATGGGAAGCCAGTAAGTTGGCGCACTTCGAATATAGTGAAGGCGCTGGTAAACTACTGGCTTGGAAGACCAAAGTAGATCAGGTCCGGAATAACATTGCATCTATAAAAGTAGGAAACATCAATCTCTCTTCAGATTATGAAATTAGGAAGGCATTTAGGGAATTCTTCCAAGAAATATATCAAGAAGACAAAGTAATATCGGCTGAGTCTGTTAAGAGTTGGCTGAATAATATTACTCTACCCTCTTTTTCTCTTGAACAATCCCATTACTTGGATAAACCCATAACAGAGGGCGAGGTGATATCCGCCATTAAGAGATCTAAGAAGGGGAAGGCGTCAGGACCCGATGGACTGCCAGATGAGTTATATAAGATCTTGGACTCAGAGATCGCTCCTTTCCTCACTAAGCTGTTTAATCAAATACTTTTAGAAGGAATGTCCCCTCAAACATTTTGGGATAAGGCCTCTATTACCCTAAGTTTAAAACCGGGTAAACCTAAGGAAGAGTGTGGGTCGTATAGGCCAATTTCTATTCTGAACGTGAATTATAAAATCTTTACCACAGTTCTATCTTCAAGACTGGCCGATATCGCACCTTCTGTCCTTCATTTGGATCAAAAGGGGTTCTTGAAGGGCAGACAATTATATGAATTGACCTATGATTTAATTGGTGCCATAGCTATCGCAACATCCAATAATCTTCCATTGGCGGCCCTCACGCTGGACGCAACCAAGGCTTTCGACAGGGTTAATTGGGTGTACCTGTCGGAGGCCTTGGCCAAGTTTGGTGTCGGGGAAAGGTTCCGTAGGGCGATTGGCCTGTTGTACAGTAATCCTTCTGCATCCCTTCTCGTTATTGATGATCTATCAAGCCCTTTTTCCATCACTAGGGGAACCCGACAGGGATGCCCACTCTCCCCCTTGCTTTTTGATTTCTACATTGAGTTTTTTGCGCAATATCTAAGGGAGGAGGTCTCCATCAAACCTTTCTATTATCAAGGCTGGAAGAGGAAGGTGGCATTATATGCCGACGACGTGCTTATCTTAACATCAGAAGCCGCTACGGCTCTTCCGGCTATCGTGAAACTGGCTCATGCTTTTGGACAAGTGTCGGGTTATGAAATTAACGCAGCCAAAACTGAAATGCTTGTTTGGAATGATGACAACCCTCCAACAGAACTTCAACCAGGCATCGCAATGCGTTATCTAGGTTTGACAATAGTTAAAGATATTAATAAAATAGTCCAAGTTAATTTGTCTACAGTACTTAAAGACTGCCATAAGCTACTCCAATCATGGTCACACCTGCCTCTGTCATTAATAGGTAAAGTCAATCTTATCAAAATGTCTATTCTCCCAAAAATTTCATTTTTATTTAACACCATTCCTTTATACTTTGATCAAAATACCTTAGCCAAGTTTCAATCAAATATCTCATCTTTTATTTGGAACAATCATCTTCCATGGATCGCATGGAAAAAACTAAGACGGCGACGTGATAAGGGTGGCTTGGCAGCTCCAGATCTAAAAATCTATGCTTGGGCCTTTCAACTATCCCACTCACAAATGCTGTTGAAGGGTCCCGTAGCCTCGGGGGTGGGTCTTATGTATGCAGCTATGTTGGAGGGGGAAAGAATTAATTATTCTCGTTTTCTTTTTAAGTTTGGTAATCCTAAGTTTTAAAAAAAAATTACATTGAAGACCCTACAAGGTTTTGCTAGAACATGGGCTGAAGTCATGAAATCCATGAAAGTAAATTACTTTTGTGAAAAAACTCCGTTGTGGGACTTGCCCGAAAATTCTGCCTGGCTTGATGACACCCTAGCAATCCCTCTGAGAGAGGCAGGCTTGAAAGTATGGGGTGACCTCTTTTATGAGGGAGATCTACTTTTGTGGGAACATCTGCAAGCCAAGGTTGGCCCTAACTTTTCATGTTTCAAATATATACAGATTCAAAGTTGGACTGTAGCCTATAAAGCATCTCCTGCCAATAAGAATAAGTTTAAACTTGGAGGGCATAGCCCATTTATCTCTGATTTACTAAACAGAGGTCCAGCAAAGAAAGAAATATCTAAATGGTATAATTTTATTCTGGAGGAGTTAGATGGGGACTTTGTTTTGCCAGTGTCATTATGGGGTTCTGTTCTGATGGATCTGAATTTACAAAATCTTTGGATGTCTTCTTTTGAGCTTCTGTGGAACATTGTCAAGCCGTCCTGGCTTCGCAGAAATCATATTTTTACCCTGCATAGGGCATACTATTCCCCTCTAAGACTATCTAAATTACGCAGGAGGCCAGTCAGTGTCTTGTACTAAATGTGGTTTGATTGCTGCTTCGGATACACATATGTTTTTTGAATGCCCAGTATTAACAACATTTTGGGAGGATATCAGCAATTCCCTCACAGAATCATTAGGAAGTCCTGTCACAATGGATTTGTCTCTAATAATATTTGGAGTCCTAGAAGGCGTACAATACCCACACAGACGTCTAGTCTTTTATACCATCCTGCTCGCAAGAAGAGAGATATGCAGGAAGTGGAAAGACCCTTTACCCCCCACTTTTTAGAGATTGGCAAAACTCAGTATTGCAGACCTCAGTTACAGATCTGGCCAGATCTGGTAATCACAGAAAAAGGGCCTTTTGGCATCTCCTTCCGTGGCTTCAGTGATTCATCCGGGTTTTTTTTTTCCCCGAGTCCAATGATTGATCTCCTATGGTGCTTCTATATTTTGTACCAATGGAACAGCCAATATCCGGTTCATGCCCGGCTCCCTCTTGGCTGCCAAAACTATCCCAAGGTTTGCCACAGATTGGCAAATCATGGACTCTGTGCCTACTTGAATTACGGTTGAAAGCTGAGGGAGAGGTGGCCCCCATAAGACTTGTGTCCCTTCCAGTTTTTTAGATAAACTGAGACAGCTATTCTCCGTTAATTTGTTTGGTACTTTGTCTACATGGAGGACAAAAAAAAAAAAAACAATAAAAAAAACAAACCAAAAAAAAACATGAGGATTCTGGTGCTTACGGCACCAAAATCTGCGAGTTCTGGTATATTTCAAGCTATTTTCCCTCAGTTAATTTGAGCAGGTTTGACTGCAGGTATTTACCTAAGGAAAACTGTGTGTTAAGGGTATTTGCCTAAAAACCTGAAATTCTGGCAAGCAAAGTAATGGGAGTTGCCTAGAATCTTAGTGGCGTACTAAGGAGTGTAGTTAGGGGTACCCAAGAATATTTTCAGTTCTTTCTTCACACAATACATGTTTAATGCTGCGTAACCTCCACTGGGCACGTTACATTTAGACCCTGTAATAGAGATGTCTGATTGCAGTTTCATATTATTAGAAATCATATCTTTGTTTTCTATGACTTGTTACTAGCAGTCGAGACATGCATTAATCGCTGGGAAGGTGCGGGGGCCGCGCGGGGAAGGTTGCGCAGGGGGAGTTAATTTAATAATTATTATAAAAACTTACCTGTCCGCCGCCCTGGTCCCGCTTTTTCTTGGTGCCTGCTCCTGCTCACCTCCCCCTGCCTCAGGACACAACCTGGGGTATCGACGGATAGGGCGGTGCCTCCTTCTAGACCTGAGTCAGAGCCAGGTGAGGTGAGGCTTGTTACCTCACTCAGGATAGGTATGAACAATCATCCATCCTGCACGAGGTATTGTGATTGGTCACATGTAGTAACATTGTGATACCTTTTAGTTCTTTCTGTTATCACAGTTTTTTAACATTACACCTAATGCAGTAGCTAAATTGATTGGGTCCTGAAGAAAGCCGGGGTTCTTATATCCACTGCGGCTGAAACTAGTAGACCATTTTCGGTTGATTAATTTAAAACCGACACTGTATTTTTTAATAAGCCCACCAGTGGTCATTAATAAAGGCACCTTGGACCACTGTTGTATCTTTTTTAATTCACTTACACTTATTTTTTGCACTGCACTTTCCTTCCCTGTCACAACACGCCTGGTCTTCCAATGTTTGGCTTATTGCCAGAAGAGCTGAGGTGACATGGGGCCCTTTTGGTTTTCCAAATGATGACACTGGCCACCAAGGGCAGTTGATGGAAATCCTTATTTTTCTGCCCTCCTCAGGGTTTCTCCTGACATGAAGTCGCATTTGCGCTATCATTCTCTCACTACTACTTACAGCTATACTGAGGATTGATGTAATGTGGGTCCTGTGCTTACTTCTGTTCTGTGTGTATGGTTATATATATTTTTGTTTTCCTTATTAGACCATCAGTTTTCTTGTGTTATTTATCAGGAACATGAAGCAGGCAGCCTCCCTCCCCTCTCCTAAGCTAATCACAACCCTGCAATTGCAGCATTGTAATTGGTGGGGACGCCCACCAGCCAGGGGCTTAAGGGGAGGCCATTTTCTCCATGTAGGCTGCATCGCAGCTTGCATGGAGAAAGGGCTGAGTGTGCATTACTCGTTTGGGCGGCCCCAGAGGGCTGTCCAAACAGTCATTGCTCCCTCGAGAGTGTGGGCACGCCACTCCTCCCCTGCCTTGCCTACTCGCAGAGCAGCCCCGTCCACCCGAGCGCCCAACTAAACACAAAAAGCTAATAATGGGAATTTATGACCATTTAATGTTTCTGCTTCTCGCACTTAGGGGAGAGATATGGCGCCGCAGCCAGGGCAACTGAAGCTGGACGCTGGGGATCACGGTTCGATCCCTGGCTCCGGTGGCAGGGATCTGCCCAGCACCATGCGACTCTGGGCAACAGCTTGCTTAATCTTCCCTACGGCCCTCAATGTCGGAATATCCCTTCGGGGTGATTCATGGGCTATACAAGTACTGGATTTACATTTACTGCAAGAAAGCAGTGGGGCAACGCTCCTCTTCCCTAGTGGAGGAGCCACCCCTGGTTACTAGCATCATGTTTTTCAAGCTTTTTTTACCACCTCCTTTACCTAAGATGTTGTATATGGCTGCTGTCCTGAAAAGGACAGGACACAAGTCTAGGGTGGACGCAGGTGTATAGAGTCCCCCTTTATTTTTAAAGAGGGGATTCCATTCCCCTTACCCGGCATCAGTGTGTTTTTAAACCCTTATTCCTGCAGGTAGCAACCCACGTTTTTTGACAGGGGACCAGTAGAAGGTTATCTTTGAATGTCTTAGCTCAACAGTAACAAGGAACCATTACCTCCTCGTCATGTCTTCCCGTCCCATTCCTTAACAGTGAGCAGCTAGTCTGCTCCCCAGAAACCTAAAACCTAGCAGAGCTTTCAGCACTTTCCCCAATATGGCGCCACTAATCTGGTGAGGATAAAAGGGGAAGTGTGCAACATCACATCCTGTTTGTTTTTTTCGGAATCACGTCAGTTTCCTTTTGCCTAGCCGAGCTGTTGGTTGGGTGAGTACTGTTTCTCCGTATTTCGTGCTTTTCGTTGGTGGCCTGATGTAGCGACCGCTTTTCTTTTAGTTTGCATGTTCATGTTTTCATGTTCTGCTACTTATTTGTGAGGCCCGCTCTAACGGCCACTTGTGCCTGTTCCTCTTGCTTGCTTTCCCTCTTGGGGATGCCGTTAAATGTTGGATTTTGTGCCATTCTCCTCACTTTGCAGGTCTTAGACGCTTGCTCTGAAATTAAGTGTTCAATTCCTGGTATTTCAAATGCTCTTGGTGCTCGGTGAAAAGTATAGGCATTGTCAATTTCTTTATCCAGTGGCACACTCGGTTTGTTTGCTGTTCTTAATCAGCAGTGCTTGCACTGAATCATGCAGAGGTTGTGCGTTTGAGCCTGTAGCAGCTGAGCGGTTTATCATGCACCTTTTCATTTCACGTGGCGTTCACACTCAGAGATTCAGATGGCCCTTGCTAGTGATTCTTTACTATACATGTACGCGGCCTGCTTTACCTGCTGCTTCTTTTCTGCCTGTCCCATCTCGCCCTGCTTTAGCGGGCATGGGTCCTCTGTTGTTTCCCTGTGGCACGGAGTGTCCTGTTGGGTTTTCTGCTTCCTTTGGGGGGTTTCGGGTGGCCAGGCTATTTTTTTGTGCTGACGCCTCTTTCCTGGTTGTGAGGTTGACCGGGTGCCTCTGGACTTCATTTGTTTGGGAACAGATCATTTTCTGTTGGTCCCCGCCCTCTTTGGTTGTGTTTGGTGCCTGTTTTTCACCTGTTACACTATTATTGCGCTGCCATGGCCTGGCCAATCCTGGTTTGGCTGCGCCTCATTTTTAATGGGGTGGGTGCTGCTGCTTTGCAGGCTCAGGAGGCAGCTGGCCCTTCTGCCTGAGTGCCTCATGGGTCTCTAGTTCAGCATGTCCCTTCGGCTGTCGCTGTAGGGATGGTGTGCGTGGTCGCTTTGTTCGGGGTGCTGAGCTCCTTGCTTTGCTTGACCATGTGCATAGCATTTTGGATTTCGCTCCTCCTGTACCGGATGTCCTGAAGGGTGCCTTTTTTGCTCGATGTCACCGGCCGGATACTGGGTCCTTCCATTGGCATGGCACTGTGCGCACAGTGCTTCCTCATGTGTATGAGGATGTGGATTGCTCCATCTTCCCTCGCTGTTTATGTTGGCATTGTCCGTGTTTTTTACAGGGTTCCCTCAGTCGGTCAACCCTTCCTTCTGACGCTGTTGTTAGGTGGCTGAAGGGGGCGGTGGAGCATTCCTACTCTGCTTCCAATGTTACTGTTGGGGCATCATCCTACTCATGCTGCTTGGTCCAGTGCCTGCTGCTGGATTTCCTGCCCTGCCTCCTCTCTTGGCCCTCATGGAGCTGCAGGTTCGCTATGCTTGGCTCTTTTCTCTTGGCACTGTGTGTGACGCAGCAGCTGCTTCTGAGAGTCATGGCCGGGGGCCCATGGTGGTGCCAAGTCCCGGGCCCCGGCTGGTGGTTCTGCCTCTGCTCCTTCTCCGATGCGATGCCTGGGGGGTGCTGCCTGTGTCGGCCGGTTCTTGGGTCGTGTTTTCCCCTCCTTCCAAACCGGCCTTCCGGGCGGCTCCTCTGCCTCATCAGCCTCTGCGACGGGTGGCTTTGCCTGCGGGGGTGCGCCTTCTGTTGGAAGGGGCGGCTGTCGCGGGGATCCCTCCTCTGGAGCAGGGCCGGAGCCTGCACTTTGTTTTGGTTCTGCATAGGGTCTCTCTCTCCGTTCCCTGGTGTACTTTCGGAATGGTGAATTTGCTGTTTATCCTGCTTCTGGTAATGCTTGGGTTTTCCTTGCTTCACTGGCCCTGCTGGGTGCCTCTCTACACATCCCTCTCCGTCCTGCAGGTCAGCAGTTTCTCTGTTTTTCTATTGACTCCCGGCTCTTTCTGTTCTAGGTGCCTCCTTTCGGTCTTTCATCGGCGCCAAGGGTTTTCATGTGGCTCTTGTCCCCAGTGGCGGATGTTCTCCAATCCATCGGTCAGAGTGGTCCAGGTACTGTCGTCTTCTGGAGTCCTGCGGGTTCCTTGTCACACTCCAGAGATCCTCCCTGCTGCCAACCCAGACTCTGATGTTCTTGGGGGCTCTATTCTGTAGGTGTCTGGGGTTGGTGTTCCTCTCCCGGGTGGGACGGTTGACTTTCTTTCATACCCTTTTGTGGCTTCTGTCCCAGTCCCTGGTTTCTGCCACGCTCTGCTGGATGGCTTCCTCACTGCATCTCCTCCCTTGGGCCCGTCTGCATTTGTATCCCTCCTGCATCACAGCCTGGCCCCCTGGGATCCTGCCTCTCTGGCTATGGCACTCTTTTTCCTGTCACACTGGGATTTCTGGCTTCTCTCCATTGATGGTTGTCACCTCTTTCTCTTTCTAGAGGTTCAGCCGTCTTCCTCCTCGGGCTGTGGTGGTGTTGTCGACTGATTCTGGTGCCATGGGTTGTGGTGCGGTCTTGGGTACTTCCGTGGCTCTGCGTCTGTGGTCCCATTTTGGGTCTCTCCTGTCCTCGGACTGGTGGCAGTTCAGGTGGTTTTGTTGGCTCCACTGTGGTTTTCTCCTCTCCTTCTGAGCCGCGCTCAGGTTGTTCGGGCTTATGTGACTCATCCGGGGGGCATGTGCCGGTCTATGTTTCTCCTTTCCGGGGTGTTTGGTCTTTGGTCCACACGGACTCTGGCGGCTGTCTATCTTTCGGGGACAATGAATGGGACCACAGGCTCGCTGGGCCGAGAGTTCCTGTCCTCTGTGAACATGTGACTGTCTCCTCTTCTGTTTGATCAGTTTGTCCCCCTGTTCCGCCTTCCCTGGCTGGATCTGTTTCCCTCAGAGGAGTAAGCCCTTCTACCTCAGTTTTGCTGCCTCGTCCCTCTCTGCTGGCCTGGTCGATCAGCCCTTTCTCCTTTCAGTGGTCTCTGGGACTCCTGTTTGCCTTCCTGCAGTTTGATTTGCTCCCCGGATCCTCCAGGAGTTTCGGTTGGACCGGGCGGAGGTTCTTTGGTTCCGGAGTGGTCCGTCGGCCTTGGTCACCCCTTCTTCTGTCTTTGACTGTGTGCCCCCATTGTCAGTTCCCCTGTGTCCCTCCCCTCTGTGGGCTCCTCTTCTCCGTGTGTCCTCCCTGCACGACCTCTTCGTCCTTCCTTGTCCACCTTGACTCGTTGGGTCCTGGGTGCTGTTGTTTCGGCCTATGGGTCCGCGCACTGTTCTCTCCCTTCTTCTGTCCGGGGTGGGTCCTCCCGGTGTGTCTCCTCCTCCTGAGCCATGTTCATGGGTGCCTCCTTGCGTGACATTTGTGCTGCTGCCACGTGGGCTTCTTCCCATTCCTTTGTTGATCTTTGTCGACTTCTATTGGGGTTGGCGGCCTCGGCTGCCTTTGGTGCTCATGTTTTGTCTGCTGTACATGATTTACGTTTTGTACTGCTTTCTTTTGTTGAATTGACTGATTTGTCGCATACTCTGGGGTTTTTTCTTTCAATCACCGTGTACTTGGATATGGGCTCACTGTTAAGGAATGGGACAGGAAGACAGGACGAGGAGGGAATGCCCGGTTACTCACCAGTAATATTCATTACTCCATGTCCTGGTCTTTCCGTCCCATTCCTTTGCCCTTCCCTCCCTCCCTGGGGTTTTGTTTGTGGTGATTGTTTTTTGGTTTCTTTGGTATTCTCAGGATGTGATGTTGCGCGCTTCCCCCTTTATCCTCACCGAATTGGTGGCGCCATATTGGGGGAAGTGTTGAAAGCTCTGCTAGGTTTTAGGTTTCTGGGGAGCAGACTAGCTGCTCACTGTTAAGGAATGGGATGGGAAGACCAGGACTCGCAGTAATGAATATTACCAGTGAGTAACTGGGCATTGACACTTCTATCGCCCATAGAACTGCAAATATGCAGTGCCTTCGTACTTTGAATAGCTGGGCAAAGAAAACTAGCAGAAAGCAAACATGCATGAACAGCAGGTTTGATTGTTTAAAATAATACATCAAGCACCCTCTAAATGCGCTATAAAATGTCATCCCTTGTTTATTTAAAAGTAGTGACCCATTCAGAATTTCTGAGCTCAATTACACACTGAAATGTGGAAAACATATAATGCATTTATAAAAATTAAAACAAATCAAAACATGTTCATTTCACTTTTTTGCATGATGATATCAACTTGATATTTTTTTTATGAAAAAGTCCCGTTTTACATCACAAGTGAGGAATAGTATGAGGGCATGATATAGCTTTTTCTGATGTTACTTCCTTTAATGTCACCCTGATTTACATATGCTAATTACACATCACTATTTTTCTTAGACTTATGTTCGGGAAAAATACATTCATATAATTTATCATGGTGTTTTTCTCAAATGCGATCAAGAATACATATTTACTTCATATAAGGGGTCTATGATTCTTCAATAAAGGGGATGCTGATCTTCAGAAAGATTTATCAGCCTATATATCAATTGTCCATACCTAAGCCAACAAACGACAAATTCTAACGTTGCTCCTTGGGAAAAAAGCTGATCCGTAAAACGGAAGAAAACATTGTTATTTTAGCCCCAAGATAGCAATATCCTGTTTATTGCTTTCACGCTGGCATTCCAATTAGAAAACATATGTTGTATCATAGCAACAGACTGCTAATTTACTCTATCTCTACAGCACCAAGAAGGACTAAGTAGGCCACTCGTACACCTTTCAGCTGTGAGTATATGTTTCTGAAAGAACACAATCAGCTCCCCAGTTTCACTGCACAAACTAAGAAATAAATGTAGAACCAAACACATTGCTATTGTAGGAAATTAAATTTAAAAGCAAAATTCAACTGGCATATCATATTAGAACTGCACCTAAGAATGCATTAAATTATTACAAAAATGCTTTTACATAGAAAATAGCTCTTAAGAAAAATGTGTCTGCTTTAAAGGTGTAAAGAATCATTTTAGAGTACACTTTAACTCTGCTAAAATGAATGGATAAGTAAATCACACATACAGAAGATGTGCTTGCTTTAAATATAGGGAAAATATTGTCAAAGAAAAAATTGTACTAGGCTATTATTCTTAATGTATTTCTGTGACTAGGCCCAAGCAATGTTTTCTTTCGACTCTTGCTCATAGCCAAATAGATATTTATTTAGACTTTTTCCAAGCACCAGCATCCTGCTTAAGAATGTGCTGACTTCATAATTATGTTCCTTTGCTTCATCACACCATATTAGTTCACCCTAGAATTACAATGATCCTAGCTGTCGATTCATAATGAATAGACTGCTAGAATGGATGATAATTTAGAAATCTTATGCATGCTTAACCAGGACATCGTCATTGTCATTCTTTTATTACATTTGACTAGCCCCTTGTATGCATAACAGTACACTGAATGCAGCTATTAGCTTAGATAAGAAGGTTCTCATAAGAACTTTCCTTCATGTATCAATGTTTGTAACAAATGTTTAGCTATGTACCGTTGTGAATGTTTACAGTGGAAATCGGAAGGAGAAGCAACAGTTGTTTTAGACACCATCAGTTGAGCAGTTTTCATTGGAGATGCGCAACATACACCTACTATTTTTTGGTACATAATTGTAGATTTATATTATAATTGTGTTCCTAGTTAGAGGAGAGGAGACCCCTTATGACTCTACTACGGGAGGGTTGCTCTATTGTTGCTGGAAGCTACTGCTAACAGTAACTTATTTTTCTGTTCAGCAGTTGCTACTGCAGCTGTGGAGAACTCAGCTGTTTTCAAAACGACTCTTTATTGGAAGTTCTAGTCTTTAACTACGCTGTGAAATCGTTTTCTTTTCTATAAGGAACTCTTCATGGGGTTCTTTATATAGGGTACTTTAAGCCCTTTAGTTAGCTTAAAGTCACACCTCCTTCATGGAGCACTTTGTTTGATTTATGCTGTCACTAATTAATCTTTTAATCAATATGTTTGTAATCTGGTCTAACTGGAGGAAAGATGACAAAACCATACTAATCCTTTAGGACAAATACAGGTTTTAGAAACTGCTACAACTTCTCATCATTGCTTGCAAATATTGAACTTGGCAGTTGATGATATTTATGGCATGTTCTTTTGTTCCTCACTCCATTCACAACATGTTGGCAAGGGTCCATCCGACCTGTCAAGCACCATCTGGATTTTGAGGATCCAAGCTGTAAATTGGAGTGTTTTGTTTAATTCCCTAATTTTTGCCAATCCTTTGGCCCTAAAAGTTTCTGGTAACAGGGATTATTGTTCACACACCAAATGAAGCAATAATATTAGTAACTAATCTAAATTAAAATAATCCCAATTCCAGTATTCAGTGTTCGGATCCTGACAGTGTGGCAAAGTGGAATTAGAAGGTGGTTGAGGTATTGGTAGTTGTGGAATTGAAGGTGTGATTATTAATAGGGTGAAAATGTAATTGCTGTGAGCAATTAAAGTTGTATGTGTATTTTCTTTGGGGTGTTTGAGTGAGTGGTGTTGAAAAGATTAAGAAGACAACGTTGATTTTAGGCTCTTTAAAGTCTAGAGATCCCGGGATATTTACAACATTTTACACTTGTTTGCAGGGATTTTAGATGTAGAGTGTGAGGTATCATCATTTCCATCAGTAACAATAAGGACAGATTGTTGTGTTTGATTAATCGTGGTTAATGTAGGTGGAACTATATTGTGTAAATGGGGGAAACTGCATTTATCTGTGTGATTTTTCTCTGGTCAAGAACTCACTTGCGAGTGTAGCAAATTGTTGAGTGGTTGTAATATTTTAATTCTTTTAGTAGAGCAAACAAGTTGTTTAAAGAGTTTTTTGAAAAGTGGTATGTAAATGTGAGCAAAATTGTGAAGGAGGGTGACTACTGTGAGGAGTGAGATTATACATAACAGTGTTTTGTACTGGGATTGGACAGGTGGATTGCTTTCTCACTGCCATTGGCTAATGGGTTTTCAGTGCCACACTGTGATTGGGTCCTGTAAAACTTGAGTACTGTCTTTGGATTTGGTGAGGAGTGGCATGGAATTAAAAGATCACTTTTGATTGGGGAATTGAAATTTGACGTTTACAGAACAGAATCAAATCATTTGGTATAACATGAATTTGTTTTACTAAATTGGTATCATGAAATCTTTTACGGATTTTTTAAAAGTTGGTAAGAGGGGATGTCACTATTCTAGTACGCAAAGGTGAGAAAGCACTTCCTGAGGGTACTCCAGCATATATTATGACTATTGAACATGATTTAAGCTCATGTTTCTGATTTCAACAATGGAGTAGGATTAAGGAAAATGAGGGTGATTTTAGTTTTACTAGGTATGGGACATTTAATACCAGAATCCTAGATCATTTAAAAGGACAATTGTACGAGATGAAGCCACTACCTCAACCTATACAGTATGAGCCTTTTAATGCCTGGGAAAGAGTTGCAAGGGATACAGAAAAGGAGAAATATCAGAGAAGGACTGGAAGAGAAATGCAGAATTATGCAAATGCTTGATGGGACGAAGAACAGCGTAGATGAAGGAAGGGAATTATTGAAGGAGCCAGATTATATCCAGTTCTTATATCAGAAGGTGCAAAAATGAATACATCTACAGCTAGAAAGAAAGGGGATGAGTCAGATTCAAATTCGGGAGATAACATATTAGAAGAGATGTTGTCTTCCCGACCACCGCCACCTACTGGTTTCTTTGACGCTGGAAAGGTAGGAGAAAGTGCTACACAAACTGTAACTTCTGTTCCAGTTAATCTAAGTCCACTTTCTGTTGAATGACCTTTACAGGTTCCACAGATTGCTCCATCAGTTGTGACACGACCACATGCTATAGCTCCAATTGAGAATGGTTCAATTGCACCTTGAGTGGTTACTAGCACCTTACTCCAGGTCGAGGGAAGCCTGAATGTCTTAACGACATGAGTGGTTCGAAATGTAACAACAACCCATAAATCACAATTGGTTTTGTGGACACCTTTATTAAGTTTCTAGACTTAGGTTGATGGAGGAGGGACGCTGGTCTTTATGACTCCCTTAGCACCCAGTGACTAGAGTGTGAATGATGAGGGTTATTTATCAGCAGAAATCACAAGAGAGAAGAGGATAGAGGTTACAGAACCCCCAAGAGATTTATAAATGAAGAAAGATAGATCATTGGACATGCCTAAATTGAAGATATAATTAGAGGAAATAATCAAAGGATGCCTGGAGTTTGATTCCATAGATCAATACCAGAGGAATGAGCTCTTCTACCTGTGTAAGGAGATTACTGGAAGAGCTGCTGTGGCATATGAGAGATTGACAGGGATAGCAAGGAAGTACAATGTGGATCTTTCCAGCAAGGTGAACCTGCTTCAGAGCTATACGGTTGAGTTGGATGATCAGGCTATAGAAAATATGAGAGTTACAGGGATGCATTGGCACCTTATCAAACTGACAAAATGCAAACAGAGAAGGAAGGATGTGGGAAGGCTAGAATTTATGTTAGCAAGAAAAGATGAAAAGAAAAAGAGGAAAGCCAAATACAGAGGAAACACAGGATAAGCCCATTGAGGACCAGGAAACAGCCTATCCTCTGAGGGAAATAGCTGTAAGAACTTATGTACATGTGTCATGGAATATAGAGGTGACTTGACAGCATTTACAAACAAGTTTTCAAAGTTGAGAGACAAGCTGGTGCAGTGGTATACACAAGTGGAAAGGTTCATAAAGATTGTGATGGTGTTGTGGATTGATTTGAATGTGTTCTTTGAAATTGTGGTACTAGCTGACTTAAAGGCAGAATGTTAGAATGCTGTACAATGGCGGCCAAAAGGAGAACCAGCAAAGGAGAAAGGAAAAAATGCACCATCACCATTGGTGCTTGAGAAATATGAAGACATTATCACCTTTTTGAAAGGGAGAATCCCTCCAAAGACGCTGACTGGTTAAAGATTAAAAGAACCCCACAAGAGCCAAAAGAGACAGTCCATGTGTACTACGAGACACTATTGCAGGTATTTCGACAGCATAGTAGAAGTGAGTATCCTGAGGGAAAGATATTGTCATTTTTGCATCTCAGTTTCTTTTGGTATTGAAATCTAAAATTAGGGCCCACATCAAGCAAAGTGTGATCTCTTGGCAAACCACGTCGTTAGATGAAATCTTGCGTTATGCGAAATTCTGTAGTGCTGAATTGGACATGAAGAAGAGAAAAATAAAGGAGAAATTCTTGCTGTGCCAGACTAAATCAGCAGAGAAAGGTTGTCAGAACCTGTCATTTACAGGAAGTCAGGGAACGATACAGGGAGTTATTGTGCCACAAACTGGATTTTCAAGAAATCAAGGTGGAATTAATATGTCCCAAGGCAGAGGTAGAGGTTTTCCCATGGGTATTGAATCTGGAATGGACATTGCTGCACTGAAAAAGGTTGCTGCTTGTCATGTCTACCATAGGGTGGGGCATTGGCAATAAGAATGTCAATTTAATCTTGAAATTGCTGGAGATATTATGCAGAACTCACAACATATAACTGTTCCAAGAATGTCTATGCAACAGATTCAAAATCCTTGTAGACACAAATTTATATGGATACGTTTGACAATGAAAGAAATGCTTTACTCCAAGAACTTTCCACTGGTTCTGCAGAGGGGGTTCCAAAAAAGATTAAGCTGTAGAACAAGAAGGTCTCAAACAAATGTATTAAACTGGAACGTGCTCGCAAACAAGAAGTGTCCCGTTGGTGGGACTCAACCATTCGGAATAGGTACATAGACATTAAGCAGGTCCCACGTGGCCTGCGTATTATAATTCATCCCACATTTGAGGATCTTGACCCTGATTTATTAAAACAATGGGAAGATCTAATATATTCATCATCTTACAATATGATGGACATATTAATAAGACATGCAGATAGGAAAAGAGAAATCCTCTTACAAAAAATAGAAAAGTTGGAGTCAGAAATCAAAAGTTTAAATCTGGAAGAAGCGACAGCGAATAATTATACAATTTTGAAAGATGTATTGAGTGCACATCAACTCTGCATCAAAGAAAAGAGAATGAGGAAACTCAAGAGAGATGAAAACGTTTATAAAAGTGGAGGAATTTTCACTTTTGCTAAACAATGTGATGACACCCAACCAAAACAGACAGTTCTGGTCAAGAACATTAGTATGCCCACTGTTATGCCATCCACCAGTGAGTATGATGTTTCCAGTATACACAGTGAAATTATGAATAAGAATGACACAGAATCGACAGTTGCAGGCCCATCATCCAAAGTCAACTTCTCTTCTTTTTGTAGAGGAAATGGCAAGATTTAGAAAAGGCAATCAGACCACCCATAGCCAACAAAATACAAGAAAACCAGGATGGGGCAGTCAAAACACAAACGTAAGGACAGGGGCCACCACTCGTTCAATATCACGGAATGTGAAGAACTGAGCCCATCTAAAGTCCCAGGGCAAATACCATGTACTACTACTGTTATGGAACATGTTTCTATTGTGAATTTGTCTGATCTTGTTCTCTCAGAAAACAAAACCAATGTACTATGGGGCCAATTATGATTGTGGATAATCCGCATCCTCCGGGCTGGCAGAAGCCACCGCCCGGCCGGAGGATGCGGATTAACCGCTGCGGACTGAATAAATACCCCTCGTCAGATTAGGATTGCGGGGGGATATTATTTATCTCCGCAGCTTTTCCGCTGCGGTCGCATTCCGACCGCGGTGGAAAAGCTCTAACATGGCTGGCGGTGTCTATCAGACACCCTCAGGCATATTAGGATGGCTGCGGTTCTATGCCTTTCCACGGCGCATACGGTCTTTTGTTTGGGGGCCCGTTGCAGGCCCCCAGGGGTGAAGGGGGTGGGGGTTGCACATGGGGGGTACCTATGGTACCCCCCTGCCTTTGCGTGCACGAAGCGGCAAGCACCACGTGGTTACCACACATGTAATATTAGTATGGTAATTTTGAGCTGACTTGACTTTCTCCTTCTATTTTGATCACCAGGTCTTTAAGATAAACTTTTTTCGGAATCACTTATTAGGTGGATTTCCGGACATTTACTTTGTGGGTTAGGCTGACCTTGCCCTTTTCTTTCAAATTGAGAAGTGAGTATACTTCATAACATGAATGTCAAACTATGACAATGGGGGACAAATAGGATTGCCTTCGAGAGGAAAATAATTTCTGTATTTCCTATTTCTATACATTAGCTTTATAGAATATTGGTTGCATCGTGGACACGCCATTATAGTAGGGGTAATTTTCATATTTGAATATTTACGAAACACGAGACCACAATATTATCTTTACAGCCTTGAGAAAGTGACCGGATGTGACGAAACACGTGTCCGCTGTTGTACTGTTGCATCAAGACTATAGAGCTTCAAACATCTTTTACGATTAGTCTTCTAATTGTAATGTCTTTTTGAAAATATTGAAGGTCTCTATGGGTCTTGCTCTGAAAATTGTGATGTTCTAATGTATTGCTTTGCTTAAATTAAACAAATTTTATGAACTCATCTCTGCTTGTCATCAGTGGTATGCTGAGATAACAAAATTAATTCTTGCTTATAAAGGTTGGATACAAAGTAAAAACAGATATCACTTTTTGAGTGCTGGGGTACATGTATTATATATTGTGTTACACAGCAACTGTTCACAGTAGCTGTATGTTCGTGCATCCAAGGTAGTAGGGTGCACTTGTAACCCTGAGTGGCACCATACCGAATGCTTGTTTGTCATCTACGATAATGGAAATCAAGAACATTACTTTCTCTGGTCAGTCTGATTATATACTGTTCTCTGAGGTGTGATCTATTAGACACTACTACTGCTTTTTTGTATTCACACACATATATATGATCACAGGAGCTACCCATTCCACCAAAATCACTGACACTTGAGAAGAATTGGAAAGGGTACAGAAAAACGTGTCTGACGGAGAACAGAATGGGTGGATCAAGTCAGGATGTATAAAGAACATGAATGACATTTCGATGTCAGAAGATCCCAATACCAGTGCTGCCTGATAGCTTGTGGTTTTCAATGAGATGGTACTACTATGGTTACATATTCTTGGAGAGATACCAGGGTGAGAACATTTCGACAAAGTTGGTACAATCCCATATTCTGAATGATTGCTGATGAGATTTGTAGAAGATGTGTTACATGTCAACAGATATATGCAGGGAGAAAAACACAAGTTAGAAGCACACACATTCAGAGAGCAACTGGCCCATTTAACAGATTATGGATGGATTTTATAGAGACGCCTGTGCACAATGGGTTGAGATATATCCTGGTGATTATCTGTGTTTTCTCCAGATGGGTGGAAGCCTACCCAATAACAGTCTGACCGTAGTTAAACTGTTATTACGTGAACTTATTATGGGACTCAGGATGCCTTTTATTCTTGATTCACATAGAGGAAAACAGTTCTACAATGAAGCGAAGAACATGTTATGTGCTTCTCTACAGATTGAATAAAAGCTACTGCAGGTACAGAGCAGGAGCCACAAGCATAATTGAAGAGTTAAATGGAACCTTCAACTCTAGATTGGCGAAGGCTTATGATTCAACTACACTGAAATGATGCTGATGAGCATTTGAAGTATACCAGATGCAAAGACAGGATTATCTCCTCATGAAATCCTAATAGGAAGGGCTTTGAGACTGCCTGATGTGCCCAAAATGTGCCCTTGTGAATATCACGGCTGATATGATATTGGACTACTCATCATCATTAAAGCTTTATTCGACATTTGTCATAAAAGCATCCATCCTAACCCTGTACAATAAATACTAAAGTTAAAAATACTTTTTAAAATAAGTAACAGTCGAATACTTTACACAAATAAAATTTATGCTTAATTCATTTAAATTGTTTAAAAAGGTTTCAATTGGTGAGCATTTAAAACATAGCAACCATACTTCATTATGTTACATTTAACAATAATGTACGGGTGCGGATTGCCCAGGCCCAAGCAAGGAATTTTGCTACAGCAATCACAAATGGTATAGAGCAGTCAGATTCTAATATTCTAAGAGCTATCGATTGACTGCGAGTGCCGATGTTTAAGCAGACTGGTTTTAGCCACTTACTCCGTGGACTTACAAATAGAGGGCAACAAAACAGTAGATGGGAGATGTGCTCTATTTGGTCTTTACAATGATGACAATGTTCATCCCGCGACGGGGACCAATGTTTCTTGAGAGCATTCACTGGGAGTGTTCCGACGCGAAATTGGAAATATAATTTCCTGTCATACGGACGTTCAATTATGTCCCAGTATGCTTCGCACGATGGGAACATTTTAATGTCCAACAAGCGAGATGACAGATTTGGTACAGATCTTTTACAATACATTGTTGAATACACCATCTCCCAATACATAACTTTCAATTTTGTTTTCGAAGGAAAGCAAGCCATGTCCCTGTTATCCCATAAATGTTCCAGTTTTAACTTTGCAAGTAGGCCCTGCAGTTCTTTTAGCCATACAATACAATGGAAACGATCAAAATTGACGACGTCTGACAAGGCTGTGGCATAGTGACTTAGCTCTGGGGTCACCATCAAACGCCTCCAATACAACAGTGGTCGTAGCCGGCATATATCCTCAACATTATTCCTGCCGAGGTCCAACTTTAATGGGATTGTAGGTGTGCTTTGTGGGGCCATTACAAGTCCTCGCAAAAATCTATTTTCTGCCCGCCCCAAATCTCCTAGATTTGAAAAACCCCAAAGTTCGGAACCATATAAACAGGCGCTCAATACTTTCATATTATAGATTTCAAGTGCACAGTTTATTGGTTTTGTCAGCGAGGCTCTATGTTTGCGGGCGACTACGCCTGCAAGCTGACTAAACTTTAGTACTACCGTGTTGATATGCGATTTCCATTTCATATCTCCCTGCAAAATAATTCCTAAATAGGAAAAAGCATCAACTTTCTCAAGTGGGGTGCCCTTGTACGTTATCACACCTTTGAACGTGGACTGATGGTTAAGGCACATGAATTTGGTCTTGGTGGTATTCAATTCAAGGCCCCGACTATCGCAAAATTCACCAAAGGCATCAACCACTTTTTGGAGACCACTCGGAGTACGTGAAAGTAAAAGCGTATCGTCCGCAAACATTAGGACGGGGACATGTAAACCTGCTATGGTTGGGGCGTCACTTGGGGATTTCCTCAAATAATCAACAATGCCATTTATATAAATTGAAAATAGAGTTGGGGCCAGAACACACCCTTGCCTCACCCCTCGCTCCACTGGAAAGGGCTCAGTCACTTCTCCCTGCTTGCCCCACCTAATTTTAGCGAAGTTATTTTCATGAAGGCGCACAAGCAGGGTGAGGAGTTCTTGGCTTATGCCTACATCAGCCAAGGTCTGCCACAATTTTTCTCTTGGGACCAGGTCAAAGGCTGCTTTTAAATCCACAAAGACAGCATACAATGTGCCCTTTTTTAGTGTAACTGCAATGTAAGAGTCTAGCCTGCACTCCTTATTACTACCAAATTTTACAATCATTTATCAATAATAAATGGTCTGTATTGGGAGCTACCCAGTGGTCAGTTGAGCCCACAACTGATTGTAAACTGCTATGTAGAGGCCTAGTATAAACTAGGTCTGAAAACCGGGAGCTCACTCCAAATGTCCCTAAGGTTTCAGGTATGTAGGTACTATAATTGGACTTATTCAAATATTTACAAAAAAAATACTTCAGTCACCTTGATCTCTGAAAATTTTGGCTTATTTAGTAACCATTGTTTCAAAACATATCAACAAGAATATTTACATAGATGAAATCATAAAAAGATAATATCAATTTTGCAGTCAAATTGTTCTCCATACATCAAAATACAAAAAACAAAATTTTAACATTTCCCAATGCATTTCGAGTCAAAATGACCCTTCTTCAGGGGAATTTCACATGTAGATGTGAATCTGTACTTTAATCAGTAGCGCGCATCTCAGTCCGAAGTCAGGCACTGCAAGGTTAATAAAAACAATTGTATTCCTCCAGAACATAGAGTAATGTACATTTTGGCAATAGAATTAACACTCATTCCCAAGAGAGGAGTGCAATTTTAAAAACGTTTGTGATCCTCATTAACGTGAAAATAAAAATAAAAATAAGAGAAATTAGAAAAACTGTCAGCTCCCTTCAAGAAAGGTGCACTGTAAAGAAACGTGTGCAATACTCAATATAATGTGGAAAAGAAGTGCTTGGAAAGATAAACCGCACCCTTGTGCCTAAGGGAAATAAATTTGTGTGAGTCCATGCTTAATCGAACTAGATGTCAAAACTACGAGGGATGTACATGTCGCCTCGGCACATAGGTATAAGTGAATAATAGAACTGAACCCGAACCCGTGTCAAATAACGAAAGGGGCAATCAACGCGGATACAGCTATCCCAAGATTAATGTCATTAAGGAGTAGACTATCTTACCAACAAACTGTTGCCGCCAGGTGCTAGGTAAGGTGATAGTAGAAGTCTAAATGGAGCGTCTGCTGTTATTGTGTCCAAACACTGTCATGGAGACCGTTACCAATATTGCCGCGCATGCGGTAAAAATAAACAACCGTAAGGGAAGCTGATGAGTTATCTTACCGCTACTCAGCTGTCGGCAGTAACCGATAATCTCTCCCTCGGTTCTAAATGAGCCTGTTTTCAAGACGACCTGATATAAAGAAATAAGAGGGGAAGAGTAAAGCCTACCCGCTTAACTATTAACTAGTGGAAAATGTCGAACAAACGCCATTAAGGCGCGGGCGCCTACCTTCCTTCTCTAGCGAGTCGCGACCTCTGACACCAAATAACTTCCGGTATAAACATCCGGTACGGGCAATGTTGCTTTAAATACTGAAGCGTGACGTGAAAACAATCGTCTCCGTATTGCGGACGTGAACCATAAAAAATGTATGATGTTTGTGTACCTGCGAAAAACTAGAGCTTCATAAACAATTAAAAATCAAAAAGAGTACCGTGACAGCGTGAAAGTCAAACGATAAAAGAAAAGTGAATAGAAGTGAGAATGTCATATTAAGAGCTTGTGCCCACATAGAAATAAAAGTAAGAACAGTGAAGGAATGCAATGTCAATCCTGTACAATAATAGTAGTCAACAATCACAAGATCAAAAAGTCGACGTTGTAACCACACGATTAAATGTTAGCTCTGCTGATGTTTGATTTGTATGTTATGATTGTGTGACATTATAAAAAACATACCATCTCATACTGGTCATTAATCCCACCTGGCGTCAACATACCCAACCCTTTTATCCAAAATGTCTCTCTCCGTGCCAGAGCTACATTATGATCTACGCCCTTGTGTTTCTCTACCACTTCTAGAATGGTGAATCTGAGTTGGGGTATTGAATGATTGGACCTAGTCCAGTGTGTGGCTAAACAAGATGTTGTTGACCTGTTGCGTATAGTGCTTTTGTGCTCGATGATTCGAGTTTTAACTTTACGCAAGGTTCTTCCCACATAGGTAAGTCCACATGGGCATAGTATGGCATAAATTACACCTGTAGTGTTACAATCTCCACTGTGTTTCAAACGGATTGCTTTACCAGTGTGAGGATGCTTGAATTCTTTACTCACAATTGCATTGTTACATTGTCCACAATCATAACATTTCCTCATCCCTTTGTAATTAGCTTTTGGATGATGTTGAGGACTCTTCAATATTTCTCTGATGTTTTTTGCTCTTGTGTGTGCTATAATTGGAAAAGTCTTGAATAGGTTGGCAAAATCAGGCTCATTGGCTATCATTTCCCATAGCTTTCTAAGGATCTGTTTTATCCTTTGTGATTGAGTTGAATGCTTCATCACAAAAACTATTCGGTCGTTAGGAGATTTTTCTGTTTTCCTCAGTAAGGTGTTTCTATCCATCGTGGAAACCTTTTGCACTGAAGTTTCCAATATTTCTGTGGGGTAACCTCGAGCAATGTATCTTTCCACCTGTTCTTCAATCATGGTTTGGCAATTGATTGATTCTGAAGATATCCGTTTGATCCTTATTAGTTGTGAAGTCGGTAAATGGTCTTTCAAGTTTTTTGGGTGGGCATTTGTATAGTGTAATGCATTGTTTACATCCATAGGTTTACGGTAAATTGTAGTTGAAATGCCTTCAGGTGATTTCTTTATCTCAATGTCCAAAAATTGTATTTGTTGTTCCTGGATGTTATGGGTGAATTGTATTCTGGGGTTACAATCATTAAGTTCTCTGATTAATTCTTCCAACTCTCTCTTAGTACCGCGCCAAATTATCAAAATGTCATCAATAAATCGTAGAAACAAAATTAAATTTGCCGTCCACCTGTTGTTAGATAAAATGTACTGTTGCTCAAAATGGGCCATGAAGGTATTAGCGTATGCAGGCGCCCCTGAAAATCCCATTGACGTGCCGGTCTTTTGCAAAAAGAATTTGGATTTCCAAGAAAAGTAGCTGTGATACAAAGAAAAATGTAAGAGTTCTAACAGAAAAATCCCCAATGGCTGGTCCACATCAGATTGTAACAGTCTCCATTCTATGGCTTCCAAGCCCTCTGTATGTACTATGGAAGTATAAAGTGCCACCACGTCAATGGTGCACAGTAGTGTGGTTTCTCCAATGAGGTGGTTAACTGCTTTAAGTTTCAATAAACAGTCTGTCGTGTCTTTTAAGTACGTGTCCCAAGACTGAACCAATGGTTGTAAATGATGATCGATGAAGCGACCTACAGGTTCATGGATAGAACCACATCCTGCCACGATGGGTCTAAAAGGTGGATCAGTGATGCTCTTATGTATCTTGGGTAGCATATATATATGCGGTACTTGCGGGGTGTTGGTTCTAAGGTATCTGCCAGCGTTGTTGTTAATGATGCCCGAATCCTCTGCCTGGGTAATGATTGTATCCAATATTTTGCTGAATTCATCAGTGGGGTCCTGATCCATTTGTATATATGTTTCGGAATCCAAAACATGCTCATCCACTTTACGATCATAAAAAGTTGTATCCATCATCACCAGTGCACCACCCTTATCCGCCGGTTGGAATGTGATTGACGTGTCTTGTTTAAGGTCATTGAGGATTCTCTTTTGTTTGATAGACAAGTTCTGTTTTTTGGGTGATACGTATTGAATTGTTTCTAGGTCCTTTTTCACTAAAGTTTCAAAGTTATCCAGTATTTTGTGTGAAATGGGAGACATAAATTTGCTTTTGGGTTTGAATTTTTCATGAGTCCTTGTGGTCCCATCCGTCATTGTAGTTGAAAAAAACCATTTCAATCTTAACTCGCGTAGAAATTTAAAAAGGGCAATCTCTGTTTCTAAGCCATTTGATACGTAGGTTGGTACAAATGATGTCCCTTTATTGAGAACTTTTTCTTCTTCAGATGTTAATCTCCTGCTGGAGATGTTGACTATCAGGTTGTTTTTTTGACTTGTCTCTGTGGTTGTCCTGTCTCCGTGGGTTTTTTTGTGACCTTGTCCCCTACGGGTACGTCTGTTCTTGACTCTGTAGATTGGTCTGGTGGGTGGACTGCTGCTTGGCCCTCCGCTAAAAAAGAAGGTTGCAAGTGCTGCGAAATTCCAGATGTTGTTGCTTGTTGTGTGACTGCGATTGCTGAAATAGGTGCTGGTGGTCTTTGTAATGAGAGATCCTCGTCCTGTACCACACTTTCTTCCGAAGAGGTATTCCTTGATGGTTTACTGGTGAATCTTTTATGTGCATAGTCCTCCGCCCATGTGTAGACCTCATCCAGTTTATAATCAATTGTATCTCTACGAAATTTGCGAATCTTGCGGTCATGAACCTCCTTAGCATGAACATCCAATCTGTTGTTGATATCCTCAAGTATCTTTGTCCAATCCTCCTCAGGGAGGGTTTTGGATAGTTCTTGTTGTAATTTAAAGATGTCTTCTTTTAAATCATTAAGTATTTGTGAGAGTTCCTCTATAATCAGTAATATGAGATCTAACGAGCATTTGTTCAAGATCGCTTGCCATTTACTGATAAACGCTTTGTTAAATTTGAACAACATTGGTTTAAGAGCAATTCGTAGTCCCCTTGGAATTCTCTTTACTTTATGATACTCGATTAGAGTTGTGGCGTGCAAACGTTGGTTTACTTCCTTGCACATGATGTATTCAAGTTGTTTTAACATCTGGGTGGTAGTGCCCTTAGACGTGCTGAATGTGCGTACTTGTTCAATCAAAGAGTAGATTGAGGCTGCTTCATCTGTGCCATATACCTTAATTTCTGCTTGTTTCAAAGTGAGGTTAGCTATTTCATGAAAAGAGGCCATTATCAATTGTACTTTGGGTGCAGTCTAGTGTGGGGCTGTAGTTAAACTGCAATGTAAGAGTCTAGCCTGCACTCCTTATTACTACCAAATTTTACAATCATTTATCAATAATAAATGGTCTGTATTGGGAGCTACCCAGTGGTCAGTTGAGCCCACAACTGATTGTAAACTGCTATGTAGAGGCCTAGTATAAACTAGGTCTGAAAACCGGGAGCTCACTCCAAATGTCCCTAAGGTTTCAGGTATGTAGGTACTATAATTGGACTTATTCAAATATTTACAAAAAAAATACTTCAGTCACCTTGATCTCTGAAAATTTTGGCTTATTTAGTAACCATTGTTTCAAAACATATCAACAAGAATATTTACATAGATGAAATCATAAAAAGATAATATCAATTTTGCAGTCAAATTGTTCTCCATACATCAAAATACAAAAAACAAAATTTTAACATTTCCCAATGCATTTCGAGTCAAAATGACCCTTCTTCAGGGGAATTTCACATGTAGATGTGAATCTGTACTTTAATCAGTAGCGCGCATCTCAGTCCGAAGTCAGGCACTGCAAGGTTAATAAAAACAATTGTATTCCTCCAGAACATAGAGTAATGTACATTTTGGCAATAGAATTAACACTCATTCCCAAGAGAGGAGTGCAATTTTAAAAACGTTTGTGATCCTCATTAACGTGAAAATAAAAATAAAAATAAGAGAAATTAGAAAAACTGTCAGCTCCCTTCAAGAAAGGTGCACTGTAAAGAAACGTGTGCAATACTCAATATAATGTGGAAAAGAAGTGCTTGGAAAGATAAACCGCACCCTTGTGCCTAAGGGAAATAAATTTGTGTGAGTCCATGCTTAATCGAACTAGATGTCAAAACTACGAGGGATGTACATGTCGCCTCGGCACATAGGTATAAGTGAATAATAGAACTGAACCCGAACCCGTGTCAAATAACGAAAGGGGCAATCAACGCGGATACAGCTATCCCAAGATTAATGTCATTAAGGAGTAGACTATCTTACCAACAAACTGTTGCCGCCAGGTGCTAGGTAAGGTGATAGTAGAAGTCTAAATGGAGCGTCTGCTGTTATTGTGTCCAAACACTGTCATGGAGACCGTTACCAATATTGCCGCGCATGCGGTAAAAATAAACAACCGTAAGGGAAGCTGATGAGTTATCTTACCGCTACTCAGCTGTCGGCAGTAACCGATAATCTCTCCCTCGGTTCTAAATGAGCCTGTTTTCAAGACGACCTGATATAAAGAAATAAGAGGGGAAGAGTAAAGCCTACCCGCTTAACTATTAACTAGTGGAAAATGTCGAACAAACGCCATTAAGGCGCGGGCGCCTACCTTCCTTCTCTAGCGAGTCGCGACCTCTGACACCAAATAACTTCCGGTATAAACATCCGGTACGGGCAATGTTGCTTTAAATACTGAAGCGTGACGTGAAAACAATCGTCTCCGTATTGCGGACGTGAACCATAAAAAATGTATGATGTTTGTGTACCTGCGAAAAACTAGAGCTTCATAAACAATTAAAAATCAAAAAGAGTACCGTGACAGCGTGAAAGTCAAACGATAAAAGAAAAGTGAATAGAAGTGAGAATGTCATATTAAGAGCTTGTGCCCACATAGAAATAAAAGTAAGAACAGTGAAGGAATGCAATGTCAATCCTGTACAATAATAGTAGTCAACAATCACAAGATCAAAAAGTCGACGTTGTAACCACACGATTAAATGTTAGCTCTGCTGATGTTTGATTTGTATGTTATGATTGTGTGACATTATAAAAAACATACCATCTCATACTGGTCATTAATCCCACCTGGCGTCAACATACCCAACCCTTTTATCCAAAATGTCTCTCTCCGTGCCAGAGCTACATTATGATCTACGCCCTTGTGTTTCTCTACCACTTCTAGAATGGTGAATCTGAGTTGGGGTATTGAATGATTGGACCTAGTCCAGTGTGTGGCTAAACAAGATGTTGTTGACCTGTTGCGTATAGTGCTTTTGTGCTCGATGATTCGAGTTTTAACTTTACGCAAGGTTCTTCCCACATAGGTAAGTCCACATGGGCATAGTATGGCATAAATTACACCTGTAGTGTTACAATCTCCACTGTGTTTCAAACGGATTGCTTTACCAGTGTGAGGATGCTTGAATTCTTTACTCACAATTGCATTGTTACATTGTCCACAATCATAACATTTCCTCATCCCTTTGTAATTAGCTTTTGGATGATGTTGAGGACTCTTCAATATTTCTCTGATGTTTTTTGCTCTTGTGTGTGCTATAATTGGAAAAGTCTTGAATAGGTTGGCAAAATCAGGCTCATTGGCTATCATTTCCCATAGCTTTCTAAGGATCTGTTTTATCCTTTGTGATTGAGTTGAATGCTTCATCACAAAAACTATTCGGTCGTTAGGAGATTTTTCTGTTTTCCTCAGTAAGGTGTTTCTATCCATCGTGGAAACCTTTTGCACTGAAGTTTCCAATATTTCTGTGGGGTAACCTCGAGCAATGTATCTTTCCACCTGTTCTTCAATCATGGTTTGGCAATTGATTGATTCTGAAGATATCCGTTTGATCCTTATTAGTTGTGAAGTCGGTAAATGGTCTTTCAAGTTTTTTGGGTGGGCATTTGTATAGTGTAATGCATTGTTTACATCCATAGGTTTACGGTAAATTGTAGTTGAAATGCCTTCAGGTGATTTCTTTATCTCAATGTCCAAAAATTGTATTTGTTGTTCCTGGATGTTATGGGTGAATTGTATTCTGGGGTTACAATCATTAAGTTCTCTGATTAATTCTTCCAACTCTCTCTTAGTACCGCGCCAAATTATCAAAATGTCATCAATAAATCGTAGAAACAAAATTAAATTTGCCGTCCACCTGTTGTTAGATAAAATGTACTGTTGCTCAAAATGGGCCATGAAGGTATTAGCGTATGCAGGCGCCCCTGAAAATCCCATTGACGTGCCGGTCTTTTGCAAAAAGAATTTGGATTTCCAAGAAAAGTAGCTGTGATACAAAGAAAAATGTAAGAGTTCTAACAGAAAAATCCCCAATGGCTGGTCCACATCAGATTGTAACAGTCTCCATTCTATGGCTTCCAAGCCCTCTGTATGTACTATGGAAGTATAAAGTGCCACCACGTCAATGGTGCACAGTAGTGTGGTTTCTCCAATGAGGTGGTTAACTGCTTTAAGTTTCAATAAACAGTCTGTCGTGTCTTTTAAGTACGTGTCCCAAGACTGAACCAATGGTTGTAAATGATGATCGATGAAGCGACCTACAGGTTCATGGATAGAACCACATCCTGCCACGATGGGTCTAAAAGGTGGATCAGTGATGCTCTTATGTATCTTGGGTAGCATATATATATGCGGTACTTGCGGGGTGTTGGTTCTAAGGTATCTGCCAGCGTTGTTGTTAATGATGCCCGAATCCTCTGCCTGGGTAATGATTGTATCCAATATTTTGCTGAATTCATCAGTGGGGTCCTGATCCATTTGTATATATGTTTCGGAATCCAAAACATGCTCATCCACTTTACGATCATAAAAAGTTGTATCCATCATCACCAGTGCACCACCCTTATCCGCCGGTTGGAATGTGATTGACGTGTCTTGTTTAAGGTCATTGAGGATTCTCTTTTGTTTGATAGACAAGTTCTGTTTTTTGGGTGATACGTATTGAATTGTTTCTAGGTCCTTTTTCACTAAAGTTTCAAAGTTATCCAGTATTTTGTGTGAAATGGGAGACATAAATTTGCTTTTGGGTTTGAATTTTTCATGAGTCCTTGTGGTCCCATCCGTCATTGTAGTTGAAAAAAACCATTTCAATCTTAACTCGCGTAGAAATTTAAAAAGGGCAATCTCTGTTTCTAAGCCATTTGATACGTAGGTTGGTACAAATGATGTCCCTTTATTGAGAACTTTTTCTTCTTCAGATGTTAATCTCCTGCTGGAGATGTTGACTATCAGGTTGTTTTTTTGACTTGTCTCTGTGGTTGTCCTGTCTCCGTGGGTTTTTTTGTGACCTTGTCCCCTACGGGTACGTCTGTTCTTGACTCTGTAGATTGGTCTGGTGGGTGGACTGCTGCTTGGCCCTCCGCTAAAAAAGAAGGTTGCAAGTGCTGCGAAATTCCAGATGTTGTTGCTTGTTGTGTGACTGCGATTGCTGAAATAGGTGCTGGTGGTCTTTGTAATGAGAGATCCTCGTCCTGTACCACACTTTCTTCCGAAGAGGTATTCCTTGATGGTTTACTGGTGAATCTTTTATGTGCATAGTCCTCCGCCCATGTGTAGACCTCATCCAGTTTATAATCAATTGTATCTCTACGAAATTTGCGAATCTTGCGGTCATGAACCTCCTTAGCATGAACATCCAATCTGTTGTTGATATCCTCAAGTATCTTTGTCCAATCCTCCTCAGGGAGGGTTTTGGATAGTTCTTGTTGTAATTTAAAGATGTCTTCTTTTAAATCATTAAGTATTTGTGAGAGTTCCTCTATAATCAGTAATATGAGATCTAACGAGCATTTGTTCAAGATCGCTTGCCATTTACTGATAAACGCTTTGTTAAATTTGAACAACATTGGTTTAAGAGCAATTCGTAGTCCCCTTGGAATTCTCTTTACTTTATGATACTCGATTAGAGTTGTGGCGTGCAAACGTTGGTTTACTTCCTTGCACATGATGTATTCAAGTTGTTTTAACATCTGGGTGGTAGTGCCCTTAGACGTGCTGAATGTGCGTACTTGTTCAATCAAAGAGTAGATTGAGGCTGCTTCATCTGTGCCATATACCTTAATTTCTGCTTGTTTCAAAGTGAGGTTAGCTATTTCATGAAAAGAGGCCATTATCAATTGTACTTTGGGTGCAGTCTAGTGTGGGGCTGTAGTTAAACTGCAATGTAAGAGTCTAGCCTGCACTCCTTATTACTACCAAATTTTACAATCATTTATCAATAATAAATGGTCTGTATTGGGAGCTACCCAGTGGTCAGTTGAGCCCACAACTGATTGTAAACTGCTATGTAGAGGCCTAGTATAAACTAGGTCTGAAAACCGGGAGCTCACTCCAAATGTCCCTAAGGTTTCAGGTATGTAGGTACTATAATTGGACTTATTCAAATATTTACAAAAAAAATACTTCAGTCACCTTGATCTCTGAAAATTTTGGCTTATTTAGTAACCATTGTTTCAAAACATATCAACAAGAATATTTACATAGATGAAATCATAAAAAGATAATATCAATTTTGCAGTCAAATTGTTCTCCATACATCAAAATACAAAAAACAAAATTTTAACATTTCCCAATGCATTTCGAGTCAAAATGACCCTTCTTCAGGGGAATTTCACATGTAGATGTGAATCTGTACTTTAATCAGTAGCGCGCATCTCAGTCCGAAGTCAGGCACTGCAAGGTTAATAAAAACAATTGTATTCCTCCAGAACATAGAGTAATGTACATTTTGGCAATAGAATTAACACTCATTCCCAAGAGAGGAGTGCAATTTTAAAAACGTTTGTGATCCTCATTAACGTGAAAATAAAAATAAAAATAAGAGAAATTAGAAAAACTGTCAGCTCCCTTCAAGAAAGGTGCACTGTAAAGAAACGTGTGCAATACTCAATATAATGTGGAAAAGAAGTGCTTGGAAAGATAAACCGCACCCTTGTGCCTAAGGGAAATAAATTTGTGTGAGTCCATGCTTAATCGAACTAGATGTCAAAACTACGAGGGATGTACATGTCGCCTCGGCACATAGGTATAAGTGAATAATAGAACTGAACCCGAACCCGTGTCAAATAACGAAAGGGGCAATCAACGCGGATATAGCTATCCCAAGATTAATGTCATTAAGGAGTAGACTATCTTACCAACAAACTGTTGCCGCCAGGTGCTAGGTAAGGTGATAGTAGAAGTCTAAATGGAGCGTCTGCTGTTATTGTGTCCAAACACTGTCATGGAGACCGTTACCAATATTGCCGCGCATGCGGTAAAAATAAACAACCGTAAGGGAAGCTGATGAGTTATCTTACCGCTACTCAGCTGTCGGCAGTAACCGATAATCTCTCCCTCGGTTCTAAATGAGCCTGTTTTCAAGACGACCTGATATAAAGAAATAAGAGGGGAAGAGTAAAGCCTACCCGCTTAACTATTAACTAGTGGAAAATGTCGAACAAACGCCATTAAGGCGCGGGCGCCTACCTTCCTTCTCTAGCGAGTCGCGACCTATGACACCAAATAACTTCCGGTATAAACATCCGGTACGGGCAATGTTGCTTTAAATACTGAAGCGTGACGTGAAAACAATCGTCTCCGTATTGCGGACGTGAACCATAAAAAATTTATGATGTTTGTGTACCTGGGAAAAACTAGAGCTTCATAAACAATTAAAAATCAAAAAGAGTACCGTGACAGCGTGAAAGTCAAACGATAAAAGAATAGTGAATAGAAGTGAGAATGTCATATTAAGAGCTTGTGCCCATATAGAAATAAAAGTAAGAACAGTGAAGGAATGCAATGTCAATCCTGTACAATAATAGTAGTCAACAATCACAAGATCAAAAAGTCGACGTTGTAACCACACGATTAAATGTTAGCTCTGCTGATGTTTGATTTGTATGTTATGATTGTGTGACATTATAAAAAACATACCATCTCATACTGGTCATTAAGCCCACCTGGCGTCAACGTACCCAACCCTTTTATCCAAAATGTCTCTCTCCGTGCCAGAGCTACATTATGATCTACGCCCTTGTGTTTCTCTACCACTTCTAGAATGGTGAATCTGAGTTGGGGTATTGAATGATTGGACCTAGTCCAGTGTGTGGCTAAACAAGATGTTGTTGACCTGTTGCGTATAGTGCTTTTGTGCTCGATGATTCGAGTTTTAACTGGTGCAGGACGAGGATCTCTCATTACAAAGACCACCAGCACCTATTTCAGCAATCGCAGTCACACAACAAGCAACTACATCTGGAATTTCGTAGCACTTGCAACCTTCTTTTTTAGCGGAGGGCCAAGCAGCAGTCCACCCACCAGACCAATCTAAAGAGTCAAGAACAGACGTACCCGTAGGGGACAAGGTCACAAAAAAACCCACGGAGACAGGACGACCACAGAGACAAGTCAAAAAAACAACCTGATAGTCAACATCTCCAGCAGGAGATTAACATCTGAAGAAGAAAAAGTTCTCAATAAAGGGACATCATTTGTACCAACCTACGTATCAAATGGCTTAGAAACAGAGATTGCCCTTTTTAAATTTCTACGCAAGTTAAGATTGAAATGTTTTTTTTCAACTACAATGACGGATGGGACCACAAGGACGCATGAAAAATTCAAACCCAAAAGCAAATTTATGTCTCCCATTTCACACAAAATACTGGATAACTTTGAAACTTTAGTGAAAAAGGACCTAGAAACAATTCAATACGTATCACCCAAAAACAGAACTTGTCTATCAAACAAAAGAGAATCCTCAATGACCTTAAACAAGACACGTCAATCACATTCCAACCGGCGGATAAGGGTGGTGCACTGGTGATGATGGATACAACTTTTTATGATCGTAAAGTGGATGAGCATGTTTTGGATTCCGAAACATATATACAAATGGATCAGGACCCCACTGATGAATTCAGCAAAATATTGGATACAATCATTACCCAGGCAGAGGATTCAGGCATCATTAACAACAACGCTGGCAGATACCTTAGAACCAACACCCCGCAAGTACCGCATATATATATGCTACCCAAGATACATAAGAGCATCACTGATCCACCTTTTAGACCCATCGTGGCAGGATGTGGTTCTATCCATGAACCTGTAGGTCGCTTCATCGATCATCATTTACAACCATTGGTTCAGTCTTGGGACACGTACTTAAAAGACACGACAGACTGTTTATTGAAACTTAAAGCAGTTAACCACCTCATTGGAGAAACCACACTACTGTGCACCATTGACGTGGTGGCACTTTATACTTCCATAGTACATACAGAGGGCTTGGACGCCATTGAATGGAGACTGTTACAATCTGATGTGGACCAGTCATTGGGGATTTTTCTGTTAGAACTCTTACATTTTCTTTGTATCACAGCTACTTTTCTTGGAAATCCAAATTCTTTTTGCAAAAGACCGGCACGTCAATGGGATTTTCAGGGGCGCCTGCATACGCTAATACCTTCATGGCCCATTTTGAGCAACAGTACATTTTATCTAACAACAGGTGGACGGCAAATGTAATTTTGTTTCTACGATTTATTGATGACATTTTGATAATTTGGCGCGGTACTAAGAGAGAGTTGGAAGAATTAATCAGAGAACTTAATGATTGTAACCCCAGAATACAATTCACCCATAACATCCAGGAACAACAAATACAATTTTTGGACATTGAGATAAAGAAATCACCTGAAGGCATTTCAACTACAATTTACCGTAAACCTACGGATGTAAACAATGCATTACACTATACAAGTGCCCACCCAAAAAACTTGAAAGACCATTTACCGACTTCACAACTAATAAGGATCAAACGGATATCTTCAGAATCAATCAATTGCCAAACCATGATTGAAGAACAGGTGGAAAGATACATTACTCGAGGTTACCCCACAGAAATATTGGAAACTTCAGTGCAAAAGGTTTCCACGATGGATAGAAACACCTTACTGAGGAAAACAGAAAAATCTCCTAACGACCGAATAGTTTTTGTGATGAAGCATTCAACTCAATCACAAAGGATAAAACAGATCCTTAGAAAGCGATGGGAAATGATAGCCAATGAGCCTGATTTTGCCAACCTATTCAAGACTTTTCCAATTATAGCACACACAAGAGCAAAAAACATCAGAGAAATATTGAAGAGTCCTCAACATCATCCAAAAGCTAATTACAAAGGGATGAGGAAATGTTATAATTGTGGACAATGTAACAATGCAATTGTGAGTAAAGAATTTAAGCATCCTCACACTGGTAAAGCAATCCGTTTGAAACACAGTGGAGATTGTAACACTACAGGTGTAATTTATGCCATACTATGCCCATGTGGACTTACCTATGTGGGAAGAACCTCGCGTAAAGTTAAAACTCGAATCATCGAGCACAAAAGCACTATACGCAACAGGTCAACAACATCTTGTTTAGCCACACACTGGACTAGGTCCAATCATTCAATACCCCAACTCAGATTCACCATTCTAGAAGTGGTAGAGAAACACAAGGGCGTAGATCATAATGTAGCTCTGGCACGGAGAGAGACATTTTGGATAAAAGGGTTGGGTACGTTGACGCCAGGTGGGCTTAATGACCAGTATGAGATGGTATGTTTTTTATAATGTCACACAATCATAACATACAAATCAAACATCAGCAGAGCTAACATTTAATCGTGTGGTTACAACGTCGACTTTTTGATCTTGTGATTGTTGACTACTATTATTGTACAGGATTGACATTGCATTCCTTCACTGTTCTTACTTTTATTTCTATATGGGCACAAGCTCTTAATATGACATTCTCACTTCTATTCACTTTTCTTTTATCGTTTGACTTTCACGCTGTCACGGTACTCTTTTTGATTTTTAATTGTTTATGAAGCTCTAGTTTTTCGCAGGTACACAAACATCATACATTTTTTATGGTTCACGTCCGCAATACGGAGACGATTGTTTTCACGTCACGCTTCAGTATTTAAAGCAACATTGCCCGTACCGGATGTTTATACCGGAAGTTATTTGGTGTCAGAGGTCGCGACTCGCTAGAGAAGGAAGGTAGGCGCCCGCGCCTTAATGGCGTTTGTTCGACATTTTCCACTAGTTAATAGTTAAGCGGGTAGGCTTTACTCTTCCCCTCTTATTTCTTTATATCAGGTCGTCTTGAAAACAGGCTCATTTAGAACCGAGGGAGAGATTATCGGTTACTGCCGACAGCTGAGTAGCGGTAAGATAACTCATCAGCTTCCCTTACGGTTGTTTATTTTTCCCGCATGCGCGGCAATATTGGTAACGGTCTCCATGACATTTTCACAGTGTTTGGACACAATAACAGCAGACGCTCCATTTAGACTTCTACTATCACCTTACCTAGCACCTGGCGGCAACAGTTTGTTGGTAAGATAGTCCACTCCTTAATGACATTAATCTTGGGATAGCTATATCCGCGTTGATTGCCCCTTTCGTTATTTGACACGGGTTCGGGTTCAGTTCTATTATTCACTTATACCTATGTGCCGAGGCGACATGTACATCCCTCGTAGTTTTGA
Source organism: Lissotriton helveticus (assembly GCF_964261635.1). Lineage (NCBI taxonomy): Eukaryota > Metazoa > Chordata > Amphibia > Caudata > Salamandridae > Lissotriton > Lissotriton helveticus. Next base: position 412,204,134 of record NC_136067.1, read on the forward strand.
CATCTAGTTTGATTAAGCATGGACTCACACAAATTTATTTCCCTTAGGCACAAGGGTGCGGTTTATCTTTCCAAGCACTTCTTTTCCACATTATATTGAGTATTGCACACGTTTCTTTACAGTGCACCTTTCTTGAAGGGAGCTGACAGTTTTTCTAATTTCTCTTATTTTTATTTTTATTTTCACGTTAATGAGGATCACAAACGTTTTTAAAATTGCACACCTCTCTTGGGAATGAGTGTTAATTCTATTGCCAAAATGTACATTACTCTATGTTCTGGAGGAATACAATTGTTTTTATTAACCTTGCAGTGCCTGACTTCGGACTGAAATGCGCGCTACTGATTAAAGTACAGATTCACATCTACATGTGAAATTCCCCTGAAGAAGGGTCATTTTGCCTCGAAATGCATTGGGAAATGTTAAAATTTTGTTTTTTGTATTTTGATGTATGGAGAACAATTTGACTGCAAAATTGATATTATCTTTTTATGATTTCATCTATGTAAATATTCTTGTTGATATGTTTTGAAACAATGGTTACTAAATAAGCCAAAATTTTCAGAGATCAAGGTGACTGAAGTATTTTTTTTGTAAATATTTGAATAAGTCCAATTATAGTACCTACATACCTGAAACCTTAGGGACATTTGGAGTGAGCTCCCGGTTTTCAGACCTAGTTTATACTAGGCCTCTACATAGCCCTTTTTTAGTGTGACATTTCTCCAATAGATGGCTATGAAATGGAAAACTTGGTCAACATTGCTGGTCAAGGGGTGAAACCCTGCTTGATGTGGTGACAGTATGTTTTTTTCATCAATCCATTGTTGCAATTTATTCTGTACTAGGCGCCCCATAAGTTTTTGCGCTGTGTCAATGAGACTGATGGGTCTATAGTTTTTAGCCTGAGTTTTGTCACCTTTTTTAAATATAGGGATGATTTCCGCTCCCTTCCATGAGGCGGGCACGTCCCCTCCCATGGCCACTGCGTTAGCCAACCATGTAAAGTAAGTGCACCATGAATTCCGGTCAGATAGAAACACATCTGCCGGGATTCCATCCATGCCCGGTGCTTTCCCCCCTGCTACACAGTCCAAGGCCATGCTAACATCTTTTTCATTAAATATTTGGTGTTTAAAAAAGACAGTTAGGGGGGGATCAGAACTATGCATTGGGTTGCGGGCATACTGTGGTTGGAAAAACTCAGTCCATTTATTTTTAGCAACATGGTTTTGTGGTTGTGCAGCTATCCCTCCCCTATCCCATTTTACTGTGTCCCAAAATAACTTGGAATCCTTGGCTGCGCAAGCCTGTTTCAGCTCGCACCAGCGTTCTTCATCCCAACGTTTCCTGGCTTGTTTTTGGGTCAATCTATAACTGTCTCTCGCCTTCCTAACAGCTGTGGCGTTACCCGTTCTCAAATCAGTGCTTAAATTATGTCGTGCCAGTCTACAGCTCTTATCATACCATCCCTGCCTTGGTTGTTCTTTTATAACTCTGCTTGGATCTACAGTTTTAATAAAAAAGCTTTGAAGTTTACAGAAGAGGTTTTTGTGAACCCCCATCATGTAGTCCTGGAAGTTTGGATTCCCACAATGGGACTTGATATTATTTACTTCCTCTGTCACTACTTTTTTGAGGTCCTCTAATTTCACTACATCCTCTATCAACATTCTCCATTTCAAGTGGCGCTGGTTGTTTGAACACACAACATCTTGCGTCACCCGCTCATTTTTGTTGACATGTATTATGGTCTCATGGTAAGAGTGAAAGGTCATGCACAGGGGATTATGATCACTTTCCAATCTTACTTCTACAGCCATGTCTATCAATTTGCTCGAGGCCCTTACATCTATTAAAAAATAATCAATTCTACTAGATGCACGGCCATTGTCAAAAGTATTATTCCCTTTTAGATCAGAGGGTGTGCGCCCATTTACCGCTCTCAGTCCACTTGCTAAGCAGAGACTCTTCAGCTGAATTGCCACCGCACTCCATCTTTTAATAGCAGGCACCTCCAACTGAGGTATTCCCCACTTAATGTCCTCCTTCTCAGACAGAATCCTGTCTTCTTCACCCAAGGGTTCAAAGGTGGAATTGAAATACCCACCCACAATAATGTGCGGTTGAAGTGTTAACAATTCAACATCCTGTTCTAAGATAGTTACTACATCTGAGGATTTACCGCCTCCAACCCCCCTGGCATAAACATTAAACAGAGCCAGCTCTTGGCCACTGTCCCATCTAATGTTGAGTGCTAAGATATCATTAGATGGTAAAGATCTTTGCGTTATTGTGCAATTCAGTGACTGGCGGATCCAAATTAGTAGGCCTCCAGAGGGGCGTCCTAAGCGATTTCTAATTGCTGGTATGTAGAAGTTTAAGTACCCCTGTCGAAAAACTGGGTTTAATGACCAAGTTTCTTGTAACATAATAATGTCATATTGGTCAATAAAATCAACCCATTCTGTTGTAGCTATCTTGTTTGCTATGCCTGCTATATTCCATGAGATGAGGGTCAAAGAAGATTCTCCTAAGTGTGGCCCTGGCTGGCCCATCTTCACGTCGGTTTCAGCATGGTCAACACTTATTACTTTTTCCGCCTTCCCATACTACCTCACTCCCTGCCTTTTCCCTATTTTTACCATATGGGACTTTATCTGCCTCTCCAGAATGTGAGACTCGGGGTTCCCTATTTCCTATTGTCTGGTTATTGGATTGTATGCCTACCATAATATCTGCCGTTCCATTGGTTTGCATTCTCTGCGGTTTGGCTGGCAAATGTTTACACCCTGCGAGTCAATCGCATTCGTTTAGGTTAGATAAGGCAGTGAATCTGTTTTCCAGGTTCAACCCCCAGTCACAAATTGGACCATCCCTAGTCCTTCTACTACCCACAACTGACCACTTGGTCCTTAATACACTTGGCTTTGTCACTAGTCCTCTTCTACTATAGAAAAAGTCCAGCGTGAGTGGTATTAGTTCTGCCGTTCTGCGTTGGGGAGGGAATAGATTGAGCAGGATTTCCGGTAGTACTTCTGGGCCCTTAAGGTTCAGTACCACACAGTCCCCTGCAAATTTCTTAGGTTTATTTCCTATCCATTTCACTCATCTTGCTGTTACCAAGTCCTCTGACAGCTTTTGTTTGCCCCAGGGAGAAATGTGCATGTTATTGCTCAACCATTGCAATGCTTTATTTAGCAAGGATTCAAGTGACTCAATCTGGCCTGTATTCAGGGGTGGCACATTGGCAAGAACAAGAATCATAGGTGAGGCTTCAACGATTAATTCCACAGGACCTATTTCTAGATTTGGGCCTGTATCTGTAATATTCCCTGGGATTACTGAGGGGCCAACGGCAACATGGTTATTTGGTTGCATGCCAAGATTTAATCCAGTTGACTGAATAGGAGCTAATATGTCCACTGTTCCCCCTGATGGATTTCCCATAGATTGCTTTTTGTCGATTTTACCTAATGCCAAATTCGGTATTTCCCCCACATTGTCATTGGTAGTTTTTAAAAGGGTCTCCAATTTGCTAACTTTATCAGTGAGGTGGTCAATTTTAGACAACAGCGGTTTAATTATCCGATTTAGTTTAGTGTCCAACATACCCATGAGTTTCTTTATAATGGCGTCGTCCCAACCTAAACTGCCATTTTCTTCTCCCGTTTTTCCTGCTATGACACTCTTACTAGGAGGGGTTGCTGATCTTTTCCTACTAGACCGCAGCCCTTGTCTTTTGGGGGGAATCTTAGTGCCCCCTCTGACTGCTCTTGGCGCAGGGACAGGAGCCGGTGGAGACATACAATCATCAACTTGCTCTAGATCATGTTGGAATACATCTATATCATCCCCCACTGTTATGTCTACAATAGTGTCTAGATTTGAAACCGTGGAAACATTTAGCAAAGATCTATCAGTAATTTGCTGGATAGATGATTCTATAACATTGGTTGTATCCAAATCCATCAAATTCATGCCTGAGTTCTCCCTTTGGGATGGTATTGGTGAGGTGCTAAGTCCCAAGGAAGACCTCCGTTCGTTATTTATTTTTGCCACCACCTGCACTAAATAGTTGTCCATGGTGTTAGCAGGAGCGATGGAGGTCTTTTGTTTAGACATATGCAAGGCTAGGGACAACCAAATGATATATATATTAAGCTGAAGCCCCTTACCAATAACGATGTGCTCGCACTTTACCCAGGGACAGTCAATATTGGAGCCACGAATAACTGTCATCTAATCACTCACAGTGCGTTTTTTTGCAGAAATTCGGGTCCAGTCCAGTCGTGGCCTGTCTTGGACTGTCTTAGACTGTCCCGCCCTTGTCCCGGGCTTCTCCCGGCGCCGACCCGCGCGCGTCCCGCGATGCGCGGGTTATTAGTTACCTAAATAGTTGGATGAGGGGGCGGGAAGAGGAACCAGGTGCGGCCGGTGTGCTCTCCGCACAGGCTGCTGGTCCTCGCAGTCCCGCTCCCACGGCGATATGGCAGCTGTACTCCTGACCGCTGTCCCTCAGCGGCAGTCGGCGGTAATCCGGGATTAGAAGGCAGCAAAGTCCCAAGAAGCAGGGCTATCAGGAACAACAGGGTCTCAATGAGCGTTAAACCCACGGCTGCGAGCTGCAAGACAATGCCTAATATGCTTTGTTCTGTCGCTTATCAGGTTACAGCTGCCATTCAAGACCCCAATCAAGAATAGTGCCACAACCTCAATCCTGGTGATTGGATTGTGATCAAAAAGCACGTTCGGAAGACAAGTCTTGAACCCGGATGGAAAGGCCCCTTCCAAGTCATCCTGACTATGAACTCTGCTGTTAAATGTGCTGGAATCACAAACTGGATACATGCCTCGCATTCTAAGAGAGTGAGCAATCCAGGAGTTTCTTTGGTCTTTGATACTAAGAGAAGTACTTAAGTGGTCCTAAATTGAGAGATCACCTAGACGTGCTGCACCTGTTTTGATACAGAGAGAAGCACAAGGAGAAGAAAGGATTAAAGTTTTGCAGACTTACGGCCAGATTCATCAATGTCCCGTTTTGCGAGTCCTTAATAGCGATTATTAAGGAATCGCTATTAAAGACTCGCAAAACGGGATTCATGTAGAAATCGCAAAACAAAAATTGCAATTCCAAAAGGCCCATAGGAATGAATGGGGAGACATTCCTTACTTGCGATTAGCAATTTGCTAATCTCGAATAAGGATGCGATTTCAAGGGTGCCAGGGGTGTCCAAAGGACACCCTGTAGCACCCCTGAAATGTAAATGTAGACTGATGTTGCGCACACACATGTCCTAAGGACATGTGTGTGTGTAAAATCCAACTTAGAAAAATGCACTAAAGTGCATTTTTCTGAGTTTTCGCTATTTACCACGAAGTTACACTTCGCGGTAAATAGCGGCCCAATATTGCGATTTCGCAATTTTTAAAAGGTTCATGAAAAGCATTTAAGGAATCTCTAATTGAGATTCCTTAAATGCGATCGCAATTTGAGAAATCACAATTATTTGCGATTTTTCAAATTGCGAGTTCATGAACCATTGATGAATCTCAAATGCCATTTTTGCGGGAGCAAACGGCCGAATTTTGCGATTCGCACCGTTTGCGCTCACAAAAATGCTTGATGAATCTGCCTGTAAGAAACAAGTCCACGTGCCGGCAAGTGATGCAAAATGGCATTGAAGTCTCTGACAAGGACCAGAGAGAGATTGAAATGCATGCTGAAGAGGAACAAGATCCTGGTTGTGGAAAATGAAATTTTGCCTGACCAAGATGCCCCCTACGTGTACCCTATGTTACATGTATGTGCATGTCACCCATGCATATTTCTCTTAGTGGCTTGAATCACAAGGCCTCTGCAATCACGTCCTGCATTAAGGTGCCTGTCATCAAGTTTCCCAAACGTTAAGCTAACATGAAGGCCCATGTATTTGCATTGTACACTTTTAAATAAATATCGTAATGAACCCTTTTTGTGGTTCAGTCTGAGCCACTTTCTGAATTAGGGTTTTCATGACTCCTGACACACTGAAAGCTGCAGTTACGTATCTCTGACCTCGCATACTTCTAGCTCAGCCGAAAGAGACCCAGCAAGGGTTGCCAAGACTGTATTATGAATAACAGTTATCTGCCTGCTGTACAGAGTCACATTCCTGCCCAGTGAGGAAGGTAAACAGAACCCGTCCGCGGAAGATAGGGCCTAGCCTCTCTGTCTCCATTGAAGTAAATCACAGTGCTTGCATCCATAGAAAGCTCACAGCCCCCACGCAATGAACGAAGAAATATATGCTTTTTCTGATTCTAGTGATGAGCAACCTTTGCTTCAGATAATACATCCCCTGACTTAAGATATCAGTTAGTACCAGACGTGCAGGGTCGCCTTGACACTAAAGTTCTCTCTACTAGACTGAAAGTCAGCTCTCCTCCCAGTTACACGTCAATTGCACGTCATGCTCAAATTGCGTGCACAAGTAGGGCAAAGTTCCAGCCTGCCATGTAACTCCTCCTCTATGTAGCCACCCACCTATCACCCACCTGTGACTCATCAAGTGTCCACCCTCATGCACGCCCACATGCTGTTATCTCTTTCTTTCTTGCACTGCCTGCAGCGTTCCTCCCTATGTACAAGAAAAAAGGTATATATGTGTTGTTCTTTGTAAATAATGTTAGAAGACCCTTCCTGAACCTCAGTGGTGATGGAACAGATTCTCCCTTAACTCGAGTTATTGGAATAAAGCCCTTTTAACTTGGACACCACGGACTCTCTGCCTCTCATTTGATACATGCTAATTGTTAATGCCTAGAAATTATGCCAGGGTATTGTTTTATTTACCACATTAATTTGGCGCCCTTACAGGGACATATCCCTTTCCCCACGCGCCGGAGTTGTAGGTCCAGCTTTGCCCCCTTCTACAGCCGTGACGGACTTTAAAGTGTACACGCCATCGGGATTTCCCGCTACTCCCTCAGGCCCAGGAGGAGGACGGACTGTGACCAGGCATCCATACGAGGCGGTGAGGATTGCGGATCGTCTCAACCAGAGCCCGACTTGTGAGAGAGCAAGGTCCGAGGTTTCCAGAGGTCCACCCGTTCCGAGGCGCATGCGTAGACGTAGATGCGTAGAAGTCCGAGGCCTTCAAGTTTCAAGTTTTGCTTCTCGGTGAGTACCACTATGGGGAATGCATAAAGTTTCAAGACGGGTTCATTTTATATGAACACGGTCAAGACGGGTCCACGGTAAAACGTGGGCACGGTAAAGACGGGTTCACGTTATTCGTGAAAACGGTAAAGACGGGTTCGTTCACACGAGCACGGTCAAGACGGGTCCATGGTAAAACGTGGGCACGGTAAAGACGTGTCTCATTTTTGAGACCGGTATGGTTGTACTGTATCCCAGTGCATATAGTTTTTCAAGTACATGTTTAGTTCTCTGTATTGGTTTAGATCATGTTTGTTTTAATGTTATGATGTTTTAGTGTGAATGATTGTTGATTGGTTCAGTCTATTTTTGTGTATTGTATTTTCATTGTGTTGGTTTCAACATGCCACTGTTTTCAAAATTGCGTCAGATAGGGACCAGAAAAGGTATACTAGAAGAGTCAGTTAACATCCCGCCTAGAGACACACCTGGTCATTATATGTATAATAAGCATGGATTAGACGCCATCTTGTTTTTAGATTTATGGGTAGACTATACAAAGGACCTGGAGGAAAAGTATAGATGGCCTATCTCAGGAACATGGGATTCAGAATGCATTATGAGAGTAGAGGAAGCGCTATGGAAAAAGAAATCAAGACCCTCTCAGAAAGATGCCATTGAATTGTGGCGCAAAGAGTCACACAGGAGAACAGAGAAAGAATTCAATAAAGCAGAGAGAACTAAACAAGCAGAGGAAAAAGCCAAAGAAAAAGAACTACGGGAGGCGGGGGAACGGGTCAAAACAGAACAGACTGATAGAGAAAGGAACGCCGTCGTTACTGGTATTTATCCCGTCCTGGCTGAAGAACTAGCTAGAGTGACCACCTCAGAGAGACCCAGTAGGTCGCGAACGCCACCACCTGTACCATATAGAGAACGTAGAGTAAAGCCGACAGCATCGGAGGCGTTCATTTCCTCGTATCTAGATGATTCCCTTCCGGACTACGTTAATGCAGGTTTCCCTCCACCCCCACCAGCAGATCAGCTCCAGCAACTTCAGCAGCAGCTAGTAAAAGATGACGTAGGTCCCAGGGCAGTGGGAGGGGTGCCTACTGTAGATGTAGCCATTCCATTTTGTGTATATGATCCAGAACCAGGAAAAGGTTCAATGGTCGTGATTTGACGTAGGCTAAGACAAGCCGTTGCATATCTAGAGACATTACCAGACATGAAAGAACACCTAGATAAAATGTACCGTTTCATTAGAACGGGGGAGGGACCAGATAGTATAGCACAAGCCATGGCACAAAGAAAGGTAGGGGTTAAGAACCATATCCTACGTTTTATTATTAACTGCCTGATCAGGGAACAAGACGAAGGAGACGGAGATGTAAAACAAGGTTTGATAGAATGGAGCGAGCACATAGATGCCGGTAGACATGATAAACAGGGACAGATAGATGCCATGTACAAGAAAATACGAAAGGAAATAATAGAAAGACACAGAAAAGAGTCTGACGAGAAGGGCGAGTCATCAGCGGAAGAGGTAGAGGATCAACAGGATCCGAAAGGCAAGATTAATTATGTAGGAAAAGCGCGACAGTTTGACAGACCCAAATGTCTTGACTACCGTAAACAAGGGCCAGCTATAAAAGAAAGGTATTCCCTTGAAGCTCTATTCCAGGCTACTGAAAAAGCACTGAAACAATGGATAGGGAGCGAGCGACCTCCCACACAACACGAAATAGAGTTGGCCCGGTCAGCCACCCAGTGGGTGTCCAATTCCAATATATACAGCAGTGATATAGTGGCTCAGACTTTCTTAAGCCTTCCACCTAACGAACAGCGTTTGGCTGGTATTTACATGGTCCAACACTTGATAACGTTGTATGAGAGTCGATATTCTGATCCTGGTCACTTGTATAAATTACTAGACGACATTTTACTAGACAGATGGACAGGTTTAGGTACCGAATTACTTAATGTTATTCTGGATCAACGACATAAGTACATAGATTCTCTGACTAAATGCATGCCCCCAGTCTCACACCACGGTAGACATAACGTACACATAGACAGACAGAACCCCCTACGAGAGGTTCATCCCGTCAGGAATGCGGCCAATGAGTTACAACGGGTGTATGTTTACACCCCCTTAACGAAATTAGAAATCCTAGAAATGAAAAAGATGTTGCCTTGTCATGATAAAGACCCAGGGGGGTTTCACCGAGAATTAAAAGACATCCTCCGCATAGGAGATTATACGTACGATGACATTCTGAAGTTATTAAAAGTACTGTTACCTGCAGGGATTTATGAAAAGCTTAAGGAAAAAGACTGGGAAGTGGGTGATAAAAAGTTAAGTTGGGATGCATTGGAAACAGAAGAAAAAGGCAGGCTCCCTGGAGTTGGTCTTGGGGAAAGAGCTAGAGAACTACCTGAATTCCTGATACAAGTTTTGCCGAGATTATTGATTACTAAAAAGGAAGACTGGGATGCTATTTCAGCATGTAAACAAAAGCAAGACGAGGACACAAGTGATTTCTATTCTAGGTTTGAGATTGCTTTACTATTAATAGTGGCCTTAAGCCAGGTAGCGAGTCATTTCCACATCTTTTTGTGAGCAAATTAGTTGAGAATTCCTTGCCCCAGATCAAGAATAGAGTACTGAAGGTTGAGAGTACTTGGCAAGCAAACAGCCCTTCACAAATGTTACAGATGTTACAATATCACCAGAACAGGATTAGAGAAGAGCAGGACCATGAAAAGAGATGCATGAAAGAGACAAAAATGAAAGTGCTGGTTGCGCAGACGGTACCGGCGAATTCAAACAAACATAGCACGACACCTGTCAAGGGGAACTGTAATTATTGCAAACAACCAGGTCACTTTGTAAAGGACTGCACTATTCTGAAACACAATATAGCTACAGGCAAGACAAAAGAACGACAGTACACTCCTAGACAGAATAGCACGCAACAGAACACACAACAAACAGTAGCGAATTTTCCTCCACCACCGCCTGTACAGGGCACACCACAAATGTATCAGTACACACAGTCTGACTATCCAGAATATCAACAGTTCTCATGAAACAGCCTTGAGAGGGAAGTAGGCTTGCCCCTTATTGAGGTTCCTGTAGATCAAGAGGGTCCATATGTACATAGTCGTGTACTAGGACAAGACCGAAAATTTCTGATTGACACAGGGGCGAGCAGGACTACCATCAGTCATGACGAGGTTCCAGGGGCACCTCTCTCAGGCTCACAGAATGTTTCCCTGGGATTTTCAGGAAAGCCTATTGTTAATGAAGTATCGAAACCAGTTTCCCTAGGAGTTGGTCCACTGTCACGTACCACAGACTTGCTACTTACTAAGTCATGTCCAGAAAACTTACTTGGTATGAAGACATTAAAAGACCTAGGAGCAGTTATCTGCTGCTCTCCAGAAGGAGTACGCCTGTTCTTACGTGATTTTAAAGGTCATTATGTACTGACTGATTTTGACAACAGACTCAAGAATGTGCCACAGACTCTATGGGCACAAGGACCGACTGACGTAGGTTACATGGACATAACGCCACACCATGTCACACTCAAAGCAGGAGTAGTACTTCCACGTATTAGACAATACAAGTTACCACCTGACGCCGAAACAGCCTTATTGAAATTAGTTGACGAACTTATTGCACGAGGAGTAGTGGCAGAGACTGACTCGAATGTATGTAACTCGCCTGTCATCCCTATCCTTAAACGATCTGACCCTAGTGTACTGCCAGTGTACCGACTAATTATTGACCTACGAGAATTGAACAAATGTGTAGTACCACAATATCCAGTGGTGCCAGACATTTCTTCATTATTGACTGCTATTGATTCTGAGGCCACAGTCTTCACTGTCATAGACTTGAAGAATGCTTTCTTTAGTGTACCCATTCATCCAGATAGCCAATACCTTTTTGGATTTAGTTTAAAAGGGCGTAGCTTTGTCTTTACAAGAGCTCCTCAAGGTTTTACAGAAAGCCCTAGCATTTACAGTCAGGCACTGAAAAGACAGCTAGACAGTGTTCACATGCCTGCCAACACTGCGCTACTTCAGTACGTAGATGACATCCTGATTACAGCACGATCAGAACCAGAATGCGAGAATGCATCACTGACAGTTTTACATTTTCTGGCTGACAAAGGGCACAAGGTGTCCCCTTCCAAGTTGCAATTCTGTGAAAAGCAAGTGGTGTACCTTGGACACTTACTTTCCAAGGAGGGTAGACAACTAACACGAGAACGCATACAGCTCATTTCTAACCTTTCACAGCCCAAGACACAGAAAGAAGTACGTGCATTTATTGGCCTCACTTCATACTGTAGGGAATGGATTCCCCAGTATGCCTATCTAGCCAAACCACTCATACAGTTAACTACACAGGAGGCAGCCACTCCGACTGTCCTCCCTTGGACACAAGAACACACCTTGGCATTTGAGGAATTAAAAAGAGCATTATGTCAAGCGCCAGTTTTAGCGACTCCAAGTTACAGTAAACCTTTTATGCTTTTCGTAACTGAACGAGATGGAACAGCGTTATCTGTCCTCACACAAGATCAAGCAGGAAAACACAAGCCTTGCTCTTATTTTTCTAGTACACTAGATCCAGTGGCCCAGGCTCTGCCTGCGTGCCTGAAATCAGTTGCAGCAACAGCCCTAGCCATCAGACAAAGTGACTCGATAGTGTTGGGTCACCCTCTGACAGTACAGGTTCCACATGCAGTCGAGGTTCTCTTAAACAGGACACAGACACAACATTTGACTGTAGCAAGACTGACAGGATATGAACTGACATTATTTCAACCACACATAGAGATCAGACGTTGTAATATTCTGAATCCTGCAACACTTTTGCCCTCAAGTACAGTAAATGCACCGCCACACGACTGTGTGGAAGTAATGAATATAGTGACGAAACCAAGACAAGACCTGACAGATATTGCACTTCCAGACCCAGACTTAACGCTCTATGTAGATGGATCATGCATGAGAACGAGTGCAGGAGAATTAGTAGCAGCATATGCTGTGACCACTGCTACTAAAGTCATAGAGACACAGAAAATAGACACACTATCAGCACAAGCAGCAGAGCTCATCGCTCTGACACAAGCCTGCATAAGAGCTAAGCACTTGAAAGTAAACATGTATACTGACTCACAATATGCTTTTGGCGTTGTTCATGATTTCGGGGTCTTATGGAGGGAGAGGGGTTTCTTGACCTCCCATTGGACCAAGATCCAGCACGGCCAGCTCATTCAAGCCCTGTTGGAAGCAATACATTTACCTACAGCCATTTCTATCCTGAAGTGCAAAGCTCACACCAAAGTTACAGACACCATTTCCCAGGGTAATGACCTGGCAGACCGAACAGCTAAACTTACAGCCCAGACACCAACAGACAAGACAAGGACAGAGGTACCATTACTGATAACATGTATGACAGTCAGGGATCCCACTCAAGATGTACTCGACATACAGACACATGCCACTGCAGATGAGATAAAGAAATGGACTGAACAAGGAGGGGTCCAGACTGAACAAGGTTGGATGACTAAGGGAAAAGGTACATGGTTTCTTCCAGATTCTATGGTACAAGTAATCATAAACACAGCACATAGTCCAGCACACTTGGGAGAAAAGGCAATGATAGACAGCTTGCAGAATATCTGGTTTAACAAGCACATGCGTGCAGCAGCGAAACAGAAAGTACGAACATGTATGATCTGTTGCCAGTTCAATCCAGGTAAAGGCATTCCGGTGGAACAAGGCGGATTTCATCCTCCTGACCACCCTTTTGAGGTCCTCCAGATGGATTATATCCAAATGAACAGATGTAGAGGTTACAAGTATGTCTTGGTAGTTGTGTGTGCACTATCTAGATGGACAGAAGCATATCCAGTTCCAGATTATACTGCTGTGACAACAGCCAGGCAATTAGTGCGCGAGCACTTCCCCAGGTATGGATTGCCTCGGGTCGTATATTCCGATAACGGTCAGCCATTCTCCTCTGAATTAATGAAACAAGTGTCTCTTCTGTTAGGATATACTTGGAAATTCCATTGTGTAAGACACCCTGAAGCAGCAGGCCTTGTAGAAAGACATAATCAGACAATCAAAACAAAACTTGCTAAGATATGTGCGGAAAAAGGCGTGGATTGGATGGTAGCCTTACCGGTTGCCCTCTTTTACATGCGTATGGTAGCTCATTCCAGAACAGGCCTATCCCCGTATGAAGTAGTCTTCGGTAGACCGCCAAATATGTGGGGTACGCCTATGCCTAAAGGAATAACTGATGTTGACAGTAACATGCTGACAGATTACCTGGCTTCCTTGATGTCTGCACTACTTTCTTGTCGTTCACAGGTTGCTGCCGCCTTCCCTGACAACACCCAGGTCAAGGAGCATGCCATATCACCAGGCGATTTTGTATGTGTCCGGAATTTTGATCGTTCAAGCCCCCTCGAGCCTCGCTGGAAGACCCCGAAATTAGTGCTTCTTACAACAAGGACCGCGCTGAAGGTGGAGGGACGCAAAGGATGGATCCACGCTCAGCACTGTAAAAGACACTTTGGACAATCTGGTACTTTAGTAAAAGATAGAGACACTAAAAACATTAAAGACAATACAGACTTTGCGCCGCTTGCGCCGCCTGCGCCGCCTTTACTAGAAAAGACTCCACAGCAGGAGTATAGGTCTAAGTTGAGATCTAGTAAGTCAGACGTAGTTTAATTGTTTAAGTCCACTCGGTGGTGAATCGGTTAGACTAGATTTCTGACATGTATAAGATCACATACGAGAATAGTAAGAAAAAAAACATGAAAGCAAAATACTGCAAGCTATTACGCAGTAGATGTATAGTTACTTTGATCATTCTTTTTATTCTGTGCATTGTTATAATCTGTGTCAGTTTATTACTACATGTTTTCTTTCCTATTTCCTCACATATACACTCTTCCAGTAACAGCACCATAGAGCATACATTTAGTGAACTGCCACCTCATGAATTGTCATATCGACTTGCATTGCGTAACAATACTTTTATTCGAATGTTACACCATTCTCATCAGACCAGCAATGCGACTGATTGCTGGATATGTGGCCAACTGCCACCTTATCAAAGGGCGAAGGGAGTTCTGCCCTTCTATCCTCTACCGTTCTCACACAATGGTTCATGTGGAGCATGGTTTGCCTTAATGACCTCAATAGATAGAAAGTACATAGCTTATCCAGGTGGCTGGATATATGGAAACCTGAATAAAGTAATGAATGAAGCATGTTTTCCAGACAAAGACGGATTTCCCCAAAGGAAGGGAACCGATCTAGAGAATGAAGAGTACGAGCAGGGAAATGCATCCGTTAATTTTATAATGTTAAACGTTCAGCCCAAGCAAAATACAGGTCCACCGTTTATTTCAGTTCTACCAGCAAAAGGTGATTTATGTGTTAATAAGAAAGGCTCAGTACATATGGGACACAGCGAGTGTAAAGTTGTAGTAGAGTTTAATGATAAAGGACTTTCTTCTTTCAAAACATCACGCCATACCTATTTCATTTGCGGTCAGACAGCCTATGTACATCTGCCCTTAGACTGGGGTGGGACTTGTTATATAGCATTCTTATTGCCTCCTGTATTCTTGGCCCCATCCCATTATCATAGAGATTCACGACTAGAACATGTTAGAGTAAGGAGAGAGACAGATGCCTCAGGGATTGATCAGACTGAAACGGCTTGGGAGCAATATACAGATTTCAACAAAGGATTCTTTTTCTTCAAAGGTCCCGTCCAAAACAGTAAACTGATACGCAAGTTAACAAGGACTCTTGATGCAGTAGTGAATGTGACTGCATCTGCCCTGGCGAACTTGACCCAGGAACAGTCTGCTATGAGACTTGTTGTTCTTCAAAATCGCCTCGTTCTAGACGTCATCTTGGCGGATAGAGGCGGAGCTTGTAGCGTGAGCCGATCTAGTTGTTGCGTTTTCATCCCAAATAACGCGCCATCTGTGTATGCAGCGATAACAAGGCTCCACAAGGTTGCTCATGGCATACATCAAGACCCAGGCACATGGACTTGGTCCAGTTGGCTCTGGGGTGTGATATCTGCTTGGGGATGGAAAGTGTTGTCCTTCCTAGGAATGATCCTACTCATGATATTTGGTTGCTGTCTCTGTCTGCAGTGTGGCCCGGCCATTTGCGGCCTGTGTGCAACTGCATGTGTTCCACATCCAAGTATACAAAGGGTTAAGGACGAACAAATGATGCTGTATGATCAACTATACGGTCTCATGAATATAGATGTATCCTGAAGGGTTAAGTAGGGGACAAGGAGGGAATGTGGAAAATGAAATTTTGCCTGACCAAGATGCCCCCTACGTGTACCCTATGTTACATGTATGTGCATGTCACCCATGCATATTTCTCTTAGTGGCTTGAATCACAAGGCCTCTGCAATCACGTCCTGCATTAAGGTGCCTGTCATCAAGTTTCCCAAACGTTAAGCTAACATGAAGGCCCATGTATTTGCATTGTACACTTTTAAATAAATATCGTAATGAACCCTTTTTGTGGTTCAGTCTGAGCCACTTTCTGAATTAGGGTTTTCATGACTCCTGACACACTGAAAGCTGCAGTTACGTATCTCTGACCTCGCATACTTCTAGCTCAGCCGAAAGAGACCCAGCAAGGGTTGCCAAGACTGTATTATGAATAACAGTTATCTGCCTGCTGTACAGAGTCACATTCCTGCCCAGTGAGGAAGGTAAACAGAACCCGTCCGCGGAAGATAGGGCCTAGCCTCTCTGTCTCCATTGAAGTAAATCACAGTGCTTGCATCCATAAAAAAATGCTCACAGCCCCCACGCAATGAACAAAGAAATATATGCTTTTTCTGATTCTAGTGATGAGCAACCTTTGCTTCAGATAATACATCCCCTGACTTAAGATATCAGTTAGTACCAGACGTGCAGGGTCGCCTTGACACTAAAGTTCTCTCTACTAGACTGAAAGTCAGCTCTCCTCCCAGTTACACGTCAATCGCACGTCATGCTCAAATTGCGTGCACAAGTAGGGCAAAGTTCCAGCCTGCCATGTAACTCCTCCTCTATGTAGCCACCCACCTATCACCCACCTGTGACTCATCAAGTGTACACCCTCATGCACGCCCACATGCTCTTATCTCTTTCTTTCTTGCACTGCCTGGAGCGTTCTTCCCTATGTACAAGAAAAAATGTATATATGTGTTGTTCTTTGTAAATAATGTTAGAAGACCCTTCCTGAACCTCAGTGGTGATGGAACAGATTCTCCCTTAACTCGAGTTATTGGAATAAAGCCCTTTTAACTTGGACACCAAGGACTCTCTGCCTCTCATTTGATACATGCTAATTGTTAATGCCTAGAAATTATGCCAGGGTATTGTTTTATTTACCACATGGTGAAGGAACAAGCTCTGGGTCAAAAAGAGTCAGTCACCAAGCAGAGTCACCAAGAAGTCTCAGAAAAGAAAGACTAAGGAGAAGCACATCAACAGCCCAGATACATGCGAGGGTGCATGAAGAAAGTCAAACAGAAGACGAAGGTAATATTGATAGGCATTATCAAGTTCTAATGAGATCTAAGAGGACTTTAGCAACTTGCAGAAAGTATTCAGCACCTGAATGGACTTACTATGTAAATAAAGCACTAAATGTTACCTTGGAAGATCTGTGCCATGTAAATCCTGAGCTGTTAGAAGCCCTTGAATCACAGAGCTATTGAAATCTGAAGAACATTATTGAAAATAAAAACAAGCAATACAATTTGAAGAAAAGCTCTGAATCATGCCTATCAAATGTTTGTTATTTTAGCTATTTGGTTTTCAGAACACTAACCTAGAAGAAAGTTACAGAAGAATAGGGATAACATTTTAGAAGAACACAGAGTAGGGTTAAGGATTGTCTATTAGTGAACTGAGCAGCTAAGAAAAAACACCATAACATGCAACTTAACTGCTTAAAGAAGATTGTCTACTAGTCCTCTACTGCAAGCTATTCAAACAACGATCACAATAGTATTAATAGAGTCCTAAGTAACACCTGATTTAGAGCCACAAAGCACAAATGTCACTATAACACATGTCTACAATGTTAATGTTAATATGTTTACTAAAACATTTGCGAGTTACAAGAAAGATGATTACTCTACCAATGCGTACTTTAGATTAGTTCAACACTACACTAATGCTATGGATGCTAATGATTGCTATGTATGTGCACAGCTACCCACTTCTGTCACTGAGGAAGTTACTTAATATCACATTCCGTTGTTCTACTCAGTATCTGTTGTATTTTACCTTCACTAGTTTATAGACAAGGACATTTGGTAAAATGTTATTCAAATTATGATTTAGTTTTATCTAGAGTGCATTGAATAGAAAGCATGACTCTGCACCCACAAAATGATGGACACAGCTTCGTACTATTTCTTTGCGCACACACCTGTAAATAGTGTAAAAGCTTCCAAAAATAATCTAACTTGCCTAATGCGACCTGTTGAATAGGCATACATAATGGCTTCAGAGGAAATACACATAAACATAGGAAAAGCTACAGACAGCAAGGGAGAATGTGTAGACAAAGGAACAAAATGTATTTAGATGGAAGACGGTTTACCATATACTCAGATTTTAAAACCATCACAAAGGGGAAGTTTGCTTTTAAAAAAGACGAATGCCCAAACAGACAATATATGTATGGATCAGTAGTTGTGAACACATATTCAAATTGACAAAGGGAACATGGCAAATATTACAGGGGGAACACTAATGCAATTCCAGAGTTTAATACATTTGCAGACATAATGCTTATTTTCTATTGCCTGCTGATTGGGAAGGCACATGCTATTTAGGCATACTGATTCCAAAGATGTACCATGTTAAAAGTCTAGGGGCCATATGTATCAAGGAACCATTTTGCGATTCTGTAATAGCGATTTTTAAGAAATTGCTATTTCAGAATTGCAAAATGGTATGTATCAAGAAAAACGCAATTTTTTAGCGATTTCTTGATATTCCTTAATTGCTAATTCGCAAATTGCAAATTCGCAATTAAGGAATACTTTCCCATTCATTTTTATGGGCCAGGAAGCCCATAGGAAGGAATGGGAATTTTCCCTCAATTGGCGACTCCAAAGGACACCCTGTTGCACCCCTGAAATAAGCATAGGTGCACATGTGATGCACATACATGCCCTAAGGGCATGTATGTGCGTCACATGGCACTTTGAAAAGTACAAAAATGTAAATTTTTTCAAAGAATTCGCAACTTACCACCAACTTCTAATTTGCGATTCCTTAAGGCCATTTAGCAAATATTTTTGCCTTCTTACATTGCATTTAAGGAATCGCAAAATTTGCGCTTTCTTAAATGCAATCGCAAAATAAGGAATCGCAAATTTTGTGATTCCTTATTTTGCATCGGGATTTCCTTCATGCATATCATTTTGCGAATTCGCATTCGCAAAGGCCGAAATTCTGCGACTTTTGGCCTTTGCGAATGCGAATTTCAATGATACATATGACCCTAGATGCGTTAACACTAGCACCAACACACAGACAGAAACGTAGCACAAGGAAAGGAACATGTTTGGTAGGAGATATATATTGAGCAGTAATAACATCTGTAGGAGGCATTCTGAATGATAAAAAGATCAGAGAGTTAGCAACTATAGCTGATAAAATGGAAACCATTACTTCTGGAGCTTTGCTCTTAATTAAGACAGAAGTAATTGCTATAAGGTCCATGGTTTTACAGGACTATCTTGCTTTAAACATGACACTCGCAGAGAAGGGAGGAGTCTGTCACATGCTGACATCAACCCACTGCTGAGCATACATACCCGATGAAAGCAAGGAAATAGAAAGTTATGCAAAAAATATTTCAGGTTTAGAATCCAAATTATGTGAATTAGAAACACCACGTTTGCATTAGAATTTTGCGAAAGGACTGAGTGCAATTGAAAATAGGTTTTCATCAGCTGGGAAGGGTATATTGAAGGCAATATTATGTAAATAGTAAAGGTATAGATGTTATCCAACAACACAAAACCTCTAGGTAGGGCGTGCAGGCATAAGGGGAAGAGGGATTGCCATGTCAGGGTCCATGGGTTGTATGTAATGGGTGATCAGTCTCGGGCTGAGGGGATGCAATCTCTTGAATTGAGTGAATCAGTGCTAGGGTATAACAAAGTGCTCACAATTCTTTCCTGGAGCCTGGCTGGCCTTAAATTAAAAAATAATAGTGCTGAGTGAGGGAACTTTATAGAAGGCTTTGACATATGTATTTTTCAGGGAACATGGTCTACAGATCTGATTTATATGGTGGGATTTGTGAATTTTAGTGTTGAGGCACCACCTACTACAGTGTGGCTGGCTATGGGGGGTCTGACAATTTGGATTAAGTCTCATCAAAACTGTTCCATTAAACAATATAATCTAAAATCCAAAGATCTTTTGGCCCTGAATTTTGTTCTGTAAAAAAGTACCATCTGATTGGTAAATATATATATATATTAGATGTCCTGCTTAAACTAAAGATTCATCCACCATCCTGGCCCTGGCTGAGTTCCTGGGAAATACTGAGGACGATAGCTGTGTGCTATTAGCTGGGGATATGAATATCACCTACAAACCAAAGGAATTGTTATCAAATCTTACAGTGGAAGAGGATGAGAAAAGAGTGGTTCCTCGGTTGACCCAGGTCAGTTTTGGTAAAAACATTAAAGTGGCCCTTCAATTTACATCACTGGCGTTGAAATATGGTTTAAGAGCATTTAATGGATGTAACATATCTAATACGTACCTTAGATACACCTACAAAAGAACAAACTGTTGATTATTTTCTTGTTAACACCTTATATTGGTGTTTGCTTATTGACATGGGAGTCACAGAGCAATCTGACAGTGATCACAATGCTTTAGTATTAGAATTAGAATTAGAGTCGGCGTGCTGCCGATTTGGAACACGGAGTACTCTCCATTGAATATCTAGTCTCTTGGAATAGTTGGGACGAATCTTCAGCCCATTGATAAGAATATTATCATTTGTATATCCAGTGTCCTTGTCTTAGGAATTGCAAATCTATTGGGCATTCATTTGCTTTGATGAAAGTTTCCTAGTGCTTTAGATACAGATATCACAATCTCAATCTCGGAAATAAGTGATTGCACCTTGAAGCAGTCTTGGTTGAATGACCATACATGACAAAACACGTTTTGGCTTTTGTGGCTATATGTTGTTGAGAAAAAGATTGCTAGAACTGACGTACTCATCCGACAAGATCTGGCATAACAAATCAAGAAGAACATTGGAGAAGACCACTGTGTGGATTTATTTTTGACATTAATATATGAGTATTTGCTCGGGACATTGTTTCTGTTTTGCATGTCATATGTGTGTAGACATTGTCTACACTCATTTAACAACGCTGGGTGGTTGTTGCTCAATGCCCCTGTGAGCATTCTCATACATGAATGAATGTAATTAAATGTGCTAAACACACTCAGTTATGTCAAATTGCGCAATTAGTCCCCACCACCTGTCAACTTTCTAGTTTACTATAATAAGACTGCACACTAATAATTATGTCCAAATAAGATGGGGTCAGAAAGGTGAACTAACTGAATGTATTGGGGTGGACAGGGGAGTTTGCAAAGCTGTGTCTTGGCACCCATCCTGTGCAACCTATACATTATTGGGTTAATAGAGACATTGGATAATTGCACTGGTGACCCTCCTATGATTGCTATCTAGAAGATATCTTCACTTTGGTTTGCCGATGATGTTCTACTTTTCTCTGCAACACCTATGGGGCTGCAGAACCCTTTGAATCAATTTTCACATTCATATAGGGAATTTGGGCTGGATATAAATGTACCAACAACCACATTTATGACATTCAACCCACATTGGTCCTTTAAGGATAAGAGTAGGTTGGGTGATAATTATCTGTAGCAAGTGAAATAATTTGATTATTTATGTGTCAGGACAACTAATGCTCTTTCATGGTGGTCACAAATAACTAGGAGCCAGGCAACACTACAGAATGTGGGATGTGCAATTGGTGAAGGGCTGAAGAATTCAACCATCAGACTGTTTATTGAAATATATAGGGCAAAAGGTATAGCAGCTGCGTTGTATGGTGCTGAATTATGGTGTGCAAACACCATAGGTGGCATTGAAATAATTGAGAACAATTTAATGAGAACTGTTCTTACTTTGCCTTGCAACTTTCCCTTAAGCACTAATCACTTAGATCTTGGTCTGAAAAATGTATCTCATGTGGCTGCATTTAGGCCTCTGGTGGTCTAGGTTAGATTATGGACCAATGATTCTCCTCTTTCTCTATGAGAATCAGCTGCTGAGATTCTTGCCTCAGACCTAAACGGGACAATACCCTTGTTTAAACAAGTCAAGACATGGTTGTACAGTCTGGGGATGCCTGAACTATTGACTGCTCCTGCAGCTATATCAAAAAAGTCCTTTATTAGTTTAACCCCTTGAAAATTTCGCCACGGTGCAGGTGATTTATGGCGTTGGCGTTGGCGTGGGCGTGGTTCGGATGGCCCCCGGCCGTCCTCCGCACACGCCCACCGTGACGTTGGACAGCCGGCGGCCGTCCGACGCACGCAAGGGGTTAAAGAAGAGATACTGGGACTTTATTACCAACCAGTAGTTAGGCTGCTCCCGGGTTGGTGAGCTAACAAGTAGATTTCTGAACTTCAAAGATAGGATGATTGATGAGGCTGTTCCTAATTGTATGGAACCACAGGAGGCAAGATTAAGGTTCAGATATGGCATTCCTTTACTGAATGAGACCCACAGCAGACAGTCGGAAAGCATTAGTTCCCCAAATTGTCCCTTTTGTCCAGGTAAACCTGTAACTTTGGACCATTTATTTAATCAAATACACAGCCACCAGGAGAGTTTGGTTGCTCCTGATTTATCTTATTCTATCCCTGAGGCACTTAAAGGAGGCTATCAGAATTTTAAAGTGCAATACTACATCTTGGTTAGTGTTTGCTGTTTCAAGATATTTGTTATATGCTGGCAGATGAGGGGTAAAAATTGTTTACCTGGATCAGGGTTATAAGATGGCACTTGGAAACATATTTTATAACATTGTCCCTTTGCACATAATAAAATTAGTATCCATAGTACATATTCTAGACCCAGGATTGTATTATTTAAGCACTTGCACTTTATAGAAATATATTGTTACTAAAGCAGGTTGAATGGTTGATACTTTTCAGTAGTATATACATTTATGGTACCTGAGAGGCACCAATGCAGGACACTTTATATTTGTTCTCCATTTTTCCTTTTGACACGCTTGAACATTTCATAAGCACTGTGATGATTATTAATTGTTCTTATGCAATAAGATGTATGATGTGTGTTTTACTCTGCTTATATTGTTCTTTTGGATGTCATTGTTTTGACGTACTTAATCAAAACCGAATAAAGTTTTACATACTTACTAAATGCTAATAGTAGTAGTAGGACGTGGTCTAATATTTATTTACATTTTATATCTAAGCTGTACATATTTCATGGGCAAACAACAGGAACATTTTCAGAAGAAAATGTATGAAAGGAACATGGGATTACATGGCATAAGGAATGATGATTACAAGAAGTTACTAAAATACAGTAGGGTGATCAAGAGAAAAAGACAAGAGACATCTGTGGACGAAAGTGCTTTCAAGAACTGAATTTGCATGTGGAACAAATTAGTGTTATGATTTAAAAATCATCAGAAGGAAGGGATTGTAAGAAATGAAATTTAGGAACAAAATTCGACTTAGAAAGTGTTAAAATATTGCAGAAATGTTTTCAACACATAGGAAAAATGTGCGTGTTTTAAACGTGTAAAGAATCAAGTGCACTTGAAATGTAGGAAAAATAATGTAAAAGAAAAAATTGTACTAGACTATTATTCTTAATGTACTTCTGTGGCTAGGCCCAATCATTGTATTCATTTGACTCTTGCTCATAGCTAAATGGACATTTATTTAGACTTGTGTCTACCACCAGGATCCTGCTAAAGAATGTGCTGACTGCAAGATAATGTTCTTTTGTTCATCACACCACATTAGTTCTCCCAAGGAAAACATTGAAGCTTGCTGTGGATTCATAATGAGTAGAATGCTAGAATAAATAATAATTTAGATATTTAGGGCCCGATGTAGGTAATTCTTATTTACCACTTCTTAAATACCGAATTTTACCGATTCGGTATTTAAGAAGTGGTAAATATGAAGGAGGGAGATGTAGGTATTTCCAGATGTGTAAATACCGAATCTTTAAAAATCGGTATTTACCGAATCTGGAAATACCGAATCGGTATTTCCTATTGATTCCTATGGGCTGTGAAGCCCATAGGAATCAATGGGCAATACCAATTCTGTAATTACAGAATCGGTAAATACCGAATTTCTCAAGGGTCCAGGGGGTGTCACTTTGACACCCTCTGGCCCCCCCAAAACAGGCTTGGGTGCCATGTGGCAGGCATACATGCCCCAAGGGCAGGTCTGCCTGTCATATGGCAGAGGTGTGCATGAACACATGTGCATGCACACCGGAATCGGTATTTTACCATCAAATTGGATTTGATGGTAAAATACTGATTTTGTAAGGCTTGTGGGACTCAGAAGAGTCCCACCTACATCTCAAATTTACCGAATCGGTAGAAATACCGATTCGGTATTTTACAGAATCGGTAAATTTACTGATCGGTAAATTTACCGATTCTGTAAAATTAAGGGCCCTACATACCATTTCTGAAATACCGGTCGGTAACGGCCAAAAATACCGATTTTCGGCCGTTACTGACCGACCTACATCTGGCCCTTTATGTTTATTTAACCAGGACTTTGTCAATATAACTGTTCCATTACATTTGACTAGCCCTTTGTATTCTCAACGGGTAACTGAATGCAGCTATTAGACTAGGTAACAAGGTCCTCATGAGGTCTTTCCTTCATGTATCAATATTCGCAACAAAAGTTTAGCTATATACTGATGTGAATAGTTACAATGGAAATCGGAAGGAGAAGCAACAAATGTTGAGGACACCATCAGATGAGAGGTTTTCATTGGAGAAGTGCAACGTCCACCTACTAACTTTTGTTACATTATTGCATGCTTTTATATTATAATTGTGTTCCTAGTTAGAGAGGATGGAGAATTATTTATGACTTCACTACAGGAGAGTCACTCTATCATTGCTGGAAGCTATTGTTAACAGTGTCTTATTTTCCTGTTCACCAGATGCTACTGCAGCTGCAGAGAACTCAGATGAGTTCCCAGAACAACTCTTTATGGGAAGTTCTAGGGCCAGATGTAGGAACCCTAATACCGGTCGGAAACGGCCGAATTTGGCCGTTTCCGACCGGTATTAGGGTTTTCAGATGTCGGGCATGCATTTACAGAATCGGTATTTTACCGATTCTGTATTTACCGATTCGGTAAAATTACCGAATCGGTAAATACAGACTCGGTAAAATACCGATTCTGTAAATGCAGATGTAGCTGGCAATTGTCAGAGTGCCACAGGGCTTTAAGAATCGGTATTTTACCACCCAATCCAATTGGGTGGTAAAATACCGAATCCAGGTGTGCATGCACATGTGTGCATGCACACCTGTGCCATGTGACACACAGACATGCCCTTAGGGCATGTCTGTGTGCCACATGGCGCACATGTCTATTTTTGGGGTGCCAGAGGGAGTCAAAGTGACACCCCCTGCACCCTTGCTAAAATCGGTATTTACCGAATCTGTAAATACCGATTCGGTAATGCCCATTGATTCCTATGGGCTTCAATGCCCATAGGAATCAATGGGCATTACCGATTCGGTATTAACAGAATCGGTAAATACCGAATCTTAACGATTCGGTATTTACCGAATCTGAAATACCTACATCTCCCCTCCTCTTTTTTACCACTTCTTAAATACTGATTCGGTATGAATCGTATTTAAGAAGTGGTAAAAAAGATTTACCTACATCGGGCCCCTAGTCTTTATCTGTGCTACAAAATCTTGCTCTTTTCTAGAAGGAACTCTTCATGGGTTTCTTTACATCGGTTACATTAGGTTTTTTAGTTAGTTTAATGACACATCTCCTTCATGGAACACTTTTGATTTATTTTGACACTAATTAATCTTTTACTCGACATTTCTGTAATCTGGACTAACTGGAATAAAGATGAAAAAACATACTTATTCTTTAAGATAAATAAAGGTTTTAGAAACTACTACAACTTCTCCTCATTGCTTGCAGACATTGAACCTGAGAATTGATGATATTTCTGATATGTTCTTTTGTTCCTCGCTCCATTCCTAACATGGTGGAAAAGGTCCATCCAACCTGTCCAGCACCATCTGTATTTTGAGGGTAAAAGCTGTAAGTTGGGGTGTTTGGTTTAATACCCACTCGGGTTTGATGGGTGCAGGTAGGGAGTGAGGATGAATGAGCGGACGGCATATGCGCTGTCGCCTATGTGGAAAGGAGAGAGCCATTACTCAGAAGCACAACAACACCTACATCTGCAATATCTATCAGGGTGTGTCACAGTGTTTTACCTAGCAGGTATCCTTCTCCGAATTGCACCGCTGCCAGGCGTGTGTAGATCCCACTGTTCTGGAAGATGTAGGAGTTGTGGGTGCTTCCTGGGAATTTGGCTACAATGTCTGTGATTATGTTGGTAGCATCACAGATTACCTGCAAACTTATTGAGTGGGTGGACTTTCTGTTCCTGTAGATGTACTCAGTGGCTGCAGGTGGGCAGATTGGGATGTGTGAGCCATTAATGCAGCCGATGACTTGTGGGAACTGTGCCATTTGGTAAAAGTAGTCTTGGTCATAAGCAGTTCCGCATGTGTGTCAGGGAAACTGATGTAATGATGCATTCTCTGCATCATGGCCTCCAGGAACTTCCTGAGGAAACGGGACAGGCAGCTCTGGGACACCCCACCTATCACAGCTTTCACCCCCTGGTAGCTGCCAGATGCAAGCAGGTGTAGGCTACAGAGCACCTGCACATGTGGTGGTATGGCGTGCGCCCTTGGTGTTGGGTGCTCCAGGAGTGGGTGCAGATCCCTTATCAAGTCCAGGATGGTGTGGGGGTGTAGCCTGTACCTTTCATGGATCTCTGCCTCAGTAAGTTGGAAGAATGTGATCCGCTGTCTGTAGACTTGCTCCTCCCATCTCCAGTTCCTCTCTCGTGCTGCCTGTAGCCATAGCCGCCTTACTATCACATAGAAAGCCGCCATTCTGATCACACTGTTGCATTTTGGGGCCTGTTTTATGGCCTGCACCTGGTTAACACACCTGCTTTCAATCCATCGTAATTACCAACTCTTAAATACTGAATTTCATGAAATTCTGTATTTTTGAAGTTAGCTACGTCTCTGTTCTCATTTTTACCAATTCTTATTTACTGCTTCGGTAAATAAGGATTCGGTAAATACAAATTTGGTAATTTAGAATTCGGTAATGATGAATCGGTGTTTACCGAATCATAATTACCGAATCCTTACTTTTGGCCTCCTTCATCTCAAATGCCTAAATACCAGTCGGTAACGGCAAATCTACCGAATTTCAGCCGTTACCAACCAGTATTTAGCTACCTATATATGGCCCTTCATCTCCAGCTCCCCTCTGAATTTCCTTGCTGGGAATTCTATCAACAGACATTAGCGTGTCGCTAGGAGCTGGAAGCACGACGCATCGAGAGGAAGCGTGTCGCCGCCACAGCTGAAATCGTCGCATCGCCAGAGAAGCGAGCCCTCTTTGGAAGCGTGTGTTAGTCAAAGCTGCCTGCTGTCGCATCACCGGAGAAGCGTGACGCCATCAAGAGAGTCGCGATTGCATCACCGGAGAAGCGTGTCGCAGGGCCTGTAGCAGCTCCAAAGTGCAGAGTCGTCGCAAGGCTGCCAGGGCGTCTACGCTTCGTCATGACATTGCTGTGTCAAGGGCGTCAACTTCTCGCATCGCAACTGGATCATCGCATCGCATCAAGGCACCATCTTGCTCATCACTATGGGCCAGCAGGCCGAGAATCTATGCATCAACCCCGCACCAGTAAGGATCACAACGCATCCCCTACTCTGCGCAAGCATTGAGGCACGAAGCATCCTTTCCCCCGGATCACAGAACCAACGCATTTCCCCTTTTACGAGCCTTTTGTTCACTTTGCATTATGCATCCAGGTACTTTGTTGAGAACTGTGTCGCATTTATCATCAACTTGAACTAAGCAAATTTTATAATCTTTAAGTCAACTTTAAGTATAGTATTGTGGATTTTTGTCATTTGTGGTCTTGTGTTAAGTCTATATAAAGAATACGTATTGTATAAAACCTGTGATATGTCCATCTGTGGTGTTTTCACTGTATTGCTGTGTATATTCACAAATGCTTAGCACACTGCCTCCGAGATAAGCCTGTCTGCTCGTGCCAAGCTACCAAAGGGGTGAGCAGGGGTTATTAAGGAGTGTAATCCCCTTATCCTGACTTAGAAGTATGAGTCCCTATTTGAACAAAGGCGAATACCATTGCCAACTAGAAACCCCCAGATTTAACACTAGGAATTTATAAATCAGAGTTGAGGCCCTTTGGATAGCAACTTTGAGGGACTTACAAAGTACTACTTGATGGACAGAGAAGAAGATCTCACTCATGGAAAGAGTACACGCTGACCTTCAAGGTTGGCTTACTCTTGTAGTGCTGGCTGTGGACATCCTGAAACGGCAAGCTGTGATGCTGGAAAATACAGTGAGGGATCAAAAGTCCAGCTTAGATTCCAAAGTAGAATATCTAGAAAAGGAGTGTCAAGCCACTAATCAATTTGTTTTGGTGTTTTCAAGACACTATGTGCTGAAGACAGAGGTTCAATCCTTCCCAGCGAGTGTAGTATTGAGAGAAAATAATGAGATTACAATGTTGGTACTACAAGCCTTTTGTCAGCACACCTAATGGTCTGCAGTAGAGACAAGTGGTAAAGGGACAGTTCTTTTGGAGAGAGTGGACCAAAAATCAAGAAAACTGATCATACTCACTGCTTCCAAGTTAATTATCAGTTGAGGGATCCTGTATATGAATATTGCTTGACATGAGTTTGAAAACTTTGAGAGGTTGACAATCTTTGCAAAATATGAAGAAGGAACTCCACGTTCATGATACTTGAAGGATCTCTGTAGTTTCCTGTTTGACTGAGAGTCAGGGAGGGTTAAATAGCTTTTTGTTTTCAAAACCAGTAGCTGCCCAGGATTTCCTAAACTCTAGAGGATATAGGACCCCTGGTTTATCAGCATAAGTCAATGGATCACATGGACTGCTCTCCCTGCACAACTTGGCAACTCTTCAAAGGAGAGCCCTGGGAGCTCAAAAGCAACTCTCATTGTATGTTTTCATTGTAGCCACTGAGAGTAGCTGAGATCTTGCAAGATCTCAACAAGTCTCCATGGAAAATCTATGGGGAGCAGATTTTCCCCAGTCTTGGCAGGACTGTGTAAGTACTTTGAAGACACACACATCCTCAATGATTTGAATCCCCACAAAACCAGTATCCATTTTTGGAAGAGATATATTGATGCCCTTCTTTTATAGTCTCAAAGGGCTCATCTGACACCATTCCGGACTTTTTAGGATGGCTCAACACCTGTGGTGATTTCTCAAATGTATGTGCACAACGCATAAAAACACCCTTGATTTTCTAGATGTTACCACCTTTACTCAAGACACAGAGCTATAAACTAAGGGGCAGATTTATGAGGCCCTTGCGCCACGTTTACGCCGCTGTTGCGTCACGCAAGGTGGCGTAAACGTGGCGCATCCCTAGGAACGATTTACAACGTGACGCATCTAGGCAGATGCGTCACGTTGTAAAGCCCTGCGCCGCTTGTGGGCGTTCCGGCGCAGGGTGGGCGTTCCGGGGCAGGTGCGCCTCGCAAAAGTGGCTGAGTGAAATCTACAAGATTTCACTCAGTCACT
Organism: Lissotriton helveticus; assembly: GCF_964261635.1. Taxonomy (NCBI): domain Eukaryota; kingdom Metazoa; phylum Chordata; class Amphibia; order Caudata; family Salamandridae; genus Lissotriton; species Lissotriton helveticus. The sequence goes on from NC_136067.1 coordinate 412,233,347, forward strand.
GTCAGGCCAATGCTGCGTCAAAAGCCTGCGCCTGCTTGAAGCAGGCGTAGGTCTTGATGCAGCATTGGTCAGATAGGGCACCCCCGAGCCTTGCTGGAGCTGCGTCGCACTTGCGACGCAACTCCAGCAATGCGCCGCCTTTACGGCACAGATGCGTCACGCATCTGTGCCGTTTTTGCCCCATGGTGCGCCGCATTGTAAATGCGGCGCACCATGGGTGGCGGAGCTGTGGCGCACTGTGGCGCACATTTACGGGCGCATCCCTGGGGATGCGCCAGTTAACATAAATCTGCCCCTTAGACATTTTATAAAGCCAAGAATAGCCTTCTCTCCTTCAAAAGCTTTCACCGACGCCCACTAAGTAAGAAGCTCCCCTACAGCCAGGTCTTACGAATGCAACGCAACTATAGCAATATAGTGGATTATAAAAAGCAAGCCTCAGTACTACAAGAAAAACTAAGGGTGATGGATTACCTCAACCAGATCTCCTGGTACATACACGACCCCCTAAAAATTAGGAGAAAACAAATACACAACTTGGGGCCTACCACCTGTAGCAGGACATTACCCCAGCGGGTCATGTACTGTGTGCCATGTGTCAAAAGTAAAAAAAAACTCACATTGAGCAAGAACTTGGCATGGACCTTAAAATGACATACAAATTGCAATACCACACACACCATATGTATGATCACATGTCCATGCAGACTAAGATATATAGGCATGACTTGCCACAAAGGCAAAACACGGATTGGAGAACACCGTAGCAATATCAGATGCAAGAAAGCCACCCCGAGGATGAGTAACCACTTTCTTACTTCTCAGCATACAGCCAATGAACTTGAATGGGTGATTTTGGAAACACTGGATGAGACAGACAGAGATACCGAATGCATTCTCTTCCAAAAAGAACAAAGATGGGTCCATCGTCTTTGAACCTTTAATATAGGACTAAATGAGAATGTCCCCGGTTAGCGGTTAGTCAATAATAATAATAATATCTATTAACCCCTTCCATGCTGCCGTCGGCCATTGGCCGACGTCAGCACTACCTCGCTGGTTCTGCCGTCGGCCAATGGCAGAACTGCCGCAAAATCGCGGAAGCAGCCAACGGATTACTATGATATTTATACATGTATGAGCCATCAAGACTAGTGACAATAACTTGTGAGTTTGGAGCCATCATCCCTATAGCTCCTACTACCAATAAAGGATGACCATATGCTGACAACAGCATAACATTGTATCATATACCTGAGAGACATAAGTTAACCCTATGTATTCTTCAGAGCATGTTCACAAATCTCTAATCATGAAGATAAGCTTTAATTTACATATGTGATTTCCATCACCACGTAACAAGATTCCTACAGTTCACCACCATCAACAATGGGTGACCGTATGTTGACACCAACCACATTAGCTCTATTCCTTTTCTGCTCTTGACTCTACAAACTAACATTCATGTGCATCACATTCCTAAGTATAAGAAACACAAGTTAACCCTATAGCACTTTTTTAAAAGTGCTCATGAATTGCGATTCTCCTAATATTATGGCCAGAGAATCTGCATTTCATTAAAGACACTGAGGCTATCATTATGCATATTTCTTTTAATGTCACTTCAAGCACTATTTAGAAGTAATACATCATAAAGTAAAAGATCTAAAATAGAATCTTCAAGTTGTACAATAGTCATGCACTTAGATTGATCTGCCTCTTTTTAATGCAAGGAAATAAGTCTTTACTGTAACCAATTGCTTAAATGTTCTTCTTAACGTAATCTATATGTTCCAATTGAAGGAGCATAGGAGGAAGCAGCAAAGGTGCTTGGGAGAAGAGTAATCAGGCTTGAACGTTCCAGAGGCAAATTCTTATGGGTGCATCCTTGCAGGAGAGCCATTTATGTGGAATTATCTGAAAAAGAGATAGAATTAGTGTTCTATACTTGTGCACCCTATGAAAAAATGCAATGTTGAATGAAAGCAATATGAGTCACAATACATTTAAATTATTGTCAATAAACTATGAATCCTGTTTCATTCCTTCTTTCATTTTAATATAATTTTAAAATGTACTTAAGGCTGATAAACAATCTAACCAAGACCAAGTTAGACAAAATTGAGTAATATTGTTTAGTAATTACCAGCTGACATCTAGAAGCTTATTATCCACTTCTGGGAGGGAAGAGTTGGGATAACATTAGCCTCTGTGTCTTTAATGAAATACAGATTCTCTGGTCTTAATATTAGGAGAATCGCAATCTCAATACCGAAGGCTACCATTATGCATGTTGGTTGTCATGTAGAACTGCATCAGACATGTGTTCAATAGGTTTACAATAGTGTTTAGCAAAGGTGTAGCAATTGGACCAGTTGGCAGCTTTAAGGATTGCGCTCACCATTTGGGATCCCTGTGCTTTACTCTCACGCTCCAATTAACGGAGACTATCTCCCACCTCTTCCCTTCTAATCCTTGATAACTTGCGCTCCCTCTTTTTCTCCGGCAGTCGTTTTCATTCGCCACTGCCGGAGGCAAGCACTGCTTACCGTGTTAGACCCCTCTGCACCTTCAATAAGTCTTGGTGCCGGTACCAGCACATTTACACACTTGTCCACTCAAGTGCTCCTCCCTTACTGGCCTCATTAGAGGAAAGATCAAGACCAATGAGCACATCGGGAGGTCAAAGCATCTCAAAGATATTGGGAGGTCTATGCACCTCATCCTTTAAAGGAGGTCTAAGCACCTCGAATCATAAGGGAGGCGTACCCGCCCTAAACCTTTGTGGTGTCGTAAGCGGCACAAACTATCAGGGTGTCTCAAGCGGCACACAGTATCAAAGTGCTCTTTCTGATCCTCAAGAAATTGATTTAGACCCACAAGGAGGCCTTGAGACTATGGATGAATACATCCTTGACCTTGACCCAGACAAACCATACCTAGAGTTTGCCCTTTCAGAGGAGAACTACCCTCCTCCTCTAAAGAAATAACAAATAACCCCCTGGATGAGGAGATGGCTTCCTACTACAATATCCAACACCCCAGGATTCCAGAATGGGGGTCTCAAAACCACATTGCTAAATTCATTAAAAGATGGATCTGAAATCCCTTGGAAAGGGCCACACAAAACATTCTAAGGGTGGAATGCCCTAGATCAATTGTCCAGGGGAAAGTATGTCTCACTCCAAACCTGGACCCAAAACGTATGAAATTCTTGTTCAAACTGAGAAGAGACCCCAGGAAGGGCATGGCGAGGTCCCTAAAAGCAGGCCAGGATCACATGCTTGATATACTAGGTTCCCTTTGCAGAATTATTGACCTAACCAAAGTAGGCCACATTAACGGCACCCCCTAAACCTCGAGTTACTAAGAGGATGCAGCCAAAGGACACTGGTCCTCGTGGGGAATGTGAATGCTGCAATCAATGCGGAAAGGAGAAGGGTTGTCCTGACTAAAATGAATCCCAAACTTGGCAGATAAAGAACCCTCGGCTAACCCCATAGGACTCCTCTTCAGGGCTGAAATGCTTAAAAGTCTGGGGAAATATGTCACAACTTTTACTGCACTAGACAAGACTCAAAGTAATATGCGCAGAGTGTTCAACCCTAGTGTTTTTGCCAGAGCCAGCAGAAGGGGTCGCACTGCCGTCTGTTCTTACCAAATACCCTACTTTAGACAACGAGGATTCACACACTCTTACTAGGCCAACACCTCCTCTTCATTCTACCCCCAGGGAGGAAGAACCTATCATTCTAGAGGGTTCAGTGCTAGAGGACAAAGCTCTACCAATATTCCAAGTAAGTACCAACTCACCCCTTCCTTCCTTTTCAGCGAAAAAAATGGGGTGTCGACTGAAATATTGTTTACACACATGGAAACGAATCACACAGGACTCTTGGATTTTACAAACGATTCAAGGCTTCAAAATAGACTTTTCAGAAACACCAACACAACAAAAATTCCCAAGAGTTTTAACTTTGACAGAAGATCAACAGAAAATAGTGGTAGAAGAAGTGAATTTGATGTTAGAGAAAGGAGCTGTTGTAGAGGTACCTTGGGAAAGTATGAACTTTAAGCAATCTATTCCTAGTAGAGAAAAAAGACAAAGGTTGGAGGCCTGTCATAAACCTGAGCGAGCTGAACAAATCTCCTATGTACAAACACTTCAAAATGGAGGGTATCCATCTCCTCAGAGACATGCTTCTGGAAAAAGACTGGCTAGTGAAACTAGACTTGAAGAACACATACTTCACGATTCCGATGGATTTAGAATCCCAACCTTACCTCCAATTCACTTGGGCCAACCGTCTATATAAATTCCAAGCTCTCCCTTTCAGCCTCTCATCTGCACCCTGGTGGTTCCCCAAGGTAATAAGGACTATTGCTTCCTTCTTGCGGGAAAGAGGAATCCGTCTCATCATCTACCTCAAAGACATTCTTCTTATGTCTCAAAATCATTCCCAAACACTGAAAGGCCTGAAAAAACAGTAGATCTCATAGAGATCCTAGGCTTCTTAATAAACAGAGAAAAGTCTATTATGACCCCCTTTAGGTCACTAGAATTTTTGGGTTTCACAGCGGACACTATAAATCCAATGTTACTCCTCCCACAAAAGAAGATCGCCAGAATTCGAAAAGAGATCCGGCATGTCCTGAAACGAGATCTCTTATCCCTAAGAGAATTAGCCAGTCTCCTGCACCTCCTATCATCCTCAATCCCAGCTATTTTTCCCGGGTCCTTTACATAATTGGGCCCTGAAAAGGGCAAAGTCCAGAGCCCTTCGGGCCAGCCTATGGTGCGGAGATCAAGTAACCCTAAATATGGAAGCCAAGAAAGGACTCATATGATGGCTAGAAAACCTAGGTGCTTGGAACGGCAAAGCCATGTTTGGGTACTCCCCAGAATTTATCCTGGAATCAGACGCATGCCTTCATGGCTGGGATATGTGTTTTCAGAAACAGAACACAGGATGCTTATGGTCCTATACCGAGAGTTCACACCAAATAAACTTCCTGGAATTAACCAGTGGGCTCTATACCCTGATGATGAAAAATGGACAGCATGTCAGCTGTGGCATGCATAAATCGCCTACCGGGCACAAAATCATCAGATCTATCCAATCTAGCTAAGAAAATATGAATGTTTTGACTATAACATAAAATAGCGCTAAAAACAAAATACTTTCTGGAAAAAAACTATGTTTTTGCAGATTGGAACTCAAGATTCCTTGTAGACCACAGTGACTGGAAACTCGATGTATTTGTTTTCAGAACTCTAAACCACTGTTAGGGGCTTCTAGAGGTAGACCTCTTTGCAAGCAGATTGACCTTCCAGCTGCAGAATTACTTCAGCTGGCTGCCAGACCCGGGTGCCCTGGCAGTCCATGCCTTTCTCCAACCATCGAAACCGATTTGGGGATAAGCCTTTGCCCCCTTTGCGATGATCTAATGAGTACTCCAGAAATTGAGACAAGAACAATGTTCTATCATTTTAGTAATGCCCGTCCCAACCATGCATCCAAACAGCTTTGGAATTAGCCTGTGAAATTCCCTTTTGTCTCTCTGCGTCTCAAGGCCTCCTAAGAGACATAGACAGTTGGGAACATCCTCTAATCCAGATGGGGACTTTGAACCTTCCTGCCTGGAAAGTGTCAGGAAATCTCACATAATCACTAACCTTTTGAGACAGGCTACAATATTCCTCCAAGAATCTTGGGCCCCTGGAACACACTATAGGTAAAAACACAATATGCAGAATTATGAAAAGCATTAGATTTAAGAGATCACCCAAGCCTAAATACGATCACTCTGAGATGTCAAGTTATTACTTGAACTTTTCTCTAGCTGGCCTGAGATCAGGTACCTTGATAAGAAAAATTTCTCCATTAAGCTAGCATCCCTCCTGTGCCTAATCTCTTGCCGTGGAGTATCAGATGTTAGGGCACTGGAAATAACTAATAGAATGTACAACGCTTTTGCCATCAGGTTTAAAATTATTAAAAGGACTAAGACCATGTCAGATACGATCTTCTACGCAACATTTGATGCATGTAAAAAGCTATGTGTGGTAGATTGTATGAAGAATATGATTCTAGAATGAGTGAACATTGCACTGCTGGTGTCAACCAATTACTTATTTCCTTTGTTAAACTCTTCAAACCAATTACTTCAGCTACGATTGCAAGATGGGTTAAATTTAACCCTGGGTTAAGTACTATGCTACGCTCGCTTAGTTTACAAAGTTTGCGCAACTTTGCACTACACGAATTGCAAGTAACACAGTGCAAATACGCGTAGCGTAGCAATCATTTTTCACGAACTCTGTCTCTTTTTCAGATAATTCTGCATAGATGGGTCTCCTATAAGGATGCACCCATACGAATTTTGCTTCTGGAGACTCAAGTCCGACTACTCTTCTCCCAAGAAGCTCTGCTGCGTCCTCCTATACATCTGTGGATGTTCTCATTTGGAACCTATAAGCTACAAAGAAGAGGAAGAAAAATAGAAGAGTATGGTTACAGAAAAGACTTACTTCCTCGCATTTCAAAGAGGCAGATCAATCTAAGTGCATGACTACTGTACAACATGAAGATTCTATTCTAGATCTTTTAATTTATTATGTACTAGCTGACCCGTCACGCGTTGCTGTGATCTCCAAAGAAAGCAAATTCAAGGAAACTCGTTATGATAACTTTCAATTTACATTGTGTAATTTTTATTGAAACGTATTCATTTTAACATGGAAAACATTTCAAAGTGTCGTTTTAATCCTGTTTATTTATTCGAGTGCTTGTGGATACATAATTTTTTGTTTTTCCGTCTGGTGCGTACATCAGTATTCGAAAGATTATGAGGGCCCTGGTGGGACGATATGTGCCACAAACCTTTGCGGGAGTGTACTTAACAACTTCCCAAGGTTTCCTGGCGATCGGATGAATGCTGTTCTAATTCTATTTTTTTTATTCAAGTGCTTGTGGATACACGATTTTTTGTTTTTCTGTCTTGTGCGTACATCAATATTCGAAAGATTATGAGGGCCCTGGGGGGCCAATTTGTAAAAAAATGTTATGCCAGAAACCTTCGCGGGAGTGTACTCAACAACTTCCCAAAGTTTCCTGGCTATCGGATGAATGCTGTTTTAATTCTATTTATTTATTCGAGTGCTTGTGGATACACGATTTTTTGTTTTTCCGTCTTGTGCGTACATCAGTATTCAAAAGATTATAAGGGGTCCTTGGGGGCCAATATTTAAAAAAAATGTATACCAGAAACCTTCACAGGAGTGTACTCAACAACTTCCCAACGTTTCATGGCGATCGGATGAATGGTGTAGTAATGCATAAAGGACAAACAGACAGATGGGTGACTGTATGTTGACACGGACCACATTAGCTCTATTCCTTTTATGCTCTTGACTCTACAAACTAACATACATGTATATCACATGCCTACATATACACAATATATGGTAACCCAATAGCACTTTTTTAAACGTGCTCTTGAATGTCTTTTTTATGTACAGGAAACACTATATCTGAACTGCTCTGCCCCAGAAGATTTGAGACTTAGGGCCCATTTACAATCCCGTCCGGAAGGCCATCTCAGAGCCGTCCGGAGTCAGACCTTCCAACCAACTTATACTGAAATCTGGTTTAACCAAATAACGCATTATACTGCCCAAAACCTTTCACTTACCGAATGACATGGTCACTCCGAATCCAACTGGATTTTCTCAATGAGAACCCTTTGGAAACACAGAATGGATTCGTTCGGAGGCACTTCCCAGGCCGATTCAGAACAACCAGTACGATGCGTAATTCTCATGTGCCAAATCCGTCACCACAACCAACAAGTCAGAGCATCCGGAAGGGGAGTATTTCAGCTCCAAATCGTGCCACGATTTCTGTGACCGATACTGCACAGCCATGTATCCCATTGCACATGTCATCCCTATTCACCACATCTACGATGAATACTACAACCCCAAATGATGCGGTCATCACAGACGGTAAGTTAGACACCTACCCCTGCAGAATAACGTAACTACCCCACACAAGGCAATACAAAAAAAAGAAGGGGCACAACTACAGTTACATTTGTGGTGGGGGAATACTTGCAGCAATGTAGAGTCAATTCTCGGGGGGCAAATACTTCTAGCAATTTAGACCAAATGGGGGCTGGGGGCTAATACTCCCAGCAATGTGTAGCCAAAATTGGGGTTGGAGAGCTAATACCCCAAGCAATGTAGAGGCAAATCTGGGGCTGGTGGCTAATACCCCCCAGCAATGTAGAGGGAAATCTGGGGTTGGGGCTAATACTCCCAGCAATGAAGAGGCAAATCTGGGGTTGGGGGCTAATACCCCCAGCAACATAGATGCAAATCTGGGTTTGGGGGGCTAATACCCCAAGCAATGAGTACTTGAACATTTGGCAGTAAAACATTGTCCCCAAGTCTACGAGAACATCAAGGAGACTGTCAACAAAGACATATTGCCCTCACGCTCCAAGGCAGTGTTTAATGGGGAAAATGTGAGCCCCCATAGACACACACAAGAGCTACCCTTGCCAAACCAGATTAGAGGTTGCAAAATAATGTCAATGCAAACACTCATGGAACTGGGTGTAATGTTCCTGTGTCACATATGTGTTTGCAAACAGCGCAATGTGTTTTCCTAAGCAGAACCGGAGATATCATCACAATCAGTCCACAACCTTCGAGTCCACATACCTCTAGCATTCAAAGTCATAATTCCAATAACAACCATCCGTGTGTGGTCTACTGTGAAGTGTGGTGATGTGTTTCTGAAGTAGTCTGTCCCCAGGTGGCACTACAACCCACATCCTTGACTTCTCACTCGAGGGGGCTAGAGCCCTCTAAGCAATGGACTTCAATCCAATGTTCCGGCATCATGACATTACCATATAAGCACTCACCACCTCCATCCAAGGGCACTAACCAAAGGCAAGAATGATCAATCAGTGACTACAACTACCTACAAATGGTAACTTCCCACTTCTGCCCACATACAACTCACACAAGGCAAGGCTAGGTGGAGGCAAATTGTCCTGTGAGGACAATAGGTTTTGCAATATGCCAGTGTACTCAAAGCAGCCTTTGCAACAATCTGTCATGAACATTCAGTGGCAGACAACAAGCTGCTGCAACTACATCCTACATCCTCAAACTTTTACTGGTAACAGTTTTTGCCTACTTACACATAATCTACACAAATGTACATATCAGCATTACCTCATGGACTGCATGAACTCTACTTGTGTGGGTATTAAGGTGTTATAATACTTTTATTTGATTTGTTAAAATCATAAAAGGGTGGATCTTACCACCATGTGATAAACATCAACATCTTGAGTCAGCATAAAAAGAACATAAAATGACACCTGTGTTCTTAGCGACTTTGCACAGATATACATGATAAATAAAGACAGGTGGATTGTTTTAAAATGCACAAAGAAAAAAAAAACAGGGGTAACACTATTGTAAGGCGGTGGCCGTCTCATTAAAATATGGAGGCCAACAAATGGCCGGTATAACTGGGGGTGCTGCGTACATAAGGGCTTATATTTGATTAGATGTGACTGTCCCCTCTTGTCTCAAATAAAATGCATTACAGTGTGTTAAAATATTAGAGAAGGGAAGTGGGAGGAGGGTAACTGTTGAGAGAATGAAGGAGAATCTGGGTCCAGCCGCAGGGAGTCCATGTGTCCCAGTTCGTCTTTTGCTGCTGCCTTTTTTTCAAGCTCTTGAACAGCAAATGCCAAGAATTTTGTCGTTTTGCAGGAAAGTTGTATCGATGACCCGCTGAGGCATTTTATCACAGCCGCCGTGCAGGTCCTGACTTGTGTTTCTCTTAGGAGTGGTTTCAGGAGAATCTTCCTTAGATTTTGTAAGGCCGGGCAAATACATAATAGATGCAATAACGACTCTACTCCCTTGTCACAGAGCGACAATGCAAAGTCGGCCAGGTCCGTAACCATTTAGGGGTAAGGTCTTTGCTCGGGAACCACCCCAACCTCAGTAGGCTTAGTTTCCTCTTGTAGTAATCCCTGAAACAATCTTGCAAATAAGATTGTTGTTTCAGTTGATTGTATGTTGGCATCACGATCCAGGCATCTCTTTTGCCAGCCACTAAGCCTTTGTCTATTTGCAACGATGCTTGTTTAACGACTTTGTTGGTAATTTGTTTAAAAGCAGTATATGACATTGGTGAAGGCCAAGCTTCTTCCAGATTTAGCGATAGGAGCGCTTGCCTAAGAGACTTGCATGTGGAATTGGTCTGCCTAGCCTGTTTTTCGACTTCTACCCAGCAGAGATGGGTCAGCGTGTTATCTTCAGCGTCCCTCATGCGCCAATAGTATTTGGCCAGGACACCTTGTCTGGCCGGTATCTGATTTATTAATCCGTATTCCAGGCGTATTTGTGCTTGGGAAATATGTGGCAGAATAGAGAAGAGATTTTTAAACAATCTTGATTGAGCAAGGTTTAGCAATGTAGAGTCCTTGGTAGCCATTATTTCCGGGCCATATGTGATTGAAGGCAGAAATGTTGCTGCTACAACCTTTAGCAAGTGACCAGTTGAGCTTCCACTTTGATGTTTTTGAATGGTTTTGAAAGCAAATTGGAGTTGTTTTGATTTTGAGTTCCCGAGGTCTAAATGATGTTTGTACTTTAGTTGGCGGTCTAGTAGGATGCCCAAATATTTGTATTCATCCACCTGGGTTAAAGTACAGGAATTTATCTTCCAAACAAATTTTGATTGTTTTTTACGAGAGCTGGAGAAGCATGGGACGTTGGCTTTTTTGAGATTTATTGTTAAATGTGCATTAGACATGTACAGCGCAAGTTGAGAAAGCAGCCGTTGTAAACCAAGTGGAGTTTGTGAGAGAAGCAGACTCGCTATGGGTGTCCAGATTTCGGTGGGTCGCCCTGGATTGTGCATAGGTCACGCTCTAGGTCGGCAGTGTAGATGTTTAATAGGCTGGGGGCCAGCACGCATCCTTGCTTTAGCCCATTAAAAGTTGGAAATGTCTTTGTTAGGCGCCGACCGTCCCCTTTTTTTATTTGGACCCAAGTATGGGAATATAAATTGATAATTGCTCCTAATAAGTTGGGAGGGGCGCCCCAAGCTTTAATTTTAACCTATAGTTTAGATCTTGACACTTTATCAAAAGCAGCTTTCAGATCTAGAAAGCATGTGTATAGAATGGTAGAGTTATCGATTGCTTTCTTAGCTAGGATAGTTAGTGCTGATAAGTTTGTTAGAGTGCCCATGCCGACCCGGAAACCTGTTTGTGTCAGTGGGATAACATTTTTACTGCTGACCCAAGTCTCCAGATCTGCCAAGAAGTTGGATGCATAGATCTTGGCCTCAACGTCTATTAGGGCTATTAACCTGTAGGTGTTAGGGTCTGAGCGAGTCCCTGATTTGTAAATCGGTTGCAGGATGCTGCCCCTCAGGAGTCAGGAATATTCCCATTCCTTAAGCTGTTACAAAACAAGGGGGATAAGACACTGCTCTCGGGTGGTTTATAGTCCTCAGAACCTGCTTTGGAGTAATCTGCTCTGTTTCTTCTGTATGCTCCAGAACGGGAGGCTTGCAGCTTGATTTGATTTGAAATTACTGTATTGGGTTCGAGGCTGGAGCTTCCACCAGTACCCGACTGTGGGTGCGGGAAGAGTCATTTTGCATGCTGGGCTTCCAAGCTTCTGCGTTTTTTCTCGAACTGGGAGTTAAATTGAGCTCTATTGGGATCGCAGGTGTGTTATCTGTGCGCTTGTCCAGTGTGAAAATATATGTTGAGTCAATGTGTGCGCCCCATATTTGATCTGTCATGTCCGAGTTAAACTGCCGCTGTCTGCCATTAACCATGAGTTTTTTTTTTGCCTAGAACTGTTTGGAATTCCGCAGCTTGCTGGCATGGCGTATGGTGGACTCCAGGTTTTACTTATACTTTTGCTTGGCCAACTTGGTTTCACGTTTTAGCTTATTTTTAAATTTTTCAATTGATTTGAGAGTTTGTTGTGATAATTGGGGGTCCTTTTTACGCAATGACCTTAGGTATAAGTTCAGTTGCTTTTTTAATGAATGCAATGTTGGCGTGTACCACTTCCCTCCTTTGTTTCTTGCTGTTTTGTGTCCTCTGCACTTGATTTGGTATTTTTTGTTGATGTTAACTACGAAGGACTCCCAGGCCTTTACTATATCTTTAGGTTCTTCTGATGGTGGGAGCAATAAGCGACATGTCTCCATTAAATTAGAAATGTTGTCTTCATTCCAGTTTAATCTTTGTAAATTAAAAAGTTGTGTATTCAATGTTAGAGGGTGCTCCTGCTCAGACTCTTTTAGTTTGATTGATAATGTGAATATATGGAGATAGTGGTCGCTTTCAACCCGTTCCAGGATATGGAAATCTTTAATATAAGGAAATAGATCGGGATCTGCTAATGTATAATCTATTGTTGAGCCTGTGTTCCTAGTAACCCTCCTTAGGGCTGCTGGTCTGTCCAAGGGGCCCCTTCCATTTAGCATGTGCAGAAAGAGGGCTTCCAATTCTGCTGCACATTTCTTCCCCATTGCATCTTGTCTACTTTGATTGCCCGGTCGTGGCTCATTAAAGTTCGCTAAGTTTCCCTTCTGTCCTTGGATTAGGTTCATATTGAAGTCACCTGAAATTATCATATTATCGCTTGGGTACATGGTTTTCAGCGTGGTGATTGCAGCTATTAGTTGCTTAATCCTTTTCCCTTTGTGTTTTCCCCCAGGGTGCATGTATACATTTAGAATCAATAAACCAATGGTAGGAGAGATTTCAATTTTAATGCATTGCATCCATGTTGAGTCTAAATCAATACAGGTATCTCTCCAAAGGAAATCAGTGGATATAAAGATTGATAGACCTCCTTTTGCCCTACTGAGCCATGCCTCCTTTTGTGCTGGTATGAAATGTTCTTTGTATCCACAAGTGCCGAGTTTTTTGTTTGCAAAGATTCCTGAAGCAGAAGTATGTTGTATTGGGTGATGAACTCTATGAAATCATCTTCCTCCAGCTTTGTACTTAATCCATTGACGTTCCAAGAACAGATCTTGCAGCCCTGCTCTTTTCCTGTTGCTTTGGTTTTCCTGTTCCTTTGGATAATTCATCCTACACTCCTCTGGTTTAAAACCGGGGGAGCTTGTCGGTGCCTCTCAAGTGTGGCTTCTTCATGGTGAGCAATTGTGATTGTAATTTGCCTAGATAGGTAACCTTCTTCTGCCATGTTACTTCTTTGGTCTGGGCCTTTCGCACCTTTTAGAAGACTCCATTTCAGACTTTGTTTCTGCAGCGGACTGGGGTATCGTGCGGGCTCCACCTTTATTAACTCTATGCCCCTATGTTGCAGGATTTGTTCTGTGCAGCTGTGTTCGGTCCATGTTATGAAAGTGGAATCTGGGCCTGTTTGGTAAGGATTTATTACCAACGATTAGCGATATTTATCGCTAACGATGCTTAGCAACGAATTTTTTAACGCTAAGCATCGCCGGAAATTATCACAGAGATAACTTGCTATTAGCAAGGCTTATCTCAGAAGTGATAAAAATCCTCACGCTAACTGCCAAATGAGAGATTATCGCTGGAAAACCAACGATAATCTCTCGAAGTTTGGTGTTAGCTTGATAATAGGGGCTCACAAACTTAGCCATGATATCCACCTTCCATAGGATATCATGGCTAAGTCAGGAAAATACCAGGGGGCATATTACCAACCAATAGAGATAATTTTTGTCTCTAACTTATTTAGAGACAAAAATTATCGCCGCAAATCGGCGATTTTTATCGCAGATAAACCTTGCAATTAGCAAGGTTTATCGCAAATGCGATAAAAAACGGCCGCAACGCATGAATATCGCTGAAAAGTCAGCGATATTCATGCATTATCGAGCAAATGCTCTTAGCCATGTTATCCACCTCCCATTGGATAACATGGCTAAGAACTGCTCCTGGGCAAGTGTTAGCTTTTGGAGATATTCGCGCTTAGCGCGAATATCTCCAAAAGTTGGTAATAGGAGATAGCGATGTTAGCGACTGTTTTCAGTCGCTAACATCTTGGCACGCCCACTTTGCATGTCATTAGTGATAAATATCACTGACATGCAAAGCGGGGCCCAAGATGGTCACTATCTCCTATTAGCTGTCGCTAACTGGTGTTAGCGACAGCTTGGTAATAGGGAGATAATTTTATCTCCGCTTTCTTGGCTTTTAAAGCCAAAAAAGCGGAGATAAAGCCCCTTGATAATATGCCCCCAGGTGTAAAAAAAGCAGTGCTAACCGCGGTTAGCGCTGCTTTTTTTATCACTAACAGGGTTAGCGAACTCCTTGATAATAGGAGAAATGTCGCTTAACAACATTTCTCCTATTATTTTTCTCTGGAACGCCCCCTTTGCATCTCATTACAAAGGCAAGGGGAAGCGTAGAGAAAAAGGGTGCTAACATGTGAATTTGCGTGTTAGCACCCTGTTGCTGATAGGGAGATAATTTTATCTCCGCTTCCTTGGCTTTTAAAGCCAAAAAAGCGGAGATAAATCCCTTGATAATATGCCTCTTGGTTTGAATTTAATTGATTCCAAATCGCCTGATTTTATATGGCGCATGCCTGGTAATTCTCCTAGGAGTTTTAAAATGGACCATCTATTCAAGATGTCATGTGGCCCTCTCGAGTTGTATAGCGGAAATAGTTCAATTTTTTTACTTGAGATGGATGGTATTGGGTCTATGTGTCTTTTATTCTCTCCGTTACTTGGAGTGGCTGTGCCTGCCCGGTCAGCCTCCGGGTCAAGTGGGGCAGAGTTGAATTGATGTTGGGAACCATTTCTCTCAAGACTGGTGGAGTTCACAACTGGTGGAGCTTGTGTTACTCCAGACGTTTCTTCCATTGGGCTTCGTAAATTTATCTGAGTCAACTTGTCTGCTATTGGGGGCTTGTAGGATAGAGAAGTTAAAGTTTGCTTTATTGCTGTGCTCAGTATCTGTGTTTTTTGATGTTCCTGGGCCGGATGGTTGGAATTCTACTTGCCGGGAAGTTAAATATACTGAACACTTTCCTTACTTGCTGAGTTGGGCTAGTTCGTTCAGTTAGGCCGTCTGGAATAGTGGGCTCCTTTGTTAAGGAGTTGTCAGTTGGAGTTGACCCAAGCACCGGCTTTGTTTTATTTTGAGGGGGGTCTCCCTCAATCCACCCTTTGTTGTTGGTATCGTCAGAATCAAAATTTGTTTTTTGAGGATGAGTTACCAGCAGCCCTCGGATGTTTGATTTAGTTTTTCTTGCTTTTCTCAAGCGCTTCCTTTCTCTCTTTGTGTGAGACGTTGCCAGCTTTGTTTGTTTAGGACTTATTTGGCCTTTTTTTAGTGGATCCTGATTTTGTGGTGCATCCTCTGGCGCATCTGACTGAGCTCGTTCGTCTAAGATTGCTGACGTCTTGATGTCGTCTGGAATGGGAGTTTGATTTCTCTAGTATATCTAGGGTCTCTTCATTGTTCCGGGCACCGCTTGCCCTGCCATTTCCCTCCTGGCCGTCGTGTTCAAATCTTTCCTGGCTGGTGGTTTTTCTGGTCTCTTTCGGTGATTCCTTAACAATCCCCAATATCTGTGTCATCAACGTAGGTACAGTTGCCAGTTTGTCAATTATTTGGGGGCAATGGCAAGTGTAAAAAGTGGAGTCCTTGTTGAGTTGCACCTTCTTTATCATGGTGTTGAGGTCCTGTAAATTTGAATCTATCCCCTGAACGTGGATAGCCAAGATGTTAATCAGATCGACTTGCGTGTCTAGTTTGTCTGCATGGTAGGACATTGCTCTGCCTATGGTTTCCATGGTGTCTAATAGTTGCGGCCATATGTTGGTGTACTTTCCGATGTTTCCCCCTGTATTTGGGTTAGTAGGGGTGAGTATTCAAGATGCTCAGGATGTTCTGTGTAGGTGTAGTACTCATGCAGTTGCTTGCTCTCTGAGGTGTCTTGTTTTGAGTGCTCTCTTCCTTTCCTGAACTTAACTTATTCGTTTCTAGAGTCTGGCGCCTACTTTGTTTGAGGTCTACTATTTCATTTGCTTCTTGTGACTTGGACATTTTGATGTCTTCGGTTTCTAACCCTGAGAAGAGGATACTATGGTTTTCCACCATATTTTCTTGTTCCGGTGAAGATTGGCCTCTCATCAGGCTGGGTAAGTGAACCATAGATAGTGGACTCGGTTCTTGGATGAGATTTTGGTTATGCAGAATGCCTCCTTACGCTTCTTTAATTGATGTTTTCTGGGCTGTCCAAAGGCTTTGCTGCGAGAAAACAAGATCATTGCTTGTGCGGGATCCCGGTGAACAAGGGCACAAGCCATTTGAGGATGAGTTGCTTGTTGAGCCCGGGGAGGTAGTTGTACTGAGGGTGAGTCTGATCCTTTGGTTGGTTGTAACCTGCTCTGGTTGTCTAGCCCAGGAAGGCCGGAGGCCACACCCACTGGGTTCCCTGTTGTTTTTGTTTTGAGGGCATTACTGGGCTCGCTTTTATTCCTTAATTTGTGCAATGAGGATGTTGATTTGTCGCTGTTATTCATGACATCCGTAACAACCTTGTGTTTTTCAACATTAGCATTGGAGCTATCATTATTTTTTGGGTGCTCCTTGCTACTCCCTGTAGAAAGTCTGTGGCATACTTTAAGAAAGTCGTAAATTAGCGCTCGTTTTCTGGCTTTAAAACCTGGGCCTGGTGCATTGTGGGCCAGGGAGGCTATTGCGTCATCGTATGTTTCTCCCTTGTTAGTTTTTTCTGGTCTGCATTCTGTGTTATCCCTGAGTGGATCTTTTGCAACAGGGACTGGGCTCCATGACCCTTGTTTTATAGAGTCAAAGGACGCTGAGGGATCTGTGTGTGGGACTGGCCGATTGTCTGACTCTTTCAAAGATATTGACCTTTGGAAGCTCATGCCCCTGCCCATGGCCGTTCCTGCATCTGCCTCTTTGTCTGTGCTCGGTGGGCCCCCTCTTTCTTTTTTTGTCTTCCCATGGGGTTTTTCTTCACCGCCTCGAAGCGTCCCTGATCTCATAGTCTACTTACTAAGGATTGAATCTTGACAGACGGTAAGTTATTACTTGAGGATTCCTGGTAGTCACTTAATTCCACGGAGTTCCGATGCCCCCCCTAAGCAGTGAATTTCCTGGTTAAAGCTGGGGGTCTTCGTAGCGCCCTGTGATAATACTCTTTTTATTTATTTTTTGTTTAATAAGTCTTTTGGGAGGGCAGGGGCTCTGGGCCTCCACACAATGCTCCTGGGGCTCCCCCTTCACTGCTTTCATGGCTCTCGTGATTTAGTTACCTGCTTGTTGGCTCCATTGTGGGCTACCCCCCCACAGTGTCGCCCTCTGAGCTGCAATCACCCCCTTGCCTACTTGCTCACCTCCTCTCTCCGTGGGAAGGGGTCGAGACTGATGTCCTTTTCCAGGCTCTTGGGCACAGGAGAGGCAGGCTTCTTTAAGCTTTGGGGGGTCGGCACTCCCTTAGTGCTCGTTGCAGTCCCCTTTGGCCCCTTCTCGCTGGGTCTCTTGCTGATAACAGGCCAATCAATAGCGGGATAGGCGAGAGGGGAGACAGGGGAACGAGGAGTGTATTCAGCAAATCCGCTGTGCACCGGCCGCCGGTGAGCTGAGCTGGGCTGCTGCTGATCTTCCGCTGTGGGCTGCGAGCTTAACCATCTTAACCAGCGCTGGGGCAACTTGTGTGGGTATGACCCCTCTCACATCTACAGAAAAGTACATGCTCATCTCGCAAAACTATTGAACCCACACAAGCACATCCTAAGCCCCCTCTGGTACATCTAAATGGAAAAGCATTTCTGCCCCACAAGCTCCAGCCTTGTACTCAAACTCTTCCAACCCGATTCGTATAATCTCACACTGGTGCTGCCCTTCTTACATCCACACCTATATTTACAGCACAACTCTTCAACACTATGTACCCAACACCTCTCACATACATGACATGTACACAATGTACTGTACTTATCACCTCCTCAGCAGACGTCAAAAGTAACATGTGAAATGGACCACCCTCATCACCAGTTATACCCTTAGCAATGTCTTGAACTGCAATCATATTACAATGTGTAGCATCACGGCCCACTTTGACATGCTGACTTATCACATTACATCTTACAATAAGACACTTACATTGCTCTTTTGATATGTCCTCAGCCATTCACATATCAACATACACAACATACACCCACCCTACTCTGCTTAAGTCCTACAGATTGTCATCTCCGAAACAAATGCATCCACAGATTCAAACACAACATACATCAAATATACAACACTACAAATTTCACCGTTCAGTACCCTAAATTACACAACTTGTGTATACCCTACACATACACTTATCCACTTTGTTACAAATGACAATTTTAACTTTGTCTCGCGATGGCCCTGTCACATCCGCATATGACTTCCATGCTCCATACCCCCTTGACTTATGCACATTAACAACTATCCTCACTCATTGAAACAGCTCTGTTACAGTAATCTCTCACTGTAGTGACACAGACTACAGCTCTCATCTCATGCCAGAATCCAACCTTGTCTACTTGGTTATACCCCTATCACATCTACCTATTCATGCCACACCTTGCACAGGAGGTAACCAGTCCAACAAGCTTGTATGCTCTGATTCACACCCCTGTATGTTTCACCATGCGACAATGTGGATACCTCATGTCTCCTACACAATAACTGCCTATGAACTTAACTCATACCATACACTCTCTGACAATCACTAAATTTGTCCAGCTATAAGAATGTATAAATTCCACTCCATTTCAAAATTGGAAACACTAATCTCTCTCACATTTACCCTTGTTTAAGCAAGCTCAGCACATGTAACATGAACCTTGAAAAACACATCTACAGCTAGGTCTCAAATTCAAAAATGCACATCCTACCCTGTGCGGCAACTAAGAGCACAGCTTACCACATGTAGCACTGGGCAATCCAACATACTTAACAGCACTCCTAGTTCAGCTTGGTGCATCAAGCATAGCTCTGAAGGACCCCATTGTCAGTCAATCACAAATGACAAAATACACACAATTCATATGCTCAACTGCAACTGGTGTGTGGTTGTAAATATGAAATCCAAGCTTGGACAGACACAACTCACCATACACCTGATGTCCCCAAACAAAAGCAGGATAGCATAACCGACATTTAAATTATATAAAGCAATGAACTAATAAGACCACACACTGTTGTATGGCATTTTAGATTCCGAAGGAATTTCCCCGATTCATGCCCTTATAGAGGTACAATTCACATTGCCCTTATATAGGCATAGAAATCAAGCCCTTATTTAGACATAGCCCATGCTACCTAAATACAGGCATGGCTACTTCCATCCGTTCATCAACGTCAAAACGATTTCTCAAAAACCAGACTCTTAAGAAGAAGGGACTTTCCCTAGCCTGGATATTGATTTCTCCAAGAAACTTGTTTATTATGCATGAACAACTATTCCTTAGGGGTTCATGCATGACAGTCATATGCCCAACTTTACGTCAAAGCTGGCATTCCTAAACACCTTCAAGGTATAAATATACCTTCACTTGCTATAGCAAGGCACGGTGTGGTTTGGTGCAGTTCGACTACCTACTTGCCCGACGCAGCACGCTACAGCAAGTGCTGAAGTAAGCCGACTCTCCAGCTGATTCACTGAAGTGTCGTGCGCGCATCGTCCAAATTTTGGGATTAACTCGTCTACCAGAATTAAATACAACATGGTTTCTGTCATTCAGACCAATATGGCAAGATTGCATCTTACCTGTTCTACGCTGCTTGCTATGCGGAGAAGAATGCGTGTTAGACACATGTCTCACACTCCCATCAGTCATGCCAACGGATGTTGATAGTTAGCTGGAATCGGTAATGGCGCATGCGCAGTTTTGTCCCCAGCGGCTACTAATTCTGTTGACGGCATTCATTGAGGTCTAACAGACGCAAATTGCTGAAGGTGAGGTACGAGAGAAAACTACAGGCACACAGGTAACATCCAACTCAAACATTGCTGATGCAACCAATGCTGAAGGCGATGCTTCACATCTATGTGCGGTTAATCTTCTAAACGAGGTAATCCAACTTTCACCTACAATGGTAGACGACTTTTTTACAGACTTAGAAGACTTGATGTTTTCTCCAAACGCTAACACTGACTTCTGATTTGGCACACAGTGTTCTGAGAGACTTTGAATTTGACCTTCATTTTTTCAAAACAAAGTTCTAACTTTGGGACTCTTTTTCCTATGATTAATTGTTTTTTCCAAATTTGTATTTTGACCTTTTTTTGACACAAAGTAATCTGCTAAAAGTAGAACTATTCATAAAGAACAAGAATTCTTTGAAAAACTTCCAGAGACAATATTTGACCTTGTCCACATATACAAACAGTTTTATGTAATCTGACATGAAATATTTTCGGCCCTTTTTCTTCTGTATTTAGGAGCCATTTCACAAATGTATATTTTCATGATTCATTCAGACAGCATTTACAAAAGACAACTATATGCTTAGAATGAACCATTGCTTTATATGCGTACAGCACCAATGTATCTTTGTGTACAACCAGTACCATTACATTTTTATGTGTTTTGGGTGACGCACTGACAAGAAGCTGTCCTCCTCTGCCAAGAATCCAGCTCCTGTGTTTCAGACTCCCCTTGTGGGGTATTGGGAAAATCGAGTCTGAGACAGAGATACCAACCAACTTCATTCTAAAGGAATGGACCTGATTAGAACCTAGAGAAACCTTTGGCAATTCTTGGCAAAAACTAAACATATGCTAAAGACCACACTTACTCCTTCCCTCGTACTAGACCTAGGTTAGGTACATTGGGGTAGGCATATTTTAGAAGCACCAGCTGAGTATTTTAGCCTGTGTTATTTATGTATGTATTTTTATATGTCACAGCACTAGACAATGCTATTACAGTATGATTTTATAATAGTATTCTCGCTGTACGCATTATACTTTGCATTCTGTCTAACGATTGTAGCTGTTCACCTCTCTTGCATGAGAAAGAAGACTGTTCAAAAAATCCTTCTATTGAAGATGCCCGTCTCACTATTTCTCTGCAACTCTGTAGAAATGAAGCATGCACGAATGAATCAGTAAAATAGTTATCTATTGTTTCCATGACTCTGAAGATATTTGTTCCAATCCTAGGGAAACAAAATTGTCATGTTTATGCGGCTGTCAGAAGCTAATCCCTTCTTGTGTATTCAAGAACGTTTTTAGTGACCTCTGAGCTAGCTGGCACTCACAATTAAGTTTAGTATATTCGATAGAGACATACTGACCTCAATCCTATGTCACATCTATAAGATATATTATTCCAATGCGCAGAGCCTATTGGGAATATAGGAACTACTCTACAACACACCTTGCCAAACATGAACCTCTGCAGAAAGTGAAGTCCTTGGAGGCAACAGGGTTGAAAGACTGAGAGAATACTGCTCACTCTACACTCACCATGGGCTCAGTAGATACATCAGAAAAGTACACAGCCATGAAGGGAATTTGCCTACATTGATATGCCACCTGTGGCAAGATTGTCGTTGCTACTAGTATACCAGATCAAAAGAAGACACAGACATGGGTCCACAACTATAAAGTCACATACAAGTATTATGCCATCACTTTGTGTACATGGGTATATCCAAAGTCACAACCATGTAGTCAAACTCCATATGTACCCAGGTGTATTGATAACACATCACAAACATATGCAGCATGCTTCTCCTAAATTGTTGCACTTTGAGACACTTGCACTATGTTGACACATGAAATGTAGACCTTTGTGCAATCGTGATGTAAACAAGTAAAGGTTTCTGACTTCATGGCACACTCATAGCCAAAACTGATGTGGATGATGACACCCAGCAAATGTAGACACCAAAATCTTGACAACATACTGTCAAAGGGAACATACTCCATGGACCAAATGCAATCTTTACCATACAAACATCATCGTATACTTACACTACTAATTGTACACGATTTACAGTTATCTAAATAACTATTTGGGGGACACAGAAATCAGAAATATCAAACTGTGAACATGCTTTAGTCTTCATGAATAAGCAGATAAATAGCACAAGGCCAATGGCCAGTCCAAAAATGTCCATATGCTTCATGGGCCCACACATCTTGCCCATGGACTCTTGCCTGCACAATTACTGCAAGGGGTCAACTCCCCTGGGAGGGGCATCTAGGGGGCATGCCAGGCACGAAAAGGACAAAACTAGAGAGGACTGGGTTGGGGTTTGGGAGGGATTGGGATCAAGATGTGAGTATGGATCTACTGCAGTGGTTGGGTCAGATTGAGGGGGTGTTGGGTCCACTGCAGTGGTAGGCTTAGGCTGAGAGGGGAAGCTGTAGTGTGAGGGCTTGAATTAGGTGGAATGGACTTGGTTTGACCTTTCTGGTAATGGTGCAATGCTCTAAGGCATGGACAGGGATAGGGAGGGACTCAGACTTTTTGGGAGGTTTTTTGATGCTCGAGGTACTGGGCTGGGCAGGTATGGGTTGGCAGAGGGATTTGGGCTTGGAGACCGGGTGGATTGGGGGAGTGGCTTTTTTTTCTCAGGGTGGCAGGTTTTAATGCCAGGTCCACGGGGGCTGGATTGCCTCTTCTTCTTTGAAGGTGGTCTGGTGGTGTTGGCAGACAAGAGGCTAAGGTCACAGAGGTAGAGTGTCTGGGCAGAGGCGGGAACAGGATAGGTAAGGGTAGGGGATGTATATGCAGAGGGTTATGAGGTCTTCAGAATGTCTGTGGTTGCATTTGTGTCGTCTACTGTAAGTCCTTGGTGGTGAGTGTGCTGTGTGTCTCCTGAATGTGCGTATGTGGGTGTTTCTCCTTGTGTCTGTGTGTTTGTGTGCTGCATGTGGCTGTTGAGGTGTGTGCATTGCTGTGTTTGCATGTGCTTGGGTCAGGTAGAGTAGTTGGGACTGTGGATGGGGAAGAGGTAGGAGGGGGAGGGACTGCTGGAACTGGGATACGGCTGCTGTCAGTGTGGAGGCCAGAGCCTGATTGGATCTTTGTAGGGCAGACATGTCAGAAAGTATGGCCTCCAGCAATTATAGCATTTGTTTAAAATGATTGGTATGCACATGGAGGAGATTCCGCACTTCTGTCTGTCCCACAGAGATATGCCTCAGGATGTCAATGGCGTCCTCACTTAGGGCATCAGGGGAGATCAGGACAGGGGATGAGGTTCCTGGCGCAAAGGGGACGGCTCTCCTTTCACAGGAGTAGCCACAGACAGTGGGACGGGGAGTAGCTGGAAGTATAGAGATGGAAGTGGTGGTAGTGGACTCCGATGTAGAGGATTCAGTCCCTGTCTCTTCCACCACCACAAGGGAGTCTTCACTGGAGCTGAAGTCTGCTTCATAGCCTGCTGATGTTGTCTCAGACATGCCCTCAGTGTGGTTCCCCTCACCCTCCCTACCGCTGGGAACCTCCTCCTCCTCCGACTCAGCACTGGACCCAGACTGACAAACTGCTCCCCTTACATCCATGGCACTGCCTCCTCCGCTGGCTGCTGATGATGCCGTGAACAAGAATGAAAAAGAATCACATATTCACAGATGAAACACACACATCATATTGACTACTGCTATTACCTCTAGCTACATTAACACACATTGCACTTGGTAGTCTGCTGGTTAACCATTGCTTCCTCACACATGATGTTATCTACAACATTGGGTCTATCAACATTAAATGCCACAACCACAAGGTCAACTACTTCACTATGTAGCAGGTGATGTCATGTCTTTTGCTCCTGACGGTCTGTGTCCTAACATATTTGTCTCATCTCATGCACAAGAGTTTGGACCTCACAGTAGGAAAAGGGTTCACAAAATTGAATTGAGACATGGTATCCATTCTGCAATCCCGAGTCATCAAATTGTGAACCATTGGCTCAAATGTTACAGGTCAAATGTCTTCTTTGTCAAACTTTCATATTGTGTAATCACTGTATGAGTCATGTCACACAGATATCAGTGATTGTGCTCATTTGTCCTGTAACTGAGGTTCTCCATTGTCAGGTCACACATCTGACTCTTATTGTGGAGACACCAAGGTAGTAGGCACAGCTGTGGTTAGAGGCATGTGGCCTACTGTCTTGTGTGATCTATGCATAGTGTCATGAAGATGACTCACAATGTGCACATTGTAAACAGGTCACCATTTTCAGATGTGAACTATGGTCAACACACTTCCAAGTCTGATGACTGCATCGTCACAATGCTTCAGGTGGAACACCATGCCACTGGCACATCCGTGTGCATTTTCTGTACAAACTATCTGTACTGAACCTCTGTAGTGTAGTTCCTATTTTCCCAATAGGCTCTGCGCATTGGAATAGTACCTACAGCAGTAAAGGCCTAGGCCAGACGTTAACTAGGTCTACTACTGTCGATACTAGACTTAATTTTTGGGTTTGCCAGCTAAGCTCAGAGTTCGCTAGAAACTTTCTCGAATGTTCAAGGAAGGATTAACTTCCCTGATTAGACAAGAAGGGATTTAGTTTCTGACAACCATAGAACATGACAACTTTGCTCTCCCCTAATCAAGAGTCAATCTCGAGAGTCGTGTGAGCACAAGGCAATTATTTTACTCAGTCAGTACGTGCATTCTTAGTCTCATCAGAATGTAGAGAAAAGGAAGAGACGGGCGTGTTCAATAAAAGGTGTTATTTATTGATCAGTCTCTTTTCTCGTACAAGAGAAATGGATCGATATTATTGCGATACTTATAGTTAAGTAAAGTGCATACATTAGAAGCAATAGTATAAAATAATACTGTAAAAACATTGATATGGTTTCTGAGCCATATGATGTTTAAAATGATTAAAATATATTTACATACACATATACATTTGACTAAACGTACTCAACTGGTGTTTCTAAATACGCCTACCCCGTGTACCTGACCTAAGTCTAATGCGTGGGCGGGAATAGAAAGTTACAGTTTAAGTTAAGTTTGTTTTTGCCAAGTGAATAACTAAAGAATTCTCTAGGAGGGGTTATTCAGTTCTGTACCTGGAATTTAGGATGAATGAGGAATGGTATCTCTTTCTCTGCTCTCGATATTCCAGGCTGCCTGCGAGGGCTACCCGGAAGCGCCGGTGCTGGGTCTCTCGGCTTGAGATAGCAGCGCGTCTCTCAGAGCGTCAGGAAGGCGGGGCTGCTGCCTGCGGGGTCTGCTTCTGCTCTCGGCTTCGGCAAGTATGGCTGCTCCGTCTTGTCACCACGCGTGTGTTTTGCATAGGGCAAGATCGGCAATATTTATACCTTAAAGGTGCCGGGATTGACGTAAGGATGGACATAGGTACGTCAATAAAGATGTCATACGACTTGCTCGTTAGCACATTCTTTACTAAAGTTCTCTGTGAAATCAAAACAATGGCCGCACGGATTATCCAGGTTGTCATAGGTTTGATTTGTTATGAGAACGTCGTATGCCTTATCAGGGGCTGGAGGAATATCGCTTGTCTAATTAGATCTCAAGCGTTATGACCTAATCAGATAACACGTTCCTGTGCCGTAGTGTGACTGCGTCAGATAACGGTATCTGCATCATGGGGAATTTCTTGCCTCATGGGCTGACTGTTAGTTAACTAGCTAGGTAGTTTAACCAGAATAGGGTCAGGAATAGGGGGATCGATTCAGAACCTATAGAAATACACGACACCCACTCCACGCTAACTATGGTCATATCTACTAATCTATGCATAGTATAACATAGTACAACATACTATAGAGTATAGTGTATACCTTACCACCCCAAAATACATAAATGCATTTTGAAATTTTCAAATATACTGAAAAATTGCAGTCATATATATCGTATGCACTTAAGCTATGAATCAAATGCAAAAGTAAACACGCATTGTTATGCATTATTGTTTGTTGGTATATGATAAATACACATGAAATGGCTCTTAATATGGCTATACAGAAAAAAAGTCGAAACCATTTCATCACATAAAATATATTGTGAACATACCAGTGGGCAGCTAAAGTCTATATAAAGTCTATAAAGAATCTAAAAAAATAGAAATCTTAGTTCTCTAGGAATAGTTTCTTACTTTAAGCAGAAGATCAGTGTCCCGGGAAAAAATATGTAGAAAAATATTTTAAGGGGCTTGCTGAAAAAAATTGCTGTCCGTGAACTGGAGTGAAATTGTTCATGTGACTTTATTTTTAAAGTTGAAGGCCGAATTCAGGGAACGCCGTGTGCGAGTTTACTCAAAAGTCTCTATTTCTGTTCCGGAGAGAACATCATATCATTCAGGCTTTCGAAAAAACTGTCAACAGCTTCATGGGAAAGTTCCACTAAGTCGGAAATAGGGGTAACCATGCATTCATGCGCATGATTGTCTTCATTGACATTCTGATTTGCATTGCTGACAGAAGGTCGTACCTGTTCGATGCTGCTTTCATCTTGAACTTCACTACTCTTCAATCGCAGTGGTGAAGATTCCAGGAATGCCGTCATCAGAATTGGCAGCCTTTGAGGGCAGCACAGTGCGTGAACCTTGGTAGGAACCAACAGTGTATCTGCATCCACTGGCGCATCCGATTGTAGCGTCAGACAGGTGTCTAACACGCATTCTTCTCCGCATAGCAGACACCTTAGTACAGGTAAAACACACCTTTGCCACATTGGTCGAAATGATAGAAACCAAGTCATGTTTAGGTCTCTAAGCCGGGAGAGTCCCAGGATTTTTGATATCCGGTCCCGGTATCCAATGGCTAGGATCGTATCTTCCATTGTCGCGAGAGTTTGATCTGTGACATGGGTTGCCATAACGAAAAATAAGGACTAGGAATAGGATTCCTGCAATTAGTCCTAGGATCAGGGGAAGTCCGCCAAAAATCGAATGGACGAAGTCTGGAAAAATACCCAGTATGGCTTTGAATGGTGTTAATGCCATCGAAAATACTGTCTTAAATACCTTTGAGACCCCTGTGGTATCAGAAATATTTAAGATTTCGCTCAGGATTTCCGCGAAATGTACGGGGGAATTGGTTGATAATAATGTATGTATCTCTGCAGTCGTCCTTGCGACTTGTAGATCATACGTTTCTTTAGATGACGTGAGCCTTGTAGGCGTCTGAAGAAGCACTGTTTTCATTCTGCTTAAAGTGTCTATTCGAATAGAAGTAATTTTCAGACCGGGCCATGCCCTTGCCTCCCTGTCTGGAAAGGAGCTGGGGAACAAAGAACGTCCACAGCACTTGACCTTCGCCGTCGTAGTGACGAGATAAGGAGTCCCGGGCATAAGACTACAGCATCTGCGGTCTACAATAAGAATGTAACTCCCATTATAGAGTCTTTGAAAGAATGGTTCTATTTCAGTTGCAGGTGCGCCTTGCTGGTGACATGAAAGGTTGTATGAATTCCCTTCACAGGCTCCGTGCAAACTAATACCGTTACACAGAAGCGTGCCGCTCAGTGACATAGCACAATTGTTGCCACTAAGAAACACTTTCTGTCCTTTGTTACTGACACATGCATGTGAATAGGGCAGGTTCCAAGTTGTTTTAAGGTACCCTTTTCCCAATTTCTCGTACATGCCAGCCTGTATATATTTTTGGCAGTATTGAAACCTGAAG
The DNA here is from genome assembly GCF_964261635.1 of Lissotriton helveticus. NCBI lineage: Eukaryota > Metazoa > Chordata > Amphibia > Caudata > Salamandridae > Lissotriton > Lissotriton helveticus. The sequence continues at coordinate 412,261,059 of NC_136067.1, forward strand.
GTTGAGATTGGAATATTTATGATTCCGTGTATTATCCATTCACTGACAGGTCGTTCTGACATTGTCATTGGTAATCTTTCTAGTTTTTCAATGCTCAAGATTGTATAATCAGCACCCTTCTGCGCCATACCGATTTGTCTATCAGTAAGGTTAAAGATTTGGAATAGTGACGTTGTGTTGATTAAACGCCAAGGCACATAGCCTGAACGCAGATTTTGTAACGTCCAACCAAGCTGTACAATAGAACGCAATTGTGACTGACCATGTTGTAATAATAGTAAGTCTTGCGATAATATATCGATTGCTGAAGACACAATGCTGTCCAATGAAAAAATTCTGGAGGACAGAGTCATTAACCCATTGTCCACTACAGAAAGTGATTTTTCCAAATTAATACGGTCAATTTCCCGTATTCTTTCTGCTGTCTCAATTTGAGTAACCTTCCAGGCCTCATTCTATGCTGCATATACAGAGGCTGCTATGAAACGCTTATGACGCTGTTTGCGTGGTCCCAGTATGAAATCACGCAAGTCAGCACCATTAGTAAGTAAAGTTAGGTGTTGCTTAATTTCAGGCAGTGTGGAAGACTGTAGCCATTGAAGGCATAATTTGCCCACACTGTAGGTTGTTATTATCCCTGGGTGATGTCTTTGGGGATATCTAGGGTCTGGCCTGGTCATTTTGAAACCCTGTGTTTTATTCAGGAATCTATCTTGACAGTTATTTGTATCTGTGGGCCAGATCAACCATTGTTTCCAATCAGGATGTGTTCTGTTTTGGTTAAGTATATGGTTTATGTCTATTCCTTCATCTGTATCAGAGTTATTGCTAAACATTGTTGGCTTTGGAATAGATAGGTTATTTAAATCTTTGATTTTGGCTAAGCCAAGACAGGTGGTTTGTTGAACAGTGTCATTTAAAAATATCATTTGTTCTGGGATCATGCAGGCTCTAAACAAAGCTTCTATACCCTGTACTTGCCATTCTTTTGTACCCCAAACACTTTTCAAATCAACATGTTTGTCCCAATAATCAAATCCAAAAGTATTCATTTTTTCAAAGAAAGAATCCGAATATATCAATTTTGTGTTGGTTATCATGGTTTTCATCCCTGTCTTGTTTGACAATTTGTAATAAAATGTTTCAGCATTAGTTATGTTAAAACCTGAAAAATATGAATATTTGTCATATACGGTTCTAGAGCTCCCTTTTGGAGGTGTAGCACAATGTTCCCATTGATTATAATTTAAAACATTTCTAGGTTGTGCAGATTTATGCAAGAAATGGTTACCATAGTGGTTATAGCAATACATACTATCATAATTTGTAGAACCTTGCAAATAATCATGTTTTGTAAATTTAGCAGACATTACTAAGTCAGACATCATATTGTTAATACTTTCAAAGTCCCAATCATCAGCAAATGAGTTTGGTTTTGCAAAGTCACTCAAAGAGATCTTGATTTGGTGTGGATATTTCAGGATCTCGACCGGACCATAAATTTCATAGTCAGTGTTGTCCCAGGCTACCCCACCAGGTATTGGAATTGCTGTGAAGTTGGCTGAAGAAAGTTCTGAAGAAAGTTCTCGTTTCTCGACGTGTGAAGATGTGTGTGGTTTGAGGACCAAGTTGATGTTCTGACTTGCTGTGTCCATTTTAGCATATTTTCCCTCAATGAAGCGTCCCAAAGTAAATACCATGATGAGCCAAAGTATGAGGATAAATGCACCAAAACCCACCCAAAATTCAATCCATGGAGAAATCAGATATGTTTCTTTTAGTTGTTTCAAAAGTTCCTTCGCTTTGTCTTTAAAGGATTTTGATGATGGCTGTGTCTTTTGTTCTCTGAAACCTTCAGAGGAATCATCGAAGTTGATGAAGTAACCGGATGCAGTTCTGTCAATTGTTCCAATTGGTTCAGGATTTTTGTTTCTTGCATTTTCACTTGGTACTTCAGTATAGATTGGTGTGTCTCTGCTAAATGTCTTTATTTGGGTTTTCAGAGGTCTAAGTTCTATTGCATTGTTGCATAGTCCTTGTTGTTCTTCTGTAGGCGTTTCGAATGTGATGAGCCTCTTTGTTAGGACCTCTGTACTGGTAGCAAACCTTGGTGTTCTGCTACTTATTGGGAGTCCACTTGGCCTACTGTTTGTTATCGGCCACATGTTGTGGTTTTACCAGGTCGATGGATACAACTCGGTTCTCCTTTTTTCCAGCAAGTGGCGGTAGTACAACTGATCTTGTCCCATTGACAGACAAGACAGGAACTGCTTTTCTGTAAGAAGGCCCAAATTCCTTCTTTACCGCGATCTTTTCCCTGACTAGATCCCCGACTTTTGGAATCCAGACAGGTCTTGCTGGGACAGGTGGTGATTCTTCAGTGGTTGTTGGCTGTTGTTTCAACTGTATGTTGCTCAGGTCTTTTCTTGTTTTGTTTAAGTCCTGCAAAATAGCCAAACGGTCTTTGACATCAAAGGTTTTTTCTATTACCACTGAAGTCTGACTATCAAGGTCAGAGATCAACATCCTAGTTCCGAATAATAATTCGTACGGACTGAATCCCTTCAGAGAATTTCTTGGCAAGTTATTTAGACTACGTTGGACACTTATTAGATGTTTGACCCACCCAGCTCCCGAACCTAATATCCTTTCTATTATAGATTGCTTTCTGTCTTGGTTTTTTCTTTACACCATCCCATACCCTCAGGAAGGAAGTGAGAAGATTCCCGCTGGGCTGTGCTCATTTGGCCATTCTTTCCCCCCCCCAGGCTGGATTGCCTGAGAAAAAGAAAAAAAATGGTCGAACGTAGCATGCTCTTAGCGTATATGCCATTTAGACTCGCAAATCTTGTATAACAGTCCGGACGTCAGCCGAGTGCTGTGGATCTACATTATAAGTGGAACTAGCCTGTATATGTTAATCGCAAGCCATTCTTTTTGTTGGTAATATTATCTGCCTTGATACGACGAGGTATTAGACTGCTTCTCTCCCCACTGCGATCTCTGTTGCAGTTTGGGCAGTTTTTTACAAACATGGTGTAGTGCAGGCTCATGCCTGGCCACCAGTACCGTGATTGTAATTCTTCCAGAGAATCTTTTAATTTAAGGTGTCTGTGACCCTCGCCCATGTGTGCGTCTGCGATTAACAAGTTTCTCCTGTCCATGTTTGGAATCACTCTATCCCCCACTCCAGGGATTCGAGCAAAAGGGACGGAGTTTGCATCGATTATGTATGTATAATTGAGTGGATAGTTGATCGGTAACGCTGAGCAGTCGCCTTTTGATGACGTTTTCACCGCCAGCAATGTTTCGCCGTCAATGTATTTTAATGTACGCTTTTTTCGATCTACGGGAGCCGATTTAGTGGCTGCCGCCGCGGCTGTCTCAGCCAATGAATTCCCCACAACGTGAACGCCATCACGTTGATGACTCAGTGAGTGAGTCACGTGAGTCTTTGGTAGTTCTTTCTTCAAAAGAGCTATTTGTTCCCAGAGAAGTCTCTGCTTTATTGGTGCATCTGTGTCATCTTTGTAACCGTTCTGAATCCATGTCTGCAAATCCTTGTTATATGCTTTGACGCAGAAATATGAATCTGACACTATAAGCGTCGGGAATTCGCGATCCGCATTATCTAGCGCCATTTTCAAAGCTAATATTTCAGTTTGCAGTTCTGAATTAGTTTCTACTGAGTGTGATTTTGTTAATAGAGGTCTTAGTTTACCTCCGTGCCACACTTCTTTTGTAATCTCACATGTGGGATTGTATGCATGTTCTCCCCAAACGGAGGGTTGAGCATGTCCGTCTGTATAGATTACACAGGCGTAATGTCTTAGAGGCAGAATGTCGATTGGCAGAGGATACGTTTTTTTCATATTTTAGATTTTTTAATTCTTCTAGTTCTGGATCAAAGAAGTAGTATACTTTGTCCGTTGTGATTGAATTTACCCATTGCAACCAATCTGGATCCAATGTTGTTGTTGGTAAATTACACGGTGTTGTTAATGCCTCGAAGGCTGATTCAGCTGTTCTGACTGTGATATGTCGACCATCAGCTATGTCTTTTTCTCTAGCTATTGCGGTTTGAACTGCTTGAACCATTTTTCCTTTGTTGCTGAATCTCTGTTCAGCTTTTGTGTACAAATGTGATTTGAATGCAATTGGTACCTTTTCTCCCTCATTAGAGGTCAGGTATGTGTATCCGCATTTCCCTGGGATGACTCGGATCACAAGGTTGCGTGTATTATCACGGGTTTCTAATTTTGTTTTAATTAGCATGTCTGTTTGTAAGGATCTCAAAAATTCTGTGTGAGTTTGAGTCCAACTGGATCTTTTAAAGTCTGGTTTAATTAGATCGTAAAGGGGCTTGACCCTTTCTGCGTAATTAGCAATGTAAGTTCTTCCGAAATTTAGGAAGCCTAGAATTGACTGTAGGTTTTTTAGTGTTTTAGGAGCTTGGATTACGGCACATTTCTCTAGGAAATTGTCTGCCAGGCTTTTGCCTTCACTTGATAACTCATATCCTAAGAATAGGACCGTCAGATGGGCAATTCTGGACTTTTTGAAGTTGAATTTGTAACCCTCTGCAGCGAAACCAAGTATTATGGTGTTCACTCTTTTCAAGTGAGTCTCCAAGTCATCATCTGTTAAGTAAATGTCATCGACATAAGATAATGCTTCATCATCATATTGTTGTAGTAATTCTGTTACTCTCGCTGAGAATACCCCCGGGCTATTCTTGTACCCCTGGGCTAACCGACAGAATTGTTTTTGAGTGCCATTTACTGAGAATGCAGTTAAATATCTGCTCTCTGGTGCTATGTTTTGACAAAAGAATCCGTTGGAGATGTCCAAGGTTGTTTTGTATTTTTTGCGCACTATGTTATTCATTAGTGCAGCACTGTGTGAGTTTTGCACTGCAAAAGTTTTGCAACATGTGTTAAGGTGTCGGTAATCCAAAACTAGACGGTACGAATTGTCTGGTTTGGAGACCGGAAACAAAGGATTGTTCATTTGTGAGGTGCAAGTTTCAATCACCCCTTGGTATTCTAGCTGATCTAGTAGTTCATTTACTTGTTTTTTAGCTTCTTGCTTAATTGGGTACTGCCTTTGTGCAGTTGGTTGTGATTTTAACTGGATTTTGTGAGGAGGAGAATCCTCATCCCATCCTACATGATTTTTGTATAAAGCAGGTGCTAAGGCCACTGCCCACTTTCTAGCAAGTGTGTATTTTTTATGAATCGGTATTTGATTCGAGAAGGCAGGCATAATTACTTCTTCGCCATGAGGGCACTCCCTGACAAACTCTGGTGGCCAGTCTTTTTCAGCTAGAAGGATGTCATAGCCCTTGGATAGGTTATCCCAAAATAGTCCCCTTATTTTCCTAGTCTTATCTCCCTCTATACGTAATGTTATCTCGTATATTTTGTGGGGCTTGCTAACTCTGGTATCTGCAGTTTCCACTTGAAGGTATTCATTCGTGTCCACTGTCTCCAGATGATTCATAAGGACTTTGCGAGCTATGCTCACCTCTGCTGCGCTGTCTAGCATTGTCTGAGCCCACTCTCCGTTTTTCAATTGTGTCCTCAGTATTCTCGGCATTGTTAACTACCTTGATACTGGCTACCTTCTTTTTTGGAAATTGTGATTTCTTTTTCAGTTGAGCAGGTTCCTTGTCTTTGGACTTGGCGTGCTCTTCTGATCGTCCTCTTCTTTCCGATTTCTGCGAGGAATTCTGAAAAGATTGAGAGGGACGTGTATCAATGTCTTGATATCTATCAGGTTTTTTAATATTATCCCTATTTCTAAGGTTATATCTATTCCCAGAGGGTTCACTCTGAGGTGACCTTTGTCTCGGGTTTGGAGATTTCTCTCTTCGCCTAGGAGACCTTCCTCTGGACTGGAATTTCTTTTCTTTAGGATTGGATTGTTTGTTCCCATCCCAGTTCTTTTTTGGTGAATTATTATTATTATTAAAAAACATTTTTTCTGGACTTGTAGTCAGTTGCGGTTTTACTGGTATTCCACCTAGACTATCTCTGCCTAGTTCTTCATAGGATTTTTCTATGATTCTGGCAATTTCAGCTGGTTGGTCTGCTATATCTGTCTCTTTTAACCTCTGGCGGATCGCCACGTTTGCTGCTTCACCCTTTATGTTGGCTAGTAATATAGCCGAGACCTGCTTGAAGTCTTTCAGTAATTTCATACCAAGAGTTAAAGCAGGTTCTGGACCATATTCATCTTGAATTTGTTTTAGCACATCTGGTATTACCGAAATGGATGGAACACCGTGCGTTTTTGTGTAGATGGAAGCAAAGACTGTACCCCAAGTGTCACAGTCCTCAATGTGTGGTGCGATTCCCATTGGGAGACATATAGTCAGAATCCTGTGTTTTTCTAGCGGGGTGGTGTCAGGAAACACCGCCTCTATTTGGGTGATTTTCTGTGCCAACCAGAATGGTATCTGTTCCCTTTTAGCTGGAACCTTACCTAGGCAGGATTGGATGTTCTGTGGTGTAATTTTATTTGTGTTCCCCTGGTGAGAGGTCAGCTGTGGTAGTTTAATCGCTGGCTGAATTGTAGAAGTCCGCATTACATACTGAACTAATTGTCTGTGAATTTTTAGTAGTTGTTTTAGCTGTATTAATAGCTCTGGTGCAGTCATCTCGTCGATGTCTGGATGTGGTGTGTATCCGGCTAAGACCGGCCACGTTGCTCCTGGTCTTCCTAAAGGACCGAGCCTTGTAATGTGATTATTATGTTTTAGGGCGCCATCAAATAAGAGCAAATGCTCTTGGAATTTGAGTGGTACTTCCACCTCCTCGAAAGGAGTGTACGTTTCAGGAGGTTCCTCTACTTTGTAATAGTGGAAGTACTTTGTTACAGCATTTGCTGCTGGAAAATGTATCCATGTATAGTATACCTCTGTCTGCCGATATTCGTGTGCCTCAATTACGAATATGACTGTGCCACCTCTAGGTGTCAGTCCATTTTCTATAAGTTTTAAGGTTATAGATCTCCTTTTGGCGACCTGGATGAGTATTATATCCGGGTCTGCTGCTTGCATGGTAGCATCAGCATCTGCTATTTCAGTAGCTAATCTAATTGCCTCTCTTTCTCCATCACTGTCTCCCATTTTACTGACAGGATGGTATTATTTTTATTTGCAGATCAGGTTTCTTTATGGAAACAGAGATTAGATGCACAATATTCTGGAACTGTTTTATCCTTCAACGTTGACTAGACCAAGAACCGTACATAGGAGTTCCCTCCTGCGAGGTTTTGGAGGATATAATAACCTTTCACCCACTCCAGACGTCTTTGGAGTATTTGGGAAAAGGGGTCTGAGTGAGAAAGCACGACTGAGTTACTCTAAATGTCTTACGTTAGTTTTATCGCCCTTTCCAAACACGTTGGGCGCCATGTAGTGTAGTTCCTATTTTCCCAATAGGCTCTGCGCATTGGAATAGTACCTACAGCAGTAAAGGCCTAGGCCAGACGTTAACTAGGTCTACTACTGTCGATACTAGACTTAATTTTTGGGTTTGCCAGCTAAGCTCAGAGTTCGCTAGAAACTTTCTCGAATGTTCAAGGAAGGATTAACTTCCCTGATTAGACAAGAAGGGATTTAGTTTCTGACAACCATAGAACATGACAACTTTGCTCTCCCCTAATCAAGAGTCAATCTCGAGAGTCGTGTGAGCACAAGGCAATTATTTTACTCAGTCAGTACGTGCATTCTTAGTCTCATCAGAATGTAGAGAAAAGGAAGAGACGGGCGTGTTCAATAAAAGGTGTTATTTATTGATCAGTCTCTTTTCTCGTACAAGAGAAATGGATCGATATTATTGCGATACTTATAGTTAAGTAAAGTGCATACATTAGAAGCAATAGTATAAAATAATACTGTAAAAACATTGATATGGTTTCTGAGCCATATGATGTTTAAAATGATTAAAATATATTTACATACACATATACATTTGACTAAACGTACTCAACTGGTGTTTCTAAATACGCCTACCCCGTGTACCTGACCTAAGTCTAATGCGTGGGCGGGAATAGAAAGTTACAGTTTAAGTTAAGTTTGTTTTTGCCAAGTGAATAACTAAAGAATTCTCTAGGAGGGGTTATTCAGTTCTGTACCTGGAATTTAGGATGAATGAGGAATGGTATCTCTTTCTCTGCTCTCGATATTCCAGGCTGCCTGCGAGGGCTACCCGGAAGCGCCGGTGCTGGGTCTCTCGGCTTGAGATAGCAGCGCGTCTCTCAGCGCGTCAGGAAGGCGGGGCTGCTGCCTGCGGGGTCTGCTTCTGCTCTCGGCTTCGGCAAGTATGGCTGCTCCGTCTTGTCACCACGCGTGTGTTTTGCATAGGGCAAGATCGGCAATATTTATACCTTAAAGGTGCCGGGATTGACGTAAGGATGGACATAGGTACGTCAATAAAGATGTCATACGACTTGCTCGTTAGCACATTCTTTACTAAAGTTCTCTGTGAAATCAAAACAATGGCCGCACGGATTATCCAGGTTGTCATAGGTTTGATTTGTTATGAGAACGTCGTATGCCTTATCAGGGGCTGGAGGAATATCGCTTGTCTAATTAGATCTCAAGCGTTATGACCTAATCAGATAACACGTTCCTGTGCCGTAGTGTGACTGCGTCAGATAACGGTATCTGCATCATGGGGAATTTCTTGCCTCATGGGCTGACTGTTAGTTAACTAGCTAGGTAGTTTAACCAGAATAGGGTCAGGAATAGGGGGATCGATTCAGAACCTATAGAAATACACGACACCTCTGTTCTCTATGAGTCCAGTCAACACTGTGTACCAATCCTGTATAGAATGCAGAAGTCCCCATTTGTATGACCCTCACTTTGATTAGACATGTTGCACACTTTCTACAGCTTATGTTCCATCTAACTTTGTTAACTTTCTCAAAAATGATACACATGTGACATCTCTCAATCTGACAGTGTTGCACCATACACATGGTTTACAAAACCGTTAAGTATGAATAGGCAGGAGCATTTATACACATGTCAACTTTTGGGAATATGTATCTAACATCATACCTTACAATTGCAGCCATATTTCCACCAGTGACCACCTGTGTTTGCCACTGAATGATATGTTATGTCACTGTTACAGAGCCAGACACATGGACTCACTCTTTGGAATGGAGAGAGTGGAATCTTACACCAAATCATGTGAAAGGCAAGTCTGACTGGTGACCTGAGTGAGCAAATCTGTAATTAGCCCATTAGATACATTTGATTACACTGAGCAACATAACTGGGACCAAATATTGCCACACTGACCAAGCAAAAGTCCCCAACATAGACGACACCTGATGTTGGGATGTCTAGCATGGGCTTTCCATACTTGAGTGCTCCAATAACAAACAACTTCACAGATTTGTTGAAACCACACTGAGAACAGGCTCACATATTAGTCAAGGTGCTGACACATGTCGAGCTATTACATTTCTGCTGAAAGTTATCCCCATGCACATGTGTTTGCAATTTGTGCTGATCACATGAGCATGGCACTCCTGTCAATACCCTGAACATAATTTCCTCACATATCCCTAATGATCCTTGTGCATATGCATCTTTTAAAAATGAACATTTGGTTTGGCTGACTTCCAACCTGTAAAAGGGCCAGCAGACTAAGATACTACAACATGCATGGTTAAAGAAAGCTGTGCAACAAGACACACGCTCACCCCCTCCTTGCTGCTGTCTGGCTTTCAACTGCCCGACCAGGTCAGGGAAGACGACTGCTAGGATGCGTAGCATGTGGGGGGTCTGGGTTTGGCACCCGCCCCTCTTGCTTGGAAGTGAGAGGCCCGGCTAGACTGCTGAAATCTTCTTGTTCCAGTCATGAAGGTCCTGCCACCTCTTGCGGTAAAGACGGACACGCCGAGTTTCCAACCCAACGTGGCGCTCCTTCCGGGTGATGGTCCTCAACATCTTGGCCCTCTCATGGGAGTTGACCTGTAGGGTTGACATGGTGACAGACCCTTAGTTCACATGCAACATATTTCTGAGTCAGACACTTGCCCACATAGGTCATGGTCAGATTGTCAACAATGTATAAGGGGTAGGCAATTGGCATTATGTGCAGTTGTTCTGTGTTCAATGATGACTCAGTCCCATGAGAACAGTGATAAGATGTTTACCCCTGCACACAACACTTCTACAACAATATATGTGCCCAGAAAAGTTTCCTATACACTGTTAAACTTACAAAAACACAATTTACATGCTTGCCTATGAAATTCTCAATGCTAGTAGATCATGGTAATTGCACATGTCCAATGAAAATGCAGTGTAATCATCACTCACCTGCTACTCTGGTTTGCCATACAGCTGGCGGTACAGTGGCAGGAGTGTGCCCAGCAGGGCCTGGTTCTCCTGCACTGTGAAAACTGGGGCCCTGACCACTCTATGTGCCATAGTATCTCCCAGGGGATGTGGTAACAGCAGCAGAGAGATGGGGAGGTGCAGGAATGATGCAGGTAGTGCAGGCAAGTAAAGTCTCTAAGGAACAGACAGACTCATATATAAACAGAAGAGGCAGTCTTAATTCCATGCAGCCAAAGCGATAGGTTTGTGTCCCATTTTTCAAATCGAAGCAATGCATTACATAACTTGCAGATGACACTCCTACCCATACATTCAAGAACTCATCATCGGACCACAAGGGACTTTGATACATTGATAATGGGAGGTTTCCACGCAATCAGAACACGAGTCGAAATGCGCGTTGGTCACCATGACAACCAACAGCCAATGGCTGTGTCCAGATCGGTTCGGATGCGGCTACCAATCCTTTTCAATACCCACCCACGTCTGTCACCATAACAACTTGCAGCCGATGGCTGTGTCCATATCCGTTCAAAATTGGCTACTGCGTCCTCTGAATACTTACCTGCATCTGTCACCATAACAGCGTGTAGCCAATCGCTGTGTCTGGCTCGTTTCGGATTCAGCTACCACGTCCTCTGAATACTTCCCTACTTCTGTCACATAACAACTTGCAGTCAATGGCTGTGTCCGGATCGGTTCGGATGTGGCTACAGCGTCCTTAGAATAATCCGTTGGCAGGGCAGACATTTCTGTGATTGTTGTATGTGCATTACATGTGTGGAAGCAGTTTTTTTCAAAATGAAATTGACCTTTAAATGAATAAGTCAAACTCCCATGAGAAGTTAGCCTTGAGGGGCACATGACACACTGATTTAGAGGATAATACTAGTGATGCAAAAGTAATACATTTACCCACCAAGGCTTGGTCACAGTGCCAATTACTTTTTGGGGATGTAAAAGTGCATTCTTTACATTTTTACTGAATTTGGGGACTGTGAGACCCATTGTGCAATCTGTGTTATTTCAGACTGTAAATGTTTGGTGTGTGAGTCATGAATAAAGCATTTACCTTTGGATGAGTAGACCGTGACATTATTCAGCCGCATAAGCTTGTGTTTGTAATGTGAATTACTAGTGTATTTGTGTGTCACAGACTTAAGGGGATGATATTTGCAACTCCAACATTGTACATGGTTTGTGTATGTGATTGTATGTGTAATGCAGACATGACATCATGACAGTGTCCACCCTGTGACAATGATGTGCATGATTCACATTGTAGAACGCTGTGTGTGTCAAGTCTCACACATCTCTGTTATTACATGATCCTATTATGGGTACCTTTTAACAATGTAATCGTTCTCACAAACGTTAATGTTGACTTATTGAGTGGGGGGTTGTGGAGTATGTGATGCTTGATCACATTAATGGTGACAGACACTAGAGATTTTTACACTACTGCACTCTAATTGCTGTGTCACCATACCTTGGTAGCAATGTCTGGGAAGGGTACTGATGCTGTGATATGTATCTAAGGTCAGACCTTTTAATTTTAATGTGAATTTCCAAAGTTCACTAGCTTCAGTTGTATTCACATTTTATGTTCTGTTTGTCTCAATGCATGTTGCTTTTTACATTGTGACCTAACACCAACTGTATTTGCACTCTACACATCGATATTGCAGAAGACCTCCAGTGTACAGGCCTGTTCCAAATCTACAGACCATAGAAGAATGTGGCATAATCAGGAAATACCGATTCACCAGACCAATAATTGAACAGTTGTCTGAGCAGTTGTCACCTCATTTGCAGCCTGGTCGCACATATCCAACTGCACTAACACCCAAAGTGAAGATTATGACAGCATTACATATCTTTGCCACTGGTTCATTCCAATACACAGTGACAACATCTGGTGGATTGTCACAAACCATGTTTAGCCATGTCCTTCATGATGTTTTAAAGGCATTGCTCCATTTTCTGGACCATTACATAAAGTTCCCAACACCTGGAGAGTTGTCAGACAGCAAGAAAGAATTCTATGCCTTGGGGTGGATACCCCTTGTCATTGGCTCTATTGATGTCACCCACATTTCATTGATCCCACCACAGGCAAATAAAGTGGTGTATCGCAACGGAAAACATTACCACTCCGTCAAAGTCCAGGTGGTATGTTTTGTTGACATCCATCTCCCACATCAGTGCACGTTTCCCTGGATTGGCACATGATGCATATATCATGAGAAACAGGGTCATCCACCATTTGATGTCTCAGGTGCAACATGACCATGCATGGCTTGTTGGTATGTGTATGTTGTGGTGTATGTTGATTGTATGTCAGATAGTGCTCTGATATCCGACAACTGAATCTGTTTTCTTTTTCAAATGTAAGAGACTGGGGTACCTCAACGAGCCTTAGTTACTTACATCACTCCGTAACCCAGGCACCCCTTCAGAAGTGCCATTTAATGATGCCCATGGTAGGACCCGGCGAATTGTAGATCAGAAGTTTGGCTTCCTGAAGATCAGATTCCGCTGTCTGGGTCAGATCGGTGGAGCCCTCCAATATGCCCCATTGAAGGTGCGCAAGATCATCACTGCTTGCTGCATGCTCCACAACCTGGCTATACGGAAGGAAATACCTCTCATACAGGATGACAGAGACCAGCAGCCACCAGAAAAGGAGGATCCTGGACTGGGACATGATGACAGTGGTGATGATGGTGATGGCATGGATTTGAGACACCAGCCTATCCACACCTTTTTCACATATGTGTTATTATGAAGGGAGAGGAGGTGTCTACCCCCAATTGTTTGTTGTTGTGTTTGCTGGTGGACAATTTGTATGTATGCTTGTGAGTGTCTGAAAATTGTCCTGATTTTCTGTAAGATTTATTTATGAAATGGGCATGTTAACATGTACAGAGTCACCATGAATCCTAGCTAGTTTGCACACTGTAAATCTTGTCCTTCATATGACAAAGTTTGCAACTTTGATCTACCTTAGTCCTGGGTTCCTGACTTTGTTCTATGTTTCTCCTTACCAGGGTACTTTGCCATGTTAACTGCAGAGTTGTGACCTCACCAGACCCATGATGCTGTGACATAATGCAAAATTGAATAGTTGTGGAAATCCCTGGCACGTACTTCCTGCTGAACTGATGGGCATTTCTTTTTACTTGTGAGCATTTTGTAACTGTGTGATGTGATATGACTTTGGGTTAAGGCGCCAGGTTGTATCAGGAGAATAAACCTGTGCTCCATATTGAGGTGTGCCTTGTCTGTTTTCACAAATCCAAAGATTATTCTGAAACAAAACTCATTCCATGGTGATCTGGTTTGCTGGCAATGATTGTTGATTGTGCTTGCAAATGGTGATATCTTTGTGAACAACATACTTAAATTGAATCAGTGGCATGCACTACAGGTTGTGCGATAACCTGGTTGTGTCTATCTATCAAGCTGTGAGAAGGTACATTTACTCACAAGCCAGTAGTTAACATTTCTGGAGTGAATTCCTACCAATATGGTGAATACTTTCTTCTTTGTGATTTTGGGCATCATTTCAGTCTGTACATTTGGGATTCAAAGTCACGACATGAGCAAGTATTTTGTGCAAAGTGATTTATTTTAGTGCATGACATAATGAAATCAATCCACACAATGGTGTTCAACAAAAAAAAGAAAGTGCAGAGAGGTGTTGGTAGTGTTTGTAGATGAAGTCTTCAAAAGTAAAACCACAGTTATTTGAGTCTAAAGTCAACAAAGTCAACACTTGGCACACAATGGAGGATATCAGGAGCAGTTTGTCATTTCCTGGGGGTGATGCATAGCCATCCGTCTCTCAAGGACTCTTCTTTGGACAAACCTTTTTAAATTTTTCTGTGGGACCCTCAGGTTTAGGCAGCGGCCATGCTGCCTCCACCAGAGTTCACATCCCTCCCTGTGGCTTGTTTAGATGTTGATGCACTGGATGATATGGGCACACAGGGAGGTGTGGACATGTTGTTAGCAATCTTGCAGAAGGAGGTGACAATTTCCCTATGCACATGTCGAGGCATTGGTTCTGAGCTGGCTGCAGATGTTTAATGTTCCTGAGTATCCCAACAACATGGACACATTCTCCTTGGCAACCCTCATAGGCATGGATGATCCTGGAGAAGTTTGGCTGCTCCTCATCAGCATCCCCAGCTGCATGATGACCCTGGTCCCACAGCCCCTCCTAACACCCTTACCCACCAGAACAGGACCAGTGTTTGGTGACACAATCAACACTGAGCCTTCTTCTTCATTGACAGGGGTGTTCTTGTCTGCCAACTCTAAAGTTCCCTGTGCTGTTGTGCTGTCAGTGGTGTCCTAGGCTGCTGTGTCCATGAGGAGTCAGTTGGGTATTGTTATTGTCAGCTGAGGCAGGAGTAGTCACAGAGTATCCTGATTTAGCTGGGTGATCCAAACCTGATGGGCCAAGTCGTTCCTCATTGTCCGAAGATGGCCGAGAGACATTGATGCCAGAGAGCTCCTGGTCGACCAGAGTCTGGTACTGGCTGTCCTGGTTGGTTCCGGTGGTGTTTCCAGCTCGCCCTGTCGGTAAAGAAATGACACAATGATTGATGTGAATGTCCACTGCCCCTCAAATCATACCCATTATATAGGCAACTGAACCTAATGATGAGTTAAAGTAGATAGATTGGCCTCCTTCACCCATGATGCTGGCATATGTTTTTGGAGAACTATGTATTTCGGACAAGATTTTTCCATCATGTCCAGCTATGTGCATAAATGGGCATGTTGTGTTTAGTTAACATTACATGTCCAAAGATATTGACTGGTTTGTGACACAGTGTGAACAGCACAGGTGTGTTGGTGTGTCCACATCTTTACTTTCACAGCAACATATTTACTCTTTGTCACCCAATGTATGTATTTTTGAGGACCGTGTGCTTGGCTTAGTGCATGTCTTTAGCAGTCAAATTGGTGTGGCTGCCTTTTCACTCACAGTCTGTTAATTCTGTAAGAAATTTGTTGGAATGGTGTGCGTGAGGTGCTTCTTGTTCCTATCTCATTATACATATGTGAATGGCTGTGAGTAGGAAAATGTGTGATTGCTTAGCTTTGTGCCTACACAGGTCATGTATTTTGTACATTGACTCCAGAGGCAGATACGTTCAAAAACTCTGCTTTCTGCCATTTTGTGGCAAAGAACTTTAATGAACTGAGATTTTAATGGTTCGGATCAAATTGTGAAACTTACACCCCTCTTCCCATCCAGCCCCACCAGGCCACCAGGAAGAGTGTTGTCCACAAAATGTTGGTAAGTGTAGTTGCAGGATATTTGTCACTGGTGGCTGGTGTTTGTAGTCCATAGGCAAATATGGTAGTTGTGATAGGTTCAGACAGCAGTCCCCAGTGTCTGCCATCTTGCTAGTACACATGAACTCACTGTGAGGTAGACATATCGCACAGCCAAAGGTAAAGTCATTGTCTTTGCAGAAAGAAAACGAGAATAAAGGTCCTTGGCATCTTTTACAGTTCGGGATTTAAGATAAGTATTTTTATAAATAAGCTGTCTTTTTAAATACCTTGAAATCATCTGTGCGTGGTTTTCCTAGTAGCGTTAAAACAAGATCTGTGTTACTTGATTTAGCTGTGTTTTCTTATTGTTGCAGGTCAAAGCGCTTTGGGATAAAAACCACAATCAACGGAAGGAGAAGTGGAGCATTGTGGCGACACCGCAGCAACCGTATTCAGCACTGGATCTTCAGAAAGGAAGAAGTGGAACTCAATACATCTGTGCGTCATCGGAAGGAACAAGAATCAGGACCGAAGGAGCGCTGGATTAATCAGGTGAGTGATGCTAAAAAACGAGCGCGAGCACATTTTCCTTGGTAATGGGGTTTAAATTCTTTCGGGGATGGGTGGGTTTCCGGATGAGATGGGTTAGCAGACACGTGGAACATGTAACTCAACGTCAAATAGAGTCAACGTCTTTCTGATGCCAATTGTATCTTGCAGCTGCAAGCGTGCTTAGCATTCTTTATAGGAGAGCAAGTGCAAACTGTTCTTTATTTTGCTCAGCCCACTGTCAATGCCAATACTGCTATCAAACAAAGCATTTCCAACTAAACAAAATGTATTGTGTGCATTGAACAAACAGAAATACAATAGTGAACACTGAGTTCCGGGACTACAGAGTGCAAAAAGAAACACATTATCATCCCAATCATGATGCTACCAAGGGGAAATTAACGTACAGTGTGAGGTGCAAACCCTAATATGCACTCACTGGAGTGGGAATAGTCATTTTTACCCCTCCGCTATCCAACACTTTCCCCACTGTTGTACTCATTGGAGTGGGAATAGTAGTTTTTACCCATGTGCTATCCAACACTTTCCCTACTGTTGCACTCATTGGAGTGGGAATAGTAATTTTTACCCATGCGCTATCCATCACTTTCCCTACTGTTGCACTGACTGGAGTGGGAATAGTGCATTTGATCCTTCAGCTTTCCAACACTTTACCTACTGTTGCACTGACCAGAGTGGGAAATGTAAGTTTAAAGAATTTAAAAAATAGTTTAATGTTTTAATTTATAATGAAATGTTTATTTTTATTGGTATATGTATCTATATATTTATTTGTTACATTTTTATATATTTTTAAATTATAAAAGAAATTAAAATAGATAGTTTATTAATTGTTTTAAAGTAAATATTTATGTATTCATTATTATATATTATGTGTGTTTAAATGACATCGATAATTATAGCTCGATATTGTGGTATGGGGATATTTTAGATGTCAACATTCTGTCAGTGAACACTTCAAAAACGGTGTCCTATTTCTTACCAATCCATGTCCTTAAAAATCAGACACAAGCTTTGCCCTTAACTGAGCGTTCAGAAGTTAGGGTGCCTTTGGGTCCTCTTCTCAGAAAGATGTTTACTGAGTTCTTCATCTACCCTCTGCCAGTCAGTGCTCCTGACTTGTCAACGGTTCTGTTCGCAATGCCAATGCTTTGCATACATTTGTTTGGAAGAGTTTGGCATGGCTGCTTGACAACTGGGCAAAGTCAGGGAAGAGTACAATATCAAATTCTGTTCTCCTCTGCTATATTCTGGCACTCTGCAAATTATTTGAATATTGGGTTAGGAATTTTAGGATTCTTTCAGGACTGGCATCAAGTCCCTGCTGAATAGAGATGTAATTTCCCCGTTCCTTCAAATAGTGTGGCCTAGGTGTTTACTGTGATGCTCTCCTGGTAATAAAGGTAAATTAAGGCTTCTGTTTGATCATCTTTGTGTAGTGGGCAAATGAGTGTGTGCAGACTATGCACTTCAAGATGGCTATCAGTCAGAGCATCATTCAAATGCTCTTGGCAGCCTAAGCTTGAAGGTGCCTAGCTCCACATTCTTTCTTTGGCCCTTTATTAGCAGGTTCTGTGGTTTTTGTTCCTCTCCTCACAATTATATGTCAACTACATCAACTATAGCCTAAAATCTGTGTTGAAACAATTGCTCAGGTGTGTAAACCTTTGTACAGAGAAAGGATCAATCTTTACCCCTACTTGGACAATTGGCTAGTGCCCTTGCAGCACAAGGAAAAGAAGAGGACAGGCTGTCTCTAAATGTTCTGGTCAGTGCTGCCAACTCTTAGTTGCTGGTATCCCAGGATCTATTAAGCAGTTTGCTTAGCCGGCAACCACACAGATCACATCTACTCGGAAGTGGAAGCACATTGAGTACGATCTGGTTAGCTGTGGTTTACTTCCAGGACAAGATGTCTTGCATTAGCTATTGGGGTCTCCATGTCGTCTCCTCCCTGTCTTATTCTGTAGTCATCCATGGTGTTTATGGTGCCATGAGCTCTTTTGCACTTGAGTCCTGTTTATAGGCACATTCTCCTATGGTTGGATTCATTATCACTGCAGAATGAAAACTGGATTCTGGTGTCTCCAGTGGTTTCAAGGGGAAAATAGTGGTGGTTGGGCCATGCTCTTCCGGCATAAGGTCTTCCTCTTCAGGTTCTGGAGCCAACTGTGTGGATCATCAATGTTTCCAGATATGGATTGAGAGCAAAGCTAAACCCACTTTCTACTCAGGGTTTTTAAATAGCCATGCATGAGTCACACTTGAGTTTTTATTGGAGTCTGAGTCTGGGCACTGGTCCTTTAATTGTACCATAATGCTGCAAGGGCCTATATTCTCAACCAGGAGGGTACAAAGTACTACGACATGGCAGAGGTTTCATTCAAGACAATTCTGTGGTGGAACAATATCTGATCTCTAAGTTGACTGTCCTCATAATCCAAGGACTTCAGCATTTATACCAAGGTATTGTTGCTGATCTGCATCAGATTTGATACTCTTGTGCTGGACCTATATATCAGCAGAAACAATTACAATGTTCTCCTCCAGTTCTTTTTGGAGTAGGCATTAACCCCTTCCATGCTCATGACGAGCTCAGCTTGTCATGCAGTACACTGCTCGTGTGCTCATGACGAGCTGAGCTCGTCATGAACAATGGGAAATCTGGAGTAGCAGCACTCAGGGGAAATTGCCTTAGCACTAATGTGGTTAAAGTCGAGATGATTCAATGTCTTTGGCAGGATAAACTACAGTTTACCATTCTCTCTGCCCATTCTTGTCTAGACAATGGAGAAGAATCTGTAGACGTGTCCCCTTGTTGATCCAGGAAGACCTGGTTTGCAGTTCTCTGGCAACTGTCTTTTATGTTTAATTGGATTCTTCCTGTGGTTCCATTCCCCTGCCACACTCCTTTTCTCTCTGTACAGTCACTCCGGATGTTGGCCTCTCAGTGTGGTGGATGAACACTAAGGATTGGAGTGATTGATGCTTTATCTCGAATTGCTCAGATTGCTCAGATGGTGCAGACCCCTAAGTAGTCATCTTCTTAGATGCTCCACAGTTAACACTGTTCTTTATTTAATTAGTAGTGTACAGGACAGGGGATGGTCCTACGCAAATGTAAACTTCTGCAGGCTCTTTAATTCCAGTAGGATGGGTTTTTTGGGGATTCATTGCTGGGCAGAATGGCTGTAAAAGGGGGGCTGTCAAGTCTTAAAGGGAATGTCAAAAGAGGATGTGGAGGCTGTGGCATCCTCTATTTCAAGGATTCTCAGGGGTTTGTTACTGGCATGTCCAATGGTTTGACATGTGACATATTACTGGGGCCACACCATTGGTATTCTTTCTCCAGCTAGAAGGTTGGGGAGCTGGAGGATTGCTATTTTGTAGGGCTCACAATCAGGACAATCAGGACTTTATTCTATCAAATGATACTTACGTTCTGTTTGGGCTACCTTCCTAAAGTGGTTTCTCATTTTCATTTTGAGTTTTTCTTTGATTTCCTTCCTGATCTGATCCATCACAAGGACAGGGCATTAAGATCTCTAATGTGTCCGGGAATATTTGCATTTATCTGAATGGTGATACCCCCGGAAAGTTTGACAGACACTTTATAATGTTTGATGACTCCTTGCAGGCTCACACAATCACCTATTTTACTCTATGTTGGTGGGTGAGGAGTCATGTGTATGAGCATTCAAGTACGGATCTGCTGGTTTATATTTATGATGGTCATAAGAGGAGGCATGTCAGCTTCTTCAGGTGACATTATGACATTAAAGGGTTCTCCATTGTTGATATTCTTGGGGAATCTACATGTACTACTCCCTTGCTTTTGTGTCATGTTACCACTACAGGCCTGATTCCGATCTGGGTCAGAAAGCTCTCCAACCGAGCCAGATCGGGAGTATTTTCCGACCGAGACGGAGTCCTGCAGTCCGACCGAGTGAGTACAATGCTGCTGCATGCTGCCGGACTCGGCTCGGTCAGGCTCCCATAGAAGTCATTGGGAGCTGGTCGTACAACGCGTACATGGGCTCCCATTGATTGAATGGGTACATCTCGTAAAAGGGTGCCCCCTACAGTGGGTACGCGTCGGTGCCATTCGCACCCTACATGTCTGTGTTAGGGGGACCCTTGCCCCTGTGTCCGAGTTGTAAGGCTGCAGGTGACGGGGGGGTTCATCGCGGACCCCTAAAGGCAGCTTCCCACTATTTTGCAAGCCGGAAACTTCGGCTCGATCCGGCTGTCTGACGGGTGCATCGTACTGGCTCGGGGAGGAATTCATTAAAAGATGGCAACACTTTTTCGAACACGCAACACGCAACAGAAAATTAAGACACATATTGTTAGATACTTGACCACGGCAATATGAATAGAGTTTAAATGACCCTGAAAATGAACCATAGGCGCATGATAACAGAACAAAGAACTAGAATGCACCTCTGAATGAGTGAATACTTTTGCCAATGAGAGAAGATATATAACTCGCACCGCTGATAGAAGATTAACACATGGAATGAGTGAGTTGACCTTTCATGATGGTGTTGCGTGTTCGAAAAAGTGTTGCCGTTTTTAAGTTGCTATACAGAACTGTGTATCTCAGCACAAGAATCTGAATGTATATGTTTGTCCTACAAATATCACCCCACTACCCCGCCCCTATGTATGTTTGTTATTTATGTATTACAGGTACCTACGAGACCTATCTAAGAGAAGGATTAATATGTTAATTCTCTCTTTCCTTCACACGAACACACAGTCCTGTTCGAAGGAATTCACATGCACAGAGACGCCCTTGGTCTCTACACTCACTTCACTTGGTCCTGAATAAAGCCCATCCGACCCTACCAGGCGAACAAGGGCTGAAACATGTCGACCTCTTCTTTTTTTAAATAATGATCATCAGTGTGTGAGATACTTTATTCATCTCAGTACACACGCCTCTATTTTTTAAAACAAGACTCGAACCCAGACTTATTAAAATACACTTATTTGGTTGTACGAGCCTATTTTAAACATCTTGACATACCCAACCCTTCACTGATCACTACTGCGGTAACCAGGGGTAACCCTCCGGCTGGAGGGTACATAACCACTTACCTTGATGATTATGCACACACGTGCCTAAGAAGCGGAGAATCAAGATATACCGCTCCCACCTTAGATCTGACACGTGCATGAGGGTTTTTTAATTGGGACATATCAGTACGCTACATGCATACCCAGGTTAAAGCAGGACAAGTGATCCATCCTCATTTTGAATATTTGATTCTGATAAACAAGGAAGCTGAATGGATCACGCTTTCCTTCTCCCTCTACAATTGATTATCTGTAATTATTGGTTAACCTGAGTTCCACTGGAAGTTGATTCCAATGTCGTGCAGCCAGGTGGGAGAAGGTGCGTCCTCCTGCTTTGGTCTTTTTTATTTTCTTTGTTTTGGCAAGAGCAAGGTGTTGTGATCTTAGTGGTCTGGCGGGGAAGTAGAAGTGTAGTCTATTCTGAAGAATAGTGGGTCCTGTGTTATTGAGTGTCCTGTGGGCATGACCTATGACCTTGAAGCAGGCTCTTTGGCGCATGGGCAGCCAGTGAAGTTGTTTTAGGCATTCTTTGGCGGAGCTGTATTTGCCTTTGCTGCATACTGGCTTAGCTGCAGCGTTCTGCACTACCTGTAGTCGTTGAAATAGGTAGTCTGGCATGCCTACAAAAAGTGCATTACCGTAGTCCAGCCTACAGACCAGTAGGGCCTGTGTGACTGTTTTCTTGCTTTCTAGGGAGATCCATGGGAAGAGCCTTCTCAGAAGTTTTAGAGTGGCAAAGCTTTTCCCACATAGGGTTCGAATGTGGGCCTGCATGGATAGTGTGTCGTCAATTGTAATGCCTAGGTTTTTGGCCGAGTGCTTGGGTGCCGGGGCGTCTCCCAGCGTGGCGGGCCACCATGAGTTGTCCCATATGTGTTTTGCTTCACCGAACAGTAGAATCTCGGTTTTGTCTGCATTTAGTTTGAGGAAGTGGTCTGCCATCCATGTGCCAATTTCCGTTAGGCAGTTGTTGAGTCTCAGTTTGCTGTCTTCATGCCCCTTCCCTTGCGTAATTATGAGTTGCATATCGTCCGCATGGGAGCATACCCCCAGACCCCACCGTGCTCCAATTTGTGCCAATGGTGATACGTAGGCATTGAACAATATGGGGCTGAGGGATGCTCCCTGCGGGACCCCGCATTTGAGTTGCTTGGGCTTGGATAAGAAGGCTCCAGGTTGTACCGTTTGTGTTCTGTTCTGTAAAAAAGAGCCAATCCATTCAAGGGCTTTCCCATTCATCCCTTTTTCTTGCAGATTTTCTAGTAGGAGGTGATGGGAGACCGTGTCGAACGCTGCCGACAGGTCTAATAGGATCAGGGCCACAGCTTCGCCCTGGTCCAGGGAATTTCCAATGCTGTCCGTGATAGCCAGTAATGTAGCTTCTGTGCTGTTGATGGTTCTGAACCCTGTTTGAGTTGAGCCCAATAGGTTGTTGTCCTCTAAATATTTAGACAGCTGTCTGTTGATCAGTTTCTCCAGCTCTTTAGAGAGATAGGGAAGTTGGGAAATGGGTCTGTAGTTCACTGGGTTTGTTACATTCGAGCCTGCTTTTTTTAGTAGTAGGGTGACTATGGCTTGTTTCAATATCTCCGGGAAGACAGCTGTATCTAAAGATTTATTGAAAAGTTGCGTGATGGCAGGGGTTAGGATAGGTATAAGCTGTCTAAAGATAAAATGAGGGCAAGGATCAAGGGGTGATCCAGATTTGATTTCCAGCATGGTGCTGGCAACTTCATCTTCTGTTATTGGGGTGAAGCTATTTAGGTTAGCAAGGTTTTTGGGGGAGGAAGTGGATTCTTTCGTGCTGTTGTTTGTGTTAAATGTGGCATATATTTCCCCTATTTTATCTGTAAAATAGTTACTGATCATATCGCAGTTCCTAATTGAGGGGTGTAGGGCTTGGGACAGCAGTTGGGTTTGCACAGTTTGTTTATGATTTTATATACTTCTTTGGCAGAATTGCCGTTTTCATTTATTCTTTGTGCATAGTGTTGTTTTTTTGCATTTTTTATGGCTAGCTAGAACGCTCTGAGCTCGGCCTTGTAGGTTAGCTTGTCCGTATCTGAGCTGGACATTCTCCAGGTATGCTCCCTGTTTTTACAGTTTCTTTTTACAGTTTGATTTCTGGGGTATACCATTTTTGGTAAATAACTCTTTTAGATGATTTAGATTTGATGTTGGGGGTGCATAGGTCAAGCGTATTACTAATCTCGATTTTGAGGTTTAGGGCGACAGTTGTGGTACAGGGGGCGCTGGGGGGGTCAAGAATGGTGTTTGCGGGCCAGTGGGGTTTGAAGACTTCTGAGCTGACAAGCTTCCAGGGTCTGTAGAATTCTGGTGTTGGTAGAGATGGTCTGGTGGGTAGTGAGGGTTGGAGAAACGAGAAGGAGATTACGGAGTGATCTGTCCATGTTGCTGATTTAATCTCCTCAATCGAGATGGTATCTATGTTGGTGAACAGTAGATCCAATGTGTGGCCTGCATTATGTGTGGGTCCTTGAATCCACTGTTTAAGCTGGAGGATGATCATGTCATTGTTTAGGTGTATGGCCGCTTGAGCAAGCAGGGAACATTTGTCAGAGTAGCCTTGCACTAAAGTCTGCATGATGGCCTGGGGGATTGTAAACTACAGCTCCTCCTAGTAGGGTGTGATTGTCTTTGGATACTTGAAAAGCTAGTAGTTTGTGTTCATCGTACGGAGCAGTTGTTATGGGGAGACAGTTGAAGTTGTCCTTAAATATAATGGCGAGTCCCCCTCCTTTCCTCCCTTGTCTGTCCTGACGTATAGTTTTGTATCTTGGAGGGAGGGTGGTGGCAATGTCAGGGCAGGTATTGTCACTTAGCCAAGTTTCAGTAATGAAGACTAGGTCGGGATTTGATTTGTTGATAGTGTCCCAGATCTCCAGAGAGTGTTTTGGTACTGATCTAGCATTAAAATATAAACATTTAATTCTTGAGCCATTTTTCCCTATGTTATGTACGGGTTCTGTGGTCGTTAGGCTGCTCCATTTGCATTTCAAACAGGTGAATGGTCCTTCTGTGAGTTCGGGTGAGGCCTTGATACAGTCCGCGTGGCTGTGTTGGGTATGTGTGTTTAGCTCGGTCAGGGTTGATCTGCGGTAAGTTAGAGTATTCCTAGGGTTGGCTCTGCTGGGAGCAGGGGTTCTGGCCCCTGGTCCCGGTCGGGCGTGGACCACCAAAGCCGTAATAAGGCCCTTAGTGTTAGCCTTAGCTATATTTAATGCAAATGTGAACAAGTGCAAAAGGGATACACCTCTCAAAGTCCATTCAAGGGGCAGTTAGTGATCATGAAAGGGTTCGGGTAGGAGTCCAATGAAGGTTCTGCATTGAGTCTGCAGAAAGGAGTTCGGCAGAGAGGTCCAGCATAGAGGGCTCAAGTAAAGTCCAAAGCCATCTCTCCAGTTAGAGTATATAATAATGCAAAAAGTTTGTAGGTGGCACCCCCTGGGTTGCATTCTCATCAAAAAGTCCATTGTCTTTGTTTCTTTCTCCATGTAGATTCACACATTGAAGACTGCAACCTCCAGGCAAAATCCTACAGTAGACATGGCAACAGCTTCTCCATTTCACACTCAGGAAAACAACGTCTTGCGAAAAGGAGATCGGGGCTAGATGGGTCAGGGGCATCTAGCATGCCAGCTTCTGAAGCGAGGATGCTCTCCTACTTCCCCATTTTTAACCGAGCCTCAAAGCCTACAATTAATACCCCTGAAACTAGAATGACTTTCATGGACAATAATGACGCCACCGATAATCTCCTGTCATGAACACAGGAAGTGTCTAAGGGAACCTCCCCGGCCGCCGGAATCACTGACCTATACTCTACAATCGCGAAGCATAGATCTTTGCCAACAAAAACCAAGAGGACAGCCTCTCAACGTCAAAGCCTGGGCAGGCAAGACAGCATAGCTCAGCCCCTAAGGGAAGTCCTAAACACATGGAACAGCCCAAACAAGTGCTCTGAAAATTCAAAACAAACCAACGTGGATTTCCAAACTATAACAGAAGGTGTACTGACAAGCCCTTCTTTCTGTCATTCGTCAATACTGCTGTGATACCCTGGACCCTGTGGAGGGCGAAATTAGAGATTGTGTGGCTACTACGCAGACAGAAACCCATGAGCTGACTACTCCAGCCGAGGTCTCCAAGTATTTGAAAGCCATGAAAAACGATGGTGCTCCCGGGCCCAACGGCCTTCCATCTGCGTTATTCAAATGTGCGCTGGAAGATTGGGCCAAGCTTTTAGTCCCCTTATAGAACAACGCGTTCACTACCTATCGGTTAGCAGACTCATGGAAAGGCTCGATCCTATGTCCAATTTTTAAGAAAAGAGATCCCTCTCTCCCAGCTAATTATCGGCTCATTGCCCTATTAGATCTTGAGGACAAGGTATATGCCCGGTGTCTTCTCAGGTCGCTAGAAAAAAGGGTAGAGCAAAACCACATTCTACAATACTTTCAAACTGGGCTTCGATCCTCGGCCTCCACAATAGACAACATCAACACTCTAGCCATCCTGAGTCAACAAGCAGCTCAAAAAAACATAATCTCCCCTTTATTGCTGCTTTATAGACTACAGCGCTGCCTTTGATAAAGTGTCTCGCAACACCCTATGGAGAAAATTAGACAAGTGGGGGATCCCTCAGAGTCTGCTAGGAGACCTTATCTTCCTGCATAAGAACACATGGGTACGAGTCAGAACTGGCCCAACGACAGACTCTGCAAAAATTCCAACCTCAGACGGCCTAAAGCAAGATTGCGTTCTCGCCCACCTCTTGTTCAACCTTTACACCGCCGACCTGTGAAGATTCCTGGAGAAAAGCAATCTCCTTCTGCCAAAACTGGGCCTCGCGAAAATGAACCTGCATATTTTGCAATATGCCGACGATATTGTTATAATGGACCAGGCAAAATCTGGCCTCCAACGAGCCTTAAGCACACTCCACAAATATAATACTGCTAACGCTCTAAAAATCAACCAGGAAAAGATAAAAGTTTTGA
Organism: Lissotriton helveticus; assembly: GCF_964261635.1. Lineage (NCBI taxonomy): Eukaryota > Metazoa > Chordata > Amphibia > Caudata > Salamandridae > Lissotriton > Lissotriton helveticus. Next base: position 412,287,399 of record NC_136067.1, read on the forward strand.
TATTCGGCTGTTGCAAGAACAAGAAAAGTTTAAGGTGGAACATTGGGCCCGCAAAGATCAAAACAACATCAAAATACAATTACCTGGGGGTCTGGTTTAGAGAGTCTTCTAGACCATCAGTTTACCTAGCCGCCTTGAAAAAGAGAGCTGGGGCAATAACATACTCTCTGACCCGACTCAACCAGTCCCTGAGTATTCCTTCTGCAGAACCCATTTTGAAGGTGATTAAAGCCACTCTTCTCCCTGTCTTACATTATGGGTATCAGGACTTTCCTGGTGCATGCTCGGCCAGTCTCGACCACGCCCAAGTTTTCATTTATAAATAAATCCTCCACCTTCCGAATTTCAGCCACAGACTACGACTGGAGCTGAGCCTTCAAAGACAATCTATTTTCTGTGAGGCTGATACCCTGAAATACTTTATAAGGACACTAAAAGCCGCAGACAACACTCTAAAAGCCCAGTTAAAATAAATTCTTGCCAGCTCTAGGAATCTGTGGAATCGTCAAATCATAAAGGGTATAAGAACGCTAGACATCGACAACTCATTACTAACGGCAGACACTATTCCATACACAGTCTGGAAAAGGGTTATCAATAAGCAGGTCAGACAAATTTCCTACCGGTTGGACATCCAGGTACAAAAAACATCAACTATCCTGCTTCCCTTGAATAACTCATACCTCCCTGGGGTACCTCAATCTTACCTCCTGGAAAATCTCAACGCAGTGGCCCGGAAGAACATAATGTTCATGCGTCTCTTAGGTCTGCGCTCCACTGCCTTCAACCGATGGGCTCCAACAAGTGAGGAGGGGCCTGCAGACTGTGCAACTACAGGTTTGAATCATGGTTGCATCGTCTGTGTTGTTGTCCCACCCTTGTCGCTCCCAGAAGAATTCTTTTAAAACCCTTATATATAAAAATGGGCCTCAGAACATGTTGGGAGACATCGGCCCTTTGCTTTACTTCCTTAGACACTCAAGTGCTTGTAAGGACTGGAAAATATGTGAGACTCCTGGACAATCTCTTTTTACCTTCTCTGGCCCCTGCCCTTCCAGTTCCTCCCCCCCAAATACTTATCACCAACTTTTTTCCCCCCTGTCCTTGTATTCCTGTACTAATTAATTTTATTCTTGGCTCTGGAAACCTGTTACGTGATTATAATGGTAACTACAAGATTGTCTTGTTAATTATATGTGTATGAACTCAAACTTGATGGTTTCTTAGTTTTTGCTTTTAACGTGGTAACTGCGCTATGATGACACCCTATTGCAATGGTTTCGATGAACTGTGCTAATTTAATAAAACCGACAACCACCCAGGTTAGGGAATAAAAGTCATTTCATTAATGTCCCGATTTCTCGTCTGCCCGGCATCAAGGTCTATTTCTCAAGCATGTACAAATGTATGATGTATAATGCATGTGAATACCTGCAAGAATTGCTGAGTTAGCAGACATGAAATTATCTTTATGCAGTGTGATGAAGTACAGGACTTTAGAGTCAGACTAAGTTAAACATTTTATTCAATGTTGCACATTTATTATGCGTGTGTACAAATTAATATGAATAAACCTCAATTAATTAGTTCATTTATGTTTATATTGCATAACACATTCTCTAAATAATCACATGTCAAAGACAAGTATGTCTGAGAACTATGTTTCGATGTGCATACATGAAACATTAGTGCACATGTTACATATCACATTTCCTGTTGCTTGCTGCAGGATCTGGCACATATAAGAATGATCATTAATGACTTTTCATATGATTAGATGTAATTCAGACAGTGTAGCACATGTTCAGGAAATTCAAATTTCTACATCAATGAAAATACATTGTTACTGAGCTAGGTTGGTTTTACTATTAATCCAGCTCAATTAAAACATCTACATCAACATGGTTAATCACATATTCATAATTAGATTCTCTAAATCTACAACAAATATATTCTCATAATAAATCGAGTGCAACTTTTATTGTGAATCATTGAATCTCATAAGAAACGTGTGCAAGGTGCACATTCATGTCACCGCTCAGTGAATATTTTCTTGTGTAACTTGTCATATTTTGTGAAGGGTAAAGAGTGGAGGGCTTTTGCTCTGCACCAAGGCTGAAAGTCCTTCGGGTTTGAACCACTCAACATGCAAATTAGTATTCTGGAGGTCTGGATGTACCTTGTAAGTGCTAACCACATTGTTTCAATGTAATCCACAACTACATGTTGTCTGGTCTGATAAATAACTGTCTTGGTGTCAACAGCACTATATTTACACACACAGCCACTGGGAATATACCCAATTTGTGTTTGATTAGGCCGTGTCTTTGATCGTAGCTCAAAGTGAAGAATTAAATACTTACCCCTTCAGGGTCAGACGGGGGCAAAAAATAGACCCAAGCGCCAAAATAAAAGTGGTCCTTCTTTAGCCACTCAGATAGCTAAAAAGTGGCTAACATTTACAAACAGGGGCAGTTTTGAACTTGTAAAGACATGCTGTATTGGTGTTTTGCAAGGTATGGGAGAATCAATGTTATGTTAGATACATTTATAGAGGTTGCAAATCATCTTCAAAGGGATCTCTCAGTGCTTGTGCAGCCTTCAGGTCACAGTTCAATGTAAACATTAAAGGTAAATAGCTATGTTTTTAAATGTTTTTTAAAATAAAAATAAGGGAGTGCAAGAGCGTTGGGGCAGAGGTAATTAATTCCAATGTTGAGGGGCCTGGAAAGAAAAGGAATGGCCCTCATGCCTGACTGTAAGAATACGTCTCGGATATAACAACGGTAACTTGCTATATCTGAGATGGCAGTTTGGAATGTATAGCTGCAGTTTGTTTTTCAAGTAAAATTAGTAATTTCCATGCAAGGCTTTTAAAACTCGACAGAGAAGATTAAAAAGAGCATACTTTTTTATGGGAAGCCAATGGAGGGGGCATAACATAGGTTTAGATGGGGAGCAGAAGGAAGATTGCAGACCCGGTGGGAAGCAGTGTTCTGAACAACTGGGAGTATGGAAAAGAGGCTTTTGTTCATTGCAACCATAAAGGCATTCCGGTAGTCCAGGCAACTCACTATGAGTGCTTGGTTTAGAGTTTTCCTGGTCTGCAAAGGTATCAATTGGAAGACTTTTCAGAGAATACACATCAACCTAAAACATATTCCAGCAGTTGAGTTTACATGCTCTTTTATAGAGAGGTTGCCATCTATTAGTACCCGCAAGATTTTGACCACCTTTTTTGGGTGTTGGAGTCTCTCACAATTCAGTCGGTCTCTAAGCATCTGACCAGACGGCATGTGCCTTCCCAAAGAGCAGAATATCCATCTTACTGGAATTAAGGTGAAGGAAGTTAGCCGACATCCGGGAACTGTATCATGCAGTCCCTGAATTTGTGTTGAGTGGACTCAGGGTTGTGCCCCATGGTGATGAAAATGTGTGTGTCATCTGCACTTGAAATAACATCAAGGCCACATGATCTAAAAACTTTGGCCAAATAAGCCACATACATATTGAAAAGAATGGGCTTTACGGTGGATCCCCGAGGAACCAGCTTATATAAGGCCATGATTCTGGAGTTAAAGAAATCAAGCTGTACTGCATGTGTCCTATCCAATAGAAAGTTTTTCAGCCATCCATATGCTTTGCCTCTAACACCGATCTCCCCAATCTCTGGATTAGGGTTACATGAGAGATGGTGTCAAAAGCTACCAATAGATGAATTTGTGCTTGCTGCAGGCAACGTTTGTGGTAAGAAAATACACATGCCACATAACCATACAACAGGTCCTCAAACAATTGAAAAAAAGCCTATACACTGACTGGTCAGAAGAAACCTTCTAGCACTACTAGATTGCTCTATATTCCAGTCCAACCCTGACCCCCTACAATATTTGCCTCAACTGTCATGAATTACCTATGATCAGGAGTGAGAATGCCATTGGCACGCAACTACCCACCAACCTCGCAGCTCCAATATGTACCTCAAATTTCATAAATGGTGTATCATAATGAGTGAGAATCTTAATCTGTACTCATATATCTGAACTTGTGCAGACAATGATGAATACACACATGGCAAACTGAACAAAACATAACAAATTGGTTTGTGAGTTTTCCCATGCCCAGCGTTTGTGGACTGGGTTTGTGATTAGTGATGCATATGCTTTACGTTGTAATATAGATTTAAATATAAATAATAACATCAATTCATATCAATTAAGAAAGAAAACCTTCAAATACACAGATGTATGATATACCTGTTGTTAGTTTTCTAAATTTGATTCTTCATTAACAAAGCTCAATAACTTCATGAAAATGTTTCACAATGAAGAATCAGAAATAATCTTGCATCTTCTATTATAATAATAATTCACAGAAAAGCATATCTAATGTGTCAAAATTATAATCACACATATTTTTCCAATTATCGCTGGCTAAATTTATAGATGTATCAAGGAGCTGTTCAACAATGTTTGTTATATTTGATAGTGGCAAGAAGACCTGCCAATTTACTTAGTGCCTCTGTGGGTCACACAATGTTGACTCTCAATGGCAATCCCAATCACACAGTCTCCTGGTTAAGAACTGATATGACACGGTGGGGAGAATGTGACCTGGAAACACCTGTGCATGGTGGTTTCCCAGTTTCTTTGTGGAAGCTGTGTACAGCTGATGTCCATCAAAGGGTTGTTACCTCCATAGGAAAGCAGCAGCTATCACAGAAACATTACTTTTCTGGTGGGAGAGGGCGGGTATGGTAGCTCTCCGGCAGTGCTCAGCATAAAGCCTTGTCCCCTCTCTATGACTACACCCAAAGAGAACCTGCTTATTGGATGGTGAGAGTAATTGGCTCAGGGCTCTGCCCCCTCCCAAGAAGCTGTACTCTCCAAGTCCCTCCTCTAACATGGGGAGATTTGTTTCAAAGTTGGCAGCTCTGGGGCAAGATAAGTTTGTGTTACCATGTGCATGGAACTGTATTGTAAGAAACCTTTATTTAATTCTTTTACTTGAAAAAAAGTTGTGAATCACCGTCATTTTACCCTGTGCAACATGTTCAGCCATACCACCTGAGTACCCAAAAAAGAAGTATTGATGACAACCACTTATCCTTTCGCAATGCTGCCCATTGCGGGCTTCTTTTATGTGTACTGTGTGTAGAAAAACTAATAGAATTATCCAAATGTTATTCATTATTTATGTTAATATTTGCTTTGCAAATATACGATAAGTGCATTTCATAAATGTAATCCTTGGATCAAGGGAAGAATTGTTTCCATAAAAATTCACAGCAATATAATGTTCATCAGAATTTGACACATTATTTATAGAAAAAATATTTAAATAAATATAAAATATCCAAGTTCATTCACTGCCCAAAAATTAAAACAATTATCATCAAAAACCAAAGTAATAGTCTTAAAGTTGGTGTGTTTTCTTCTGTTCAGTGAGTAAATGAAGTCTTAGGGGGATGTTCACAAGGACCTATCTCGGATTTATCTTCCACCTTAACGCATCAAAGGTGGAGATAGATTTAACATTCCATTCACAAGCTGGTGCAAACTGCAGACATTGCCAGTATTGCCGCGATAACTGCCCCAAAAAGTATATCCACAGTGGACACCACTAACTAACCCTAATGAGATGCAGTGTAGGTGTTCCCCATGCAAAAACACACGAAAAAAACACAACACCACTTTCACAACGAACTGCCAGATCCGCAATGCGAGTCAAAAGCACGCAATAAGCAGCAGGTATTTTACCCCTGCCTCCTGCAGGTATAAAGCAGGACGACTACCTGCAGTAGGCAACAGAGCCCCGCACACAGCCACACCCGAAGAACAAACGATGCTTGGTTTGGCCATTAACATCAGTCCAGGGCCTCTTGTTCTCTTCTATGTCCTCCTCTACCATGTGACGGCATTCACATGGTCAGAGGTGGTGTGCCATATTTGCCTCTTTCTTGCCAATGACACTTTGGAGGTGACGTACATTTGGTGGTGGTGTTCTGGCTCATCCCTGTCTTCCTCTTCCTTTTCTCATTGGCCTTCCACAGGGCCTGTATTCCTGGGTGTTCCTCTGAGGGGATTGTGGGGTTCATGTTGTCCTCTGCAGTGGGTCAGGGTGCATCCGTGGTACTCCGCAGTTGGTGTCATTTTTAGTGGCATTTTTCGTCTGCTGTTCTTGAGCTTTTTCCCGCATTACGCATGGGTATTGTTGGCCTCTCGCTAGTTGTCACTGTTTTCTTATCGCGTTTGGACGTATCACATCTTTTTATGCGTTGGGGTTTGTGTTTTTATCTCCGTCGCGGTGGTTGTATCGCAGACATTGGCGGCGTTTTAGGGGGACTATCGCATAGTACCGCCGTGTTGTGAATTCCACTTTAACACTGGGTTATTTTCCCACGAAAGGCTGCGATGTGTAAAGGTGCGTTAGCATTTTTTGTTGATGTTTAGCACACTTTCTTTTGAATATACCCCTGAGAGGTATATTTATAATGATTTCATGTCACCCTTGCACTACGCAATGGAGTGCATGGGCGACACAAAACCTAGAATGACATTTACCACATTAATCTTTATTCGGTTTAGAAAGAAACCATAAAGATACACATATACATTTTACAAAGTTAAAACATAATAAATAAGTAATTAATAAATTATTAGATTTCGAATTGAAAATGCAAAAAAGCGCAAGTTTGACAAATGGTATACAATACAAATGCCGAAGAAATTACAGTGCAGTTGGTGCAATAATCAGCTTCTGGTTTGGCAGATAAACATTTGTACACCCAGAGGTAATCCTATGGTATCAAGGCTTATTAAGGTGTATGAGGTGCAGATGATGACTGCTGACAATATTAGTGTGCAAATATAGCAACATATGTCCAGAAGGAGAATACATCCCAAAAAGAAAAACAGCCATCAGAGTTCCAGACCCTTTCTCATGCTTGTAAGGTTAACTGCAGATGAATATCTGCTTAGACTAAAAACTATTTTCTGAGATGTATCTACTTTTAAACTCTCAGAGCTTTTAAATTTATCTTACATTCAAAATTTAGCATAAAGGTTGAATCCACTTTTCCCTAGAAGTCGCATAGGTTGGGCAAAATATAGTATTTGGGAGTCATTTTCAATAGCATTTTGGGAGCAGAGGGAACAGAGACCATCCCTATCATCTGTGTTGCTACCCGTCCACTTTGATGTACTGTGTTTTGTTCTCGAAACATCAAAGTGGAACTTCATATACAGTGTTTTGGCTATCGAAGGTTGTATTTCGTCTAAATATTCCTCAAAGGCAGGCAGAGGTTTGGAGGATATAAACTGCAATGTCAACCTCCCTAGCTTTGAGGAGTGATGCATACTGTTGCCTATGTGCATCCAATATGTGATTTTTAATACAGATTTTGATAGCCGCAAAAGAGACTCGGAGCGTCCCATTATCTATGCAAACCTAGTTTATAAAACCAGGTTTGAATGTATCGGACCCAGGGACCCAGGGAAGCCCAATGCTTTGATCGAATTGCAATATCTCGATTAACCCAGCTTTGTAATTTTTTATTTCTGGTGTGGTTCATAAGCGGACCCAGAACAACATTGGTCTTAGCGCATCTTGATGATCAATGCACCTGATGTTTGTGTCAAATATAGTGGGAATCAATGGTGTGCATGTCAGTAATTTTAGCAACATTCTCAGTAATGCTTTCTCCTCCCTGGTTAACACTTCATGATTATCAACCCCCCAAAGCTCTGCACCACAGAGGATCACAGATTGTGCCCTATACTTGGAAATTTCTAGTGCTGTTGACACTGCCTTTGATAAACCTCTTTGCTGTTTTTGCACCAAATGCCATGGCAGATTGTTTCAAAACTAGCATGGATTTTTGAATGTGAGCTTTCCACGGTAACTTCGTATCGAGTGTAATGCCAAGGTAGTTAAAATTTGCAACATAATCCAATTTTTATTTCTGTAATACAATGTTTTTCCTTAAAGATTTGTGCTGGTTAATCACCATATATTTGGTTTTGCTTACATTTATTTCAAAGCCCTTTGACATACAGAAATCATTAAAGGTGTCTAAAAGGGCTTGCACACCCTTAGGTGTTTGAGATATCAACATCGTATTTTCAATAAAAAGTAGAGCTGGCATTGGCACCCCTCCTGATCTTGGAGAGCTGTGGTTACAACCCTAAACGTATTGCACAACATTATTTATATATAAAGAAAACAGGGTTGGTGCCAGCCCACAACCCTGCCTTACCCCGCTATTTATTGGTATTGCATCAGTTCCCCCCCGGATCTCCATCCCATAGCAATTTCCTAAGAATAAAATCAAAAGCGGCTTTCAAATCTATAAAGCTATATACAAATGTCCTCTTTTTATAATAGTGTATTTCCAAGCTATACACTACATTCTAAAAGCTTGGGCTATTGTGCTGGTTTTTGTTCTAAATTCAGCTTGATATTGGGATAGAAAACTGTTTTCCCCTAGCCAAATATTAAGCTTTTCCAGAATTTGTTTCGCGTAAACCTTTTGTAGGGTGTCTATTAGGCTTATTGGCCTATAGTTTGCGGGGTCTTGTCGGTTTCCTTTCTTGAAAATAGGTACTATTTCGGCTCCCTTTTAAGAATCGGGCATTGCACCACCGTAGCCAAGGCATTGCAGAATACATTCACGTATGGTGCCCAAGCTGCATTTTTGTGTCTTAAGAGATATCAGGCCCTGGTGCTTTCCCTGGCTTAATACTTTCTATTGCGGCCTCTGTGTCTTCTATTGTAAAAAAGGAATGCTGTTTGAGACCTGCCAATGAATTTCCTGTATGTCATTTGTTGCTGGATCTACAACTTCAGAGTATAAAGTTGAGAAATGTCTGCTCCATGTGCCCGGAATCACATAATGATCTAGGCATGGTTGCTAGTTCTATTTCCCTGAGCACGTATGTTCCAGAAACCAGCATGATTCTTCTTTTTTGATGCTATAATTAGGTAATTCCACTTACCATCTTCCCAATGTTTCTTAGCTTGTACTACTGTTTTCTTATACTTTGCCCTATTAGCTCCTATTTTCTGTACATTGCTTGATTTGATTGCCCCTAATAATTGGATTTTTGCTTCTCGACAAGTCTTGTTAAGCCATGGGTTATGAATATGATTTTTTTGTACAGTTTGACCGCTCTTTCTTTTGGCAGTTTTAACTCAAGAGTGGCTTAAACTTTTCCTCCATAGTATGATGGATCTGTGTGATTGGTATCTTACCTGATATGTTTTTTGTGTATGGTAGGAGAATAGCCGAGAATATGTTATAAATCTTAGTCATAGTTTCGCAGTTGTCTGCTCTAGCTGGCCATTTAAAGCTCTGAGATTATTATTGAGAACAGGTTGTAGTGTGTTCCCACTGTCAGGATTCTTCCCCTGTACCCATTCTTTGAAAAAGGTTCCCCCCAGTATTAGGCATAGGGGGTTGTGATCGCTATCGTCGTCAATTTTGCTCCTAGTAATGCCTTTTGGAAAAGATTGCGGGGATGGTTCTAGGGAGTGGCACACTGCAGTCAATTCTGGTCGGGGTTCGGATGCTAGTTGCCGTGCCCCCACTGCTATTTAGTTGGTTACCAGTGCTCGCACAGTGGACATACAGCTAGGACGCTGCTAGCTGGCGCAGGACTAAAAATTGCCTACCAGTAACCTTGCTTGTATCATTTTAAAACTTTGTGATTTCTGTACTTTCTTAAAGAAACATTAGCTACTCACTATTTCTGTGCACTCCCCGCCCTGATCCGCCGCGGCAAGTGCCGTTTGCTCGGAGGGCTCCCAGGAGTTGCACACTAGTTGTCGCTCCCCCACCACTATTTAGTTAGATGACAGACCGCACGCGCAGCGGACGCACGCAGCAGGCGCACCAAAGGCAATCCCGTCTGCGCCCGTCCGCGCCTGTACCGAGCCCAGGGCCAACCCACCCTGGCCTAGCTTCCTCAGAGTTTAAAGTAATAACATACTCAGGTAGCAATCTCAAACATCTTCGTCCTGCAATTAGATGCCCTCCTTTGGAGCTAGATGTCTCCCCAAACGCCCTCCCTACCACCTGCCCCAATTGTGATTTACTTTTACTCACTCAGCCCAGCTCAGTGGTCCCCCAAGTACACTCTCCCTTTGCCACCCATGAAACTATTAATGCAACACACACTCACTTGTCAAACAGAAGTGTGAGATACAAAACTTTATTTCAGAACATGACCTTGATTTTCTTTTTATATCCGAAGCTTGGACAGACTCGTCATCAGAACCTGACCTCACGGCCGCCACTCCTGAGGGTTATGCAGCTGTCCGATAAGACAGACCCTTTAAAAAGGGTGGTGGACTAGCAATAATCTTTCGCAGTAAATTTTCAATTAAAATTGACAATATATCTCTTCAGACTTGTAAGGCAATGAGCTTCTCTATTTTGCTTGCCCCCTCCCAAATCTTCAAAGGCGTTTTACTGTAACGGCCCCCAGGATTTCAGAGTGCTTTTCTTACTTCAATGAATAATATGCTGGAACCATTGGCTACTGAGCCCACTCTCACTATTGTAGGTGACTTCAATTTTCATTTTGAAAATCTCACCGATAATGATACAATTATGCTACTCTCAGAATTAGAAGCATTGGGTCACTCACAACGAATATCTGACCCTACACACATAGCTGGACATACGTTAGATGGCCTTTTTTCCAACTCTAAAACAATCTCTTTACAGAGTATTCTTCCCCTGGTCTGGACAGACCATCATGCTATCATATTCAATTTTTCTTATTAATAAAAAGCCCATTTCTTGTATTTCTCTACCTCCCTATATAATTACCAAAGGCTAGAAGAGTACAGATCCCGAGCTCCTTAAAGCACATCTAATTTTGACTCAACCAGAAGCCTCCTCAGATCCTGATTTAGCAGCATCAAACTACTCTAATTTGTTGAATAATGCATTTGATTTGCTGGTACCAAAGAAGACTTTTTCGGAAAATCGTTGCTCTCCATCGGCCCCCTGGTTTTCGAAAAAACCCTGAGGGCACAGAAAAAAGTGTGCAGAAACTGTGAAAGGCAGTGGCATAAAAATTATAACACTCAAGAGAAAATTTGCTATAAAGAGTCACTCAATAAATATAAACTGATGATTGCACTGGAGAAAAGTAAATGCTACATCACTCAGATTGAAACTGCCCAAAACTCCAGCAAAAAGCTGTATCAGGTAGTTGCGAAATTATCAGGACAAGTCTCAAATTGTAATCCAGCTCCCTCTCAGGCATTATACGACTCCCTGGCTGATTACTTCTTTGAAAAGGTTAATGACATCTACACCAATTTCTCATCTCAAACTCAAATGAATAACCAGCCTTTAAATCTGGACCCCACTGAATGCGCTCATTCTTTAGTGAAATTCGAGAGTACTACACCTGAGCAGATCTCAAATGTAATCGCTACGATCAAATCGGGCTCTGCCCTTGTCCCCATCAGTACTTAAACCACTGGCTGACTTAGTAGCGCCAACATTGTCTAACATCTGTAATGCAATGCTTTCATCTGGCATATACCCCAAGATGTGTAAAAAAACATTATTAAACCTTTACTGAAAAAACCTAATCTAGACCTGAATGAACCAAACAATTACAGACAAATAGCTAGTCTTCCCTTCCCAGCCAAATTTTTTGAGAAAGTGATTAATACCCAGCTCTCCAAACATATTGAAGATCACCAACTTCTGGATGATACTCAATTTGGCTTCTGTAAAGGCCACGGAACAGAAACTGCGCTAATTAAAGCAGCAGAGGACATAAGAATCATCCTCGAACAGGGAGGGATGGCTGTCCTTATACTGCTAGATCTTTCAACAGCTTTTGACATGGTCGATCACACCATCTTGATCGACCTTGTTTCACACATGGGCGTTCAACAGAGAGCCAGAGCCTTACTGTCTTCCTTTCTTACTGACCGTATACAATCGGTAAACATCGGCCCTTTCAATTCATCTCAATTGGCCCTCCCGTGTGGTGTCCCTCAAGGATCATCCTTAAGTCCGACACTTTTTAACATCTATGTGTCGGACCTAGCTAAAGTCATTAAATCACACGGAATGGGCCTTACATCCTATGCCGGTGATACTCAATTGGTGCTTTCTGTACATATTGATGGCGACATAGTAGCAGCTAAATTTCAGACGTGCATGCTCGCCATCAGTAGCTGGATGACCACAAACTGTCTTAAGTTGAACTCTGAGAAAACAGAGGTAATGATACTCGGTAAATTTTTGCCAATGTGGTCTCCCAGTTGGTGGTTTTCCTCGCAGGGTCCTCCACCAGTTCTAGTTACTAAGGTCAGAAACCTGGGCATCATATTTGATGACAGGCTGTCTTTTGTACCCCACGTCAATGCCATGGTATCATCTTCATTCCACAAACTGCGAATGATAAAAAAACGACTACCAGTCTTACCCCTAAATGCGGGGAACACATTAGTTAGCACTCTAGTAATGCCTACTATTGACTACTGTAATGGTCTTCTTATGAATGCCCAAAACAAAGTCATTCATAGACTTCAGCTTGCTCAAAACTCTGCAGCTAGAATACTATCCGGAACTCCGAAACAAAAATCCATTTCTCACATTATTCGACAATATCACTGGCTTCCTGTGAGAAACCGCATAAGGTTTAAGGCCCTATGCATTGCCTATAAGGCATCCTGCAAATCTGGACCTCTGTTCCTCAACAAAGCTCTAGAAGCTTACACTCCATCTAGGGCCCTCCGTTCCTCTACAGAAAATCTTCTGATGGTCCCTTGCACAAGAACTGTTTCTTGGGGTGATAGGCACTTTACCATGGCCACGGCAAAACTCTGGAACACCCTTCCAGCTGAGATTAGATCCAGTCAGTCTTTATTGGTCTTAAGAAAAAAGCCAAAAACCTGTTTTTTCAATCACTAAGCTCCCTGTTATATGGTACATGTCAGCTGTCCTTAGCGCCGAGACACCCACGGGTATTTGCGCACTTTATAAATCTAAAAAATTAATAAATAAATAAAGTATATGCACTGGGCTATCTGATGGTCACCTACCTTTACAGGCCCTTAATCCCTGCCCCATTGCAAATCGAGCTAGCTGTATCGCTGCGGTTGTGCAGGGAACAGAAGCACCAGCCTCCAATATCGGGATCCCTCTGAACATGTTTTCTTCTTCCAAAATGTTCTCAAGGCCCACTATTGGCTTGCACTTGCAGTTGAAATCCTCTCCTAAAATTACCGATATAGTGGGATTAATTGAACCCAGTAGATTATCCAGCTGTTCTGTCTCTGACGATTCGATACTGGATGCCCTCGGTCTTTTTTTTTGCGTTAAACAAATAAACAACCGCTCTATCAGGATTCTTTATTTTTATGCCAATGATTTTCTCGGGTTGGTATTTTTAGTTCCTCAACTTCGATCTTTAATGCGATCCGAACCCATATCGCTAACCTCCCTGATGGCCGACCTTGAGCTGATTGTACTGCGTTGGCACTAAATGCACTATAGCCCGTTTTGTGGGGTGGTTCCAAAGCCCAGGTTTCTTACAATAGGCATATATCATATCATTCCATGAACTCCTGCCTTTCGGGGTCTAATAACTTTAATTTTAGTCCTGCTACATTGCACGATATAAAATGCTTTGTTGTAGTTTGTAACGGGCTTGTCGATACAACGTCTGGTTCTATTGCTACATGGCTAAATTGGGACATCTCCTTAGATCTTGTGCAACAATATTCTATTTGTTGTCTCCCGCCCACATTAACAGATACCTGTGTAAGGGTCTGAGAGAGCCCCTTCTCCCCAACATTGATTGGTTGTTGCTTCCTTAGTCGACGGCGTCTAGGTCGGTTTGTGTCTCAGGGACCCTATGTGTTTCTTTAAGATCTTCGTGCTCTAGCTGTCTTTTACCATCCATAGAAATTGGTTGATTTAGCTCAAATCTTATCATAGAGCTTGAATTTAGGGGTGCTCTTTATTCCAATTAAATTAGTTCATCGATCAATCTTTGGGATTGAAAGGTAAGTAATATTGTCTCAAAGGGATTGTTTTTATTTGCTAGCCTTTCTGCACTTATTATATCAGAACGCATCAATGAAAGTCAAGCACCTTGTTTCTTATCCAATATATGGCCTTGTTTTTCAGTGAATCCATATTTTTCCTGTGTGAGGAGAGGGTTAACTTTGGGACATTAGTCATGAAGATTTTGTGCTCCGTTGGTCTTAGAAAATCGCAATATTTGTTACTGACTTTACATTGCCTAAAATGAATGTGTCTATTGTGTGGATGCTGTATCATTTGCTTTGCCTGCTATGCATCTTCTCCATTTCTATTTAATGGTAGACTTGTTTCAGGGTTATACCCCCCTTTAAAGTTGGGATTCATTCTATTTTTGTTGACATAGCATACTTCACTCATAGCTCTTGCTCCAAATGTATCCCCACGTTCTATATTCACCCTTTCTTTAGCTGATTTCCTCCTCTCCCAGTTGTTATTAGTGACGGTAATTCCCCTTTCGTGTAGCATTGCTTTAGTGTTCCCCACTAGGTTCTCATCATATCTGTGGGGATGGGCAACCTGATTTACTGCTTTGGGGGTTTGGTAATTAACCTTTAGCATTGTGTTGTGGACCTGTGCCCCCTTCGTAGTATCCTGTTTTCCCATATTTCCACTAGAGGTCTTATTAGCAATTATTATTTTTACATTTGCGACTTCTTCCTGCAAGGTGTCTATCCTCTGTGTCAATTTTACAATCAGCTGGGCATTATCAATAACATATGCCCCATCACTCGCTGTTTTCTTCTCCTTTATGGTTGTATGTCGTTACAACGCATTCCGTTGCAACGCATGCCTTTACCACACATGCGTTACTACGGAATGGTTTTTGTTCACATAACCTTTTCCACGAATATTCCTTTACCATGCATAGATTTACACCGATTTTCATTGTAAATTTATTCATGACCCCCCAGCCCCCAATCCTTCTTATATTTACCCCTGCTCTTAACCCTCAATCTTTTTTTTAACTAAAATTCCCCTTACCTCTTCACGTTGTCTCCTGTCCTTATTCTTTCTTTTTGATTTCAGACGTTGTAAAGAGGAAGTGGAAGTTTCTTTCCGTTTCCTCTCTAATGACGCTAATTGCCTCCACTTCGCCTCACATTAGGTGCGTTTTCTTTTTGGGGGGGATACTCCCTCCACCCCCTTTTTTATTCCCTCACTTTTTTTGGGGGGGGGGAGACCCACCAAGCCCCCTTTTTCAAATTTTCGCCTTTACAACACATGCCTTTACTATGCACCTCGTAGTAAAGGTATGCATGGCAAAGGCTTTCCTGGTAAATACGCATGCATTAAAATGCATGCGTGGTAAAGGTTTGCGTGGAAACGGCCGCGTTGTAGTAACCATATCCCCTCCTTTAGGGGAATGGGGTTTGTTTTTGTAGGTACTTGTTTGAGCATTCTATTGTTGGTATACCCTCCTCGCCCCCATCCTTATGATGGGGGCTTCTGTAACTATCCGATTTGTGTCCTGTAATGCTTGTATTCCTCTATTAACAAACTGCATCTGATCTAGCTGGAGAATAACTATTTTAGATGGTAGTGCTTCAATAATTATACGTGTTTTGCCTGATTCTGACACATTACCTGTCTGGGGTCTAGCCTCACTTTTCTTATAGACGGTTGTGATCTTAGAATTTTCTTTACTAGATGGTTTGTGTTTACTATTCAATAGCGTCTCAACCTCTTCAATCAGGTCATCTATTTTTTCTAAAGTGCAATTCTCCCCAGCACCTTTTCTTATTTTAGGCATTTTCCCTTATGTAATCCCTCTGTAGCCTTTCATGTTCCCATGTTGGTAAATAGGTCTATAACAAGGTTTTAAAAACTAATCACATTTCACATGCTTAAAAGCATGTTGTCTATCTAACCCAATTAAGCAAGTTCAAGCAGAAGAGGTCATATTACAAATATCTAATGTAGGTTTTTTGCAGAGAACAAACAAACAAGGCAATGTCAGTTTCCCTCTTTAATTGCAAGTTGAAACACTCGTTGACTCATAAACAGCGTGAGTTCCTTGTGAGTGAAGCACAGTGTCCTTCATTCAGCAACAGAAAAGCCAATAAGGGAGATATGGGGCGGCTTACCAGCTCAGATGATGCAGCAGAGATTTTGGACAACAGTATCAAGAGGGGTGGTCCAGTCCTGCCTCCTCCGGGTGCTGACGGGCGCAGGATGGGCCCGGGCTTGACCAGCGCAGATCGCGCACTTCGGGTGTGTGATGCACCTTAAGAGGCATGTGAGAGCAACTCCACCTGTGTTAGCAGCAGGAAATTATGTGACATGCAGTCGCTGACGGTGGCGGTCTTCCCCGCAACGGCACCCCCTGTGCTGGTAATGCTCGAGATGTGGAAAGGGTGATTCCCTCTGTATTGGGCAAGCTTCAAGACTGCTTTGCCCTTCGCTGATGCAGACTCCCCTGGACGCGGCAGGATTTAAACCATTGCCACACAGGGCCACCTTGTTTGGTCATGCATAGTTTGGTAAATGTGGAGTAACGCAAGACATCGGAAGTCACTGCCTTGCATTACTCTGCCATGGATAGAGCATGCGTGTTCCAAGGCATCCACCCATGGATATTGGCACATTCCCAGACTTACCGTTAGTGGTAGACCTGGGAATGCCTCAATTTGCTATGCAGGCATAACATGGAGAAATATGCTTATTTCTCCTTGTTTTTTCCATTTTCTATGTGTGCTGAAGAGTAACAATCATCAGAGGATTGTTTTATGCAGGAGGGTGTCCCTTACTTCAAAAAACACAACCCTGCCTACAGTGCAGGCACCCTTGAACCATGGTGCAAGGGTGCCTACCTTGGCGAGAGACATCAGCTTGTTCGCCTGGGTGGGCAGAAACAGGAATGCTCTGTTTAATGTTAAATACTTCACATTCCTGCCCTCTTCTCCTTAATGCAGCACAGTAAAGTGCAGCAAGGTGGCTTGCTGCATGCATTGAATATTTGATTAAATATGCCACTGCATTTCTTCCCATTTTAAACATGCACTGTTAGCTCATGATATTTCAAATGCAAACATATGTACTTAATGCATGTTTCAGACTTATTGTGAATATTTTAGCAATAACTGAATAACTAAATACATTTACATGACACGTTTTATTTTATCCTTGCATTATTTTCCTAGCTTTGGGCCGCATTTGTAATCTGTATATTGTTAAGGTATTTTATGATCAATAATGCATTCTTAGGCTCAGGACTGGAAGAGGCAACTCAGCCAAGGGTAGGACTCACTGAGTCCAGCAGCGCCAGCGTAGTCTTTTTGTGTCCCTGAAACTTCAGAAATCAGGAGGCAAGCCAGCCAGCCCTTGGAGAATCTTGGGTTCAAGGGTGTAGAGAGCAGGTTCAGTCCCTCTCACTCTCAGGCAAGAAGCAGCAGGCCAGCACATCAGAACAAGTTGCAAAGTGGCAGTACCTCCTGTAGCTCAGCAGGCAGCATGCCATTACAGCAGAGCATGTAGCAAAGTGGCAGTCACTCCTACAGCACAGCAGCTCTTCTGCAAGGCAGAATGTCCTTGGTTCCAGTAGAGTTCTGATCTGGTGGGGTCAGGGGTCCTATACATATACCCAAATGTGCCTTTGAATCGGGTTAGACAACAAAGAGGCATTTGAAGATCACAAGGTCAAAGCAATTCCTGCCCTGTATAACAGCGTGTTATGAAGCTCTTTGTGTGGGGACAGGCACAGACATATTCAGGTACAAGTGTCAGATCCTTCCTCCTAATCTACTTTAAGTAGGCCCATTAGCCTGGTGATGGCCCATCAGGATGCAAATGTGACATCCATGCTCCCTTTATGTGACTGTGTATAGGGAACGCACAAAGCCCAGCTGTCACCCTAACCCTACATGTGTATTCAGAGATAGGCATAGAATGGTAAAAGTAAGAAAATTGCAACTTTGTAAAAGTGGCACTTTCAGACCTGCAATTTGAAAAACAACTTTACTACAAAATGTATTTAAATTGTGAGTCCAGAGACGACAAACTTATATCTGCTCCCAATTGGAAATTACACTTAAAAGTTTTTTAAGGCAATCCTCATGTTAACCTATGGGAGAGATTGGCCTTGCAGTAGTGAAAAACGGATCTAGCAGTTTTCAATACCAAGACAAGTAAAACTTAAAAGTACATGTCCTACTTGTTAAATACGCTGCAACCAGTCGATGCAGCTACCCCTAGGGCCTACCTTAGGGGTAACATACATGTAACAGAAAGGAAGGTTTTGCCTTTCAAGTAGGTGAACTTGCAAGGTCCAAATTAAGTTTAAAACTTCACACACAGGCTTTGCAGTGGCAGGCCTGAGCCATGTTTAGAGGGCTACTGAGTGAGTAGCACAATCTGTGCTGCAGGTCCACTAGTAGCATTTAGGGACTTGCAAGTAAATTAAATATGTTAATTTTGGGTAAGCCAATGTTACTGTATTCAGAGTACAGAGCAACTGCACTTTAGCACTGGTTAGCAGAGATAAAGTGTCCAGAATCCTAAAGAAAGAAAAAAATGAAGTCAGCAAAACAGGAGGTCCCAGGCAAAAAGTCAGGGGAAACCACGTCAAAGATGCCAGGTCTAACATTACTCATAAAGCCTTAATAAACAGGTCTATATTTAAAAAATGTCCATTATCTTCTTTCGACATATTCTTGTGCCAATTTAGTATTTTGCCAACTGCATATTCACTTTCCATTCAAGGAGCCAGCATTACAAAAAAGCAGAACGGGTAGGGCACCACTTTTTTTTTACATCAGTTCTTTCTACTCAGTGCCACCTTTTTTCATTCAGCCTTTCTTCTCCTTCCATGAAATCATCATAGATTCTATGAATCATGTTTCAATAGTCTTCACCAGGTAACCATTACAATAGGAAAGTTTATAGTTATTATTAGCCTTTCACCAGTTTTACTTCATAAGCAAAATTATATACAGTGTTTGTCTGTCTCATGATGAAAACATATTTTCATTTAAATATAAATCCTCTCCTTTTTACAACTGTTGTGCTACTTCAATTTCTTAACAGTATTCTTTTTACAAGTCCTTCCAGTCATAAATCAAATATCATCAAAACATTAGGTCAATGCTTTTGGAGCCAAATGATCAACGTCTTCTGTCCATTCAAGTTTCTGTTTTGTGCTAGTAATTTCTTTTGAGCGTGACCGCTTCTTTTAAATATTATATTACAGGCATACATGTACATATCTGAGCATACGGTATCACCCGGAGCACATATGATGAAAGTAAATCATGAAATATTGCCATTGTAAGTGTGAGAAAGTTAGACACTTTCCAGAATCTAGCATCAATCAATCAGAGTCCAGCATCAATCAATCAATCAATCAATCAATCAATCAATCAATCAATCACAACTTATAAAGCACGAAAAATCACCTGAAGCACTGGAGATGCTAGCTGCTTCACGGTGCTCTGTTCATTCGAACAACCAGCGAGGAGGAGATCCTCAGGCATAGAGGAAGGTTGCTCCAGACCTTGGCCACCATGTTAAAGTAGGAGCTTCCTCTGCTGTTGCCTCAGAGGATCCGGGGGGTGGCTGTGAGGAAAAGGGTGTTATATCGCGGGTCTCTGATCAGTTGGTGGAAGGTCATTCATTTGATGATGTATGCTGGTCCTTCATTAAGCAGGGCTTTGAATGCATGGGTCAGAATTTTGAAATGTCATCTCACCTGGAACACGCAAATGCATTTATACTGTAACTAGACACAAAAAAGTAGTAAATGTACTCCAGCTCATATTTGGCATGAGTCCACCAGCACATATGGCAAAATACTAGTACCACCACTCCAGCCCATAGAAAATAATAGATGCAGGGACCTAAAATAGATTCCCATGGAAAATAATGTTTAATTAAATAAATGTATATTAATTTGTAAACTAATACATACATTGAATTTCAATAATAACACATATCTTTTTAAAAAATATGTTTTTATTATTAAAGCAACACTATCGTTTTTTGTTTGTCATGTAGCATAACAGAGCACAGTAGTGATACATTACAACACATACATTCAATTAAGTAATACAGTGGTAATACTGATACCATCTAACTTCCATACCCCCATAGTCTCCATTCTCTATTCTACTCAGTCCCCCAGGGTAGTCTGGTACCCTTATGTATCTGATAACCTACCCCATATAGAGTCTTCTCAATTTCGTAGGTTTCCCACACTATTGCCCACCGTCAGCTATAGAGTCTTTTTTTTTTGTAGATGTTCAGGCCCTAGCTATGGTGAGTTGAGCAGCCACCAGCATGACTGAAATGAGGAATCTCAGACCATGACTATCTCTTTGTAGCCCAGCATGATTTCCGTCACTGTTGTAGAATAATCTATCTCTAGACGTAACTTCATAACGTGGCTTATCTTCTGCCATAATGTGTCTAACTCAGGGCAAGTACCAACATGTGCACTATGCTTGCAGCATTCAATCCACATTTTGGGCATTTACTTTGGTCCCCTCCTTGACCTAACAGAGCGTATCGATTTATCTATAGTTCCTAATGCATGATTATTTACTATAGAAGTAAAATTTGTCCCCAGAGTCTTACTCCACCTTACTGCCAGCTTTTCACAGCTGTTCTGCCTCAACTGGCACAGGCAGATATAGTGCTAATTGAAGATTTCTGATTCTGCTCGTACAAATATTCCCATACCTCAGAGCTAGACACTGCTGTTAATGCTTGATGTTTCAAAAAATAAACCCTGGTCTGGAGGTATTTAAAGAACATCTGGTTTGAAAGATCGAATGAGAGTTGTAAGCTTTCAAATGACCGGAAGCTGTTGTGCTTGTATAGGAGCCCCAGACGATCAATCCCATATTTAGCCCAACGTATGCCAGCTGGGTTCTGAAATACCTCCGGGAGCATAGGATTCAATCAATCAATCAATCAAGAGTATTTTTTAAAGCGCGCTACTCACCCGCTGAGGTCTCAAGGCGCTGGGGGAGGGCTGCTACTGCTCGAAAAGCCAGGTCTTGAGTTGCTTCCTGAAGGAGAGATGGTCCTGGGTGAGTCGTAGGTGGGTGAGGAGGGTGGTCCAGGTCTTGGCTGCCAGGTAGGTGAAGGATCTTCCTCCGGTGGTGGTTCTGCGGATCCGTGGTACGGTGGCGAGGGCGAGGCTGGCGGAAAAAAGCTGGCAGGGTGGCGTGTAGAACGCGAGGCGGTTGTTGAAGTATTCGGGGCCCAAGTTGTGGAGAGCCTTGTGTGTGTGGGTGAGAAGTCTGAATGGGATCCTCTTGCTGACGGGGAGCCAGTGCAGGTCCCTCAGGTGGGCGGAGATGTGGCTGTGTCGGGGGATGTCCAAGACGAGTCGTGCTGAGGCATTCTGGATGCGCTGGAGTCTTTTCTGTAGTTTGGCGGTGGTCCCAGCGTAGAGGGGGCTCCTGTAGTCCAGACGGCTGGTGACGAGGGCCTGGGTGACCGTTTTCCTGGTTCCAGTGGGGATCCAGCGGAAGATCTTACGGAGCATGCGGAGTGTGTTGAAGCAGGAGGAGGTAACGGCGTTAACTTGCCTGGCCATCGTGAGGGAGGAGTCAAGGATGAAGCCCAGGTTGTGTGCGTGGTCCGTGGGCTTGGGTGGGGGGCCCAGAGCAGGGGGCCACAAGGAGTCGTCAAAGGCGGAGATGGATGGGCCGAGGATGAGGAATTCCGTCTTGTCTGAGTTCAGTTTCAGGCGGCTGATCTTCATCCAGTCTGCGATGTCTTTCATTCCGTCCTGGAAGCTGGCTCTGGCGGAGGCGGGGTCGTTGGTGAGGGATAGGATCAGTTGGGTATCGTCGGCGTAGGAGATGATGTTGAGGTTGTGCTTGCGTGCGATGGCTGCGAGGGGGCTCATGTAGACGTTGAAGAGGGTGGGGCTGAGCGAGGAGGCTTGAGGTACGCCGCAGATGATCTTGGTGGCTTCTGCGAGGAAGGGCGGGAGACCTATACCCCATAAAGGGATATTATCATGGATTTGTGAAAGAGAGCATGTGGTTAAGATTTCCTGCCATATATTTATATGCACAAAGGCGAAGAATAGGGGTTTGATGAACTAAATCCCTTTCACTGTGTAAAAAACAAACAACAGATCGGTGTGGGTAAAATGTCAGAAGAGCGGGAGCGCGAGGAAGCTTTTGAGGAGCTTTTTCAGAATTTGCCGATAGTGGGGGCAGAAGGCAAATCTCATCACAAATGAAAACCCGGATGTTAAAACGCTGCTAAAGGCGTTAAAAAAGAACAGTAGAGGAGAACTCACCAAATGGTGGGAGATACGGTCTTTAGAGAAATACAAAGAAGTTGGGCGGGTTCCACGCGGACTTCGCATCATGTTGGTGCCCTGTTTCGAAAATCCCAACCCCCTTCTATTGAAATACTGGGCTGAATATAACTTGGAAGCCTCAATGCGTTTGTTGTGTCTATTGGTAGAATACGCTAAAATTGATCGGCAAGTCAATTTAGATGAAGTAGCACGGATTAATACAGAACTTTCTAAAGAAATGTACAACAAAGATAGAGTGTACATAGACAAAACAATAACTGAAATGAAAAGAACGCTTAAGGAAGCAGGAAGGCGTAATAAAAACGCGCAAAGCATTCAAATTTGCCCGTGACCAGCAAGATTACCAACAAGGGAGCATTTATACTTTTGCGCGTAAGTACGACCACCTAATGAATCAACGCAATACTACTACACCAAAACCAATGGCCACAGCTCAGCAGGCAGAGGCAGGCGTCAGTGATCCCGAAGCGTCTATTTCAGACGCGAGCCTAGTTCCAAGTGAAGAAGATTCGGATGAAGGCACCTCAGGTGCTAAACAAGGGGATTTAGGTCAACTAACCCTTGGAGAAGAAATGGAGTATGTGAGATTGCAACGCAAGTCGACACTCCGTCCACGGATTCCAAATGCAAAACAAGGCAAAGGCGGAACCAACGACGGAAACAACGACGCCGGTGCGCAACCTCCAAAAGGAAAGCAACAGAAGAGGTTCTGGCGCAACAAGAACAAGAAAGTATAGATGAAATACAATTATCAATCTCACAGATGTAGAACTCAGTAAAGCGGAGAAACAACTACTCGCTCTTGGCTTGTCGTATTGTCCGGAGCGCAATTTTAACTATGTAAACACCCGGATTGACATTTTCAAATTCATTCGAAAAATCAAATTGAAAAAGTACTATGCAGTGAAAACAGGTTTGGAGGCTAAGAAAAAATCAGGGAATACACCACTAGCAGAGAGAACTGGAGTACAAATAAGATATGTAGGCCTTCTGCGAGATTTACAAGATTTGAGAGATGATGATAACAGCAACAACAGCACCCAAGAGGTAGCTACAGAGGAGGGGATTAACATCAACCAACCAGCTGAGAGCCCTTTCAAACCAACATCAACCTTTAATCCCAGCATGCCCCGGGATGCAATAGATGTTTTCTCAGATCGAGTGATAGAAGAGATCAAGAATTTACAAAGTAAGACCATGAAGTCTCGTAATAAACCCAATGTCAAGACACGACCCTACACCTTGCTTATGAAAAAACTGAAAGATGAAAAAAGAGTTGTGATCAACAAATCGGACAAGGTAGTTTTGTGGGGTAAACAAGAATACATTGAAGAGGCAAACAGACAATTGGGAGATACTTCCTGTTACTCCAAAATTGACATGACTACTGCTAGAAAGATCAATGATTCCTATCGCTCAGATTTATACAAATGGAAACGCGAAGGCCTCCTAAGCAAAGACGAATTTACATTTTTGCAAAAAGACTTCCCTGTGATGCCTAACATGTACTTTATACCCAAAGTGCACAAACAGCAGTCACCAGTGCCTGGCAGGCCAATTGTGTCCGCCATCAATAGCGTGTTTGAAAATACATCGAAATACATCGATTTCTTTTTGCAAGAATATGTGGTCGCATTACCGGCCTATATTAAAGACACCACGGATTTTTTGTATCAATTGAGCCAATGTGCATGGTCTGATGAGTTATTGCTGATCACGATGGATATATCAACACTATACACAAGCATAGCTCATAATGATGGTCTTCGTGCAATGAAATTTTACTTAAATAAACGCCCTTTTGAATTGTATAAGCACAGTAAAATGTTATTAGATATGACAGAGAAATGTTTAACTAACAATACTTTCCTGTTTAACAACGAGGTGTATAGACAAGAGAGGGGCGTTGCCATGGGGTCATGTTTCTCCCCCAGCTACGCGGGGCTCCACGTTGGCTGGTGGGAGGAACACGTCCTCAGGGTGGAACACGAGGAATTTTGGCACAATAATGTGATGGAGTATTGGCGTTACATAGATGACGTGTGTATCATCTGGAAAGGGACAGAGGAATCTGCAAATATGTTTGTGCAGGCAATTAATGTCAACCAATTGAATCTTCAGTTCACAGCTAACATCAGCAATTCCAAAGCTAGCTTCCTAGATGTAAAGATTGAGATTATGGACAAGAATATTGTCACTAGCATGTTCAGGAAGGAAACGTCAGGCAACTCTATTTTGCACGCGACAAGCTTTCACCCGCAGCCCACCATCAGAAGCATCCCCTACGGGGAGTTCCTGAGAATACATAGGTCATGCAGCAGCCCTGAGTTGAGGGAAAAATGTCAGCAGGAAGCTAAAATTAGATTGATCAGCCGCGGCTATAAACCAACATTGTTAGAGTCAGCCATGAGAAAAGCTAACTCACTGAGCAGGCAAGATCTGTTGAACCCAGAAATGGATAAAACGAAAAATGCTAAGCATCTAGAGGAAGGCAATGCTATTAGGCTCATCACATGTTATAGTCGCCAAGCAAGACAAGTCACTAGAATTGTCAAGCAACAATGGCCCATCATTCTGACGGACCAAGTTCTCAGAGACATTATGCCCAAAATGCCAACCGTCACATTTAGAAGAGCTTATGCAATGAAGAATGACTTGGTCAGCAATAATCCTGAAACCAGTAAGACCAAGGATTGGCTTTGCCCCCGTAAGGGTTTTTTCCGCTGTAGCTCCTGTAGAGCATGTAAGCTCGGAGTGAATACTAGAACTTATACAACCCCGTTTGAGGACAATCCTATATCGTTACGCGATCACTACACTTGCCGCACTGAACTAACCATCTATGTAATCACATGTTGCTGTAATTTGCAATACGTTGGTAGCACAAAGTTACCGGTGCACCAGCGCATTCTACAGCACTTGCGCGCTATTATGCATGCTGATCAGAGCTACCCGGTAGCTCGGCATTTTCAATCTGTGCATAACAAAAATCTGGCACATCTTACTTATTTTGTCATAGACGCGGTGATCCCCAATAAAAGAGGAGGTGACTATGAGAAGAAATTGCGGCAACTAGAGTCACGATATATAGTGTTACTCAACAGTAAGAGCCCGGGAGGTCTCAATATGGGTGAAGACCTTCACAATTTCTTGTGATCCTGACCCTAGGGTTTATTATATCACAAGGGTTGTATCAGTAGGCAGAGATCTTAGGTCTATTGACTCCGGAGGACCACAGGAGCATCCCTATCTATATAGGAATTGAAAAATGAGATGGCCCATAAAGCCCCCACTATCGTACCTGACAGTTTTAAGATGCAGGAGCACTTTACCACATCTGAATCTTATTTATACCTTTTTCCTTCTCTCTCATTAGCATTAGATTCACCTTTAGAGCACCCAGTTAGGCGACGCACATTTTATTCATTAATTTTCTTATACAGCCAAGACCTTAGATATGCTAAGAGAAGAGGATGGAGGGATGGCACAAGGAAGTATAGTCTGTTTCTGATCAACCAACTAATGGGCATCACAACAGTATTTTGTTTTGAGGTCTTTGCCTGCAATTGACTTATATGATTTGTACGTAAATACGCAGGATGCATTTAATGCATTTGCACATATGTAGAGTAAATCCTAAAAAAAATAATTTGAAATGGATTGATTTATGGGGAGAGAGAAATAACCAAGTATGATCTTTAACCCACAGGCGTACTTGCATGCAGGACACATAGAAACTTATCTACATGTAAATATATCTTTATGATGCAAATGATTATGAATGTTCGTTGCTTGTAAATGTATTTGTACAGTGACATATTTTTTGAGGCATGGATTATAACAACTAATGTTTGTGTAGAGGGTCAATGCTCATAGCGAATACAGAAACATAGGCTTATGAGCACACGCATCTTTTTGGAAAATTCGGGCACAGTACTTATATAGTTCACACGGGGGGTGTATTAGGTTTGGTCTATCTCAGACACAAAACATACGCACAACTTAGGCATTTGAGCTGAAGTAAACAATTGTACAAGGGAGTACATACATGTTTTTGTAAAATTTAAACTTTATAACTTTACAATGTCATCAGTGATGTCATTTGAGATGTCATCAGTGATGTCACTGACCATGTCATGAATGATCTAATATGTGACATCATCAGCAGTGGATTGCGGGTGCGCGAAATATAGTTAGTACAACTAACTATATAGGAGCAATTTCAATGGTTTTGTATGAGTAAAATGTCCAGCTAACTATAACACCACTAAAACTTTTAGTTTTTAGAGTGAATTTCAAAGGTTTTTTAAAAGCTAATTCCTAACTATATAACTCCTGAAACCTATGGTTTTTTCAGTGAATATATATATATATTCACTGAAAAAACCATAGGTTATAGACCATATATAGTTAGGAATTAGCATTTACAAAACCTTGAAAATTCACTGAAAAAACCATAGGTTATAGACCATATATAGTTAGGAATTAGCATTTAAAAAACCTTATTTTACTCACACAAAACCATTGAAATTCCATATATAGTTAGTTGTAATCCACTGCTGATGATGTCACATATTACATCATTCATGACATGGTCAGTGACATCACTGATGACATCACTGATGACATCTCAAATGACATCACTGATGACATCACTGATGACATCTCAAATGACATCACTGATCAGTGATGTCATTTGAGATGTCATCAGTGATGTCATCAGTGATGTCATTTGAGATGTCATCAGTGATGTCATCAGTGATGTCATTTGAGATGTCATCAGTGATGTCATCAGTGATGTCACTGACCATGTCATGAATGATGTAATATGTGACATCATCAGCAGTGGATTGCGGGTGCGCGATATATAGTTAGTACAACTAACTATATATGGAATTTCAATGGTTTTGTGTGAGTAAAATAAGGTTTTTTAAATGCTAATTCCTAACTATATATGGTCTATAACCTATGGTTTTTTCAGTGAATTTTCAAGGTTTTGTAAATACTAATTCCTAACTATATATGGTCTATAACCTATGGTTTTTTCAGTGAATTTCATTGGTTTTTTAAAAGCTAATATCTGTAGCTGTAAAATGTATTCTTCTTTAAATCCAAAAATATATTTTATATGATTATTAATAATTTTTTTTTTTAATACTTTTTTTTTGTTCGCTCCCGGTTCGCGAACCGGGAAGCTTCCCGTTAGCTCATCTTGATGCCGCGACCCAGTCCGCGAACCGGTAAACGTTCCGTTAGCGCAACTGCCACGTTAGAAATCAACATCGTGACGCGTCGCGGAAGCGCGACGTATCACGTTGTCGCCTAATGCGTCTTATGACGCGCCGCGTTAGCGCACCCAGAAGTGCTCCGGTACGCGAACTGGGACGCGAAGCGCAGCTCCCCGGAAGCGATCCGCGGCGCGTCACGAAAGCGCGACGTATCACGTTGTCGCCTAATGCGTCTTATGACGCGCCGCGTTAGCGCACCCGGAAGTGCTCCGGAGCGCGAACCGGAAGCGATCCGGGGCGCGTTCCGCAGCGCGTAACTTAAGCGTAAGAGGTCATGTGACTTGCTAATAAAACTTTTCATTGGTTCATTTCACTTTTGGTTTCATAATGATGTAAGGCTAGGTCAGGTGACCTAAAAATAACACTTTTCATTGGTTTAGAACTATTGTTTTTCCCAAATGATGAAAACCCCTCCTTCTTTCCTCACTCTGACTTTCATCTTTGTGAGAGGAAGACCTTTTTGGATAGTTGAGCAATGGCTTCATTAGTTGCTTCAGCTGGTGCACCCCCACCACCACCTCCACCTCCTCATGGGAAGAGAGGACCACCTCCCCAGTTCATCAGCAACACAGAGGAGGAAGAGGATGAACTAGAGGAAGAGGAGACAGAAGGACCACAGTTCTTACAAGAGGTGCCCCGGGTTTCCCATCGGAAAGCCAGTTTCATTTGGCAGTTTTTTAAAATCCCTTGAGGGCAGAAGAAAGTAAATGCTAGGTATGTCACCTGCCTCATTTGTAAAGACCGGTTATCTAGAGGCACTGATAAAAAGTATAGCTTCGGTAACTATACAATGCATCGTCACATGAACAGGTGGCATCCATTGAACTACAGCCAGGCAGAGATACGTGACATGCAAGATAACCCAACAACAACTCCTGTGGCCAGGTCAACATCACTGATATCGTTGACAGGAGCAGAGGCACGGAAAACCGTGCCAAACATTCAGGAGAACTTTGCTCATATGAAATTTAACTGTATGTATTGCGGTGCATTGCTGTCATGTGGTAACATGAGCATTACGTTAATCAACCTAGCTTATGTAAATCACAATTGCCCTAACCGCCCCAGACAGTAATTTTTTTTTTTGCTCCTGTTGAGCCCTTTTCAATGCCTGTTTTTTGTTGTTTCCCCTCCATCAAAAACAAAAAAAAACATAAAACTGTTCAAAAAATACAAAAAAAAAAAAAAAGTTCAAAAAAAAATAAAATATATAAAACAACAAAAACATTAAAAAAAAAGTTATTTTCAGAACTACCTCCCCTTTCAAAAAAAAATTGCTAGAATGTTTAGCACTCTGGCAAGCTCTATTTCTTTTAGTTCGCTTCCCCGTTCGCTTCCCAGTTCGCGAACCGGGAGCGAACCAAAAAAAAAAAAAAAAAGAAGAGTAAGTATAAGGGAAGTAAACAGAGAGTAATGTTAAAAGAAAGACAGCTATAGGGAGTAAACCAGAGATACTGTTTAATAGATCTATTTACCGAAGAAAAGATGGAAGAGGGTATAATTGTGAAAAACAAAATAGATAAGGAAGTGAAAGAAAAAAAAGAGAGTAGAACAATAACAAAGAAGAGTTTCTTGGAGAATGTGAGTGAATGTTCAAAATCAGATTAAAACATGTGGAAAAACAGAGAGAAAAAACAGAAAACAGAAAAGAAAAAATAACAGAAAAATATTAATTGAAACAGCAAAGAAATGTAAATAACATAGAGTCATATCATCAACATAGGCAATAAAAGTTTTGCAGCTTTTATCGGCAGAAATGTGTCGCTAAAGTCGCTTTTGCGGCGGAAAACTGCCGCTAAAACCACTTTTGCAACAGTTTTCTGCCAATAAAAACAGCAATAATTTTATTGGCTGTGTTCATAATATGCCCCTTAGTGTGCTTCAACTACACAGAAGAAGCATAATGAACAAGTAGTGAAAGAGTGATCAGTCAAAGACACTAAGAGTAATAGAGACGGAGTGAGTGAACAAGAGTGAGGAACTATGAGAAGAGAGGGACTGAGAAAAGGAGTGGAAGGAGTAGAGTAAGTAGGTAATAGAGAAAGGAATGAGGGAAGTAGCAAAGGCAGGAAACTGAGGGTTAAAGAAATGAAGCTGTTGAACTACTAGTAGGTGAATGTGATAGAAATGTAACGAAAACAGTACAAAACATTTACCTTATAATTGTCGTTAACTTACTCACTTTTTGTTTTTATACTTTCGATCTGTGAAAGAGAGAACAAACATTTGAAAAATATTAAAACATGTATTTAAAAATTAGAAAAGACAAGGGAAAAGATTGAAGGACAAACAGTTTTTCAACAACTTTGACACTTACAGAAGCTTCTGCTTCTCCAGGCCCCCTACACAGTCCTAAAGATATACATTTTAAACTAACAGTATCTTGATGCAGATGAAGTGAGGCCTATCTTAAAACATGGTGCATCTTTTGCACTGCTGTTGTCTCACAAAAGTGTCGCAAGACACTAACATTTTAAATGATTGTTTCAGAATGCCAATAAGATGTGTCCTATCCAGAGGTTTGTTTGTGGTGAGGCCTACTCAGGGTTCCAAATAAAATTTCGAGTTGTTGAAGAGAACAGAGGACATAATACATGTGAAGGCCTACCAATGAAGTAAGTCATGTCCACTTCACTCTTGAACAAAGGCTAGACCTCTTCTGTGTCCGTGGACAGACCTAAACTTCATCTGCACAATGTCATTCGTAAACTTAGGAAACACAGGTGATGTAATTGAAAAATGTGGAGTTTCTTTTCCTCATTTCACAATCACATCACCTGTGTTGCCTTTGGTTAGGTATCTCATAGTGCAGATGGAGTCTAGCATATCAAAGAGTACATAGAAGTTGAGCAGTATATACAACAATTTTGACATTTACAGAAGACTTAGCTTCTTATCTTGTTGGAGATGAAGTCAGGCCTGTCTTGCAACATGGTGCATTTTTTGCATCACTGCTGCATCGGTTTCATGTGGCACGGGTTTTTTACAGCATGACACATCTGCCTAGATGCATCAATTTGTAATTTTGTCGCCTCATAGCAAATCTTTTGCACCGCCGCTGCATCACAAAAGTGACGCACAGTGGCGCAAAAGAGGCATACACCTATCATAAATCTGTCCCTAACATTTGAAATGATTGATTCAGGATGACGATAAGGTGTGGCCTCTCCAGAGGTTTGTTTAAGGTGAGGCCTACTCAGGATTGCATATCAAATTTATGCTTGTTGAAGAATACAGAGGAGATAATACATGTGAAGGCCTACCAATGAAGTAAGTCATGTCCACTTCACTCTTGAACAAAGGCCAGACCTCTTCTGTGTCCATGGACAGACCTAAACTTCATCTGCACAATGTCATTCGTAAACTTAGGAAACACAGGTGATGTAATTGAAAAATGTGGAGTTTCTTTTCCTCATTTCACAATCACATCATCTGTGTTGCCTAGGCTTAGGTATCTCATAGTGCAGATGTAGTCCAGCATATGAAACAGTACCCAGAAGTGCAGCACTGCATGCAACAACTTTGACACTTACAAAAGCTTCAGCTTCTGCATGCCCCCTACACAGTGCTAATTATATACATTTTAAACTGATGGTATCTTGCTGGAGATGAACTGAAACCTATCTTGCAACATGGTGCATCTTTTACACAAAAGTGACCCACAATGGAGCAAAAGAGGCGCACGGCCACCATAAATCTGACCCTAACATTTTAAATGATTGTTTCAAAATGCCAATAAGGTGTAACCTATGCACAGATTTGTTTCAGGTAAGTCCTACTCAGGGTTGCAGATGGAATTTAGGTTTGTTGAAGAATACAGAGGAGATAATACATGTGGAGGCCTA
Source organism: Lissotriton helveticus (assembly GCF_964261635.1). Lineage (NCBI taxonomy): Eukaryota > Metazoa > Chordata > Amphibia > Caudata > Salamandridae > Lissotriton > Lissotriton helveticus. The sequence goes on from NC_136067.1 coordinate 412,318,893, forward strand.
CCAACGAAGTGAGTCATGTCCACTGCACTCTTGAACAAATGTCAGACCTCCTCTGTCTCCAGGAACAGGCCTAAACCTCATCTACACAATGTGATGTGTAATGTTAGGAAACACAGGTAATATAATTGAAAAACGTGCAATTTTTTTTTGCTCATTCCACAATCATATAACCTGTGTTTCCTTTGCTTAGGTATCTCATTGTGGAAATGTAGTCTATCATATGAAAGACTACGTAGAATATGAGCTCTGTATGCAACAACTTTGACACTTACAGAAGCCTCTCCTTCTCCATGCCTCCTACACAGTTCTAAATGTACATCATAAATGCAAACAGTACAGAATTAATTATACATGTTAAATGGTTTATTTTTGCTGTTCTCAGAATGTATCAAATTTCACTAAAAACAGTGACTTGAAGGTATTCATCATATAACAGCGGGGAAAAAAAAACACAATCAAAATGATTGTGTTTAAAAAACCCATACAACATAACAAATCAGAATTCCGAACTCCTTAAAGTTAACTTACTTTCCATGACGTCGAAGGATGTCCTATGAACAGCTTACACTCTGTTGTGCTGTTATTACTTTCAGACCGCCACTTTCTGAAAGAAAACCTCCATCGTTTTGAAAAACATGTTACATACAATAAATGACTTCTTGCTCTCTACCACACGTTTCCACAAGGCCAAATCATGTCAGAGCCATTTATAACTCTTAGAATTCTTGCAAGCCAATCCCGTTGTGTTGTATTTCCGCAACTTTCACAATTAAAATGTTGAAGATCTTTTTCACAATCCTGGACTAGTAAGATCTTCCCCTTCTTGCTCAGTCATGTTCTACATTTCCTATGACACTGATACTGCTTACTATGAAGCAGACTTACACTATCTCTATGACTACTACAATTATTTAATTCTCTACATCACTTTTAATCACAAAGCAATATAAAACAGTAGACAGCATTGCAGACTTACATTCCCTCTACTCCATGTTTTGATTGGCTGCTTCAATTTGCTTATAAAAAGAAACAGTTTTTCTGAATTCATTCAAAGTGCAGTTATTTCTCCATGACGTCCAGTGTTATGGTAAGAAGTTATGTCTCTGTACTACACTTATCCTCAAGGCCAAATCGTGTAGGAGCCATTAGAACTTCTTGAAATTCCTCAGAGCACATCCCGAGATTCTTTCCCTAAAATGTTGGTTTTAAAAACACCAGGTAAGAGTTTTTAAGGTCATACGGCAATTTTTTTTTGAAAATTAAAACAGAATCATTGCAGAATGACCAGCCATTTCTAGACTTTAAATAAGCTGTGTAATGTCCTGATGTTATTGAAGGACCGTCATGATATATAATTGCTGCAGTTACAAAAGTCCTTCCTGATATTGACAACTGTGAAGCCACAAAATTTTTAATTAAAGTTGTCAATTTTGTTCCATCAGGCCTACATCGTTGGAACATTAAAATAACATACTGGCCATATGTTCGTTTAAATAATGTGGACATCATTTCAGATTTACATTGGCTACACTCCATGTTGTGATCAGCTGCTTTTACTAGTTTATTAAAAGAGACTGATTTACTGTCTGGCAAAGTTAAATATATAAATCTTTCTGAGTCTACACTAGTAGTACTTGATACCCTACAGTTCTCGCAGTCATGCTGCCATTGATAAGAAAGCCCAAACAGGTGATCTACATCTACACCTTCAGCATGCAATACATCAAGCATATACATTAAAAACTCCTGACAATCTTGCTGAATATTTTGAGAGAATTGTGTTTGGCCTGAACATCTGTCTAACAGATTTCGAATTTCAGACACACTTTCTATTTTTGTTCTATCAGTGCTACATTTCTCTAACACAGAATTTAACAAACTGCAAAATCTTTGATCAGAATTGACCACAATCTCTTCTTTTACATTTTCTAGAGAAAACAAAACATTAACCACTACATTAGCATAGCAGTTGACACCAGAACTGTTTTCAAATGTATTTATTTATTTATTTATTTATGGGATTTTTAATGCGCAACTAATACCCTAGGGTGTCTAGGCGCAATGAGATGCTCTAAGATACACAAAATTCAGAACAGGAACTTATTGATTAAATAACCAAGTTTTCAGGGCCTTACGGAAGGCAATGAGTGTTGGTGCTGTTTTAATATACAGGGGGAGTGTGTTCCACAGTATGGGGGTCGCTACCAGGAAGCGTCTATCTCCCCATGTGGCCGTTCTTGTTCGGGGAACATGCAATAGGTGGCTTGCTGCTGATCTTAGATTCTTTCCAGGTATGTACACCTGAAAAGCTTCCTGTAAGAACTTTGGTCCAGTCTGATGAATGGCCTTATAGGCGATGCAGAGAGCCTTGAATTTGATTCTACTCTCCACTCTTAGCCAATGTAGATGGCGTATGGCTGCTGAAGTAGAGTGTCGCCAAGGAATATTAAACAGAATCCGTGCTGCCATATTTTGCACGGACTGTAGTTTGTTCAGGATGTATTTGTGAGCGCCAAGGAAGAGGGCGTTTCCATAGTCCAGCTTCGAAAACACTAAGGTGGTGATCGGTGTTTTCCCTGCCGAAGCGGGTAGGTATGGCATGAGTTTTTTTATTTTCTTCAGCACGAAGAATGCAGCAGAGATCACCTTGTTGACATGATAACCAAAAGACAGCCTGTTATCAAAGATCACTCCCAAATTCCTAACCTTGACAGCTGGAGTCGGGGGGGAGCCCATCTGACTGGGCCACCAAGTTGGGGACCATTCGGGAGAGATCTTACCGAAAGTCATAACTTCGGTTTTCTCTGCATTAAGTTTCAGGCAGTTACTGTGCATCCATGATTGTACATCCAGTAACCCCTCCTGAAACTTAGCTGCTACCACTGGACCGTTCTTATGCACCGCCAACACAAGCTGGGTGTCATCTGCGTAGGTAGTTAATCGCATCCCATGTGATTTAATAACCCTCGCCAAGTCCGCAACGTAAATATTAAAAAGCGTGGGACTTAGCGAGGATCCTTGAGGGACTCCACAGGGCAGTTCAGAAGTGGGCGAGTAGTAGTTGCCCAGTTTGACTGCCTGTTTGCGATTAACTAGGAAGGAGGCTACAAGGTCTTTAGCCAGATGACTAATTCCAAGGGCTGCGACACGGTCGACCAAGATGACGTGGTCGACTGTGTCAAAAGCAGCTGACAGGTCCAATAAGATGAGCACTGCAGCACCTCCCGAATCCATGATCTCTCGAATTTCATCCGAGGCCTTTATCAATGCTGTCTCAGTTCCGTGTCCCTTCCGGAACCCGAACTGAGTGTCATCTAGGAGCTTATGTTGTTCAATAAACTCAGAGAGCTGTTTATTCATTATTGCCTCCACTATTTTGGCAGGAAATGGAAGGCAGGCAATTGGCCTGTAGTTGGAAATGATGGTAGGGTCTAAAGATGGCTTCTTAATCAAAGGTTTAACAATAGCCTTCTTCCAGATCTGTGGATAGACACCTGTCCTAAAGATGGAGTTGCATATGTTGGTCAGCGGCTGGGTAACCACATTGTAAAGTTGGTTCATTATGGTCGGAGGACATGGGTCCAACGGGGAGCCTGATTTAATTTTGCCAACAAGTGCGTTGACCTGTTCTTCGGTAGCTGACTGAAACTGAGTAAGGAAGGGTGCTTCAGTGCTGGTTGAATAGTTAAATCAGCGGTTCTTCCTACCGGCTCTTTAGAAATAGTGGAGTAAATATCCATTACTTTAGTAGTAAAAAATGTGGCTAGGGCGGTAAAGAATTCCTGCGAGTTCTCTATTGTGGAGCCAGTTGGAGGACTGGACAGAGAGTTCACCACCTGAAATAACATCCTAGCTGAGTTCTGGGCGTGCTCAATACGACCAGTGAAGAAAAGATTCTTTTGTGTGGTGATAGCTTTCTTATATATAGCCAGAGCACTTTTGTATTCTTGCTTAGCCAATGGACTATAGTGCTTTCTCCAGCGCCTTTCTAAATTTCTACAGAACTGACGCTGGAGTCGCAGCTCTTCTGTATACCACTGGGCAGATGGAGTGGTTCTATTGGGGCGATAAGTTTTTTCAGGAGCAACTTCGTTCGCTGCTTTTAAGATCCATTCCTGAAATTTAATGGACATAGTTTGAAAACCAACAACATCTTCAACAGAATCCTTTTTGTTTCTGCTTATAATTTCAGGTTCATCGACTTTTCGTCTTTTTGCTACAACCTCCCCAGTATTGGTCACATTTCTTCGTTTCCGGCCTACCACACGTTTCTCAAACAAAGGATATTGAGGCAAATGTGGCGCATACTCTCTTCTTAACCTATTGTATTCCTTAACACAATCTAGATCCGCACAAATGTTTGTGACATCACACTCAATCAAGTACAATCCCGATAAAGTTCTAACTCGTGACAATGCCACATATGCCATACCCTCCTTGAACACAGAACTGCCAATATTCACCAATGCACTGTCTACACTTAAACCTTGCGATTTATGGATTGTCACCGCATATGCCAAGCAAACAGGAAACTGCTTACGGCGAACATATAAGTCTTTTACAAGCAAAAATCTAGCAGAACAACGACCAATTAGCTGTACTTCCTCAATGCCATCAAATTTAATTTTTAAAAATTCAATTCCATCTCTATTTCTGTATTTTACAAAATCAACAACATTACCCATTGATCCATTTACCAGACCTCTTTCAACATGTAAATTCCTTCTTAAAATTATACGGCAGTTCAAGCACACATTCAGAGTCTTTTCAAAACCTGCAGTTTTAGATATAGTCTTCTCTAATGAATCCAATTTTGTTTTCAAATTCTCAGACAAAATCATTGTTGATCCCATATGCTCTACTCTGTCAATAGCTTCCAGTTTCACAATCTCTTGCTTTTCTAAATGCAATTTTTTGTTGTTGAATTTGGCACATTCTGCAAGAGTTGGCATCAAACATATTCCAGATTTCTTCTCAGTAATTTTCTGAAAAATATTCTCAGGCACAACATCTTATTCTGGATATAAATTTGACAGTAATCGTGCATGTAAAGCTTCTTTCCCATGCTCGGTCACTTTTCCAATTCTAACATCTTGTAGAATAGTCTTGTAAACTTCATCCTTCGCCTGACGCATATTTTCATGCAGTTCAGCATAATTGAAGTTTAACCATATATTGACGTTGCCAATGCTCCCTAGGCACTTCCTGGTATCTTCATGCGTGAGCATTTTGAACACAGGTTGCCCTTTCACTGGTGTCAGCTGCAGAAGATCTCCGAAAACAATGATGTGTTTGCCACCAAATAACACATCATACTCTGTTTTGAGAACTTCTTGCATTCTCAAATGCACAAAGGCAAGCATGACATTGGAAACCATGCTTACTTCGTCAATGATAAGAAGTTTCATTTTCCTCAAGATTCTTGAAACTTCACAACAAGCATCTCCAGATAGCTTGTGATATTGTAATTTGTTGTCATGCTCCACTGGCAGCATCAGTAAACGATGTAAAGTAATCCCTTTAATGTTATGTGCTGCCAGTCCAGTTGGAGCGGTGACAACACAAGACAGCGATGACTCTGTCCTTTCCTGCAAATAACATGAAATTGCTTTAATAAGGAAACTTTTTCCAGTTCCCGCTTCTCCACTCACGTACAGTCGGACAGGCTTCAACGACGTACATGAGCACTCTTTCTTGTCATGACTTAATCCATGATCAATTTGCATGGTAACTTCGTCATATATTTTCCTCTGCTCAACGTTGAGTTGTCTTTCCAACTCTTCTAAGTTAACCGCATCCTCCTGAGCATGTGCCATGGCTCTTTCCACTTCATTCTAGGCAGTGGCAGCTTCATTTTCGATAACAGGTCCTCCTAGTGGATCCTGACTCAATGAAGCAGAACTCTGACTGTCCTGAGAACTGTCTCTGGCAATCTCGGCTGCAATCGTTGTTTCCTGCTCAATTTCCGCATTCAACATTTCTACATATTTGGGAAAAGCAGGACATTCTATGGTCTCCTTGGCAGCATTGAAAGAGTCTTCGTAACAGAGGAAATCTCCAAGCAGTTCCTCTTCTGCACGCCAAGGCTTGAAAAGTTGCAAAAGTGCTAAATAGAAAAACTCCTTTTTTTCAGGAGATTCGCCACTCAATTTTCGATGGTTTACCAAGTGGCATTTTCTTTGCTTGACCAGACATCCCTCACTTCCTATTACAGCATACACTCCTTTCTCAGTATCTTCTTTGATGTTCCTCTTGAATATGTAATTTTGAAGAACCTCATACAGACAAACATTCTCGAGGTGACTGATTCGATTTGGATAATATGTATCCAACATGTTGGTCTTCAAAATGTCGGTACTGTTTGGCTCCTTTTCCGCCAAATACTCAATTTCCCGCACAGGTTTCAGAACTCGATTATGCGTTGCAGCAAGACCAAGACTCGCCCAAACGATACTCCTGGACTTGGCATAGAGACTTGCTGAAGACAACCGGTCAGAACATTCGTAAGCTCCGATTTCTCGATGCGACAACATCTTCAGACTGAAACTGTACAACTTCTTACTGAGGCTCTTTTCATGGGAAATGTCCTCCCACATATCCTTCAATTCTGTCTTCTCTTTTTTGGTGATGTAAGATGTCACATACCGAGCCACAGCCATACAGTTATCAGCCACAAACTGTATATCCATGTTAGCATTCCACATGGACAAAATCACCGGGTTGTAGTCGTTGATGTACTTAGACTCTTCGTTCCTCTTCAAATTGTATGTGTTTTTAGGTGATTTCTTCATCACATTATGTCGCAGCGAAGACATCAAACTGTTTACTCTTCCTTTAGAAATCACCGGTCGTGGAAAGCCGAAACGACATTTGGTGTAGAACTTGTCCTTGTTTCGGAATTTACGACGACAGTACTTTCCACATCGATGGCTTTGGAAACGTAGAACTTTTTCTCTTAGGCTTTTCTTCTCCTTTGCGTTTGGAACAGCACACGTAGAATACTGTTGTATGAAACTCATCACTGAGTCTTCTGGATCCGTTCCAAATTTAGGTGCATCCTTGATCCACAGCAGCATATGTATACGAGGAGCACCTCTTGCTTGGTACTCCTTTCTCCAGAAGACATCCAACACCTCTCCAAGAGGTGGATTCTTCTTATTCATGATGAAAGACATCATAACTTCAAATCTATGATTGAAGTACCTGCATACATTGACTGGATCCAAAGAGCACAGTTCTCCGGGTGTCTTGAATTCGATGTTTTCGATGTTTCCATTTGCCTCTCGTAGAAATTCAAGTAAGTCTTCCCAGCCATACTCGGCACAGCTCAAAGTGAGGAACCATGTGGGAGTTCCTAAGTTCCTCAGCATACATTTTAAATCACCATGACGACGGTACCAGTACTCATTAGTACCACGCTGACACGCCATGAGATTAATCAGGTGAGAATCCAAAATACTATCTTGGACATTGACTTTATCCATAAAGTCACTTGCCGAGATGTTTTGCATGTGTATACCACCTTTCAAGATGTGGTTCACTGCATATGACAGTCCAGACAGATCGCTTTCAAACAGGAGATGAAACAAATAGGGAATGCATTGTCGAAACCTAACATCTCCTGCATACAATCGCAAAGTCCGGTATTCAGAAGCAGGAATTTGATGAGGTCGCTCATCATATCTTCCTCCCTGACCTGTTGGAAAAAGCTGTGGGAAACACCGAGCTTCCAAACTTTCCTCCCAAACACTAATGGGACTCCCTTTGGCTTGTTTCATTTGAAACAACTCAATAGCATTCCCCATGACTTCCTTGGAATGCAAAGGATGAACACTATAATGTTCATATATTTCTTCACTAGTACAGGGTTCTACTTTCTCAATTTGACCAGCACACAAATCACTATCCTCTTCCTCACTTACTTCCTCTTCTGCAACATATAGTATTTATTATTTTTTTTCAAATACAATGTTGCCTTTTTAACTTTCCTAACATCCACTAAATCTTGCCATATTTTCTTATTCTTTGTCGGAACACCATTAAGTAAGATAACCAGAGGTTCCTCTTCCACTTTTTCTACTCCAATTGTGTTAATGTTTTTCTTCAAATCTAGAGGCAAATAAACAACTCTTCCCTTTAATCCTCTCTGTAAATCTGATGGAGGCAATTTCCCAGTCTTTGGCTCCATTCTTACAATAGCCTGAAAGGGATGGATACTTTGAATCAAAATAGATTCATAAGTATTTAAATCCTTCAATTCAGAAGGAATCTCAACCAATTCCAGATTAATATGAACTGCTCTAGCAGGCATCTGGTTTTGATTTAATTTGTTACAACAATAAGTACACACACGTTGATCCAATCCCAAATCAAAACAATTTTCTACCATCAAGTATGTTGTGAAATCCTTCCATTCACTATTATTTTCCCTTTCACTTTTTGCATATAAATCCACTAACTTAGTCTGATTCTTATAATAAGTGCGTCGACAACACACACAAGTGAAATTTGGCCTCTCACTTGATTTCACCTCAAATGTCGCAATTTCCCTCTGGAAATTATCTGTACTGGAAACCTGTTCACTATCTTCCACATTACCCTCTTCTTCTTGGTCAATTTCAACATCCTCCTCTTTACTTCCAAAGTAACAAAACTCAATTTCTTCACATATATTCTTCACATCTATTTCAGAACCATGCAAAAGAGCAGCGCATAATTGTTTAAGCATAATTGCTGGACTCTTAGCATAATACAACATTCTAACTAATTTCCTCACTTTATTATGATGCACTGCTAGCATCCTGAAATGATGAAAAACACTCTGGCATACTCTCCTGGAAAGACAAGCCAGTGAATGACCATGCAAACCTGTCACTTCTCTCACTCTGCAAGGATCTAATTCTTGCAACAACTTCATTTTCTGCTTCAAACTTTTCTTATTAAATGACCGTACAAAATCACAAAGCAAATTGATGGAATCCTGTCGCACACTGCAAATACTACTACACTTCCAGGTGTACACAGGACCCTTAGGACGTCTTCCTAAAACCTCATTACCTAACACCTCTTCTATCTCTGTTGTCACAAGTTTTTCTTTTTCAACTGGACAACCATCTTTCACTTCATAAGCTCGACCACTGGTGTCAACTGCATGCACCAAATCATTATCCTGGAAATAACTCTCCTCATTAAAAAATGCCTCACAGCTTGAACTATGCATCCATTCTCCAGAAAAAACTTCACAAAAATTACTACGATTAACTATTCTCTTCCATCTACTATTTCTTTTGAAATCATAAATTGCCTTGTTTAGCTTCCTAATTCTATTGATTATCAAAATAAATAACTTACGTTTAATTTCAAATGCCTGATCAATAACTTTCTCAACTATTTTTTTTCTCTTATAAAAAACCACTTTCTGTTGACCTTTCTTAATATTTTTTAACAAATTGCCAATTATCCTGTTGCGGAACATTCGTTTACGAATGTCCCTAAACTGTTGTTTCCTTCTACTATCATGCACAGAGTTATCTCTTGCTCTAGCAGTAACATTTTTCATTGGCCTTTCCTTTCCGTTTGAATTGCTTCTCTTTTTCTGGACTGAAACATTTTCTGTAGTAATATTTTTTTTACTACAGATATTTCTTATGAATGTTTTTGTACTCTTACCCGGTGCTTTCTTGGTGACTTGACAAATCTTTTTGTTAGAGGACTGCTGCTTTTTTTCATTGACCTGCTGTCTTTGACGTTTTGCAGCCTTTCTCAGTCTTTCTTTGGTTGGCATGCTGAAATCTTGAAATGATCTGCAGTTGAATCTGTGGTAAAATATAATAAAAAATGTTATTAACCACTATTACCCAATAGTAAATCAATAACAGTCATCAAAAACTTAACACACTACTTGACATTTTTACATAGAAGATTTTTTAGTGCTTGGCAAATTTAGAATACAGAAATAGCAGAAAAGAAATGGAATTTATATTCATTTTACCTGTGCTGTTTTATATGTGAATCTGATCTAATTTTATGAGCATATTTTAATATTTTATTGAAGACACTACACATAACCTGTTTTTGAAGGTGTCTTTATTTTTAAATTAAACGGTTTACATTTTTACTTTTTATTTATTATAAATTTTTAAAATAAATGTTTATAGTTCCATAGGCTCAAGCACGTCAGCTTCCCATCCTATGTCATACAATTCTGACAAATCTGCATCCTCATCACGTTCTTCTTCATCCTCAGGATTTAAATCATCCAAAGGATCAACATCCACTGATGTTTCAATTACGAGTTCAATGATGAGGTCGAAATCAACTGATTGCTGATTGTCGCTCATGTTGATGTTGTCTTTATCTTTAAAGAAAGATAACAACAATGAGATGTTGCAGAGTAAGAGACAAATCTCAGAGATTATAATAGTAAAATTGTTTAACAAGAGTAACATTTTGCAGCTATTATTTAGCCATGTCCAGCGATGCTGAGGAGGTGAAGCCTATGTCTAATTTTTCAGTGAACAGGACTCATCTCTTCTTAACCTTGGATAAGCCTCACCGACTCTGTGTCCCCTGCACATACTTAAATGTAAAGGGGCAGATTTATGTTAACTGGCACATCCCCAGGGATGCACCAGTTAACGTGCACCGCTGCTTTGCCACCCATGGTGTGCCGCATTTACAATCAGATAGGACAAAGCTGCGTCAAAACCCTGCGCCTTCTTGAAGCAGGCATATGTCTTGACGCAGCATTGTGGAGATGGGGCACCCCTGAGCCTTGCTGGAGCTGCATCGCACTTGCGATACAACTCCAGCAATGCGCCACCTTTACGGCACAGATGCGTCACGCATCTGTGCCGTTTTTGCCCCATGGTGCGCCGCATTGTAAATGCAGCACACCATGGGTGGCGGAACAGCGGCGCAGGATGACTGGCACATCCCTGGTGATGCGCCAGTCATCATAAATCTATCCCTAAGCTTCTTATCTTGTTAGAGATGAACCGGCATATGTATCATCAAACTATTTTGCATTTCCTAAATAGCAAATTTTAAGGAATAAATAGCGATTCTTAACCATTCCTAATTTGCGATGAGCAAATTTCTAATTGCAAATTACCCATTCATTTCCATGGGCCAGGAGGCCCATAGGAATGAAGGTGCAATTTGCGATTAGCAATTAGCTAATCGCAAATTAGGAATTTTTCCAAGGGTGCAGGGGTGTCTCAAGTACACCCTGCTGCACCCCTGAAAAAGAAATTTGGGGGCATATGGCACACATACATGCCCCAAGGGCATGTATGGGCGTCATATGGCACCTTTTGTTTTTTGGAAAAAAAGCTTTTTGAAAAGAATTTGCAAATTACCACCAACTAGAAGTTTGTGGTAATTTGCAAATCCTTAATGGCATTTTTTGCATATTTTTTGTTTGATACATTGCATTTAAGGAATCGCAAAATTTGCAAATCCTTAAGTGCAATCGCAAAATAATGAATAGCAAATTTTGCTATTCCTTATTTTGCATCAAACTTGTTTGATACATACCATTTGTCTAATTAGCATTCGCAAAGGCCGAAATTCGCAGAATTTCGGCCTTTGCGAATGCTATTTAGCTTGATACATATGGCCCCAAGTGAGGCCTGTCTTGCAACATGGTGCATCTTTTGCATCACTGCTGCATCGGTTTCATGTGGCACGGTTTTTTTACAGCATGACACATCTGCCTAAATGCATCAATTTGTAATTTTGTCGCCTCATAGCAAATCTTTTGCACCGCCGCTGCATCACAAAAGTGACGCACAGTGGCGCAAAAGAGGCATACACCTATCATAAATCTGTCCCTAGCATTTTAAATGATTAATTCAGGATGACGATAAGGTGTGGCCTATCCAGAGGTTTGTTTAAGGTGAGGCCTACTCAGGGTTGCAGATCAAAGTTACACTTGTTGAAGAATACAGAGGAGATAATACATGTAAAGGCCTACCAATGAAGTAAGTGATGTCCACTTCATTGCGCCAGTCATCATAAATCTATCCCTAAGCTTCTTATCTTGTTAGAGATGAACCGCCATATGTATCATCAAACTATTTTGCATTTCCTAAATAGCGAATTTTAAGGAATAAATAGCGATTCTTTACCATTCCTAATTTGCGATGAGCAAATTGCTAATTGCAAATTACCCATTAATTTCCATGGGCCAGGAGGCTCATAGGAATGAAGGTGCAATTTGCGATTAGCAATTAGCTCATCGCAAATTAGGAATTTTTCCAAGGGGTGTCTCAAGAACACCCTGCTGCACCCCTGAAAAAGAAATTTGGGGGCATATGGCGCACATAAATTTTAAAAACATTCCTTTACCTCAAAAACGATTTTCAAGTCATAATTTGAAAACACTGCCCACGGGGAAATGACTTAAAATGTCCTTAAGACACATGAAAGTGTTTTTTTAAAGCCTTTGCAACTTTTTTAGGTCACTTTTAACATGGCTATGTAACTCAATCAATCAAAGTCTAATTTTACCATGCACAGGTGGGAGCATATTTACAAGGAATTTGCTCCACGGGGAAAGGTCTTTTAATTTAATATGGGAAAAATAACATCAGAGACACTGAAATGCCTTATAAAGAAGCATACACCATTATGTCCTTGTCATAAATTTTAAAACCATTCCTTTTCCTCAAAAACGATTTTCAAGTCATAATTTGAAAACACTCCACATGGGGAAATGACTTAAAATGTCCTTAAGACACATGAAAGTGTTTTTTGATTGCCTTTGCAGCATGTTTGGGTCACTTTTTACATGGCTATGTAATGCAAACAATCAAAATCTAAATTTGCCATGCACAGGTGGGAGCATATTTACAAGCAATTTGCTCCACAGGGAAAGGTCTTACATTAAAATGGGGAAAATAACATCAGAGACACTGAAATGCCTTATAAAGAAGCATACACCATTATGTCCTTGTCATAAATTTTAAAACCATTCCTTTTCCTCAAAAACGATTTTCTAGTCATAATTTGAAAACACTCCACAGCTCTTATGCACAAAAACACCCTGTCAGTACTAATACTTCACATTTTCTCCAATTACAATTTCTCAAAGAAACAAAATCTATTTGTAAAACACTTGAGGCAAAGCAACATTTTAAAAACACAACTTTCTTCATAATTTTCTCCTTAAAGCACACTATTCTCTATCTAAATTAAATAAATCTTTTCTCACCTTAGCAAATACTTTATGAGTTTCAAAACAGTCTCAGAAACACACCACTTTGTCTTTAGCAGAGCAAAAGGTATGCACTCCAGAGTCTGCAGCTATCAAAAGCACAGAAATGCTGTAATTCTTCACACATATCTCTCATGTCACCCAATCAAAACTCTTCCCTCACTTTTTTCAAATCAAAACCCTTCCCCCCTCTGCCCTCCCTGCCTTTTTTGCATAGCAACCACCTCTTGGAAGACCTCTGGTGTTTGCAAGTTCACACAACAATGTTTCAATTGAACTCTGAACTCTCAGTGCACCTGCATATCCAGTGCAATCTTTCATTTAATGATTTTTTCTTGACCACTCAAAATACATCTTTCAAAGAACTCATCCATGCACCCTAAAAAAGGGGGGTCCCAAAACGTGTTTTTCCCATGCAATTTTCCATAGGGCGGTTGGCCTCACTTTTAGCCTGAACGGCTGAATGGATTTACACCAAACTTGGCAAAATTGTAGGGACTGGTAGCCCGATGTGCCTTTGCTATGTCTCAAGATATAGGCTCCAGTGGTTTTTACGAAAATTAACTTTGAAAAATATATATTGGGCTACATTGGGCTATATATATGTTGGAGCCCAAATGTAGCCCAATGTAGCCCAATGTAGCCCAATGTAGCCCAATGTAGCCCAAAGATGGCCACCAGAGACAAAAAAAAACAAATGTAGCACAAATATCAGCCAGATGTAGCCCAACTATAGCCCAATGACAGAATGTCCCAGAGTGTTCTAAAGAACAACTAGAGTGCTAACAGTCCTACTTATTACAAAGGTATGGCACACCTGAAGCCATCTTGATTGGAATAAAGTGGTAACTCTTAAAACATTTAATTTAAAAAGGAACAAAATGAGGGGGTTCATTTTGCCATAGAAAGCATGATTAGCGAATATATGACGAAATCCCGCATACCATCAGTCCGCAAAAAAAATCCCGCATGTACTATTAGGCCGCAAATTAAAATAACGAAAACTTTTAGAACGAATATGCCTTTAGCATACACTAAACAACTAAACTACCCTAAACCCTAATACACTACCCCCAGCATGACCCTACACTACACAAACAGTACAACACTACCCTAAACCCTAAAACACTACCCCCAGCATGACCCTACACTACACAAACACTACAACACTACCCTAAACCCTAAAACACTACCCCCAGCATGACCCTACACTACGCAAACACTACAACACTACCCAAAACCCTAAAACACTACACCCCAGCATGACCCTACACTACGCAAACACTACAACACTACCCTAAACCCTAAAACACTACCCCCAGCATGACCCTACACTACGCAAACACTACAACACAACCCTAAACCCTAAAACACTACCCCCAGCATGACCCTACACTACGCAAACACTACAACACAACCCAAAACCCTAAAACACTACACCCCAGCATGACCCTACACTACGCAAACACTACAACACTACCCTAAATGCTAAAACACTACCCCCAGCATGACCCTACACTACGCAAACACTACAACACTACCCTAAACCCTAAAACACTACACCCCAGCATGACCCTACACTACGCAAACACTACAACACTACCCTAAACCCTAAAACACTACCCCCAGCATGACCCTACACTACGCAAACACTACAACACTACCCTAAACCCTAAAACACTACCCCCAGCATGACCCTACACTACGCAAACACTACAACACTACCCTAAACCCTAAAACACTACCCCCAGCATGACCCTACACTACGCAAACACTACAACACTACCCTAAACCCTAAAACACTACCCCCAGCATGACCCTACACTACGCAAACACTACAACACTACCCAAAACCCTAAAACACTACCCCCAGCATGACCCTACACTACGCAAACACTACAACACTACCCAAAACCCTAAAACACTACCCCCCAGCATGACCCTACACTACGCAAACACTACAACACTACCCAAAACCCTAAAACACTACCCCCAGCATGACCCTACACTACGCAAACACTACAACACTACCCAAAACCCTAAAACACTACCCCCAGCATGACCCTACACTACGCAAACACTACAACACTACCCAAAACCCTAAAACACTACACCCCAGCATGACCCTACACTACGCAAACACTACAACACTACCCAAAACCCTAAAACACTACACCCCAGCATGACCCTACACTACGCAAACACTACAACACTACCCAAAACCCTAAAACACTACCCCCAGCATGACCCTACACTACGCAAACACTACAACACTACCCAAAACCCTAAAACACTACCCCCAGCATGACCCTACACTACGCAAACACTACAACACTACCCTAAACCCTAAAACACTACACCCCAGCATGACCCTACACTACGCAAACACTACAACACTACCCAAAACCCTAAAACACTACCCCCAGCATGACCCTACACTACGCAAACACTACAACACTATCCTAAACCCTAAAACACTACGCCCAGCATGACCCTACACTACGCAAACACTACAATACTACCCTAAACCCTAAAACACTAGCCCCAGCATGACCCTACACTACGCAAACACTACAACACAACCCTAAACCCTAAAACACTACCCCCAGCATGACCCTACACTACGCAAACACTACAACACTACCCTAAACCCTAAAACACTACCCCCAGCATGACCCTACACTACGCAAACACTACAACACTACCCTAAACCCTAAAACACTACCCCCAGCATGACCCTACACTAAACAACTACCACAACTCTACACTACACTAACACAACACTACACTACACAACACTACACTACACTACACAATCACTAACCCACGAAAAAATTAACACAAACCCACTTACCTCTCTCGTCATCGTGGTTTTCCCAACGCAAATGCATTTACCATACATGCCTTTAAAACGTAATTCTTTGTAAAGGCATGCGCGATAAATGCACATGCGTTTTGAAAAAATGCGGGATAATGGTATGCGAGGTCAATGACCTTGCGGGATAATGGTATGCGGACTGAAAGTCTGCGGGATAAAAAATGCGGGAAAATGGCTGCAAACCATGATTAGCAGCAGACTTCCCTGGTGAGCACTAGCTTTACTACAGTGATCTAATGAGCAACTAGAGTGCTAACATTCAGAATTTATGGCAAATGTGTGACACATCTGAATGCCTTCTTGATAGAACCAAAGCAAACAAGCATTGAAAATGCAATAGATCTCGCCCTCGTTTAAGTTAAAGCCATTCTGTTTGTAATGAGGTGGCTTTTTAGCTTTGCTTTTATTAGTGTTTTTAAAACTTTCATGTAAATAACATGCATATGTATGCATATATGTATATGTATGCATGCATTTATATTTATATAGATATGCAGATTATATATGTTTATATATGTATATTACCTACTGGCGATAGCCAGTGGGTATATATAGTTAGGATTTTTTCTCTATGGGATTTCTGAAAATTCTATGTCTAATAACTTTGGCGTTTGTGGACGGAATTGGCTGAAATTTTCAGGAAAATGGCACATTTTGTTTCTGAGCAGCCCCTGAAAATTTGGGGGGGTTTCGTCAAGGGGGGCCGAGAAAAAAGGGGGGTCCCAAAACGCGTTTTTCCCATTCATTTTTCCATAGGGCGGTTGGACTCACTTTTAGCTCGAACGGCTCAATAGATTTACATGAAACTTGGCAAAATTGTAGATATGGTTTGCCCGACGTGCCTTTGCTATGTCTCAATATATGTGCTCCAGTGGATTTTGAGAAATTAACGTTTAAAAAACATATATATATCTGTGACAGCGCTCCGGTTAGCGCCCCGGTTCGCGTACCTGACGCGTAACGGAACTTCACGAAGCGAAGCTGATTGGCTCTCCGGTGTCTGTCAACATTCTAAACAGTCCGGAGCGGCCGCCATCTTGTCTCTCGGTACGATCGAGAGACAAGATGTGGTGAAAAACGAAGGGGGAAATGAAGGAAAGGGGGCAAGGTAGACCACTCCTGACCCCCTAGGATTGATGAGGGGGATATTAAAGTGCGACGCCGTAGAGGCGCGTCCCGGTACGCGAACCGGGCAGCTCACCGGGCAGCTCACCGGGCAGCTCACCGGGCAGCTAACCGGGCAGCTAACCGGCAGCGTAGCTGTCAACATTGTAAACAGTCCGGAGCGGCTGCCATCTTGTCTCTCGGTAGGTTCGAGAGACAAGATGTGGTGAAAAAAGAAGGGGGAAATGAAGGAAAGGGGGCAAGGTAAACCCCTCCTGATCCCCTAGGATTGATGAGGGGGATATTAAAGTCCCCCGCGATTTTTCGCGGTAGAGGCGCTTCCCGGTACGCGAACCGGGCAGCTAACGAGCAGCCTAACGGGAGTCCGCCATCTTGTGTTTTTGGAGCGTCCGGTTCGCGTACCGGGTAGCGTCCCGGTAAGCGTAACAAGGGGAAAACCAAGAGAAACAGTAAGAAAAAAATTAAGGGAATAGATTTCCAGCAAACTTGGCAAAATTGTAGGGACTGTTTGTTTGATGTGCCTTTGCAAGGCCTCAAGATATGTGCACGTGTGGATTTTGTCTAATTAAGGTTAAAAAAAAAATATATATCTGTAAGCGTGCTCCGGCACGCTTACGTTATGGGTTTTGTTTGCGTTGCAGATCCGATACGTCACGGTTATGCGACGCGTCATGAGGCGTCTCACGTGGCTACGTGATACGTCACGTAATAAAGAATATATTTTACAGCTATAGATATTAGCTTTTAAAAAACCAATGAAATTCACTGAAAAAACCATAGGTTATAGACCATATATAGTTAGGAATTTGCATTTACAAAACCTTGAAAATTCACTGAAAAAACCATAGGTTAGAGACCATATATAGTTAGCTGGACATTTTATTGACATAAAACCAATGAATTTCCATATATAGTTAGTTGCACTAACTATATATCGCGCACCCGCAATCCACTGCTGATCATGTCACATATTACATCATTCATGACATGGTCAGTGACATCACTGATGACATCACTGATGACATCTCAAATGACATCACTGATGACATCACTGATGACATCTCAAATGACATCACTGATGACATCTCAAATGACATCACTGATGACATCACTGATGACATCTCATTTGACATTACTGATCACATCACTGATGACATCATTCATGTGATAATACGATGAACCTCTTCAGACTCTAATATAACCTTAGATACACTCAGTGTAAACAGACACTCATAGACTGTCACTCATCCATGGAGTTACTCAGACACTTAGTCAGTCATGCAAAGAATCAATCACACCTCCATTTCCTCAACTATACAGTTATACACACCTTACTTATTCAAACATATACTAAAACATATTTACTCACTTATACAATCCTGGATACAAGTTCACAATGATCCATACAGCCACTCACACATTCACTGGCTCTTATGCACAGTTATTTATATATGTCAACTCTCACATGTACTGTATTTTACATATGTACTTACTTTGACATGTAGCACTGAGATATCCATTCACTCACCAATACACTCATGCACACAGTCAACTGCCCATACAGCTGTTTCCACATGCACTTTTGAACCCATACATCTAGTCAATCAACTGCTCACACATCTATGCAGAGAGTCATACACCTCCCAGCCACCCACACACACACTCAGTCTCCCATACAAATGCTTGGGCAACCAATCAATAACCCATATAGTTAATCATATAGCTACTGATCAACACATGCAGCAGTTTACAGAACAACAGACATAATGATGCACAAATTAAGACAGTTTAGTCACTAACCCATGCACTCAGTGAGACACATTTAATCAGTCACTCATACAGTCAGTCATGCCCCTACTAAATCCTTCATCAAGACACTTATACATCCACTCATTCTTCAATATGTAAGACATATTTTAACTTTACAGAATTATACAGTCACTGGATGTAGTCATCAGTGATGTCATCATTGATGTCATTTGAGATGTCATCAGTGATGTCATCAGTGATGTCATTTGAGATGTCATCAGTGATGTCATCAGTGATGTCATTTGAGATGTCATCAGTGATGTCATCAGTGATGTCACTGACCATGTCATGAATGATGTAATATGTGACATGATCAGCAGTGGATTGCGGGTGCGCGATATATAGTTAGTACAACTAACTATATATGGAATTTCAATGGTTTTGTGTGAGTAAAATAAGGTTTTTTAAATGCTAATTCCTAACTATATATGGTCTATAACCTATGGTTTTTTCAGTGAATTTTCAAGGTTTTGTAAATGCTAATTCCTAACTATATATGGTCTATAACCTATGGTTTTTTCAGTGAATTTCAATGGTTTTTTAAAAGCTAATATCTGTAGCTGTAAAATGTATTCTTCTTTAAATCCAAAAATATATTTTATATGTTTATTAATAATTTTTTTTAATACTTTTTTTTTGTTCGCTCCCGGTTCGCGAACCGGGAAGCTTCCCGTTAGCTCATCTTGATGCCGCGACCCAGTCCGCGAACCGGTAAACGTTCCGTTAGCACAACTGCCGCGTTAGAAAACAACATCGTGACGCGTCGCGTCCACATGACGTTTCACGTTGTCGCGTGATACGTCATATGACGTGCTACGTTAGCGTACCCGGAAGCGAACCGGTACGCGAAGCGAGGCGCGAAGCGCAGCTTCCCGGAAGCGAACCGGGACGCGGCGCAAAGCGCGTAACGTAAACACAGCAGGTCATGTGACTTGGTAATAACACTTTTCATTGGTTCATTTCACTTTTGGTTTCCTAATGATGTAAGACTAGGTCATGTGATCTAAAATTAACACTTTTCATTGGTTTAGAACTATTGTTTTTCCCAAATGATGAAAACCCCTCCTTCTTTCCTCACTCTGACTTTCATCTTTGTGAGAGAAAGACCCTTTGTTACCAGTGAGCAATGGCTTCTTTAGTAGCTTCAGCTGGTGCTTCCCCACCACCTCCACCACATCCAAGGAAGAGAGGACCACCTGCTGAAGTTATAATTCAGCAAGAAGAGGAAGAAGAGGAAGAGGAGGAAGAGCAGGAAGAGAGGCATTTTTTGCCTGAGGAGCCCAGGAGGTCTCACCTGAAAGAAAATTTTATTTGGCAATTTTTTAAATTTCCCAAAGGCCAGAAAAAAGTAAATGCAAGGTACGTAACTTGCCTTATATGTCAAGATAGACTGTCCAGAGGGACCGAGAAGAAATACAGCTACGGAAACTACACAATGCATCGCCATATGAGTAGGTGGCATCCTAACAACTACAGTGCTGCACAGTTACGTAACGAACAAGATAATCCCCCTATTATGGCCAGAAGATCTGTTGTACCGGAAGTGACGGGACCAGAGGGGAGGGAGATGGTGCCGAATATACAAATGAGATTCGGGGAAGTAAAGCAAGTCTGCGTACTTTGCAATGGGTTCATTTGCTACAGAGAAAGTAGCATCACTCTGATCAACAGAGCTATCGAGAATCATGTTTGTCCGAAACGCCCCAGACAATAAATTTTTTTTTTTTTGTTGCTCCTGTTGAGCCCTTTACAATGAATCGTTTTCGTTTCCCCCCCAAAAAAAACCCCAAAAAATATAAAACCGTTCAGAAAATACAAAAAAAGTAAAAAAATGTTCAGAAAAATAATAAAAAAAATATAAAACAACAAAAACAATAAAAAAAAGTTCTTTTCAGAACTACCTCCCCGTTATAAAAAAATTGGTAGAATATTTGGAACTCTGCCAACCTCTATTTCTCTTGGTTCGCTTCCCGGTTCGCTCGCCGGTACGCGAACCGGGAGCGAACCCAAAACATTTTTTTAAACAAAAGAACAATAAGTATAAGGGAAGGAAACAGACAGTTATGTTAAAAGAAAGACAGCTATAGGGGAGTAAACTAGAGATACTGTTACCCGCAATCCACTGCTGATGATGTCACATATTACATCATTCATGACATGGTCAGTGACATCATCAGCAGAGGATTGCGGGTAACAGTATCCCTAGTTTACTCCCTATAGCTGTCTTTCTTTTAACATAACTGTCTGTTTCCTTCACTTATACTTACTGTTCTTTCTTTTAAAAAAAAATTTGGATCAGTCAGAAACAGTGACAGTAATAGAGACAGAGTGAGTGACCAAGAGTGAAGAAGTTTGAGAAGAGAGGGACTAAGAAAAATAGTGGAAGGAGTAGAGTAATTAAGTAATAGAGAAATGAATGAGGGAAGTAGCAAAGGCAGGAAAGTGATGCTTAAAGAAATGAAGCAATGGAACTAATAGAAGTTAAATCTGATAGAAATATAACGAAAAGAGTACAAAACATTTACCTTATAATTGTCGTTAAGTTAGTCATTTGTTATTTTTATACTTTCAATCTGTGAAAGAGAGAACAAACATTTGAAAAATATTAAAACATGTTTTTAATAAATTAGAAAAGACAAGGGAAAAGATAGAAGGACAAACAGTTTTTCAACAACTTTGACACTTACAGAAGCCTCTGCTTCTCCAAGCCTCTACACAGTCCTACAAATATACATTTTAAACTAACGGTATCTTGATGCAGATGAAGTGAGTCCTATCTTGCAACATGGTGCATCTTTTGCATGACTGCTGCATCGGTTTCATGTGGCATTGTTTTTTTACAGCATGACACATCTGCCTAGATGCATCATTTTATAATTTTGTCGCCTCATAGCAAATCTTTTCAACCGCCACTGCGTCACAAAAGTGACGCACAGTGGCGCAAAAGAGGCATACACCTATCATAAATCTGTCCCTAACATGTTAAATGATTGATTCAGGATGACAATAAGGTGTGGCCTATCCAGAGGTTTGTTTAAGGTGAGGCCTACTCAGGGTTGCAGATCAAATTTACATTTGTTGAAGAATACAGAGGAGATAATACATGTGAAGGCCTACTAATGAAGTAAGTCATGTCCACTTCACTCTTGAACAAAGGCCAGACCTCTTCCGTGTCCGTGGACAGACCTAAACTTCATCTGCACAATGTCATTCGTAAACTTAGGAAACACAGGTGATGTAATTGAAAAATGTGGAGTTTATTTTCCTCATTTCACAATCACATCACCTGTGTTGCCTTTGCTTAGGTATCTCATAGTGCAGATGGAGTCTAGCATATCAAACAGTACACAGAAGTTGAGCAGTGTATACAACAATTTTGACACTTAGAAAAGCTTCAGCTTCTGCATGCCCCCTACACAGTGCTAATTATATACATTTTAAACTGATGGTATCTTGCTGGAGATGAACTGAAACCTATCTTGCAACATGGTGCATCTTTTACACAAAAGTGACCCACAGCGGAGCAAAAGAGGCGCACAGCCATCATAAATCTGACCCTAACATTTTAAATAATTGTTTCAAGATGCCGATAAGCTGTAACCTATTCACAGATTTGTTTCAGGTAAGTCCTACTCAGAGTTGCAGATGAAATTTAGGTTTGTTGAAGAATACAGAGCAGAAAATACATGTGCAGGCCTACCAACCAAGTGTGTCATGTCCACTGCACTCTTGAACAAATGTCAGACCTCCTCTGTCTCCAGGAACAGGCCTAAACCTCATCTACACAATGTGATGTGTAATGTTAGGAAACACAGGTAATATAATTGAAAAAAGTGCAATTTTTTTTGCTCATTCCACAATCATATCACCTGTGTTTCCTTTGCTTAGTTATCTCATTGTGGAAATGTAGTCTATCATATGAAAGACTACGTAGAATGTGAGCACTGTATGCAACAACTTTGACACTTACAGAAGCCTCACCTTCTCCATGCCTCCTACACAGTTCTACATGTACATCATAAATGCAAACAGTACAGAATTAATTATACATGTTAAATGGTTTATTTTTGCTGTTCTCAGAATGTATCAAATTTCACTAAAAACAGTGACTTGAAGGTATTCATCATATAACAGCGGGGAAAAAAAAACACAATCAAAATGATTGTGTTTAAAAAACCCATACAACAAAACAAATCAGAATTCAGAACTCCTTAAAGTTAACTTACTTTCCATGACGTCGAAGGATGTCCTATGAACAGCTTACACTCTGTTGTGCTGTTATTACTTTCAGCACGCCACTTTCTGAAAGAAAACCTCCATCGTTTTGAAAAATATGTTACATACAATAAATGACTTCTCGCTCTCTACCACACGTTTCCACAAGGCCAAATCGTGTCAGAGCCATTTATAACTCTTGGAATTCTTGTAAGCCAATCCCGTCATGTTGTATTTCCGCAACTTTCAGAATTAAAATGTTGAAGATCATTTTCACAATCCTGGATTACTAATATCTTCCCCTTCTTGCTCAGTCATGTTCTACATTTCCTATGACACTGATACTGCTTACTATGAAGCAGACTTACACTATCTCTATGACTATTACAATTATTTAATTCTCTACATCACTTTTAATCACAAAGCAATGTAAAACAGTAGACAGCATTGCAGACTTACATTCCCTCTACTCCATGTTTTGATTGGCTGCTTCAATTTACTTATAAAAAGAAACAGTTTTTCTGAATTCATTCAAAGTGCAGTTATTTCTCCATGACGTCCAGTGTTATGGTAAGAAGTTATGTCTCTGTACTACACTTATCCTCAAGGCCAAATCGTGTAGGAGCCATTAGAAGTTCTTGAAATTCCTCAGAGCACATCCCGAGATTCTTTCCCTAAAATTTTGGTTTTAAAAACACCAGGTAAGAGTTTTTAAGGTCATACGGCAATTTTTTTTTGAAAATTAAAACAGAATCATTGCAGAATGACCAGCCATTTCTAGACTTTAAATAAGCTGTGTAATGTCCTGATGTTATTGAAGGACCGTCATGATATATAATTGCTGCAGTTACAAAAGTCCTTCCTGATATTGACAACTGTGAAGCCACAAATTTTTTAATTAAAGTTGTCAATTTTGTTCCATCAGGCCTACATCGTTGGAACATTAAAATAACATACTGGCCATATGTTCGTATAAATAATGTGGACATCATTTCAGATTTACATTGGCTACACTCCATGTTGTGATCAGCTGCTTTTACTAGTTTATTAAAAGAGACTGATTTACTGTCTGGCAAAGTTAAATATATAAATCTTTCTGAGTCTACACTAGTAGTACTTGATACCATACAGTTCTCGCAGTCATGCTCCCATTGATAAGAAAGCCCAAACAGGTGATCTACATCTACACCTTCAGCATGCAATACATCAAGCATATACATTAAAAACTCCTGACAATCTTGCTGAATATTTTGAGAGAATTGTGTTTGGCCTGAACATCTGTCTAACAGATTTCGAATTTCAGTCACACTTTCTATTTTTGTTCTATCAGTGCTACATTTCTCTAACACAGAATTTAACAAACTGCAAAATCTTTGATCAGAATTGACCACAATCTCTTCTTTTACCTTTTCTAGAGAAAACAACACATTAACCACTACATTAGCATAGCAGTTGACACCAGAACTGTTTTCAAATTGAAAACCAACAACATCTTCAACAGAATCCTTTTTGTTTCTGCTTATAATTTCAGGTTCATCGACTTTTCGTCTTTTTGCTACAACCTCCCTACTATTGGTCACATTTCTTCGTTTCCGGCCTACCACACGTTTCTCAAACAAAGGATATTGAGGCAAATGTGGCGCATACTCTCTTCTTAACCTATTGTATTCCTTAACACAATCTAGATCCGCACAAATGTTTGTGACATCACACTCAATCAAGTACAATCCCGATAAAGTTCTAACTCGTGACAATGCCACATATGCCATACCCTCCTTGAACACAGAACTGCCAATATTCACCAATGCACTGTCTACACTTAAACCTTGCGATTTATGGATTGTCACCGCATATGCCAAGCAAACAGGAAACTGCTTACGGCGAACATATAAGTCTTTTACAAGCAAAAATCTAGCAGAACAACGACCAATTAGCTGTACTTCCTCAATGCCATCAAATTTAATTTTTAAAAATTCAATTCCATCTCTATTTCTGTATTTTACAAAATCAACAACATTACCCATTGATCCATTTACCAGACCTCTTTCAACATGTAAATTCCTTCTTAAAATTATACGGCAGTTCAAGCACACATTCAGAGTCTTTTCAAAACCTGCAGTTTTAGATATAGTCTTCTCTAATGAATCCAATGTTGTTTTCAAATTCTCAGACAAAATAATTGTTGATCCCATATGCTCTACTCTGTCAATAGCTTCCAGTTTCACAATCTCTTGCTTTTCTAAATGCAACATTTTGTTGTTGAATTTGGCACATTCTGCAAGAGTTGGCATCAAACATATTCCAGATTTCTTCTCAGTAATTTTCTAAAAAATATTCTCAGGCACAACATCTTGTTCTGGATATAAATTTGACAGTAATCGTGCATGTAAAGCTTCTTTCCCATGCTCGGTCACTTTTCCAATTCTAACATCTTGTAGAATAGTCTTGTAAACTTCATCCTTCGCCTGACGCATATTTTCATGCAGTTCAGCATAATTGAAGTTTAACCATATATTGACGTTGCCAATGCTCCCTAGGCACTTCCTGGTATCTTCATGCGTGAGCATTTTGAACACAGGTTGCCCTTTCACTGGTGTCAGCTGCAGAAGATCTCCGAAAACAATGATGTGTTTGCCACCAAATAACACATCATACTCTGTTTTGAGAACTTCTTGCATTCTCAAATGCACAAAGGCAAGCATGACATTGGAAACCATGCTTACTTCGTCAATGATAAGAAGTTTCATTTTCCTCAAGATTCTTGAAACTTCACAACAAGCATCTCCAGATAGCTTGTGATATTGTAATTTGTTGTCATGCTCCACTGGCAGCATCAGTAAACAATGTAAAGTAATCCCTTTAATGTTATGTGCTGCCAGTCCAGTTGGAGCGGTGACAACACAAGACAGCGATGACTCAGTCCTTTCCTGCAAATAACATGAAATTGCTTTAATAAGGAAACTTTTTCCAGTTCCCGCTTCTCCACTCACGTACAGTCGGACAGGCTTCAACGACGTACATGAGCACTCTTTCTTGTCATGACTTAATCCATGATCAATTTGCATGGTAACTTCGTCATATATTTTCCTCTGCTCAACGTTGAGTTGTCTTTCCAACTCTTCTAAGTTAACCGCATCCTCCTGAGCATGTGCCATGGCTCTTTCCACTTCATTCATAGCAGTGGCAGCTTCATTTTCGATAACAGGTCCTCCTAGTGGATCCTTACTCAATGAAGCAGAACTCTGACTGTCCTGAGAACTGTCTCTGGCAATCTCGGCTGCAATCGTTGCTTCCTGCTCAATTTCCGCATTCAACATTTCTACATATTTGGGAAAAGCAGGACATTCTATGGTCTCCTTGGCAGCATTGAAAGAGTCTTCGTAACAGAGGAAATCTCCAAGCAGTTCCTCTTCTGCACGCCAAGGCTTGAAAAGTTGCAAAAGTGCTAAATAGAAAAACTGCTTTTTTTCAGGAGATTCGCCACTCAATTTTCGATGGTTTACCAAGTGGCATTTTCTTTGCTTGACCAGACATCCCTCACTTCCTATTACAGCATACACTCCTTTCTCAGTATCTTCTTTGATGTTCCTCTTGAATATGTAATTTTGAAGAACCTCATACAGACAAACATTCTCGAGGTGACTGCTTCGATTTGGATAATATGTATCCAACATGTTGGTCTTCAAAATGTCGGTACTGTTTGGCTCCTTTTCCGCCAAATACTCAATTTCCCGCACAGGTTTCAGAACTCGATTACGCGTTGCAGCAAGACCAAGACTCGCCCAAACGATACTCCTGGACTTGGCATAGAGACTTGCTGAAGACAACCGGTCAGAACATTCGTAAGATCCGATTTCTCGATGCGACAACATCTTCAGACTGAAACTGTACAACTTCTTGCTGAGGCTCTTTTCATGGGAAATGTCCTCCCACATATCCTTCAATTCTGTCTTCTCTTTTTTGGTGATGTAAGATGTCACATACCGAGCCACAGCCATACAGTTATCAGCTACAAACTGTATATCCATGTTAGCATTCCACATGGACAAAATCACCGGGTTGTAGTCGTTGATGTACTTAGACTCTTCGTTCCTCTTCAAATTGTATGTGTTTTTAGGTGATTTCTTCATCACATTATGTCGCAGCGAAGACATCAAACTGTTCACTCTTCCTTTAGAAATCACCGGTCGTGGAAAGCCGAAACGACATTTGGTGTAGAACTTGTCTTTGTTTCGGAATTTACGACGACAGTACTTTCCACATCGATGGCTTTGGAAACGTAGAACTTTTTCTCTTAGGCTTTTTTTCTCCTTTGCGTTTGGAACAGCACACGTAGAATACTGTTCTATGAAACTCATCACTGAGTCCTCTGGATCCGTTCCAAATTTAGGTGCATCCTTGATCCACAGCAACATATGTATATGAGGAGCACCTCTTGCTTGGTACTCATTTCTCCAGAAGAAATCCAACACCTCTCCAAGAGGTGGATTCTTCTTATTCATGATGAAAGACATCATACCTTCAAATCTATGATTAAAGTACCTACATACATTGACTGGATCCAAAGAGCACAGTTCTCCGGGTGTCTTGAATTCGATGTTTTCTACGTTAGCATTTGCCTCTCGTAGAAATTCAAGTAAGTCTTCCCAGCCATACTCGGCACAGCTCAGAGTGAGGAACCATGTGGGAGTTCCTAAGTTCCTCAGCATACATTTTAAATCACCATGACGACGGTACCAGTACTCATTAGTACCACGCTGACACGCCATGAGATTAATCAGGTGAGAATCCAAAATACTGTCTTGGACATTGACTTTATCCATAAAGTCACTTGCCGAGATGTTTTGCATGTGTATACCACTTTTCAAGATGTGGTTCACTGCATAAGACAGTCCAGACAGATCGCTTTCAAACAGGAGATGAAACAAATAGGGAATGCATTGTCGAAACCTAGCATCTCCTGCATACAATCGCAAAGTCCGGTATTCAGAAGCAGGAATTTGATGAGGTCGCTCATCATATCTTCCTCCCTGACCTGTTGGAAAAAGCTGTGGGAAACACCGAGCTTCCAAACTTTCCTCCCAAACACTAATGGGACTCCCTTTGGCTTGTTTCATTTGAAACAACTCAATAGCATTCCCCATGACTTCCTTGGAATGCAAAGGATGAACACTATAATGTTCATATATTTCTTCACTAGTACAGGGTTCTACTTTCTCAATTTGACCAGCACACAAATCGCTATCCTCTTCCTCACTTACTTCCTCTTCTGCAACATATACATTCTTATAGTATTTATTATTTTTTTTCAAATACAATGTTGCCTTTTTAACTTTCCTAACATCCACTAAATCTTGCCATATTTTCTTATTCTTTGTCGGAACCCCATTAACTAAGATAACCAGAGGTTCCTCTTCCACTTTTTCTACTCCAATTGTGTTAATGTTTTTCTTCAAATCTAGAGGCAAATAAACAACTCTTCCCTTTAATCCTCTCTGTAAATCTGATGGAGGCAATTTCCCTGTCTTTGGCTCCATTCTTACAATAGCCTGAAAGGGATGGATACTTTGAATCAAAATAGATTCATAAGTATTTAAATCCTTCAATTCAGAAGGAATCTCAACCAATTCCAGATTATTATGAACTACTCTAGCAGGCATCTGGTTTTGATTTAATTTGTTACAACAATAAGTACACACACGTTGATCCAATCCCAAATCAAAACAATTTTCTACCATCAAGTATGTTGTGAAATCCTTCCATTCACTATTATTTTCCCTTTCACTTTTTGCATATAAATCCACTAACTTAGTCTGATTCTTATAATAAGTGCGTCGACAACACACACAAGTGAAATTTGGCCTCTCACTTGATTTCACCTCAAACGTCGCAATTTCCCTCTGGAAATTATCTGTACTGGAAACCTGTACACTATCTTCCACATTACCCGCTTCTTCTTGGTCAATTTCAACATTCTCCTCTTTACTTCCAAAGTAACAAAACTCAATTTCTTCACACATATTCTTCACATCTATTTCAGTACCATGCAAAAGAGCAGCGCATAATTGTTTAAGCATAACTGCTGGACTCTTAGCATAATACAACATTCTAACTAATTTCCTCACTTTATTATGATGCACTGCTAGCATCCTGAAATGATGAAAAACACTCTGGCATACTCTCCTGGAAAGACAAGCCAGTGAATGACCATGCAAACCTGTCACTTCTCTCACTCTGCAAGGATCTAATTCTTGCAACAACTTCATTTTCTGCTTCAAACTTTTCTTATTAAATGACCGTACAAAATCACAAAGCAAATTGATGGAATCCTGTCGCACACTGCAAATACTACTACACTTCCAGGTGTACACAGGACCCTTAGGACGTCTTCCTAAAACCTCATTACCTAACACCTCTTCTATCTCTGTTGTCACAAGTTTTTCTTTTTCAACTGGACAACCATCTTTCACTTCATAAGCTCGACCACTGGTGTCAACTGCATGCACCAAATCATTATCCTGAAAATAACTCTCCTCATTAAAAAATGCCTCACAGCTTGAACTATGCATCCATTCTCCAGAAAAAACTTCACAAAAATTACTACGATTAACTATTCTCTTCCATCTACTATTTCTTTTGAAATCATAAATTGCCTTGTTTAGCTTCCTAATTCTATTGATTATCAAAATAAATAACTTACGTTTAATTTCAAATGCCTGATCAATAACTTTCTCAACTATTTTTTTTCTCATATAAAAAACCACTTTCTGTTGACCTTTCTTAATATTTTTTAACAAATTGCCAATTATCCTGTTGCGGAACATTCGTTTACGAATGTCCCTAAACTGTTGTTTCCTTCTACTATCATGCACAGAGTTATCTCTTGCTCTAGCAGTAACATTTTTCATTGGCCTTTCCTTTCCGTTTGAATTGCTTCTCTTTTTCTGGACTGAAACATTTTCTGTAGTAATATTTTTTTTACTACAGATATTTCTTATGAATGTTTTTGTACTCTTACCCGGTGCTTTCTTGGTGACTTGACAAATCTTTTTGTTAGAGGACTGCTGCTTTTTTTTATTGACCTGCTGTCTCTGACGTTTTTCAGCCTTTCTCAGTCTTTCTTTGGTTGGCATGCTGAAATCTTGAAATGATCTGCAGTTGAATCTGTGGTAAAATATAATAAAAACATTTATTAACCACTATTACCCAACAGTAAATCAATAACAGTAATCAAAAACTTAAAACACTACTTGACATTTTTACATAGAAGATTTTTTAGTGCTTGGCAAATTTAGAATACAGAAATAGCAGAAAAGAAATGGAATTTATATTCATTTTACCTGTGCTGTTTTATATGTGAATCTGATCTAATTTTATGAGCATATTTTAATATTTTATTGAAGACACTACACATAACCTGTTTTTGAAGGTGTCTTTATTTTTAAATTAAACGGTTTACATTTTTACTTTTTATTTATTATACATTTTTAAAATAAATGTTTATAGTTCCATAGGCTCAAGCACGTCAGCTTCCCATCCTATGTCATACAATTCTGACAAATCTGCATCCTCATCATGTTCTTCTTCATCCTCAGGATTTAAATCATCCAAGGGATCAACATCCACTGATGTTTCAATTACGAGTTCAATGATGAGGTCGAAATCAACTGATTGCTGATTGTCGCTCATGTTGATGTTGTCTTTATCTTTAAAGAAAGATAACAACAATGAGATGTTGCAGAGTAAGAGACAAATCTCAGAGATTATAATAGTAAAATTGTTTAACAAGAGTAACATTTTGCAGCTATTATTTAGCCATGTCCAGCGATGCTGAGGAGGTGAAGCCTATGTCCAATTTATCAGTGAACAGGACTCATCTCTTCTTAACCTTGGATAAGCCTCACCGACTCTGTGTCCCCTGCACATACTTAAATATAAAGGGGCAGATTTATGTTAACTGGCACATCCCCAGGGATGCACCAGTTAACGTGCACCGCTGCTCTGCCACCCATGGTGTGCCGCATTTACAATCAGATAGGACAAAGCTGCGTCAAAACCCTGCACCTGCTTGAAGCAGGCATAGGTCTTGACGCAGCATTGTGGAGATAGGGCACCCCTGAGCCTTGCTGGAGCTGCATCGCACTTGCGATACAACCCCAGCAATGCGCCACCTTTACGGCACAGATGCGTCACGCATCTGTGCCGTTTTTGCCCCATGGTGCGCCGCATTGTAAATGCAGCACACCATGGGTGGCGGAACAGCGGCGCAGGATGACTGGCACATCCCTGGTGATGCGCCAGTCATCATAAATCTATCCCTAAGCTTCTTATCTTGTTAGAGATGAACCACCATATGTATCATCAAACTATTTTGCATTTCCTAAATAGCGAATTTTAAGGAATAAATAGCGATTCTTTACCATTCCTAATTTGCGATGAGCAAATTGCTAATTGCAAATTACCCTATCATTTCCATGGGCCAGGAGGCCCATAGGAAAAGAAGGTGCAATTTGCGATTAGCAATTAGCTCATCGCAAATTAGGAATTTTTCCAAGGGTGCAGGGCTGTCTCAAGAACACCCTGCTGCACCCCTGAAAAAGAAATTTGGGGGCAAATGGCGCACATACATTCCCTAAGGGCATGTATGGGCGTCATATGGCACCTTTTGTTTTTTGGAAAAAAAGCTTTTTGAAAAGAATTCGCAAATTACCACCAACTAGAAGTTGGTGGTTATTTGCAAATCCTTAATGGCATTTTTTGCATATTTTTTGTTTGATACATTGCATTTAAGGAATCGCAAAATTTGCAAATCCTTAAGTGCAATCGCAAAATAAGGAATAGCAAATTTTGCTATTCCTTATTTTGCATCAAACTTGTTTGATACATACCATTTGTCTAATTAGCATTCGCAAAGGCCGAAATTCGCAGAATTTCGGCCTTTGCGAATGCTAATTAGCTTGATACATATTGCCCCAAGTGAGGCCTGTCTTGCAACATGGTGCATCTTTTGCATCACTGCTGCATCGGTTTCATGTGGCACGGTTTTTTTACTGCATGACACATCTGCCTAAATGCATCAATTTGTAATTTTGTCGCCTCATAGCAAATCTTTTGCACCGCCGCTGCATCACAAAAGTGACGCACAGTGGCGCAAAAGAGGCATACACCTATCATAAATCTGTCCCTAGCATTTTAAATGATTAATTCAGGATGACGATAAGGTGTGGCCTATCCAGAGGTTTGTTTAAGGTGAGGCCTACTCAGGGTTGCAGATCAAAGTTACGCTTGTTGAAGAATACAGAGGAGATAATACATGTAAAGGCCTACCAATGAAGTAAGTGATGTCCACCTCATTGCGGCAGTCATCATAAATCTATCCCTCAGCTTCTTATCTTGTTAGAGATGAACCGCCATATGTATCATCAAACTATTTTGCATTTCCTAAATAGCGAATTTTAAGGAATAAATAGCGATTCTTTACCATTCCTAATTTGCGATGAGCAAATTGCTAATTGCAAATTACCCATTCATTTCCATGGGCCAGGAGGCCCATAGCAATGAAGGTGCAATTTGCGATTAGCAATTAGCTCATCGCAAATTAGGAATTTTTCCAAGGGTGCAGGGGTGTCTCAAGAACACCCTGCTGCACCCCTGAAAAAGAAATTTGGGGGCATATGGCGCCCATACATGCCCTAAGGGCATGTATGGGCGTCATATGGCACCTTTTGTTTTTTGGAAAAAAAGCTTTTTGAACGGAATTCGCAAATTACCACCAACTAGAAGTTGGTGGTAATTTGCAAATCCTTAATGGCATTTTTTGCATATTTTTTGTTTGATACATTGCATTTAAGGAATCGCAAAATTTGCAAATCCTTAAGTGCAATCGCAAAATAAGGAATAGCAAATTTTGCTATTCCTTATTTTGCATCAAACTTGTTTGATACATACCATTTGTCTAATTAGCATTCGCAAAGGCTGAAATTCGCAGAATTTCGGCCTTTGCGAATGCTAATTAGCTTGATACATATGGCCCCAAGTGAGGCCTGTCTTGCAACATGGTGCATCTTTTGCATCACTGCTGCATCGGTTTCATGTGGCACGTTTTTTTTACAGCATGACACATCTGCCTAAATGCATCAATTTGTAATTTTGTCGCCTCATAGCAAATCTTTTGCACCGCCGCTGCATCACAAAAGTGACGCACAGTGGCGCAAAAGAGGCATACACCTATCATAAATCTGTCCCTAGCATTTTAAATGATTAATTCAGGATGACGATAAGGTGTGGCCTATCCAGAGGTTTGTTTAAGGTGAGGCCTACTCAGGATTGCAGATCAAAGTTACGCTTGATGAAGAATACAGAGGAGATAATACATGTAAAGGCCTACCAATGAAGTAAGTGATGTCCACTTCATTGCGCCAGTCATCATAAATCTATCCCTAAGCTTCTTATCTTGTTAGAGATGAACCGCCATATGTATCATCAAACTATTTTGCATTTCCTAAATAGCGAATTTTAAGGAATAAATAGCGATTCTTTACCATTCCTAATTTGCGATGAGCAAATTGCTAATTGCAAATTACCCATTCATTTCCATGGGCCAGGAGGCCCATAGGAATGAAGGTGCAATTTGCGATTAGCAATTAGCTCATCGCAAATTAGGAATTTTTCCAAGGGTGCAGGGGTGTCTCAAGAACACCCTGCTGCACCCCTGAAAAAGAAATTTGGGGGCATATGGCGCACATAAATTTTAAAAACATTCCTTTACCTCAAAAACGATTTTCAAGTCATAATTTGAAAACACTGCCCACGGGGAAATGACTTAAAATGTCCTTAAGACACATGAAAGTGTTTTTTTAAAGCCTTTGCAACTTTTTTGGGTCACTTTTAACATGGCTATGTAACTCAAACAGTCAAAATCTAAATTTACCATGCACAGGTGGGAGCATATTTACAAGGAATTTGCTCCACGGGGAAAGGTCTTTTAATTTAATATGAGAAAAATAACATCAGAGACACTGAAATGCCTTATAAAGAAGCATACACCATTATATCCTTGTCATAAATTTTAAAACCATTCCTTTTCCACAAAAACGATTTTCAAGTCATAATTTGAAAACACTCCACATGGGGAAATGACTTAAAATGTCCTTAAGACACATGAAAGCGTTTTTTGATTGCCTTTGCAGCATGTTTGGGTCACTTTTAACATGGCTATGTAACGCAAACATTCAAAATCTAAATTTGCCATGCACAGGTGGGAGCATATTTACAAGCAATTTGCTCCACAGGGAAAGGTCTTACATTAAAATGGGAAAAATAACATCAGAGACACTCAATTGCCTCATCAGTGATGTCATTTGAGATGTCATCAGTGATGTCATCAGTGATGTCACTGACCATGTCATGAATGATGTAATATGTGACATCATCAGCAGTGGATTGCGGGTGCCCGATATATAGTTAGTGCATATAACTATATATGGAATTTCAATGGTTTTGTGTGAGTAAAATAAGGTTTTGTAAATGCTAATTCCTAACTATATATGGTCTATAACCTATGGTTTTTTCAGTGAATTTTCAAGGTTTTGTAAATGCTAATTCCTAACTATATATGGTCTATAACCTATGGTTTTTTCAGTGAATTTCATAGGTTTTTTAATAGCAAATTTTTATAGTTTTTAAAAATAATAAATTTTAAATCGAATTTTATATTGCATAATTATGTCATTTTTATTTTTTATTCTTTTTGGTGCGCTCCCGGGGCGCGGACCAGTGAACGCACGGGTAAGCGCAATCTTGCGCCGCGCCCCGGGGCGCGTACTGATGAGCGTCCCGATAGCGCTATTGCCGCGAACGAAAACAACATCGTGACGTATTGCGTAGCCGCCACGCCTTGCGTCATAAGCGCGTATCGCGTAGCCACGAGATGCGTCTTATGACGCACCGTGTAAGCGCACCCGGAAGCGCATACGATCGCGCAACGTAAACGCCCTGATGCGCTTACGAAACACGCCCCGGGACGCGCCCGGGATGCGTAGCGTAAGCGCGTCAAACCATGTGACTTTAAAATAACACTTTTCATTGGTTCATAACTTTTTTTTTTCCAAATTGTGTGAAACCCACCCATTTCTCTCACTATTGCTTTGTACTTGGAGAGAGCAAGAGCTGTTCTGTGTACTGTGTTCATCTCCTACTTTTCTGATCTACAGCAATGGCTGCAAGAGAGTCATCCAGCAGTGATTCCGACGGATTTTTAGATGAGGACCCTCCTCAGCAGAAGAAAAAAAAACATTTCATCTGGAAATTCTATGACATCCCTGAAGGACAAAAAAAAGTCAACGCTCCAAAAGTAACCTGCAAAATATGTGGTAGTACTTTATCCAGAGGCAATCCTTTGAAAAAATATAGTTTTGGAAATGCTAATTTAATCAGGCATGTGAAAAGAAGACACCCTAACAACTTTGCCAGGGAGAGTGTCAGAGAGCTGGCACGGAATTTACCCACAGATGGCGACAGCACCTCCACTGGTGGAGCAACACCTTCGGGACCACCCCGTGGAAGAATGGTCCCTAACATTCAGCCGGTGTTTGCAGGCATCAAATTTCTGTGCACGGAGTGTGACGAACTGCTCTGCTATGGGGAGCAGAGTGTTGAACTCATTGCCATAAAGAAACAGCAACACCGCTGCCCTGCCAGTCCCTAAATTTTCACATTTTTTGCTCCTGTTGAGCAGTTTTGGAATCCCTGTTTTTGTTTTTCCCCTGACAAAAATCCCCCAAAAATATAAAATCGTTTTAAAAAGTCTAAAAAAATATAAAACAACAAAAACAAAAAAAAGTTCTTTTCAGAACTACCTCCAATTTATAAAAAAATTCTATTTTTTTTTTAAAAAGTGTCATTTTTTATCTCCATGGTACGCTCCCCCGTACGCTCCCCGGTGCGCGTACCTGGCGCTCCCCCCGCGAAAATCGAATTTTTAAATTTTTTTTTTTTTTACCTGCGGGACCCTTTTATGGCCCCCACATCAAAACTAGGGGGTCAGGGGGGTGTACCCTGCCCCCTTTTGCTCATTTCCCCCTTTGATTTTTGACACCTCTTGTGTCTCAATCCTACCGAGACACAAGATGGCGGCCGCAGCGGACTGTTTCGAATGTTTACAGACACCCGAGAACCAATCAGCTTGCCGTGCGCAAGTCGCGTGGCGCGCCCAGAGCGCTCCCAGGTACGCGCACCGGGGCGCGGCTCTAGATATATATCTTTTTTTAAACCTAATTTACTCAAAATTCACAGGAGCACATATCTTGAGACCTAGCAAAGGCACATCGGGCAAACAATATCTACAATTTTGCCAAGTTTCGTGGAAATCCATTCAGCCGTTCGGGTTAAAAGTGAGGCCAACCGCCCTATGGAAATTAACATGGGAAAAACACGTTTTGGGACCCCCCTTTTTTCTCAGCCCCCCCCTTGACAAACCCCCCCCAAATTTTCAGTTGCTGCTCAGAAAAAAAATGTTCCATTTTCCTGAAAATTTCAGCCAATTCCGTCCACAAACGCCAAAGTTATTAGACATAGAATTTTCAAAAATCCCATAGAGAAAAAATCCTAACTATATATACCTACTGGCGACCGCCAGTAGGTAATATATATATATACATATATATATATATTCACTGAAAAAACCATAGGTTTCACACCAGTTATAGTTAGGAATTAGCATTTAAAAAACCTATTAAATTCACTGAAAAAACCATAGGTTTTACACCAGTTATAGTTAGCTGGAAATTTTACTCGCATAAAACCATTGAAATTCCCACGTTATATTTAGTTGGACTCACTATAACTTCCGCGTGCAATGCACTGCTGATGACGTCACATATTACATCACTCATGACATGGTCAGTGACATCACTGATGACATCATTGATGACATCTCAAATGACATCACTGATGACATCATCCAGTGAATGTGTATCTTTCTGAAAAATAAATATTTTTTACATATGTATATCTAAAGGTTGATGGAATAATAAATGGGTAAATAAATGTCTAAATGGATGTTTTTTGTGTAAAATTGATTGGTTAACTGACTTATTAAATGTATCTTAGTGAATACATATATTAGCGAGTAATGTTTAAATATTTAGATATCTGTATCTGTGTCTCACTTTGTGTATAAGTGGCTGCATGGGTTGGTGAGTAGCTACATGAGTGTGTATATGGGTTATTAGTTGTTTTTTTGAGTATCAGTACCAGTGTCTGTATGGTTCGGTGGGGGATATTACTTAGAGCACAGATGCATGAATGAGTGACTCACTATTTGTATGTATTTTGAAGACAGCTTGTGTGCAAGACTGTATGGGTGGGTTAGTGAGTATGTGTTTTTATAATTGATTGTTTAAGAGAGTAAATATGTTTCAGTTTCTGTAGTAGTATGTGTAGTGGTGTGTATATAGCAGTATAGTCAAGTAAATGTTTTTTTGATAGTTTATTTGCATGTGTGAATTTGTGTGTGAGTAACTATATGGATGAGTATTAGTGTGTAACAGGATGTATAGGTGTATGAGTACATATGATGAGTAAGTACATGCATCAGTGACTATATGGAACTGTTGGTGAATGAGTGGATGTGTATGTAGATGTTAGAATTACCTAATAAGTTGTTGTAATTGGTATTGGTTTCTCCTTTTTTAAGAAAATGTTGGTTTCTATTTTTGAATGTGTGTGTCAAAGGTTATTTTATGCTGATAGGAGGTCTGCCACTTTGTCACAAGGATGTTGTCATCAGTGATGTCATTTGAGATGTCATCAGTGATGTCATGAGTGATGTCACTGACCATGTCATGAGTGATGTAATATACGACGTCATCGGCAGTGCATTGCACGCGCAAGTTATAGTGAGTCCAACTAACTATAACGTGGGAATTTCAATGGTTTTATGTGAGTAAAATTTCCAGCTAACTATAACTGGTGTAAAACCTATGGTTTTTTCAGTGAATTTAATAGGTTTTTTAAATGCTAATTCCTAACTATAACTGGTGTGAAACCTATGGTTTTTTCAGTGAATTTCAATGGTTTTTTAATAGCAAATTTTTATAGGTATAAAAAATAATAAATTTTAAAACGAATTTTACATTGTATAATTATGTACATTTTTTGTATTTATTTTTTTTCATTTTTAACTTGGGGCGCGCCCTGGGGCGCGTACAGGGGAGCGTCCCGTAAGCGCTATTCTCGCGAACGAAAACAACATCGTGACGATTCGCGTAGACGTGTGATGCGTCATATGACGCACAGCGTAAGCGCACCTGGAAGCACGCGTGCGCATACGATCGCGGAACGTCTCGATGCACTTACGCCGCGCACCCCGGGGCGCGCCCTGGAGTGCGACTACGGGTGTGCCCCGGGGCGCGTAGCGTAAGCGCGTCGGGTCATGTGACCAGAAAATAACACTTTCTATTGGTGCAGAACAGTTTTGGTTTCCAAATGAGTAAAGCCTGGGTCTTGTGATCTGAAAATAACACTTCTGATTGGTTCAGGACAGTTGTTTTTTCCCATATGAGTAAAGCCTAGGTCTTGTGACCTGAAAATAACACTTCTGATTGGTTCAGGACAGTTTTTTTTCCCAAATGATGAAAAACCCCACCTTTCTTCCTTATTCTGACTTTGTCCTTTGACTGAGGAAGACCTGTTTCATCTATAGAGACAATTCTTTTGTACTTTGAAATGGCTATTGTAGCAGCAACAGCTGGAGCATCTGCACCACCACCACCACCATCACCAAGAGGACCACCACAACAATACATTGGTGGTGAAGAAGAGGAGGAGGAGTACGAGGAGGAGGAGGGGAGAAGATGGCTGCCTGAACAAAATACCCCATACAAGCCAAAAGAACACATTGTATGGGAGTTTTTTTCACTCCCAGAGGGCAAGAAAAAAGTGAATGCGGCCAAGGTAACTTGCCTAATCTGTGGCGAACAACTCTCAAGGGGCAATCCAGACAAAAAATATTCATTTGGTAATAATACCATGATTCGACATATGACCCGGAAGCATTCTAACAACTATTCTCATGCAGAGATCAGGGAACTGGCCAGTCACCTCCCCCAGTGTTCAAGGACCAGCTCCAAAAGAAAGCAACCCACTCCATCGGGACCAGATACAACGGAGACGATGCCTTGTATTCAGCCATGATTTGCAGATTTTAGAATTACATGTATTGCATGTGGCAAGCTCATCGCCTATGATGAACAGAGCATGAAGCTTGTCGTCCTTGCTGGTGACAATCACAAATGCCCCAAAAAACAGTAATTTTTTCCGTTTTTTGTTTTTTGCTCCTGTTGAGCCATTTACAATTCCCTGTTTTTTGTTTCTCCCCATAAAAAATACAAAAAAAAATAAAACTGTTTTGAAAAGCCAAAAAAAGTACAAAATGTTCAAAAAAACAATAAAAAAATATAAAACAACAAAAAGAAGAAAAAAAACGTTCTTTTTAGAACTACCTTTCATTTATAAAAAGAAACCTATATTTTTAATGAATTACTGTCAATTTTTTTTTCTTAGGGTACGCGTACGGGGGCGCGCCCCCCAAAAAATAGAAAAAAAAAATGTCATGAAGGAGTTACCATGAGGGTAGAACACAAAGAGAGTAATGTTAAGAGAAAGAGAGCTACAGGGTGAACACAGAGGGATTGTTTATTACATAGTAAAAAACAGAGAAGGTGTAATAGGGTGAAAGTGAGAAAAGTAAAATGACTAAAGGAGCGAAAGAAGGGAAAAGAGAGAGGAAGAAGACTAAAGTAGAGATAGTGGGAGAATGTGAGTGGGTGTTGAAAGAAAAAGAAAGGACAGTAAAAAATTGAGAATGAAGGGTAGTGGCGTAACCGGGATAAATGAAGAACGGTGAGTGAGGGTAAGAAAAGACCAGTTAGTGTAAGTAAAGAGGGGTGAAAGAGGGTGAAAAATTGAATTAGGATAAGACATGGGGAGTGACAAAGAGAAAGGACAAAGAGAGTAAAGAAAACAGTACCTGAATGGATTTGAGTGAAACAGCAAAGAAAGATAAGTGATGCAAGGTGTGTGACTTATAGGGAGTCAGTGGGTGTAGGTCGGGGTGTGGGTGTGTAAGGTGTATCTGTGGGTGTGGGTGTGTGGGGTGTTTTGGTGTGGGTGGAGGTGAGGATGTGTGAAGTATGTGTGAGGAGTGTATGGGTGTGGGGTGTATATGTGTGTGATATATGTATGTGTATGGAATGTGTGTTTGTATGTGAAGAGTGTGTGTGGGGGTATTTTTTGTGTGTATGAGGTGTGTGTGTGGTGTGTGTGTGGGGTGTATGTTAGAGGTGTGTGTATGTGTTGAGAGGGGAATGAGGTGTGTGTGTACGAGTAAGATAAATAATTAAGAAAAACAAAATGAGTGAAGAAGCAAAGGAAGGGAACAGAGGGTAAGTGAAGTAAAGGATATGGATTAAAAGAAGTTGAATATGAGAGGGGAAATAGGGAAATTGGAGTAAACATGGAGAATAAGAATAAGTGAGGGAAGCAGAATAAAGACACAGGAGTGAGGTTGGTTGAGAAAATATTAGTAAGCTTAAAGCAAAGGTTGATGACAAACTAAATTTTTTTAGTCATACTTACCATATAATAAATGAAACTTTAATTATTTCTTTTTACTGCACATTGTATCTGTGAAAGAGAGAAGAAAAAATAATTTATAATTAGTAAAATGTGTATTTTAAATTAAAAAATACAAATGAAGAGGTTAAAAATCATAACAGTGTATCTAGAAATAAAGAAAGAGTGAAGGACACAGAAAGGGAAATAAAGTAAGGTAGAAGGATAAAAAGAGAAAAAAAGAAATAGAATGAGAGCAAATTATTAAAAGTAAGGCATATAGATTCACTGACAGAGAGGAAGAGAAGAACAGAGAAATGAACTGAAGGTAAGAAAGATACTAAAACAATGTGACTTAGCAAAACTAAATCAGGAAACAGTAGTAAGTAAAAAGATAATGACTGAGACGGAAAAGATAAACACAAGTGAACATAACACAAGGAGAGTGAGGCACTGAGGACATAGAAGTAGTGAACGAAAAATAGAGAGAAAGGGTCAAAAGTAATGAGCAAACAAAGATAAGCGAGGGAGAGTGGGTTATTTATAGTAATAGAGTGCGATAATACTGCTGAGTGAGTAAACAGGAATTACTAAAAGAGCAAAGGAGGAAAATACGGAAAAGGGAAGTAAAGCAGAGAGACTGAAAGCTGAAAACTTATGCAAGGGAGAGAGGGGATGCAGACAGTTGAAATGAGAATGATTATTTTTTCTGTTCTCAGAATATATTGAATTTCACTTAAAACAGTGAGTTCAAATTACTCATCATATGACAGTGGGAAAAAAAAACACAATCTAAAAGATTGTGTTTTAAAAAAAACCTTAGATACTGTCAAATGACAAATGTACACTAATCTTTGATTGACTTACTTTTCCTTGAGGCCAAATAGTATATCATAGAGGTCCTTTTCTCGTTGCTGTTCAGTAAAAAATCCATTTTATCGACTTTCTAGAAGAAAAGCTCCAAGAACATCTGAAATATTTTCATTATTTTCCTATACCCCTTTTTTTCAGTCATGACTCTTTACTCATTCCTGTACCTTTCCTGTTGGCCAAATAGTGTCAGATGTATGAGTATATTTTCAAATTAATTCAAAGAAACTCTGAAATGACCTTTTTTTCCGATGCTCTGAAAGAAAAGCTCTACAACATTTTCACAATATTTAAGTATTTGTAAAACCATCTCTGACTCACTCATGTTCATCATTTTCTATAATACTAATATCACTTACTATGAGATACACTTACAGTACCTATATGACAAGTCAATTTTTTATATTACCTGGATCACTTTTACTCAGAATATATTTTTTAACAGCAAAATAACCTTTATTAAC
The DNA here is from genome assembly GCF_964261635.1 of Lissotriton helveticus. NCBI lineage: Eukaryota > Metazoa > Chordata > Amphibia > Caudata > Salamandridae > Lissotriton > Lissotriton helveticus. The sequence continues at coordinate 412,361,086 of NC_136067.1, forward strand.
TGCTCCCGTCTTCATAGGCCAATTACCTTTACCTAAATTTTGGTTGTAAAAACACTAGGTATGAATTTTTTAAGCAAAAAGGCAAACGTTGTTTGAAAGTCAAATGAGTGTCGTTACATTGGGTCCAACCTTTACAACTTTTTAAATAGCATGTGTAATGACCTGATGTTGTAGAAGGACCTTCATGAAAAATAATAGCTGCAGTTGCAAAGGTTCTTCCTGATATCGATAACTGTGAAGCCACGAAATTTTTAATAGAAGTTGTCAATTTAGTTCAATCAGGTCTACATCGTTGGAACATTAAAATGACATACTGACCATAATTTTGTAGAAATAATGTGGACAGCATTGTAGACTTACATTGGGGACACACCATATTGTGATCCGCTGCTTTAACTAGATTATTAAAAGGCACTGATTTGCAGTCTGGTAAAGTCAAATATATAAATCTTTCAGTGTCTATTCTAGTAGTACTTGATAAAGTACAGTTGTCGCAGTCATGCTGCCATTGATTAGAAAGGCTAAAAAGATTTTTTATATCTACACCTTCATCTTCCAATACGTCAAACATATACATTAAAAATTCTTGACAATCCTGCTGAATATTCTGTGAAAATTGATTTTGACCAGTACATATGTCTAGAAGATTTCGAATTTCTGAAACACTTTCTATTTTTGCTCTATAATGTAATGTAATGTAATCTAATGTATAACTGGTACATTTCTCAAACACGGAATTCAACAAACAACAGAATCTTTGATCCCGATTTTCAACAATCTGTTCTTGAATATTTTGAAGAAAAAAAACAACATTACCCACTACATTAGCATAGCAGTTGACACCAGACCTGTTTTCAAACTGAAATCCAACAACATCTTCAACAGAATCCTTTTTCCTTCTGCTTACAATTACAGTTTCGTCTACTTTTTGTCTTTTTGCTACTACTTCACTGCAATTACTCTCATTTCTTCTTTTTCGGCCTACCACACGTTTTTCAATCAGAGGATATTGAGGCAAATGTGGAGCATACTCTCTTCTTAACCTATTGTATTCTTTAACACAATGTAGATCTGCACAAATCTTTGTTTCATCACACTCAATCAAGTACAATCCTGATAAAGTTCTGACTCGTGATAATGCCACATATGCCATACCCTCTTTAAACACAGAACTTCCAATGTTCACCAAAGCGCTGTCTACACTTAAACCTTGAGACTTATGAATTGTCACCGCTTATGCCAAACAAATAGGAAACTGTTTTCGGCGAACATATAAGTCTTTCACGAGCAAAAATCTAGCTGAACAACGACAAATTTGTTCTATTTCATCAATGCCATCAAATTTAATTTTTTAAATTTCAATTCCATCTCTATTTTTGTAATTCACAAAACCAACAACATGACCCATTGCTCCATTTACCAGACCTCTTTCAACATTTAAATTCCTTCTCAAAATGATACGACAATTTAAACACACATTCAGAGTCTTTTCAAAACCAGTATTTTTAGATATAGTCTTCTCTAATGAATCCAATTTTGATTTCAAATTTTCAGACAAAATATTTGTTGCTCCCATATGCTCTATTTTATCTGTAGCTTCCAGTTTCACTATCTCTTCATTTTCTAACTTTAACATTTTGTTGTTGAACATGGAACATTCTTTCAGAGTTGGCATCAAACATATCCCAGTTTTCTTCTCGTTAATTTTCTTAAAAATATTCTCTGGAAGAATGTTTTAATTTGGGTACAAATCTGAAATTAATCGTCCATGTAAAGCTTCTTTCCCTTGCTGACTTACTTTTCTGATTCTTACATCTTGTAAAATATTTTTATAATCTTCATCCTTTGCCTGCCGCATATTTTGAAGCAGTTCTGCATATTTGAAGTTTAACCATATATTAACATTTCCAATGCTTCCTAGGCACTTCCTGGTATCTTCATGCGTGAGCATTTTGAACACAGGTTGTCCTTTCACTGGAGTCAACTGCAGTAGATCTCCAAAAACAATAATGTGTTTTCCTCCAAATAAGACATCATAGTCTGTTCTAATAATTTCTTGCAATCTCAAATGCACAAAAGCAAGCATTATATTTGACACCATGCATACTTCATCAATGATAAGAAGTTTCATTTTCTTCAGGACTCTCGAAACTTCGGAACACGCATCTCCAGGTAGCATGTGGTATTGCAATTTGTTATCATGCTCCACTGGCAGCATCAGTAAACGATGTAAAGTAATCCCTTTAATATTATGTGCTGCCAGCCCAGTTGGAGCGGTAGCAACACAAGATAGCGGTGATTCAGTCCTTTTCTGCAGATAAGTTGCAATTGCTTTAATCAGAAAACTTTTTCCAGTTCCCGCTTCTCCACTCACGTACAGTTGGACAGGCTTAAATGATGTACATGAGCACTCTTTTTTCTCATGACTGAATCCACGTTCAATCTGTTCTGTGACTTCGTCATATATCTGTTTCTGCTCAAGGTTTAGTTGTTTCACCAAATCTTCTAAGTTAACTACATCATCTTGAGCTTGTTCCATAGCTCTTTCCACCTCATCCATGGCAGTGGCAGCTTCATTTCGTATAATTGGTCCTCCAAGTGGATCCTGACTCAATGAAGCAGAACTCTGACTGTCTTGAGTACTGTCTCTAGCAATCTCTGCAGCAATTGTGGCTTCTTGCTCTATTTCTTCGTTCAACATTTGCAGACAATTTGGAAAAACAGGGCATTCTATGGTATCCTTGATTGCATTAAAAGAATCTTCGTAACACAGAAAATCTCCAAGTAGTTCCTCTTCTGTACGCCATGGCTGAAAGAGTAGCAAAAGAGCCAAATAGTAAAATTCTCTTTTGTCTCGATTTTCACAACTCAATTTTCGATGATTAATCAAATGACCTTTTCTCTGTTTCACTAGACATCCTTCACATCCAATGACAGCATATATTCCATTATTGATATCTTCTCTGATGTTCCTCTTATAAATATATCTTTGCAGAACTTCATAGAGACAAGCGTTCTCAAGATAAGGACTTCTATTTGGATAATATGTATCCAACATGTTTGTTTTCAAAATATCTGTACTTTCTGGTTCTTTCTCCGCCAAATACTCTATTTCCTGTACAGATTTCAAAACTCGGTTTCGTGTTGCAGCAAGACCTAGACTCACTGAAATGATGGTTCTAGATTTGGCATAGAGACTTGCTGATGACAATCGATCAGAACATTCATATGCTCCAATTTCTCGATGCGACAACATCTTCAGACTGTAACTGTATAATTTCTTGCTTAGACTCTTTTCAAGTGAAATGTCCTCCCCCATTTCCTTCAGTTCTGTCTTTTCTTTTTTTGTGATGTAAGACGTCACATATCGAGCCACAGCAATAGAGTTGTCAGCAACGAATTGAATATCCATGTTAGCATTCCACATGGACAAAATCACTGGGTTGTAATCGTTGATGTACTTGGACTCTTCGTTTCTTTTTACATTGTATGTATTTTTTGGTGATTTCCTCGTCACAGTATGTCGCAGAGAAGACATCAAATTATTTACTCTTCCTTTAGAAATCACTGGTCGTGGAAAGCTGAAACAACATTTTGTGTAGAACTTGTCCTTGTTTCTGAATTTTCGACGACAGTACTTTCCACAACGATGGGATTGAAAGCGTAAAACTTGTTGCCTTAAACTATTTTCTTTGGTAGTTTTCGGAACAGCACATGTTGAATACTCTTCAATGAAGCTCATCACTGTCTCATCCGAATCTGTTCCAAATTTGGGTGCATCTTTAATCCACAACAACATATGTATGTGAGGAGCACCTCTCGCTTGATACTCCTTTCTCCAAAAGAAATCCAAAACCTCTCCAAGGGGAGGATTTTTTTTGTTGGTAATAAAAGACATCATAGCTTCAAATCTATGATTGAAATATCTGCATACATTCACTGGATCCAAAGAACACAGTTCTCCAGGTGTTTTGAATTCTATATTTTGTATATTTGCATTTGCCTCTCGTAGAAATTGAAGTAAGTCGTCCCATGCATACTCGGCACAGCTAAGAGTGAGGAACCATGTAGGAGTTCCTAAGTTTCTTAGCATACATTTCAATTCCCCATGACGACGGTACCAATACTTGTTTGTACCACGCTGACATGCCATGAGATTGATTAAATGAGATTCCAAAATATTATCTTGCAGATTCACTTTCTCCATAAAGTCCCTCGCCGAAACATTTTGCAGATGTGCTCCACTTTTCAGTATATGGTTTACTGCATAGGAAAGCCCAGACAAGTCACTTTCATACAGTAAATGAAACAAATAGGGAATGCATTGACGAAACCTTGGATCTTCAGCATATAATCTTACAGTTCGATATTCAGATGCAGGAATTTGAAGTGGTCGATCGTCATATCGTCCACCTCGACCTGTTGGAAATAGCTGTGGAAAACAACAAGCTTCCAAACGTTCTTCCCATACACTAATGGGACTTCCTTTTGCTGCTTTCATTTGAAACAATTCAATTGCATTCCCATTACTTCTTTGGAATGCAAAGGATGAACAGTATAATGTTCATATATTTCTTCACTTCTAGACACATCAACTTTTTCAATTTGGCCGCCTGAACAATCACTGTCTTCATCTGCAGCTGTTTCCTCTGCTGCAACCCATACATCTTTTTAATCTCATTGTTTTTGACTAAATAAAACGTTGCCTTTTTGACTTTCCTAACATCCACTAAATCTTGCCAGATTTTCTTACTCTTTGTCGGAACCCCATTAACTAGAATAACTAAAGGTTCCTCTTCTACTTGTTCTATACCAATTGTATCAATATTTTTTTTGAAATCTAGAGGCAAATAAACAACTCTTCCCTTTAATCCTCTCTGCAAATCTGTAGGAGGCAATTTCCATATCTTAGGCTCCATGCGAACAATTGCCTGAAAAGGATGGCCACATTGAGTCAAAATAGACTCATATGTATTTAAATCCATCAATTCACGGGGAATGTCTACCAACTCCAGATTATTATGAACAGCTCTAGCAGGCATTCTGTTTTGATTTCATTTATCATAACAATATTTACAAATACGCTGATCAGAACTCAAATCAAAACAATTCTCCACCCACAAATAAGTTGCAAAATCCTTCCACTCATAATTATTCATCTTTTCACTTTTTACGTATAAATCAACTAATCTAGTTTAATGTTTATAATGACTTCGTCGACAACACACACAAGTAAAATTCGGCCTTTCACTTGATTTCACCTTAAACCTGGTAATTTCCTGCTCAAACTTTTCTGTACTTGAAATCTGTACATTGTCTTCCACATTACCTTGAATTGCTGTGTCAATTTCTACACTGTCCTCTTTTTCACCAAAATAACAAATCTCAATTTCTTCACAAATCTTCTTCACATCTAATTCAGTTCCATGCAAAAGAGCACTGTTTAATTGTTTAAGCTTAAGTGCTGGACTTTTTGCATAATACAACATTCTCACTAATTTCCTCATTTTGGTATGATGCACTGCTAACATCCTAAAATGATGAAAAACACTCTGACAGACTTTTCTAGAAGGACAAGCCAGTGAATTGCCTTGCAAACCTGTGTTTTCTCTCACTCTGCAAGGATCTAAGTCTTGCAACAACTTCACTTTCTGCTTTAGACTTTTCTTACTATATGTACGTAAGAAATTACAAAACAAATCAATTGATTCCTGTCGCACACTACAAATACGACTACACTTCCAAGTATACACTGGACCCTTAGTACGTCTCCCTAAAACTTCATCAGTTAACACCTCTTCTGGTTCTCTAGGCACAAGTTTCTCTTTTTCAATCGGACAACCGTCTTTCACTTCATACGCTCGACCACTGGTGTCAACTGCATGCACTGAATCATTCTCCTGGAAGTAACTCTCCTCATTAAAAAATGGCTCACAACTTGAACTGTGCATCCATTCTCCTGAAAGAACTTTACAAAAATTAGTCTGATTAATTACTCTTTTCCATCTACTGTTTGATTTGAAAACATCAATTGTCTTGTTAAGTGTCCTAATTCTATTGATTATTAAAATAAATAATTTTTTCTTAACTTCAAAAGCCTGATCAACAATCTTCTCTACACTTTTCTTTTTCTTATAAAAAGCAGCTCTCTGTTTACCTTTCCTAATGTTTTTTAACAAATTTAAAACCACCCTATTGCGAAACATTCGTTTACGAATGTCTCTAAACGGATTCTGCCTTCTATTCCTATACATATTATTCTCTCCTGCTCCAGTTGTAGGATTCTTTGAGGTTCTCTCCTTCCTTTTCAAATTTACTCTCTCATTCTCTTTTTCTACATGCTGTCCAACAATTTTTTTTGAAGTACATATGTTGCGTATGAAAGACTTAGTTGTCTTACCAGGAGCTTGGTTCCTGTTTTTTGAAGTATTTGTTGTGGGAGAGTGCTGTAATTCCGTTGTTGTTTTTGTTTTTTGGCGGTTATGTTCTTTTCTTCTCCTTTCCCTTGAGGGCATGTTTGCTTACTCTTGAAATCTTGATTTCAATCTGTGTTAAAGAAACAAATAGCACATTATAGACCTCTATTACCAAACAACAAAGCAATGAAAAAAAGCAAACGATCTATTCAGGGTTACAGATCAGGTGAGGATTCTCCAGGGGTGCACAAAAGGTGAGGCCTGTATTGAAGAGTATAGTGGAAGACAGCTCTGTCCACAGGTACAAAGAATATGAGACCTGTGTCTAAGAGTCCAGTAGGGGATAGACTTCATGAAGTCTAGTCCACTGCACTCTTATACACAGGCTTCACCACCTATGCTTCCCAGGAAAGGCCTCTCTCCCACTACAGTCTTGATCATAAACCTCACCTCCTCTGTCCCTCTGGACATGTCTCACCTCATCTGCACAATCTACTTCCTAATCTCAGGTAACACAGGTGACATAATTGTGAAAAGGTCACTTTTTTTATGTAATCATGCACACACTTTTTATTTTTTCTCAAAAATGTAAAAGCTATTAATTTGCACCAAAATCGATTTTTCAATAACATTTTAGAAACAAAGTGCAGGTCCTACTATTTAAACTTTCTCAAAAATGTAAAACTCATTAATTTGCAGCAAAAATATTTTAGTAGTGTAATGAAAAGCTTATACATATGACCTTTTCATTGTTTTTCAAATGTTATGCTAAAAAAAAATTATAAGGCCTAAGCAGGAATACTCATGTGATGAAGCCTGTCCAGGGGAGCACAAAACGTGAGGCTTGTGTCCAAGAGTGCAGTGGACGGCACTAAACTGGAGTAGTGTGTAAGAAAAAGATGAGCCTTATTTATAAACCCCTGCGTCAGTTTTGCGCTACTGATGCGTCATTTTTTGTGACGCATTGGCGGCACAGGACTAAACTGGAGGAGTGTGCAAGAAAAAGATGAGCCTCATTTATAAAGCCCTGCGTCAGTTTTGCGCTACTGATGCGTCACTTTTTGTGACGCATTGGCGGCATAAAACATGTGCCTTGTTGCACCATATTTAAAAAGTGACGCATGTAGGTAGATGCGTCATTTTTTAAACCTCTGCGCCACATTATACCTCTTTCAAGTGTAATGTACACAGAGGGGTCATTTCTCCGCAAAAAGCCTCGTAATAATGATGCAGTGAAATCTATGAGATTTCACTGCGTCACTTTTAGGACACTGTTACGTCAAAATCTTGCACCTGCCTGACAGCAGGGATAAGACTGAGGCAAACGCTTTCACATGGAGCTTCCCCATGTGATAGGATTCTGACACCTAGGCAGGAGTGCAGATGAGATGAAGACTGTCCAGGGGAGCACAAAAGGTGAGGCTTGTGTCCAAGAGTGCAGTGGACAGGACTAAACTGGAGTAGTGTGCAAAAAAAAGAACCTCATTTATGAGGCCCTGCGTCAGTTTTGCACTGCTGATGCGTCACTTTTTGTGACGCATCGGTAGCATAAAACATGTACCTTTTTGCGCCATATTTAAAAAGTGACGCATGTAGGTAGATGCGTCATTTTTTAAACCTCTGCGCCACATTATACGTCTGTCAGATGTAATGTACATAGAGGGGTCATTTCTCCGCAAAAAGCCTCGTAATAGTGACACAGTGAAATCTATGAGATTTCACTGCGTCACTTTTAGGACACTGTTACATCAAAATCTTGCACCTGCCTCACAGCAGGCGTAAGACTGAGGCAAACGCTTTCACATAGGGCTTTCCCCATGTGATAAGATTCTAACACCTAAGCAGGAGTACAGATGAGATGAAGCCTGTCCAGGGGAGCACAAAAGGTGAGGCTTGTGTCCAAGAGTGCAATGGACAGGACTAAACTGGAGTAGTGTGCAAAAAAAGATGAACCTCATTTATGAGGCCCTGCGTCAGTTTTGCACTGCTAATGTGTCATGTATTCCTATAGGTCCTGAATCGATCCCCCTATTCCTGACCCTATTCTAGTTAAACAAACCAACAAGTTAACTAGCAGTCAGCCCATGAGGCAGAAAACCCCCATGATGCAGATACCGTTATCTGACGCAGTCACACTACGGCACAGGAACGTGTTATCTGATTAGGTCATAACACTTGCGATATAATTAGACAAGCGATATTCCTCCAGCCCCTGATAAGGCATACGGAGTTCTCATAACAAATCAAACCTATGACAACCTGGCAAAACCCTGCGCCCATTGTTTTGATTTCACCGAGAACTTTAGTAAAAGAATGTGCTAACGAGCAAGTCGTATGACATCTTTATTGACGTATCTATGTCCATCCTTACGTCAATCTCGGCACCTTAAAGGTATAAATATTACCGATCTTGCCATATGCAAAACACACGCGTGGTGACGAGACGGAGCAGCCATACTTGCCGAAGCGAAGAGCAGAGCAGACCCTGCTGGCAGCAGCCCCGCCTTCCTGACGCGCTGAGAGAAGCTGCTTTCTCCTGCCGAGAATCCAGCACCGGCGTTTCCGGGTAGCCCTCGCAGGCAGCCTGGAATATCGAGACCAGAGAAAGAGATACCATTCCTCATTCATCCTAAATTCCAGGTACAGAACTGAATAACCCCTCACAGAGAATTCTTTAGTTATTCACTTGGCAAAAACAAGCTTAACTTAAACTGTAACTATCTATTCCCGCCCACGTATTAGACTTAGGTCAGGTACACGGGGTAGGCGTATCTAGAAACACCAGTTGAGTACGTTTAGTCAAATGTATATGTGTATATAATATATTTTATTCATTTTAAAACATCTTATGGCTTAGAAACCATATCAATGTTTTTACAGTATTATTTTATACTATTGCTTTTAATGTATGCACTTTACTTAGCTATAAGTATTGCAATAATATCGATCCATTTCTCTTGTATGAGAAAAGAGACTGATCAATAAATAACACCTTTTTATTGAACACGCCCGTCTCTTCCTTTTCTCTACATTCTGATGAGACTAAGAATGCACGTACTGACTGAGTAAAATAATTTGCCTTTTGTTCACACGACTCTCGAGATTGACTCTTGATTAGGGGAGAGCAAAGTTGTCATGTTCTATGGTTGTCAGAAACTAAATCCCTTCTTGTCTAATCAGGGAAGTTAATTCCTCCTTGAACATTCGAGAAAGTTTCTAGTGAACTCTGAGCTAAGCTGGCAAACCCAAAACTTTAAGTCTAGTATCGACAGTAGTAGACCTAGTTAACGTCTGGCCTAGGCCTTTACTGCTGTAGGTATTATTCCAATGCGCAGAGCCTATTGGGAAGATAGGAACTACACTACATGGTGCCCAACGCGTTTGGAAAGGGCGATAAAACTAACGTAAGACATTTAGAGTAACTCAGTCGTGCTTTCTCACTCAGACCCCTTTTCCCAAATACTCCAAAGACGTCTGGAGTGGGTGAAAGGTTATATCCGCCAGACCTCGCAGGAGGGAACTCCTATGTATGGTTCTTGGTATAGTCAACGTTGAAGGATAAACAGTTCCAACATATTGTGCATCTAATCTTTATTTCCATAAGAAACCTGATCTGCAAACAAACAAAATAACCTTCAGGACAGTAAAATGTCAGAAAATGAAGAAGAAAGAGAGGCAGTTAGATTAGCAGCTGACATAGCAGAAGCTGATACTGCACTACAAAATGCAGACCCGGATATAATACTCATCCCGGTCATTAAAAGAAAATCTATAACCTTGAAACTTATAGAAAATGGACTGACACCTAGAGGTGGCACAGTCATATTCGTAATTGAGGCACACGAATATCGGCAGACAGAGGTATATTATTCATGGATACATTTTCCAGCAGCAAATGCTGTAACAAAGTACTTCCACTATTACAAAATAGAGGAACCTCCTAATGAGTACACTCCTTTCGAGGAGGTGGAAGTACCACTCAAATTCCAAGAGCATTTGCTCTTATTTGATGGCGCCCTAAAACATAATAATCACATCACCAGACTCGGTCCTTTAGGTAGACCAGGAGCAACGTGGCCGGTCCTAGCCGGATACACACCACATCCAGACATCAATGGGATGTCTGCAGCAGAACTGTTAACACAGCTAAAACAATTAATAAAAATTCATAGACAATTAGTTCAGTATGTGATGCGGACATCAACAATTCAGCCAGCGATTAAACTTCCACAGCTGACCCCTCAACAAGGGAACACAAATAAAATTACACCACAGAACATCCAATCCTGCCTAGGTAAAGTACCGACTAAACGGGAACAAATACCATTCTGGTTGGCACAGAAAATTACCCAAATAGAGGCGGTGTTTCCTGACACCCCCCCCGCTAGAAAAACACAGGATTCTGACTATCTGTCTCCCAATGGGAATCGCACCACACATAGAGGACTGTGACACTTGGGGTACAGTCTTTCCTTCCATCTACACAAAAACGCACGGTGTTCCATCCATTTCGGTGATACCAGATGTGCTAAAACAAATTCAAGACGGATACGGTCCAGAACCCGCTTTAACTCTTGGTATGAAATTACTGAAAGACTTCAAGCAGGTCTCGGCTATATTATTAGCCAACATAAAAGGTGAAGCAGCCAACGTGGCGATCCGCCAGAGGTTAAAAGAGACAGATATAGCAGACCAACCAGCTGAAATTGCCAGAATCATAGAAAAATCCTATGAGGAACTAGGTAGGGACAGTTTAGGTGGAATACCAGTAAAACCGCAACTGACTGAAAGTCCTGAAAAAATATTTTTTAATAATAATTCACCAAAAAAGAACTGGGATGGAAACAAACAATCCAATCCTAAAGAAAAGAAATTCCAGTCCAGAGGAAGGTCTCCTAGGCGAAGGGAGAAATCTCCGAACCAAAGACACAGGTCACCCCAGAGTGACCCCTCTGGGAAAAGATATAACCTTAGAAATAGGGATAATATAAAAAAACCTGATAGATATCAAGACATTGATACGCGTCCCTCTCAATCTTTTCAGACTTCCTCGCAGAAATCGGAAAGAAGAGGACGATCAGAACAAAGAGAAGAGCACGCCAAGTCCAAAGACAAGGAACCTGCTCAGCTAAAAAAGAAATGACAATTTCCAAAAAAGAAGGTAGCCAGTATCAAGGTAGTTAACAATGCCGAGAATACTGAGGACACAACTGAAAAACGGAGAGTGGGCTCAGACAATGCTAGACAGCGCAGCAGAAGTGAGCATAGCTCGCAAAGTCCTTATGAATCATCTGGAGACAGTGGACACGAATGAATATCTTCAAGTGGAAACTGCAGACACCAGGGTTAGCAAACCTCACAAGATATACGAGATAACATTACGTATAGAGGGAGATAAGACTAGGAAAATAAGGGGACTATTTTGGGATAATCTCTCCAAGGGCTATGACATCCTTCTAGCTGAAAAAGACTGGCCACCAGAGTTTGTCAGGGAGTGCCCTCATGGCGAAGAAGTAATTATGCCTGCCTTCTCAAATCAAATTCCAATTCATAAAAAATACACACTTGCTAGAAAGTGGGCAGTGGCTCTAGCACCTGCTTCATATAAAAATCATGTAGGATGGGATGAGGACTCCCCTCCTCACAAAATCCAGTTAAAATCACGACCTACTGCACAAAGGCAGTACCCAATTAAGCAAGAAGCTAAAAAACAGGTAAATGAAATACTAAATCAGCTAGAATACCAGGGGGTGATTGAAACTTGCACCTCACAAATGAACAATCCTTTGTTTCCGGTCTCCAAACCAGACAATTCATATCGTCTAGTTTTGGATTACCGACACCTTAACACTTGTTGTAAAACTTTTGCAGTGCAAAACTCACACAGTGCTGCACTAATGAATAACATAGTGCGCAAAAAATACAAAACAACCTTAGACATCTCTAATGGATTCTTTTGTCAAAACATAGCACCAGAGAGCAGATATTTAACTGCATTCTCAGTAAATGGCACTCAAAAACAATTCTGTCGGTTAGCCCAGGGGTACAAGAACAGCCCGGGGGTATTCTCAGCGAGAGTAACAGAATTACTTCAACTATATGATGATGAAGCATTATCTTATGTCGATGACATTTACTTAACAGATGATGACTTGGAGACTCACTTGAAAAGAGTGAACACCATAATACTTGGGTTCGCTGCAGAGGGTTACAAATTCAACTTTAAAAAATCCAGAATTGCCCATCTGACAGTCCTGTTCTTAGGATATGAATTATCAAGCGAAGGCAAAAGCCTGGCTGACAATTTCCTAGAGAAATGTGCCGTACTCCAAGCACCTAGAACACTAAAAAACTTACAGTCGATTCTAGGCTTCCTAAATTTCGGAAGAACATACATTGCAAATTACGCAGAAAGGGTCAAACCCCTTTATAATCTAATTAAACCAGATTTTAAAAGATCCAATTGGACTCAAATACACACAGAAATTTTGAGATCCTTACAAACAGACATGCTAATTAAAACAAAATTAGAAACACGTGATAACACACGCAATCTTGTGATTCGAGTCATCCCAGGGAGATGCGGATTCACATACCTGACCTCTAATGAGGGAGAAAAGGTACCGATTGCATTCAAATCACACTTGTACACAGAAGCTGAACAGAAATTCAGCAACAAAGAAAAAATTGTTCATGCAGTTCAAACCGCAATAGCTAGAGAGAAAGATCAAGCGGACGGTAGACATATCACAGTCAGAACAGCAAAATCAGCCTTTGACACGGTTTTGAAAAAAAAAAAAAAATCAGCCTTTGAGGCACTAACAACACCGTGGAATTTACCAACAACAGCATTGAATCCGGAATGGATACAATGGGTGAATTCTATCACAACGGACAAAGTATACTACTACTTTGATCCAGAACTAGAAGAATTAAAAAATCTAGAATATGAAGAAACATACCCTCTGCCAATCGACATTCTGCCTTTACGACATTACGCCTGTGTAATCTATACAGACGGACATGCTCAACCCTCCGTTTGGGGAGAACAAGCATACAACCCCACATGTGAGATTACAAAAGAAGTGTGGCGCGGAGGTAAACTAAAACCTCTATTAACAAAGACACACTCAGTAGAAAGTAATTCAGAACAACAAACTGAAATATTAGCTTTAAAAATGGCGCTAGATAATGCGGATCGCGAATTCCCGACACTTATAGTGTCAGATTCATATTACTGCGTCAAATCATATAACAGCGATTTGCAGACATGGATTCAAAACGGTTACAAAGATGACACAGATGCACCAATAAAGCAGAAACTGCTCTGGGAACAAATAGCTCTTTTACAAAAAGAACTACCAAAGACTCACGTGACTCACTCACTGAGTCATCAGCGTGATGGCGTTCACGTTGTAGGGAATTCATTGGCTGAGACAGCCACAGCGGCAGCCACTAAATCGGCTCCCGTAGATCGAAAAAAGCGTACATTAAAATACGTTGACGGTGAAACAGTGCTGGCAGTGAAAACGTCATCAAAAGGCGACTGCTCAGCGTTACCGATCAACTATCCACTCAATTATACATACATAATCGATGCAAACTCCGTCCCTTTTGCTCGAATCCCTGGAGTGGGGGATAGAGTGATTCCAAACATGGACAGGAGAAACTTGTTAATCGCAGACGCACACATGGGCGAGGGTCTCAGACACCTTAAAATAAAAGATTCTTTGGAAGAATTGCAATCACGGTACTGGTGGCCAGGCATGAGCCTGCGTCATACCATGTTTGTAAAAAACTGCCCAAACTGCAACAGAGATCGCAGTGGGGAGAGAAACAGTTTAATACCTCGTCGTTCTACTCCAGGAAAAATCAGGAGTAAAAAGGAAGGGTTGCGATTAACATATACAGGCTAGTTCCACTTATAATGTAGATCACCAGCACTCGGCTGACGTCCGGACTGTTATACAAAGATTTGCGGGTCTAAATGGCATATACGCTAAGCGCATGCTACGTTTGACTATTGTTTTCACTCAAGCCCTCCTGCCTGGGGGGAAACATGGCCAAATGAGCATAGTCCAGCGGGAATCTTCTCACTTCCTTCCTGAGGGTACGGGACGGTGTAAAGAAAAAACCAAGGCATAAAGCAATCTATAGCGGAAAGGATATTAGGTTCGGGAGTTGGGTGGGTCAAACATCTAATAAGTGTCCAACGTAGTCTCAATAACTTGCCAAGAAATTCTCTGAAGGGATTCAGTGCGTACAAATTATTATTTGGAACTAGGATGATGATCTCTGACATTGATAGTCAGACTTCAGTGGTGAAAGAAAAAAGCTTTGATATCAAAGACCGTTTGGCTATTTTGCAGGACTTAAACAAAACAAGAAAAGACCTGAGCAACATAAAGTTGAAACAACAGCCAACAACCACTGAAGAACCACCACCTGTCCCAGCAAGACCTGTCTGGATTCCAAAAGTCGGGGATCTAGTCAGGGAAAAGATCGCGGTAAAGAAGGAATTTGGGCCTTCTTACAGAAAAGCAGTTCCTGTCTTGTCTGTCAACGGGACAAGATCAGTTGTACTACCGCCACTTGCTGGTAAAAAGGAGAACCGAGTTGTATCAATCGACCTGGTAAAACCACAACATGTGGCCGATAACAAACAGTAGGCCAAGTGGACTCCCAATAAGTAGCAGAACACCAAGGTTTGCTACCAGTACAGAGGTCCTAACGAAGAGGCTCATCACATTCGAAACGCCTACAGAAGAACAACAAGGACTATGCAACAATGCAATAGAACTAAGACCTCTGAAAACCCAAATAAAAACATTTAGCAGAGACACACCAATCTATAATGAAGTACCAAGTGAAAATGCAAGAAACAGAAATCCTGAACCAATTGGAACAATTGACAGAACTGCATCCGGCTACTTCATTAACTTCGATGATTCCTCTGAGGGCTTCAGCGAATCAAAGACACAGCCATCATCAAAAACCTTTAAAGACAAAGCTAAGGAACTTTTGAGACAACTGAAAGAAACATATCTGATTTCTCCATGGATTGAATTTTGGGTGGGTTTTGGTGCATTTATCCTCATACTTTGGCTCATCATGGTACTTACTTTGGGACGCTTCATTGAGGGAAAATATGCTAAAATGGACACAGCAAGTCAGAAAATCAACTTGATCCTCAAACCACACACATCTTCACACGTCGAGAAAAGAGAACTTTCTTCAGCCAACTTCACAGCCAATCCGATACCTGGTGGGGTAGCTTGGGACAACACTGACTATGAAATTTATGGTCCGGTCGAGATCCTGAAATATCCACACCAAATTAAGATCTCATTGAGTGACTTTGCAAAACCAAACTCATTTGCTGATGATTGGGACTTCGAAAGCATTAATAACATGATGTCTGACTTAGTAATGTCTGCTAAATTTACCAAACATGATTATTTGCAGGGTTCTACAAATTATGACAGTATGTATTGCTATAACCACTATGGTAACCACTTTCTACATAGATCTGCACAACCAAGAAATGTTTTAAATTATAATCAATGGGAACATTGTGCAACACCTCCAAAAGGGAGCTCAAGAACCGTTTACGACAAATATTCATATTTTTCAGGTTTTAACACAAGTAATGCTGAAGCATTTTATTTTAAATTGTCAAACAAGACAGGAACCAAAACCATGATAACCAACACAAAATTGTTATATTCAGACTCATTTTTTGAACAAATGAATACTTTTGGATTTGATTATTGGGACAAAAATGTTGAATTGAAAAGTGTTTGGGGTACAAAAGAATGGCAAGTACAGGGTATAGAAGCTTTGTTTAGAGACTGCATGATCCCAGAACAAATGATATTTTTAAATGACACTGTTCAACAGACCACCTGTCTTGGCTTAGCCAAAATCAAAGATTTAAATAAACCGTCTATTCCAAAGCCAATAATGTTTAGCAATAACTCTGATACAGATGAAGAGATAGACGTAAACCATATATTAAACCAAAACAGAACACATCCTGATTGGAAACAGTGGTTGATCTGGCCCACAGATACTAATAACTGTCAAGACAGATTCCTGAACAAAACACAGGGGTTCAAAATGACCAGGCCAGACCCTAGATATCCTCAAAGACATCACCCAGGGATAATAACCACCTACAGTGTGGGCAAATTATGCCTTCAATGGCTACAAACTTCCACACTGGCAGAAATTAAACAACACCTAACTTTACTTACTGATGGTGCTGACTTGCGTGATTTCACTTTGGGACCACGCAAACAGCGTCAAAAGCGTTTCATAGCAGCCTCTGTATATGCAGCATACAATGAGGCCTGGAAGGTTACTCAAATTGAAACAGCAGAGAGAATACGGGAAATTGACCGTATTAATTTGGAAAAATCACTTTCTGTAGTGGACAATGGGTTAATGACTCTGTCCTCCAGAATTTTTTCTTTGGACAGCATTGTGTCGTCAGCAATCGATATATTATCGCAAGACTTACTGCTATTACAACACGGTCAGTCACAATTGCGTTCTATTGTACAGCTTGGCTGGACGTTACAAAATCTGCGTTCAGGCTATATGCCTTGGCGTTTAATCAACACAACGTCACTATTCCAAATCTTTAACCTTACTGATAGACAAATCAGTATGGCGCAAAAGGGTGCTGATTATACAATCTTGAGCATTGAAAAACTAGAAAGATTACCAATGACAATGTCAGAACGACCTGTCAATGAATGGATAATACATGGGATAATAAATATTCCAATCTCAACCTTCAGGTTTCAATACTGCCAAAAATATATACAGGCTGGCATGTACGAGAAATTGGGAAAGGGGTACCTTAAAACAACATGGAACCTGCCCTATTCACATGCATGTGTCAGTAATAAAGGACAGAAAGTGTTTCTTAGTGGCAACAATTGTGCGATGTCACTAAGTGGCACACTTCTGTGTAACGGAATTAGTTTGCATGGAGCCTGTGAAGGGAATTCATACAACCTTTCATGTCACCAGCAAGGCGCACCTGCAACAGAAATAGAACCATTCTTTCAAAGACTCTATAATGGGAGTTACATTCTTATTGTAGACCGCAGATGTTGTGTCTTATGCCCGGGACTACTTATCTAGTAACTACTACTGCGAAGGTCAAGTGCTGTGGACGCACATTGTTCCCCAGCTTCTTCCCAGACAGGGAGGCAAGGGCATGGCCCGATTTGAAAATGACTTCTATTCGAATAGATACTTTAAGCAGAATGAAAACAGTCCTTCTTCAGACGCCTACCAGGCTCTCGTCATCAAAAGAAACGTATGATCTACAAGTCGCAAGGACGACTGCAGAGATACATACATTATTATCAACTAATTCCCCCGTACATTTCGCGGAAATCCTGAATGAAATCTTAAATATTTCTGATACCAATGGGGTCTCAAAGGTATTTAAGACAGTATTTTCGATGGCATTAACACCATTCAAAGCCATACTGGGTATTTTTCCAGATTTCGTCCATTCGATTTTTGGCGGACTTCCCCTGATCCTGGGACTAATTGCAGGAATCCTATTCTTAGTCCTTATTTTTCGTTATGGCAGCCCATGTCACAGACAAAACTCTTGCGACAAGGGAAGAAACAATCCTAGCCATTGGATACCGGGACCGGATATCAAAAATCCTGGGACTCTCCCGGCTTAGAGACCTGAACATGACTTGGTTTCTATCATTTCGACCAATGTGGCAAAGATGTGTTTTACCTGTATTGAGGTGTCTGCTATGCGGAGAAGAATGCGTGTTAGACACCTGTCTGACGCTACAATCGGATGCGCCGATGGATGCAGAAACATTGTTGAGCCCGATCAAGGTTCATGCTTTGTGCTGCCCTCAAAGGCTACCAATCCTGATGACGGCATTCGTGGAAGCTTCACCACTACGATTGATGGGTAGTGAAGTTCAAGATGAAAGCAGCATCGAACAGGTACGACCTTCTGTCAGTAATGCAAATCAGAATGTCAATGGAGACAATCATGCGCAAGACTGCATGATTACACCTATTTCCGAGTTAGTGGAACTTTCCCAGGAAGCTGTTGACAGTTTTTTCGAAAGCCTAAATGATATGATGTTCTCACCCGAACAGAAATAGAGACTTTTGAGCAAGCTCGCACACGGCGTTCCCTGAATTCGGCCTTCAACTTTAAAAATAAAGTCACATGAACATTTTCGCTCCAGTTCACGGACAGCAGTTTTTCCAGCAGCCCCAAATATTTTTGCATATTTTTCGGGACACTATCTTCTGCTTAAAGTAAGAACTATTCTTAGAGAACTAAGGTTTCTAAATTTTAGATAGCTTATAGACATTAGCTGCCCGCTGGCTTGTTCATAAAGATATTTTATTCTGTGATGGAATGGTCTCGAAATTTTTTTCTGTAAGAAACCATTTCATGTGTAATTCTCATATACCAAATAAGCAATAATGTATACAAATGCGATTACTTTGGCATTTTTCTACAGCTTGAGTGCATACCATATATATATGTCTGCAATTTTTTTTTCAGTATATTTGAAAATTTCAAAATGCATTTATGTATTTTGGGGTGGTAAGGTATACACACTACTCTATAGTATGTTGTACTATGTTATACTATGCCTAGATTAGTAAATATGTCCATAGTTAGCGTGGAGTGGGTGTCATGTATTCCTATAGGTCCTGAATCGATCCCCCTATTCCTGACCCTATTCTAGTTAAACAAACCAACAAGTTAACTAGCAGTCAGCCCATGAGGCAGAAAACCCCCATGATGCAGATACCGTTATCTGACGCAGTTACACTACGGCACAGGAACGTGTTATCTGATTAGGTCATAACACTTGCGATCTAATTAGACAAGCGATATTCCTCCAGCCCCTGATAAGGCATACGGAGTTCTCATAACAAATCAAACCTATGACAACCTGGCAAAACCCTGCGGCCATTGTTTTGATTTTACCGAGAACTTTAGTAAAAGAATGTGCTAACGAGCAAGTCGTATGACATCTTTATTGACGTATCTATGTCCATCCTTACGTCAATCTTGGCACCTTAAAGGTATAAATATTACCGATCTTGCCATATGCAAAACACACGCGTGGTGACGAGACGGAGCAGCCATACTTGCCGAAGCGAAGAGCAGAGCAGACCCCGCTGGCAGCAGCCCCGCCTTCCTGATGCGCTGAGAGAAGCTGCTTTCTCCTGCCGAGAATCCAGCACCGGCGTTTCCGGGTAGCCCTCGCAGGCAGCCTGGAATATCGAGACCAGAGAAAGAGATACCATTCCTCATTCATCCTAAATTCCAGGTACAGAACTGAATAACCCCTCACAGAGAATTCTTTAGTTATTCACTTGGCAAAAACAAGCTTAACTTAAACTGTAACTATCTATTCCCGCCCACGTATTAGACTTAGGTCAGGTACACGGGGTAGGCGTATCTAGAAACACCAGTTGAGTACGTTTAGTCAAATGTATATGTGTATATAATATATTTTATTCATTTTAAAACATCTTATGGCTTAGAAACCATATCAATGTTTTTACAGTATTATTTTATACTATTGCTTTTAATGTATGCACTTTACTTAGCTATAAGTATTGCAATAATATCGATCCATTTCTCTTGTATGAGAAAAGAGACTAAATCAATAAATAACACCTTTTTATTGAACACGCCCGTCTCTTCCTTTTCTCTACATTCTGATGAGACTAAGAATGCACGTACTGACTGAATAAAATAATTTGCCTTTTGTTCACACGACTCTCGAGATTGACTCTTGATTAGGGGAGAGCAAAGTTGTCATGTTCTATGGTTGTCAGAAACTAAATCCCTTCTTGTCTAATCAGGGAAGTTAATTCCTCCTTGAACATTCGAGAAAGTTTCTAGTGAACTCTGAGCTAAGCTGGCAAACCCAAAACTTTAAGTCTAGTATCGACAGTAGTAGACCTAGTTAACGTCTGGCCTAGGCCTTTACTGCTGTAGGTATTATTCCAATGCGCAGAGCCTATTGGGAAGATAGGAACTACACTACAAATGCGTCACTTTTTGTGACGCATCGGCGGCATAAAACATGTACCTTTTTGTGCCATATTTAACAAGTGACGCATGTAGGTAGATGCGTCACTTTTTAAATCTTTGCGCCACATTATACTTCTGTCAGGTGTAATGTGTGTATTGTATATATGTAATGTACACAGAGGGGGCATTCCCCCGCAAAAAGCCTCATAATAGTGACACAGTAAAATCTATGAGGACAGATCCTATTTACAAGCATTCATTTTCACTGCTAAAACCCATTGTTTTGCACTAAAATCGTTTTTCAATTAACATTTTAGAAACACTGCACTGATCCTATATACAAGCATTCATTTTCACTACTGAAACCCATTGATTTGCCCTAAAATTAATTTTTAAAATAACATTTTAGATACTAAGTGCAAGTCCTATGTACAACATTCAACTTCACTACTGAAACATCACTATTTCACAAAAAAAATCCTCTATTTTGCAAATATAGAAACCATGTATTTTTTAAAAGCATCACACAAACCAAAAGCAAAGAAAATCAATGTGCTTCTGAATATAAACTCTCTATCTAAATGAATCATAACTCTCCTTTACAAATGCTTTGAGAGATTCAGAACAGTGTCAGATACACACACCAATATTTCTATAGCAGAGCAAAAGGTATGTTCTCCAGGCACTGCAACCATTAATGGCACAGAAAATCTCTAAATCTACCCATATATTACTCATGGTAACCAATCAAAACTCTTCCCTCTGTATTTTCAAACCAACACCCTTCCCCCCCTCAGCCCTTTCTACCTGTTACCATAGCAACTCCCTCCTCACTGAGCTGTCAGGTTTAAAAGTTTATTCTACAATGTTGCAAATCACCTCAGCAAGGATGTTTGACCTGCGAATACACCAGCTTATCTTGTGCAATGTTTCTTTAAATGACTTTTTTTTAACCATTCAAATTACTTCTTACATAGAACACAACCATGCACCCTAACTTACAGTTTTCAACTCTCTCAATCTACCAATCATTGCTTGTGATTCAAGAGCACTGAAACTCCACAGGTTTTTTTTGCAAACTCCTACTGTTCCAACTGCCATTTTATTCCTACACTTCATCTGACTGCACCAGAACCTCCTCTACCATGTATTCTGTCTGGATTATTGGACATAGCTACCGGGGCGTGCACCGGGAAGCGCTCCCAAAAATTTTTAAAAGTTAATTTACATAAAAACCACCGGAGACATTTTCACCAAATATAGAATAGGCCATACTACATACCAGTCCCTACCATTTTCCTAAATTTGGTGGAATTCCATTGAGCCATTTAGCCTGTAGACCTCTCTAAATATCCTGAGGTAAATAACTTCACAAAAACACATCTGAAGTGTTAGAATTTACAACCAATTAAAATGTTACTTTCATTTTCTACTATTATTTCATGACATTTGATTAGTTATGTACATGAATATATATAAACAAAGAGAGGGAAACACAGCCATTTTGACTACTACTTCCTGAAGTACATTTCAAAAGCATTTCCACTGAGAACTTAAACTTCTTTTTGAAAGGTAAGATGTTATTTTGAAAACTGAAGTATGTTGTGCACTTTAAGTTAATTTGGAAAACATTTTCTGATAGTTATATACTATCCCTCTGTAATAGTTATAGATTGAGATACGCTTCTCTGTTATAGTTATGGATGGAGTTAGGCTTGTCTTGTATAATTATGAATTTACTTAGGCTTCATGATATACACTTTTTTATATTTCTACTTCCAGCCTGATACCATACACTGCCCAAAGATAACTTCACTGTTAAAAAATCAAAACTACCTGTATGAACTTAAACCCAACAGTGCCCTATCTCTACTGATATATTTATTTTTTATGCAAATATACAGCAAGAAAATGGAAGGAGAGAAAAATATTTCCTTTGAAATTGTACTGGAGAGCAACAATGAACAAGTTATTGAACCCAATGAAGACTTAGAATTCATGGATCAATCAAGGGACTATGAATTAGTTCAATGTGTGGAAGCGGTAGATTTGCTAATTCAAAATGAGGACATTTCCGACAATCTGTTAATGGAAGTTATGTTAAATTTGGAAAAATAATCAGAAAAATAAATTTATATTTAATAATTATAAACTTGTTTCAGACATTATTCATTTTTATATGTAATTCATAAACTAGTACCAAATTGATTATAATGTAAAGTCAGATTTATAGCATACTGTGCAACTTTTTTATGTTACATAGTAATTTTGCTCATAGATACTTCCTTTCTCCCAATATATTATCTCCAATGTCTATTTGACATCTCTTTTTCATCTCCTGGCTCCATGTTGTTTCTGCTTTCCTGACAGACTATGATGTGGATTCCATATAGCACAATAACTTCTGTAACAACATGCAAGATATCTACAGAGGAAACGGTGTACATTAAATTTAAGACTCAGCATTGGTAATACATGTTGGTACTTAAAACACCCAAACAACACAACAACTCTATGCAGAGCTACCCTACCTCTAATCACTTTAAATTATTATTTTCCTGTTTCACTGGGTTTTTCCCATTGTACGCTCCCCGGTACGCTCCCCGGTGTGCGTACCGGGCGCTCCCCCCGCGAAAATCGTTTTTTTTTTTTTTTTTACCCGAGGGACTCTTTTATGGCCCCCACATCAAACCTAGGGTGTCAGGGGGGTCTACCCTGCCCCCTTTTGATTATTTCCCCCTTTGTTTTTACCACCTCTTGTGTCTCGATCCTACCGAGACACAAGATGGCGGCCGCTCCGGACTGTTTTGAATGTTTACAGACACCCGAGAGCCAATCAGCTTTCCGTGCGCAAGTCGCGTGGCGCGCCCGGAGCGCTCCCCGTTGCGCGTAGCGGGGCGCTGCTATAGATATATACATTTTTTTGAACCTAAATTACTCAAAATCCTCTGGAGCACATATCTTGAGACATAGCAAAGGCACATCGGGCTACCAGTCCCTACAATTTTGCCAAGTTTGGTGAAAATCCATTCAGCCGTTCGATCTAAAAGTGCGACCGACCGCCCTATGGAAATTAACATGGGGAAAACACGTTTTGGGACCCCCCTTTTATCTCGGCCCCCGCTTGACGGATTCCCCCAAACTTTCAGGGAAGGACCGGAGCGCCGCGAGGCAAAGTTGAGGAAAATTTCAGGCAGATTCCTCAACCGGCGCCAAAGTTATTCCAAATAGAATGTTGCGATTTCCCTATGGAAATCAATCCTAACTATAACTACCTACTGGTATATTTATATATATATATTACCTACTGGCGGTCGCCAGTAGGTAGTTATAGTTAGGATTGTTTTCCATAGGGAAATCGCAACATTCTATTGGGAATAACTTAGGCGCCGGTTGAGGAATTTGCCTGAAATTTTCCTCAACTTTGCCTCGCGGCGCTCCGGTCCTTCCCTGAAAGTTTGGGGGGATCCGTCAAGCGGGGGCTGAGATAAAAGGGGGGTCCCAAAACGTGTTTTCCCCATGTTAATTTCCATAGGGCGGTCGGACTCACTTTTAGCCCGAACGGCTGAATGGTTTTCCACCAAACTTGGCAAAATTGTATGGACTGGTAGCCCGATGTGCCTTTGCTAAGTCTCAAGATATGTGCTCCAGTGGATTTTGAGTAATTTAGGTTCAAAAAATATATATATCTATGACCACGCCCTGGTACGCACACCGGGGAGCGCTCCGGGCGCGGCACGCGACTTGCGCACGGAAAGCTGATTGGCTCTCGGGTGTCTGTAAACATTCCAAACAGTCCGGAGCGGCCGCCATCTTGTGTCTCGGTAGGATCGAGACACAAGAGGTGGCAAAAGCAAAGGGGGAAATAACCAAAAGGGGGCAGGGTAGACCCCCCTGACCCCCTAGGTTTGATGTGGGGGCCATAAAAGGGTCCCGTGGGTGAAAAAAAAAGTAAATTTTTTTTTGTTTTTTGCGAGGGGAGCGCCCGGTACGCGCACCGGGGAGCGTACTTTGGGGAAAAATTGTGAAAATAGTAGTGTAAAAAAATCATTTTGAGTGATTAGAGGTAGGGTAGCTCTGAAAAGAGCTTTTGGGTTCTGTGGCTGTTTTAGGTACCTACAAGTACGTCCCATACACACCCACATGCACACAACCCCACACCCCCACAGCCACACACTCCCCACACATACCTCACACACGCACACCTCCACCCACACCCAAACACCCCACACCCCCACACCGACACCTTACACATCCACACCCACACCCACACCCCCCACACACACACCTCATCCCTCCCCCAACACACACACACACACACACACGCACACACAGATACCTCACAGACACACCCCACACATCCCACACACACACCTCCTTCCCCCCCCACACACACACACACACCTCACAGACACACCCACACATCCCACACATACACACACATTCTGCACACATACCCCCCACACTCACACACCACCCACACACACCTCACACACCCACACCTCCACCTACACTCAAACACCCCACACACCCACACCCACACACACACACCTTACACACCTACACCGCCACCCACACCCACATACCCCACACACCTACACACACCTATACACCTCACCCCCCAGACCACACACACACACACTTCACAGAGACACCCCACCATACCCCACACACACCTCCCCCCCACACATGGGGAAAACTCAGTAAAACAGTAAAATAATAATTTAAAGTGCTTAGAGGTAGGGTAGCTCTGAATAGAGTTGTTGTGTTGTGTGGGTGATTTAAGTACCAACATGTAGGTACCAATGCAGAGTCTTAAATTCAATGTACACCTTTTTATCTGTAGATGTCCTGCATGTTGTTACATAAGTTATTGTGGTATATGGAATCCATACCATAGTCTGTCAGCAAAGCAGAAACAGATCTTTTAAGTACTCCCTGAGAAGACCTAGGGGATCATGGGTAGTCTACCCTGCTCCCTTATGATGTTTTAAAATCGCACAGTATACTGTAAGTTTCACTTTATACTATAATATAAACATAATCATTTTGGTAGTACTTCATGAATTAGACATAAAAATGAATACTGTCTCAAACAATTTTTAATTATTAAATAAAAATGTATTGGTTAGAATTTTCATAGTTCAATAAAACTTCCAGCATTAGATCATCTGGAATCTCCTCAAAAATGCATGTTTCTATATCTTGTAAACATTCAATAAATTGTTGATCCAAAGACTGATCCATAAAATCTTCTTCAACAAAATCTTCATTAAGAATCTCCTCATATGTAATCTCGAAGGAAAGATTGAGGTTTTCTGGCTCCCCTTCCATTTTTTTGCTGTAAATTGCATAAAAAATAACTATATCAGTAGAGTTAGGGCACTGTTGGGTTTAAGTTCAGACAGGTAGTTCTGATTTTTTAACAGTGAAGTTAACTTTGGGCAGTGTATGGTAACAGGCAGGAAGTAGAAATATAAAAAAGTGCCTGTGAAGAAGCGTAAGTAAATTCATAATTATAGCAGAGAAGCCTAAGTCAATCCATAAATATAACAGAGGAGCCTATCTCCATGTATAACTATAGCAGAGCGACAGTAAATAACTATCAGAAAACGTTTTTACAAATTAACTTAAAGTGCCCCTTACAAATTATCAACTTACTTTACAGAGAGGTGAAGAAGACAAAATGCGAAAACCCTCTCAAGATGTACCTCAGGTAGTTGTAGTGAAAATGGCCGTGTTTCCCTGTCATTTTTCATTTATATTCATGTACATAACCAATCAAATGTCAGGAAAAAAAAGTAGAAAATGAAAGTAACATTTTAATTGGTTGTAAATTCTAACACTTCAGATGTGTTTTTGTCATGTAATTTACCTCAGGATATTTAGAGAATGCTACAGCTGTAATGGCTCAATGGAATTCCACCAAATTTGGGAAAATGGTAGGGATTGGTATGTAGTAGGGCCTATTCTATATTTGGTGAAAGTGTCTCCAGTGGTTTTTATGTAAATTAACTTTTAACATTTTTGGGGAGCGCTTCCCGGTGCGCGCCCCGGTACGCGTACCGGCAGCGCAACGGGAGTCCTCCATCTTGTGTTTCGGTAGATTTGAGACACAAGATGGAGGACAAACCACGTTGGGAATGGGTAAAAGGGGGCACGGTAGATACTCCCTGACCCCCTAGGTTTTCTGAGGGGGGGCTTAGGAGGCCCATATAGGTCGAAAAAAATCAATTTTATTTTTAATTTTCGCGGGGGGAGCGCCCGGTACGCGCACCGGGAAGCGTACCGGGGAGCGTACTTTGGTGAAAAACAGTAAAAAAAGTTAGAGTAAAATAATCATTTTGAGTGATCAGAGGTAGGGTAGCTCTGAAAAGAGCTTTTGGGTTCTGTGGCTGATTTAGGTACCTACAAGTAGGTTCCAATGCACAGTCTTATATTCAGGAGGAATATTCTATTCCCCTCATCTGAGAAGTGCACACCATCTCTTCTGTATATATCTTGCATGTTGTAACGCAAGTTGTTGTTGTATATTGAACCCATTCCATAGTCTATCATGTAAGCAGAAACAGATTTATTCACATGTTTCCGTGCTTTCTCAAATTGTGGACAAAATTGGTTGGACCACTTCCATTTCTGTCTTTGGCATATATTGGAATATACCAAGGCAGGTTGAGGAAAAAGTGCCATCAATTGTTCAAAGGTGTCCTTTAAAAGCATTTCCAGACCTACCCCAGTCAAAGTGCCTAAGTCATTTCCACCACAGTGCAGAATTATGAGGTTAGGGTGTGGCAGATGCAAAAAGGTTTTCACCAATGGTATCAATTGATGACATCTCAATCCTCTTTGGCCAATCCATTTTATGTGCACATTTGGTAAATCAAGGTTGTGAAAATTTCTGATAGCTGCATACTTTTCAGCCCAGTGGATGTAGCTATGTCCAATAATCCAGACAGAATACATGGTAAGAGGAGGTTCTGGTGCATTCAGATGAAGTGTGGGAATGAAGTGGCAGTTGGAACAGTATGAGTTTGCAAACAAAAAAACTGTGGAGTTTCAGTGCTCTTCAATCACAAGCAATGATTGGTGGATTCAGATAGTTGAAAACTGGAAGTTAGGGTGCATGGTTCTGTTCTGGGAAAGAAGCAATTTGAATGGTTAAGAAAAAGTCATTTAAAGAAAGATTGCAGCGGATAAGCTGGTGTATTGAGAGGTCAAACATCCTTACTTAGTTAATTTGCAACATTGTAGAATAAACTTTTAACCCTGAGAGCTCAGTGAGGAGGGAGTTGCTATGGTAACAGGTAGAAAAGGCTGAGGGGGGAAGGGTGTTGGTTTGAAAATAGAGAGGGAAGAGTTTTGATTGGTTACCATGTGCAATATGTGTGTGGAATTAGAGGTTCTCTGTGCCATTCATGGTTGCAGTGCCTGGAGTACATACCTTTTGCTCTGCTAAAGAAATATTGGTGTGTGTGTCTGACACTGTTCTCAATCTCCTAAAGCATTTGTAAAGGTGAGTAATGATTCATTTAATATACATAGAGACTTGTATACTCTATGGAGAAGATTTGGAAGCAAATTGTGTTTTTTTAATGTTGCTTTGTGTCATGCTTTTTGATAATGCTTGGTAAAATGTTTTTACTGCATAGAGGAATTGTATTTTGTTCAAATGTGAAGTTTCAGTAGTGACATGGAATTCTTGTACATAGGACCTGTTCTGTGTTTCCTAAATGTGATGTCAAAAACGATTTTGGGGAAAATTAATGGCTTTTACATTTTTTAGAAGGAATAAATAATGTGTGCATGCTTAAAGAAATAAATTAGACCCTTTCACAATGATGTTACCTGTGGTAACTCAGTGTAGGAAGCACATTGAGTTTCTTTGCATAGAGGAATTGTATTTTGTAAAATTTTGAAGTTTCAGTAGTGACATGGAATGCTTGTACATAGGACCTGTGCTGTGTTTCTTAAATGTGATGTCAAAAACGATTTTGTGGAAAATGAATGGCTTTTACATTATTGAGAAGCAATAAAGAGTGTCTGCATGCTTAAAGAAAAACATTTGACCCTTTCACAATGATGTTACCTGTGTTAACCCAGAGTAGGAAGCACATTGAGTTTCTTTGCTGTTGGTTTGTGTCATTTTTTTTTATAATGGTTGAATTTCAGTAGTGAAATTGAATGCTTGTACATAGGACCTGTGCTGTGTTTCTTAAATGTGATGTCAAAAACGATTTTGGGGAAAATGAATGGCTTTTACATTTTTGAGTAGGAATAAATAGTGTCTGCATGCTTAAAGACATAACTTTGACCTTTTCACAATGATGTTACGTGTGTTAACTCAGTGTAGGAAGCACATTGAGTTTGTTTGCATAGAGGAATTGTATTTTGTAAAATTGTGAAGTTTCAGTAGTGACATTGAATGCTTGTACATAGGACCTGTGCTGTGTTTCCTAAATGTGATGTCAAAAACGATTTTGTGGAAAATGAATGGCTTTTATATTTTTGAGAAGGAATAAAGAGTGTCTGCATGCTTAAAGAAATAAATTTGCCCCTTTCACAATGATGTCACCTGTGTTACCTCAGATTAGGAAGTAGATTGTGCAGATGAGGTGAGGCATGTCCAGAGGTACAGAGGAGGTGAGGCCTTTGTTCAAGACTGTAGTTGGAGAGAGGGCTTTCCTGGGAAACATAGGTGGTGAGGCTTGTGTCTAAGAGTGCAGTGGACAAGGCTTCATGAAGCCTATCCCGACTGCACAATTAGACACAGGCGTCAATTTGACACTTTACAATGATGTTACCTGTGTTAACTCAGTGTAGGAAACACATTGAGTTTGTTTGCATAGAGGAATTATATTTTGTAAAATAGTGAGGTTTCAGTAATGACATGGAATGCTTGTACATAGGACCTGTGCTGTGTTTCTTAAATGTGAAGTCAAAAACGATTTTGGAGAAAATTAATGGCTTTTACATTTTTGAGATGGAATAAATAGTGTTTGCATGCTGAAAGAAATAAATTTGACCTTTTCAGAATGATGTTACCTGTGTTAACTCAGTGTAGGAAGCACATTGAGTTTCGTTGCATAGAGGAAATGTATTTTGTAAAATTGTGAAGTTTTAGTAGTGACATGGAATGCTTGTACATAGGTGCTGTGCTGTGTTTCTTAAATGTGATGTCAAAAACGATTTTGGGGAAAATTAATGACTTTTAGATTTTTGAGAATGAATAAATAGTGTCTGCATGATTAAATAAATATATTTCAACCTTTCACAATAATGTCACCTGTGTTACCTCAGATTAGGAAGTACATTGTGCAGTTGGGGTGAGGCATGTCCACAGGGACAGAGGAGGTGAGGTCTGTGTTCAAGACTGTAGTGGGAGAGAGGCCTTTCCTCGGGAGTATAGGTGGTGAGGCCTGTGTTTAAAAGTGCAGTGGACTCGACTTTATGAAGCCTATCCCCCAGTGTACTCTTAAACACAGGTCTCACCTTCTTTGTACCCGTGGACAGACCTATCTTCCACTACACTCTTCAATACAGACCTCACCTCTCCTGCACCCCTAGACAATCCTCACCTCATCTGCAACCCTGAATAGACTTTAACTAATCTGTATCTTTAGACAGGCCTCAGCTTATTTACACCCTTGGACATGTGTCACCTCATCTGCACCCAGTTACCATCAATTATACTCAATACATTGAGGCCTGTCCAGAGGACACAGATGAGGTAAGGCTTGTCCAAGGGTCAGAGGAGGTCAGTCCTCTCCACTGTACTCATAGACACTGAATGCTTATACATAGGACCTGCAGTGTGTGTCTAAAATGTTATTTAAAAAACGATTTTGGTGCAAATGAATGAGTTTTAGATTTTTGAGAAGGAATAAATAGTGTCTGCATGATTAAATACATATATGTCATCCTTTCACAATAATGTCACCTGTGTTACTTCAGATTAGGAAGTAGATTGTGCAGATGAGGTGAGGCATGTCCATAGGGACAGAGGAGGTGAGGCCTATGTTCAAGACTGTAGTGGGGGAGAGGCCTTTCCTGGGAAGCATAGGCGGTGAAGCCTGTGTGTAAGAGTGCAGTGGACTAGACTTCATGAAGCCTATCCCCTACTGCACTCTTAGACACAGGTCTCATCTTCTTTGTACCTGTGTACAGAACTGTCTTCCACTACACTCTTCAATACAGGCCTCACCTCTTCTGCACCCCTGGAGAATCCTCACCTGCTCTGTAACCCTGAATAGACCGTTTGCTTTTTGTCATTGCTTTGTTGTTTGGTAATAGTGGTCTATAATGTGCTATTTTTTCTTTAACACAGATTGAAATCAAGATTTCAAGAGTAAGGAAAGATGCCCTCAAGGCAAAGGAGAAGAAAACATGATAACCGCAAAAAAACAAAAACAGCAACGGAATTACAGCACTCTTCCACAACAAATACTTCAAAAAACAGGAACAAAGCTCCTGGTAAGACAACTAAGTCTTTCTTACGGAACATATGTAGATCAAAAAAAAATGTTGGACAGCAGGTAGAAAAAGAGAATGAGAGAGTAAATTTGAAAAGGAAGGAGGGACCCTCAAAGAATCCTACAACTGGAGCAGGAGAGAATAATATGTATAGGAATAGAAGGCAGAATCAGTTTAGAGACATTCGTAAAGGAATGTTTCGCAATAGGGTGGTTTTACATTTGTTAAAAAAACATTAGGAAAGGTAAACAGAGATGCTTTTTATAAGAAAAAGAAAAGTGTAGAGAAGTTTGTTGATCAGGTTTTTGAAGTTAAGAAAAAATTATTTATTTTAATAATTAATAGAATTAGGACACTTAACAAGACAATTGATGTTTTCAAATCAAACAGTAGATGGAAAAGAGTAATTAATCGGACTAATATTTGTAAAGTTTTTGCAGGAGAATGGATGCACAGTTCAAGTTGTGAGCCATTTTTTAATGAGGAGAGTTACTTCCAGGAGAATGATTTAGTGCATGCAGTTGACACCAGTGGTCGAGCGTATGAAGTGAAAGACGGTTGTCCGATTGAAAAAGAGAAACTTGTGCCTAGAGAACCAGAAGAGGTGTTAACTGATGAAGTTTGAGGGAGACGTACTAAGGGTCCAGTGTACACTTGGAAGTGTAGTCGTATTTGTAGTGTGCGACAGGAATCAATTGATTTGTTTTGTAATTTCTTACGTACATATAGTAAGAAAAGTCTAAAGCAGAAAATGAAGTTGTTGCAAGACTTAGATCCTTGCAGAGTGAGAGAAAACCCAGGTTTGCAAGGGCATTCACTGGCTTGTCTTTCTAGAAAAGTGTGTCAGAGTGTTTTTCATCATTTTAGGATGTTAGCAGTGCATCATACCAAAATGAGGAAATTAGTGAGAATGTTGTATTATGCAAAAAGTCCAGCACTTAAGCTTAAACAATTAAACAGTGCTCTTTTACATGGAACTGAATTAGATGTGAAGAAGATTTGTGAAGAAATTGAGATTTGTTATTTTGGTGAAAAAGAGGACAGTGTAGAAATTGACACAGCAATTCAAGGTAATGTGGAAGACAATGTACAGATTTCAAGTACAGAAAAGTTTGAGCAGGAAATTACCAGGTTTAAGGTGAAATCAAGTGAAAGGCCAAATTTTATTTGTGTGTGTTGTCGACGAAGTCATTATAAGCAACAAACTAGATTAGTTGATTTATATGTAAAAAGTGAAAAGATAAATAATTATGAGTGGAAGTATTTTGCAACTTATTTGTGGGTGGAGAATTGTTTTGATTTGAGTTCTGATCAGTGTATTTGTAAATATTGTTATGATAAATTAAATCAAAACAGAATGCCTGCTAGAGCTGTTCATAATAATCTGGAGTTGGTAGACATTCCCCGTGAATTGATGGATTTAAATCATATGAGTCTATTTTGATTCAATGTGTCCATCCTTTTCAGGCAATTGTTCGCATGGAGCCTAAGATAGGGAAATTGCCTCCTACAGATTTGCAGAGAGGATTAAAGGGAAGAGTTGTATATTTGCCTCTAGATTTAAAGAAAAATATTGAAACAATTGGTGTAGAAAATGTAGAAGATGAACCTCTTATTATTCTTGTTAATATTGATACAATTGGTATAGAAAAAGTAGAAGAGGAACCTTTAGTTATTATAGTTAATGGTGTTCCGACAAAGAGTAAGAAAATCTGGCAAGATTTAGTGGATGTTAGGAAAGTCAAAAAGGCAACGTTGTATTTAGTCAAAAACAATGAGTATTACAAAGATGTATGTGTTGCAGCAGAGGAAACAGCTGCAGATGAAGACAGTGATTGTTCAGGTGGCCAAATTGAAAAAGTTGATGTGTCTAGAAGTGAAGAAATATATGAACATTATACTGTTCATCCTTTGCATTCTAAAGAAGTAATGGGGAATGCAATTGAAATGTTTCAAATGAAAGCAGCAAAAGGAAGTCCCATTAGTGTATGGGAAGAAAGTTTGGAAGCTCGTTGTTTTCCACAGCTATTTCCAACAGGTCGAGGTGGACGATATGACGATCGACCGCTTCAAATTCCTGCATCTGAATATCGAACTGTAAGATTATATGCTGAAGATCCAAGGTTTCGTCAATGCATTCCCTACTTGTTTCATCTACTGTATGAAAGTGACTTGTCTGGGCTTTCTTATGCAGTAAACCATATACTGAAAAGTGGAGCACATTTGCAAAATGTTTCGGCGAGGTACTTTATGGAGAAAAAGAATCTGCAAGATAATATTTTGGAATCTCATTTAATTAATCTCATGGCATGTCAGCGTGGTACAAATGAGTATTGGTTCCGTCGTCGTGGGGAATTGAAATGTATGCTAAGAAACTTAGGAACTCCTGCATGGTTCCTCACTCTTAGCTGTGCTGAGTATGCATGGGACGACTTACTTCAATTTCTACGAGAGGCAAATGCAAATATTCAAAATATAGAATTCAAAACTGCTGGAGAACTGTGTTCTTTGGATCCAGTGAATGTGTGCAGATATTTCAATCATAGATTTGAAGCTATGATGTCTTTTATTACCAACAAAAAAAATCCTCCCCTTGGAGAGGTTTTGGATTTCTTTTGGAGAAAGGAGTATCAAGCGAGAGGTGCTCCTCATATACATATGTTGTTGTGGATTAAAGATGCACCCAAATTTGGAACAGATTCGGATGAGACAGTGATGAGCTTCATTGAAGAGTATTCAACATGTGCTGTTCCGAAAACTACCGAAGAAAACAGTTTAAGGCAACAAGTTTTACGCTTTCAATCCCATCGTTGTGGAAAGTACTGTCGTCGAAAATTCAGAAACAAGGACAAGTTCTACACAAAATGTCGTTTCGGCTTTCCACGACCAGTGATTTCTAAAGGAAGAGTAAATAATTTGATGTCTTCTCTGCGACATACTGTGACAAGGAAATCACCAAAAAATACATACAATTTAAAAAGAAACGAAGAGTCCAAGTACATCAACGACTACAACCCAGTGATTTTGTCCATGTGGAATGCTAACATGGATATTCAATTTGTTGCTGACAACTCTATTGCTGTGGCTCGATATGTGACGTCTTACGTCACAAAAACAGAAAAGACAGAACTGAAGGAAATGTGGGAGGATATTTCACATGAAAAGAGTCTAAGCAAGAAATTATACAGTTACAGTCTGAAGATGTTGTCGCATCGAGAAAGTGGAGCATATGAATGTTCTGATCGATTGTCATCAGCATGTCTCTATGCCAAATCTAGAACCATCATTTGGGTGAGTCTAGGTCTTGCTGCAACACGAAACCGAGTTTTGAAATCTGTACAAGAAATAGAGTATTTGGCGAAGAAAGAACCACAAAGTACAGATATTTTGAAGACAAACATGTTGGATACATACTATCCAAATAGAAGTCCTTATCTTGAGAACGCTTGTCTCTATGAAGTTCTGCAAAGATATATTTATAAGAGGAACATCAGAGAAGATATCAATAATGGAATATATGCTGTCATTGGATGTGAAGGATGTCTAGTGAAACAGAGAAAAGGTCATTTGATTAATCATCGAAAATTGAGTTGCGAAAATCCAGACAAAAGGGAATTTTACTATTTGGCTCTTTTGCAACTCTTCAAACCATGGCGTACAGAAGAGGAACTACTTGGAGATTTTCTCTGTTACGAAGACTCTTTTAATGCAACGAAGGATACCATAGAATGTCCTGTTTTTCCAAATTATCTGCAAATGTTGAATGAAGAAATAGAGCAAGAAGCCACAATTGCTGCAGAGATTGCTAGAGACAGTTCTCAAGACAGTCAGAGTTCTGCTTCATTGAGTCAGGATCCACTTGGAGGACCAATTATCCAAAATGAAGCTGCCACTGCCATGGATGAGGTGGAAAGAGCTATGGAACAAGCTCAAGATGATGTAGTTAACTTAGAAGATTTGGTGAAACAACTAAACCTTGAGTAGAAACAGATATATGACGAAGTCACAGAACAGATTGAACATGGATTTACTCATGAGAAAAAAGAGTGCTCATGTACATCATTTAAACCAGTCCAACTGTACGTAAGTGGAGAAGCGGGAACTGGAAAAAGTTTTCTGATTAAAGCAATAGCAAATTATCTGCAGAAAAGGACTGAATCACCGCTATCTTGTGTTGTTACAGCTCCAACTGGGCTGGCAGCACATAATATTAAAGGGATTACTTTACATCGTTTACTGATGCTGCCAGTGGAGCATGATAACAAATTGCAATATCACAAGCTATATGCGTGTTCCGAAGTTTCGAGAGTCCTGAAGAAAATGAAACTTCTTATCATTGATGAAGTAAGCATGGTGTCAAATATAATGCTTGCTTTTGTGCATTTGAGAATGCAAGAAATTCTTAGAACAGACTATGATGTCTTATTTGGAGGAAAACATATTATTGTTTTTGGAGATCTACTGCAGTTGACTCCAGTGAAAGGACAACCTGTGTTCAAAATGCTCACGCATGAAGATACCAGGAAGTGCCTAGGAAACATTGGAAACGTTAATATATAGTTAAACTTCAAATATGCAGAACTGCTTCAAAATATGCGGCAGGCAAAGGATGAAGATTATAAAAATATTCTACAAGATGTAAGAATCGGAAAAGTAAGTCAGCAAGGGAAAGAAGCTTTACATGGACGATTAATTTAAAATTTGTACCCAAATGAAAACATTCTTCCAGGGAATATTTTTAAGAAAATTAACGAGAAGAAATCTGGCATATGTTTGATGCCAACTCTGAAAGAATATTCCATGTTCAACAACAAAATGTTAAAGTTAGAAAATGAAGAGATAGTGAAACTGGAAGCTATAGATAAAATTTAACATATGGGAGCAACAATTATTTTGTCTGAAAATTTGAAATCAAAATTGGATTCATTAGAGAAGACTATATCTAAAACTGCTGGTTTTGAAAAGACTCTGAATGTGTGTTTAAATTGTCGTATCATTTTGAGAAGGAATTTAAATGTTGAAAGAGGTCTGGTAAATGGAGCAATGGGTCATGTTGTTGGTTTTGTTAATTATAAAAATAGAGATGGAATTGAAATTTTAAAAATTAAATTTGATGGCATTGATGAAATAGAACAAATTTGTCGTTGTTCAGCTAGATTTTTGCTTGTGAAAGACTTATATGTTCGCCGAAAACAGTTTCCTATTTGTTTGGCATATGCGGTGACAATTCATAAATCTCAAGGTTTAAGTGTAGATAGCGCTTTGGTGAACATTGGAAGTTCTGTGTTTAAAGAGGGTATGGCATATGTGGCATTATCATGAGTCAGAACTTTATCAGGATTGTACTTGATTGAGTGTGATGAAACAAAGATTTGTGCAGATCTAGATTGTGTTAAAGAATACAATAGGTTAAGAAGAGAGTATGCTCCACATTTGCCTCAATATCCTCTGTTTGAAAAACGTGTGGTAGGCCGAAAAAGAAGAAATGAGAATAATTGCAGTGAGTTAGTAGCAAAAAGACAAAAAGTAGATGAAACTGTAATTGTAAGGATAAAGAAAAAGGATTGTGTTGAAGATGTTGTTGGATTTCAGTTTGAAAACAGTTCTGGTGTCAACTGCTATGCTAATGTAGTGGTTAATGTTGGTTTTTTTCTTCAAAATATACAAGAACAGATTGTTGAAAATCGGGATCAAAGATTCTTGTTGAATTCCGTGTTTGAGAAATGTAGCAGTGATAGAGCAAAAATAGATAGTGTTTCAGAAATTCGAAATCTTCTAGACGAATGTTCTGGTCAAAATCAATTTTCACAGAATATTCAGCAGGATTGTCAGGAATTTTTATTGTATACGTTTGATGTATTGGAAGATGAAGGTGTAGATATAAAAAATCTTTGTAGCCTTTCTTATCAATGGCAGCATGACTGCGACAACTGTTCTTTATCAAGTACTACTAGAATAGACACTGAAAGATTTATATATTTGACTTTACCAGACTGCAAATCAGTGCCTTTTAATAATCTAGTTAAAGCAGCGGATCACAATATGGTGTGTACCCAATGTAAGTCTGCAATGCTGTCCACATTTATTCTACAAAATTATGGTCAGTATGTCATTTTAATGTTCCAACGATGTAGACCTGATGGAACTAAATTGACAACTTCTATTAAAAATTTCGTGGCATCTCAGTTATCAATATCAGGAAGAACCTTTGCAACTGTAGCTATTATTGTTCATGACGGTCCTTCTACAACATCAGGGCATTACACATGCTATTTAAAAAGTTGTAAAGGTTGGACCCACTGTAACGACACTCATTTGACTTTCAAACAACATTTGCCTTTTGGCTTAAAAAATTCATACCTAGTGTTTTTACAACCAAAATTTAGGTAAAGGTAATTGGCCTATGAAGACGGGAGCAGTTAATAAAGGTTATTTTGCTATTTAAAAATTATATTCTGCGTAAAAGTGATTCAGGTAATATAAAAAATTGACTTGTCATATAGGTACTGTAAGTGGATCTCATAGTAAGTGATATTAGTATTATACAAAATGATGAACATGAGTGAGTCAGAGATGGTTTTACAAATACTTAAATATTGTGAAAATGTTGTATGAGCCTTTCTTTCAGAACGTCGGAAAAAAGGTAATTTCAGAGTTTCTTAGTATTAATTTGAAAATATACTCATACATCTGACACTAATTGGCCAAAAGGAAAGGTACAGGAATGAGTAAAGAGTCATGACTGAAAAAAAGGAGTATATGAAAATAATGAAAATATTTCAGATGTTCTTGGAGCTTTTCTTCTAGAAAGTCGATGAAATGGATTTTTTAGTGAACAGCAGAGTACTTTGCAACGAGAAAAGGACCTCCATGATATACTATTTGGCCTCAAGGAAAAGTAAGTCAATCAAAGATTAGTGTACATATGTCATTTGTCAGTATCTAAGTTTTTTTTTAAAACACAATCTTTTAGATTGTGTTTTTTTTCCCGCTGTCATATGATGAGTAATTTGAACTCACTGTTTTAAGTGAAATTCAATATATTCTGAGAACAGCAAAAATAAAATATGTAACATGTTGTACAAGTTATTCTATACTTTGGATTGTGTAAATTAAATTGTATTCCCATTCTCTGACACTCACTTTCCTTTTTCCATCCTCTTTCAGCTCTTTTTACTAACTTATAATGTCTTTCTCTCACTCTCTGTAACCCCCGTTCCTTTACTCCACTTCTTTGACAACCCCTCATTCTCATTTCAACTGTCTGCATCCCCTCTCTCCCTTGCATAACTTTTCAGCTTCCAGTCTCTCTGCTTTACTTCCCTTTTCCGTATTTTCCTCCTTTGCTCTTTTAGTAATTCCTGTTTACTCACTCAGCAGTATGATCGCACTCTATCACTATAAATCACCCACTCTCCCTCGCTTATCTTTGTTTGCTTTTTTCTTTTGACCTCTTCTCTCTATTTTTCATTCACTACCTCTATGTCCTCAGTGCCTCACTCTCCTTGTGTTATGTTCACTTGTGTTTATCTACCTTCTAATATTTCTTTTACAACAACTTCATTGCTCCTCTCTCATCGTTCTTCATCCCATTTCTTTTACTCTGGTTCCATTACTATCCCTCATTTCCTTTCTTTCAATGTCCTACTCTTTACTTTCATCACCAAATTATTTTCTCTCAATACCACTGTTTTAGTCATCTTCTCCTCTCTTTCCTTTTTTTGCTCCCTTACTCATTTCCTTTGCTTACTCATTGTACTCCACCTCACTCAGTTTTTCTCTTAGTGTGTCTGTCTACTAACTCCTCACTCCATTTCCCTCAATCATTGTATATTATCCTTTCTCCCTTCATCCCTTCACTCTATGACTGTTCTTCACTTACTCTCAGTTATCTTCTATTCCTCATTCTTCTCAATGCATCCTAAATTAGACTCTTTTCCATCTCAGTCATTATCTTTTTACTTACTACTGTTTCCTGATTTAGTTTTGCTAACTCACATTCTTTTAGTATCTTTCTTACCTTCAGTTCATTTCTCTGTTCTTCTCTTCCTCTCTGTCAGTGAATCTATATGCCTTACTCTTAGTAATTTGCTCTCCTTCTATTTCTTTTTCTCTCTTTTTGTCCTTCTACCTTACTTTATTTCTCTTTCTGTGTCCTTCACTCTTACTTTATTCCTAAATACACTGTTATGATTTTTAACCTCTTCATTTGTATCTTGTATTTTAAAATAGATATTTTACTAATTATAACTTATTTTTTCTTCTCTCTTTCACAGATACAAAGTGTAGTAAAAAAATGTAATAAAAGTTACATTTATTATATGGTAAGTGTGACTAAAAAAATGTAGTTTGTAATCACCCTTTGCTTTAACCTCACTAATATTTTCTCAACGAACCTCACTCCTGTTTCTTTACTCTGCTTCCCTCACTTATTCTCCATGTTTATTCCCCTTTCCCTATTTCCCCTCTCATATTCAACTTCTTTCAATTCCCATTCTTTACTTCACTTACCCTCTGTTCCCTTCCTTTACTTCTTCACTCATTCTCTTTTTCTTAATTATTTACTTCTCTCCTACATACACACCTCATCCCCCTCCCAACACATACACACACCTCTGACATACACCCCACACACACACCACACACACACCTCATACACACACACACCCCCGCACACACTCTTCACACACACACACACACACACATTCCATACACACACATACATCCCACACACATACCCCCCACACCCATACATCCCTCACAGATATCTCACACGCCCTCACCTCCACCCTCACCGAAACACCCCACACACCCACACCCACAGACACACCTTACACACCCATACCCCGACCTACACCCACTGACTCCCTATAAGTCACGCACACTGCATTACTTACCTTTATTTGCTGTTTCACTCAAACCCATTCAGGCACTGTTTCCTTTACTCTCTTTGTCCTTTCTCTTTGTCACTCCCCATGTCTTATCCTAATTCAATTTTTCACCCTCTTTCACCCCTCTTTACTTACACTAACTGGTCTTTTCTCAACCTCCTTCACTGTTCTTCATTTATCCCGGTTCCGCCACTACCCTTCATTCTCCATTTTTTACTGTCCTTTCTTTTTATTTCAACACCCATTCACATTCTCCCACTATCTCTACTTTAGTATTCTTCCTGTCTCTTCCTTTCTTTTGCTCCTTTAGTCATTTTACTTTTCTCACTTTCACCCTGCAGAAAAAAGATTGACAGAGATTCTTTAAAAATATAGGTTTATTTTTATAAAGTAAAGGTAGTTCTAAAAAGAACTGTTTTTTTTTTCTTTTTGTTGTTTTATATTTTTTTTATGTTTTTTTGAACATTTCTTACTTTTTTTGGCTTTTCTGAACACTTTTATATTTTTTTGTATTTTTTATGGGGAGAAACAAAAAACAGGGAATTGTAAATGGCTCAACTGGAGCAAAAAAAATCAGGAAAAATTAGGGTTTTCTTGGACACTTATGGTTATCACCAGCAACCATGATAAGTTCGATACTTTGCTCACCATAGCAAAGTGTCTTGTTACAATATTTGCAAACGATTTTGTAATCGGCAAACTTAGGTTGAATAGTAGCCAATGTGCCACTTGCCCCCGGACCCAATGGAGTGGGTTGTTTTGATGTTGAGGGTCTAGACGTTGATGGGGGTAGGTCACTGCAGAGGTCCCTTAACTCTGCATTAGAGTAATTGTTTGGATGCCAACGCATCATGTGGCGAATCATGGTATGATTCCCGAAGGAATATTTTTGGTAGGGTTCCCCCTGGACAGCTCAGCACCACAAATCAAGCAAGTCACCTTTGCAGCGTTGACTTTTTTAAAACCCCTTGGGATTTTGTAGAACTCCCATACAAAGTGCTCTTTAGGTTTGTAGGGCTGTTTATCTTCAGGCAGGAACTGCCTTGTCTGTGCCTCCTCTTCATCATCCTCCTCCTCTTCCTCTTGACCACCAATGTAATCTTCTGGTGGTCTTTTAGATGGTGGTGGTGGTGGTGGTGGGGCAGATGCTCCAGCTGTTGCTGCTACTGTAGCCATTTTATACTAGTAAAGAGTAGAGATAGAACTCAA
Source organism: Lissotriton helveticus (assembly GCF_964261635.1). Lineage (NCBI taxonomy): Eukaryota > Metazoa > Chordata > Amphibia > Caudata > Salamandridae > Lissotriton > Lissotriton helveticus. The sequence continues at coordinate 412,402,134 of NC_136067.1, forward strand.
AACAGGTCTTCCTCAGTCAAAGGACAAAGTCAGAATAAGGAAAAAAGGTGGGGTCTTTCATCATTTGGAAAACAAAACTGTTCTGGACCAATGAAAAGTGTTATTTTCAAGTCACATGATCCAGGCTTTCATCATTTGGAAACCAAAACTGATCTGCACTAATGAAAAGTGTTATTTTCAGATCACATGACCCAACGCGCTTACGCTACGCGCCCCGGGGCGCGCCCCGGGGCGCGTGGCGTAAGCGAGTCGTGGCGTAAGCGAGTCGAGACGTTGCGCGATCGAATGCGATTGCGTGCTTCCGGGTGTGCTTACGCAGTACGTCATATGACGCATCACGCGGCTGCGCGATACGTCACGATGTTGTTTTTGTTCGCGGCAAAAGCGCTATCGGGACGCTCACCGGTACGCGCCCCGGGGCGCGCTGTAACATTGCGCTTACCCGTGCGTTCACCGGTACGCGCCCCGGGAGCGCTCCGGGCAAAATATATAAAAAAAAAAATTAAAAAAAAACTATTACATAATTATACAATATAAAATTTGTTATAAAAAAATATTACTTTTCATACCTATAGAGATTTGCTATTAAAAAACCATTGAAATTCACTGAAAAAAACAGAGGTTTCACACCAGTTATAGTTAGGAATTAGAATTTAAAAAACCTATTAAATTCACTGCAAAAACCATAGGTTTCACACCAGTTATAGTTAGCTGGAAGTTTTACTCGCATAAAACCATTGAAATTCCCACGTTATAGTTAGTTGGACTCACTATAACTTGCGCGTGCAATGCACTGCTGATGACGTCACATATTACATCACTCATGACATGGTCAGTGACATCACTCATGACATCACTGATGACACCATCCTTGTGACAGAGTGACAGACCTCCTTTCACTGTAATGTAACCCTTGAAACACATATTCAAAAATAGAAACTAAAATTTTCAAAAAAATAGAGATACCCATACCAGTTACAACAACCAATTCAGTAATACCATTATCCATATACACATCCACTCATTCACCAACAGTTCTATATAGTCACTCATACATATATTCACTCATCATATGTAGTGAAACACCTATACATCCTGTTACACACCGACAGTCATCCAAAAGTTACTCACACACATAATCACACATGCAAATAAACTATTGAACATCCATTTATTTGCATATACAGCTATACACACACTACCACCTTACTTCTAAGGAAGCTTACACATACTTACTCTCTTAAACAATCACTTATAGAAACACATACTTATTTAAACAAGAACTCTTTCAATCTCTCACTCTCACATATACTCACTTATATACATCAATACTCACATATACTAGATTAAAACATATGTAGTTACTGATAAAGACACTAGTGAGACAGTCATTCACTCACTAACACACACATATACACACTCTACCACCCATACAGTCCTGCACATATGCTGTCTTCAAAACACATACAAACAGTGAGTCAGTCATTGATGCATCTATGTGCTAAGTAACACCCCCACCAAACCATACAGACACTCATACTGATACTAAAAAAAAACATCTAATAACCCATATACACACACATGTAGCTATACACCAACCCATGCAGCCACTTATACACAAAGTGAAACACTGATACAAACATTTAAATATTTAAACAATACTCGCTAATATATGTATTCACTAAGATACACTTAATAAGCCAGTTAACCAATCAATTTAAAAAAAAAAATCCATTAAGACACTTATTTAAACATTTATTCTTCCATCGACCTTTACATATACATATATAAAATATATTTATTTTTCAGAAAGACACACATTCACTGGATGGTGTCATCAGTGATGTCATGAGTGATGTCACTGACCATGCCATGAGTGATGACGTCATCAGCAGTGCATTGCAGGCGCACAAGTTATAGTGAGTCCAACTAACTATAACGTGGGAATTTCGATGGTTTTATGTCAGTAAAATTTCCAGCTAACTATAACTGGTGTCAAACCTATGGTTTTTTCAGTGAATATATATATATATTACTTACTGGCGATAGCCAGTAGGTATATATAGTTAGGACCTAGCTACCATAGGAAATCTGCAACATTGTATTGGAAATAACTTTGGCGCCGGTTGAGGAGTTTGCGTGTCATTTTCCAAAATTCTGGCCAGCTCCGCTGCGCTCCTTCCCTGAAAGTTTCGAGGAGATTCGTGAAGTGGGGGCTGAGAAAAAAGGGGGGTCCCAAAACGTGTTTTCCCTATGTTAATTTCCATAGGACGTTCTGACAAGGCTACAGCCCGAACCGCTGAACGGAATTACACCAAACTTGGCAAAATTGTAGGGACTGGTACGCAGAAGTGCCTTTGCTATATTTGGTGAAAATTGCTCCAGTGGTTTTTATGAAAATTAACTTCAAAAGCACATATATATCTGGGTGGAGCCTAACCACACATCTCATCGTGAGATCTGATTGGCTGTCAGCACTTCATCCAAGAAGTGTTGGCAGCCATCTTGGGACCAATATACATGATAGCACCTCATTAAAAAGCTTTGTAGTTAATAGAGGGTTTTAGGACTTTAGTTACATTATAAATCATTTGTTGATGGTACCATACTCATTTTAGGAATTGTGGTGTGTTCTAAGGTGATTTTACCATGTGAAAAAGCCTTCTGCTTGGATATCATGACTCATGTTTGAAAGAAAATTATTATCTCATGCTTTTCCCACAGTGGTTTGGAAGGGGATCTATAAGCTAAACTGAAAGCATATTTTATGTAAATTCACATTATCTTTCTCTGTCATGTGAGAATGAAGTCTGACATTCTCAGTACAACATGTACATCCAACAAGGACAGAGACTGTCGATTGATTCCTTTGTGTTCTACTGCAGCCTCCTAGAGTGTTCTAAAGAACAATTAAAGCGCTAACAGTCCTACTTATTACAAAGGTATGGCACACCTGAAGCCATCTTGATTGGAATAAGGTGGTAACTCTTAAAACATTTAATTTAAAAAGGAACAAAATGAGGGGGTATATTTTGCCATAGAAAGTATGATTAGTGCTGCAGAAAGACAAATTAAGGCACATTTTGAGAGACTTCCCAATTCCTCTTCTATTTCATGAAAAAATTCTGACATGCAGTCTCCCAAGATAGCCACCAGGGACAAAAGAGCCCAAATGTTGCCCAAATATCACCCAGATGTAGCCCAGTATAGCCCAATGACAGAATGTCCCAGAGTGTTCTAAAGAACAACTAGAGCGCTAACAGTCTTACTTATGACAAAAGTATGGCACACCAGAAGCCATCTTGATTGGAATGAAGTGGTAAGCCTGAAAAAATTTAATTTAAAAAGGAACAAAATGAGGGAGTTCATTTTGCCATAGAAAGTATGAATAGCAGCAGACTTCCCTGGTGAGCAGTAGCTTTACTACAGTGATCTAATGAGCAACTAGAGTGCTAACATTCAGAATTTATGGCAAATGTGTGACACATCTGAATGCCTTCTTGATGGAACCAAAGTAAACAAGCATTGAAAATGCAATAGATCTCGCCCTCGTTTAAGTTAAAGCCATTCTGTTTGTAATGAGGTGGCTTTTTAGCTTTGCTTTTATTAGTGGTTTTAAAACTTTCATGTAAATAACATGCATATGTATGCATATATCTGTATGTATGCATTAATTTATATTTGTATTTATATAGATATGCAGATTATATATGTTTATATATGTATGTATATATATATATATATTCACTGAAAAAACCATAGGTTATAGACCATATATAGTTAGGAATTAGCATTTACAAAACCTTGAAAATTCACTGAAAAAACCATAGGTTATAGACCATATATAGTTAGGAATTAGCATTTAAAAAACCTTATTTTACTCACACAAAACCATTGCAATTCCATATATAGTTAGTTGCACTAACTATATATCGTGCACCCGCAATCCACTGCTGATCATGTCACATATTACATCATTCATGACATGGTCAGTGACATCACTGATGACATCACTGATGACATCTCAAATGACATCACTGATGACAACATCCAGTGACTGTATTTTTCTGTAAAGTTAAAATATGTCTTGAGTGGATGTATAAGTGTCTGGATGAAGGATTTAGTAGGTGCATGACTGACTGTATGAGTGAGTGATTAAATGTGTCTCACTGAATGCATGGGTTAGTGACTAAACTGTCTTAATTTGTGCATCATTATGTCTGTTGTTCTGTAAACTGCTGCATGTGTTGATCATTAGCTATACGAGAGGCTATATGTGTTATTAATTGGTTGCCCAAGTATTTCTATGGGAGATTGAGTTTGTGTGGGGGTGGCTGGAAGGTGTGAGACTCTATGCATAGATGTGTGGGCAGTTTATTCACTAGGTGTATGAGTTCAAGAGTGCATGTGGAAACAGCTACATGGGCAGTTGACTGTGTGCATGAGTGTATTGATGAGTGAATGGATATCTCAATGCTACATGTCATAGTAAGTACATATGTAAAACACAGTACATGTGAGAGTTGGCATATATAAATAACTGTGCATGAGAGCCACTGAATGAGTGAGTGGTTGTATCGATCATTGTGAACTTGTATCAGGGATTGTATAAGAGAGTAAATATGTGTTAGTATATGTTTCAATAAGTAAGGTGTGTTTAACTGTATAGTTGAAGAAATGGAGGTGAGATTGTTTCTTTGCATGACTGACTGGGTGTGTGAGTAACTCCATGGATGAGTGGCAGTGTGTGAGTGTCTGTATACACTGAGTGTATCTAAGGTTATATTAGAGTCTGAAGAGGTTTATCGTATTAGCACAAGAATGATGTCAAATGAGATGTCATCAGTGATGTCATCAGTGATGTCATTTGAGATGTCATCAGTGATGTCATCAGTGATGTCACTGACCATGTCATGAATGATGTAATATGTGACATGATCAGCAGTGGATTGCGGGTGCACGATATATAGTTAGTGCAACTAACTATATATGGAATTTCAATGGTTTTGTGTGAGTAAAATAAGGTTTTTTAAATGCTAATTCCTAACTATATATGGTCTATAACCTATGGTTTTTTCAGTGAATTTTCAAGGTTTTGTAAATGCTAATTCCTAACTATATATGGTCTATAACCTATGGTTTTTTCAGTGAATTTTCAAGGTTTTGTAAATGCTAATTCCTAACTATATATGGTCCATAACCTATGGTTTTTTCTGTGAATTTCATTGGTTTTTTAACAGCTAATATCTGTAGCTGTAAAATGTATTCTTCTTTAAATTCAAAAATATATTTTATATGTTTATGAATAATTTTTTTTTTAAATATTTTTTTTTCTTCGTTCCCGCTTCGCAAATCGGGAAGCTTCCCGTTAGCTGACCTTGATGCCGCGAAATAGACCGCGAGCCAGTAAACGTTTCTTTACCGCAAGTGCCGCGTTACAAAACAACATCGTGACGCCTCCCGTCCGCATGACGTTTCACGTTGTCGCGTGATACGTCATATGACGTACTACGTTAGCGAACTGGTACGCGAAGCGAGTCGCAAAGCGCAGGTTTCTGGAAGCAAACCGGGAGGCCCTGCAAAGCGCTTAACGTAAACACAGCAAGTCATGTGACTTGGTAATAACACTTTTCATTGGTTCATTTCACTTTTGGTTTCCTAATGATGTAAGACTAGGTCATATAATCTAAAATGAACACTTTTGATTGGTTGAGAACTCTTGTTTTTCCCAAATGATGAAAATCCCTCCTTCTTTCCTCACTCTGACTTTCATCATTGTGAGAGAAAGACCCTTTGTGATCACTGAGCAATGGCTTCTTTAGTAGCTTCAGCTGGTGCTTCCCCACCACCTCCACCACATCCAAGGAAGAGTGGACCACCTGCTCAAGTTATAATTCAACAAGAAGAAGGAGAAGAGGAACAGGAGGACGAGCACGAAGAGAGGCAGTTTTTGCCTGAGCAGCCCAGGACGTCTCACCGGAAAGAAAACTTCATTTGGCAATTTTTTAAAATTCCCAAAGGTCAGAAAAAAGTAAATGCAAGATACGTAACTTGCCTTATATGTCAAGATAGACTGTCCAGAGGGACCGACAAAAAATACAGTTTCGGAAACTACACAATGCATCGCCATATGACTAGGTGGCATCCTAACAACTACAGTGCTGCACAGTTTCGGAACGACCTAGATAATCTCCCTATTATGGCCAGAAGATCTGTTGTACCGGAAGTAACGGGACCAGAGGGCAGGGAGATGGTGCCAAATATACAAATGAGATTTGGTGAAGTAAAACACACCTGCGTATTTTGCGATGGATTCATTTCCTACGGAGAAAGAAGCATCACTCTGATCAACAGAGCTATTGACTATCATATGCAAGTTTGTCCGAAACGCCCAAAATAATAAATACTTCTTTTTTTTGTTTTGTTGCTCCTGTTGAGCCCTTTACAATGAATCGTTTTCATTGCCCCCTCCAAGAAAAACCCAAAAAAATATAAAACTGTTCCGAAAAATTCAAAAACAGTAAAAAAATGTTCAGAAAAATAAAAAAAAAAGTTCTTTTCAGAACTACCTCCCCGTTATTAAAAAATTGGTACAATATTTGGAACTGTGCCAACCTCTATTTCTCTTAGTTCGCTTCCTAGTTCGCTCGCCGGTACGCGAACTGGAAGCGAACCAAAAACAGTAAGTATAAGGGAGGGAAACACACACTTATGTTAAAATAAAGACAGCTATAGGGGAGTAAACTAGAGATACTATTACCCGTAATCCACTGCTGATGATGTCACATATTACATCATTCATGACATGCTCAGTGACATCATCAGCAGAGGATTGCGGGTTTTTTGACAACATGCCTTATCCACGGTTTAATAACGCTGCCTTTTGCTTTATATAAGTTTTCAAATTGTATGAAATATATACCAATAGGTCGTTATGAACCTTTAGGTAGTGCTTTTCTTCATGAGGTCTGGTCGCTTCCATACACATACAGATGTTTCAAAGATGATCAAGAAGTTTATCTGAATGGAGAGGAATGCACTGAGACGCCAGATCATTCACTAATGTGTAGGCACATACAGTTACACGGTTCATGCAACAAACACCGACCAAATATGGCTTGCGTGTTGCAAGGCACGCCAGTTCCTGCTATCATCCCCACGTTCAAGTTGTTGGAAAATGGTAGTTATTTGATGCTCAATAATGAAGATTGTTCTGAGTTAATTAAAAGTATTCCTTTTATCGTAACAGTAAGTGAACGGGTTATTTGCTGCAGAAATGTTCTATTTCCTCCCACACATGAACATAGGGAGTTTTCAATCTGGCCACAAATACCAACCTTGGGACACGTTTCAACGGCATGGCAAGAATAAGAGCTCTTTTGTCTCAGAGAGAGGTGGCCTTGAGTTCGGCCCGTGAAACTTTCGTACTTCACATAGCGAACACCCGTACAGAGGTGCACACCCTTTTCAATTAAGATTTGCCTTTCAATTTCAGCAACATGTTTCCGACTATCTTTAACGCATCCTCCACAAAGTCCCTGACACACTTTTTTAAAGTTGTTACCAGTGGCCTCGTGACTTCATTTGAGAAAATCTTTGGAGTCATCCCTGCTTCCTTTCATTGTATTTTCTGCACTCTGGTTCGTGGATTGGCATTTTTACTTGCATTACCAGCGGACGCTCTTGTGCTTTTTTACATTTTTAAATATGGATGTCCCTCCTATGCAACCTCCGACCCTGCAGCTGCTGACACTGTTCCGCAATCGCATGCTAGAATATTATGGCACAATGCCGTTGGCGATATTAAGCACGGCATATGGATTATCTTTTCGGTTCTCCTACTTCACCTGTATCCAGCCTGTATTTCACTGCCTGACCTGTGATTTCGATTGGGCCATTGATTTGTGTCTCTGCGGACCGGTTTCTCCTGACGTCGACTTTAATCAGCTGATGACTCCAATCATTACTCACGAGTTGGTTTGTCCTGGCGAAAGGATTATGGCTGTGGCATTGATGCATGGACTACTTGGTCCCTGGAATTTACTGGCGGCAGCACAGTCTTTCTTGGAACAGAGCTTTCTTGAAAACCCACCGAGCTGTCCTCTGATGGTGATAGAGGATCCGGTGCTGGGAGAGCACGTATGTTCTTTTCCGCTTTTAAATTGGATGGCTGAACTGTTTTCGGATGAAGACGGTGACTTCCTATTGGAGGCTGTTGCAGCTTATTTTGCATACACAGTTATGTCATAGACCTTTTTCATGTTTGATATGCTGAGTACTAGCATTTCATTGACAATTCATTAACTTATTTGTCAAGTTTTTATTATTTACCTTGCCTATTGGCTTAAGACTCGATAAAGTACTTGGCTGTTTTATTTTTCTTTAGCATTAAATTTTCCTAGTTTTTAATGCTTTACCTTGCGGACCGTCCACATATAAACTTGCAATCTGCTCTCATGAGATGGCACTTCTATTATCTTATTCAGTTCGTTTCCGGATCATGAGGAGGTGTCATCTAGGTCCTGGATATCTTTACACCGTGTTAAGTTAGCATGGGCTCATTACCGGTTTAAACGCCATTTTTCCTTTTTTGCAACTTCTGCACACGACACTTAGTTGTTGCTTTAGCTTTCCACCTAGTAGTTCATCGTGGTTTACATGAGAATAATATGTTATTGGTCTACTATCTGCTTTACTTGTTAAACTATATCTGTACAGCGAGTGCTAAAGTTTCAAGAACAACACGATACAGAATTGTTATGAGGTCTGATCTCCACGACTTCATACTCATAACATAAGTGCAACTTCTGCCAATTCTGGGCATGAGGCGGGTTTTATATTGCTTTGCCGAACACACATACACAACAGTTGATGCGGTTCACATGAAGAGAGAGCTGGTGTATGCTGATGTGATTCCTTCAAATCTAAGACACTAAAGTATGGGCACGCCCTAAACCAACACAAAGAGACCTTCTTAGCAAATAATATAATATGTGTATTAGGGAGGGTGAGATATAAGCAGCCGCGGGCCGTGGAGGGAGTTACGGTGAGGCAGGGAGGCGGGGAGGGGGAGAAGCAGGGTAGAGCCCTCTCTACCTTGCCCCTCCCCCTCCCCGCCTCCCTGCCCCACCGTAACTCCCTCCACGGCCCGCGGCTGCTTATAAGTGTTGCTAACTCTTATTCATTTACAGCATGTTAACATACTGTCACCATTCGCTTTTTATCTACTAGTAACTATGCTGGTAATTTTGCTACTGATAATATGTGTACTTGTATTCTCCACCCTGCTTCTCCCCCTCCCCGCCTCCCTGCCTCACCGTAACTCCCTCCACGGCCCGCGGCTGCTTATAAGTGTTGCTAACTCTTATTCATTTACAGCATGTTAACATACTATCACCATTCACTTTTTATGTACTAGTAACTATGCTGGTAATTTTGCTACTGATAATATGTGTACTTTTATTATCTAAGGTACTACGCCTGAGAAGACGGCATTAGTAAATAAACATTTCAAATACACATCTGTTCTTCTTAACTCCATTTTCTGGTTTCTAAGAAATCTATAACGACCGACTGTTCATGAGTTCCACGTATCCTGAGGTACTATAAGTTCATATTCTGGATTGTCTAAACATTGAGAGTTTGTTATATCCAATGTGACACTGTACCTAGCTTGCTAAGGAGTTTTTGATTACTAACGTGAGTTTTGGGACACCCTAATTCGCCGAGGTTCCAATCCTCTGTCCACAGTTCTGTGTGAGAACAGAAACCCTGCGACAGGGGCACCCCCGACCCTTGCTGGAGCTTCATCACACTTGCGATACAACTCCAGCAATGCATTCGCCGAGGTTCCAATCCTCTGTCCACAGTTCTGTGTGAGAACAGAAACCCTGCGACAGGGGCACCCCCGACCCTTGCTGGAGCTTCATCACACTTGCGATACAACTCCAGCAATGCGCCACCTTTACGGCACAGATACATCACGCATCTGTGCTGTTTTTGCCCCATGATGCGCCGCATTGTAAATGCAGCACACCATAGGTGACGGAACAGCGGCACAGAATGACTAACACATCCCTGGTGATGCGCCAGTCATCATAAATGTATCCCTATGCTTCTTATCTTGTTAGAGATGAACCGCCATATATATCATCAAAGTTTTTTGCATTTCCTAAATAGCGAACTTTAAGGAATAAATAGCGATTCTTTACCATTTCTAGTTTGCGATGAGCTATTTGCTAATTAGCCGAATGTAGCCCAATGAAGCCCAATGTAGCCCAATGTAGCCCAAACATGGCCGCCAGACACACAAAAAACAAATGTAGCCCAAATATCAGCCAGATGTAGCCCAACTATAGCCCAGTGACAGAATGACCAATCAGCTTCGCAAACCTCCGTTACGCGAAGCGGAGCGCTGTTACAGATATATATCTTTTTTTGAACGTTAATTTCTCAAAATCCACTGGAGCACATATATTGAGACCTAGCAAAGGCACATCGGGCTACCAGTCCCTACAATTTTGCCAAGTTTCGTGCAAATCCATTCAGCCGTTCGATTATTATTATTATTTTTTTTTTTTGCCCCGCGGGGCCCTTTTAAAACCTCCACATCAAACCTAGGGGGTCAGCGAGGATCTACTATTCCCCCTTATGGTCATTTGCCCCTTCGCTTTGGCCTCCTCTTGTCTCTCGATCCTACCGAGAGACAAGATGGCGGCCGCTACGGACTGTTTGGAATGTTGACAGACGCCAGAGAACCAATCAGCTTCGCTTCACAAAGCTCCGTTGCGCGAAAAGTACGCGTCCTGGGCCGCTGCCCGGTCCGCTGTTACAGATATATATCTTTTTTTAAACGTTAATTTCTCAAAATCCACTGGAGCACATATATTGAGACCTACAAAAGGCACATCGGGCTACCAGTCCCTACAATTTTGCCAAGTTTCGTGCAAATCCATTCAGCCGTTCGGGCTAAAAGTGAGGCCAACCGCCCTATGGAAAACTCAATGTTAAAAACACGTTTTGGGACCCCCCTTTTTTCTCGGCCCCCACTGGACGAACCCCCCCAAAATTTTCAAGGGCTGCTCAGAAACAAAATGTGCCATTTTCCTGAAAATTTCAGCCAATTCCGTCCACAAACGCCAAAGTTATTAGACATAGAATTTTCAAAAAACCCATAGAGAAAAAATCCTAACTATATATACCTACTGGCGACCGCCAGTAGGTAATATATATATATATATATATACACATACATAAATACATTTGCATATATATGCATATATATGTGTTTATATGTGTGCGTGTAGAGAGAGGTAGAGAGGTAGAGGTGTAGAGGTGTAGAGGTAGAGAGGTAGAGGTAGAGAGGTAGAGACTAGTAGAGAAAGAAGTAGAGAGAGGTAGAGAGGTAGAGAGAAGAGAGTGAGTAATAAGGTAGAGAGTGAGTAGTAGAGAGTAGTAGAGAGCAGTAGAGAGAGTAGCAGAGAGTGAGTAGTAGAGAGTAGTAGAGTGAATAGTAGAGTGAGTAGTAGAGAGTAGTTGAGAGTGAGTAGTAGTGAGTGAGTAGTAGAGAGTAGTAGAGAGTAAGTAGTAGAGTGAGTAGTAGAGAGCAGTAGAGAGTGAGTAATAGAGAGTAGTAAATAGTGAGTAGTAGAGAGTGAGTAGCAGAGAGAGAATAGAAGAGAGTAGTAGAGAGTGAGTAGTAGAGTGAGTAGTAGAGAGTAGTAGAGAGAGAGTAGTAGAGAGTGAGTGGTAGAGAGTAGAAGAGAGTGAGTAGTAGAGAGTGAGTAGTAGAGAGTAGTAGAGAGAGAGTAGTAGAGAGTGAGTAGTAGAGAGTAGTAGAGAGTGAGAAGTAGAGAGTGAGTAGTAGAGAGTAGTAGTTAGTGAGTAGTAAAGAGTGAGTAGTAGAGAGAGAGTAGTAGAGAGTGAGTAGTAGAGAGTAGAGAGTAGTAGAGAGTGAGTAGTAGAGAGTAGTAGATAGTGAGTAGTAGGGAGTGAGTAGTAGAGAGAGAGTAGTAGAGAGTAGTAGAGTAGTAGAGAATGAGTAGTAGAGAGTGAGTATTAGAGAGTAGTGGAGTAGTAGAGAGTAAGTAGCAGAGAGTAGTGGAGAATATTCCAAAGTTTGGCACAGCACCACTTGCACAATAAGTCCAATCAAATCATATCACTTAGAGTCCTTATTGAAGCGCTGAATCTTGGTGTATATTCAAATGCTTTTATTTTCCTTAAGTTTATGTACCACAGCCAGCTGACGCGTTTCGTTCTGTACAACAGAACTTCTATAGGGCGTTCTTATTTCCTTCAAGTTATGTCGGTATCCTGTTGTCATATAACTAGATATTTCTTCCAAATGTTAGATGAGACGTAAGTACATTTTTATTCAAAGTGACTAGGTATCAATTTTACCCACACAATTCGGGCAGACTTGAGTAATTTATAGCATCCTCAAAGTCAGTCTTTCAAAAATTCCAAAGTATAGGACATGATAATCCAAATCCAAATATTTCTCAAGAAAAGTCATTTTCAATTGTTTGAAATTTCGGCGTTTGGGCAGATATGGCCCAGGGACCCCCAGTATGCAAGGGGAATTAGTCCCCCCTCTGCAAACGCGCCAGTGGCCTGCGTTGCAGGGAGGTGTAAAAAGAGGCATAGCCTCATTACACCTCTGCAATGCAGCCCCATGGCGCATACTGGAGGTTCCAGGTGGGCTGGTTGGCCCCCAGGGACCCCCAGTATACAAGGGGAATTAGTTCCCCCTCTTCAAACATGCACGGGGGCTGCGTTGCAGAGAGTTGTAAAAAAGGGTGTGGCCTCATTCCACCTCTCTGCAATGCAGTCCCCTGGTGCATACTGGAGATTCCTGGTGGGCTTTCAGGTCCTATATAGTTAGGAATTAGCATTAAAAAAAACTTTGAAATTCACTGAAAAAAACCTAGGTTTCAGGCCTTATATAGTTAGGAATAAGCATTTAAAAAACCTTTGAAATTCACTGAAAAAAACCATAGGTTTCAGGCCTTATATAGTTAGGAATCGAACCATGGTCCACGGCTGATCTTAGCTTCCGGGTCTGCCGCCTCTAACCACTGAGCCACACTTCTCCACTGACCATGTCATGAATGATGTAATATGTGACATCATCAGCAGTGGATTGCGGGTGCGCGAAATATAGTTAGTACAACTAACTATATAGGAGCAATTTCAATGGTTTTGTATGAGTGAAATGTCCAGCTAACTATAACACCCCTAAAACTTATAGTTTTTTGAGTGAATTTTAAAGGTTTTTTAAATGCTAATTCCTAACTATATAAGGCCTGAAACCTATAGTTTTTTCAGTGAATATATAAGTATATATATATATTACCTACTGGCGGTCGCCAGTAAGTTATTATAGTTAGGACCTATTTTCCATAGGAAATCCGCAACATTCTATTTGGAATAACTTTGACTCCGGGTGACGAATCTTCGCGAAATTTTCAAAACTAGTGGAGCGATCCGGTCCGCTCCTATCCATAGTCTCGCGGTGATTCGTGAAGCGAGGCCAAGAAAAAAAGGGGCGTCCCAAAACGTGTTTTCCCAATGCAATTTTTCATAGGAATCGTTCATCGCTGCTACAGCCCGAACTGCTGAACAGAATTATACCAAATTTGGCAAATAGGTAGTATTTGGTTCAGACTCATGCCCTTTGCTTAAATGGTGTAAATCCATTCAGTAGTTCCTGGGAAAATTACAATTAAATGTACATATATATCTATGTCAGTCAGTCAAAGTACACTTATTCGATTTTAAAAAAATCATAAAAGGCACGTACAATACATGTACATTAAAATCAGCAATTTATTTATGTACAAAATCAGTGCAGGTCATGATTAGACTGTTCTACATCGTATTTGGCACATAGAATTAAAATCTGTTAAAACGATACCATGTGTACATATATATCTATGGCCTCGGTGGATCCGCGCATCCTGCGTGCACTCTAAGCACACCGTCCTGATCACGCGCTGAATGCTAATTGGCTGTCAAGTGGTTGTCAACATTCGAAACCAGGAAGTGTTGGCAGCCATTTTGTGCCTCGGTAGAAGCGAGGATCTAGTAAGTGTTCAAAACGTATAAAGGGGCAGGTAAGAAATATTTTGACCCTCTAGACCTTCTTAGGGGGTCCCACAAGGACCCCTAGGGCCCAAAAATTATTATTATTTTTTTTCAAATGGAGAAATGTGCGCTGGGTGCATGGATCTGCCGTAAAAAAAAGAAAAATGAAGCGCGGGCTCCTGTGCTTGTTTAAAAATGAGCTACCTGGGAGGGCCAAATCCTGGGGTCTAAAATATTTCATTTGATGGGGGTTCAGAGGGGCCCTGTAGCCTAGGGACCGCCATTCCTCGGTGCTACAAAATAAATGGGTGAGGGAGCTCAAAGGTCCGTCTAAGCCCTGGGGATTACCACCCTCCGGGTCTTTTTATATTTTGGGAGGGGGCCGTGTGATCTCCATTCTGGAGCAGTCGAAAGTTTTGGGGAACACCATCCCCCAGGAGCGGCTCCCACTGTGTCTTGGGGTGCCTACCCCTGGGACACTCCTGTTTGCTATGGCAGGGTGGAAGTTCAGGTTCACGCTCTGTCATAGCAAACTTGAGGGCATATTATGAAGTGCCATTTCGACGCAATTTTAAAAAAAAGCAAAAAATGCTGTTAAAATGATATCGCCCTATTTACTAGGCGACGCAAAGATGCATTAACGCATGTTAGCAGCTGGTTTGCTAACAGCTCACCTCGTATCTCCAATGAGTTGCAATATAGGCATTCCCAGTGACAAGGTAGGTGTTCCTATGACAATATAACATGGAAGAGGGAGGTAGGACAACAGCGCTGTATTTACAAGGTGGCCCTGGATTTGAGGACTGATAGCAAAACTCTTGGTATTTGCGGTTTATGTCGGAACCCAACATCTGTTCTGAAGTAGACTTCAGCATGTTTATTATACGAGGTGGATTGATATGTTAAGGTCACACTCTTATATTAACAAGCTTTTCACTTGCGAACATGAATTATCGCTGTATTCCTCACGATATTGGGGGCATATTTACAAGGACAGCGTTAAAATTAGCATTGCTTTAGCGTTAGGATAGTGCAGTTAAAGCGGCCATAATGGGCTTAATAATAAGCTTTTGAGAATTTGTGAGAATTCCAATAGAAGCCCAGTTTTACACCAGATCATTTTAACGCTGTCCTTGTTAATATGCCCATTACAGACTCCTAATTTTACCGTAAAAAAATATCACCTACTACTAATTTGTATTGTTCCTCGGGATCCCATCCCATGGGCGTATATTTTCAATGTTGGGGACTGTGGGTGGAGGCCCAATGTCTCAACGGTACCAGTCAGCTCCCTGCGTTCTTCGGAAGCCACCATTACTTTTCTACACGGGGACCTGCTAATATGAAGCACCCCGTGGGGAAAAGCATTCTGCTTTGCATTTTAAAAGAGAGAGTAGTTTTTTGTGTTCTCTGTTTCAAAATGCAAACCAAGTTTGCTATGGCAGGGCAGGAGCCTCAGCTCTCACCTTGTGATAGCAAACAGCAATGTTGAAAAAATCTTCCGATAAGACAACAAAGGATTTTGAAGTCCATTATCGCCGTTTTAGCTGTAGTTTACTGCTGTTAAAGCAGCGATAATTTTTACGCCCTCCTTGTAAATATGCCCCTAAGTTTTGGAATGTCAACAAACCTGTCTCACATTTAAATAGGCACAAGGTATTTAGTGAAGTGCACACTGTGAATCGTGAAGCAACAGTGTCTGATGGTGATCAATAAAGAATTGCTGCTTGTTGAGTACAGAGTAGGCAAATTGTACATGGGTTTTGTAATGTCAGTGGCTATTCCTCAAGCCCTCTCCTGAGGTTAATTTGAAGAGTTTTGTACTTCTTTTGCTCGTAATGTACACAGTGTTCTGTCATCTCAGTTTGCTTTCCCCTCAGTCATGTAGAGGATCCTGTGTAAATATAATAGCTTCTGTGCAGCCAGTACTTTTCAACCCTACCACCAAACTGCTTACTACCTGTTACCATAGTAACAGTTCATGGAACACTTAGCTGAGCACACAGGTCACAAATTCACCACACAATGTTGCTAATCCAAACAGCAAGTTTGCTGGACTTTTTTTAAATTTTCCATAGGAACCGTTAATAGCAGATACAGACTCTGGTAAAGAGCTGGTAAAGCGTTAGCCTCAGTATTATACTTCTAGTTAAAAACATCATTTCTATTTTTAATTTTTGAATTTTCTCTAAGCATATGATTATCACACTAAATAATAGTGAAATGTCAGAAAAAGAAGATGTATACACTCAGGGGCATATTATCAAGGGGGTTCATCACCGCTTTTTTGGCTTTAAAAGCCAAGAAAGCGGAGATAAAATGATCTCCCTATTACCTAGCTGTCGCTAACACCAGTTAGCGACAGCTAGTAGGAGATAGTGACCATCTTGGGCCCCACTTTGCATGTCAGTGATATTTATCACTAATGACATGCAAAGTGGGCATGCCAAGATGTTAGCGACTGGAAACAGTCGCTAACCTCGCTATCTCCTATTACCAACTTTTGGAGATATTCGCGCTAAGCGCGAATATCTCCAAAAACTAACACCTGCCCTGAGCAGTTCTTAGCCATGTTATCCAATGGGAGGTGGATAACATGGCTAAGAGCATTAGCTCGGTAATGCATGAATATCGCTGACTTTTCAGCGATATTCATGTATTGCGGCCGTTTTTTATCGCATTTGCGATAAACCTTGGTAATACCAAGGTTTATCTGCGGGAAAAATTGCCGCAGCTCAGCGGTAAAATTTTGTCTCTAACCAAGCAATAGCGATAATTATCGCTATTGTTTGGTAATATGCCCCTCAGTTTTTTTTTTAAATTAACTTTTATTAAAACAAAAATAATGAATAGAAACGTAACTTTAACCTAACAGTATAATGAACAAAATGTGAGATGGACTCCAATGGTAGGAGGGTAGGTAACCTGCAAAAATAAATGATAATAAGTCTTTGAAATTAGATTGATGTGACTGAATGAGGTCAAAGATCACAAATTAACATAACACTTGGCAATATTGCTTATTCGCACATGTGCAGTGTGCCTGATACAGCCCACCCCTCTCATAGGCCCACATTGAAGAGGTGTCTGTAGGGAAGTGCCTGCTGGGTCAGATCTACAGTATGGTCCATCAGGTATTTGAAATGGTTCAGAGATGAGACAGAATTAGGTGAAGGATCAGGTCATTATGCAGGACAGTATTGTTTATTTGCAGTGCGTTCAATTGGAGGCATTGTGTATCTAGGCCACTCTGCTTACCTTTTGAAAACACTGTTTTCAGCAGAGCTCACAACTTGAGTTCTGCTTTGGTTCTGTAATGCAGACTGACTGTATTAAATTCAGCCCTGTGAGAGAGAGGGAGAGAGGGAAAGAGAGAAAAAACGACATTGAAAGTGTGAGAGAGAGAAAGTAATAGATGGAGCAGGAGAGGTAGTGTTAATACTGGAGAAAATCTTCGTAGCTCACCTTTTTGCCTCCGGTGTGTGTCCAAGCACGTGCCGGTTCATAGTGCACCCTCAAGTTTAGTGATCGGAAAGATAGTATAGAGTTAGTAATAGCAGAGTACATACAACTGCACACGTATATTTCTGCGTTATGCCTTTGGACTCGCAGGATACTGTATTACATCAACTTCCACTGCAAGGAGGTGTCTGTGTGCTCTTTCCTCCCAGAGAACTTTACCCATGCACTCCCACTGCATAGCGGTGAGTTCTCATTAGTGCGTACCCAGACGGTTGCACCCCATTGACTCCCAGTGTTCCGAGGTGAGTGCCCTTTCTTGCGCACCCAGACTGTTGCAACTTATCCACTCCCACTGACCGGAGGTAATTGTACATTCGTACGCAGTCACGTTGCTGCACACTATCCACTCTCTCCACCCACAGGTGACTTCTCGTTGCTTCAGAAACAAGCTCACCTTGTGCCATTGGCGTGATTCAAAGAGGGTCCACCATGTGTCGAATCAGCCTTCTTATGCGTTGTTAGGATGGCCACGCATCATCGCAGAATCCTCAAACGTTGAGCTTTGGAGGTGTTGGGGGGGAGACAATTTGTGAAACACAACCTGTTAGATAAAATGGAAGATAAGATTGTGCGTCATGTGTTTATCAAAGGAGAGAGGAAGTGAGATAGTGACTGAAAAGAATATTCATAGCTCACCTTTCTATCAGCAGTGTGTCTTCCACCACGTGCCGGGACATAGTGCACCCTGAAGCTCTACATCTAAAAGATAGTAAAAGAAAGATGTTATGATTGGTAATTGTCACTATATTAATGTGGAGTAGAATAACATCGCCCTTTCACAAACCTTCTCTCCCGCATTAAAAATACAACTATTTGTACAGTTCCAACTTGTTTAATGGGCTTCGGTTTATGAAGAATTAGTAGAGTAGTAATGTTTTCCATCCCATTATAGAAAGCAAGTGGTGCGCAGTGATACACGTGGTTTGAATCATCACGAGTGACGGACTTTTGACCAACTATTGAAACTTTCCTGCTGTAGGAAAAAAATAAAAATGCAATAAGATACGGTATATAAGATTAGGCTATACGCTTCAATTGCTGCGTCGCCTTTTTGTATCCAGTCTACTGCACCCCATCTACTCCATCCGCTGCACACCCAGGCCTCACTGCTCACCTTTTCGGACAGGATATGTTCTACATCGTACAGTCCTGCTCTGTCACCAAGAAGTCTCACATTTAGTGCTAAATCTTGATATCACAATATCAAAGGACATACTCGTGCACACATCATCATCGCAGGTTCCTCACCCGCTCAGTCCTTGCGGTACCACTAACTCAGTGACCAAAGAGGCCACGCACATGGTGGTGGGTCCCCTGTTCGGTAGTTCAGGCCTACATGCGGCGTCCGAACCAAAAGGACGGGTCATCACAGCGCTTGCAATGGGGGTAACTCTAAAATGGTGTAGAGCACGTGCGGCCCATCTTTTTTATTGGTAGGGTCACGTGTATTGAGATGCATGTGCTGGATGGATGTGGTGTGGGTGTATACCAGCCATGAGGGAGTGTGTGTGTCCCGTGACAACTAGACCTGGATCTAAGAAATCACTACAAAGGAAATCTGGGCCATGTAGCTTTGTTGTGTTTTACTGGAAGCAGAGTGGGCTGGACTTACGTATGCCAGTGCTGCGTGAAGCTGTGAACAATGACAACGGAGCTATGGGCGTTGTTCCGTCGTGAGCTATATAAGAAATCAACTGATTCGGGTGTCCGTGTTGTAGTGCTGCCGTCACCCAGGTCTTAAACGCAAATGTGTCATTATGTCTGTAAAGTCCCACAACATGGCCACATGGAAGGTACAGGGTATCACTGACCCTATATTCATCCATTGTTGCACACATAAAAAATGGTGGACATGACACATTTCAGCGAATATGAATGTCTGTTGTATATGCAGTGGAGTGTTGTAGCTGTAGTAATGCAGGGCTATGAAAACTTTAGGTTGCAGTTTTTGGCACATGAAGGGCAGTTAATAGATATACGTATGTGGTCATTCGGGTGTACTGTCAAACTTGGTGCTGGAAATTAGTGTTCGAGGCTCGGAGTCGCGTCCACATACTGTTATTGTAGAGAAATGACGTAATCTACGCGTGCCTGAAAATGTACTGTAAATACAGTGCTCATGTAAATTGCTGATATTGTTTTTGGTCGACTTCGCGCTATATAAATATGATAAAAAAAATTTAAAAAATCAAGCGATAGCACACACTTATAAATTTACTATACACTTTGTTTGCAGTATTGTAATGATACAGTTTGTACGTTCGTATTTGTAGAATGAGCGAGAGAAAGTTATATAATCAAAGTTTTGGTTACTGGCAGAGGTAAGATGGTTGCATACTCAGTTTACAGCACACTATAATGTGATAGGGCACAGGAGCAGCATTTTACAAACATAATAAAAAAAGAGCCACAGATAGATAGTTGAAGTGGGTATGGGCATGTGTGCTCGACTCCATTTTATTACGTTGCTGTTGATAACAAGTAGAAAAGTAATCATGATATCATACACAGATATTCAATCATAAATGGTTTATGACTTCTGCTGTACAAAGTTAGGAGCACTATATGTGAAATAATACACAGAAGATTCTATTGTAAAGGGTTTATGCGTTGTGGTGCACTAAGGTAGGATCGATTTGTGTGGAGCCTGCGATGATGCGTGGTTCCAGCAGACCGCACTGGTAAGAATGTCTTTTTACTATTGAATTTTACCTTAATAAGGCCACGTGGTGATTATTTATGGTGCACTGAGTTAGTGGTACGGCTGGTGTGTAGCGTGTGCTCAAACTGCGATGATGCGTGGTCTGAAAAGACTGCACTCAAAACATTGACTGTTGCATACTGGACTGCATGAACTTTGAGGGGAAAAAAACTACCATTGATGGGTATCAATTGCTCTGCAAACTAGGTCATCTGATTGCTCCCCATAACAAATTAAACAATTGCACTTAACTCAGTGCATTCTAAATTTCTCAAAATGAGCACGTATGTCTGGTGGCGATGTTGAAGGTGATGCCCCAGAGGTACTTGGTATTGCCGGTGGTGGAGGTACATTTTGGCGCAGTCTTCTACATTCTTTGAGAGCATAGTTCACAGGATGCAGAGATTGAAGTTGCTTGCGAATACTAGGAGTGCCACAGGAGTATTTTTTGTCTCTGCCTTAAATAAATCGAGGCTGAATTCAATGCTTTCTGTAGTGTAGATCCAAAGCTGAATTCAAGTTGTGAACCATGCAGTCCTCACTGTTGATCAAAGGCAGTCGTCCGCACAGACATCAAGAAATTCTTTTTGTCGTTTCCTTTAACAAAATCTGAGGACATAGAGTACAATTGTCTCTGCCTTAAATAAATCAAGGCTGAATTTCATGCTCTCCGTAGTGTAGATCCAAAGCTGAATTCAAGTTGTGAACCCTGCTGTACACACTGTAGATTGAAGGCAGTAGTCAGCACAGATATCAACAAATGATTTTTTTCACTTATTTTAACAAAATCTGAACACATACAGTACAATTGTCTCTGCATTAACTAAATCAAGGCTAAATTCCCTACTGTCCGTAGTGTAGATGTAAAGCTGAATTCAAGTTGTGAACCCTGCTGTTCGCAGTGTAGATTGAAAACAGTAGTTGACACAAACATCGAGGAATGTTTTTTGTCACATACTTTAACAAAATCTTAGGACAGAGTACAATTGTCTCTGCCTTAAATAAATTGAGACTGAATTCAATGTTGTCTGTAGTGCTGAGACGAAACTGGTATCAAGTTGTAAACTCTCCTGACCGCAGTGTAGATCGAAGGCAGTAGTCGGTACAGACATTGAGGAATGTTTTTTGTCGCATCCTTTAACAAAATCTGAGGTCTTAGAGTACAATTGTCTCTATCTTAAATAAATCAAGGCTGAATTTCATGCTGTTCGTAGTTTAGATACAAAGCTGAATTCAAGTTTTGAACCCTGCTGTCCGCACTGTAGATCGTAGGCAGTAGTCAGCCCAGATATCGCCGAAGAATTGTTGTCACTTATTTTAACAAAGTCTGAGAACATAGAGTACAATTGTCTCTGCCTTACATAAATCAAGGCTAACTTCAATGCTGTCCATAGTGTAGATCCATAGCTGAATTCAAGTTGTGAACCCTGCTGTCTGCAGTGTAGATCGAAGGCAGTAGTCGATACAGACATAAGTCTGCGGTGCTGTGGCGCTGAGTTCGCAATGGGCCTGTATCGAGGAGGCGCGTGGTCATGGCAGCAACCACTTGGCAGAGTGAGGACCTTCGCTGTGGCAGAGTGTTTTCTCTTTGCAGAAGTGAACCACGCCGAAGGCGTAGGCTAATTATTTATACTCCTACACTGGAGTTGCGTATGTTGGCCCAGCCCACTCCGCTTCTGCTTCGGGAGGGGGAGACAACACAGCTACATGACCGAGATATTCCCCAGAGTCTGAGATAATATGGTTGCGTCCACTGGCAGTATACTACACTTATCAATAGTATATCTACACACGGAAATTTTCTTGATTTGTATAGTGAGTTGTGTATAACATTTCACCTGTAGTGTTAGCATTGTGTCCATTATTGTTGATGTGCTAGTTCCTTCCCTTATACATAGTTGATTGCCACATCTCTGAACATTGAGCTAGTGTGCTGTTGAGGGAATATATTATTTTGGGAAGGTCCATTGTCCTGTTTTGCACCGTCTCTGAGGTAGTAGAGGGGGAGGGGTCAGGAGGGGTGGTTGTAGTGTGGGTGGCGGTAGGTGTTGTGATTTTGTTGAGTGTTGGAAGTGCATAATTAGTACCTCTAATACATATTTGTCTTTAGATATGGGTGTGAGTTGGATGTAATTTACTCAGTACAAAGTCGACTTCCTTACACCAGTTAAATGTTGATATTCATTTGTTAGTGGTAAATGGAACTATCGCCTGTCTTTTTAGGTAGCATTGTAGATTTCATTTGTTGTTGAAAGTATGGGAAGTGTTTTTTTTTGTTTTTTATCTACGAGAATGCCTAGTTTGTATAATATTAACGTTAGTTGTGGTTCTAGTTTGTAGCGATTTTCTTGAAGGAAGGAATACATTTAAGAGTGGTAATATTTGCAGTATCTACTACGTTCAGAACAGGATGATAATTAAAAAAGATAGAACAAAACAGATATGCTTAATGAACATTATAATTAGGAAATATCATTTAAAAAACCTTTGAAATTCACTGAAAAAACCATAGGTTTAAGGCAGGTTATAGTGAGGAATTTTAATTTAAAAAACCTTTGAAATTCACTGAAAAAAACATAGGTTTCAGGCAGGTTATAGTTAGGAATTATCATTTAAAAAACTTTAGAAATTCACTGAAAAAACCATAGGTTTCAGGGGTGTTATAGTTAGCTGGACATTTCACTCATACAAAACCATTGAAATTCCTCTGTT
Organism: Lissotriton helveticus; assembly: GCF_964261635.1. Lineage (NCBI taxonomy): Eukaryota > Metazoa > Chordata > Amphibia > Caudata > Salamandridae > Lissotriton > Lissotriton helveticus. The sequence goes on from NC_136067.1 coordinate 412,425,157, forward strand.
AATAGTAAGTTGGACTAACTGTAACTCTCGCGCCCGCAATCCACTGGTGAGGATGTCACATATTACATCATTCATGACATGGTCAGTGACAACACAGATGACATCACTGGTGACATCGCAAATGAAATCACTGATGACATCAATGATGACATCATCCATGTGACAATCAGATACACCTCATCATACACAGGTATAACCTTTCATCACGCACTGTTAAATACAGAGTACCATATTTGAATCCATTGACACAGCAACACAAGTATCTAAAAACCCAATCAGTGATTCCTAGATGTACACACACATCTAATCAATTACCTATAGAATCACTCATACATGTTGTCAATGATCAATAGAACACTATCAAATATACTTATACACCTATATTGACATTACACACAGCACACATCCTATTCAGTTATGCAGTCATCCTACTCACTTTTGAAAGCAATGTATCATATTTATATTTACTCAGCTACACACTTATACTAATAACACTGCATTTTCTTCATATAGATAGTAACTCATACTTAGTGTGTTATGAAGAAATCACTATAACAGGTATACTGGAGGTACCTGGTGGGCTTGTTGGCCCCCAGGGGACCTCAGGATTCAAGGGGACTTAATCCCACAACTTAAAACATGCCACAGAGCGTATTTGCAAACATGTCACCTCAGGCCCCGCCCCCTTCCTTCACGATTGTACAAATATTTTTCTAAAATCAGCCGAACCACGAATTACGATTTACTTACCTGTTATCAGGAGAGAACCCAGTGCGGCATCTTTTAGCCCAGCACTGACCCTGAAAAGTAATTCTAAGCGTACTTACCAGTAACTTGCACTTCCTTGCATAGGAATCCATTGTGTGGTTTTCAGCAGAAAAGTTTCTAAGTGTCGATTTTTGAAACGTACAAATATTCCTCTAAAATCAGCCGAACTACAAATTCCGATTTACTCACCTGTTATCAGGAGAGAACCCAGTGCTGCATCTTTTAGCCAAGCACTGTTTTTGAAAAGTACTTGTGAGCGTACTTACCAGTAACTTGTATTACCTTCAATAGGAATCCATTGTGTGGTTTTCAGCAGAAAAGTTTCTAAGTGTCGATTTTTGAAACATACAAATATTTCTCTAAAATCAGCTGAACTACGAATGCTGATGTACTCACCTGCTATTAGGAGAGACGTCAGTGCTGCATCTTTGAGCCCAGTACTGATCATGAAAAGTAATTCTAACCGTACTTAACAGTTACTTGAATTTCCTTCCATAGGCTAACATTGACTGGTTTCATTTGGAAATTCTTCTAAGTGTGGAGTTTTTGAACTTTAAAAAATTCCTATAAAATCAGCAGAGCTAAAAATTCCAATTTACTCACCTGTTATCAGGAGTGACCTCAGTCTTGCTTCTGTGAGCCCAGTACTGATCCTGAAAAGTAATTCTAACCATACTTACTAGTAACTTGTATTTCCTTCCATAGGAATCCATTGTGAGGTTTTAACCAGAAACGTTTCTAAGTGTCTATTTTCACAAGCTAACAATATTCCTTAAAAATTGCCTGGATGACTTAAACGCATCCTTTCGACTATTTACAGGAGATGCACCCATGCTGGATCTACGATCCACCACTGAGTAAGAAAAACTAACGTTAACACTACTTACCTGATAAGTGAATTTCCTCCCATAGGATAACATTGGTGATTCTTTCTATTTACTTTATTTATTGAAGTTTTGTATAGCGCTAGCTGGACTTGAGGGTATCAGAGCGCTTCACAGCATGTACAGTTATAAACAAGAACATTTTGGGCAGCCACCAAGAACACGAAAACAATAAGAGAAATAAAAGTCTGCAGATCATCAACTTGAGAGCAAAGGGGAACAGAGTTCGAGAGCTCCATTTCCTGCTGGGGGTTTCGCGAGGGGGAGAAAGCTGTTCTACCCCAGACAGAAGCGGGATTTTCGTCACGGCAGAGAGCGTTCTAGGAAGAGGGCTTTGAGTAATGTCTTGGTGGTCATTCTGATATGGGGGATGGAGTTCCAGATGTTAGGAGCATTACCCGCAAAGGATTTGTTTGCTGTTTTGTGTTTCCGTGATTTGCGTGGGATGAGAAGAAGCGTGTTGGAGCTTCTGAGGTTCCTGGCCTGACCAGCCCTTTTGAGTTTGGCGGCCAGGTATTCTGGTTTGCCTGTGTGCAAGGTTTTTTGCGTGAGGCAAGCTGAACGGAAGCTGGCTCGCTGGTCAATAGGGAGCCATTTCAGTTCCTTGAGTGCCAATGAGATGTTCTCGTATTTCTTCGTTCCTGTGACCATTCTTGCTGCGGCATTGAGCGTAGTGGAGAGAGGACTTAGGTGCGATTTTGCTGACCCGGTCAGTGCTGCGATGCCATAGTCAATTCTGGAGAGCACCAGTGCCTGAGTGACCTGTATAAGATCTTTTGGGGGAAGGAAGGGTTTATTTTGTAGAGTAGTTTCAGATTTAGGAACGCACTTTTGGCGTTTTCAAGTCCAGTTTGGGATCAAGGATAATCCCTAAGGATTTCACTGAATCGGTTGACGTAATGGCGCCGCTGAGGGCGTCTAAGGTTTTGAGCCATTCGAAGATTAGGGGTTTTTCATCCATATTAGAGATGAGGAGCACTTCGGTTTTCTCTTGGTTAAGTTTGAGGTCGTTGGTTGAGAGCCACTGTTGGACCTCAATCATCGTGACATTAAGGGGCCTATTAGGATGACGGGCGGACTTTGTCTGCCCGTCATCCTACCGGGGTTTAGGACGGCCCGCCATAAGGGTGGGGGTCCCGTGGGGGGTATTAGGATGTGCCCGCCAAAGTGGTGGGCACATCCTGCATTTTTTGCATTGTGGCGGGTGGTGCTCTCTGCACCGCCCGACCACAATGCTAAAAATGCATTCATGCATTTGCATAGACAAAGCGGTAGTGCCTGCTGGTTTGTTTATGCAAATGAAGGGGGGTACTACAGGTACCCCGTGTGCACACCTCACACCTCTTCTTCACTCTGAGGGACTGCAGAGAGAAGACCCCGTGGATTTCTGTGGCGGCATCGCCGCCGCGGAAAGGCATCTAAACAAGCCCATCATAATATGGTTGGCGGTGTCTATTAGACACGCCACCATATTAAACCTTTTCTACCCCGGTCGCCGAAAAGCATCGGACGGTCTTTCCGTCCACCGTGGTCCCCCCCACCATCCTAATAGGGCGGGGGGAATTCAGATGTAGATGGTGGGCGGATTGCCCCTGCCAGGCTGGCGGAGGCTACTGCCAGCCTGGCGGGGGCAATCCGCCCGCTATCCTAATACAGTTTTCGATACAGACACTCATACAATCACTGAGTGTTAAGTATACTTATTTGTAAACAACAACTGTCACATAAACTGCCTTTTATATTTCTACTTTGTTAGACATGTATCATTGGGAAATATATATTACTCATCACCACACCCATAAAGAGATTCACTCACCCAAACAAGTGTTTCCACGTGCAGTCTTAACTCATATACCTACTACATCAACTATTTACACATCTTTGGACAGTCACATACCTCCCGTCCAACCACACACACATTCACTATCCTATACAAATACTCACTTAATAAATTAATACTAATATAGATTTTACATAGCTACTAACCAACTTATGTAGTAGTTTACACAACAAGAGATACAGTGAAACATATATTCACACAGTTTAGTCACTATCCCATTTATTTAGTGAGACACTTTAAATTAGTCACTTAGACAGTCAATGACAGTGCTACTAAATCCTCTAGCCAGACACTTATACATCCAGTCAGTCTTCAATACAGATTGCTATATATTACCTACTGGCGGTCGCCAGTAGGTATATATAGTTAGGATTTTTTCCCTATGGGATTTTTGAAAATTCTATGTCTAATAACTTTGGCGTTTGTGGACGGAATTGGCTGAAATTTTCTGGAAAATGGAACATTTTGTTTCTGAGCAGCCCCTGGAAATTTGGGGGGGGTTCGTCCAGGGGGGGACGAGAAAAAAGGGGGGTCCCAAAACGTGTTTTTAACATTGAGTTTTCCATAGGGCGGTTGGCCTCACTTTTAGCCCGAACGGCTGAATGGATTTGCACGAAACTTGGCAAAATTGTAGGGACTGGTAGCCCGATGTGCCTTTTCTAGGTCTCAATATATGTGCTCCAGTGGATTTTGAGAAATTAACGTTTAAAAAAAGATATATATCTGTAAGCGCGCTCTGGGCAGCGCTCCGGTCCGCGGACCTTAAGCGTACCGGAACTTCGCGTAGCTAAGCTGATTGGCTCTCTGGTGTCTGTCAACATTCTAAACAGTCCGGAGCGGCCGCCATCTTGTCTCTCGGTAGGATTGAGAGACAAGAGGAGGCCAAAACAAAGGCGAAAATGACCATAAGGGGGCATACTAGATCCTCCCTGACCCCCTAGGTTTAATGTGGAGGTTTTTTTGCGTGGGGAGCGCCCGGTCCGCGAACCGGGAAGCGTTCTGGGCAGCGTACTGCAATGAAAAATGAATGATAGACTTTTCAAATGCTGTATGTTAATTGATTGTTGTTTTTGTTGATTATTTTTTATTTTCTTTATTTTTTAAGCATTTTTTTTAATGTGATTGTGTTTCATAATTTATTAAACTTTCTAACATTTCATTGTCAGAAATGTCATAATTATCATGGAATATACATTGTAGTCTCTGAGGGTGTAAAATGTCCTCATTTGCAAGGAGGTTATCTACTGCTTGTACACATTGCAGTAGTTCATTGTCCCAAGTTTCATCGAAAAATTCAATGTCAATTTGATCAATTGTATCAATCAATTCTTGGCTGTCTTGCAGGTCCATTTCAAAAGAAACTTGGTTTTCGCCTTCCATTTTGCCTGAAATTTGAATTAAAAAAATATATATTAGTAGAGATAGGGCAATGTTGGGAATAATTTTAGATAGGCATTTTTTATCAGTGAATTTATCTTTGGGCAGTGTATAGTATCAGAGTGGAAGTAGGAATATAAAAATGTGTATGTGATTTAACGTAAGTAAATTCATAATTATACAAGAGAAGCCTAACTCCATCCTTAACTATAACAGAGAAGTCTCTCTAAATCTATAACTACTACAGAGGGATAGTATATATCTATCAGAAAAAGTTTACCATATTAACTTATAGTGCACAATATACTTCAGTTTTAAAAATAAAAACTTACCTTTAGAAAGAAGTTGAAGGAATTAGTGAAAATACTATTGAAATGTACAGCAAGAAGTAGTAGTCAAAATGGCTGTGTTTTCTTCTCTTCCTTTATATATATTCAGGTATATAACCAATGAAATGTCAGGTAAAAAAAATAGAAAATGAAAGTAACATTTTCATTGGTTGTCAATTCCAACACTTCAGATGTGTTTTGTGAAGTAATTTACCTCAGGGTATTTAGAGAGGTCTACAGGCTAAATGACTAAATGGAATTCCAATCAAATTTGTGAAAATGGTAGGGATTGGTATGTAGTATGAGCTAATCTATATTTGGTGAAATTGTCTCCAGTGGCTTTTCTGTGAACTACTTTCCCACCTTTTTTGATGGTGCGCTTCCCAGGGAGCGACCCGGTACGCGAACCGTTGAGCGCCCCGGTTCGCGAACCTTAAGCGTTCCGGGAGTCCACCATTTTGTGTTTCGGTCGAATTTAGATACAAGATGGAGGGCAAATAATGTTCAGAATGGGTAGAAGGGGGCACGGTAGACTTATCTTGACCCCCTAGGTTTTGTGAGGGTGGCTGAGGAGGCCCATATGTGCGAAAAAAAAAAAAAATTAAAAATTTCGCGAGGTTAGCTCCCGGTTCGCGTACCGGGTAGCGCCCCGGGGAGCGTACTTTGTTGAAAATTAGTGAAAATGTTAGAGTAAAATAATAATTGTGAGTGATTAGATGTAGGGTAGCTCTGAGAAGAGCTTTTGGGTTTATGGTACATTTAGGTACTTATAAGTAGGTACCAATGCACATTCTTAAATTCAGAGTGAAAACTCTGTTGCCCTCATCTGAGAAGTGAACTCCATCTCCTCTGTAGATATCTTGCATGTAGTATCGCAAGTTATTGTTGTACAGGGAGCCCATTCCATGGTCTCTCATGTAAGCTGAAACAGATTTGTTTACATGCTTCCTCGACTTCTCAATTTGTGGACAAAATTGGTTTGACCATCTCCATTTCTGTCTTTGGCATATATTTGAATATACCAAGGCAGTCTGAGGAAAAAGTGCCATTAATTGCTCAAAGGTGTCCTTTAAAAGCATTTCCAGACCTACACCAGTCAAAGTGCCCAAGTCATTACCTCCACAGTGCACAATTAACAGGTCAGGTTTGGGCAAATGCATAAAGGTTTTCACCAATGGTATCAATTGGTGACATTTTAATCCTCTGTGGCCAAACCACTTAATTTCCACATCTTGTAAATTGAGGTTAGGTAATTTCCTGTTTTCAACGTACCTTTGAGCCCAGTGAATATAACTATGTCCAACAATCCAGACAGAAAACATGGTGAGAGAAGGTTCTCCTGCAGTCAGATGAAGTGTGGCAATGAAATGGCAGTTGAAAAAATGAGAGTTTAAAATGAAAAAAACTGTGGAGTTTCTGTGTTCATGAAGCAGTAACAGTGATTGGTGGATTTTGATTGCTGAAAACAGAAAGTTAGGGTGCACGGATGTGTTCTTTGAAAGATGTATTTTGAATGGTCAATAAAAAATCATTAAATGAAAGAATGCACTGGATATGCAGGTGCACTGAGAGTTCAGAGTTCAATTGCAACAAAGTTGTGTGAACTTGCAAACACCAGAAGTCTTCCAATGAGGTGGTTGCCATGCAGAAAAAGACAGAAAGGGCAGAGGGGGGAAGGGTTTTCATTTGAAAAAAAGTGAGGGAAGAGTTTTGATTGGGTGACATGAGAAATATGTGTGAAGAATTACAGCATTTCTGTTCTTTTGATAGCTGCAGACTCTGGAGTGCATACCTTTTGCTCTGCTGAAGACAAATTGGTGTGTTTCTGAGACTGTTTTCAAACTCAAAGTATTTGCTAAGGTGAGAAAATATTTCTTTAACTTAGATAGAGAATAGTGTGCTTTAAGGAGAAAATTATGAATTATGTGGCGCAAATTGCTTGTAAATATGCTCCCACCTGTGCATGGAAAATTTAGATTTTGAATGTTTGTGTTACATAGCCATGTTAAAAGTGACCCAACCATGCAGGAAAGGCAATCAAAAAACGCTTTTATGTGTCTTAAGGACATTTTAAGTAATTTTCCCATGTGCAGTGTTTTGAAATTATGAATTGAAAATCGTTTTTGAGGTAAAGGAATTGTTTTTAAATTTATGACAAGGACATAATGGTGTATGCTTCTTTATAAGGCAATTGACTGTCCCTGATGTTATTTTTCCCATTTTAATGTAAGACTTTTCTCTGTGGCGCAAATTGCTTGTAAATATGCTCCCACCTGTGCATGGTAATTTTAAATTTTAAATGTTTGTGTTACATAGCCATGTTAAAAGTGACCCAACCATGCTGGAAAGGCAATCAAAAAACGCTTTCATGTGTCTTAATGACATTTTAAGTCATTTTCCCATGTGCAGTGTTTTGAAATTATGATTTGAAAATCGTTTTTGGGGTAAAGGAATTGTTTTTAAATTCATGACAAGGACATAATGGTGTATGCTTCTTTATAAGGCAATTGACTGTCCCTGATGTTATTTTTCTCATTTTAGTGTAAGACCTTTCTCTGTGGCGCAAATTGCTTGTAAATATGCTCCCACATGTGAATGGAAAATTTAGATTTTGAATGTTTGTGTTACATAGCCATGTTAAAAGTGACCCAACCATGCAGGAAAGGCAATCAAAAAACGCTTTTATGTGTCTTAAGGACATTTTAAGTAATTTTCCCATGTGTAGTGTTTTGAAATTATGATTTGAAAATCGTTTTTGAGGTAAAGGAATGTTGTTAAAATTTATGTGCGCCATATGCCCCCAAATTTCTTTTTCAGGGGTGCAGCAGGGTGTTATTGAGACACCCCTGCAGCTTTGGAAAAATTCCTAATTTGTGATGAGCACATTGTTAATCGCAAATTGCACCTTCATTTATATGAGCCTCCTAGCCCATGGAAATGAATGGGTCATTTGCAATTAGCAATTTTCTCATCGCAAATTTGGAATGGTAAAGAATTCCTATTTATTCCTTAAAATTTGCTATTTAGGAAATGCAAAATAGTTTGATGGTAGATATGGTGGTTGATCTGTAACAAGATAAGAAGCTTAGGGATACATTGGTAGGCCTTTACATGTATTATCTCCTCTGTATTCTTCATCAAGCGTAACTTTAATCTGCAATCCTGAGTAGGCCTCACCTTAAACAAACCTCTGGATAGGCCACACTTTATCGTCATCCTGGATTAATCATTTAAAATGCTAGGGACAGATTTATGATAGGTGTATGCCTCTTTTGTGCCACTGTGCGTCACTGCAGTGGTGCAAAAGATTTGCTATGAGGCGACAACATTACAAATTGATGCATTTAGGCAGATATGTCATGGTGTAAAAAAAACGTACCACATGAAACCGATGCAGCAGTGATGCAAAAGATGCACCATGTCGTAAGACAGGCCTCACTTGGGGCCATATGTATCAAGCTAATTAGCATTCACAAAGATCAAAATTCTACGAATTTTGGCCTTTGCGAATGTTAATTAGACAAATGGTATGTATCAAACAAGTTTGATGCAAAATAAGGAGTAGCAAAATTTGCTATTCCTTATTTTGCAATTGCACTGAAGGATTTGCAAATTTTGTGACTACTTAAATGCAATGTATCAAACAAAAAATATGTAAAAAATGACATTAAGGATTTGGAAACTATTGTGGTAAATTGGTGGTAATTTGTGAATTCTTTTCAAAAAGCTTTTTTTTTAAAAAACAAAAGGTCCCATATGACGCCAACACATGCCCTTAGGGCATTTATGTGTGCCATATGCCCCCAAATTTCTTTTTCAGGGGTGCAGCAGGGTGTTCTTGAGACACCCCTGCACCCTTGGAAAAATTCCTAATTTGTGATGAGCAAATTGCTAATCGCAAATTAAACCTTCATTCCTATGAGCCTCCTAGCCCATGGAAATGAATGGGTAACTTGAAATTAGCAATTTGCTCATCACAAATTAGGAATGGTAAAGAATCGCTATTTATTCCTTAAAATTCGCTATTTAGGAAATGCAAAATATTTTGATGATACATATGGCAGTTCATCTCTAACAAGATAAGAAGCTTAGGGATAGATTTATGATGACTGGTGCATCACCAGGGATGTGCCAGTCATCTTGCGCCGCTGTTCCGCCACCCATGGTGTGCTGCATTTACAATGCGGCGCAGCATGGGGCAAAAACGGCACAGATGCTTGACGCATCTGTGCCGTTAAGGTGGCGCATTGCTGGAGTTGTATCGCAAGTGCGATGCAGCTCCAGCAAGGCTCAGGGGTGCACCATCTCCACAATGTTGCGTCAAGACCTATGCCTGCTTCAAGCAGGCGCAGGGTTTTGACACAGGTTTCTCCTATCTGATTGTAAATGCGGCACACCATGGGTGGCAGAGCAGTGGTGCACGTTAACTGGTGCATGCCTGGGGATGTGCCATTTAACATAAATCTGCCCCTTTACATTTAAGTATGTGCAGGGGACACAGAGTCGGTGAGGCTTATCCAAGGTTAAGAACAGATGAGTCCTGTTCAGTGAAAAATTAGACATAGGCTTCACCTGCTCAGCATCGCTGGACATGGCTAAATAATAGCTGCAAAATGTTACTCTTGTTAAACAATTTTACTATTATAATCTGTGAGATTTGTCTCTTACTCTGCAACATCTCATTGTTGTTATCTTTCTTTAAAGATAAAGACAACCTCAACATGAGCGACAATCTGCAATCAGTTGATTTTGACCTCATCATTGAACTTGTAATTGAAACATCAGTGGATGTTGATCCATTGGATGATTTAAATCATGAGGATGAAGAAGAGCGTGATGAGGATGCAGATTTGTCTGAATTATATGATATAGGATGGGAAGCTGACCTGCTTGAGCCTTTGGAAATATAAACATTTATTTTTAAAATTTATAATTAATAAAAAGTAAAAAGGTAAACCGTTTAATTTAAAAATAAAGACACATTCAAAAGCAGGTTATGTGTAGTGTCTTCAATAAAATATTAAAATATGCTCATAAAATTAGATCAGATTCACATATAAAATAGCATAGGTAACATAAATATAAATGTCATTTCTTTTCTGGTATTTCTGTATTGTAAATTTGCCAACGACTAAAAAATCTTCTAATTAAAATGTCAAGTAGTGTGTTAAGTTTTTTATCACTGTTACTGATTTACTGTTTGGTAATAATGGTTAATAACATTATTTATTATATTTTTCCACAGATTCAACTGCAGATCATTTCAAGATTTCACCATGCCTACAATAGAAAGACAGAGAAAGGCTGCAAAACGTCAAAGACAACAGGTGAAAAATAATACGCAGCAGTCCTCTAACAAAAAGATTTGTCAAGTCACGAAGAAAGCACCGGGTAAGAGCACAAAACACTTTATAAGAAATATGTGTAATAAAAAAAATATTACTACAGAAAATGTTTCAGTCCATAAAACGAGAAGGAAATCAAATGGAAAAGAAAGGCCAATGAAAAATGTTACTGCTAGAGCAAGAGATAACTCTGTGCATGATAGTAGAAGGAAACAACAGTTTAGGGAGATTCGTAAACGAATGTTCCGGAACAGGATAATTGGCAATTTGTTAAAAAATATTAAGAAAGGTCAACATAAACTAGTTTTTTATAAAAAAAAAAAAAAAGTTGAGAAAGTTATTGATCAGGCATTTGAAATTAAACGTAAGTTATTTATTTTGATAATCAATAGAATTAGGAAGCTAAACAAGGCAATTTTTGATTTCAAAAGAAATAGTAGATGGAAGAGAATAGTTAATCGTAGTAATTTTTGTGAAGTTTTTTCTGGAGAATGGATGCATAGTTCAATCTGTGAGGCATTTTTAATGAGGAGAGTTATTTCCAGGATAATGATTTGGTGCATGCAGTTGACACCAGTGGTCGTGCTTATGAAGTGAAAGATGGTTGTCCAGTTGAAAAAGAAAAACTTGTGACAACAGAGGCAGAAGAGGTGTTAGGTAATGAGGTTTTAGGAAGACGTGCTAAGGGTCCTGTGTACACCTGGAAGTGTAGTAGTATTTGCAGTGTGCGACACGATTCCATCAATTTGCTTTGTGATTTTGTACGGTCATTTAATAAGAAAAGTTTGAAGCAGAAAATGAAGTTGTTGCAAGAATTAGATCCTTGCAGAGTGAGGGAAGTGACAGGTTTGCATGGTCATTCACTGGCTTGTCTTTCCAGGAGAGTATGCCAGAGTGTTTTTCATCATTTCAGGATGCTAGCAGTGCATCATAATAAAGTGAGGAAATTAGTTAGAATGTTGTATTATGCTAAGAGTCCAGCAATTATGCTTAAACAATTATGCGCTGCTCTTTTGCATGGTTCTGAAATAGATGTGAAGAATATATGTGAAGAAATTGAGTTTTGTTACTTTGGAAGTAAAGAGGAGAATGTTGAAATTGAGCAAGAAGAAGAGGGTCATGTGGAAGATAGTGTACAGGTTTCCAGTACAGATAATTTCCAGAGGGAAATTGCTACGTTTGAGGTGAAATCAAGTGAGAGGCCTAATTTCACTTGTGTGTGTTGTCGACGCACTTATTATAAGAATCAGACTAAGTTAGTGGATTTATATGCAAAAAGTGAAAGGGAAAATAATAGTGAATGGAAGGATTTTGCAACATACTTGATGGTAGAAAATTGTTTTGATTTGGGATTGGATCAACGTGTGTGTACTTATTGTTCTTGCAAATTAAATCAAAACCAGATGCCTGCTAGAGCAGTTCATAATAATCTGGAATTGGTTGAGATTCCTTCTGAATTGAAGGATTTAAATACTTATGAATCTATTTTGATTCAAAGTATCCATCCCTTTCAGGCTATTGTAAGAATGGAGCCAAAGACAGGGAAATTGCCTCCATCAGATTTACAGAGAGGATTAAAGGGAAGAGTTGTTTATTTGCCTCTAGATTTGAAGAAAAACATTAACACAATTGGAGTAGAAAAAGTGGAAGAGGAACCTCTGGTTATCTTAGTTAATGGGGTTCCGACAAAGAATAAGAAAATATGGCAAGATTTAGTAGATGTTAGGAAAGTTAAAAAGGCAACATTGTATTTGAAAAAAAATAATAAATACTATAAGAATGTATATGTTGCAGAAGAGGAAGTAAGTGAGGAAGAGGATAGCGATTTGTGTGCTGGTCAAATTGAGAAAGTAGAACCCTCTACTAGTGAAGAAATATATGAACATTATAGTGTTCATCCTTTGCATTCCAAGGAAGTCATGGGGAATGCTATTGAGTTGTTTCAAATGAAACAAGCCAAAGGGAGTCCCATTAGTGTTTGGGAGGAAAGTTTGGAAGCTCGGTGTTTCCCACAGCTTTTTCCAACAGGTCAGGGAGGAAGATATGATGAGCGACCTCATCAAATTCCTGCTTCTGAATACCGGACTTTGCGATTGTATGCAGGAGATGCTAGGTTTCGACAATGCATTCCTTATTTGTTTCATCTCCTGTTTGAAAGCGATCTGTCTGGACTGTCATATGCAGTGAACCACATCTTGAAAAGTGGTATACACATGCAAAACATCTCGGCAAGTGACTTTATGGATAAAGTCAATGTCCAAGATAGTATTTTGGATTCTCACCTGATTAATCTCATGGCGTGTCAGCGTGGTACTAATGAGTACTGGTACCGTCGTCATGGTGATTTAAAATGTATGCTGAGGAACTTAGGTACTCCCACATGGTTCCTCACTCTGAGCTGTGCCGAGTATGGCTGGGAAGACTTACTTGAATTTCTACGAGAGGCAAATGCTAACGTAGATAACATCGAATTCAAGACACCCGGAGAACTGTGCTCTTTGGATCCAGTCAATGTATGTAGGTACTTCAATCATAGATTTGAAGCTATGATGTCTTTCATCATGAATAAGAAGAATCCACCTCTTGGAGAGGTGTTGGATTTCTTCTGGAGAAAAGAGTACCAAGCAAGAGGTGCTCCTCATATACATATGTTGCTGTGGATCAAGGATGCACCTAAATTTGGAACGGATCCAGAAGACTCAGTGATGAGTTTCATCCAACAGTATTCTACGTGTGCTGTTCCAAACGCAAAGGAGAAGAAAAGCCTAAGAGAAAAAGTTCTGCGTTTCCAAAGCCATCGATGTGGAAAGTACTGCCGTCGTAAATTCCGAAACAAGGACAAGTTCTACACTAAATGTCGTTTCGGCTTTCCACGACCGGTGATTTATAAAGGAAGAGTAAACAGTTTGATGTCTTCGCTGCGACACAATGTCATGAAGAAATCACCTAAAAACACTTACAATTTGAAGAGGAACGAAGAGTCCAAGTACATCAACGACTACAACCCGGTGATTTTGTCCATGTGGAATGCTAACATGGATATACAGTTTGTGGCTGATAACTGTATGGCTGTGGCTCGGTATGTGACGTCTTACATCACCAAAAAAGAGAAGACAGAATTGAAGGATATGTGGGAGGACATTTCCCATGAAAAGAGCCTCAGCAAGAAGTTGTACAGTTTCAGTCTGAAGATGTTGTCGCATCGAGAAATCGGAGCGTACGAATGTTCTGACCGGTTGTCTTCAGCAAGTCTCTATGCCAAGTCCAGGAGTATCGTTTGGGCGAGTCTTGGTCTTGCTGCAACGCGTAATCGAGTTCTCAAACCTGTGCGGGAAATTGAGTATTTGGCGGAAAAGGAGCCAAACAGTACCGACATTTTGAAGACAAACATGTTGGATACATATTATCCAAATCGAAGCAGTCACCTCAAGAATGTTTGTCTGTATGAGGTTCTGCAAAATTACATATTCAAGAGGAACATCAAAGAAGATACTGAGAAAGGAGTGTATGCTGTAATAGGAAGTGAGGGATGTCTGGTCAAGCAAAGAAAATGCCACTTGGTAAACCATCGAAAATTGAGTGGCGAATCTCCTGAAAAAAAGGAGTTTTTCTATTTAGCACTTTTGCAACTTTTCAAGCCTTGGCGTGCAGAAGAGGAACTGCTTGGAGATTTCCTCTGTTACGAAGACTCTTTCAATGCCGCCAAGGAGACCATAGAATGTCCTGCTTTTCCCAAATATGTAGAAATGTTGAATGCGGAAATTGAGCAGGAAGCAACGATTGCAGCCGAGATTGCCAGAGACAGTTCTCAGGACAGTCAGAGTTCTGCTTCATTGAGTCAGGATCCACTAGGAGGACCTGTTATCGAAAATGAAGCTGCCACTGCCATGAATGAAGTGGAAAGAGCCATGGCACATGCTCAGGAGGATGCGGTTAACTTAGAAGAGTTGGAAAGACAACTCAACGTTGAGCAGAGGAAAATATATGACGAAGTTACCATGCAAATTGATCATGGATTAAGTCATGACAAGAAAGAGTGCTCATGTACGTCGTTGAAGCCTGTCCGACTGTACGTGAGTGGAGAAGCTGGAACTGGAAAAAGTTTCCTCATTAAAGCAATTTCATGCTATTTGCAGGAAAGGACAGAGTCATCGCTGTCTTGTGTTGTCACTGCTCCAACTGGACTGGCAGCACATAATATTAAAGGGATTACTTTACATCGTTTACTGATGCTGCCAGTGGAGCATGACAACAAATTACAATATCACAAGCTATCTGGAGATGCTTGTTTTGAAGTTTCAAGAATCTTGAGGAAAATGAAACTTCTTATCATTGACGAAGTAAGCATGGTTTCCAATGTCATGCTTGCCTTTGTGCATTTGAGGATGCAAGAAGTTCTCAAAACAGAGTATGATGTGTTATTTGGTGGCAAACACATCATTGTTTTCGGAGATCTTTTGCAGCTGACACCAGTGAAAGGGCAACCTGTGTTCAAAATGCTCACGCATGAAGATACCAGGAAGTGCCTAGGCAGCATTGGCAACGTCAATATATGGTTAAACTTCAATTATGCTGAACTGCATGAAAATATGCGTCAGGCGAAGGATGAAGTTTACAAGACTATTCTACAAGATGTTAGAATTGGAAAAGTGACCGAGCATGGGAAAGAAGCTTTACATGCACGATTACTGTCAAATTTATATCCAGAACAAGATGTTGTGCCTGAGAATATTTTTCTGAAAATTACTGAGAAGAAATCTGGAATATGTTTGATGCCAACTCTTGCAGAATGTGCCAAATTTAACAACAAAATGTTGCATT
This sequence comes from Lissotriton helveticus, assembly GCF_964261635.1. Lineage (NCBI taxonomy): Eukaryota > Metazoa > Chordata > Amphibia > Caudata > Salamandridae > Lissotriton > Lissotriton helveticus. The sequence goes on from NC_136067.1 coordinate 412,440,521, forward strand.
TAGAAAAGCAAGAGATTGTGAAACTGGAAGCTATTGATAGAGTAGAGCATATGGGATCAACAATTATTTTGTCTGAGAATCTGAAAACAAAATTGGATTCATTAGAGAAGAGTATATCTAAAACTGCAGGTTTTGAAAAGACTCTGAATGTGTGCTTGAACTGCCGTATAATTTTAAGAAGCAATTTACATGTTGAAAGAGGTCTGGTAAATGGATCAATGGGTAATGTTGTTGATTTTGTGAAATACAGAAATAGAGATGGAATTGAATTTTTAAAAATTAAATTTGATGGCATTGAGGAAGTACAGCTAATTGGTCGTTGTTCTGCTAGATTTTTGCTTGTAAAAGACTTATATGTTCGCCGTAAGCAGTTTCCTGTTTGCTTGGCATATGCGGTGACAATTCATAAATCGCAAGGTTTAAGCGTAGACAGTGCATTGGTGAATATTGGCAGTTCTGTGTTCAAGGAGGGTATGGCATATGTGGCATTGTCACGAGTTAGAACTTTATCGGGATTGTACTTGATTGAGTGTGATGTCACAAACATTTGTGCAGATCTAGATTGTGTTAAGGAATACAATAGGTTAAGAAGAGAGTATGCGCCACATTTGCCTCAGTATCCTTTGTTTGAGAAACGTGTGGTAGGCCGGAAACGAAGAAATGAGAACAATACTGGGGAGGTTGTAGCAAAAAGACAAAAAGTCAATGAACCTAAAATTACAAGCAGAAACAAAAAGGATTCTGTTGAAGATGTTGTTGGTTTTCAGTTTGAAAACAGTTCTGGTGTCAACTGCTATGCTAATGTAGTAGTTAATGTTTTATTTTCTCTAAAAAATGTAAAAGAAGAGATTGTGGTCAATTCTGATCAAAGATTTTGCAGTTTGTTAAATTCTGTGTTAGAGAAATGTACCACTGATAGAAGAAACATAGAAAGTGTGTCTGAAATTCGAAATCTGTTAGACAGATGTTCAGGCCAAACACAATTCTCTCAAAATATTCAGCAAGATTGTCAGGAGTTTTTAATGTATATGCTTGATGTATTACATGCTGAAGGTGTAGATGTAGATCAGCTGTTTGGGCTTTCTTATCAATGGCAGCATGACTGCGAGAACTGTATGGTATCAAGTACTACTAGTGTAGACTCAGAAAGATTTATATATTTAACTTTGCCAGACAGTAAATCAGTCTCCTTTAATAAGCTAGTAAAAGCAGCTGATCACAACATGGAGTGTAGCCAATGTAAATCTGAAATGATGTCCACATTATTTATACGAACATATGGCCAGTATGTCATTTTAATGTTCCAACGATGTAGGCCTGATGGAACAAAATTGACAACTTTAATTAAAAATTTTGTAGCTTCGCAGTTGTCAATATCAGGAAGGACTTTTGTAACTGCAGCAATTATATATCATGACGGCCCTTCAATAACATCAGGACATTACACAGCTTATTTAAAGTCTAGAAATGGCTGGTCATTCTGCAATGATTCTGTTTTAATTTTCAAAAAAAAATTGCCGTATGACCTTAAAAACTCTTACCTGGTGTTTTTAAAACCAAAATTTTAGGGAAAGAATCTCGGGATGTGCTCTGTGGAATTTCAAGAAGTTCTAATGGCTCCTACACAATTTGGCCTTGAGGATAAGTGTAGTTCAGAGACATAACTTCTAACCATAGGACTGGACATTATGGAGAAATACGTGCACTTTGAATGAGTTCAGAAAAACTGTATCTTTTTATAAAACTAATTGAAGCAGCCAATCAAAACATGGAGTAGAGGGAATGTAAGTCTGCAATGCTGTCTACTGTTTTACATTGCTTTGTGATTAAAAGTGATGTAGAGAATTAAATAATTGTAGTAGTCATAGAGGTAGTGTAAGTCTGCTTGTATCAGTGTCATAGGAAAAGTAGAACATGACTGAGCAAGAAGGGGAAGATATTACTATTCCAGGATTGTGAAAATGATCTTCAACATTTTAATTCTGAAAGTTGCGGAAATGCCAAATGACGGGATTGGCTTTCAAGAAATCCAAGAGTTATAAATGGCTCTGACAAGATTTGGCCTTGTGGAAAATTGTGGTAGAGAGCAAGAAGTCATTTATTGCATGTAACGTGTTTTTAAAAACGATGGAGATTTTCTTTCAGAAAGTGGCGGGCTGAAAGTAATAACAGCACAAAAGAGTGTAAGCTGTTCATAGGACATCCTTGGACGTCATGGAAAGTAAGTTAAATTTAAGGAGTTCTGAATTTTGATTTCTGATGTTGTATGGGTTTTTTAAACACAATCATTTTGATTGTGTTTTTTTTTCCCCGCTGTTACATGATGAATACCTTCAAGTCACTGTTTTTAGTGAATTTTGATACATTCTGAGAACAGCAAAAATAAACCATTTAACATGTATAATTAATTCTGTACTGTTTGCATTTATGATGTATATGTAGAACTGTGTAGGAGGCATGGAGAAGGTGAGGCTTCTGTAAGTGTCAAAGTTGTTGCATGCAGTGCTGCACTTCTGCGTATTCTTTCATATGCTAGACTACATCTGCACAATGAGATACCTAAGCAAAGGAAACGCAAGTGATGTGATTGAGAAATGAGCAAAATAAATTGCATGTATTTCAATTAGATCACCTGTGTTTCCTATCATTACGAATCACATTGTGCAGATCAAGTTTAGGTCTGTCCAGGGAAACATAGGAGGTTTGGACTTTGTTGAAGAGTACAGTGGACATGACTCACTTCATTGGTAGACCTTCACATGTATTATGTCCTCTATTCTCTTCAACAACTCGAAATTTCATCTGCAACCCTGAGTAGGCCTCACCTGAAACAAAACTCTGGATAGTAGACATCTTATTGGCATCCTGAAGCAATTATTTAAAATTTTAGTGTCTTGCGACACTTTTCTGAAACAACAGCAATGCAAAATATGCACCATGTTTTAAGATAGGCCTCACTTCATCTGCATCAAGATACTGTTAGTTTAAAATATATATCTTTAGGACTGTGTAGGGGGCCTGGAGAAGCAGAAGCTTCTGTAAGTGTCAAAGTTGTTGAAAAACTGTTTGTCCTTCAATCTTTGCCCTTGTCTTTTGTAATTTTTAAATACATGTTTTAATATTTTTCAAATGTTTGTTCTCTCTTTCACAGATTGAAAGTATAAAAACAAAAAGTGAGTAATTTAACGACAATTATAAGGTAAATATTTTGTACTCTTTTCGTTACATTTCTATCACATTGAACTTCTATTAGTTCCACTGCTTCATTTCTTTAACCCTCAGTTTCCTGCCTTTGCTACTTCCCTCATTCCTTTCTCTATTATCTACTTACTCAACTCCTTCCACTCTTTTTCTCAGTCCCTCTCTTCTCATAGTTCCTCACTCTTGTTCACTCACTCCGTCTCTATTACTCTTAGTGTCTTTGACTGATCACTCTATCACTACTTGTTCATAATGCTTTCTCTGTGTAGTTGAAGCACACTAAGGGGAATATTATGAACACAGCCAATAAAATTATTGCTCTTTTTATTGGCAGAAAACTGGTTAAAAAGTGGTTTTAGCGGCAGTTTTCTGCCGCAAAAGCGGCTTTAGCGACACATTTCTGCCAATAAAAGCTGCAAAACTTTTATTGCCTATGTTGATGATATGGCTCTATGTTACTTACATTTCTTTGCTGTTTCAATTAATCTTTTTCTGTTATTTTTTGTTTTCTGTTTTCTATTTTTTCTCTCTGTTATTCCCCATATTTTAATCTTATTTTGAACATTCACTCACATTCTCCAAGAAACTCTTCTTTGTTAATGTTATACTCTCTTTTTTTTTCTTTCACTTCGTTATCTATTTTGTTTTTCACAATTATACCCTCTTCTGTCTTTTCTTCGGTAAATAGATCTATTAAACAGTATCTCTTCTTTACTCCTTATAGCTGTCTTTCTTTTAACATCACTCTCTGTTTACTTTCCTTATACTTACACTTTTTAAAAAAAAAAAAATGTTTTTGGTTAGCTCCCGGTCCGCGTACCGGGAAGCTAACCCGGGAGCGAACCAAAAGAAATAGAGCTTGTCAGAGTGCTAAACATTGTAGCAATTTTTTTTGAAAGGGAAGGTAGTTCTGAAAAGAACTTTTTTTTAAATATTTTTGTTGTTTTATATTTTTTTTTTATTTTTTGAACATTTTTTGTTTTTTTTGTATTTTTTGAACGATTTTATATTTTTTTTGGTTTTTTTGGGGGGGGGAAACAACAAAAAACAGGCGTTGAAAAGGGCTCAACAGGAGCAAAAAAAAATTACTGGGGGCGGTTAGGGCAATCATGGTGTTCATATGAAAGGTTGAGTGCATTGATGCTCATGTTGCCACAAGCTAATAATGCACGACAGTGCATACATAAATGTATCATATGCCCAAAATTTTCTTGGATATTTGGCACAGTTTCCCGTGCCTCCTCTGGTGTTAAAGAAACCGGTATTGTTGGTCTGGCCACAGGAGTTGGTCTAGGATTGTCCAGCATATCCCTTAATTCCGCCCGGCTGTAATTTAGGGGATGTTTCCTCGTCATGTGCCTATGCATGGTGTGATTACCATAACTGTATTTTTTGTCCGTCCCTCTGGACAATTGTTCCTTGCATATGAGGCAGGTGACATACCTCGCGTTGACTTTTTTTTGTCCACGAGGCATCGAAAAAAACTGCCAGATGAAACTGGCTTTCTTTCTGGAAACCCGGGGCAACTCTTCCAGGAATTGTGGTTCTTCTCCCTCCTCATCCATTTCTTCATCTTCCTCCTCAGTGTTGGTAATCACCTGGGGAGGTGGTCCTCTCTTCCCATGAGGAGGTGGTGGTGGTGGTGGGGGTGCACCAGCTGAAGCAACCAATGAAGCCATTTTCACACAAGCAAAATAGGTCTTCCAACAAGCAAAATAGGTCTTCCTCTCACAATGATGAAAGTCAGAGTGAGGAAAGAAGGAGGGGTTTTCATCATTTGGAAAAAACAATACTTCTCAACCAATGAAAAGTGTTATTTTTAGGTCACCTGACCTAGCCTTCCATAATTATGAAACTAAAAGTGAAATGAACCAATAAAAAGTTTTATTAACAAGTCACATGACCTCTCACGCTCATGTTACGCGCTGCGGAACGCGCCCCGGTTAGCTTCCGGGTCGCTAAGCTTCGCGCCCCGGTCCGCGCCCCGGGACACTTCCGGGTGCGCTAACGCGATACGTCACAAGACGCATTTCGCGGCAACGCGATACGTCGCGCTTTCGCGCCGCGGATCGCTTCCGGGGAGCTGCGTTTCGCGCCTCGGTCCGCGCCCCGGGGCACTTCCGGGTGCGCTAACGCAGTACGTCATAAGACGCATTACGCGGCAACGCGATACCGTCACTATGTTGATTTCTTACCGGTTCGCGGACCGGATCGCGGAATCAAATTGAGCTAACGGGAAGCTTCCCGGTTCGCGGACCGGGAGCGAAACAAAAAAAATATTTAAAAAAATTATTAATAAACATATAAAATATATTTTTGGATTTAAAGAAGAATACATTTTACAGCTATAGATATTAGCTTTTAAAAAACCAATGAAATTCATTGAAAAAACCATAGGTTATAGACCATATATAGTTAGGAATTAGCATTTAAAAAACCTTATTTTACTCACACAAAACCAATGAAATTCCATATATAGTTAGTTGTACTAACTATATATCGCGCACCCGCAATCCACTGCTGATCATGTCACATATTACATCATTCATGACATGGTCAGTGACATCACTGATGACATCACTGATGACATCTCAAATGACATCACTGATGACATCACTGATGACATCTCAAATGACATCACTGATGACATTACTGATGACATCTCAAATGACATCACTGATGACATCACTGATGACATCTCATTTGACATTACTGATCACATCACTGATGACATCATTCATGTGATAATACGATGAACCTCTTCAGACTCTAATATAACCTTAGATACACTCAGTGTAAACACAGACTCGCAGATTGTCACTCATCCATGAAGTTACACACACACCTAGTCAGTCATGCAAACAATCAATCACACCTCCATTTCCTTAACTATACAGTTAAACACACCTTACTTATTCAAACATATACTAAACATATTTACTCACTTATACAATCCTGGATACAAGAGCACAATGATCCATACAGCCACTCACACATTCACTGGCTCTTATGCACAGTTATTTATATATGTCAACTCTCACATGTACTGTGTTTTACATATGTACTTACTTTGACATGTAGCACTGAGATATCCATTCACTCACCAATACAGTCATGCACACAGTCAACCACCCATACAGCTGTTTCCACATGCACTTTTGAACCCATACATTATGCACAGAGTCATACACCTTCCCAGCCACCCACACACACTCCCAGTTTCCCATACAAATGCTTGGGCAACCAATCAATAACCCATATAGTTACTCATATAGCTACTGATCAACACATGCAGCAGTTTACAGAACAACAGACATAATGATGCACAAATTAAGACAGTTTAGTCACTAACCCATGCACTCAATGAGACACATTTAACCACTCACTCATACAGTCAGTCAGTCATGCACCTACTAAATCCTTCATCCAGACACTTATACATCCACTCATTCTTCAATATGTAAAACATATTTTAACTTTACAGAAAAATACAGTCACTGGATGTTGTCATCAGTGATGTCATCAGTGATGTCATTTGAGATGTCATCAGTGATGTCATCAGTGATGTCATTTGAGATGTCATCAGTGATGTCATCAGTGATGTCACTGACCATGTCATGAATGATGTAATATGTGACATGATCAGCAGTGGATTGCGGGTGCGCGATATATAGTTAGTACAACTAACTATATATGGAATTTCATTGGTTTTGTGTGAGTAAAATAAGGTTTTTTAAATGCTAATTCCTAACTATATATGGTCTATAACCTATGGTTTTTTCAATGAATATATAATATATATTTAAATATTGAACCAAACCACATTCACTGGATGATGTCATCAGTGATGTCATCAGTGATGTCACTGACCATATCGGGAATGATGTAATATGTGACATCATCAGCAGTGGATTGCGGGCGCGCGAGTTATAGTTAGTAGAACTAACTATAAAAGAGGAATTTCAATGGTTTTGTATGCATGAAATGTCCTGCTAACTATAACACCCTTGAAAGCTATGGTTTTTTCGGTGAATATATATATAAAGTTTTTTGGCACTTTCGTTTTGTAATGTAACATGTAGTTATTTACAACTCTAAATACCCTGCATTTGACTCAGGAAGCACATGTTGCAGGTCAATATTTCTTCCATCTAGAATGCTCAAATTTGCAGTCTATCCTCTATGTTTATGTGTGCCTGAAAAGAGGGAGGAGGGCTATATATTCTTACAAATGTCATGGCGCCAAAACAGATTGACAAAGCCAGCTGCGCAGGCGAAATGCGTCTCTCCTTTTCTGCAGGGTCGTGGGTGACCTTAACAATAATAAATAAGCCTGATCCATATACGCCTTGTGTATGTGCCTCTTCTTCTTTGCTGTAGAAGCGGTTTTCTTCATTAATTTCGGCGCCGGCGTTTGGCGCTGCACACGTACTACCAGTCGTTTGAGGCTCTACTATCGACCGCAAATAACCTTGTGAGGAGCACGGTAGTGCTATGCTGTAGAGCCCCCAGAGAGTTTGCCAGGAAAAGGACTAAGGATGGCTGCTGTGGAGATTTCGGTTAGCGGAGCGGGGCGGTCTTTGCCGACTGCCAGCACGTTGGTCTGCTTTCCGCTGCAGGAAATGCCTTGCCCAGGATGCTGGCATTCTTTGGTGACTGGGCACTGTGATTGCTGAGGCTTAAGCAGTGAGGTGTGTTGGGCATTTCGAATTTATTTTCATCGGTCCCCCACCTCCCTGTATATGTGCTCAAGACTGACAAACTTTGCGCTGCCTGGCCACTTTGTGATTTTGGATACTCCCTGCACCAATTCATTCCATCTTTATTTTTGAGCCCCTTTTGGGATAATATTCCGGTTTTGACCGCATCAGTTTGCAAAGCTGTGGCAATTTTAATGTTTCGTATGTGCTCCTGATGTAACTTTGACACGTACAGCCGCCTGAGGGGATTATGGGAGATGTAGTCCCACTCGGGGCAGCAGTGAGTACCCGGAGGCTGACATTGCCGTTGGAAATATGGACAGTATGTGCAACACGTAGCCACGGGGAAGTGACACAAGTTCATGGAGCCTGCTTTAAAAGTGCATATTTGTGTGCGCATTTGGAAACAATTGGTTTACTGATGATTGCTCAGCATGTGTTTTTATTTCGAGACTATACCGGAGTGACTCGGCATGGTTAAACTAAGAGACATTGAAGTGGGAGCTAGTACGCCCTTTTCGGCAGCGCAATCTGCATTTAAGCAGTGTTTTAAAATCTTTCTATATAAAACAGACTTACTATTAGAAAGGCAGCACATGTTGAGAGCATTTGGCGCCAATACGATGTTTTATAATGACAGTACCTCGATAGGCTAATTCTATTTGTCTATACCTCTGGCTAAAACAGGTTACAGCTTGTAATCGTTTTTATGCATTCATTATGAATTAGCTTCAAGTTTTTTGGCACTTTCGTTTTGTAATGTAACATGTAGTTATTTACAACTCTAAATACCCTGCATTTGACTCAGGGAGCACATGTTGCAGGTCAATATTTCTTCCATCTAGAATGCTCAAATTTGCAGTCTATCCTCTATGTTTATGTGTGCCTGAAAAGAGGGAGGAGGGCTATATATTCTTACAAATGTCATGGCGCCAAAACAGATTGACAAAGCCTGCTGCGCAGGCGAAAAGCGTCTCTCCTTTTCTGCAGGGTCGTGGGTGACCTGAACAATAATAAATAAGCCTGATCCATATACGCCTCGTGTACGTGCCTCTTCTTTGCTGTAGAAGCGGTTTTCTTCATATATATATATATATATATATATATATATATATATATATATATATATATATATATATATATATATATATATATATATATATATATAAACACTGCCCCTAATGGTCCTAAGATTGACTTGTTCAAAGTAGTTAGGATCGCTAACTCTGTATAAAAATATTCAGCTATCAGGCCCCATTATACCAATTAGAAGCTTATGCCAGCTTCTCAGTTGCTTAGTTGAAGTTTCCGGCATAGGATTATAATTTAGTGCAGGTATATGTTCAATCTGTGAAGAGATACACACCCCCAGTAAGTGGTTTTCGGGCTAACACCCGATACAGGGCTATCAGACTGGAAATTGAGAAGCACTTGTGCCTTCTTCACATTTAACCTACAACCATAGAGGAGGCTGAATGTATCTGCTTTGACTGCAATGAGTTCTATTAATAATGCTCGGTCAGTATTGAAAACGGCTATGTCATCAGCGTAGGCAATGACTTTCAGCTGGCTCAATCCTGAAGTCAATGGTACTATATGTGTTTTAGTATGCAATGCCCGGATGAATGGCTCGATGTATAATGCAAATAACAAAGGGTAGAGGGGACATCCCAGTCTATTACCGCAGTGTATTAGAAAGGGAGATAATTGTAGGATACCGCAGGACAGTTTAGCCTGAGATGCACTATACAAAGCTTGTATCCATTTGCTATATCTCCCTCTCAGACAGAATGATGAAAGTGTTGCCCACAGATAGTCCCAGACCACCCGATCAAATGACTTTTCAGGATCTAGCAAGACCATGCCCATAATTACTGCTGACTTCCTAGCTAGATCATAGGTCCCCACTGCAGTAGTGACATGAGCTGTGGTATCTCTACACCTAATAAAGCCATGCTGCTGGCTAGATACTAGTCCTGGCATCATGGGAGCCTGGCGAGTGGCCAAGATTTTAGCAAAATTCTTCGCATCTGAGTTTATAAGGGACAGCGACAGGTTAGAGCTACACTCCTTGGTTGGCTTGTCCATTTTTTAAAAGAAAACTATGTTTGTCATGTTCCATGATTCAGGTGCAAGCCCCCTAGGCCCTATGTATTGTATGACCATTCCCAGTGGTGGAACAATGATACTCTTAAAGGCTTTGTAGAACTCAGCTAGTATTCAGTGATCCCCGGCCACCTTCCCCGATGGTAACCCAGATAGTGCTTCTACACTTTCATCATGGGTGATTTCATGTTCTAGTGAGGCTGAGTCTTCCTCACTCAAGAGCGGCAGATTGCTACCCTTGAGACACTTCTGAAGTCCTTCCTCGTCTAATAATACAGTTTGGGTGAAAAGCTTTCAGTAAAACTTGGAAAGTTGCTCGACTGTTGCTTGGGTGTACGTATGCGGTGTACCATTTTCCCCTTTTATAACCTTTAGCTCTGTTTTCTTCTAGCTGATGGGAAAGCACCCTGCCAATTGGATCGCCTTATTCATATTATAAGGACTAATGCTTGTTATAACTCACAGCAGTTTACTCCCTTAGCGTACTACTCATGGCCAGCCATTCATCTATTAAGGAGGTATACAACTGATCCTGATCTTGAACACCTCACCGGATTGCATCTGTGTGATGTAGTACAATAGATGAAAGTGTTTAAAGAGTTGCTCTGACCACAGCTTCCCGATGTTTACTTTGCTGCCAGATGTACTTCTGGTTAACCCCCCTTATGAACACCTTCATCGCATCCCACACTTTGCAAGGGGAGGCTACCCTATGTTGTCTTTAAGAAAGTCTACTAGGCTTTATGAATAAAGCCTAAGTACTTGTTGTCTGTGAGTAAGTAGCATGTTAATCTAAAAGGCTGGGACACTTTGAAAGCGGCCTTAACCTGAAAAGACAATACGGTGGGATTATGGTAAGAAGTAATCCTACGGCTTCCATGTCTACAGATGACAGTATATTGTCGGAGGCCCAGGCCATATCGATTCTGGAATACTGTTTATGTGGAGCAGAGTACTAAGTGAACCCTGGAGATGCTGGGTAAAGTACCGGCAAAATGTCCCGTAGGCAGTGCAGTCACCCCAATTTTAGGATTGAAGCACTTACCTTCCTCATTCTAGAAGTTGCTGCTCGGTTTGTAGAGTTGATAGCATAATTCACCATGCTGTTAAAATCCTGCATGATTAGGCGTTCTCCCTGCCAGTCTAATAACGCTAGGTTCACGAAGTCCAAAACAGTGGGTTCGTCAAAATGAGCACCATACATTGAGCAGAACACATACTTTGTACCATTCATCTCAAACTGCTCCAATGCCCATCTTCTGTGCTGATCTGCAGAGGCCTTGAAAATTTGGGAATTTCTAATTTTTTATCCACTAGTATGGCTGTTCCCCTTATAGGAAAACTCTGGGATGTACATACAATTGTTTGATATCCGAGATGTTTAAGGAGCCCTCTGGCTTTATAGGCTAAGTGTGTCTCTGTAAGGAGAACGATATGAGGTCTGTACATTTTCAATTCCTCCCAAACTAATTGGCACTTAACACCATTGGTTAGGCCTGATACGTTCCAGGCAATACATCTAATCAGTGCCACAGGGACTGGTACCTTATGCCGCTGCCATATGTTTTAAGGGTTAGCCCAGGATCCATCCTCAAACCATCATTGCTAAGATGCCTACCCATCTCAATTATGCTTCTGTATTCTTTAATGCAGCTCCCTGCCACTATACCTGCCCCCTTGTGTATGCCCCTTTTGACATTTTCCTCTACGACCCCTCCCCAGTCCCCCCTTGCCTTGTTCTCCCCCCCGCCCCGCACCCAGTATCGCGAAGAAGGAATCAACTCCCTTATAAGCTGCTAATGGTTTGTGCTGATGGAGTGTCCCGGTGTCCAGCCATGCCCAGAGTATGAAAAGAAAAGAAAAGAGAATAAAGAGAAAGAGAAAGAGAAAGAGAAAGAGAGAAAAGAGACAATGATTACATAGTGAAAAGTCATGTATTTAAGCTAGATTTCCGAGTTGAAACCCCTGTTAGCCTAAGCTACTAATTCTTTTTAGCGGCTGCATCCAGTTGCCATTGGCTTAAAGCTTGCTTGGCCTCCTGGTTGGTGAAAAAGAACTGCGAATGTCCACCTTTTAAAATTATTTATAAATAAAAAAAAAAATATTATTTTGTTTCAAAATATTTTAATTACTTTTTTCAATGAAAAAAAGTATAACTTTATTTTAGAAAAAAACAAATACATATATTGAAATTCATTCTAGTAAATACTTTAGGCATGTTTTGTTATATAATACATAAATATAAACATTTGAATGTAGGTGCTATTTTTTAATAATTCTTTACAATTAATTTTAATACAATCAATTCAAATAATTAAATCAATAATTTAAAATTAGGTTAATAGTGGCTTAGTAAGCTTTAAATCTTGTTCTACATTTAAACACATTTATAACATTAATGTTTTATTAATATGCAGCATAAACGTATTTTCCTTATTGTTTTAAACTGAATAGACTTTGTTCAATGTCCCTTTACTTTACCATACGGGGATCTCACCCTGACTGCAAAGATCTCTGCTAATATCTGAAATGTTACTAGTATAAATGCTATATTCATAAATTAGGCTCCACCCCCTGAAGTCTGCGGTTGGAGACATGTAATTCTACACTTTTCAGTAAATATACACTCAAAGGCGTTTACTAGACAAAAGTAATATATTTAAGACAAAGTGTAAGAGCAAATTTAGACATGTAGATTTGCTCATTTATACATTTACCTTTCTGAATAATCCCCATATTATGCAACCCATCTGTCAGAGTATTCTGGTCAGTAGAGGGATATACAACAGCCTCACCCTCTCCTCTGTAACATTGCCACTGTTCAATTGACTACACATGTATTCATTATAGGTGGTTCATATTTCCATTTGGGCATTTCTTTGAATGTACCAATTTCCTGTAATACAGCCCTTTATGATATAGGAGTCCAGGTCCTTAAGTTATTGGGGAAAGCTATAGGAGCGTCCATCATTCATTGCATAGTCTAACTCTCTTGAGTAGTGTTGCAAGACCAATAAACTTACTAACAGTATCAGTCATTGATTAACAGCAAAGGGCAATCCAAAATCAGAGAACTGTAACTTGTAAGAAATTAGATTATTAATTGGGGTTGGTGACTTCCCATCTCAAGGAATAATCACACTCCTTGTGTGTATGAACCATTAAAGTCACTAGATGAACCTGAGCCCAAGCCCCTGGTAGCTATGGCACAAAGCAGACAGGCTTAACTTAGGGTTATTTGTAAAATATTCATGCAGTACCAAAACAGTTATGAAGTCAAAAATGTAAAACAATATAAACCCCAAATCAAATTAGAAAAATATACTCAAATGACACCAATTGAGAAAAATCCAATAAGGGGAACCGGAGACAGGGTTTTAATTTTTTAAATAGCAATACCACCAGGAAACTCAACATGCCAATGGTAGTCAATGGCCATGGTACACTGGGATATAGAAGCAATTTTAGGCTGGTCACTATGCTGTGTGGGTCCGATACACTGACTAAGTCCATCATAATCAAACATTGTACCTTCTGACTTAAACCTTTATGCTTCAATCTACCACAGGAGTACACTTCTAAAACCCCCAGAACCTCACATAAGGGACTTAGAGACAAAAAGGGTTTCAGGCAGAAGCCAACAGCAGGGTTCAGTTGTCCTTGGTCAGCTGGGTACTTCCAGGAAAAGGCCTCTTGTAGTTTGTGGCATCCCTGAAATTTGAACAGTTGGTCAGCCTTATGATCCTTGGAGTCCACTTTTTTGCCCAGGGCTCGAGTCGGGTGCTCGAGCCCTGGGCCCTGTCCCCCGGCCTGCTGCACTGCCAAGGGCCCGGGTCGGGGTTCCGTTGTGCTTGGGCAGGCCTCCCCTGCTTGTCAAGGTGCCCGGGGGCCCAGGGTCGGAGGGCCTGTCGGGGCCCCCTGGGAGCCTCCATGGCTGGGGCCCAGCTGGGGCTCTGGGCCTCCGGTCCGCCATGCCCCGGAGCCCGCTCACTCCTTCGTTGGGGCACAGGGTGTCCAGGCGGCTCCCCTTTCGTGCCCGGCCATCTGGTCGCCTAGATACCCCGAAACCGGCCCCAGGATGCTTGTATCCGATTCAGGGAGGACATTGCCTGGCCGTTCGGGCAGGATTGAGCCCATGGGGAGCAGGGTCTAGACTGATTTGCATATAACTGCGTCCAAACTGGAATGGCGCGATGAGCAAAAAAACACTGGATTTAGGCTCATATCTCTGTACTGGAAATGAATGATTTTTCAGCATTCTGTCCATCAATTGTTCTTTTTGCTGTTACAAAGAAGCAGTGCTGAACAGTGCACTTGTGTAGCTAGTATATGTATATATGTATGCATGCATATGTGATTCGCACACTGGGAGCCTAGCCACAAACCACGCAATCCTCGTGCTAGTAATAGTTGCCTTGTCACTATCGTTGCAGTAGTATCAGTAAAAGCAATTGAACAATTGGAGATTGTGTAGTTGAAGGCAAAGTAGCTGCATTGCCGCCAGTACTCTTATAGAAGTGTCATATTTTATGTGTGAAACATGCCTTGTAATGTTAACAGTTGAATCACTATTCAGAGTATGCCAAGCCTTTATTAGCTGTAGTAGTGGGCAGTAGTTTTACTTACAGCGCTTCAGACTACTAAATACTATAGCCAAGACTTATTAATTGGCAGTGGTGTTAGTGCCAACGATAACGCTTTTTAGTGGGGGTAGCTGGTCGCAACTTGTTGAACTTGTTGCTACTTTGTAACATTGCAGTCTATAATTTGTAAGATCACTGTCGACCTGAGGAAAAAGTGATCCTGAATGTGCATCCTTTTATCAATTACATCACCTCTTGTAATCTTCTGATGAAAAGTGACAAAACACCAGTCTTAGATTTCTAATTTTGCAAATTGCTCTGCTCAAGCTGTCTCTACAAATGGTTTGCGGGTGAGACTTGCTGGGGTCAATGTTTCTTTGGGAGTGGATGACTAAGACACGAGCTGACACCTGAAATGACTCATCTAGAGGAGGCGGAATGGAATCAGTTGAACTAAGAAAAGAGACAAAAAAAGGATGTCTTAGGAATTTTCAAATCACATTTTAACAATGGGGTAATGCAAGATTGTTTGGGCAAATTGTGTCATATAAATGGACTTCAAAAGGAGAATCATTAATTTCGCATTGTGACTTATGTTAGGGGTGGGGTTGCCTGGAGGTCACCAATAGTAGACAGAAGTGACCAGTTTGGTTTGGAGAAATTAGTATTACGAAAAAGACCTAAGCAGTAGGGACAACAACTTTTAGTAAAGCAACAAGGATCTCTAAGTGTTAAGCAAACACTCGGGGCCTCATTTATGAAAAGTGACGCATCGCTGCGTGAAAACAGCGATGCGTCACTTTTCACTGCGCTCTCCCTGCGACATGATTGATGCGTCATATTTATAATATGACGCATCATGTCGCAAGGAGTTACAGATACGTCAGTATTTCTGACGTATCAGTAGGCGCAAAAGTGACGCATTGCTGGAGTGTGTCACAAAAGTGGCGCAACTCCAGCAATGCATCCTTTCACATGGGGAAAGTCCCATGTGAAAGGGCTTGCGTCAGTCTTGCGCCTGCTGTGAGGCAGGCGCAAGATTTTGACGCAACAGCATCCTAAAAGTGACGCACTGAAATCTCATAGATTTCACTGCGTCACTATTAGGAGGCTTTTTGCGGGTGAACGCCCCCTCTGCATACATTATACCTGACGCAGGTATAATGTAGCACAGGGGTTTACAAAGTGACGCATCTGCTTAGATGCGTCACTTTGGAAATAGTGCGCATCAGGAGGCATGTTTTACGCCGCCGATGCGTCACAAATAGTGACGCATCGGTCGGTGTTGACGCCTGTTATTATTTACATTATCAAGTACCTTGTGTGGCTGTTATTTTATATAAACTCACAATTGCACTCTCAGTGGTGACATACGAAAAAACGGCAAGACTAGTCTCTCAAGTAAAAGATACAACATTAAACTAAAATAATAACACGATGAACGGACTGGTGGCTAGTAATGTGAAAGTCAGTTGTTTTTACAAAGGAAATAAATATATGAAAACGAATTTATGTGTAATTGGACACTTTAAAATAAAAGGCGTTCCATGAAAAGTTAATTCAGTAACCGCTAAGACATTCACTAATTCTATTTACTCATTGTAATCAATAAACCTCAAATGTAATGCCTCAACAATATTTTCCTTTGTGATCGAAGATTTCTATAGAAAATGTTAATAAGTTAATAAGTAAAAGCCATGTGTTAAAAATTCTCGTAAACGGGTTTGAATGAACGGTACTATTTGCTATACAAATACCGACTAACACAGAAATTGCAGAAGTGCGTGTTAAGTCTGTGTTAAATATAGAGCGGCTACAGTTCGGGATTCTTTACTGCCCAAATGCCTTACTCTCTTTCCCCTCAGTCGCCAAATCTTTTTATTTACCTTTTCCTTGTCACTTCCTTTCGCATGAAGAATGTTAAAGGTCCCCTTCTGAACGCAATAGCTACTTGCCGTGTGCTTCTGGCAACCCCACGGTTTGAAAAAGCTTATAATAGCTTTTACTCTATATGAAATATTACATCTTTCCCTGTCCTTTCACTGACTAGGATTATTTTTTTACTTAAACTGATCCCACAGTAAGTCTTCATGCAGATCAAAGACAACGCTCCATTGAAACGCAATCAGGTTGCAGGGCCTGTCTGGCTTCTGACAGTTTAGACCCTTTGATCAGGCACCTATCAGCTCAGACAGGCACCTTTTTGCCTTTTGTCTGAGGCAGGAAATGAGAGAGATGATAGCTTCTATTTGGTTCTGATCCTCGTCACACTACGAGACAGGAGATGAAAGGTTCACCAATTACTACTTGTAATAGCCGGATATTATATATGTTCATTTTCTGTGTCTTCGTATTTCCATTTTATGCAGAATTCAACCACTCTGCTGCTTTCTTGTGAATACACGACCGACATTTTATTACAAGTTCTCTCCTTATAATTTCTCCATATTGCACAATGTGGGAAACCGCCTTTATCATGCTGCCTTTATCACGTTTGCCTTAACCGCGTAGGTGCCTTTACCAAACAAAATAGGTATATACTGTAAGGATAGATAGATAGATAAATAGATAGATAGATAGATAGATAGATAGATAGATAGATAGATAGATAGATAGATAGATAGATAGATAGATAGATAGATAGATAGATAGATAGATAGATAGATAGATAGATAGATAGATAGATAGATAGATAGATAGATAGATAGATAGATAGATAGAAGTTTTTAGGGGGGTAGTGGTAAGGGTACTTTTAGTGTTTAGGGATGGGTAATGGTACAGTGTGGTCATTTTAATGGTAAATTTAGGATTATGTGGTGGGTAGTAGTGGTAAAAGGTGGAAAGGTTAATTTTAGAGTGTAGGGGTGGGTAGTGGTTCAGAGTGGGGTGATAAGGGTGTGTGTGTATATATATATTCACTGACAAAAACCATAGGTTATACACCATATATAGTTAGGAATTAGCATTTAAAAAACCTTATTTTACTCACACAAAACCAATGAAATTCCATATATAGTTAGTTGTACTAACTATATATCACGCACCCGCAATCCACTGCTGATGATGTCACATATTACATCATTCATGACATGGTCAGTGACATCACTGATGACATCACTGATGACATCTCAAATGACATCACTGATGACATCACTGATGACATCTCAAATGACATTACTGATGACATCACTGATAAAATCATTCATGTGATAATACGATGAACCTCTTCAGACTCTAATATAACCTTAGATACACTCAGTGTAAACACAGACTCACAGATTGTCACTCATCCATGAAGTTACACACACACCTAGACAGTCATGCAAACAATCAATCACACCTCCGTTTCCTTAACTATACAGTTAAACACACCTTACTTATTCAAACATATACTAAAACATATTTACTCACTTATACAATCCTGGATACAAGTTCACAATGATCCATACAGCCACTCACACATTCACTGGCTCTTATGCACAGTTATTTATATATGTCAACTCTCACATGTACTGTATTTTACATATGTACTTAATTTGACATGTAGCACTGAGATATCTATTCACTCACCAATACAGTCATGCACACAGTCAACCGCCCATACAGCTGTTTCCAACATGCACTTTTGAATCCATACATCTATGCACAGAGTCATACACTTCCCAGCCACCCACACACACACTCAGTCTCCCATACAAATGCTTGTGCAACCAATCAATAACCTATATAGTTACTCATATAGCTACTGATCAACACATGCAGCAGTTTACAGAACAACAGACATAATGATGCACAAATTAAGACAGTTTAGTCACTAACCCATGCACTCAGTGAGACACATTTAATCACTCACTCATACATTCAGTCATGCACCTACTAAATCCTTCGTCCAGACACTTATACATCGACTCATTCATAAATATGTAAGACATATTTTAACTTTACAGAAAAATACAGTCACTGGATTTTGTCATCAGTGATGTCATCAGTGATGTCATTTGAGATGTCATCAGTGATGTCATCAGTGATGTCACTGACCATGTCATGAATGATGTAATATGTGACATCATCAGCAGTGGATTGCGGGTGCGTGATATATAGTTAGTACAACTAACTATATATGGAATTTCATTGGTTTTGTGTGAGTAAAATAAGGTTTTTTAAATGCTAATTCCTAACTATATATGGTGTATAACCTATGGTTTTTGTCAGTGAATTTTTAAGGTTTTGTAAATGCTAATTCCTAACTATATATGGTCTATAACCTATGGTTTTTTCAGTGAATTTCATTGGTTTTTTAATAGCTAATATCAAAACCTTTACAATGTATTATTCTTTAAAAAGAAAAATATTTTTTACATGTTTTTTATACATTTTTTTTTTTATTTTTTTTTGTTTCGCTCCCAGTACGCGTACCGGTTAGCTTCCCGTTAGCTCAATCCGGAGGCGCGACCCGGTACGCGAACTGGTAAACGTTCCTTTTGCGCACCTCTCGCGTTACAAAACAACATCGTGACGCTTCGCGTCAGCATGACGTTTCGCGTTCTCGCGTAATACGTCATATTACGTGCTACGTTCGCGTACCCGGAAGCGCAGCGGTACGCGAACCGGAAGCGATCCGCGGCGCGGCGCCGACCGCGTAACGTAAACATAGCAGGTCATGTGACTCGGTAATAACACTTTTCATTGGTTCATTTCACTTTTGGTTTCCTAATGATGTAATACAAGGTCATGTGATCTAAAATGGACACTTTTCATTGGTTTAGAACTTTTGTTTTTCCCAAATGATGAAAACCCCTCCTTCTTTCATCACTCTGACTTTCATCTTGGTGAGAGAAAGACCCTTTATTGAGACTTTGAGATGGCTTCATTAGTAGCTTCAGCTGGTGCTAGCCCACCACCTCCACCAAATCCAAGAAAGAGAGGACCACCTGCAGAAGTAATTTTGCAAGAAGAGGAAGAACAGGAAGAGGAGGAAGAGGAGGAAGAGCATGAGTTTTTGCCAGAGGAGCCCAGGAGGTACAATCGAAAGGAGAATTACATCTGGCAATTCTACAGAATTCCTGAGGGGCAAAAGAAAGTGAATGCACGTTACGTGTTTTGCCGCATATGCGGTGATAGATTGTCAAGGGGCACTGATAAAAAATACAGTTATGGCAATCATACTATGCATCGGCATATGAGTAGGTGGCACCCAAATAATTATAGTGCTGCCCAGCTACGTGACGAACAACAAAATCCCCTCCCAATGGCAAGAAGATCGGTGGTTCCAGAGGTGTCGGGACCAGAGGCGAGGGAGATGATCGCAAACATCCAAATGTTGTTTGGGCACGTAAAGCAAGTGTGCGTGGAATGTGGCACTTTCATCTGCTACAGAGAAAGTAGCATCACTTTGATTTTGCGAGCAATTCAAAATCATATTAATGTTTGTACGAAACGCACCCAAAAATAAATTCTTTTTTTTTTTTTTGCTCCTGTTGAGCCCTTTATAATGGATCGTTTTTGTTTCCCCCCCCCCAAAAAAAAACCAAAAAAAATTTAAAAACGTTCAGAAAATACAAAAAAAGTAAAAAAATGTTCAAAAAATACTAAAAAAAATATAAAACAACAAAAACATAAAAAAAAAGTTCTTTTCAGAACTAACTCCCCATTATAAAAAAATTGGTAGAATATTTGGAACTCTGCCAACCTCTATTTCTCTTAGTTCGCTCCCGGAGCGCTACCCGGTACGCGTACCGGAAGCTAACCAAAAAAAATATTTTTTAAAAAAAAGAACAGTAAGTATAAGGTAAGCAAACAGACAGTTATGTTAAAAGAAAGACAGCTCTAGGGAGTAAACTAAGGATACTGTTACCTACAATCCACTGCTGATGATGTCACATATTACATCATTCATGACATGGTCAGTAACATCAACAGCAGTGGATTGTAGGTAACAGTATCCTTAGTTTACTCCCTATAGCTGTCTTTCTTTTAACATAACTGTCTATTTCCTTCCCTTATAGTTACTGTTCTTTTTTAAAAAACATTTTTTTTGATCAGTCATAAACAGTGACATTAATAGAAACAGAGAGAGTGAACAAGAGTGAAGAACTATGGTCCTCCTCAGCCACCCTCAGAAAACCAAGGGGGTCAAGATACATCTACCGTGCCCCCTTCTACCCATTCTGAACATTATTTGCCCTCCATCTTGTATCTTGATTCGACCGAAACACAAAATGGTGGACTGCCATAACGCTGCTGGTTTGCGAACCGGGCAACTTCCCAGGAAGCGGTCCAAAAAAAAAAAAGTTGGGAAAGTAATTCACAGACACTAAGAGTAATAGAGATGGAGTGAGTGAACAAGACTGAGGAACTATGAGAACAGAGGGACTGAGAAAAAGAGTGGAAGGAGTTGAGTAAATAGGTAATAGAGAAAGGAATGAGGAAAGTAGCAAAGGCAGGAAACTGAGGATTAAAGAAGTGAAGCAGTGGATCTAATAGTAGGTGAATGTGATAGAAATGTAACGAAAAGAGTACAACTATTTACCTTGTAATTGCCGTTAAATTAATCACATTTTATTTCTATACTTTCAATCTGTGAAAGAGAGAACCAACATTTGAAAAAAATTAAAATATGTATTTAAAAATTACAAAAGACAAGGGAAAATATTGAAGGACAAATAGTTTTTCAACAACTTTGACACTGACAGAAGCTTCTGCTTCTCCAGGTCCTCTACACAATCCTAAAGATATACATTTTAAACTAACAGTATCTTGATGCAGATGAAGTGAGGCCTATCTTAAAACATGGTGCATCTTTTGCATTGCTCTTGTTTCAGAAAAGTGTCGCTTCAGTATGCCAATAACATGTCTCCTATCCAGAGATTTGTTTGAGGTGAGGCCTACTCAGAGTTCAAGATGAGATTTACACTTGTTGAAGTGTACAGAGGAGATAATATCTGTGAAAGTCTACTAATGAAGTGAGTCATGTCCACTGCACTCTTCAACAAAGTAGAAACCTCCTATGTTTCCGTGGACAGACCTAAACTTGATCTGCACAATGTGATTCGTAATGATAGGAAACACAGGTGATGTAATTGAAATATGTGCAATTTATTTTGCTCATTTCACAATCACATCACTTGTGTTTCCTTTGCTTAGGTATCTCATTGTGCAGATGTAGTCCAGCATATGAAAGAATACGTAGAAGTGCAGCACTGCATACAATAAATTTAACACTTACAGAAAACTCACCTTCTCCATGTCTCCTACACAGTTCTACATATACATCATAAATGCAAACAGTACAGAATTAATTATACATGTTAAATGGTTTATTTTTGCTGTTCTCAGAATGTATCAAAATTCACTAAAAACAGTGACTTGAAGGTATTCATCATGTAACAGCGGGGAAAAAAAAACACAATCAAAATGATTGTGTTTAAAAAACCCATACAACATCAGAAATTAAAATTCAGAACTCCTTAAAGTTAACTTACTTTCCATGACGTCCAAGGATGTCCTATGAACAGCTTACACTCTTTTGTGCTGTTATTACTTTCAGCCTGCCACTTTCTGAAAGAAAACCTCCATCGTTTTTAAAAACACGTTACATGCAATAAATGACTTCTTGCTCTCTACCACTATTTTCCACAAGGCCAAATCTAGTCAGAGATATTTATAACTCTTGGATTTCTTGTAAGCCAATCCCATCATTTGGCATTTCCGCAACTTTCAGAATTAAAATGTTGAAGATCATTTTCACAATCCTGGAATAGTAATATCTTCCCCTTCTTGCTCAGTCATGTTCTACATTTCCTATGACACTGATACTGCTTAATATGAAGCAGACTTACACTACCTCTATGAGTACTACAATTATTTAATTCTCTACATCACTTTTAATCACAAAGCAATGTAAAACAGTAGACAGCATTGCAGACTTACATTCCCTCTACTCCATGTTTTGATTGGCTGCTTCAATTAGCTTATGAAAAGAAACAGTTTTTCTGAACTCATTTAAAGTGCACATACATCTCCATGATGTCCAATCCTATGATTAGAAGTTATGTCTCTGAACTACACTTATCCTCAAGGCCAAATTGTGTAGGAGCCATTAGAACTTCTTGAAATTCCACAGATCATATCCCGAGATTATTTTCCTAAAATGTTGGTTTTAAAAACACCAGGTAAGAGTTTTTAAGGTCATACGGCAATTTTTTTTGAAAATTAAAACAGAATCATTGCAGAATGACCAGCCATTTCTAGACTTTAAATAAGCTGTGTAATGTCCTGATGATATTGAAGGGCCGTCATGATATATAATTGCTGTAGTTACAAAAGTCCTTCCTGATATTGACAACTGCGAAGCTACAAAATTTTTTATTAAAGTTGTCAATTTTGTTCCATCAGGCCTACATCGTTGGAACATTAAAATGACGTACTGGCCATATGTTCGTATAAATAATGTGGACATCATTTCAGATTTACATTGGCTACACTCCATGTTGTGATTAGCAGCTTTTACTAGCTTATTAAAGGAGACTGATTTACTGTCTGGCAAAGTTAAATATATAAATCTTTCTGAGTCTACACTAGTAGTACTTGATACCATACAGTTCTCGCAGTCATGCTGCCATTGATAAGAAAGCCCAAACAGCTGATCTACATCTACACCTTCAGCATGTAATACATCAAGCATATACATTAAAAACTCCTGACAATCTTGCTGAATATTTTGAGAGAATTGTGTTTGGCCTGAACATCTATCTAACAGATTTCTAATTTCAGACACACTTTCTATGTTTCTTCTATCAGTGGTACATTTCTCTAACACAGAATTTAACAAACTGCAAAATC
The DNA here is from genome assembly GCF_964261635.1 of Lissotriton helveticus. Lineage (NCBI taxonomy): Eukaryota > Metazoa > Chordata > Amphibia > Caudata > Salamandridae > Lissotriton > Lissotriton helveticus. The sequence goes on from NC_136067.1 coordinate 412,463,952, forward strand.
TTTGATCAGAATTGACCACAATCTCTTCTTTTACATTTTTTAGAAAAAACAAAACATTAATTACTACATTAGCATAGCAGTTGACACCAGAACTGTTTTCAAACTGAAAACCAACAACATCTTCAACAGAATCCTCTTTGTTTCTGCTTGTAATTTTAGGTTCATTCACTTTTTGTCTTTTTGCTACAACCTCCCCAGTATTGTTCTCATTTCTTCGTTTCCGGCCTACCAGACGTTTCTCAAACAAAGGAAACTGAGGCAAATGTGGCGCATACTCTCTTCTTAACCTATTGTATTCCTTAACACAATCTAGATCTGCACAAATGTTTCTGACATCACACTCAATCAAGTACAATCCCGATAAAGTTCTAACTCGTGACAATGCCACATATGCCATACCCTCCTTGAACACAGAACTGCCAATATTCACCAATGCAGTGTCTACACTTAAACCTTGCGATTTATGAATTGTCACCGCATATGCCAAGCAAACAGGGAACTGCTTACGGCGAACATATAAGTCTTTTACAAGCAAAAATCTAGCAGAACAACGAGCAATTAGCTGTACTTCCTCAATGCCATCAAATTTAATTTTTAAAAATTCAATTCCATCTCTATTTCTGTATTTCACAAAATCAACAACATTACCCATTGATCCATTTACCAGACCTCTTTCAACATGTAAATTCCTTCTTAAAATTATACGGCAGTTCAAGCACACATTCAGAGTCTTTTCAAAACCTGCAGTTTTAGATATACTCTTCTCTAATGAATCCAATTTTGTTTTCAGATTCTCAGACAAAATAATTGTTGATCCCATATGCTCTACTCTATCAATAGCTTCCACTTTCACAATCTCTTGCTTTTCTAAATGCAACATTTTGTTGTTAAATTTGGCACATTCTGCAAGAGTTGGCATCAAACATATTCCAGATTTCTTATCAGTAATTTTCTGAAAAATATTCTCAGGCACAACATCTTGTTCTGGATATAAATTTGACAGTAATCGTGCATGTAAAGCTTCTTTCCCATGCTCGGTCACTTTTCCAATTCTAACATCTTGTAGAATAGTCTTGTAAACTTCATCCTTTGCCTGACGCATATTTTCATGCAGTTCAGCATAATTGAAGTTTAACCATATATTGACGTTGCCAATGCTGCCTAGGCACTTCCTGGTATCTTCATGCGTGAGCATTTTGAACACAGGTTGCCCTTTCACTGGTGTCAGCTGCAGAAGATCTCCGAAAACAATGATGTGTTTGCCACCAAATAACACATCATACTCTGTTTTGAGAACTTCTTGCATCCTCAAATGCACAAAGGCAAGCATGACATTGGAAACCATGCTTACTTCGTCAATGATAAGAAGTTTCATTTTCCTCAAGATTCTTGAAACTTCAAAACAAGCATCTCCAGATAGCTTGTGATATTCTAATTTGTTGTCATGCTCCACTGGCAGCATCAGTAAACGATGTAAAGTAATCCCTTTAATATTATGTGCTGCCAGTCCAGTTGGAGCAGTGACAACACAAGACAGCGATGACTCTGTCCTTTCCTGCAAATAGCATGAAATTGCTTTAATGAGGAAACTTTTTCCAGTTCCCGCTTCTCCACTCACGTACAGTCGGACAGGCTTCAACGACGTACATGAGCACTCTTTCTTATCATGACTTAATCCATGATCAATTTGCATGGTAACTTCGTCATATATTTTCCTCTGCTCAACGTTGAGTTGCCTTTCCAACTCTTCTAAGTTAACCGCATCCTCTTGAGCATGTGCCATGGCTCTTTCCACCTCATTCATAGCAGTGGCAGCTTCATTTTCAATAAGAGGTCCTCCTAGTGGATCCTGACTCAATGAAGCAGAACTCTGACTGTCCTGAGAACTGTCTCTGGCAATCTCGGCTGCAATCGTTGCTTCCTGCTCAATTTCCGCATTCAACATTTCTACATATTTGGGAAAAGCAGGACATTCTATGGTCTCCTTGGCGGCATTGAAAGAGTCTTCGTAACAGAGGAAATCTCCAAGCAGTTCCTCTTCTGCACGCCAAGGCTTGAAAAGTTGCAAAAGTGCTAAATAGAAAAACTCCTTTTTTTCAGGAGATTCGCCACTCAATTTTCGATGGTTTATCAAGTGGCATTTTCTTTGCTTGACCAGACATCCCTCACTTCCTATTACAGCATACACTCCTTTCTCAGTATCTTCTTTGATGTTCCTCTTGAACATGTAATTTTGCAGAACCTCATACAGACAAACATTCTCTAGGTGACTGCTTCGATTTGGATAATATGTATCCAACATGTTTGTCTTCAAAATGTCGGTACTGTTTGGCTCCTTTTCCGCCAAATACTCAATTTCCCGCACAGGTTTGAGAACTCGATTACGCGTTGCAGCAAGACCAAGACTCGCCCAAACGATACTCCTGGACTTGGCATAGAGACTTGCTGAAGACAACCGGTCAGAACATTCGTACGCTCCGATTTCTCGATGCGACAACATCTTCAGACTGAAACTGTACAACTTCTTGCTGAGGCTCTTTTCATGGGAAATGTCCTCCCACATATCCTTCAATTCTGTCTTCTCTTTTTTGGTGATGTAAGACGTCACATACCGAGCCACAGCCATACAGTTATCAGCCACAAACTGTATATCCATGTTAGCATTCCACATGGACAAAATCACCGGGTTGTAGTCGTTGATGTACTTGGACTCTTCGTTCCTCTTCAAATTGTAAGTGTTTTTAGGTGATTTCTTCATCACATTATGTCGCAGCGAAGACATCAAACTGTTTACTCTTCCTTTAGAAATCACCGGTCGTGGAAAGCCGAAACGACATTTGGTGTAGAACTTGTCTTTGTTTCGGAATTTACGACGGCAGTACTTTCCACATCGATGGCTTTGGAAACGCAGAACTTTTTCTCTTAGGCTTTTCTTCTCCTTTGCGTTTGGAACAGCACACGTAGAATACTGTTGGATGAAACTCATCACTGAGTCTTCTGGATCCGTTCCAAATTTAGGTGCATCCTTGATCCACAGCAACATATGTATATGAGGAGCACCTCTTGCTTGGTACTCCTTTCTCCAGAAGAAATCCAACACCTCTCCAAGAGGTGGATTCTTCTTATTCATGATGAAAGACATCATAGCTTCAAATCTATGATTGAAGTACCTACATACATTGACTGGATCCAAAGAGCACAGTTCTCCGGGTGTCTTGAATTCGATGTTTTCTACGTTAGCATTTGCCTCTCGTAGAAATTGAAGTAAGTCTTCCCAGCCATACTCGGCACAACTCAGAGTGAGGAACCATGTGGGAGTACCTAAGTTCCTCAGCATACATTTTAAATCACCATGACGACGGTACCAGTACTCATTAGTACCACGCTGACACGCCATGAGATTAATCAGGTGAGAATCCAAAATACTATCTTGGACATTCACTTTATCCATAAAATCACTTGCCGAGATGTTTTGCATGTGTATACCACTTTTCAAGATGTGGTTCACTGCATATGACAGTCCAGACAGATCGCTTTCAAACAGGAGATGAAACAAATAAGGAATGCATTGTCGAAACCTAGCATCTCCTGCATACAATCGCAAAGTCCGGTATTCAGAAGCAGGAATTTGATGAGGTCGCTCATCATATCTTCCTCCCTGACCTGTTGGAAAAAGCTGTGGGAAACACCGAGCTTCCAAACTTTCCTCCCAAACACTAATGGGACTCCCTTTGGCTTGTTTCATTTGAAACAACTCAATAGCATTCCCCATGACTTCCTTTGAATGCAAAGGATGAACACTATAATGTTCATATATTTCCTCACTAGTAGAGGGTTCTACTTTCTCAATTTGACCAGCACACAAATCGCTATCCTCTTCCTCACTTACTTCCTCTTCTGCAACATATACATTCTTATAGTATTTATTATTTTTTTTCAAATACAATGTTGCCTTTTTAACTTTCCTAACATCTACTAAATCTTGCCATATTTTCTTATTCTTTGTCGGAACCCCATTAACTAAGATAACCAGAGGTTCCTCTTCCACTTTTTCTACTCCAATTGTGTTAATGTTTTTCTTGAAATCTAGAGGCAAATAAACAACTCTTCCCTTTAATCCTCTCTGTAAATCTGATGGAGGCAATTTCCCTGTCTTTGGCTCCATTCTTACAATAGCCTGAAAGGGATGGATACTTTGAATCAAAATAGATTCATAAGTATTTAAGTCCTTCAATTCAGAAGGAATCTCAACCAATTCCAGATTATTATGAACTGCTCTAGCAGGCATCTGGTTTTGTTTTAATTTGTTACAACAATAAGTACACACACGTTGATCCAATCCCAAATCAAAACAATTTTCTACCATCAAGTATGTTGCAAAATCCTTCCATTCACTATTATTTTCCCTTTCACTTTTTGCATATAAATCCACTAACTTAGTCTGATTCTTATAATAAGTGCGTCTACAACACACACAAGTGAAATTAGGCCTCTCACTTGATTTCATGTCAAACGTCGCAATTTCCCTCTGGAAATTATCTGTACTGGAAACATGTACACTATCTTCCAAATGACCCTCTACTTCTTGCTCAATTTCAACATTCTCCTCTTTACTTCCAAAGTAACAAAACTCAATTTCTTCACATATATTCTTCACATCTATTTCAGAACCATGCAAAAGAGCAGCGCATAATTGTTTCAGCATAATTGCTGGACTCTTAGCATAATACAACAGTCTAACTAACTTCCTCACTTTGTTATGATGCACTGCTAGCATCCTGAAATGATGAAAAACACTCTGGCATACTCTCCTGGAAAGACAAGCCAGTGAATGACCATGCAAACCTGTCACTTCTCTCACTCTGCAAGGATCTAATTCTTGCAACAACCTTATTTTCTGCTTCAAACTTTTCTTGTTAAATGTCCGTACAAAATCACAAAGCAAATTGATGGAATCCTGTCGCACACTGCAAATACTACTACACTTCCAGGTGTACACAGGACCCTTAGCACGTCTTCCTAAAACCTCATTACCTAACAACTCTTCTGCCTCTGTTGTCACAAGTTTTTCTTTTTCAACTGGACAACCATCTTTCACTTCATAAGCACGACCACTGATGTCAACTGCATGCACCAAATCATTATCCTGGAAATAACTCTCTTCATTAAAAAATGCCTCACAGCTTGAACTATGTATCCATTCTCCAGAAAAAACTTCACAAAAATTACTACGATTAACTATTCTCTTCCATCTACTATTTCTTTTGAAATCAAAAATTGCCTTGTTTAGCTTCCTAATTCTATTGATTATCAAAATAAATAACTTACGTTTAATTTCAAAAGCCTGATCAATAACTTTCTCAACTTTTTTTTTTCTCCTATAAAAAACTAATTTCTGTTGACCTTTCTTAATATTTTTTAACAAATTGCCAATTATCCTGTTACGGAACATTCGTTTACGAATCTCCCTAAACTGTTGTTTCCTTCTACTATCATACACAGATTTATCTCTTGCTCTAGCAGTAACATTTTCATTTGTCCTTTTCTTTCCATTTGATTTACTTCTCATGTTATGGATTGAAACATTTTCTGTACTAATATTTTTTTTATTAGAAATATTTCTTATGAAATATTTAGAGCTCTTACCCGGTGCTTTCTTCATGGCTTGAGAAATCTTTTTGTTAGAGGACTGCTGCGTTTTTTTTTTCTCCTGCTGTCTTTGACGTTTTGCAGCCTTTATCTCTCTTATTTTTGTAGGCATATTCAAATCTTGAAATGATCTGCAGTTGAATCTGAGGAAAAATATAATAAAAAATGTTATTAAACATTATTATCAAACAGTAAATCAGTAATAGTGATCAAAAACATAACACACTACTTGACATTTTAATTTGAAGATTTTTTAGTCATTGCCATTTTTACAATACAGAAATACCAGAAAAGAAATGACATTTATATTTATGTTACCTATGCTATTTTATATGTGAATCTGATCTAATTTTATGAGCATATTTTAATATTTTATTGAAGACACTACACATAACCTGTTTTTGAAGGTGTCTTTATTTTTAAATTAAACGGTTTACCTTTTTACTTTTTATTGATTATAAATTTTAAAAATAAATGTTTATAATTCCAAAGGCTCAAGCAGGTCAGCTTCCCATCCTATATCATATAATTCGGACAAATCTGCATCCTCATCACGCTCTTCTTCATCCTCAGGATTTAAATCATCCAATGGATCAACATCCACTGATGTTTCAATTACAAGTTCAATGATGAGGTCAAAATCAACTGATTGCAGATTGTCGCTCATGTTGAGGTTGTCTTTATCTTTAAAGAAAGATAACAACAATGAGATGTTGCAGAGTAAGAGACAAATCTCACAGATTATAATAGTAAAATTATTTAACAAGAGTAACATTTTGCAGCTATTATTTAGCCATGTCCAGCGATGCTGAGCAGGTGAAGCCTATGTCTAATTTTTCACTGAACAGGACTCATCTGTTCTTAACCTTGGATAAGCCTCAACGACTCTGTGTCCCCTGCACATACTCAAATGTTAAAGTGCAGATTTATATTAAATGGCACATCCCCAGGCATGCACCAGTTAATGTGCACCACTGCTTTACCACCCATGGTGTGCCGCATTTACAATCAGATAGGAGAAAGCTGCTTCAAAACCCTGCGCCTGCTTGAAGCTGGCATAGGTCTTGACGCAGCATTGTATAGATGGGGCACCCCTGAGCCTTGCTGGAGCTGCATCGCACTTACGATACAACTCCAGCAATGCGCCACCTTTACGGCACAGATGCGTCACGCATCTGTGCCGTTTTTGCCCCATGCTGCGCCGCATTGTAAATGCAGCACAACATGGGTGGCGGAACAGTGGCGCAGGATGACTGTCACATCCCTGGTGATGCGCCACTCATCATAAATCTATCCCTAAGCTTCTTATCTTGTTACAGATGAACTGCAATATGTATCATCAAAATATTTTACATATTATAAATAGCAAATTTTAAGGAATAAATAGCGATTCTTTACTATTCCTAATTTGCAATGAGCAAATTGCTAATTGCAAATTACCCATTCATTTCCATAGGCTAGGAGGCTCATAGGAATTAATGTTGCAAGTTGTGATTAGCAATTAGCTCATCACAAAATAGGATTTTTTTCAAGCGTGCAGGGGTATCTCAAGAACACCCTGCTGCACCCCTGAAAAAGAAATTTGGGAGCACATGGCACACCTACATGCCCTAATGGCATGTATGGGCGTCATATGGGACCTTTTTTTTTTAAAAAAAAAAAATGCTTTTTGAAAAGAATTCGCAAATTACCACAAACTAGAAGTTGGTGGTAGTTTCCAAATCCTTAATATCATTTTTTACATATTTTTTTTTGATACATTGCATTTAAGGAATCACAAATTTTGAATTATTGACATTTTAAGTAATTTCCACATGTGCAGTGTTTTCAAAATATAATTTGAAAATCGTTTTTGGGGAAAAGTAATGGTTTGCAAATTTATGACAAGGACATAATGGTGTATGCTTCTCTATAAGGCATTTCAGTATCTCTAATGTCATTTTTCCCATATTACATTATAAGACCTTTCCCCATGAAGCACATTCCTTGTAAATATGCTCCCACCTGTGCATTGCAAATTTAGATTTTGACTGTTTCAGACACATAGCCATGTTGAAAGTGACCCAAAAAAATTGCAAACGTTTTAAAAAAAACATTCATGTGTCTTAATGACATTTTAAGTCATTTCCCCATGGACAATGTTTTCTAAGTGGCACAAAAGAGGTATACACCTATCATAAATCTGTCCCTAGCATTATAAATGATTAAATCAGGATGACAATAAGATGTGGCCTATCCAGAGGTTTGTTTAAGGTGAGGCCTACTCAGGATTGCAGATTAAAGTTACGCTTGATGAAGAATACAGAGGAGATAATTTATTGTAAAGGCCTACCAATGAAGTAAGTGATTTCTACTTCATTGCACCAGTCATCATAAATGTATCCATAAGCTTCTTATCTTGTTAGACATCAACCGCCATATGTATCATATAACTATTTTGCATTTCCAAAAAAGCGAATTTTAAGGAATAAATAGCGATTCTTTACCATTCCAAATTTGTTTGAGAAAATTGCTAATTGCAAATTACCCATTCATTTCCATGGGCTAGGAGGCTCATATAAATGAAGGTGCAATTTGCGATTAACAATTTGCTCATCACAAATTAGGAATTTATTCCAAAGGTGCAGGGGTGTCTCAAGAACACCCTGCTGCAACCCTGAAAAAGAAATTTGGGGGCATATGGCGAACATAAATTTTAACAACATTCCTTTACCTCAAAAACGATTTTCAAATCATAACTTCAAAACACTACACATGGGAAAATTACTTAAATTGTCCTTAAGACACATAAAAGCGTTTTTTGATTGGCTTTCCTGCATGGTAGGGTCACTTTTAACATGGCTATGTAACATAAACATTCAAAATCAAAATTTTCCATGTACAGGTGGGAGCATATTTACAAGCAATTTGCGCCACAAAGAAAGGTCTGACATTAAAATGGGAAAAATAACATCAGGGACAGTCAATTGCCTTATAAAGAACCATACACCATTATGTCCTTCTCATGAATTTAAAAACAATTCCTTTTTCCCAAAAACGATTTTCAAATCATAATTTCAAAAAACTGCACATGAGAAAATGACTTAAAATGTCATTGAAACACATGAAAGCGTTTTTTGATTGGCTTTCCTGCATGGTTGGTTCACTTTTATCATGGCTATGTAACACAAACATTGATAATTAAAATTTTCATGCACATGTAAGAGCATATTTACAAGCAATTTGCGCCACAGAGAAAGGTCTTACACTAAAATGAGAAAAATAACATCAAGGACAGTCAATTGCCTTATAAAGAACCATACACCATTATATCCTTGTCATGAATTTAAAAACAATTCCTTTTCCACAAAAACGATTTTCAAATCATAATTTCTAAACACTGCACATCAGAAAATGACTTAAAATGTCATTAAAACACATGAAATCATTTTTTGATTGGCTTTCCAGCATGGTTGCGTCACTTTTAACATGGCTATGTAACACAAACATTCAAAATCAAAATTTTCCATGCACATGTGAGAGCATATTTACAAGCAATTTGCGCCACATAAATCATAATTTTCTCCTTAAAGCACACTATTCTCTATCTAAAGTAAAGAAATATTTTCTCACCTTAGCAAATACTTTGAGTTTGAAAACAGTCTAAGAAACACACCAATTTGTCTTCAGCAGAGCAAAAGGTATGCACTCCAGAGTCTGCAGCTATCAAAAGCACAGAAATGGTGTAATTCTTCACACATATTTCTCATGTCACCCAATCAAAACTCTTCCCTCACTTTTTTTCAAATGAAAACCCTTCCCCCTCTGCCCTTTCTGCCTATTTTCCATAGCAACCACCTCTTGGAGAAACTCTGGTGTTTGCAAATTCACACAACAATGTTGCAATTGAACTCTGAACTCTCAGTGCACCTGCATATCCAGTGCTTTCTTTCATTTAATGATTTTTTATTGACCACTCAAAATACATCTTTCAAACAACACATCTGTACACCCTAACTTTCTGTTTTCATCAATCAAAATCCACCAATCACTGTTACTACTTCATGAACACAGAAACTCCACAGTTTTTTTCATTTCAAACTCACATTTTTTCAACTGCCATTTCATTGCCACACTTCATCTGACTGCAGGAGAACCTTCTCTCACCATGTTTTCTGTCTGGATTGTTGGTCATAGTTATATTCACTGGGCTCAAAGGTACGTTGAAAGCAGGAATTTACCTAACCTCAATTTACAAGATGTGGAAATTAAGTGGTTTGGCCACAGAGGATTAAAATGTCACCAATTGATACCATTGGTGAAAACCTTTATGCATTTGCCAAAACCTGACCTGTTAATTGTGCACTGTGGAGGTAATGACTTGGGCACTTTGACTGGTGTAGGTCTGGAAATGCTTTTAAAGGACACCTTTGAGCAATTAATGGCACTTTTTCCTCAGACTGCCTTGGTATATTCAAATATATGCCAAAGACAGAAATGGAGGTGGTCAAACCAATTTTGTCCACAAATTGAGAAGTCGAGGAAGCATGTAAACAAATCTGTTTCAGCTTACATGAGAGACCATGGAATGGGCTCCCTGTACAACAATAACTTGCGTTACTACATGCAAGATATCTACAGAGGAGATGGAGTTCACTTCTCAGATGAGGGCAACAGAGTTTTCACTCTGAATTTAAAAATGTGCATTGGTACCTACTTATAAGTACCAAAATGTACCATAAACCCAAAAGCTCTTCTCAGAGCTACCCTACATCTAATCACTCACAATTATTATTTTACTCTAACTTTTTTCACTAATTTTCAACAAAGTACACTCCCTGGGGCGCTACCCGGTACGCGTACCGGGAGCTAACCTCGCGAAATTTTTTAAAAAAATGTTTTTTTTTCGCACATATAAACCTCCTCAGCCACCCTCAGAAAACCTAGGGGGTCAAGATAAGTCTACCGTGCCCCCTTCTACCCATTCTGAACATTATTTGCCCTCCATCTTGTATCTTAATTCGACCGAAACACAAAATGGTGGACTCCCGGAACGCTTAAGGTACGCGAACCGGGGCGCTCAACGGTTCGCGTACCGGGTCGCTCCCTGGGAAAAAAAGGTGGGAAAGTAGTTCACAGAAAAGCCACTGGAGACAATTTCACCAAATATAGATTAGCTCAAACTACATACCAATCCCTACCATTTTCACAAATTTGATTGGAATTCCATTTAGCCATTTAGCCTGTAGACCTCTCTAAATACCGTGAGGTAAATTACTTCACAAAACACATCTGAAATGTTGGAATTGACAACCAATTAAAATGTTACTTTCATTTTCTACTTTTTTTACCTCACATTTGATTGGTTATGTACCCGAATATATATAAAGGAAGAGAAGGAAACACAGCCATTTTGACTACTACTTCCTGGTGTACATTTCAATAGGATTTTCATTAATAACTTCAACTTCTTTTTAAAGGTAAGTTGTTATTTTTAAAACTGAAGTATATTGTGCACTTTAAGTTAATATGGCAAACTTTTTCTGTTAGTTATATACTATCCCTCTGTAGTACTTATAAATTTAGATACACTTTTTTATATTCCTACTTCCACTCTGATACTATACACTGCCCAAAGATAAATTCTCTGTTAAAAACTGCCTATCTAAAATTAATCCCAACAGTGCCCTACCTCTACTAATATATATTTTTTTATGCAAATTTCAGGAAAAATGGAAAGTGAACAAAACATTTCATTTGAAATTGTCCTTCCAGAGTCCAACACAGAAATCATTGATCCAAATGAGATTGAATTTATGGATGAAACTTGGGACCAAGAACTACTGCAATGTGTACAAGCAGTAGATAACCTCCTTGCAAATGAGGACATTTTACAACCTCAGAGACTACAATCTATATTCCATGATTATTATGAAATTTCTGACAATGAAATGTTAGAAAGTTTAATAAATTATGAAACACAATAAAAAAAGCTTAAAAAAAAAAAATAAAAAATAATCAACAAAACCAACAATCAATTAACATACAGCATTTGAAAAGTCTATCATTCATTTTTCATTGTGATACGCTCCCCAGAACGCTTCCCGGTTCGCGTACCGGGCGCTAACCACGAAAAAAAACAAAAAAATATTTTTTTTTTTTGCTTAGCGGGGCCCCTTTAAAGCCTCCACATCAAACCTAGGGGGTCAGGGAGGATCTACTATGCCCCCTTATGGTCATTTCCCCCTTTGTTTTGTCCTCCTCTTGTCACTCGATCCTACCGAGAGACAAGATGGCGGCCGCTCCGGACTGTTTAGAATGTTGACAGACACCGGAGAGCCAATCAACTTCGCTACGCGAAGTTCCGTTACGCGTCAAGTACGCGTACCGGGGCGCTGCCTGGTCCGCGCTTACAGATATATATCTTTTTTTGAACGTTATTTTCTCAAAATCCACTGCAGCACATATATTGAGACCTACAAAAGGCACATCGGGCTACCAGTCCCTACAATTTTGCCAAGTTTCGTGCAAATCCATTCAGCCGTTCGGGCTAAAAGTGAGGCTAACCGCCCTATGGAAAACTCAATGTTAAAAACACGTTTTGGGACCCCCCTTTTTTCTCGGCCCCCCCTGGACCAACTCCCCCCAAATTTCCAGTGGCTGCTCAGAAACAAAATGTTCCATTTTGCTGAAAATTTCAGCCAATTCCGTCCACAAACGCCAAAGTTATTAGACATAGAATTTTCAAAAAACCCATAGAGAAAAAATCCTAACTATATATACCTACTGGCGACCGCCAGTAGGTAATATATATATATATATATATATATATATATATATATATATATCTACGAACACAGCAGCCACGGCAGATCGGCAATTCTGGCAACACACAACGCATTTAGGGACTCACTCCCTTTCTCATGAGTTTGAAAGGGAGAGAGTCCCAAAACGGGTTGAGTGTTAAACAGCGATGTTGACTGATTTGTTGAGGCTTGCCTGCCTCGCCGTGGACCGCCGTCATAAATGGCGAACTACCTGCTGGCGGTCACCAGCAGGTATTTATAGTTAGGACCAAGTTTCCATACGAAGAGCAGTTTTTGTTTTGCTTATAAATTTGGCGTCGTTTGAGGCATCATAATGACATTTTCCAAACTCATTTATTGTTCATATCAGCTCCTAAGTTGAAAGTTTGGGGGTGATTCGTCAAGGGGGGGCTGAAGTAAAAGGGGGTCCCAAAATGTGGTTTCTCCATGTTAATTTCCTTAGGAAACTTTAGACAAGGCTACAGGTCGAACGGGTGAACGGACTTGCCCCATATTTGGCAGGGAGAAGGGTCGTGGTCTAGAACTCAAGCTTTTGTTTATTTGGTGTAAATTAGTTCAGTAGTTTTGGAGAAATATCAACATTTACAGATATCGATATTTGGGAATTCTGCAATCTGATTGGCTGAGGCATTTCGAGCACGAGCTTGCTGCTTATTGGTTGTGAGCGCTGCTAGCGGTTGAAACTAGGAAGTGTTGGCCGTTTTGTGATTCTGTTGAAGCAAGTAAGGGGAAAAAAGAGTGAAAAAAGTGGGAAAGCGGAGGGTAGGAGCACTGTAACTTCTGCGGGGTGTTCAGGGTGTGCTACACAGGGGGTGAAAAGCGAATAATTCACCCTTACCTGTGTGAAAGTGGTGGGCTATGGAAATTAGGTGAGGTATTGCCTAGAATCTGATGCTGCTAAGGTGAGCTGGTGCGGGACTCGGGGATTAAAGGGTGAGCCTAAATTGGGTGTCTTATGATGCGAAGTCATGTACTGTGGCCGCTGCACTACACCTGTGGAAGTAGTGTCAGCATGTCTTTATATAGACTAAGACAAACTATTGACCCGTACTGGTCTGAAAGTCCTGGGGTACCGAAGATATGTGAGGTATTGTCTAGAGTCTCATGCTGCTAAGCTGAGCTGCTGCCTGACTCAGGGATGAAAGTGGAGCCCAAACTGTGTGTCATATGCAGTGAAGTCATGTGCTTTGGCCGATGTGCCACATCGGTCCAAGTAGTGTAAGCATATACTTATACCTACTCGGAGGAACTTTTGTTTTGAACATTGTAACTTGTGTATGGTGCTTAGGGGGTGTTATTCAGGGAGTGCGAAGGTAAATTTGCATGTATCAAATCAATTCAGTATTTGTAAAGTGCAAACTACTCACTCCTATGGGTCTGATGGTGCTAGGGCGTTAGCTGAGCTGCGGACGGACTCGGGGTAAAGTTGCTGAACTACTGACCCATACCGGTCTGAAAGTGCTGGGTACAGAAATTAAGTGAGGTATTGCCTAGAGTGTCATGCTGCTAAATTGAGCTGCTGCTGGACTCGGGGATGAAACCGTGAGACCAAACTTTGTGTGCTATGCTGAGAAGTCATGTGCTCTGGGTGCTGTGCCACACCTGTCCGACTTGTATATGGTGCTTAGGTGGTGTTGTATAGGGAGAGCGAAGGTAAATCAATACAGTATTTCTAAAGCGCAAACTACTCCCCCCTATGGGTGAGTAGAGCCGGTGATCAAAGGGAGAGCTCTGTGCTGCAAAGTAAGATGGTCTGGCCGCTGTGCCACAGCTGTGTGGAGGATACATTTTGGCGAGGGTCCGGGAGTTGCCGTTACCTGGCCCTAACACAACAGGCCTAAGTTGTAAGTTATAGGGTGGCTCTAAAAAGAGCCCTGTGTTCATTAGTTGAAGCTACATATAAGTGCGGATGCAAAGCTTCAAGTTATTCAGGAAAACTCAATTTCCCTGCTCTGTGAAGTGTACTCCATCACTTCTGTAGATATCAGCCATATCAAAACGTATGTTGTTGTTGTAGATGGACCCCATTTTGTGGTCTCTGAGGTATGCAGACACAGCTTTGTTGACTTTCTTCCTAGATTTTCCAATCTGAGGACAACATTTTTTTGCCATTTCCACTTCTGTCTTTGGCATATATTGGAATATACAAAGACAGTTTGAGGCAAAAGTAACATCAATTGTCCAAAGGTGTCTTTCATAAGCATTTCCAAACCTACCCCAGTCAATGTGCCTGGGTCATTTCCACCACAGTGCACAATCATGAGGTCAGGGTGTTGGAGATGCAAACAGGTTTTAACCAACGACAACAATTGGTGCCACTTCAATCCTCTCTGTGCAAACCATTTAATATCCACATTTTGTAAACCTAGGTCTAAGTCAATACGTCTCTAATCTGCATAACTCTTACACCAGAAAATATAGCTATGTCCTACGATTCACAATAGCATTTTGAAGGTATGACTGGAAGGTATGGGAAGATGTCTGTAGCTCAAGCAGTTTGTTCGTTGAATAAGAAATATGTTTAAAGATGGGAAACTACTTTTTTTTGCCATACAAAATGATACCTGATTGGGAGATGAAAAGCATTGATTTTTAAAAGTATGGTGCACGTTCATTTTGTGGAAAAGCTTTTTTGTGATTGGTTAAGAAAAAGCAGTTTCAACTTGGAGTATATATTATTGGATAAAATTTGCTCAACTCAACCACATCTGCTACTTGCATTTGGAAGGCACAGTTCAAACTTAAAATAATCGTGAACTTTTAACCTGTTAGTGCTGTTAAAAGTTTGAGAGAATGTTGCAAAAAAATATCGTTAATGTTAAAAAAAATGAACTTTTAACCCGCACCTGTTGTAGAATGTTCTAGAAAGTGTGTTGATAGAATACGTTGCACTGCTGACTTCTATGTGTCGTTGAATATGAAAAAAACTTTTTTATGGAACATTAAAAAGATTCTAATAGAGAGAAGTTTTGAAACATAAAAGAATCAAGGACGTATTTTAATTTGTTCTTTACATGTATTTATGTGTGAAGGAACAAAATTATAAAAACAACAGCACCAAGAAGAGGAAGAAGCAGGGAGTGGGGGGACGGGGGAGATGGGCAAAATGGCACACATGCACAATCAAGTACAGCACAAGTATAGACAAACAATGGCCAAAATGAAACACACCGGCAAGGAGCATAAGTCACACAACCCGCCAACATCACACCACTGAACGAGCTGAAAACCACGCTGCATTCTTACAGGATGTGTACAAAGGCCGATCATGGGTGTCGTGGGATGTCTGTGCCCGTGGTCATCATGGATGAGATGCCCAGCCCGTGGCACATGGGTGGATTCACTGTGTGTTACGTTGCCAAACAGCTGTTCCTCCTTCCACAAGCCCCCACACTTTAGTACGGTGTGCTGTTGTATCCCGTACACTCGTACGGCACAGTATTGTAATGCCTATTCAAGCATGTTCTGTGGCAGTCCAACTACACCATGAGAGTGCCGTTTGGTGGTGGTGCATGCCACTTTACAATATCATCTGTTGCGGTCCTTGTGGCAGGACTCACCAGAACACAGACACACACTTACCGCACTTCCTGCACACGGAAATGTCTGAGACACCCCATTTCCCTTGCCGGATAGGCACAACCCTGCACTGACTTGTGTATGCCGCACCAGCACACGTCTGTTGTGCATGTAGGAGGATGTGTGCGTAGCTACATTTGCAGGGTCACTCCCAATGCTTAGGTGACATGGTAACATCTGCTGCAGACAGCATACTGTGATGTCGCAGGGCCTGTGCCTATCATACTCACACAATGACCACACAGACACAGTTGCTCAGATGCGGGTTTGCGGGGCGTTGGCGGTCCTGGGTTTGTTGCGATGAGTCTTGTGGCCCTCTTGGGTATCCCTGTATCATGTTCATTGACTCTATGGCACCTGTGGGTGTTCTGGTGTCACAATCTTTACGCTGGAAAAGTCGCTCTCCAAGTGTGTGTTACCTATCTGTGCATACCTATATGACAAAAGTTTGTGTTCCTATACACCAGCTGCATTTGTGTGATTTGTCTAGGTGCTAGGGCCTGACCAAAGCATACTAACAAGGAACATTGTTGTTTGACCTTGTCTACATGTTCAGACTAAATCCCAGGAAAGAACAAAATGCAAAAACTTCAGCCTGTTCTGTGTAAAATTACAGTGTGGTACAAAACAAAATATGTCTGTGGAGTAGTGTGTGCAAACCAGAGGACAGTCTGCAACGTGCTCTTGCTAACATAGGAAAAATGACAATGGGCCTCCACAGGACATTGATACCCTAATCCCCACACATAGCACCTATAGCATCCTGATGGCAATGTCCCAAGCGCATGATATTCTCCCATACCAAACCCCGGGATGCTGCCTACAACAATGCCCCATTTTGAGAGGAATGTGTGCCATGATCCGCAGCCCACACTCTAGGATGTCCTAGGGCAAACTGAAGCATCGCCAGTAACTAGTATGCTGTCAACCTTTCCCCTTGTATATGGAGGAAAGCCACCCACTATCTTTCCTGCAACACTCTGCCAAGCTCCTGCCCATTGCCATGGGGCACAGTCCAGAAGTACCCATATCGCTCAAAATGACCTGCTTCCCTTGGGCCCTCTGATCAGTCTTGGCTTGCCAAATTCCCACCTCCCATCTCTCTGGCACTTGAATCACTTCAACCCAGACAAGCCTTCTCCTATCACGGCCCCTCAACAGCTCAGATAAACTGAAAGCCCTGAAGAACATCCAGACCATAAACAGACATGATCTCGACAAACTGCAGGTAATTGTTCCAACACCCTTAGCAACAAATTCCAGGACAGAGGTTTCCTAACCCTACCCCTCTGGCCCTGCTTCCTTGCCCAGCCATCCAGAATTCTACACCCCAATTCCCCCACCGATGGAGGATAACCCAACAACAATTTCCTCATGAAAGCTAATCATGCCAACTTCTCAGCAATGGTCACCAGAGACAAAACTTTGTTGATTAGCCCCAAAATGTGTTGCACTACTGTTGTATTCCGCTTTAGGTGTCCGTATATAGGTTTTCCTGATACATGTCCTTATATAGGCACAATTCGCATTGCCCTTATGTAGGCATAAGATCCCAGTCCTTATTTAGGCATTAGCCATGCTATCCAAATAGAGGCATAGTCACCTACATACGTCCACCCCAACCTCACAACAAGTTCTTAGAAACCAGACCCTTAAGCTGTTGGGAGTTTCCATAGCCCAGGATTATTGATTTCTCCAAGAACTCATTTATTATGCATGAACCTCTATACCCTAAGGGTTCATTCCTCTGCCTGACTTTACGTCAATTCTACCATTCCAAGGCACCTACCAGGTATAAATATACCTTCCCTTGCTATGGCAAGTACGGCAAGTAAGGAGGAGACCTCGACTTTAGAGGAGACTGTATTCCGGTCTGACGCACTGACAAGACGTGGTCATCCCTGCTTGCAGAGAATTCAGCTTCCAGTCTTCTGACTCCCTACACGGAGTGTTAGAGTTCGAGACCCGGAAAGAGATTCCGACCTCTCTCATTCTCAAGGTATGGAGGGACTCTTGGTATACTAGACTTAGCATACATATTATAGCATATCATACTATTGAATACAGCACCTACTTCTTACCTTGTACTACACTTAGGTACACTGGGGTAGAACTTGTAGAGAGCGCATCTTATGAGTACTCACATTTTAAGCCTATGTTGTTTATGTATATGATTATATGTGTCATAGCTAAAAGATAATGCTTGCGCAGAATTATTTCTTTCTACTGCTTATGCTGTACATAATATATCTTGCATACTGTCTTATGATTGTAACAGTGCATATCTCTTACATGAGAAATAAGACTGTTCAATAAATCCTTTTATTGAAATGCCCGTCTACTCTTCCTGTGTAACTCTGCAGAAACTAAGCATGCACTATTAGCTGAGTGAAACTGTTATGTCTTGGTTCCACAATTCTGAGAGTGTTTCGATTCTAAAGAGAAACAAAGTTGTCATGTTTTGCGCTTGCCAGACACTACTCCCTTCTTCTTTACAAGGAGTTTCTAGTGGCCTCTGAGTTAGCTGGCACACAAAGTAATTAAGTTTAATATACTCGATAGGGGCATACTGACCTTAATCCTATGCCAAACCTATGGTGTATATTATTCCAATGCACAGAGCCTATTAGGGAAATAGGAACTACCCTGCACTCCGTCTTTGCTGCATGCCCATCCTGATGCTCTACACTCGCCCTAATGCCAATAACTCCTTCCAAGCCTCTAAGCATGCCCTCTGCATTGAATCCGCTAATGTCCCTATCACCATCCGGGGTTGCCTACGGACCACAACTAAGTGTTGGGTCACTGTCCATGTCCACATCCTTGGCTGACCCAAGGAATCTCCCCCACTGTGAGTGAGACAAAGCATCCACAATGCAAGTGTCCACACCTGGAATGTGACACGCTCTGAAAGTTATGTCATAGCGCAAGCAGCCCAGCACAAACACCCAGAATAACTTCAGCACCTGTGTGTCCCTGGTCTGTTCACCACCATACCGCAGCCATGTTGTCCACCCAAAATAAAACCCGTCTGTGTGCCAACTCCACGAGCCAGTGTCCCTGCTGTCACTTAAGGGATAGAGTCCCAGGAAGGCAATGCTTCTCTCTCCACAAGCCCATGTCACCGGCACTGCTCCAAGCACCAGCTGCCCTGCCAAAAGACACTGAAACCCATGCCTCTGTCCACAACTGAAAAAATGTGCACGCTCCACTCGAGAGTCCCCCATCCCACCAAAGGAATCCTGTTGAAAATCTGCAAGAAAACACACCACATCAATAAATACTCTTGAACTCCCATGAGGTTCATACATGTTGGTGAGGAACAGCGTATCCTGACAATGACCTCCACAACCCTCCGCAGAATGACCTTCCTGTCTGTACAATCTTGCACATGAAATTGGGATGACCCATCGGAACCAGAATTTCCTTCACTTTGACCTTCTCCTTCCCCAGCATGCACATTATCAAAGCCAGCATTTTCTCCCACATATCCTCTGGTATTCTGGCTTCCATTTGCACTGAATCAGTTTCAGTGCCCAAAAGCGATAGCACAGTGTTGGGGCCAACTGTATTCTCTGATGCCAACTGCACCACTAGGTCACTCAGAAGCTCTTGAAAGCTAGCCAGTAGTCTTTGGAAGTTTGCCAAACCAGGTGCCCCCAATAAATAGAAAGTAGTGGATTTCCAGCTAATGGCCCATCTGCCATGTGCATACCCATTGCAAGAATGTGCTGAAGCAGTCAAACAATGCATAGGATATAAAGCAGCCCATAGGCAGCACTTTATCCACATGCCGTTTGCCTTCAAAATGCATACCCAGTAGCTGCAAATCCTTTGAGTGTCCTTGAAGTAGCTGGAAAGCAGACTTCACATCACATGTTACCCTCAATGCTCCTGGGCCTGCCGCCACTACCACTAACATGTCCTCATCCAGCGTTGAGTAGGACACTGATGTCACCTCATCCCCAATAAAATAACCCCAGCGAAACCCGTCCCGCTCCAACTTTGCATCTTCCCTTCGCCTGAAAAATCCCAACCAGTATTCCAACCTCTCAAGGTTAACCGGAATATTTGCCCTTTGCACTAGGTCCTTGCCCCCTCTTCACCCTCTTGGACCAGTGAATTGCTGCTGGTGTCCACCATCCATACTGCTGCCACTGACTCCCACCCTGATTGTTGTACGCACCCCTGCCCCTTATAGCACTTGACATGGGAGTGTCTTCCTGAACTCTTAGAACATTTTTGGTAGAATTTGCAATACTCCCACTGGCACAGCCCCTTGTTAAAATCCCCAAATGTCACTCATGCCCCTGTCAAAGATGTGGGGGCCCGACTACCCCATATCAGGTGGGACGCCCTTGAAAGGGATGATACACGATAGGCAGACAAGATGCTGTAAATATAGTCTTAGCTCCCCTTAGCAGCCCCAATAGTGTCTTACCACAAATCTGAATCCAATTCAGCCCATTTGGCTTCTGGGCCCCACACCAATCCTGCCCGAAACTCCTCGTCGTACTCTGCCCATGCATACCCCCCGTGATTTGGGCCTTCCAAATCACGTCCATCTACTTAAATATGGCCACACAGTCATCTGGATATTTCTCGCAATATATGCTGGCATACATTAAGAACACTGACGTCCAGTTGTCTATCGTGAGACAAACTTTTGCTTGTTTGGCCAGTTCTTACTCCTCCTCCTTAGAACCTTCCTTTGACTTCACCTTTCTGTACAGGAGTTTCAAAATTTCCACATTCTCCCCTTTGCAAATGTGATCCTTCATGGTCAACATCAAATGGGCATCCAATGGTTTTGTCGCACCCATATAAGGGTATTTTTTAAACTTCAATTCCTTACTGTCTGGTCTGTCTTTCTTTCCTTCCCCCTCTAAACTCACATCAGCTACACCCAAGTCCTCCATTTTGCTGGTGCCCCCTTCTGTGTCTCCATTACCTGCCTGCTCATCCGTTCCCACTCCCACTTCAGTCACATATTTGCCTTTGCCTTTGTACAGCCTCTCTTTCTATTCAACCCATGCACTGGTATCCATACCTGTGGGAAAAATGTAAGGAGCAGAAACCTTATTTATGGTCTTACCTGGCACCAAGGTTGGTGCATGTGCTGATGCCATCCACCTCGCCAGTCCTTCCCTGTCTTGTCCTCCTGTGTCAGCCTTGCGCACCAATAATACACTAGACACCTTGTTAGAATCCTCCTGCCCCCCACTGACTTCCAGCTCCTCTTCCCAGAACTTGCCCTCTTCCAAACTATCCTCATCATAGTCTAACATAACCCCTCCCAACGGGTCAACAAAACACTCTATTCATCTGCCAGCACCTTTGGGGTCTTATATTCTCTGAACTTCACCATTGTGCCACAAAGCCCAGTGCCTGTAAGGGGGGGGGGGGGAGCGACCCTGCCCTGCTGGTTTGCCACTGCCCTATTCACGCTTGCTGTAGCTCATGCTTCTGAGGCCGTTCGCGACCTACAGTCTGCTGGGGCAATGAGGTTGTTCCGGACCTTTGTGTGTTAACCACGTCGGGATCCTTTGCTGATTTCAGGTGAACCAGAATGGGCCCAGCCCTCCCTTCACCGCAGTATAGTGGAGCCAGCCCCAGCTTTGTGCCCCTCCCATGCCCCTGAAATTGCTAAGACAGGACTGGTGTGCTGGCACCCCAAACACTGATCCCTGCTGCTTCTCAGTCCCATGACATACACCCAGCCTGCCTTGTCAACTGAATACTAGCAGGAGGCACGTCCAACACGATCCCTACCACAAGGGGCCTGCCCCAAATCAAAGTCCCTTGACCATGCCAAAGTTCTCAGCTCTCAAAATCCTTCCCATTACTCCATTACCTCCTTCCCTCCAGCACCTGTTTCAGCTCCCCATCATTGGCACTCACCCTTGCCTAAACAATCGTCCAAGCAGGACACCATATCCCCCCTCCCTGCCGGTCCCTCCTTCTAGTGACCAAAAATAGCCAAACCAGTCCAATCCGGGCTGTCACCTCCTTCCCCTGCCCCTCTCTCCTCCCAATCCAGTGGCATTTGTCTTCCTCCTTCTACAGCAGTGCAAGTAGTCCCCCCCCACCCTGCCCACTTCTGCTGACAGCCTGCCACTTGTACCGCCTCTGGCCCCTCCCCCCACCTGGACCAACCCTTCTCCCATCTCCCAGCATAACTCTCTCAACTATGGAGCCCAACGAAGCCCCAGCGCTTCTTTGGACCCCTTGCTATGTCATGTGCATTGAAGGCGGGTAGCCCCGCTGACGCTGACTGCTTTTTTCCCTTGTAAATGGCGAAAGCCCTGTTAAAGTGCCTAGCATGCGACAGACCATCTCCCTCTGCCCCACACTCCCGGGCCTGACTGCGCGTCCCGCCTGCACTATACGCAAGCTGGAAGGCCCAACAGGATCACGCTCGCCACCTGCAGCCCTCACCAATCTCCCTTGTGCTACCCCGGACCTCGTGGAAGGCTGTGCCACAAGAGGCCCGGCCACTGCCACCAATGTGGCCACTCCCCTGTAGGCAGAGCAGCCGTGAGAGCTCAGATCTTGGGGCATAGCCCCAGACGCCCCTCCAGGTTGCAACAGGGAACATTCCAACACTGCTGCCACCACCCCCGCAGAGGCCCAGTGAGGTGGACGAGCCAGGCAGAGTGAAGCCTCCCCAACCACCAGATCCAATCCCCTGACCTCCTTTAAAAGGTGCATCGCCTTCACCACCAACATAGTAAGTGCCAAATAACAAGTCGCTAGACAGAATCACCTATCATGCGCAAAAACCTTGAAAAGAAACAAAGAACACCACTGGCCAGGGCTTCCATTCACCTGGTCACCTGAACCTAAAATGGTGGCTTGTAGCCCAAAATGCACTCCTAAATTGATGCTGGGCTATCTTTGGCTAGTACATAGCCCAACACAAAAAATAGCAGTCGTTGGACTGCACCACCCTCCGAATTTGCTCCGGGACAGACTTCCCTCTGGGCAGCTGCCCACCCAAATCCTCCACCCGGTGTCGAATGTAGCTAATGTTTTTTTAAGGATGTTTTTTAGGAAAAGTGGGAAATGTAGTTTTTGCTAGCTATCCCACCACCGATCCACAAGTAAATTACAGAGAAAAAAGAAATGGGGGGCGTTGTTCTTTATTAAGGTGAGTCATAAATACTACTTTTACATCCAATTAAAAATGCATGACTCTAGTGTGACTCTAGTATTGCGGGCTGATGTACTGAAGCAAGGATAGTATAATGATCTGGCAAATTACAAGGTTGTATGGGAAATGTAGTTTCTATGGGCCACTCACCAACGGATCCTATCATGGTGAAGTGATTTTGTTTTCATATATTTTTAATGATTTTTTCACATACAAACATCCTGCAGATATTTTACATTACTATTTATATGCACTTTTCTTGACTTTTTTACATTATTATCTGGCTGTGTCCTGTGTTTATACGTATGCATCGGCGTGCTCATTATCCCTTCACACATGTGCTTCCTGCCAATGATAATGTCCGTAATATGCCAGTTAGGCTTAGTATTCCGTTCAATTCCAGCACTTGTGCCATCATTTCAAACATTACTTGCATATGCTCTTCTAACTATTACTCCCTCACTTATATCCATCCCCAACCCACTCCACCGGTGTGTCCTTCATTATCACAATTGACAAAAACAAACAATAGTGCGTAATATGTCATTGGGAAGTGCCTCTCCTCTGCATCTAAACTAGTTAGCCTGGCCTAGTTCAATCCTATTTTTGCAGCAGCGCCTCCTGAAGGTGCTAGGAGCCACACTATATCCCCTCGATTCAGGATGTTTCTGTTGGCGTATCTGCTGAGTCTCCGTCTGACCCCGAGTCAGGTAGCAACAGCAGCACAACCATAGCCTCCCACGCCTTTGCGGTCTCCAACGCCTTATCATTATTGACTCTCCTAGCCTGCTGGAACCGTACATCAAGTGATATATGCATTCACCGCTCACAAATGTTTGGAAATAATAATTACATTTTCTAAGGCAGGCAAGAAAAATGTATTGCTCGGATATTTTGGCAATCTCTGAAAGTTCATGTAAGCCTGTTTCAGCAGTGCTTAACTTCTTTAGGACAAATGCCTCTTGTCTTAGCAGATTTGAATTACCCTCCAAACTTGAAATAGACCTGTCGTAACACAGTCCATTTCAGTTCTGAAATTGTGTGGTTGTGTTCAAAAAAATGTTATACCGATGGGGCTTACATAGTATGACACCTATTGCTAGATTTATGTTGACTTGTTCTATGTTGGACTTCTCGACTGGTTTTGCTAACATATGCCTATTCACATGGGCAATGTATACAGTAGATCACATTTTTTGATCTACAGCTCTAAATTCATTGTGTTTGATAGCAGCCTTATTTTATACAAAAACAGAACCTTCTATTCTTGATTCGCAAATCACACAGTTACCACATTTATGGTGGCTAAGTATTTGTAGTACACCAAAAGTAGTTCTCAGGTTGCATTGTGGCCCTTGGATTTCCGTGTTTGAGTGTACCAGTTTATCCCTTATATTTTTGTTTCTTTTAAGTACAAATAAGGGCATCTCCTTAAAAGGATCAAGAAACGAGACAATCCTCCAATGTTTTCAGATTATTTTCTTTACATCTGTCATGATGGTGTCAAAGGTGGTGCACATACCAAGCAGTCTGTAATTTGATTAATAGGGAATTACTGTGCAGACCCAGATTTGCCAGGAAGGATTCTACATGGTATTACCTTCTGAATGGAATTTAACACACAGAATTACCATCTATTCTGACTAGGTGGTAAAAAGTTGCAAGGGGCTATTTACATGTGTGGCTCGGGAGTAAAAGTTGAGGAAGGCGAAGGTAAGCATGGGGAATGTTATCCGATGAGGGGAGCATTACTCCTGTGCCTTGTGTGAGGTTAAGGAAGCAATACAGTCTATTTATTTTTATTCTAATTATACATTTTTATGTTGCGCAAATATGATCCCGAGGGATATCAGAGCACTTTACAATAGGAGGGAAGGAAGGGAAAAAGTTGCAGTACCCGCATCACTTAAGAATAATACATCAAACATTTACAACATATAAAAGGGTCAATAAAAAGTAAAACAGTAAGTGGTACAAGGCGTGTTGAACAGGGAGCAAATGATAGGTTAAAAAAAGGGTAACTCTCAGTGCAGGTCGTACGTTTGTACAACCAGAGCCGTAGAGCTGATGATCCAGAGCTAATTAAGGTAAAAACCTGTTCATAAAGAATCTTTTAGCTTCCATTTTGAAAGCAACTGTGGAGGGGATTCTGCGTACTTCCGGTGGAAGAGAGTTCCAGATCTTTGGGGCAGTGCTGGAGAATGCTCTGTGGCATGTTCTTATTTTGCGAAAGATCTGTGGTTTCAGGAGGAAAGAGTTCGCACTTCTTGAGGGTCTACTCCCTCCAGATAGTTCTAGCTTTTGCGCTAGATAATTGGGGGTTTTGAGATGGAGGGCTTTGTGAGACAGGCAGGCAATCTTTTGCTGAATTTGTGATTCATAGGGCAACCACTTAAGGGATTTTAGGACTGGGGATATGGGTGTAACCAGTCCAGCAGCAGCGTTCAATGAAGCCCTTAGTGGGGCCAAGGAATATTTGGGGAGGCCACAGTGCGTAGCACTGCCATAATCTAGTCTTGGCAAAACAAGCGCTTGAACTGCCTGCTTGAAATCAGCTTGAGGGAGAAAAAGTTTGATGTTCCTGAGGGTCCTCAACAGGTGATTATCTCCCTTGCACACATTGCTAATATGCTTCTTCATGTTCAGATGCTTGTCCAGGGTGATTCCTAGAGAGTTGGCTGAGTCAATGATGAGGGGGGAGCAGTTGAAGGCAGTGAGGTGGTTCATCCAAAGGTCTAACTTGGGGATGTGACTCGGAGGCGAAATGAGAAAGAATTCTGTTTTGGAGCTATTGAACAGGAGGTGGTTCTCAGTTAACCAGTTTTAAGTAGACGTTAGAGTAATGTTGAGTGATATGAAGTTATGCGCGGAGAATATTTTTATGTAGAGTTGCGTATCATCCGCATACATGTGGAAAAGAATGTTTGTGGAATTTAGTGTATTGGCTAAAGGTTCTAAGAACAAGTTGAAGATTATAGGAGATAGGGCGGACACTTGGGGGACCCCCATGGAAACTGGAGAGTGCTGGGAAAGAGAGTGGTTCACTGTGATTCTTTGGGTTCTATGGTAGAGGAAGGACACAAACCATTGCAACAACCGACCGGAGAGGCCCATCCTGTTCTTCAAGATGCATAGGAGGTTGTCATACTTGACAGTGTCAAACGCAGAGGAAAGTTCAAGGAGGATTAGTAAAAAAAATTCATTTTGGCCAAGCATTTTTAAAATGTCATCAATAACGTGAGTCAGAGCTGATTCGGTGCTGTGCCCACTCCGAAAGCAAGATTGATGCTGGTCAAGGAGTTGGAAGTTCTCAATGTGTGCACAGAGTTGTGATTGGATGCATTTTTCTAGGAGTTTGGCTAAGGTGGAGATGTTAGATATAGGGCAGAAGTTGTTAAGGTCAGCACTATCTGCATTAGTTTTATTTAGTATGGGTGATACCTGAGCTGCTTTTAGGCAATCTGGGATCATGCATTGTGACAATGAAGCATTGGTGATCTTTTTCCAGATGGGGATGACAATGCTACTATGCAGCCTTTCCTCACAGTGATTTTAACTGCTGTATTTCCCAGGCAGTAAAATTGAGTTTGTTGTTTCGGCAGCCAGCAAATCTGAGTGCAGAAACACAGGGCCTCTTATAATTGTGTGGTACATAATTCCACTTGGGAATCCTACACTGCACAGTTCCCAATTGTGGTTCCTGTCTTTAATTGGCACCTTGCAAATAGGCTGTTTAGGGAGAGAGACCACAACAGTCACAAGAACCAACAAAAAAAGCCTCCTCTACCTGTAAATGGCTTTTAGATGATCTCAGTGGTTAAAGTGGACAGAATCCTTTGGAAACAACTTTCCCAATCGTTTCCTAAGTTTACAATAACAGTTGCCATACTTTTTAATAAAAACAATCATTCAGAATGGATACTGCTGGCCTTTAGGTATCTCCAGTTGAAAGGAGAGGGAGGGGGTTTCCAATTCTTAGATGTGGGAGTACCACTGAAAGCTCAAATTAGTGTCAAGGAAGATGTCTGGCTCAGCTGAAGGTTCTCTTGGACCCTAGAGCCTAAACCAAACATTAACTGCACTCTAACCTAATTTACAAAGAATTAAAAAAAACAAAGCAGTGCACTTTGATGTAATAAAACAAAAGAGACAGAGAAAACCACTAGTGGCTCAATTACACAATGTCAATCCAGAAAACATGGCTTCTTCACTTTAACACATGATCCTAGGCAAATATTTGATATCACAGAGCTTCCTTTTTTATTATAACATATGAGACCACTTTCAAATACATGAGTACAGGATATATACAGTACGAAGACCTCTTGAGTTTAAAAGACTATGACATTGCTCTTTGCACAGTAAGAATCTAGGCCACATGTAGGGTACACCTGACAACTGACTTGCATTGATGTTATAGTGGTAGTGTGGAGGACATGAATGTTTTCAAGTTCATGTTGAAAACGTTATCACCATCAATTAAAAAAAATGCCAAAAAATGTCTCTAATTGCAGTAACATCATCTGATATACCTTGGTGAAACGTTTACACATGCAAGAAAAGGACTTTTTATTTTTTACATTATGTGTGTGTAGTGATTTAAATGACAAATATTTTCAAGTCTCAGCTCCTGCAAGGGCTCTTATAGCCAAGCCAGGACCCTTGTCTCAGCACTGTTTGCTCTTCCTATTAATTTGTTGGAACGCCCAGCCTCTACTGTTCTTTGAAAACAAGGGAGAGGCAGACAGTGAAAGACTAAACTAGCTTTCTCACCAGGACAGGATGCATGGTATCAGAAATAAATGTGAATATGCACAATTGTTTTTTCAGTCAAATCTAAAGGCTTCTTGGGAGCCAGTAGAGACTTCATGGTGATGAAGATTTATAGTTTCTGATATGCAATGTAAGGGTGTTACCTGATGAGATCTTGAGTGTGTCATTCCTAATGCAATTCATTAAAAATGTTTATATTAGTTGAAGTCTGATTAAGCATTATTAAAAATAATTATTCTACCTCTTGTTTTATCTTAAACATTTAATTACTCTGCACATGTTGTGGCAGCCTACCTTAAACGTAAGGAATGTCATTTTAAAATACTGATTTGCAGATTCACAGTACCTTCAGTCGCAGTCTGGGCCCTTGAACCACAATACTACAGTGCACAAACCAGGCATCAGTTCAGTGACTGTATGGTTATACCCACTGAGAGCTGCAGTGATAATACTAACCAAAAGAGCTTTCATAATGTCAAAAAATGCATTTTCTAAGCATTGCTTGCATTTATTCTTTGGTTATGGTTAGGTCGCTGTATTTTACATGGGTTACCTGAAAGTGAAAGCCCAGAACAATTGCAGAAAGTTTTGTTCCTTTTAGACACTTCTCTGTCCCTACCCCCATTGCACTCATAATTATAGCTCCCATACATTTGTATGCACATCAACCTCTGGAACACCTGTAAAATCCATTGTAGGACACTGGGTTTGAGGTTCCATCTCCAGCACAACCCAACACACATCAACTAAAGAACTAAAAGTACCCTGAAGCTGCAGTGGCCCGAGAAAAGACATATGTCGTTGGCTGGGCCGAATACGGGGCATATTATCAAGACAGGTGATAAAATTATCGCCTTTTTAGCAGGAGAAAACTGCCGCTAAAACGGCGATAATGGGCTTGATAATATGCTCTACGGAATTCCAATTGAAGCCCATGTAAGATGTCTTTCACATTTAACATGGGCTTCAACTACTTTGTAGCCACATGTGAGACTGACAACAAAGTGAAGAGATCGTTGATGCTGTTGCTGGGTGGTGATGAGTTCTATGAGTTGTTCCAGGATATGCCTGACACTGGTGATAGTGATGACTACGAAAAGGCGGTCCAGGCCCTGGATCGCTATTTCTATCTGCAGGTTAACCCAGACTTTGAGCATTTTAAGCTGTGGCAGGTGAAACAATGCGACAATGAGTCGATTGACATGCTCTTTGCGAGACTGCGGAAGTTGGCCGGCACCTGTGTGGGGGTCGACCGAGCGTTTGAGACTTGGGCCCAGCTGATTGTGGGGTGCAAGTTCATAGAGCTGCGCAAACTGATCCTACGCCAGCCAGGGATCACGTTGGAGGAGATACTGGTCTTGAGGAGATCGCATGAGCTGGCGGATGCACGAGCAGACGAGATGGAGGTAGTGTTGGCTAAAAAATCGACAGGAGGTCAACCGGTGTTTCCGTCGCCCATTAACGAAGAGAGGGTCGAGGTGCTCAAAAAATCATATGGCCGTGGGGCTGTAGTGAGTGCCAAACAGGAGGAGAGATGCCAAAAGCGAGAATATCGGAACTGTGGCATGGAGGGGGCATGCACAGAGAGTGTGGCCAGCGCAGGGGAGGCTGTGCCTCAAATGCAATAAATATGGACATTTCACAAAGGTGTGCCAGAGTGGAGCACAGCAGGGCAGAAGTAGGCCTCCAGGACAGAGGCTCACAAAATCGGCTAAGATGGTGCAGGGAGTGGAAGACTTGGACGGTGGTGGTCAGCATTGTCTATCACTGAGGACGAGGAGGACAATGTGTTTGTCATCTTACACATCCAGGGGGTGAACACTACCAAGAGACCACTGCCTACGTGCCAAGTATGGATAGGGGAGTCTTGTGTGCGGGATCTGATTGACACTGGGGCGTCTGTAAATATACTTGATGCTGATCAATATAGGAGTCTCAGCCCGAGACCCCGGCTAATGCCAACTGCAGCCAAAATTCTCACATACGGAGGAAGCACTCCGATTCCGCTGCAGGGGGTCATTGATGCAAAAGAGAAGTACAAGGACATAATCACTGCCACTATGTTACCTGTGATCAAGCCGGCTCATTGTTAAGCTGCCACGCGGCCGAGGATCTGGGGCTGCTGATGTTTGCGAAACACATACACCAGTCGCAGGTGGATCAGATTCTTTAAGAATTCCCTGAGCTGTTCCGAGGGCTGGGCTGCCTGAAAGGAGTAGAGGTCCAGCTGCACATTGATGAGTCAGTCCAGCCGGTGGCGCTTCACCACCGTAGAGTGCCCTTCCATCTAAGACCACTGGTTGAAGCTGAGCTGGACCGTCTTGAGCGCAATGGAGTAATTGAAAAGGTGTCCGGTCCAACACCATGGGTGTCGCCACTGGTAATAGCCCCCAAGCCGAAGCAGCCCAGGGCCATCAGACTGTGCGTGGATATGAGGCTGCCAAAGAAGGCCATTTGCCCGGAGAGGCATATCACACCGACCATAGACGAAATTGTGACCAACTTAAATGGGGCACAGTGGTTCTCGAAAGTGAATTTCAACTCTGGGTCCGGCTAAGGTGGAGGCCATCAGAACGGCGGCAATTCCTCAAACACCATCTGAAGTGCGGAGTTTCCTAGGGATGGCTAACTACTGTGACTGGTTCAGTCCTCCGTTGGCAACTATCTCTGAACCTCTTCGACAACTCACCAAAAGGATGTCACGTGGCAATGGACGGACTAGGAAGCACAAGCGTTTGCCGGCATAAAGAAGGCACTGTTGAAGGGTGCCACCATAGCATACTTTCGGCCGGGAGTGGGCACAGAGCTGATCATGGATGCTAGCCCGGTGGGACTTGGAGCAGTGCTCCTACAGAGGACAGACCAGGATGAGTGGGTGGGTGACCATTGCATATGCCAGCCGGGCGCTCACTATGGTGGAAACATAATATGCGCAGATTGAAAGGGAAGCCTTGGTCATCCGGTGGGCATGTCAACACCTCAACATCTACGTGTGTGGTCACACGTTCACAGTGGTGACGGACCATAAGCCGCTGGTACCTCTTTTTGCAGGGACAGCTAGGAATGGACGTCTGCGAATTGGGAGATGGGCTGTTCAGATTCAAGGTGAGGTGGTGTACCACCCGGGAGTGAGCAACCCAGCTGACTATCTGTCACGACACCCTCTGGCCCGAGTGGAGTCCAGGGGCCGGAAGTGGATGAAGGAGCCAAGATATTTGTGAGACAATTGCTAGAAGAGGCCCGCCCCCAGGCTCTGCGGCTAGGAGACATGAGGGAGGCGTTGCTGCAAGATGAGTGTTAACAGGCTGTTGCCTGCATGCTAGGTGATCATCAATGGAAGTGGTTCCTGAGTGGAAATGACAGAAGATCCGCTGACGACAAGCAATATTGGGAGAGCATGTGGAAGTGCCGAGAAGAGCTGAGTACGGCGGGGGACAGCATAATCTTGCGAGGCTGGTGCACAGTAATACCGGCGGCACTACAAGGTCGAACGGTAGATATGGCGCACCAGGGGCACCAGGGGATCAAGAAGACCAAGGCCCGCCTGCAAGTTAAAGTATGGTTTCCTGGTATGGATTGGCTTGTGGGGGAAAAAGTAAGAAAGGTGCCATGCGTGCCTGATAATGGGGGCTGACCCGACTGAAGCGCCAATCATAACAGAAGGCCCCAGTATGTCACCCTGGTCGCGAGTGAGCTTGAACTTTGGGAGCTTTCCAGATGGTAGGCAAATGGCGGTGCTCATGGACAGCCATTTGGAATTTCCGGTAGTGGAGGTAGTCGCCTTGACAGCCTTTGAATACCTTCAGCCTGCACTGGAGAAGACTTTTGCTCTGCTAGGACTGCCGGAGGAGATCTGGACACGCAATGGGCCACCGTTGCAGGGACAGAAATTCCGCAATTTCCTTGATCAGCATGGCATACGACATCGAAAAATAACACCTCAATGGCCTCAAGCCAACAGAGATGTAGAACGTTTCATGAGGATATTGAACAAGGCCCTACGGATTGGAGTGGCCCAAGGTTTCCATCTGGAAACATGTTTGCACCAGTTTTTGAGGGCTTACCATCAAACGCCTCACTGCATGACCAAATTATGCGCCCCACGATCTCTTGCTAAAAAGAGCGGTGCGTGATGGCATACCTAGCAGCGCACTGTAGACCCCTGCGGTTCTGGATGATCCGCCGAAGTAACAATGACCGGGCCAGTAAGAAGAGAAGGGCTCCGCTAACCGACATCCAGGTAGTAGACTATATAGTGGGAAAAGATCGACACCGGGGCTCCAAGTTTCGCACACAATTTGAACGTGATCTATGAAAGGTGGTGCAGATCAAAGGTACTCTAATTGTTGTGGAGAAAGGAAATAAACGTATAGCCCGTAATGTGTTGTGGTTCAAAAAGGCTCCTGGTCCGAGTGAGGCGGCAGGGGAGCCTGAAACTGAGATGTGAAATAAGGAGATGCAGATGTGCCTAGGGAAGAGAGCCAGACAGTCGGGGCTACCCCTGAAAGACCACGGGGCGTGGTCGAGCAAAGTGATCCTAACAACAGTTGCGACAGCAACCACCAGGGTGCCAAGAACGGGGATAACTGGAATAGGCCCCTTCACTACAGGCTATGCCGCAATCAGGAGCCGAGTACCAGTCTGAGAGACTTCTTGTGCTAAGGGTTCCTGGAGGAAGGCCGACCATGGTTGATGCTGGGGGACTGATGCAGGAGGTGGTCTCCGTAAGTGGCCTGAGTGACATTCTGTTTTAGTTGTTAGTCAAAGCTGTTGGGTTGGATGGGATGTAGTGAGCCACCCGACCACTGCAATACTTTGTAACGCACTCAACTCCCTGGGCCGGGCGTGGACTGTGGAGTATATGATAAAAGGTGACATCAGCACACGTGGCCCGTAACCCCTAGAAGACTGTTGTAGCCTTAACCGCATGTCCCAGGGACCGCCCGTGTCTCCTCATAAGCTACAACTGCCCTTCCCCCACCCGAGGGGGATAATAGGTAGGAGCCGGAGTCAATTAAATTAAATTAAATTCAATTAAAATGTCTTTATTTGGTTATGATTCAAATAATCATAAAAGCACAAAATAAAATTAATTCAGTTAATTACTCCTTAAATACATGATGGTTCTAAAATAATAATCATAAAAATGCAATATAGTTCAGAAGATAATGAGGACTCAGTGGCATTTGAATTCATATTCACAGTTTACAATAGTAATGTTTCCATAAATTAAAAGCATTTTTTTTAAACGCTGTAACTGATGCAATAACATATTCATTCTCTAGATATTGTTTTGCAAGAAATGCAGGACGACACTGTTTTAGCCCCAATTTCTTTAAAACGGGGATGATCCATCTTCTTCTTGGTGTATCATAGTACCTACAGAATAGCAAAATGTGAATAGTGGATTGTACAGAGATGTCATCACATGGGCACTTACACATTAACTCTTGCCTAATTGTTTACATTGGGGAAACTTAAAAGTCCAAGTAAAATATTTACCCTAAAACGTGTCAACAGAAAATGATCAAAATCACCAACTATTAATAATATTAGGTATGGCTCTATCATTGGCGACAACAGAGTTAACTGGCGGGCTTGTACTGTTGATTTCTTCAGTTCAATGATTGCTCTACCTTCACCCAAAAGACTCATACAACTGCCCTTCCGGGATTTTCTTGAAACACTTCACATTAAATGTGGCTCAGTGAAATATTCCAGATGTCGTAACTTTAAAAGGAATGTTTTCACATATTCTAGCCATCTCATTTGTTTGGCACCATCCAACCCAGCGCATTTGTTAATATATCCCGATTAAAACCAGTTTCATCCGATGTCCAAATTTTATCCCAAAGGAGGAACGGTTAGATCTTTATCGTGTCCTCCAAATATGGCATACCCAATTCCTGGTGGCAGATGTAATTTGAAGTACTATCGGGGAGGGAAAGAAGAAATTTAAAAAATGTATTTTCCACGATTTGCAATTAATGTTACCCCATATTGCCGCTCCATAGGTGGCTATTGCCACACATTTGGCCCTATAGATGTGTAATAATTCCCCCGTAGGGAGTCTGCCTAGTCTACAGCTAAAGTTTGATAATGCCATTAATGACTTAACAAACATTAGGCATCTAACCTTCACTGCCTCTGACCAAAAACCAGACCCGTAAAATACAATTCCTAAGTAAGAAAATGTTTTTGTAAACTCTATAGGCCTAGATTCAATACTAATAGATGTAATCCTCTTATTTGCCCCTGCCCCACAATTCATTGTGAATGTTTTAGAGCAATTAATCGAGAGCCCAAGCTGTGTCATAAAATTAGAGAACAAATTCACAACCCTTTGGAGTGCAAGAGGTGTACGGGCAATTTAAACTGCATAATCTGCATATAAGAGTGCAGGGATAGGACGCTTCGCTACCATCGGTAGATCCCTGCACTCTTTAACTAAAATAGTTTCCAGGTTATTTATATATAGGGTGAAGAGGAATGGGGCAAGGACACAGCCTTGCTTCACACCTTTCCTTACATTAAACCTTTCCAGCCCATAACGGATTTTAGCCTTTGCCCCTGAATAGAGCTGCTTTAAAAAAGTAAATATTAAAACATCAACCCCCAGACTTCCTAACATTGACCACAATTTATCATGTATGATGCAGTCAAAAGCTGCTATCAGGTCAACAAAAATCATAAATAATCTTTCCTTTTTGGCCCTAGTGTATTTATCCAGTATAATATGTAAGTTAAGACCCTGTTCAACGGTACCCAGGCCCTTATGGAACCCGTATTGGAGATTGCTTATCACATTCTTTGCCTCGGCCCATGTCTGCATTCTATCTAATAAAATCCGCCCAATGATCTTGACTGTTGAGTCCAGCAGTGAAATCGGGCGATATCAGGCTGGGATCGCCCTGTCTCTGTTTTAAAAAATTGGCACAATAATAGATTCGTACCATGTGGATAAAAAAACCACGTGCACTACATACGTTTAAAAATTTTGTTAAAAGTGGTCCCCATAAAACTACATCTGATTTAAAAAGATCTACAGGTATACCATCAGGCCTTGGAGCCTTACCACCCAGGCTTGAATTCATTGCTGCTATAACTTCACTAAGTGTAAACTCCATTGGTAGTTCTCGTTCAAGGGGTCTCCATGTTAAATATGGTCTCATTTTGGTCTACTGCGGAATTACTGTACAGCCTCGAATAATGCTGTATCCACTCAGGCTAAGTAATGACAATCTCTATAGAGGCCTTATCCTTCTCAGCTAAAAAGGGCGCGTTTACCGCCTTCCAAAAGGCAGAGGAATCCCGTAACTCAGAGGCATCGTGCAAAGCGCTCCATGCCTCCTCCTTTAATGCTGTCTTTCTTGCATTTAGAGCTGATATATAGTTTCTTCTTGCCTCTCTTATATCTTCCCTATTTTTCACTATCGTCTGAAGGGAATGTTTTAGCTTAGTATATGCCTTTGTGCACTCAGTGTCGAACGATCCTTGTTTCTTAACAGGCCTCCTTTTTATTTCGACAGTGAGTGCTTTTTTCACATATTTAGAGATAGCCACAAACTTTTGTATAATTTCTTCTCTAGAGGACCTTTCATCTAGACGAATTAAAAACATACTTTTAGAGTATGACACCACTTTGGTAATAAATTCTTCAGAATCCACCATGGCCCATTAAGTACAAATCAATTTATCCTGGTCGGAGCAATATTCTCTACAATGTCAGCAGAATTAATTCTAACATTAATGCACCTGCTATAGATCTTTACGTCCACACTTAGGGGAAAGTGGTCACATAAAGCAATTTCATGTCTCTTAAAATTACTAACACATGTTGAGTATCTACTGGAAAATAGTATCCAGTCAATAGTAGAAAATGTGCCTCGGCCATTAAAGGTGGGACTGAACGGCACCGTGGGTGAACACAGGTTATTAGCAAACCCCAGATCAAGCATGAACATAACATTTAGAGCATCATCATACATTGTATGTGGAAAATGTACAAGGTTATTGTCTTTTTTAAATGCCAGGCCACATACATCATTATCAATATATTAACATAAAAATGAGTTAGAATCCCCACCCCATACCACGAATATCTCCTTCTTCAAGCGAGCATAGAAGTTTTGTATATGTTGGTACATTGATTTCAGTACTTCTCTAATCAAGTCTGGGGTAGCAATATTATAGAAGTTCAGTATCACCAAACAGGATGTACCGTCAATGTGCAGACTAATTATTTAATATTGGGATTCTGATGCAATTCAATCAATTTCTCTATATTTAAGTAGTTTGCTATATATATACACAACCCCTTTAGCTCGACCATGTGAGGAAGTAATAGCTGGGGAATGAAAGGTCTTATAGCCACTTATATGTATAGGGTCTATTACCCATGTTTCTTGCAGGCTGATAATGTTAAAATATCTCACAAACTCAAACCATAAAGCATTAGTAACCTTAGATTTTAAGCCTGCGATCTTCCAGAACAAGAGCTGACAGTTATTTCCCTGGCCCCTTTCCACAGTTTAAGCCCCTTTTGATAGTTGGTATAATAGGAGAAGGGTTAACATATTGAGGGGAATGTAAGGTAGAATCGTTCAAAATGGTTATCAGCGGGTCCATTACTGTACTTACACTTACTTTCAGGTTGGGTCCATATTCAGAGGTTGTGTTATTACAATTCAACAATGCCAGTGTGCCCCCCATTATCCAACAATTCTGAGCTGCTTGATGTTACATTGTTGCAGTGTTCCCCCAGTCGTAGTCAGTCAACTAAATCAAGGTTACTAAATGCCTCAAAATGATTAAAAGTGGGCACATTAAACTGGTGGCTCGGACCAAAACAATAGGGATCCCTAAGTTTGGGGGCATTGCTGTAACTCATTGGTTGGTAAAAATAACATAGTGGTACCAAATTGTCTCCCTGCCTTGTTATTATTTTACTTCCGACTCTCCTCATGATTAATTGTACCAACTGTGGTGTTTTAAATGTCAATACTACACAATACTATACCTATCCACGATAACCTCCTTGCCATCTTAAATTCCTCAAAGAGTCTTTCGGTTAGGCCTGACCTTGTGCCTAACCAATGCAACACTCTATTTTGTAAGAGCTCCAAGGATTCTATTGCCCCAGTCGGTATTTTCGGGACGTTTGCAAATACCACCACATAAGGTGTAGCAGCTGGTGGTAGGTCCAGGTGTATTTTTTGCCACTCGTCACTTGTCTCGTACTGGGTGCTAGTGTTATGCCGACTGGGGTTTGAAGAGTGGCAGTAGAGGAATCCACCGGTAAAATGGTGGTACACTCCCCTTGATTGGTTGTACGTGACAATGCACGCGCAAACACCCTATTACTTTCAAGGGTAATATGTGAATCGGGGCATGAGTATTTCCATGTACGGCTAAAATTTCCTGTACTGGGTTCTGAGTCTTTAAAGGATATTTAGAGACTACTTTCTCCATTTTTCGATTCTTCCCAATACATTATCTAGTGTGCCTCTGAGAAAGGCATCAAGGGAGTCTAATTTTACGTTAAGATGGACTACCTTGTTCTGAGCACATATGGTAGGGCTGTCTGTAGATTTTTCCTTACTCCCTGATTTTATTGCTGCTAGGGATATACCCTTTCTAGAGACCTTTTTTCGGGAGTTTATAGGGGTTACCTTAACCGTCGTACCTTTCACCTTATCTTTGTCAGGCGTTTTTTTCAAGGTTTCTTGCCCGCTTAGGGGGTGGTTGACTATCATTGCTGTCATGATCCTGATTACATCCTGATATATGCCCTGAGCTGTCTATAATACATCCATTTATGCTTCGCTGACATGCTTCTAGCGTTTCTGATACTTCTGTAGGTGGGGCCGCCTGTCTTTGTGTTATATCAACTATAGCTATGTTCCCGCCTAAGATAGTATTACCCGTGCCCGAACTCAGTGTCTCTTCTACTGTCATTATATGCTGTTCAATAGTGCCCATAGCTCCAGTTAGGTAGTTGAGTAAAGTCTGACGTGTACGCACCTCTGTGGTGGGCTGACTTTTGTTCTTAGTACTTAAGGTTTTTCTCTTACCCATTTTAGATTGTTAATGTAGCAAGGTACAACTCACATGTTCCAAAAGACAACCAGAGCCAGTCTGAGTGTATACCAATCTCGCAGAGCAATATTATTTTTAATTAAGCTCTTAGACCAGAGGAGGCAAACTAGCAGGACAAATTTTTACGGAAAACTATGCTACAGAATTATGATATCTACAGGGCAGAATGTATCCGGGCGGAAAGTCAGTATCACAGTACCTTTAGATGCAGACCAAGGGCCGTGGCCCAGCCCAGTCTATTCCAGTCTATGACGGGCTAAGACGGGCCCATCTTGGCTGGTTTTCGCCCGGGCGCCCTCCGCGTGCGTCCCTCCTTGGGTGACTAAGGTTCGGTTTAAGTAGGGTGCTGCAGGGGCCGGGCAGAAAGTGTGACGTGCTGGGAACCCAGGCAGGAGCTCTCTATAAAAATGCAGGTTGCAGAGCGGTCTTCCACCTCCTGTGACCGGCTCCGGTTCAAGTAGGGTGCTGCAGGGGCCGGGCAGAAAGTGCGGCGTGCTGGGAGCCCAGGGAGTAGCTTTCTGTAAAAATGCAGGTTGCGGAGCGGTCTTCCGGAGTCAATGAAGGGGTAAGTCAGTGTCAATGTCTTTAATTGCTTAAATTGAAAGTCAAGGCGCTGTGTAGAGAGTACTAGAAGGATTGATAATGCTTGAAGAAGGCTGTGCGTATTTTCCGGAGTCAACCACTGAGTTAACGATTTTAATGGTGAGGTTGGGTGCAGAGCTTAATTTGTCAAATAATGTGTGCACATGCCTGAAGCTCTGCCCTGGAGGTACTATTAAAAATCGGTGTGGCAAATACCAGGACTGCATACCCTTGAATTCACCTCAGGCCTCACACTAGCAGACACTACTACACTACTGCACCCTTATCTTACTCGCTGGCCCCTGCTTCCCCCCTCTGCTGGACTTTCTGAGTTTCTCTCTATTGTGCATGGTCAATATCTGAAGAAGAGAAATAAAGGGTGGTCCCCTAAATGCAATGCAGAACGGCCCCACGGCAACCACCGGCTCAAACTAAGCACTGGTTGGGTGTTCTTAGGAAGTGGCCTTGGTATTTTTCAGGGGGGTGAATGCCCTCTCTAAAAATGACGTTTCGCGTTAGTTTTCCTGTAGTGTTTCCTCTTAATCGTTCTCTTTCTGAACCTCATTCTTCTCTCATACCCTTCCCGCCCCTTTAATTCTCTTTCTTTGCAGTAGCCTTTATAATATCAACTATCTCTAAGCTTAAATCCTCGTTCCGCCCCTGTGAATACACAGCGTTTTGCGTTTTATTAAGTATGAATATGTTATCTGAGGTAGCTACATATTCTTTATTTCGCTGGCCTTTTTAACCAATGAAAAGTCCACACTATGCGAGAAAACTGTGAAAGGTAATTATGGTAAGAAAATGCTGACTGTAAATTAAAAGGCTATGCTTGTGAAAAATGCTGCATTGCAATTTCAGTCTGAAGTAATCATTGCATTTCAATAAAGTGTTCTTGTTCAGCTGCTGTGCAATTTGGTGTTATCCCAACTTTTAAAATGGCATTTCAAACATGTATAGCAGTCGGCTTAGAATAAATGTTGATATTATTTCGGAACATCTGAATGTTTTACTTTAAGTGCTCAAAGACGTATAGAACTAGGAAGCAATATGACATGCGCTCACATGAATCCCCTGCTGCTTTAAAACACTTGAACTTGAATATCAATACCAAAGTACTGTATACCGGACACATTATCAGTATTGATGTTCTCACAAAAGCCATTTGTTATTTAAATTGCAAATGGCTTGTCCACAAAGAGAGTATTTGCATCCAAGCTATAATGAAGGGTAAGCAGAAATACACGAGCAAAACTGGCAATACCTCTGCTGCTTTCCTTGATGATAAAGAATTTCTGAAATTTGCATGTAAATCAAACGAGCATCACCATGCTATCTCTATGAAAATGCCAAACAGTACCTGCTGCTTATGTTTATTGTGAGCATAATAATGTCAACGTTGTTTCATCTATTTGTGCTGTGAATTATAAGGTGGCCTTGCTTCTTGAAGCCAGAAGAACTAATTACTGCTAAGGAGGTGAATTAAAGGACGTTTTACAATTTAGGGAATAGTAATGTCATAAAAAAAACTGTAATTGTTTTTAAACTAGTCAAGGGAAATGTTGCATTTGGGCAGATTGCATTTTTTCTCGAATTTAGTGTGTTTACTTTTTATCTGATGATTAAACAAATGCATGTTTTTTTGGGGTTGCTCAATGTCATTTAAACACGACTATGACTACAGGAGTTCAACTTCTTTTCCTCCTTCTCTCTAGAGAGGTTCAAAGTGGTAGCCCATAATCACCATAGTGTAGATTTATTAAAAGGTTGTGCAGCACAGCAGCCAAAATTGCTACTCTGGACTGAACTAGAGAGAAAGCTCAATGCAAAACCGTACCTACAAAGATACGGTACTGTTGCTGTCATCCTCTTTGCTGCCACTCAAACGGATTGACTTGGGCCATACGCACACCTTTGCACCACAGAGCGAAGACATGATCAATGATAATTACACACTTGTATAGCGCACGACTACCCGGAGGCATCTAAGTGCTTGTACGAATACCGCTGAGGAACCCTTCCTGGCCTTTCCCTGTGAGGTGGCCACTCCTGGGCACCCCCAATGTGAAGCCAGGCATCCTAGCGTTGTTGGGGCCGTTGTGGAGATTAAGCAAGCTATTGCCCAGAGTTGCAGAGTGGGATTCATGATTAGAATAGGCACCAAGGGGAGAATTATCAGGTCCGAGGAAATTGAGCCCAAGAGCCGCCGAGGCGGGAATTGAACCCTGGTCCCAGGCCAGACTTCTGCATCAGGGTCTGCCGCTCTAACCATTGAGCCACACTTCTCCACATGTCAGTGATGTCTAGCACAGGTTTTGTACCAGAAAGCCTTTCAATCCACAATACTATGCTCAGACGTTTCCCACTCATATGTGTGCTATGGAGAGCAGCACACATGCAAGTTGAAAAAAAAAATCTACTTTTTGCATGCCTTAGAACGCCATATTTTGGGTGCAAAACCATATCTACAGATGTTAGTATATAAGGCTTTGCATCAAAAACCATGGGTAGGAAAAGGTGGAGCTTGCAGCCAACCA
Source organism: Lissotriton helveticus (assembly GCF_964261635.1). Taxonomy (NCBI): domain Eukaryota; kingdom Metazoa; phylum Chordata; class Amphibia; order Caudata; family Salamandridae; genus Lissotriton; species Lissotriton helveticus. The sequence continues at coordinate 412,505,129 of NC_136067.1, forward strand.
AGAAGGCTACTCCCTGATTTTGCTCCTGCACGCCCCAACTGTCCCCTCCCACATGGAGTCCCACAGCTCCGTTCTTCACCATAGCATTTAGGCCCTGATCACCCCACAGACCTACTAGACTCACTCTTGACCCCCTGCGGTCTGCACTGGAGCTGTAGTTCTGCCACAGTCTGTGCAGGGAACACACTGCCTGAGAGATGCCTCACGCTGCAGTGAAGGTGAAGATGGTCCTCCGGCCTCTACCCCGACATAACACCAGCCACAACCCAATGCCCTAGCGCAGCATCTAGTACCACCGGAAAGGACTATGGAGAGAATCACTGTTGGCCATGCCCCTTCAGGACGCCGGTGTAGGTGCAGCTCTGACTCCCAATTCCTCTTTAAGAGGTGGCAGCCTCATGCTTCTCCAGAGCCCTGGTCATTCCTCATCATCTGGTGCCGTTTTGAGCAACTTTATGCTGCCAGACAGTCCCAGCAGCCATTTGACTAGCAGCTCCACCCAAATCACGGCAAGCAAGGAGAGAACATAGTACTGTCACTCTTGCTGACATGAGCACCTGAGGTATCATCCTCTCTGGGACATTTCCTGCCCCTACTATCTTGTTAGATCTGCTCCAGATTGTGGAGACCAGTACCCAGACTGTGCTCACTGGAAGGCATGTTGTTGCTGGATTTCACTTTACGTCAGCCGCCGCTTGTACAGGTAAGAGCAGTCTGGTGGGGTGGAGAGGGATTTCGACAGATGACTGCGAGGGACAACTAATTATTTATTTAATTTCCCCTCGTCGTTGTATGTCAAAATTCCTCCCCACCCATCCCCACATCTCTTACCTGCATAAGCCGCAGCTGATGCACGGGCACCTACATCTGCCCTCTGGCTTCTCTTTGGATTCCTCCTGCCAGCCATTCCTGAGGCACAATGGCCCCATTCTTTTCCTGGCAGTGGTGACTGATGCCATTGACCAGTGAATTTTACTTTAGGGTAGTGGGACATGCCAACACCTCGGTTCTCTTGACGTTTACCTTCCCACCTTCATACGTACTCCGCCCAGCAACAGCTGCTGTTCTTTGTATTGGTTATCATCTGTGAACGCTCCACTGGGGAACAATGTGCTCTACGATGGCTCTTGTGCCATCAGATGATCATATTTGTCCTCTCAACATTGTGGGTCTTGACACTCGATGTCTAGTCTTGCTTCCAACCTGCGATTTAGGTCAAACCTGTGAGCAGTTTGTGACATCTGGACCTCCCCTGAAATCAGCATTTGCACCTGAACTGACAAAACCCTAGGTGCTGGGAGACTTTCTTGAGTCCTTTCCTGTGCAAATGGATAATTAAACCTAGTGCAACTTAATTCGATGAGTGGGCATCCCTACTGAAGGCTAACTCCTGCATCCTGGACTGCATTCTTTCTGCCCTTGGCCCTTGTGCCCTATCTTTGAGTTTTTTGTTTCCCCATGGTTGCCAGGGCCTTCAACTATCTACACCCAGCAGTAGAGAGGCATGTTTCTTGACTTGTGCTTGGCAATTGGACCCTGCCTCGCTTGTCGACCCATCGACAACCTGCTTGCCAACTTCTGTTCTCAGAGGCATTGTGTCGCTCTCAATAGAATCTGCAAGTACCTTCTCAGCTCGCCTCAGCTAAAGACATGAAGATGCTTCTTAAAGAGATTTCATACATAGTGGCCACCCTCACCACTCTGGATGTGGAAATATCAGGCCTTACCTCAGAGGTGAAATTCATTTGGCAGTACATGTCTACCATACACAACTGACTAGACAAGGTTGACCAACGCTTGGACACAGTCGATCTGAATACAAACGTATACCACATTGTAGGGGCATCATTAAATTCCTGCACCAGAATGTCACCAATCAGAAATATAGAGTAAGAAGAGACAATTTGCAGATTTATGATGTCAGAATTGAGAGGCTAGCTGATGACTGTGCTTTTAGAACTCCATCTCCCCATACCAGCTACTTTGGAATTTAAGAGTGAGAGTCCAGTCATTCCGGGTCTCCAACACTCACACTCTGCATCCAATATTTGCCTGCATGTTGCACGACCAACACACCAAGGTGATTCTGTTGTCAGCTAAGAGAGCAACGAAGGCTCTCGTTATTGATGGGAATATGTACAGTGCTCAATTTGTGAACAAATAGGTACCATGGCGCTTGCCAGGAGGCCACTGCAGCTTGGACCACCCATTGTCATTGTCAGTGCTGCCAATGACAATATCAACACAACTATTAACTATTAGCCCTTCAAGTGTGGCAATTCAGAATATTTCAGACTACCAAAGTTATAGGAATGGCTTGGCAGCAGGGATTAGTCATTTATAAGGTATAAGAATTGACAAACAACTATTGCTGTGCTGGTCTCTAAACAAAATAAAGAGTGCCACCATGTAGCAGACTATAAGAAGAGCCGGCGTTGACAATTAAGCAGCAGTGCCAATCACAGAAACCAGTGGTTCAAATTAACTGCCATAGGGTTTCCTTTTTGGCAGATTACTCTATGCCCAACAGAATTAGACATAGCTCATTTCTTGCACTCTGACCCCATTGAAACAAAGGGATATTTTAATATGGTCTCCTGGAACCAGCAGGATTAAGGTCACTATGAAAGGAAAGACAAATTAATTCTCAGACCCAGGGGGACTGTATTTGTTCTTTGACACATTAGCGGAACTCCCAATGGACATGTCTTCCAAGGACACTGCTGAATTCACCCAACAGGTGGACTCTCTTCCCCCACAAATGCCTCACAGGTACCAGCCCCTACATCACAGATTGACAGAAAGCCCCAGAAGAGTCAGACTTTATTGGACTATGTCAAGTGGTGGAGGCGTGGGACAGAGGACAGAGATAAGTCACAAACCCCATTAAAGCAACTGACAGAGGGAGTTGAAGATGCCACAAAGGCTGAATGCATACATCCTTTAGTTTTGTTTGAAGTTATGCTATGTTATTTATGTTAAATTGCCTTGATTTTTTGCAGAATTGTAGGTTATCCCCCTTCCTGCTTATCACCATTGCTTCCGTTCCTTGAAGGGTTGGTCATGTTTACACTCCCACTCCCCTGTCCCATATGCTGGACAGCCTCCCTTGACACCCCCTCCAGATATAGGGGGCGGTGGCCCAGATTGATAATCCTCTTAACCTGGCCCTCTATTTTTTTTAGCAGCTCCTTCAATCATGTGTTAAGCCAATTTGAAGGTCCAAGAGCATGACTTGCATACCCACTTGTGCCCTCCATCTTTCATCCCGCCTCTCAGTCCCCCTGATTCTTGTGCTTTGGTGAGTGGAAGGGTGCCAGCATGGCCCCACTTGGCACAAGCTCGAGCTTGAAACCCAAAGTACAACAGTTTGTTTTCCCTCCTTTTCACTCCTTTTCACATCAGCAAACAAATCTTCACTTTTCCCAATGGATCACATCTTACTATTTTCTACCACACCCCAGAAAGTGACAGACCCCCTTTTCCACCCTTAGAAGTGTCTAAGCCCCTAACAATAATATTGATGAATGTTAATGGCAGAAGAACATTCTTTACTACTTGCACACGAAACAAACTGTCATAGCATTACTCCATAAGATCCAACAGTGTCCAGCGGAGTCATCTAACCTTAAACGGGAATGGGTGAGTGTAATCATTATAGCAGCAGGTCAATAAATGACCCAAGGGAGCCTTTAATGACGAGCAGTATCTCTAATAGGTTTGGGGTAGCAATACTTATTGGGATGTGGCTTATCTGTAAGGTCCTTAAGATGTGGGCAGAAGATCAGGGTCTGTGTGTATTTAAAAAAAATACGGGTCCGGGAACGATCTCTGGTTATAGGGTCTGTCTTTGTCCACACAATCGATAACACAGCTTTCCTTGCTCAATTCTCCAGGCTATTACCATTATTTGGAATTACTCATGTCCCAATGAGGGGTGACTGAAACCTGTTTCCAGCCCTGATTCTCGATAGATCTTGCCATGCTGATTCCCATCACCAGATTGATATGGCCCTCCTGATGGACCTTCAGGATGATCATGCCCTAGTAGATGATTGGCATTTGCTCCATCTGTCCGATAGGCACTACATCTTTTTCTCCGGCCCCCACAGGACCCAGGTCCCATATTAACTGTTGTTTTCACAATGGAAGGATACTCCTTCACATTACACCACGACATACAAGAGGGGGGCATTGCCAATCATAGCACAGTCAGAGTAGGCCTCGACTTGGGAGTGACTCACCCACCCCATATCAGTGGGTGAATGAAGGTGTAAGCATACAAACCAACCGAGGGTAAGGAGCATCTTTGCAATCAAATTTGGTCTTATTTCACAGATAATGAAGAATCAGTGGGTTCCCACAGAGTACTATCCGTTCATTACCACATCTTCCACTGTGACTTCAGTCTACAAAATGGTGTCTCTAACGACAATTTACAAAAAGCTCTTTACTCATTCCTGAATGACACTGACCCAAATTAATCCCCCCTTAAACCTACATACATCAAATGGGCTCACTTGTAAATGATCAAATAATGCATGTGACATCATGATCATCAGGCTGCCGATAGCAGGGCATGATAATGAGCAGTGCTCAGTCAGATTTGTGAAGAATGCAAAAAGAACAATTAATGGACAGAATGCAGAACAATGTCATTCATTCACCCTAGTACAGAGATCTGGGCGTAAATCAAGTGTTTTTTTGCTCACCATGCCATTCCAGTTTGGGCCCAGACATATGCAAATCAGTCTTAACCCTGCGCACAATGGGAACAGTCCAGCCCAAGTTGCCAGGCCAGGTCTTCCCTGGACTGGGAACAAGCATCCTAGGACCGGTTTCGGGCTTTCAGCCCTCTTCAGCCAGGATAGCTTGACTCCAGTGGCATGGAGAGCATGGGACTCACGTCTAAGCATACCCGTCTCACTCGGGGTGACAAATGCAAAAAGAACAATTGATGGACAGAATGCAGAACGATGTCATACATTCATCCCAGTACATAGATCTGGGCCTAAATCCATCATTTTTTTTGCTCACCATGCCATTCCAGTTTGGACCCAGCCATATGCAAAACAGTCTTGACCCTGCGCCCAGTAGGATCAGACCAGCCCAAACTGCCTGGCCAGACATAACTTATTCTCACAGTACCCCAGTATTTATTACGCATCCTGCCTCACTGGTGTATATTTTGCGCAATCTTTACTTGTGGTGTTGTGGTGACACACTTTGTGTAAAGACAGAACAACAAGTTAATTCCTCTCTGAGCAAAAATTCAAGCGGGACTTCTTGTTTTCGAATAGATAGGACACACCTATACCTCTTTTTGTAAATAATGTTAGTAACGCATTTTGTAAACATGATAAATAAATGTAAAGATATGGGTTGTCATACTGTATATACGAAAATGTCCCTTTACTCGCGTTGTAGAACAAAGCTATTTGTGTTAGAACCTGTCCCACTCGAAGGCTTCATTTAAAAAAACATAGACAGGATTTGCGACACCAGCATGAATTTCGCCAATTTTCTTTTTTTCATGCCTTTTTTGGCCCTGGGGGTTCTTGTGGGACCCCCTGAGCAGGCCTAAGGGGTCATGGTGTTTCTAACCTGCCCCCTTTTCTTTTTTCACATTTGTTTTACTGTTTTCTTGTGACTCGGTTCTACCAAGTCACAAGATGCCTGCCATCACTTCCTGGTTTGGAGTGTTGACAGCCAATTAGAATAAAGCTCATGGCCAGGAGGGTTCGCGAACCCTCCTCGGCCATAGATATCAAAACTTAATTTTTTTTATTTTCTCCGCAACTACAGAATGGATTTACACCATTTTAAAAAGAGATTGCTTTCTGAACCAAGCACTACCATTTTGTTAAATTTGGGGTGATTCCGTTCAGCAGTTCAGGCTGTAGCCTTGCCTAAAGTTTCCTATGGGAAATTGATTTGTTGACTCTTAATTTTTTTAATTTTGTCAGCAACTACTGAACGGATTTACTCCATTTAAAAAAGGTCACTTTCTGAACCAAGCACTACCTTTTTGCCGAATTTAGGGTCATTCCGTTTAGCAGTTCGGGCTGTAGCCTGTCTCAAAATTTCCTATGGAAATTAACATGGGGGAAAACGCATTTTGGGCCCCCCTTTTTTCTCAGCCCCCGCTTGATGAATCACCCCCAAACTTTTAGGATAGGAGCTGACCTGAATTAACTTTTTATGGGAAAAATTTCACGAAGATTTGTCAAACAACGTCAACGTTATTAGCAAATCAAAAAAGGCTTTTCCTATGGAAACTAGGTTCTAACTATAACTACCTACTGGCGACCAAAAGTGTTTGTTTACACAACACGTTTCAGCTCCCTTGGAAGCCTTGTTCGCATGTAATGTGCACAGTTGAAAGGGTAACAAATAAAGTCTTGTTAGTGGCATGAAAAACAACAAAGGACTCACTTGCATCTATAGGCAACAAGTCATGATTGACAGGCATGTTGAGGTGGTTTCTGTTACAATATTGTAGCTTAGATGCAATTCATTAACCAAGTGCACCGCTTAACATTTATATTGTGCATAACTATCAAGTGTAAACAGTAGATTGGCAGAAAAATGCACACCTTCTTAATACACTTTAGGAACGTCCAAATCTGTCTTGTTGCAAAAGTGTATCTGCATGCACAGTCAAATGTCTGCCGGCTTGCTACCTGAAAGCAGACTTCAATACATTACAAACTTTATCACCATCACGGTCGAAAAAACAGCAAAGTACGCTAGATAATGCCTGCAACTAGCATATAGCAATTTGCGAAATGAACACTGCAACATCACTAAACATTCCATATTGAAGAAAAAAGAGAAAGACCTCCTTTGTACATGAATAAAAATCAATGATTGGCAAGTGCCAGTTCCAAAGTCAGTAATGAGGATTTGCTATATACAATCATTTAAATGCATGCCCACTATAAGCGTTAACTGTTGAAAGTAAGCAAAACACTTTGATAATCATAGCGAAGGGGTAAAACCATTTTGATGTTATGGCATAGCTGATTGTGATAAGCTGCCTAGTGCCAGTACATGCATTGTAATCTAGAAATGAGCAGCAAGTGCTGTGGTGTAATGTGGCTGGTGCTTTGATGGTCCACATTGATGCCACACCTAAACTAGTTGGAGTGATTAACCCCTTGATGTAACACGCGCTGTGAGCCTACAATGTTAGGCCAGTGCCTACATTGCCAAGCAGTAAAATCAAAGTTCGATCAATGACGTAGAGCCCTGCATTCCAATAGTTCACATGCCACATAAGACACCAAAAGTTACCAAATGATGAATCGTTATGTTTAAACCAAGGGGAAAAGGGTAGGTGGCCCATGTGGGTGAGTACAGGTGACTGGGCCCCTTCCTTTCCTCCTGCAAAAAAGCAAAGGAAAGAAAGAAGATGAATGAGTGAAATAGCACTGTGAGAATGTCACACAGTTCTATTGTGATTAAAAACAACAGATCATAACTTTATATTATAATGGACATGGTTGAAGGAGGCAAGAAGGGGAGAAAATAGAGGGAGAGAATTAAAGAATAAAAAAATAATAAAAGAAAGAGCTTGCAGATAAGTCAGCATGTCATCAACATCAATTACAAAACACGAAGGGATCAGAAAGTGTTATAAATTATTTTGCTTCTAAATGTCTATTCCTCTCTCAAATGTATGGCAAGCTCCTTATGTTGATTGAGTCACCCCAGTGTCTTGGCTTGGAAATCGACAATATATTTCGACTCTCTCTGTCTTAATTTCAGGACACGATTCTCCCTCTAGGGTTTGTGATAATCTGTTCCAAAATGAAAAACACGAGATGGGATCAATTAGAGAAATGCTTTTCTCGAAAGTGGCGTGCTACTGGAAATTTCTCATCATTGTTGGTTATAGCTCTACTATTCCAATTCCAAAAATTCTTTATTTCAGTCGTATAGACCATAAAAGATACAATACAAAACACAGTAACATACATTTTAAAAACATAATTCATACAGTTCTTAAAATAGTTCCCCACCTAATCAGCGAAGGAGGTTAAAAACAGATCATAAGTGTCCATGCGTTAGAGGTTTTTTTTCTTCCTAATCAGCCAAACTGCCATTAGAAATTTGGCTATTGCATACACAATATGGCCAAGAGTGCTAGTTTTCATTACTCTATATGCCTGTGAGTAGTTACAAAACCGCAAGTTTCTGCAGAGAGGCGCTATCCAATATTTTCTAGATCTATGGTAGGCCGGGCAGACAAACATAATATGGAGTTCGTCTTCTCATGGGTGTTGCAGCATGGGCACATCTTTTCACCATCCTTGATCCATTTATAAGTGAATATTCTAATGGGCAATGTACCTAACCTCCATTGTACAAACAGTTTCCTCGCGAGGATGGGGAAAATAAAATCCATAAAACTTTCAAATACATAGGAATTTTTGGATTGCAGGAACCGGTCTGTGAGAGTGCCGCTGTTTTGTGCGTTCAGCCATAGTATTAATCTATAGTCTTTGTACATTCGGACCAGGTTTTGCGTGAAACCCTTCGGCAGCCCTGTTCGGGATCCTCCCATAGCTCGGATAAGTTCATGGAGTACAGTTCTTTTTTAACGAAAGTGAGCCAGGGTATTTTATTGCTTTGGTTCAGGCTCATGACATGGATAAGGTCCTGCCTATAATAATGCAGTTCATTCGTAGACCATAGCCTGTGCCAGAACCTCACCGGCTTTAACTCTAACTCCTCAGCAATGGAGGGGAGGCCCATATCTAATCTCAATGGCAGGAGTGGCGTGCCTCGTGGGAGAGCCAGGAGGCGTCTAAGAAAATTGTTTTCGACTCTTGCTAGTTCTTGGCCCGCTTTATGCCCCCATAGTTCACTCCCATATGTAGCGGCTGCCTTGGCTTGGGATTGGTACATTTCAAGAGCCGGACTGATGGGCTTATAGGTTGAGGTATTTGCCACCTTCAAGATTGCGCCCGACAGCTGAGACAATTTGAGCCGAGATCTTACTATCTGGGGGTCCCATGATAGATTTTCCTGCAATGTTACACCCTCTCAAGATTGGTAGTACCCAAAGTGGGATTAGGTCTGGCTTTTTTTGGTGGATTTAATATCATAAATTTGGTCTTTTCTGTGTTTATCTCTAAGCCATGTTGTCTACAGAAAAGACCAAATCCATCCAGAATCCTCTGGATCCCCATCGGGGATTTGGAAAGCAGGAGGGTGTCGTCGGCAAACATGATTGCCGGGACCCGCCTGCCTGCCAGGACGTGGGGCATCATTGTCCTTAACGTTTTCTAGATGGGATATAACGTTGTTAATAAAGAGACAAAACAGGGTCGGTGCCAGTACGCAGCCCTGCCTCACCCCTCTACGAACAGGGAACCTTGATGACAGCACGCCATCCCTCCCACTCCTGACCTGCGCATAGTTGTTGTCATGTAACCTAATTATGATTCTAAGTATCTGAGCTGGTACCCCTAACTTTTTCAAGACCTCCCACAGTTTCTTACGTGGGACTAGGTCAAAGGCTGACCTCAGGTCCACGAACACCATGTACAGCCTTCCCCACTCTATCCTTACCGTCTTCCAGTAGAGCAGGACGAGGCGGAAAATCTGATCCGTGGTGGACGTATTTTTCCTCAAGCCAGCCTGGAGGGGACTCAGGATGTCATTGTCCTCCACCCAGTCTAACAAGTGGTTCAGAATAAGGCGCGTGAATAGCTTTTGGGGACATCTATAAGGCTGATCGGCCTGTAGTTGACCGGGAGCAGAGGAGAACCCTTCTTGTATATGGGTACAATCTCTGCCCCCAGCCAAGAACAGGGGATCGCCATACCTCCTAAGATGGCATTGAAAAGAATAAGGAGGTACGGGCCCCAGATTTCAGGATGGTGTCTGAAGAGATCCCCCGGTAATCTGTCTAAACCAGGGGCCTTTCCCACCGCTAATCGCTCCATTGCGATCACCACCTCACCTAGGGTCAATTCCAGGCCCGTTTCCAGGGAGGCAGAGACCTCAAGCGCCACATCATCGGGCAATAAGGTAGTATCTTGATAGAGTGTCCCAAAGTGGGCCTCCCAGACAGAGGCAGCAATGTTAGGCTCCACTGCTGATTTAGGTTCCCCTGTCCAAGTATTCACCAGGGCCCAGAATTTCCTAGAATCTTTGGCATCTAAGGCATCAGATAAATCATGCCAGCGGTCCCAATCCCACTCAACCCTTGCATTTTTCATTGCCGCTTTGTAATCCCTCCTGAGTTCTGCAACCTTACCCTTATTAGAGCCATCTTTTATGGTAGCAATTAACTCGGACTTGATCTTCCTGCAGGCAGAGTTATACCAGGTCGGGGTTAGTGTCTTTTTCCTACGTAAAGGTACCTCTGGATAGAAAACCTCAGCAAGACCACTCACAAGTTCCGCATGAATTTGGGCTAATTTTTTACTGTAGTCAATGGGTCTCGGTTGATCTATGAGATCATCCACTTCTTTGAACCTGGGGAGTGCTATTTCATATAGCTTGTTTAAACCATCTTCTGTATTTAGCAACTTTCCCCATTTTACACGACGCCTATTTGTAGTGAGAACCAAGTTCCCAGGGTCGTCGACAGTAGAAGAAGTAGAAGACCCATCTACAGGTGCGGGATGTTGCATCTCCAGTAGGAGGGCATTGTGGTCGCTATCTGTTCTGGGTACCACCCTGAAATCCTGGACTTTGGGCCACATGCTGATATCTATAAAAATGTAGTCTAACCTTGACTCATGGTCCTTTCTGTTAAAAGTGCACAGTGAGGGGGTATCGGACGAGGTACGCCCATTGCATGCCCTTAATGCGAAATTCAAGGTAAGGGACATAATTTGTACTGCCAGCGGGGACCAGGTTTTGGGGTGGGGGGATGAAGATGGTGGAACTTCCCAGTAGTCGTCCTCATTGGTGAGAGCACCCTCCTTTAATCCTTCTAGGGGTTCGAAGTGGCAATTAAAATCCCCACCCATCACTATCTTGTAGTCACCTGGCAGTTGTCCCAGAAAGGATGATAGGTCAACTAGAGTGGGTTATTCCTTGGCCACAGCAACTGGGCGCGAGTAAACGTTGATAATTGCCCATGTTGTAATGCCGGGCCATCTGAGCAGCACACACTGGATGTCCTGCGAAAACGTAACCATATTTTCCGCCTGGCACCCAATGTGACTTGCTACCCAGATCGCCAAGCCACCCGAGTGCCTCCCCTTACCATTCCACTTTGCGGGAATTTCAAAGATATCATACCCCGTTCTACTCTGGGGATCCCTCGCCCATGACTCCTGAAAAAGGCAGACATCACTGCCATCTATCAGGAGATCCCAATCCACTGTATCCACCTTATTTGTGATCCCTGCCACAATCCAAGAAAGGACCCTCAAACCTAGACTACATGGTGGTCCTACCCCGACAGATATAGTTGATGCAGTAACTATGGAAGGGTCAAGATTTTCCGGGGCAACAAGGGCCACTGGTGTGGGGGGCGAGACACACACAGCTACCGGTGTCAAATTATTGCCTGTCAAGACTCTAGGTGAATTCTGTACTTGGCCCCTAGTACTTTTGGGTAATACCCTACTCCCCTTAGGGGAATCCTGCACCCGGTGTTGATTTTACAAGCAATTCTCATCGCCCCCCTACCGACATCCCTGATGACAGTTTTTTCCAGGACCTGTTGGGTAACCCCCTTTTGTGGTCAGTCTACCTGGTCAAGACAGGAAAATCTATTCGGGTGAATGGGGAATGCATTATACTTGGGCCTGTATCGTGAGCCATCCACGGCAAAGCCAACTCTGGTCCAGCCCTCTTCCCTTCTCATAGCTGAGTTACATGCATTTGGGTAGAAATAAGAAAGAGGCACCAGTTCAATAGAGGTTTTACCAGCACTGCCAAGCCAGTTACAAATATATGGGGCAACCTGCGGACTTTTAAAACTGACAATTATACAATCCCCCATTCTATTCTTAGAGGTAAACCCAATCCATGGGACCCTTCTGACCATCAGAACATCTCCTTTTAAATTGGGTGGGAGTGGCCTATGAATGTTTAGCCAGCTGATTACCTTGTTGCACAAGGAATCCTGCAGTTCCATTGCACCACTGGTAAGCTCTGGTATTACCACCATGATCGCAGTATAAGCTACTGCCTCAGGAGGCAAATTAACTGCCCTACGCCTGGTGTTAGGGCTAGTAGGACAGCCAGTTTGCCCATTGACTGGTCTCTCCTGTCTCAATTGTTGAGACGGGGCAGATTGTTTTGACCTTCTGGGACCAGGTACCGGGGGCCTCATCGTTTCGGATGTTGATGGGACCGGTTGGGGGGCAGATGGAACGTTGTTACTAGAGACTTCCCCCCGGCTGATCTAATGGAGCATTTAGGACCTGGGTAGTTGTTACCGGGGCCGGCAAACTGATCCTGGCACTATCCCTAAGGGTCCTATGTGCGTTTACGCTCAACCCAGGGTCAACACCATTATTCATATAGGTCTGTTCTATGGTCATCAGTCTGGCCTCTATGGAGTCCAATTTAACAGAAGGTTTCTAAAAATGTCCGTAAGTGAGCTGATGAGCAGATCTGTCGTGTTGGGGGGGACCCCACCAAGAATAAATGGTCCGGTACACTCCGGTAATGATGAGGCTAGTGGGGGGCTGGGAAGTTCCATCATATTCCTTGGGGGTATGGCCCCAGGCGTAGCCACAATATCTGTGTTAACATGTTGAGTTAGCATTATTAAATCAGTTTTAGCCCTTTTGGCGCCTTTTGGCTTCCTTGACCTCTTCCTTTTGGACGGATGATCCCCTCTGCTGCTTACGTGTTCTGTTAGAGCTACATCCAGTCCCTCCTCCTGCGTCTCTATTTCTACACAGTCAGCATTCGGGGACGGTTCTACAACCCCAGAGAAGCGTGATGAGTCTTTATCCCTCTGTGACGTTGAAGGTGTCCTCAGTTGTTGTAGGACTGACTCAATAGTCTGATCAATGCTGTCCAGGAGCGACAGATGGGTGACATCGAGCAATAATGGTGTACTAGCATTAATTGGGGAGGCCGGAGAAGCCAGCAGCAGGTTATCTGTACCCTCCTCAGATTGACTTCCCAACACAGTTAAACCTTTGTTGGCCACAGCGTTAGCCTTGGTAAGAAATTTTTCCATAGTGCCAGTTAACTGTTGGGCAGCCTTGCTTCTGGATACTCTGGAGGCCATGTTATGTGAGGCGACCAGAGAACGAAAACCGCAACCAAGAGGAGATAAATGGTGGGAAAGGCAGGGCGTCAGAGGGATAGCCCGGTCCGGTCTCTTCCGGCCTCTAACGGCCTAGAACGGCCCGCCCTTTGCCCGGGCTTAGCCCGGCGCCCGCCCGCGCGCGTCCCGCGCGACGCGTTAGCTTCTGTGTTTTTATTCCCAGTGATGCTATTGCTTTCTTGGGAGTAAGAGGCGGGGTCGGGGGGAAGAGTCACCACAGGTGCGGTCGATGGCAGAGCCGCAGACTTCCTGGGACTCACAGTCCCACACTCCCTCGCCGTCCAGCCAGCCAAGCAAGGCTCCAGGGAACACCAGATACAAAAAGGAAAGTCCTTCGCCACAGTAAGTCACGCAGCTTCGAGTGGCACCCGCGAAGCGGGGGCCGCGAGGCGTGTCTTTAAACCCCTGGGAGGAGGCAGGGTCAGGGGGAAGAGTCACCACAGGTACGGTCGATGGCAGAGCCGCAGGCTTCCTGGGACTCGCAGTCCCACACTCCTTCACCGTCCAGCCAGCCAAGCAAGGCTCCAGGGAACACCAGATACAAAAAGGAAAGTCCTTCGCCACAGTAAGTCACGCAGCTTCGAGCGGCGCCCGCGAAGCGGGGGCCGCGAGGCGTGTCTTTAAACCCCTGGGAGGAGGCGGGGTCGGGGGAAGAGTCACCACAGGTGCGGTCGATGGCAGAGCCGCAGGCTTCCTGGGACTCGCAGTCCCACACTCCCTCGCCGTCCAGCCAGCCAAGCAAGGCTCCAGTAAGTCACGCAGCTTCGAGCGGCACCCACTCTACTATTCTCTAATATGTGTTTCTTTGCTATGAGCATAGGGCTGTCAATATAGCAGACTTTGCAAGGGCATTCAATGGCATATTTGACGAAAGTAGAGCTACAAGTGAGAAACAATTATATATCCTTGCTAACACCATTGGAGGTAACATGATTGTGAAATTTGCTGTTCCTACAGACCTTACAGTGGCCACAGGGAAAGAAACCACTGAGGCCATGTTCATGTCTTTTAGGATAAATGGTAATGTTGCTGTATACTAACATGTCCCTAACATTTTTGCCTCTCCTGTATGTTAAACTGGGTCTCTCTGGGATACTCTCACTAATGATGTTATCACATTTGAGAATGCCCCACTTTTTGTCCAAAATGCGTTTGATATCCCTAGAGTCTGAATTGTACGTCATGATGATTCCCGTACTGTCTTCCATGTCATCACTGGACATTGTGTCTGTTTTGGAGATGGTCTGGATTCTGTCCACTCCATATGCTCTCTGTTTGGCTTTCCTAAGTACCCAGTTCGGATACCCCCTTGTCTTAAAACCTTCGAACATATCTGTACTTTCCCGGTGGTATGCCTCCTCGGTACTGCAATTTTTTTTCACCTTCAGCCGCTCACCAAAGGGGATGCTCCACTGAGGGCATTACATTGCACGCAATGGCCTTCCTGAACAGGGCCATATGTACTTGATTCTGTTTGACCTCAAGACTCGCATCCAGATATTCTGATTTGGTCTTGCTAATGCTGCCAGATAGAATAATGTTGCGATCATTAGCATTGAGTGTCTCAATGAACTCATTCTCTTCCTGCTCAGAACCTCTCCAAACAATAACAGCATTGTCGATGTACTGCAGCCACATTGACACATGTTCGAAATCCATGGTAAAACCAGGATTGGCTAATATGTCTTCCTCTCAGCTCCCCATGAACAGATTGGCAAAACTGGGAGCAAAGCATGATCCCATTGCTGTTCTGGTAGTCTGCCTGTACAGACTATAATTGAACATGAAGATGTTGTTGGTCAAGCAATATTCTGTCATGTCCAGTAGCATCTGACTATGGTCACGGAATCTGACTGGTCTAGTGTTGAGATTGTATGAACCAGCATCTAACCCTTGTTGGTGATCAATGATGATGTACAAGGATTGTACGACTAGGGTGATAAGCAAAGAATCATCCTCCCACTGCATGTCATTTATTTTATTCAGGAAATCTTTAGTGTCCCTGATGTAGCTGGGTAATTAGTGACATAATTTTTGAGGAAATGGTCCATTTATTTGGATATATGTTCGGACGTCCAGGTGGTCTTGTGGGTTCTTTGTGTAATTTGGGCAGAAGGTATAAGACTGGAAGTATAGGATGCTCTTTTTTGAGATAGCAAACTCTTCCCATTCCAAAATACCTCTGTCCCTCCACATAGTAAGTTTGTCCCAAATGGCCAGGATATTATTATTATAGCTACAATATTGTAACAGAGACCACCTTAACATGTCTGCCAATCATAACTTGTTGCCTATAGGCACGAGTGAGTCCTTTGTTGTTGTTCATGCCACTAACAAGACTTTATGTGTTACCCTTTGAACTGTGCACATTACATGTGAACAAGGCTTCTAAGGGAGCTGAAACGCATTGTGTAAATAAACACTTTTGGTGACTATTATTTTAGTACGGAGTTTGTCAGTTCTGAGAGCATACTGATTTACAAGTACAAAAGGAAGGTGGCAAGTAGGTAGTAGGATCAGGGCAAGGAGGACGCAAAAAAATCAAGGCAGGAAGAAGGGAAGGGGCCAGTGGTCGAAGAAATAATGACCACAAACGGGGCAAATAAAACCGTGGTGAATTTAGCATCAGTTGAATTGACGACCGAAGAGGAAAACATTTTAAAGCTTGGTCTTACCTATGCACCCCAAACTAACTTTGACTATGCAGCCACCAGGCTTGGTATTTAGAAAGCAGTTAGGAAACTGAAACTACGCAAATATCATACTCTGAGAAATAGAACTACAACTTCAAGGGCTTGTTATTAATTGTTATTAACCTTGTTATTAATGTGTATATATGTGTAAATTGAGAGGGAAAATGTGCCATTTGTTGGTTCTGCTGCAAGCACTGAAGCAGAGAGATTCTGTGTAAGATTATCTGCTGTGTGAGTGGTATTCTTCTTATTCTACCAATCAGTTTGAAAGGTGAGTTGATAACTTGTAAGGGACTGTATGTGGTTAATTTTATTTTTAGTAAGAGTGATGTGTGTAAAGTTTGCAGAATTATATTCTGAGTTTGTGTGCATTTGGATAACTATTGTGATAAAAATCATTTGGTAAGTTAATGTGTTTAGTTTGTCACCTTTGTGCAATAAAGTGCAGTACTAAAAAATGTAGAATGTGTGCAGTCACTTTTTTAGTTGTAGAATACTTAAGTGTAGCTTGTTTAGAATTAGGCGTGTGTTCTAAATCTACAATTTTGTAGTCAGTATACATGTACTGCTGCATACACTTTTGGGCAGATTTACAAGCCCCTTGTGCCTCTTTCTTGTTCTATTGTGTCTCATTTTTGGATGTAATGTTGGCAAAAAAATAATGCAGCAAATTGAAAATTTATTTGCAAAATGAGTCAGGATGGTCCACTGAAATGTAATGGTCATATACATGGAATGTGTTCAGTCAGTTCAACTTTTTAGTGTGGTAAATCTGTTTTGGTAAAATGTATGGTTTTCATTTTTTTTTGTCTAGAATCACACTGAGCGTCTGTGTAAATTAAGGAATTATACTTGCACCTTTTTCCATAATCTCTGCAGTCTCTCCTTACAGTCTACCTCTCTCTGCTTATACCGTCCGCTTTCTTCTGATATTTCCCCTCTTTCTTTAATTTCACTTGTCTTTCTTAATAGTGCTGCTTGTTCTCGTAGTGCCTTCTGTCCTGTTAGTCCCTCTCTGTCCTCATTGTCTCCTCTGTCTCCTTATAGTCCCCCTTCTTTTTATACTCACTCCTCTGACCTCCTAATCCTCCCTATCTCATCATACCTCCTTCTTAACAATTCCCCAGTCAGTATACATAGACTACTGCATATACTCTTGGGCAGATTTACAAGCCCCTTGGGCCTCTTTCTTGTTCTATTGTGTCTCATTTGTGGAGGTAATCTTGGCAAAAAACGTAATGCAGCAAATTGGAAATGTATTTGCAAAATGAGTCAGGATTGTCTATTGAAATGTAGTGGTTATATACATGGAATGTGTTCAGTCATTTGAACTTTTAGTGTGGGAAATGTGTTTTAGTAAAATGTATGGTTTTTAATTATTTTGTTTAGAATCACACTGAGCGTCTGTGTAAATTAAGGAATTATACTTGCACATTTTTCCATAATCTCCCCTGTCTCTCCTCAAAGTCTACCTCTCTATGCTTATACTGTCCCCTCTCTTCCGATATTTCCCCTCTTTACTTATTTTCACTTGTCTTTCCTCATAGTGCAGCTTGTTCTCATAGTCCCTCCTGTCTGCTTTTTCCCCCTCTGTCCTCATTGTCTCCCCTGATTCCTAATCGTCTCCCTTCTTTTTATACTCACTCCTCTGACCTCTTAATCCTCCCTGTCTCATCATACCTCCCTCTTAACAATGTCCCAGTCAGTATTCATAGACTGCTGCATACACTCTTGGGTAGATTTAGAAGCACCTTGGGCCTCTTTCTTGTTGTATTGTGTGTCATTTTTGGATGTAATGTTGGCAAAAAAATAATGCAGCTAATTGGAAATGTGTTTGCAAAATGAGTCAGGATTGTCCACTGAAATGTAGTGGTTATATAAATAGAATGTGTTCAGTCACTTAAACGTTTTAGTGTGGTAAATGTGTTTTGGTAAAATGTATGGTTTTACATTTTTTGTCTAGAATCGCACTGAGCGTCTGTGTAAATTAAGGAATTATACTTGCACCTTTTTCCATAATCTCCGCTGTATTCCTCACAGTCTACCTCTCTCTGCTTATACTGTCCAATCTCTTCTTACATTTCCCCTCTTTCCTTATTTTCACTTGTCTTTCCTCATAGTGCAGCTTGTTCTCATAGTCCCTCCTGTCCGCTTTTTCCCCCTCTGTCCTCATTGTCTCCTCTGATTCCTAATCGTCCCCCTTCTTTTTATACTCACTCCTCTGACCTCTTAATCATCCCTGTCTCATCATACCTTCCTCTTAACAATGACCCAGTCAGTATACATAGACTGCTACATAAACTCTTGGGCAGATTTACAAGCCCTTTGGGCCTCTTTCTTGTTGTATTGTGTGTCTTTTTTGGAGGTAATGTTGGCAAAAAAATAATGCAGCTAAATGGAAATGTGTTTGCAAAATGAGTCAGGATTGTCCACTGAAATGTAGTGGTTATATATATATATATAGAATGTGTTCAGTTACTTAAACGTTTTAGTGTGGTAAATGTGTTTTGGCAAAATGTTTGGTTTTACACTTTTTGTCTAGAATCGCACTGAGCGTCTGTGTAAATTAAGAAATTATACTTGCACCTTTTTCCATATTCTCCGCTGTATTCCTCACAGTCTACCTCTTTCTGCTTATACTGTCCACTCTCTTCTTATATTTCCCCTCTTTCTAATTTTCACTTGTCTTTCCTCATAGTGCAGCTTTTTCTCATAGTCCCTCCTGTCTGCTTTTCCCCCCTCTGTCCTCATTGTCTCCCCTGATTCCTAATCGTCCCCCTTCTTTTTATACTCACTCCTCTGACCTCTTAATCCTCCCTGTCTCATCATACCTCCCTCTTAACAATGCCCCAGTCAGTATACATAAAATGCTGCATACACTCTTGGGCAGATTTACAAGCCCTTTGGGCCTCTTTCTTGTGTATTGTGTCTCATTTTTGGATGTAATGTTGGCAAAAAAATAATGCAGCTAATTGGAAATGTGTTTGCAAAATGAGTCAGGATTGTCCACTGAAATGTAGTGGTTATATAAAGAGAATGTGTTCAGTCACTTAAACGTTTTAGTGTGGTAAATGTGTTTTGGTAAAATGTATGGTTTTACATTTTTTGTCTAGAATCGCACTGAGCGTCTGTGTAAATTAAGGAATTATACTTGCACCTTCTTCCATAATCTCCCCTGTATTCCTCACAGTCTACCTCTCTCTGCTTATACTGTCCACTCTCTTCTTATATTTCCCCTCTTTCCTTATTTTCACTTGTCTTTCCTAATAGTGCAGCTTGTTCTCATAGTCCCTCCTGTCCGCTTTTTCCCCCTCTGTCCTCATTGTCTCCTCTGATTCCTAATCGTCCCCCTTCTTTTTATACTCACTCCTCTGACCTCTTAATCCTCCCAGTCTCATCATACCCCCCTCTTAACAATGACCAAGTCAGTATACATAGACTGCTGCATACACTCTTGGGCAGATTTACAAGCCCCTTGGGCCTCTTTCTTGTTGTATTGTGTGTCATTTTTGGATGTAATGTTGGCAAAAAAATAATGCAGCTAAATGGAAATGTGTTTGCAAAATGAGTCAGGATTGTCCACTGGAATGTAGTGGTTATATATATAGAATGTGTTCAGTTACTTAAACGTTTTAGTGTGGTAAATGTGTTTTGGCAAAATGTATGGTTTTACATTTTTTGTCTAGATTCGCACTGAGCGTCTGTGTAAATTAAGAAATTATACTTGCGCCTTTTTCCATATTTACCCTGTATTCCTCACAGTCTACCTCTCTCTGCTTATACTGTCCACTCTCTTCTTATATTTCCCCTGTTTGCTTGTTTTCACTTGTCTTTCCTCATAGTGCAGCTTGTTCTCATAGTCCCTCCAGTCCGCTTTTTCCCCCACTGTCCTCATTGTCTCCTCTGATTCGTAATCGTCCCTCTTATTTTTATACTCACTCCTCTGACCTCTTAATCCTCCCTGTCTCATCATACCTCCCTCTTAGCAATGCCCCAGTCAGTATACATAGACTGCTGCATACACTCTTGGGCAGATTGACAAGCCCTTTGGGCCTCTTTCTTGTTGTATTGTGTGTAATTTTTGGATGTAATGTTGGCAAGAAAATAATGCAGCTAATTGGAAATGTGTTTGCAAAATGAGTCAGGATTGTCCACTGAAATGTAGTGGTTATATATATAGAATGTTTTCAGTCACTTAAACGTTATAGTGTGGTAAATGTGTTTTGGTAAAATGTATGGTTTTATATTTTGTGTCTAGAATCGCACTGCGCGTCTGTGTAAATTAAGGAATTATACTTGCACCTTTTTCCATAATCTCCTCTGTATTCCTCACAGTCTACCTCTCTCTGCTTATACTGTTCACTCTCTTCTTATATTTCCCCACTTTCCTTATTTTAACTTGTCTTTCCTCATAGTGCAGCTTGTTCTCATAGTCCCTCCTGTCCGCTTTTTCCCCCTCTGTCCTCATTGTCTCCCCTGATTCCTAATCGTCCCCCTTCTTTTAATACTCACTCCTCTGACCTCTTAATTCTCCCTGTCTCATCATAGCTCCCTCTTAACAATGCCCCAGTCAGTATACATAGACTGCTGCAAACACTCTTGGGCAGATTTACAAGCCCTTTCGGCCACTTTCTTGTGTATTGTGTCTCATTTTTGGATGTAATGTTGGCACAAAAATAATGCAGCTAATTGGAAATGTGTTTGCAAAATGAGTCAGGATTTTCCACTGAAATGTAGTGGTTATATAAATAGAATGTGTTCAGTCACTTAAACATTTTAGTGTGGTAAATGTGTTTTGGTAAAGTGTATGGTTTTACATTTTTTGTCTAGAATGGCACTGAGCGTCTGTGTAAATTAAGGAATTATACTTGCACCTTTTTCCATAATCTCCCCTGTATTCCTCACAGTCTACCTCTCTCTGCTTATACTGTCCACTCTCTTCTTATATTTCCCCTCTTTCCTTGTTTTCACTTGTCTTTCCTCATAGTGCAGCATGTTCTCATAGTCCCTCCAGTCCGCTTTTTCCCCCTCTGTCCTCATTGTTTACTCTGATTCGTAATCGTCCCCCTTATTTTTATACTCACTCCTCTGACCTCTTAATCCTCCCTGTCTCATCATACCTCCCTCTTAACAATGCCCCAGTAGGTATACATAGACTACTGCATACACTCTTGGGCAGATTGACAAGCCCGTTGGGCCTCTTTCTTGTTGTATTGTGTGTAATTTTTGGATGTAATGTTGGCAAGAAAATAATGCAGCTAATTGGAAATGTGTTTGCAAAATGAGTCAGGATTGTCCACTGAAATGTAGTGGTTATATATATAGAATGTGTTCAGTCACTTAAACGTTATAGTGTGGTAAATGTGTTTTGGTAAAATGTATGGTTTTATATTTTTTGTCTAGAATCGCACTGAGCGTCTGTGTAAATTAAGGAATTATACTTGCACCTTTTTCCATAATCTCCTCTGTATTCCTCACAGTCTACCTCTCTCTGCTTATACTGTCCACTCTCTTCTTATATTTCCCCTCTTTCCTTATTTTCATTTGTCTTGCCTCATAGTGCAGCTTATTCTCATAGTCCCTCCTGTCTGCTTTTCCCCCCTCTGTCCTCATTGTCTCCTCTGATTCCTAATCGTCCCACTTCTTTTTATACTCACTCCTCTGACCTCTTAATCCTCCCTGTCTCATCATACCTCCCTCTTAACAATGACCCAGTCAGTATACATAGACTGCTGCATACACTCTTGGGCAGATTTACAAGCCCTTTGGGCCTCTTTCTTGTTGTATTGTGTGTCATTTTTGGATGTAATGTTGGCAAAAAAATATTGCAGCTAATTGGAAATGTGTTTGCAAAATGAGTCAGGATTGTCCACTGAAATGTAGTGGTTATATATATAGAATGTGTTCAGTCGTTTAAACATTTTAGTGTGGTAAATGTGTTTTGGTAAAATGTATGGTTTTAAACTTTTTGTCTAGAATCGCACTGAACGTCTGTGTAAATTAAGGAATTATACTTGCACATTTTTCCATAATCTCCCCTGTATTCCTCACAGTCTACCTCTCTCTGCTGATACTGTCCACTCTCTTCTTATATTTCCCCTCTTTCTTTATTTTCGCTTGTCTTTCCTCATAGTGCAGCTTGTTCTTATAGTCTCTCCTGTCCGTTTTATCCCCCCTCTGTCCTCATTGTCTCCTCTGATTCCTAATCATCCCCCTTCTTTTTATACTCACTCCTCTGACCTCTTTATCCTCCCTGTCTCATCATACCTCCCTCTTAACAATGTCCCAGTCAGTATTCATAGACTGCTGCATACACTCTTGGGTAGATTTAGAAGCACCTTGGGCCTCTTTCTTGTTGTATTGTGTGTCATTTTTGGATGTAATGTTGGCAAAAAAATAATGCAGCTAATTGGAAATGTGTTTGCAAAATGAGTCAGGATTGTCCACTGAAATGTAGTGGTTATATAAATAGAATGTGTTCAGTCACTTAAACGTTTTAGTGTGGTAAATGTGTTTTGTAAAATGTATGGTTTTACATTTTTTGTTTAGAATCGCACTGAGCGTGTGTGTAAATTAAGGAATTATACTTGCACCTTTTCTATAATCTCTGCAGTCTTTCCTTTCAGTCTACCTCTCTCTGCTTATACCATCCGCTCTCTTCTGATATTTCCCCTCTTTCTTTATTTTCACTTGTCTTTCTTCATAGTGCTGCTTGTTCTCGTAGTGCCTTCTGTCCTGTTAGTCCCTCTCTGTCCTCATTATCTCCTCTGTCTCCTAATAGTCCCCCTTCTTTTTATACTCACTCCTCTGACCTCCTAATCTTCCCTGTCTCATCATACCTACCTCTTACCAATTCCCCAGTCAGTATACATAGACTACTGCATATACTCTTAGGCGGATTTACAAGCCCCTAGGGCCTCTTTCTTGTTCTATTGTGTCTCATTTTTGGAGGTAATGTTGGCAAAAAAATAATGCAGCAAACTAGAAATGCATTTGCAAAATGAGTCAGGGTTGTCTATTGAAATGTAGTGGTTATATAGATGGAATGTGTTCAGTCACTTAAACGTTTTAGTATGGTAAATGTGTTTTGGTAAAATGTATGGTTTTACATTTTTTGTCTGGAATCACACTGAGCGTCTGTGTAAATTAAGGAATTATACTTGCACCTTTTCCATAATTTTCCCTGTCTCTCCTCACATTCTACCACTCTCTGCTTATACTGTCCCCTCTCTTCTGATATTTCCCCTCTTTCCTTATTTTCACTAGTCTTTATTCATAGTGCTGCTTGTTCTCATAGTCCCTCCTGTCCTCTTTGGCCCCTTCTGTCCTCATTGTCTCCTATGATTCCTAATGGGCCCCCTTCTTTTTATACTCACTCTTCTGACCTCTTAATCCTCCGTGTCTCAGCATACCTCCCTCTTAACAATGCCCCAGTCAGTATTCATAGACTGCTGCATACACTCTTGGGCAGATTTACAAGCCCCTTGGGCCTCTTTCTTGTTGTATTGTGTGTCATTTTTGGATGTAATGTTTGCAAAAAAATAATGCAGCAAATTGGAAATGTGTTTGCAAAATGAGTCAGGATTGTCCACTGAAATGTAGTGGTTATAGACATAGAATGTGTTCAGTCACTTAAACGTTTTATTGTGGTAAATTTGTTTTTGTAAAATGTATGGTTTTACATTTTTTGTCTAGAATCACATTGAGCGTATGTTTAAATTAAGGAATTATACTTGCACCTTTTTCCATAATCTCTCCTGTCTCTCCTCACAGTCTACCTCTCTCTGCTTATACTGTCCCATCTCTTCTGATATTTCCCCTCTTTCCTTATTTTCATTTGTCTTTCCTCAAAGTGCTGCTTGTTCTCATAGTCCCTGCTGTACTCTTTGTCCCGCTCTGTCCTCATTGTGTCCTCCAAACTCCTAATCTTCCCCCTTCTTTTTATACTCCCTCCTCTGACCTCTTAATCTTCCGTTTCTCATCATACCTCCCTCTTAACACTGCCCAGTCAGTATACATAGACTGCTGCATACACTCTTGGGCAGATTTACAAGCCCCTGGGGCCTCTTTCTTGTTGTATTGTGTCTCATTTTAGGATGTAATGTTGGCAAAAAAATAATGCAGCAAATTGGAAATGTATTTGCAAAATGAGTCAGGATTGTCCCTTGAAATGTAGTGGTCATATACATGGAATGTGTTCAGATATTTAAACGTTTTAGTGTGGTAAATGTCTTTTGGTAAAATGTATGGTTTTACATTTTTTGTTTAGAATCGCACTGAGCGTTTGTGTAAATTAAGGAGTTATACTTGCACCTTTTTCCATAATCTCTGCAGTCTCTCCTTACAGTCTACCTCTCTCTGCTTATACTGTCCGCTCTCTTCTGATATTTCCTCTCTTTCTTTATTTTCACTTGTCTTACTTAATAGTGCTGCTTGTTCTCCTAGTGCCTTCTGTCCTCTTAGTCCCTCTCTGTCCTCATTGTCTCCTCTGTCTCCTAATAGTACCCCTTCTTTTTTTACTCCCTCCTCTGATTTCTTAATCCTCCCTCTCTCATCATAACTCCCTCTTAATAATTCCCCAGTCAGTATATATAGACAGCTGCATACACTCTTGGGCAGATTTACAAACCCCTTGGGCCTCTTTCTTGTTGTATTGTGTCTTATTTTTGGATGTAATGTTGGCAAAAAAATAATGCAGCAAATTGGAAATGTGTTTGCAAAATGAGTCAGGATTGTCTAATGAAATGTAGTGGTTATGTATATAGAATGTGTTCAGTTACTTAAACATTTTAGAGTGGTAAATGTGTTTTAGTAATGTGTATGGTTTTACATTTTTTGTCTAGAATCACACTGAGTGTGTGTATAAATTAAGGATTTATACTTGCAACTTTTTCCATAGTCTCCCCTGTCTCTCCTCACAGTCTACCTCTCTCTGCTTATACTGTGCCCTCTCTTCTGATGTTTCCCCTTTTTCTTTATTTTCAGTTGTCTTTTGTCATAGTGCTGCTTGTTCTCATAGTCCCTCCTGTCCTCTTAGTCCCCGTCTGTCATCATTGTCTCCTCTGTCTCCTAATATTTCCCTTTCTTTTTATACTCCCTCCTCTGACCCCTTACTCCTCCCTTTGTCATCATATTTCTGTTTTCTCCACATTTGTGTCTTTCTCTCTCTTTATATTCCTTACTTTTTTTCCAATATATACTCCTATTTCCTTATATTCTCCTTTTCTTCTTATTCTTGATCTTCTTTGTACATACGTCACATTCTTTTCTCCTATTTTTCTTTCTCTTCTCATACTCTCCTCTCTCTGCTCTCACTTCTCTTCTCTTTTCTTATACTCCTGATTCTGTCCTGATATTCTACACTTTTCTTATTGTCACATTTCTCTAGTCATTCTCACCCCTGTACTTATATTCTCACCTGTTTTCATATTTTTCTCTCTTTTCTCTTACTTCTCCTTGTCTCCTCATACTATTCCCTTTTACTTATATTCCCTTTTGTCCTATACTCCTTCTATTTGTGTTCGTCTTCCCCTGTCTCTCTTTATATTCTTTTTCTGTTTTCATTTTGTGTTGGCTCTCTTTACACTTCCCGTTTCTGTTCATATTGCTTGTTCTCTTCTCTTACTCCTCCTTGACTCCCTGTGTATACTTTTCAGCACTTTCCTCATACTCCCCATCTTTTCATACTGACCTCTCTCTTTATATTTGTTTGTCTGGTCATACTCTACCCTCTTTCATCATACTTTTTTCACACTTCATAATCCACCATCTATTTATACTGTTTCCTTTCTCTTTGAAGTGTATCTTCTGTTTTTGTACACCCTTTTTCTTCTTATGCACCACTTTTTCTCACATTTTCGCTGCTCTCTTCTGGTACTCTTCTGTCTCTTGTTATATTCACCCCTCTTTCCTTATATATTTTTTTGTCCTTATACTAGTGCATGTTTCCACATATTACTTGTTTTCTGTTTATAGTCCTTGTCTCTCTTCTTATACTGCCCCCCTATTTCCTCACAGTCTGTCTGTTTCTTCTTATACTCTCCCTTCTCTCGTCATACTGGTACTTTTCTTCTCAAACTCCTTCTTATCTCTTCATACTTTCCAGTCTTTTTATAGCCTCATTATCCCCTTATACTGTAGTGTCTGCTAATTTTCTTTTTTCTATTTAAATTTCTCGTTGTCTCATAGTCCTCTTTCTCTTGTTGTAACTGTTTCTATTTTCATACTCCCATGTTTGTTGTGATAATCTCCCCTCTCTTCTTTTAAGTAATATAATAGTGTATTTCATATATTTTTTTTAAGTGATATATTTTTTTTTACTAGATTCTTGTGATCAACACTGATAAAAAATCATCATGCCTACAACAACTGAAAAGAGGAAAGAACGAAAGAAAACAGTTTCTTTAAGGAGAAGTCATCTACAAGATTTACCTGAAGAACAACGTGTAAAAAAACTAGGACTTTTCTGTGAAAATTGTTAAACACTAAGAGTAGTGTGCACAAAGAGAAAAATGGAATTATTGCATCTGCAACTAAGAAGAAAGAGAAAAACTATGCAAAATCATCTTCTGAAAAAAACGTGTTTAGCAAAAGGAGGAAAAACCAATATAAGGAAATAAGAAAGAAGATGTTCTATAATAGAGTATTGTTTAATTTGACTAAGGTAGTAAAGAATTGTAAAAGAAAAACAGCATTTTATAAGAAAAAGAAATGTATTGAAAAAGTAGTTGAGAAAGCTTTTGAATTGAAAAAAAAAACATTTATTTTAGTAATCAATAGAATTCGATCACTTGATAAGCCAATACATTTAATGCAGGCCAAAAGTAAGTGGAACAAAGTAATTAACAGAAGTAAAGTTTTTTTTGGCTGAATGAAAACATAGTTCAAGTTCAGAGCCTTTTTTAATGAAGAGAGTTATCTTCAAAGTAATGATTTGTTGCATGCCGTTGACACTACTGGTCGTGCTTATGAAGTTAAAAATGGGTGTCGTATTGAGAAAGAGAAAATTGTTCCTAGAAATGCAGAAGAGGTGTTAGCTGATAATGTTTTAGGGAGACGTCCTAAAGGTCCAGTGTACACTTGGAATTGCAGTAGTATTTGTAGTGTACGGCAGGAATCTATTGATTTTTTATACAATTTCTTACGTAACTATACTAAGAAAAGTGTTAAACAAAAGATTAAGATGTTGCAAGGATTAGACCCTTGCAAAGTGAGAGAAAATTCTCGTTTGCAAGGTCATTTACTGGCATGTCTTTCGAAAAAAGTATGTAAAAGCATTTCAGAATGTTAGCAGTTCATCATACTCAAATGTGGAAATTAGTCAGAACATTGTATTACGCGAAAAATCCAGCACTAATGTTAAAAACGTTGAACAGTGCTCTTTTGCGTGGATCTGTATCAGATGTAACAAATGTTTGTGATGAAATTCAGCTTAGTTACTTTGGTCCTCAGGAAGACAGTGCAGAAACTGAGACATTAATAGAAGAAAATGTGGAAGAGAATATACAACATTGTAGTCTAGAACATTTTGAGCAAGAAATTACAAAGTTTCAGGTGATTTCAGGGGAAAGGCCAAATTATTCTTGTATCTGTTGTTGAGAAACTCATTATAAAAATCAGACCAGGACTGTTGATTTGTATTTAAAAAGTGAAATGGAAAATAATAATGAGTGGAAGGATTTTGCAACTTATTTGTTAGTAGAGAATTGTTTTGATTTGGGTCCTGATCAGCGTATTTGTAAATATTGTTATAACAAATTAGATGAGAACAAAATGCCTGCTAGAGCTGTGCGTAATAATCTTGAGTTGGTAAGTATTCCTTCTGAACTGATGGATTTAAATACTTATGAGTCTATTCTGATTCAATGTGTGCATCCATTTCAGGCTATTGTTCGTATGGAGCCTAAGACAGGGAAATTGCCTCCTTCAGATTTACAGAGAGGATTAAAGGGAAGAGTTGTATATTTGCCTCTAGATTTAAAGAAAAATATTGAAACAATTGGTGTAGAAAATGTAGAAGATGAACCTCTTATTATTCTTGTTAATGGTGTTCCTACAAAGAGTATAAAAATCTGGCAAGAATTAGTGAATGTTAGGGAAGTGAAAAAGGCAACGTTGTATCTGGTAAAAAATAATCAGTACTATAAAAATCTGCATGTGAGAGAAGAAGAAATAACTGTAGAAGAAGATAGTGAGTCGCCATCTGGACAAATTGAAAAAGTGGATGTGTCCAGAACTGAAGAAATATATGAAAATTACAGTGTTCATCCACTTCATTCTAAAGAAGTGATGGGGAATACTATTGAGTTATTCCAAATGAAAGAAGAAAAGGGAAGTCCCATTGGTGTATGGGAAAAAAGCTTGGAAGCTCGTTGTTTCCCTCAGTTGTTTCCCACAGGAAAAGGAGGACGATATGATGACCGACCTGTGCAGATTCCTGCATCTGAATACCGGACATCAAGATTGTATGCTGAAGATCCAAGATTTCGACAATGTATTCCGTATTTGTTTCATCTTTTGTTTGAGAGTGATTTGTCTGGACTTTCTTATGTAGTAAATCATATATTGAAAACAGGTGTACATCTTCAAAATGTTTAGGCAAAGGAATTTATGGATAAAGTACACCAGAAAGATAATGTTTTGGAATCTCAGCTAATTAATCTTATGGCATGTCAGCATGGTACTAATGAGTACTGGTGCCATCGTCATGGAGAACTTAAATGTATGTTAGGGAACTTAGGAACTCCTATATGGTTCCTTACTCTAAGCTGTGCTGAATATGCTTGGGATGATTTACTTCAATTTCTTCGAGAGGGAAATCCAAATGTAGTAAATATTGAATACCAGACACCTGGAGAATTGTGCTCTTTGGATCCAGTTAATGTATGCAGATATTTCAATCATATACTTGAAACTATGATGTCTGTTATCACCAATAAAAAAAATCCACCTCTTGGAGAGGTTCTGGACTTCTTTTGGAGAAAGGAGTATCAAGCAAGAGGTGCTCCTCACATACATATGCTAATATGGATCAAAGATGCTCCCAAATTTGGAACAGACCCAGATGATACTGTGTTGTCTTTTATTGAAGAATATGCTACATGTGATATACCCAAAAGTACACAAGATAAGGACTTAAGACAACAATTCTTACGATTCCAAAGCCATCGTAGTGGGAAATACTGTCATTGAAACTACAAATCTAATGACAAATTCTACACAAAATGCCGTTTTGCATTTCCACGACCTGTAATACGAAAGGAAGAGTGAACAGTTTCATGTCATCTTTGCGACATACTATCACAAGAAAGTCTCTAAAAAATACCTACAACTTAAGAAGAAATGAAGAGTCAAAATACATAAATGACTATAACACAGTCATTTTGTCCATGTGGAATGCTAATATGGATATTCAATATGTTGTGACAATTCCATTGCTGTTGCTCAATATGTAACATCGTACATAACAAAATCAGAAAAGACGGAATTGAAGGAAATGTGGGAAGAGATTTCCCACGAGAGGGGAAAATCCTTTACATCGTAACCGCTACAAAGCGGTTGCGTTACGACGCAGCTTTAACTACGAAAGTCGTTACAACGACTTTCGCTGGAGGGCACTCTAGGATAGGGGATAGTTTAATTTACAATCCAACACCTTCCCTACTATCCACGGGGACTGGTGTTGGAATAGTAAATTAAACTATTCACTATCAGCGCCCCCACTGCAAGTTGTTGTAACGACTTGCGTTGTTAAAACTGCGTCGTAAAGGGACGCGTTGTAACGGTACGCGTCGTACCGTCATACATCCCCCACGAGAAGAGTTTAAGTAAGAAATGATATACTTACAGTTTGAAGATGTTATCTCATTGAGAATTTGGAGTATATGATTGCTCGGATCGCTTGTCATCTGCAAGTCTATACTCCAAATCTAGAGGAATCATTTGGGTAAGTCTAGGTCTTGCTGCAACACAAAACCGAGTACTTAAATCTGTGCAAGAAATTGAATATTTAGCTGAAAAAGAGCCAGAAAGTACAGATATTGTGAAAACAAATATGTTGGATAAATATTATCCAAATAGACGTCATCATCTTGAGAACATTTTTCTCTATGAAGTTCTACAAAACTACATTTTTAAACGGAATATTACAGAAAACATCAATGATGGTATATGTGCCGTGATTGGTTCTGAAGGATGTTTGGTGAAACAAAGAAAAGGACATTTGATTAATCACCGTAAACTGAGTTGCGAAACACCTGACTAAAGGGAATTTTACTATTTAGCTCTTTTGCAACTTTTCAAGCCATAGCGTTCAGAATTGCAATTACTTGGAGATTTCGAGAGCTATGAAGATTCCTTCAATGCAAGTAAAGATACTATAGAATGTCCTGTTTTTGCTAATTATGTGAAAATGTTGAACGATGAAATTGAGCAAGAAGCTACAATTGCCGCTGAGATTGCTAGAGACATTTCTCAAGACATTCAAACTTCTGCTCCGTTGAGTCAGGACCCACTAGGAGAACCAATTGTTCAAAATGAAGCAGCAACTGCTATGGAAGAGGTGGAAACAGCAATGTATCAAGCTCAAGGAGATGTATCAAACTTAGGAAACTTGGAAGAACAACTAAATGTTGAGCAGAAACAAATATATGAGCAAGTGAGAGAAAAGATTCACCATGGATTACTTCATGAGAAGAAAGAGTGCTCTTGCTCATTATTTGAATCTATCCGAATGTACATGAGTGGACAAGCTGGAACTGGGAAAAGTGTTTTATTTAAAGTAATCACAACTTTTCTACAGAAAACAACTGAGTCGCATTTGTCTTGTGTTGTCACTGCTCCAACTGGATTAGCAGCCCACAATATTAAAGGAATTACTTTACATTGTTTATTAAAGCTACCAGTAGAGCATGAAAACAAATTGGAGTACCACAAGCTATATGGAGAAGCTTGTTGTGAAGTTTCAAGAGTCTTGAGGAAAATGAAACTTCTGACTATTGATGAGGTAAGCATGGTATCAAACTTAATGCTTGCCTTTGTGCAAGAATGCAGCAAATTCTCAAAACAGAGTATGACGTATTATTTGGAGGAAAACACCTCAAGGTTTTTGGAAATATACTACAACTTATTCCGGTGAAAGGACAACCAGTGTTTAAGACGCTGGCACATGAAGATACCAGAAAGTCTATGGGGAGTATTGGAAACGTTAACATTTGGTCATTTTTTCAGTATAAGGAACTTATTACAAATATGCGTCAGGTAAATGATGCAGATTATGTTATGTTATGTTATGTTAAAATTGCTAGTATAGCGCAACGTTCACCGGGTTGGTTTCTTGGTGCGTAGGGACATGAGAGATCTGAGCTAATCCTATAGATTGTTAGAAGTTAATTGTAAACTTTGAGAAAGAGCCAAGTCTTCAGTTGTATCCTAAACTGGAGATAGGCATCAATAGTGCGTATAGCCGGGGAATAGAATTCCAAAATTGAGGAGCCAACGTTGAAAACCTGAGTCCACCATGTTTAATACGCTTAAACCTGGGGGTAATCAAAAGATTATGACTAGATGATCAAAGAGTGCGAGAAGGGATATATTTCTGATTTCTTTCAGCAATGAATTTCGGGCCTTTGTTGGACAATGCATTGTGTACTATACATCCCAGTTTAAAGGCACTACGCTGGACCACTGGGAGCCAATGCAGTTGTTTCAGCAGAGTCTTCACATGCTGACGAGCAGAGAGTTGGAAAATTAATCTGGCGGCGTGGCTCTGAATTAGTTGCAAGCGTTGTGCTTGATACGCAGGGATGCCGACATAAAGCGCGTTGGCATAATCTAAACGTGAGATAATAAGCGCCAGGACGACCAAAGTAAGTGCTTCAGCTGATAAGAATCTTCTTATTTTTTTGATTTTACGTAGAAGGAAAAAGCTGACCGAGACCACCGATTTAATCTGGGTTTACATTAAGCATGGGCGCAAAATCCGTTCCGCTCGCGGATTTTTCAGATTTTCGGTAAATCCGCAATCCGCGAACCTCGCGGATGGGGCGAAAATATGCAAATCCGCGCGCGGCGGATTTTTTGCTTGTGTTCGCACTGCTCGCGGGCCGCGGCGCGGGCAGCAACAATCTCGCACTCGCGAAATTACAAAAATTACAATTGGGGAGGGGTGAAGGAAGTGACCCAGTCTCCAACTTCCTCTTCCTGTCCAGCAAGCTCCTCCCATTGCTTAGTCCATTTCCTGGCCACTTTGAATTCGATCTTGACTGGGAAGGATTACTTTTTGTGGATGCTGTTGGAGATTTGGCTTTGAGGCCTTTTGGATTACTTTTTGATTAGAAATTTGATTTACAAGTAAGTTGATAAGTTGATGTTGTTTGTTTGTGGTGATTTTTGTGTGTGTTTTTTTACTTTTTGGGGTGGGTTTGGGGGCTGGCTATGTGTGGGAGGCCATTTTGAGGCATGGTCCTGCAGGTCCTGGCCATGTGGATGGGGTCAATCGGCCATTTTGAAGTCAGGCAGTGTGTTTTGTGCCCTATGCCCACCCAGTCTGCTCTGATTCCTTTCATTATGCCCAGGGGGCCTCTAACTTACCCGAAAATCGGATTTTTAAAAAAATGTTTGCCTGTGTTCGCACTGCTCGCGTCCCGCGCAGCAACAATCTCGCACTCGCGAAATTGTAAAAATTACAATTCTGCACATGAATTGAAAACTACCAGGCTTAGTTATGGGTGCATGCATGATACAACTGTTTTCTTTAATTTTAACATTATTCTGGCCAGGGCATGGATGGCATTGGATTGGTGTTGGGGGCTTGCTATGTGGGTGGGGGCCAGTTTATTGCCTGGTCCCGTGTGGGTGGGGGTTTAGGGGCCATTTTTAAGCCAGTTTGTGTGCTTTGTGCCATAGGCCTGCACCCAGTGTGCTGTGATTTTATCATGCCCAGGGGGCCCAGAATCCGTCTGTTCGCGGATTTTGCTGGTTATTCGCCACGTTCGCGTCCTGAAGCAACAATCTCGCACTCGCGAAATTGCAAAAATTGCAATTTCGCACCAGAAAACCACCAGCAGGCAGCATAAACCTTCTGAAACTTGATGGATGGCATTGGATTGTGGTGATTTGATTGGTGTTGTGTTTTTTGACTTTTTGGAGTAGGGGTTGGGGGCTGGCTATGTTGGTGGGGGCCATTTTGAGGCATGGTCCTGGCCATGTGGATGGGGGTTAAGTGGCCATTTTGAAGGCAGGCAGTGAGCTTTGTGCCATAGGCCTGCACCCATTTTGCCTTGCTTTCACCCATTTAGCCCAGGGGGAGTCAGTGGTACATGAAACTATAACCCTCTCTGTGTGTGCTCTCTTGGAGCAATGTTAAATTCCTGTTTCCCAAAAATTTAGCAAATCCTAATTTTGAAATTTCCATATTGTGTGGTGTGCATGTGTGTATTCATAAATGCCTACTTGCAAACTATTTATTGAAGCGCTACATAGGCAACATATCTTTACTGATGTTCCTCTGTCTTCGTTTGCTTTTAGGTGCACAAAGTCAATAACTCCGCATCATCGTTAAGCATCAGTGCCAGGAAGAAGTCCTGCTGCGGCCTGTTGTTCCGACATCTGAAGAAGATGGCTCCAAAAAGAGGTGCCCGTAGCTCCTCTTGCAAGAAAAATGTCTCTACTAAGGAGAAGAAGAAGCAAGTGGCACCACTTACCAAGGAGACTGGTGGCTCGACCACTACATTTTGGGGAAATAAATAGGCCCACCATGAGTGCTGCACAGGTAGCCAGTTTAGTAGTTCAATCACCAACGACCAGTGATGTTGGCTCATCGCAAGAAAGTAGCAGCACACCATCAACACAGGTTGTAACTCATCTCACAAGTACTATTCAACAACCAAAGCCGCAACAACAACTGCATGGGCTACTAGTACAGGCACAAGTACATGCGCAAGGAGCTGTCCGAGAAGGAGCTGTCCGAGAAGGAGCTGTCCGAGAAGGAGCTGTCCGAGAAGGAGTTGGCCGAGAAGGAGAAGGCCGAGAAGGAGAAGGAGAAGGCCGAGAAGGAGAAGGCCGAGAAGGAGAGGTCCATGGAGAGTTGCAAGTAGAGGTCAGTGAAGAGGCCCATGTAGCGGCGCATGGAGCGGTGCAAGTGCCCACAATGGTTGTTCTTCCAGAAGTAGGGGCACAGGAGGAAATTGACTTTGGAGCCGGGGTATCATGTCAGGAAGACAAAGGCATTCCTCCTGATGATTCGTTTTCTCCCAGCTCCCCACCAAGGAAAAGATCAAGGAGTGTGTGTAGAAGTTCCTCTTCAAGCCCCGCTCCATCAGATGATGATCTGGATCTAGATTGGCAACCATCTCTGACGTCTGAGAGGGAGACACACCATGAGCAGCGAAAGGTATCAAATGTTAAAAGGAAGGGCCCCGGAAAGCTCCTACTTATGGATCCGAACGTCGGACTTGATGAAGTGGTGCATTCTGATGTTGTTGAACAGGATGACAGCAATGACCTAGTCATCACACACGTCATTCCAGCCACACCGGCCATGCAGCAGACAGACATTTATACCCTATCCCGACGTCATGCTGAGCGTGACCCTGGCGACGTGGCACTGGTAGCACCACCAACGCAGTCAAGTAGTACAACAAGTTCAACAAAACCTACAGCTCCCATATTTTCTCCCCAGAGGGGGACTCCATCCAGCTCAACTCCCTCAAGTAGGGTTGCTGCAATAATTGCACAACCCAGTAGATGTCTGCAAGGCTCATCCACCACTGCTTCATCTGGCATTGGCAGTATCATCTCGTGCGGCAAAACCAGAAGTTTCCAGTCCCCAGTTTGGAACTTTTTTAGTGTCCATGCAAAGTATGATAACATAGCCGTTTGTTGCATTTGTAAGACTGGAGTTAGCCGTGGTAAGACTGGTACCAACTATGGAACCGGAGGCCAGATAGGTCATCTTGAAAGAAGGCACGCTTTTGAATGGTTTGGGCACCTAGCAAACATCAAGGGAAAGCAATCCCAAAGGGCAAGTGGCCAAAATATACCCATACTAGGTGTTTCATCTGAAGATGACGGGGAGGTAGAAGAAGCGTCAGACATTTGTCCGGTTGCACCCAGTACCCCTGGCAGCACCACACCCTCCGGAACACATAGGAGGCACACTGAGAGTCTGGGAGACACACCAATGCGGAAAATGTCAACACTGAGCAGAAGTGGGTCGAAGAAGGCATCAGCATCATCCAGTAAATTTGTCCAGTGCACCATTTCAGCCATGTTCTCCTCAGATGTGCAATTTCAACGCAACCACCCAATTGTACGCCTGTATAACACTAAGCTGGCTAAAATGCTAGCGGTGGACCTTCTCCCTTTTTCGTTTGTCGAAAATGTGGGTTTTCTTGAACTCGTGGCAACACTGGCCCCTAAATGGAAGGTTCCTAGCCGGTTCTATTTTGGCAGGGTTGCTGTTCCAGCACTACATAAAGAGGTGCTTGAGTTGGTTGGGGCAGCTTTGCATAAGAGTGCTGTTCACACTATACACCTGACAACAGACATGTGGACCAGTTGCCAAGCCCTTGATTATATGTGCATCACTGCACACTGGGTCTCTTTTTCACGGGTTGCAAAACAGATAAATGCAGGTGGTGACTTGGCCGAGATTTTTAAGGGTGCTCGTAAACATGCATCATTAGCCATGTTTGGCATGGAGAAAAGTCATACTGCAGTCAACATTTTGGATGACTTTAACAAAAAGGTCTCGCAATGGCTGCCCCCAAGAAATTGCAAGGTTGGTTATGTTTCTACTGATAATGGCAGCAATGTAGTTAAGGCCATGGAGAACGGTTACTATTTCAGAGTGCCGTGTTTGGCGCACTGTATGAACCTTGTCGTGCAAAAGTTCTTGAAAAAAGAACTTGCAGTCGACCAAATACTGACCATCTGCAGAAGAATATGCACACACTTCAACCATTCTTTTAAGGCCCGGAAGGAGCTGAGGCGCCAGCAAAATGTACGTAGAATGCCAGTGAAAGCACTTATCCAGGAGGTGGCAACACGTTGGAACTCAACCTTCTACATGCTTGAGCGTCTGCATGAGCTGTTTCCAGTAGTCAATGAGTATTTCTACAACCTGGGTGGTGATACGACAGAAATGATGCTAGCGGTGGAGCAATGGCAGCTAGTTAAAAGCCTGACAGACATGCTTCGTCCTTTTGAGGTCTTCACGCGTGACGTCAGCAGGGAGGACTGTTCTTTGAGCAAAGCTATCCCATTGTTGCTGAAGCTCGAGCACCAAGTCAAGGTGGTGTCTTCAGAATTAAAAGATGCTGGAAAGAATGAAGCATATGAGTTGGCGCAGAGATTATTACATCGCCTAGTTAGCAATAAACGGCTTGTAAATATCAAGAAACAACAGCACTACATTTGTGCTACTATTCTGGATCCACGTTACAAAAAGCCATTGTTTGGCAAAGTAATAATTCCTTTTGAAACATCAAATGTTACAGAGTACAAAGGTTGGCTAGCTCAGTCAGCCATTCGTTTTGAAAGAGAGCGGAAGGAAACTGTAGGAGAACTTGAAGACAGTACTACTAGTGAATCAGCAGGCCATCAGGCGTCCCAAAAAAACACTTCTGCATCTGTGCCTGTGGCTGAAGTGAGAGACTTTTCCTCTGAGCCGTTAACCACACCAGCAACCGAATCATCTGCACCAGGCCCAGGCGATATGTCTGAAGCGGATTGGCTAAGTGAGCTAGGGTTTCCTTGTCCCAGAAAGGACACAGAAGTGCAAAGTACAGGAATCCGGGAGAACATTGTTTCTATGGTGCAGGCCTATCTGGATGACTCCACAGTGGTCAATATTACTGAGGACCCATTGACGTATTGGCATGGGAAAAGAAACATATGGCGAGAGCTCACCTACCTGGCTATCAATTACTTGTCTTGCCCACTCGCAAGCGTGTCTTCAGAACATGTTTTTAGTTCTGCTGGTGGCATTGTGACTTGCAAAAGGTCCCGCCTCTTGCCCGCAAATGTGGAGCGGCTCACCATGATAAAGATGAACCAGCACTTCATACCACCAGATTACAAAGTACGAGAATGCACGCAGGAAGAAGAGGACACCGACCTACCTGAGGAAAGTTCTCCTCAGTTACCAGAAGTACTACCAACTGAATTTGCAGAGTATGAGGACGAGTTCTGCTTCCCTGACAGCGAGTTCTGAAAATGAGTCAATAATTAATTAACTTTAACATTAGTCCTTATTCACTTTTATTCCTGTGTGTCTGTCTTTCTTTTTTAGCAAGTGCTTGATCACATTCACAACAAAACTGTAATCACCCCATCACAAGCAACAACAAGCCCATCAGCAGAACTGTCTTGATTTTGATGCCGCAGCATTCCTCAGGTTCACAACAGTTAGTTGACAAGAACTCAGTCCTGGTCGTCTATCCTCCTCCTCCAGACTCACCCTATCCATTTCCCGTAATGCTGATGCCTGGAATCTGCACAATGAAGAAACTTACGTTGACGAGTCCCCTAAAGAGGGACTGGAAGTAGTGAGTCCTCATTTAAATACATTTTGCTAAGTATGACTTTTTTTCCCCGATTTGCTTTTTGGCTGTTTGGGGGGGTGTCAAACTTGTTTGCGCTTGGGTTTACGGGTCTTGGCTGGGCCATTGCTGGCAAGGTCTATTAAGGGATGAAATTGGTTAGGCATTTACTTTGGAAAACATTTGGCCAATTACACGTGAACGTTTAGGCGTTATTATTGCTTGCTTGCCTGTCTTAGGGGTGCTGTCTGTGGGGCTTCTAGGATTTTGGGGTCTGTGAGCACCGCTGCCATATTTCTAATGTTGATTGCTTTTGTTTTGCAGAAAATCCACGCCGGGAAACTCCAGTTAGGGCCCTGCTGCAGAACGCTTTAGGACACTGTGAATTCCAGGTGGAGCCAGCCCTCAAACACAAATTACAGGTAAGATAAGCGTTTGGATGGGAGGTAGTATAATGGAGTATTCGGAGAGGCGAGAGAGTGACAGTGGTACTAGTAGTAAAGTCCTAGGGCTCTTGAATTAACAAACTCTGTGACAGGCATTTACTTTGGAAAACATTTGGCCTATTACACGTCAACCAACACGATGACGGTGTTCAGTTAAATGAACTTACTGCAAAACCACCACCCACCAAGCTCAAAAGTAGTAAAAAAACAGGTATGCTCAGATAAAGTTTGAAAAAGTATATTTTTATATCCCTAACAAAATAATCTCCCGCAAGACCCTCCCTAACCCCAACAAATAAATAGTCATTCAAAAGTCCCCAAAAAACCCAACTCCCAATTCCCACCCCCCAAAAGTCTCTAAAAAAGGGGCAAGGGACACTCTAGGGATGCACAGTGTTGAGTTTGGCCTCCAGGGCATCATGCCTTAGGGCCAGGGCATCGTACTTCTCCTGGAGGGTGGCGTGATCTAAGCGGAGGCCCTCCACCACATTCTGATACTCTTTCCATTTCTGGACCTCCGCCTCTAGGTCGGACACTCTGCGGAGTGCTCGGCGCAAGCAAGCCTTTACACTGCTGTGAGGTGCAGCCTTTGCTGCTTGGCGGTGGCGTCTGCCAGCACGGCTCCGTTTGGCTGGAGCACTGCGCTTACCGGCAGAACGTGGGGTCACGGAGGAGGATGCAGATGTTACATTTGATGCACTGGACTGCGTGTCCTCCAGTTCCACCAGCCGCCGATATTGGGCAACAGTTGCTTCCAGCCTCCGTTGCCGGGCCAGTACAGCCAGCATACTCCTCGTCGGTTTAGAGGTTTTAGTATTGCCAACTATATGAAGAAAGAAAGACATAATATGTAACCAATGCTCTTTAAGAATATGATTAACACAAAATAATTCAGCAGGAAGTTGTGTCACAGTACAACTAGCAACTAGCCAGCGCAGTACAAAACTATTCAGGCCAGTATCATGGGCGTCCGCAGGGAGGGGCAAGGGGGGGCGCTTGAATCACCATTTCCCTTCCCACAACTCACTTGTATCCTTGGTTTGATGCTCTTTCATATAAAAGAGATCTGGCAGAAGCCCAGGCGATATGTCTGTTTCCCTCTCTCTCTCTCTCTCTCTGTCTCCCTCTTTATGTCTCCCTGTGTCTCCCTCTACCTCGCTGTCTCTCTCTCTCTGTCTCCCTCCCTCACCCTCCCTCTGGCTCCCTCCCTCTCTCTCTCTCCTTCTGTCTTCCTCTCTCTCTGTCTCTGCCTCTATCTGTCTGTCGGTCCCAGCCTGCTGTAATTACCATATTGTAATTTGTCACTGGGCCACCACTGGATACACATCATATCCTATCTAAGAGTCAGATAGTACCATGATCCAGCTTACCTGTACTCGCCACCGCCACTGTCTCCTTCCTCACAGTCTGTACTTCTTGGTCCGACTCCTCTTGCGCCGCCTCCTCCCCAGAGTGATCCTCGGACTCAGAGTCAATGATCACCACCACATCCGAGCTGGCCCCGCCACCAGATGTTCCACCTACAAAGTAGATTTAAGAATGTTAGATTACACCACTCACTAGTATTTGGTCTATGAATGAAGAAATGTGAAAACAACAGAAAAATTAATTGACTGTCTACTCTAGTCTAAAGTAAAAATGTCCCTCCTTCCAGGGAAGGTTGTTGTCTTGCTGCATTTTTTGGTCATAATTGATGAATGCTTGATTAATTTTAACACACATAATTTTTCTCTGAACAGACAGAAACTGGACTTCTAAGGACAAGAGCAACATCAACTTCAAACCAGGTGAAAGCTCGGCTCGACCACAAGAAATGTGTTCCATTACTCATCAACTCAGCACCAAGCCCTTTTCCTTTTCCAACTAACTTTATTTTAATATATGTGTTTACTTAAACTTTTAATAAAGCTTTTAAACTTGAATAGACTCTGTGGTTTTTGGTCCTCCAGACTAGAGTGACTGAGCGAAAGGTTTTGCAATTTTTGCAAGGAGGAGTCCATGCCGCTGACACTACCAGGTTTATACAGTGTGCCAAACACGCCACTATGAAATATTATTACTCTGGTTTTTGGTGTCCATAGTTCGGTTTGTGGAGAATTGTCCCTGCAACAGTAGTATTATTGATTTTGCTCCTATCTAAACACTATTTTGAAAAAATTAAATTAGGAACGCTTGGACAACAATAGGTCCTCTATATTTAAATGAAAACTTACTGGGGCCAGCAGAGGAGCACTCGCCGCCCTGACCTGCATCCTCCTCCTTTGGAGCCACTGCATCCGCTTTTTCTGTCCGCTTGCCCATGGGCGGACCTGACGTACAACATGAAAGAATGAACAGAAAACATTGATGATTGCTGCTTGCCGATGTCCTTGTCAACCAAATCAAACATTTAGAAAGAACAAGAACCAACTATTTCAGCCAAAATGAGGGCTACAAAGGAAGGACTGCACCTGAGCCTCTACTCTAGGGGCAGATTTACAAGCCCCTTGCAGCTCTTTTGCTCCATTTTTGCGTCAATTTTGTTACGCAGCGCCACAACAAGAGAGGCGCCATGGTGTGGTGTATATTAACAATGTGACGCATATGGGAGATGCATCCCATTCTAAAGCCCTGCGCCATTAGGGAGCGTTCCAGCACAAGGGAGGGCGTTCCTGCGCAGGAACGCATGCTAAAAGTGGCTATGGGGAATATATAAAATTTCAATCAGTCATTTAGGACAATGATGCGTCACTGAAACCATGCGCCTGCATGAAGCAGACTTACGGCTTGACGCAGCATTGCTGGAGCTGCGCCATCGTTGCAACGCAACTCCATCAATGAGCCGCCTTTACGGCACCGATGCGTAACGCTTCGGTGACGTTTTGGGACCATGGTGTGCCGCATTGTAAATACGGCGCACCATGGGTGGTGCTGGCGTGCCGCACACTTTGCAGGGATGCGCAGGTAATTGCTAATCTGACACTTAGGGGCATACTTACGAGTTCTGAGCTGGACACCTCCAGATGTGCACCAGAACAAATGCGTAACGCAAAACTAACCTTGCGTCACAGCAGAAGCGCCGCTATTACAATGCGGCAAACCCTGGCGCAAGGGTAGGCAGATGCGTGACGCATCTCGTGATGAAAGAGGGGCGCATCTCTAGAGTCGCGTCGCGGGCGCAATGCAACTATAGCAATGCTCAGGGCTGCCCAATACTCAACATACCGCATCAGTCCTTACGCCTGCTTCTAGCAAGCAGGCATAAAGAATTGACATAGCAGCGTCGCGGAAGTGCCTGCGTTAAATCTTGTAGATTTCACGCAGGCACTTTTGCGAGGCGCACAGCTGCCTGACAGCCACCCCCCCCCCCCACCCCCCCTGCATGGGAACGCACCCATTGTGGCGCAGGCCCAGGCCTTAACGTGGCGCATCTCCTTAGATGCATCACGTTGTACATGACTCGCAGGGATGCGCCACATTTACGTCGCTGTGCGTCAGGTAAGGCAGCGTAAACGTGGCACAAGGGGCTTGTAAATCTGCCCCTTTGTGTCTAGCATTGTGCAGTTCTGTAAAATACACTCATACATTACTCAGCCCAATTAAATGAACACAAAATAGAAAACAAATAAGCAGTGGCACCGCCACAGAGAAGGAGAACAGTGCACCTGAAATGCACAGAAGATTTTGAAATATTAATTTACCTCTCTTATCAATGTAATCAGCAGCATTATTGCTCTTTGTAAAAAAATTAAAGCAAACATTTGCAATATAACACAGTCACACAGAGCAGGAGAAAAAACAGAGTAGTGAGTGATGAAAAAATTGCTACTACTACTCACCAAGCCCGGGGACCTCCACTCCCAGCACGTCTAGCAGGTCACGCTCTCGGTCCAGGATATCGGTCCAGCGGTGGGTCACTTGATTGTAGGTGCGCTGGACCCCCGTGATGTTAAAAAGGGCCCGGCACACCTGCCCGCACCGCTTCCGTCGCTCCTGGCTGTTGGTATAACCAGCAGTGATCCTGCCGCATGCCGCGATGGTCCTGGGGAGACGGCGCTGCACATAAAAAACGAGTGCGCCCACCTCCTCAGGGCTGAAGATCTCCCGGGGCACCACCATTTCCGCCCTCAAGCGGCCACACGGGAGCCGGGCACGGGCTGCGGTGCCCGTCTTGGGCAGCTTGACAGCTGTCTTCACCATGTTCTGGGCAGGTGTTAGCAGTAAGGAGACAAAATGAAAAAGAATAAGAGTAGGGAAGAAGGAAATAAAAGTTTAAAAAAGTAGTTGAAAAGTAAACAAAAGTAGCCTAAATGATTCACGAATAGGGCGAAATTACCGAAAAACGAGTTTTGCAAAAGCAAAACCAACGAGCAGGTGCAAAAGTTCGAGCTCATCATTTGTAACCATTTACCTGTAGTGCTTCCTGAAGGGGCCCTCCAGAATCCGGTTGCCTACTTGCAACTATTGTGTGACCCTGCTCTGACAGTCACAGAATAGTTACAAGTATGCCATTGCATCCTGTTATTGCAACAAAAAGGAAAGGGAGCAGACAAGCAGGTGCCAGCCTTCATTAATGTCAGTTGGGGCAGGGCAGGTGTTGTTGTTTGCAAAACTTAGTGCAGGTGTGCTTGGCTTTGCCACAATAATGTACACTCACTAGTCAATCAGAGGGTGCTGTGATGACACCGAGGGTGGCATGGGTGTGCCAGCCAGAGGTTGGCATGGGTGAACCAGAGTGCCAGTGTTGACAAAGGATGGCAGTGCTTTGCTTTGCCCCAATAATGTACACTGGTGAACCAGAGGGTGCTGTGATGACACAGAGGGTGACATGGGTGAGCCAGAGGGTGGCATGGGTGACCAAAGAGAGTGGCAGTGGTGACAGAGGGTGGCAGTGATGAAGAAAGCCTTGCAAACAGGCTGGGCACGTATAAACAACAAGTTCGCAAAACTGGCGACCCGACAAGTAAGTTCGCAATTTGCGAAATTGTACAAAACCCTCGCGAACTTGCAGAAACCCGTGCGAACACACACCCCAAAAAAAAACGCAAATCCGCGAGAGTTCGCGGATTTTCGCAATCCGCAAATACGCAAATACGCAAATTCGCGGATTGCGAATTTGCAAAATCCGCCCATGCTTAGTTTTCATTGATACATCGCTGCTTATCATGATCCCTAGGCTTTTTACTGTAGACGTTGGAAAGGGAGGGGAGCCCAGAGAAGAGGGCCAAAAATTTGAATTCCAAGGATTTAAAGAGCCTCCCGTCAGAACTAGCTCCGTTTTATCGGGGTTTAACTTTAGTTGATTGGCATTCATCCAATGGCTGATAAAAGTCTTGACTGATTGAAGATTTAACTCAGACGTTCTTGTAGATTGAATGTTGTTAGAATTGGGGGTCTCTGGTTGGCGCAAGTAGGTACTTGTGACAAGCAGAGACCCTCTCCTCTAAGTCAGGGCAAAGGATGACCCTTCAGAATTACCCTTGCTCACCCTCTAGGTGCGTGGCGTGAGCAGCCAAGGCGATTCTCCAGGCGTTAGTCAGTTAAGCATTTGTAGACACACACACAGTAAAATATACCAATCCCCCCACAAATGGACACCAGGCTGTGAGTATATAAAAATACGCTTCTTTATGTAAAATATATATATCTCTTAGGTCAGACTTATCACAAGATCAAATAACGGTTCTGTATGCCCACAGGTTGTAAATAGGCAAGC
Organism: Lissotriton helveticus; assembly: GCF_964261635.1. Taxonomy (NCBI): domain Eukaryota; kingdom Metazoa; phylum Chordata; class Amphibia; order Caudata; family Salamandridae; genus Lissotriton; species Lissotriton helveticus. The sequence continues at coordinate 412,548,763 of NC_136067.1, forward strand.
TCTCTTTTAGTTATAGTTCAAAAATGCACTGTTCTTCTCTTAAGTTGTATTCCACAATGTTCTCTTGATTCTTTGTTCGTTTCTGCACTCGGTTGCGCTTTTGACGGGTGAAATCCCGACGCCCTGCCAAGTCTCACGCTTCCCGCGTGAGACGCGATCGGCCCGGCCGGGTCTCTGACAGCTGATGGCCCTCCTGGTCTGCGGGACCCCCTCGGGGGGGAAACACCGACCTCAGAGCTGTCCAGGTGGAGGGGAGGCCCACGGACCCAGCGCAGCCCCAGTCACTCGGTCAGGGGCTCTGGTTGCAGCCTCGTCTCCCCGACAACTAAAGGATTCCAGCGGGAGGGGCTGGAGCGCTCTTCTCAGCGCAGAGCTGCAGGCAGGCACACAGAGCGGTGCGAGTCAGCGGAACAGGGGCGGCTCGCACCGCGGGTGATATTCACAATTCCTGGGCCCTTGCAGGCAGGCTGGCAACCCCAAAATCAAGGGTAGAAACAAACGTTGCGGGCCCCGAGCCCGTTGACGGTCTCGGTGGCGGCTTTCCTCCGGGGACAAAGGCGAGGTGCCCAGCGGCTCAGGCAGAGCGGGGCTGGCACCCGAGGCGTCCGTCCAGGTCGGAGGTCTGTCCCCTGGGTCTGTTTGCGTCCGGTGGGGATTTCTGGCGGGAGGGTGAGGCACAGCAGCGGGCCCTCTTAGGCGGTCAACACAGCGATCTCCTCAGCGGGGGGAGAGCGGCTCAACGGAGCGGAGCTCTTCCTCGGCGGGGACGAGGAGACACAGTCGGTCACGGCCTCAGGGAGGGGCTGGGGGGCACCACAGCAGTGAGCCTTCCAGGCGGTCAACACAGCGATCTCCTCAGCGGGGGGAGAGCGGCTCAACGGAGTGGAGCTCTTCCTCGGCGGGGACGAGGAGACACAGTCGGTTACGGCCTCAGAGAGGGGCTGGGGGGCACCAAAGTCACAGCTCCGGCAGTAGTAGATATCCCGGTTAATTACCGGCAGACGAGCAGAGGCAGGTTGAGCCAGATGGTCCTGTGGCTCAGGTCAGGGGGCAAGCTCAGTCAAGCCCTTGGAGAATGTTTAAGCACAAAGCAGCAAAGTCTTTTCTCATCAAGTCTTTTCCTCTCCTTTCTCAGCAAGGCAAGCAGCAGGCCAGTTCTCCCAGCGTCTCTTCTCCTTCTAGTCGGGCAGAGGTCCTTCGTGGTGAAACAGGATTCTAATTCACAAGGAGCAGGGCTCCTACTTTTATACACAGTTTCTTTTGTTCTCACTGGCCAGGGGGGCCTCTGCATAACTGCTTCAGTCTCTGAGTACTTGTTGTGGGTACTTATGACTTCTGTATTCAGTGTGAGGGCAGGCACATCAGCCGCTCCCCAGGGGGGCGGAGCCGGCATTGAGAGGGCAGGAGTGGCCTGAGTACTTTGTTGACAAGCTTCGGTCCTTCCTGGGCCAGGTGCAGGCTGAGTCATCAGTCGCTCCCCAGGAGGGCGGAGCCAGCATTGTGGAGGCAGAGCACAGCCTGATGCATCATTCAGGGGAAACTCCCACCACCCATTAAGGGGTCCTCCTGCTAATCACTACCTGTCAACTCCCAGCCCTGTCACTCACACACACCAGACAGTCAGATCCACATCCAAGCAGAGGCGGGCTGAAATGGTTAGGCAAGCAAATGCTAACTTTCTAAAAGTAGCATTTGCAAACACAGGATATTAAAATAAACTTTACTAAAAGAAGTATTTTATTATTCTGAGTTCAGGCATACTAAACATGAATTTCTACCATGTTCCCTGAGCCTGCTGGGATTATAGAGTGTAATAATTCCAGCAGCCCATCTGGCCTAGAAGGGAACTGGTAGCCTTACAATAGTGAAAAACGAATTTGGCAGTAGTTCACTATTAGAACATGCCACACACATCAGGGCATGTTCTACCTTACACTTACAATGCACCCTGCCCTCAGGCCTACCATAGGGGTGACTAATATGAAGTTAAGGGAAGGTTTAGGGGCTGGCAAGTGTGTGCACTTGCCCAGCCAGGGTGACAGTACCAGACTGCACGCAGGTTCTGCAATGGCAGACCCTAGGCACATTTTAAGGCTGCTTCTGTGGGTGGCGCAACCAGCGCTGCAGGCCCACTAGCAGTATTGGCATTCACAAGCCCTGGCACTCCTGGTGCACTTTACTGGGGACTGACAGTAAATCCAATGAACCAATCAGGTATATCAATCACATATATACTTTTCACAGGGAGAGCATATGCACTTTAGCACTGGTCAGCAGTGGTAAAAGTGCCCAGAGTCATTAAACCAACAAAAACAGGTCAGAGAGAGTATTGGAGGAAGGCAAAAAGTTTAGGGATGACCCTGCCAAGAGGCCCAGGTCCAACACAACCCCCTTCCAGCCAAAACGCAGGGTAGACCAATCACCACTGTGATGGGCTTCCCTGCTTTGGGCGATAGAACCTGGACCTGGCCCGCAACAGCAGGGGCACATTCCAGTTCTACGCCAATCTGAACCTATTTCAAATCCTCTGTCCATACTCTCAGGGTCCACCAAGCCAATCCCTGGGGCACCCTTTTCTTCCTCTGTGGACACCACCTGTGCAGCCTCTAACCTTAACTGGCCCACAGGTGTGTCCCAACAGGCAGTCATCAAATCACAGTGGCCACTGACGGTAGTCAGGGCTGAGACCCAGGCCTCATGCCTCTCAGGGCTCTCAAACCTCTGTGGCCTCAGAGAGCGGGGGGTAGTAGCCCCAGGTGCTTGGCACCCTTTGTCCACTCTCCCTCCTGTCAGGTCAGGTATGCCATCCTGGCACTGACTCACCAGCCCCAGGCCTGTACCTGGCTGCTGGACCAAAGACTGGGATGGGCTCTCCCACAACCGGTCCTCCTCCTTGGGGCTCTGCACCCTCCCACCTGGAGTGGTACCCCCTTCCAGAATTGTCAGGGCACCTGTGGCAGGTGATCTGCACAATTCTCCCACCAGTTCAGGGGTGCTATCCTGCAACTGGGGCACCAGGTCAGGGGGGACACCCTGCACCTGGCCCTTAAACCTAGGGTCTAAACCCTCAAACTGCACCGGGGTCAGAGGCAAGGACTCCCTCCCTCTGCACCCCCTTCCAGGGTCCGGCCCACTCCCAACTGGAGTGGTACCCCTAGAAGTGACATGGGTCAGGACACTGATTACAGTGGTCCCACCCTCCAGGTCAGACAACACCTGAACCTGGCTCTCCAACTCAGGGACCCAACCCTGCAGTTGAACAATTGCCTGGTGCACCAGGACTTCTCGGGGAGCACACATGCCCCCCCTGAGGGTGGCACATAGCTCCTGTGCCGTGCAACAGTCTGCCTGGCGCAGATCTCCCAACCCCTGTCCCTCTGACAGTGCGGGAAGATCCCCCAGGACAGAAGTGGTGTCCCCCTGGTCATTCACTGGGGACGCAGCCCTGCTGGCTGGCCCCTGACCCACTGGTTCTTCCACTGGGGACTCTTTCCCCCTCTCGCCCCTCTTTCTGGACTTCTGCACCCTCCCAACTGGAGTGGTACTGCCAGTCACCAGAACTACTGGAGCCCTGTTTACAGAGCCTCCACGTTCTCTAGCCACTGGGGGATCCCCCTTAAAGGGTGACTCATCCGGACAGCCTAGGCTCCCCACCTGGTGTTCCCTTAAAGAACCATCCAGGCTCTGAGACTGAGGTTGGGCACTACCGGGACAACACCCATTCTCACTCCTTCCCCTTAAGGACAGGACGTGAGGCCCTACACCCCTCTCACTGCTACAGGACCTAGCTGGGCTACTCTGCGCCACTTCCACCACTCTGGGCTGGAAGATACCTGAGCCACTCCCCACAGGATCACACCCCAATGCCTCTCCAGACCCTCTGGAATCCACCACAAGGTCTGCCTCCAATGTGAGCTCCCTGGGGTCAGAGAACTCACTCTCAAACAGGTGTTGGCATAGCTCTGGAAAACTGGGACTTAAAGTATGCTCTCCCACAATTGGGTTACACAGCCCCCTAGCAGGGTTAACCAAACTATCCTTCACCTCACCATCCAGCGCCTCACACACATACTCCACACCATTCTTCTGAGACTGGCCAGACAGTAGCGGACTGTCTCTGTCACGCAACCCACACTCTTCTGGGCGGTCCTTACACTCGCCCACCAGGACCTCAACCATGGGGGAATCCCTCCCACCACTAGGACCATGAACTCCTACGCCAGCCACCCTATTCCCTTCAGGGACGCTGCGCACTACTGGAGCTACCTCATGCCCTTGAACCTCCTGGTGTATGTTAACCCCCTCCAAGTCAGGTGCCATATCTCTAGGTGCGCGCGCTATGCTGTCAGCACTAGATACCTGAATGTTGCTGCCACCATCTGAGCTGGACTCCACCTCCAACTCAGCAAAGCTCAATCTGCGAGCTACACAAATCTCTGGATGTTGGGCGGAAGCCCTCCTGGCTTCAAGCTCCAAATCAAGTTCTTTCATCCTAAAGTAGTGATCTCTTTGGCGTTTTAGCGCCTCCATGGCTAATTTTTGGCTTTCCATTGCCAATTTATGCTTGTCCATTTCCATTTGTCCTTTTAATTTCGCCATCTCTATTTCATGTGCCCTGGTTGCTGCCTTGTCTGCCAACTCCTCTGGCGACAAGCATCTGGTTGCTGCCTTTTCCATCCTCACTGAACCAGGCATGACGTTTCACAAGCACATGGAGATCTCCCAGCAAAATTATAAAATGGAAACCTGTGGCTACGTTATAGATCTGCTCTCACTATGTGGTGATCAGCAATTCACTGTATGTCAACTACAAATGCAAATTCGCAAATCCTCACCGCTGCGACCAATGTTAGAATTGGGGGTCTCTGGTTGGCGCAAGTAGGTACTTGTGACAAGCAGAGACCCTCTCCTCTAAGTCAGGGCAAAGGATGACCCTTCAGAATTACCCTTGCTCACCCTCTAGGTGCGTGGCGTGAGCAGCCAAGGCGATTCTCCAGGCGTTAGTCAGTTAAGCATTTGTAGACACACACACAGTAAAATATACCAATCCCCCCACAAATGGACACCAGGCTGTGAGTATATAAAAATACGCTTCTTTATGTAAAATATATATATCTCTTAGGTCAGACTTATCACAAGATCAAATAACGGTTCTGTATGCCCACAGGTTGTAAATAGGCAAGCTCTCTTTTAGTTATAGTTCAAAAATGCACTGTTCTTCTCTTAAGTTGTATTCCACAATGTTCTCTTGATTCTTTGTTCGTTTCTGCACTCGGTTGCGCTTTTTGACGGGTGAAATCCCGACGCCCTGCCAAGTCTCACGCTTCCCGCGTGAGACGCGATCGGCCCGGCCGGGTCTCTGACAGCTGATGGCCCTCCTGGTCTGCGGGACCCCCTCGGGGGGGAAACACCGACCTCAGAGCTGTCCAGGTGGAGGGGAGGCCCACGGACCCAGCGCAGCCCCAGTCACTCGGTCAGGGGCTCTGGTTGCAGCCTCGTCTCCCCGACAACTAAAGGATTCCAGCGGGAGGGGCTGGAGCGCTCTTCTCAGCGCGGAGCTGCAGGCAGGCACACAGAGCGGTGCGAGTCAGCGGAACAGGGGCGGCTCGCACCGCGGGTGATATTCACAATTCCTGGGCCCTTGCAGGCAGGCTGGCAACCCCAAAATCAAGGGTAGAAACAAACGTTGCGGGCCCCGAGCCCGTTGACGGTCTCGGTGGCGGCTTTCCTCCGGGGACAAAGGCGAGGTGCCCAGCGGCTCAGGCAGAGCGGGGCTGGCACCCGAGGCGTCCGTCCAGGTCGGAGGTCTGTCCCCTGGGTCTGTTTGCGTCCGGTGGGGATTTCTGGCGGGAGGGTGAGGCACAGCAGCGGGCCCTCTTAGGCGGTCAACACAGCGATCTCCTCAGCGGGGGGAGAGCGGCTCAACGGAGCGGAGCTCTTCCTCGGCGGGGACGAGGAGACACAGTCGGTCACGGCCTCAGGGAGGGGCTGGGGGGCACCACAGCAGTGAGCCTTCCAGGCGGTCAACACAGCGATCTCCTCAGCGGGGGGAGAGCGGCTCAACGGAGTGGAGCTCTTCCTCGGCGGGGACGAGGAGACACAGTCGGTTACGGCCTCAGAGAGGGGCTGGGGGGCACCAAAGTCACAGCTCCGGCAGTAGTAGATATCCCGGTTAATTACCGGCAGACGAGCAGAGGCAGGTTGAGCCAGATGGTCCTGTGGCTCAGGTCAGGGGGCAAGCTCAGTCAAGCCCTTGGAGAATGTTTAAGCACAAAGCAGCAAAGTCTTTTCTCATCAAGTCTTTTCCTCTCCTTTCTCAGCAAGGCAAGCAGCAGGCCAGTTCTCCCAGCGTCTCTTCTCCTTCTAGTCGGGCAGAGGTCCTTCGTGGTGAAACAGGATTCTAATTCACAAGGAGCAGGGCTCCTACTTTTATACACAGTTTCTTTTGTTCTCACTGGCCAGGGGGGCCTCTGCATAACTGCTTCAGTCTCTGAGTACTTGTTGTGGGTACTTATGACTTCTGTATTCAGTGTGAGGGCAGGCACATCAGCCGCTCCCCAGGGGGGCGGAGCCGGCATTGAGAGGGCAGGAGTGGCCTGAGTACTTTGTTGACAAGCTTCGGTCCTTCCTGGGCCAGGTGCAGGCTGAGTCATCAGTCGCTCCCCAGGAGGGCGGAGCCAGCATTGTGGAGGCAGAGCACAGCCTGATGCATCATTCAGGGGAAACTCCCACCACCCATTAAGGGGTCCTCCTGCTAATCACTACCTGTCAACTCCCAGCCCTGTCACTCACACACACCAGACAGTCAGATCCACATCCAAGCAGAGGCGGGCTGAAATGGTTAGGCAAGCAAATGCTAACTTTCTAAAAGTAGCATTTGCAAACACAGGATATTAAAATAAACTTTACTAAAAGAAGTATTTTATTATTCTGAGTTCAGGCATACTAAACATGAATTTCTACCATGTTCCCTGAGCCTGCTGGGATTATAGAGTGTAATAATTCCAGCAGCCCATCTGGCCTAGAAGGGAACTGGTAGCCTTACAATAGTGAAAAACGAATTTGGCAGTAGTTCACTATTAGAACATGCCACACACATCAGGGCATGTTCTACCTTACACTTACAATGCACCCTGCCCTCAGGCCTACCATAGGGGTGACTAATATGAAGTTAAGGGAAGGTTTAGGGGCTGGCAAGTGTGTGCACTTGCCCAGCCAGGGTGACAGTACCAGACTGCACGCAGGTTCTGCAATGGCAGACCCTAGGCACATTTTAAGGCTGCTTCTGTGGGTGGCGCAACCAGCGCTGCAGGCCCACTAGCAGTATTGGCATTCACAAGCCCTGGCACTCCTGGTGCACTTTACTGGGGACTGACAGTAAATCCAATGAACCAATCAGGTATATCAATCACATATATACTTTTCACAGGGAGAGCATATGCACTTTAGCACTGGTCAGCAGTGGTAAAAGTGCCCAGAGTCATTAAACCAACAAAAACAGGTCAGAGAGAGTATTGGAGGAAGGCAAAAAGTTTAGGGATGACCCTGCCAAGAGGCCCAGGTCCAACAAATGTTAAATATTAATTGCAGGTCATCTGCATAGTTACACGTCGAGACTTCCATTTCTTTCAAGGCAAGAATCAGGGGCTGCTTGTACAAATTGAATAGAAGGGGGATAGAGAGGACCCCTGTGGAACTACACATTGTAATTTCCCTTTTTTTGAGCAGAAATTTCGTAGGCGGACCGATTGGTATCTATCCTTAAGAAAGGACTGTATCCATCCCAAGGTAGAGCCCTGGATGCCTGCACTTTGGACACGGTCGATCAAAATATTATAATCGACCGAGTCAAAAGCAGCAGACAAGTCCAGGAGAATCAGAGCCTGTGGGGAATCATGGTCGGCTCCCTTTCTCAATTCATCCATAACTGTTAGAATGACAGCCTCTGTTGAATGAGCTGGTCTAAAACCCGCCTGGTGTGGATCAAGGAAAAATGACTTCTCTACAAAGGAGCTAATGCAAGAAGCCACGGGTGCCTCCAAGATCTTACTCAGGTATGGCAGGAGGGATATGGGGCGATAATTGCTCAATACCTGAGGATCGGCCCTAGGTTTCTTCAAGTTGGCTAGAATTTCTGCACTTTTAGGAATCAGGGACAGTTCCACTTCTGAGAGATGTATTGAGAAGAGCTCTAGGTGGGTCAGGGAAGACCCGAAAAGCTTCACGTGGAATGTGGGGAGGACAGCAATCAAGAGGGGAACCGGACTTGATTTTTGTGATTGAAGTTGAAAAGGAATCATTGGTAATAAGTGGAATTTGATCCAATGATGCTGAGTTTTGACAGGATAATATGGGCATGTTAGAAACACTATGACCTGTGATACTAGCTTTGATAGCAGCAATTTTATAAAAAAAGTAGTTGTTGAGGTCATTTCATAAGGACTGCGAATGGACTGGTTCAGCGGAGACTCTCTCAGGATTGACTAATTCATCGACAATTGAGAAAATGTCTTAGGTTTTATTTTCTGATTTCAAGATCTTTGATGAAAAATAGTCAGCCTTACACGAAAAGATAGCGATCTTGTAATATTTAAGAAGAGACATATAGGCAATTTTATTTTCGGGCAAGTAATTCCTTCTCCATTTTTACTCTGCTTGTCTGAGTCTGAGTTTTTGTTCCTTTAGGGCCAGAGAGAACCATTGTTGGGCATCGTGGGTTCTTTTAGTTTTTATGGTTTTCAAGGGGGCAATTTTGCCACCGGCCGACTCAAGCCAGGAAGTAAGATTTTCTGATTGGCTGGATAGGGAACAGTTATGGGCCGAAGGCGCCGTGGTTGAAAGAATTGTGTGAAACAACTCCATATTGGCCTTATTCCAGTTTCTAGCTTTCATACTACTTGGGCTTAAGACAGTAGGAGTGTGAATATTGGAGACCGTAAAAGTCGCAGCATTGCTGAGAAAATAGGGGCATGTGTTGAGGTGGTCGGTAGACAACGACACATACTAGGGAAGATTGAACGGAATCTAATTTGATCATCAAAAGATCAACTGACGGAATATGTGACGTTTTCAAAGAAGTAAATTGAAACTTTTGATTAATTATTGCTGCAACCCCTCCCCCTATTTTTCCCATGTCTCTATTTGCTTGTAGGATATAGTAGGAGTCTGGAATGGCCGCTAAAATATAAGGGGTGGATTCAGGCGATAACCAAGAGTAGGATATCGGGTCAATTTAAATCAATGAGGGAATAGATCTCTAACTGGTGTTTTACCAGGGAGCGGGTATTCAAATAAATGATACTCAGGCTGGTAGATTTATTGGAGAGTAATATAGCGTCTGTTGCATTTGAAGGAATAGAGGAGGCGTGCTCTGTGCTATGGGGCATTGAGTCTGCGGTGCCATCCTGAATGCCGTTATTATCCGCGAGTAAGCCCGCTTGCTCTAAAGTAGCCAGGGAGGTCTTGTCAAGTGGCCAATTCCCCTGGAATGATTTCAATTATTTAGCTGTGTAATATAATGTACCGGCATGGGGACTGGCCCCTGGCCCCGGCCGGACGCGGACAGGCGCAGACGGGCTTGCCTTTGGTGAGCATTCGGCGCGCCATTGGCGTGCCAGCTGCACCCGCCCGCTGTGCATTCTACCAAGGCACATTTAAATAGGGTTTGGCCAGTGCTGGTATGGTGCGTGCAACGACTTGACCGCTGACCGCGAGAAGTGCGTGTCACGTCCAAGATGGCCGCTACCTGGCCGCAAAAGAGGTCAGGTATGCTACAGTGCCGTGGCGTGGAGTTTAACACACTCCGAAAACTATGCCACCGACAGAAACGGTAATCTAATTTAAAATTACTAAGTGGGTAAGGTTAAAACAAAATTGCAAGCACTCCCTCCAAATTCCCCATTCAGACACACAAAAATTACAGTTCTTCTAATGAGTGGTAAAATAAGATTAGAGAAACCTTTCACGAGCAGTGCTCGACCGCAATGAGCCTGGTTAAATAGTATTAGCCCAGTGCCTATATGGTGCGTGTAACGACTGGACCGCTGACTGCGAGAAGCGCTTGTCACGTTCAAGATGGCCGCTACCCGGCCGCAAAAGAGGTCAGGTATGCTGCAGTGCCGTGGCGTGGAGTTTAACACACTCTGAAAACTATGCCACCAAAAGAAACAGTAATCTAATTTAAAATACTAAGTGGGCAAGGTTAAAACAAAATTGCAAGCACTCCCCCCAAATTCCCCATTCAGACACACAAAAATTACAGTTCTTCTAATGAGCGTTAAAATGAAATTAGATAAACCTTTCACGAGCAGCGCTCGACCGCAATGAGCCTGGTTAAATAGTATTAGCCCAGTGCCGGTATGGTGCATGCAAAGACTGGACCGCTGACAGCGAGAAGTGCGTGTCACATCCAAGATGGCCGCTACCCGGCCGCAAAAGAGGTCAGGTATGCTGCAGTGCCGTGGTGTGGAGTTTAACACACTCCGAAAACTATGCCATCAACAGAAACGGTAATCTAATTTAAAATTACTAAGTGGGCAAGGTTAAAACAAAATTGCAAACACTCCCCGCAAATTCATCATTCAGACACACAAAAATTACAGTTCTTCTAATGAGCGTTAAAATAAGATTAGAGAAACCTTTCATGATTATGGAAATATTCTCCAAGATATAAAAATTGGAAAAGTGACAGAACATGGCAAACAAGCTTTACAGAGACGATTATTTCCTAATTTGTTTCCAAATGAAAATATTGTTCCTGAGGAAATATATAGGAGAATTGCAGAAAACAAATCTGTAATCTGCTTAATGCCAACACTGCGTGAATGTTCTATATTCAATGAAGAAATGTTAAATTTGGAAAATGAGGAAATTATAAAATTGGAAGCTATTGATAAAATAGAACATGAAGAAATCACCATTATTTTGACTGAAAAGTTGAAGAGGAAATTGGATTCTTTAGAGAAATCGATAAGTAAAAATGCTGGTTTAGAAAATAATTTGTATGTATGTGTAAACTGTAGAGTAATTTTACGTCATAATTTGCATGTGGAAAAAGGTTTAGTAAATGGAGCAATGGGTAAAATTGTTGATTTAGTTAATTATGTAAATAGAGATGGTATTGAATTTTTTTAAAATAAAATTTGATGAAATTGGTGAAGTACAACAATTTAGTCGTTGTTCAACTCGGTTTTTGCTTGTAAAAGATTTGTATGTACGCAGAAAACCGTTTCCTATTTGTTTGGCATATGCGGTGACCATTCATAAATCTCAAGGTTTAAGTGTAGATAATGCTTTAATCAATATTGGAAGTACTGTGTTTAAAGAGGGTATGGCATATGTTGCTTTGTCTCGAGTGAGAACTTTATCTGGATTGTACTTGATTGACTTTGATGAGACAAAGGTTAGAGCAGATGCAAATTGTGTGAAAGAGTATAATAGGTTAAGAAAAAACTATGCCCCCTATTTAGGTCAATATCCAGTATTTGAAAAGCGTATGGGAGGTAGAAAGAGAAGATTTTAGAATATCTGTAGTGAAACTGTAGAAAAAGGAAAAAAAAAAGATGAAGTTGCGCCTGCAAGGAAAAAGTCAAAGGACAGTGTTGAAGAGAATGTTGGTTATCGGTTTGAAAATAGTTGTGGTGTCAACTGCTATGCTAATGTAGTTGTTAATGTTGTTTTTATTCTTGAAAGTTGGCAACAGCAAATTGTTGAAAATTGGGATGCAAGATTCTGTTCATTGTTGTATTCTGTTTATGAGAAATGTAGTAGTGATAAAAGTAAAATACAAAGTGTTTCTGAAATTCGAAATGTTTTGGACATATGTTCTGGTTCTACTCAATTTACGCAGAATATTCAGCAAGATTGTCAAGAATTTTTTATGTTTATGCTTGGTGTATTGGAAGATGAAGGTATAGATATTAAAAATCTTTTTGGCCTTTCTTATAAATGGCAACATGACTTTGAAAATTGTTTGTTTACATGTACCACTAACATAGACAAGGAAAGATTCATATATTTGACTTTACCAGACTGTGAATCAGTGTCTTTTAACAATCTAGTTAGAGGAGCAAGTCAAAACATGGAGTTTAGCCAATGTATATCAGAAATGTCATCAACATCACTTATACAAAGATATCGACAGTATGTAATTTTTAATGCTGCAACGTTGTAGAGCTGATGGAAGAAAATTGGAAAGTTTAATTAAAAATGTTGTATCTATTCAAGTATCAATATCAGGAAGAACGTTTGTAGCTGTTGCAATTATTTTTCATGATGGACCTTCTACAACATCTGGACATTACACTGTTTATTTAAAATGTCTCAAAGGTTGGATACATTGTAATGATAGTAAATTGGTTTGTAAACAATGTTTGCCTAAAGAGTTACCAAATTCTCACCTAATATTTTTAAAGCCAAAATTTTAGGAACAAAATTTGACCTTTCAGGATTACTGCTGTTAAGGTAGGTTGGTCTGGTGTTGTAGAGTTCTTTGTAAGTGAGGGTGAGGAGCTTGAAGGTGATCCTCTTGTTGACATGAAGCCAGTCTAGATCTTTCAGGTGGTGGGTGATGTGGTTGCAGCAGGGGACATTGAAGATCAGTCAGATAGAGGTGTTTTGGATTTGTTGTAGTAGTTGTAGGTTTTTGACTGGGATTCTTGTGTAGAGTGTGTTGCCACAGTGTAGTCTGCTACTAATGAGGGCCTGTGTTACTCTTCTTCTTCTTTTGGTTAGGATCTATTTGTAAATGTTGCAGAGCATGTGGAGGGTGTTATAGCAGTATGAGGGAATGCTGTAGACTTGTTTACATATGTAGAGGGAGGAGTTGAGGATGAATCGTAGCTTGTGTACATGGTCAGTAGGGGTTGGTACTGTTCACAGTGTAGTTGGCCAGCAGGAGTCATCTGAAGCTGAGGGGGTGGGTCTGAGGATGAGTACCTTCATGTTGTGCAAGTTCAGTTTAGAGAGCTGCTCCTTATCCAGTTGGTGACGTCCTTAATTGCGTCAAGGAGGTTGTTTTTTGTGGTATGTGGCTCCTTGATAAGGAAGAGTATTAGATGGATGTCGTCGACGTGGGAGATGATTTTGAGGTTGTGATGGTGGGCCACTTGCGAGAGGGTGGCCATGGAGATGTTGAATAGCATCGGGCTGAGAGATGAGCACTGGGGGACGGTGCAAATGATGTCAGTGGGTTTGGATCAGAAGGTTGGGAGGAAGATGCTCAGGCTTACTATTGAACAACTTTCAAACTAAGAATTTCACACATACTATTTGGCCATGGGGAAAAGTATGTGAAACCACTAAGGACTTTTTGTTGTGAATTTTGTCAGCATATATTTATAAGTAACATTATTTACAATGGAAGAAAATTAATTATAGTGTTTTGTTATTTTAAGATTGTTTGACAAACCTCATAGTTAAGTAAGAAATTGGTCTTAGACAAAAACATATGTTGTATTTCTATTTTTTAGATTGTTATTAGAATTAGAATGTTGAATGTTTTTTTAAGATAATCTTCTTGATTGTCTTTTTTTTGCCCGCTGGTATGTGATGAGTAGTATTGAGCTCACTGTTTCTAGTGAGATTCAATATATTCTGAGAACAACAAAAAAGCAAATAAAATGCTTTACAAATTATTTTGTGTTGTAAAAGATAGATTGTAATTGTATTTTTTTTGTCTTTTACAGATGCTAATTTTATAATATAATTTTTTTTAAATTTATTATTTTGAAGGTAATTATAAGTAACTGTTAAAAATGATCGATGGGATGTACTTTTACAGAGCTGAAGTAACAGAACATGGAAGGAGTACATTAATATGTAAAGATAGTTTGTATCTTTTAAACACATTTGAAGAAATTAAAAAATATATACTGAGTGTACCTGTATTCTTTGCATTTTACTACAACACATCTACTACTTTGGAACTGGTAAGGTGAATAGATATATTGTACTTTTTTTAGTACTGCATTTTATTATAATAGCCATAGTTTTTTCCTATAGTGATAAGGAGTGACTGGTTTGAAAATGTAAGAACATTTTATAACTAAAAATTCATATAAGCAATTTTATTGATATAATCTTATAAAGTAGTTGAGAATGGTTTTTGCATAATATTTTTTAAAGTGTAAAATAGTTGACAAAGCTAGTTTTGTATTATGTATTAGGAAAAACGATGAAATTAAGTGTTTATGTTTTTCTACAAGGAACAACAACATAAAAAATTCACTATGGAAGAAGAACAGAATAATATAGGAGATAATTTTGAAATTAGTAACACTCTGATAGAGGAACTAAATATACCTTTCATGGAGAGCGAGAATGTATTGGTGGTGGAGATATTAGCTGCGATGTTTTAGATGAAACATTGGATGATGATTTTGTGCAAGCATTAGAGGACATCGAGTTTCATGATACGACTTTTGAAATTGATAATCAAGAAAAGGAAATATCAGATGAAATCATTTTGGAAGCTCTATTAAATTATGAAATGTTACAAGAATAAATTTATGTTTAAAAATTAAAAATGGTTTGAGAGACTCTTCTTGCAGAATTGTAATCATTCAGCTAGTATCCAAGTACTCATGCTGCAAAGTGGGCCTTAGGGCATGGACTTCTTCAAACCTCTATAGATTATGTATACACTCTTCTATGCACCAGCAAACTTGTGTTTTATAGCTTCAATTCCCCAGTCTCTCTGCTTACACTTCTAGCAAACACTCTGTCATTGCTGATTTAGTATTGTACTGAGGTATTCATCGAAGTGTCCTTATGTATGCACTGTGGTAAAATTGAAGCTCTTATAAAATCAGTTATGCAGTCTCTTTGCAGAAGTGTAATTATACAGTCAGTACTCAAGTAATTATAGAGCAAAGTAGGCCTTAGGCCATGGAGTGCTTCAAAACTCCTATAGATTATGCATGCAGTCTTCTACGCACCTGCACACTTGTGTTTTATACCTTTAATTCCCCACTCTATACCATTATAATTATAGCAAACACTCTGATATTGCTGTACTTATCTGTACACTGTTGTAAAAGAGAAGCAGTTACACATTCAGCTTGACACTGCTTGCAGAAGTCTTATCATCCAGTCAGTACCCAAATATTCATCTACTAAAGTAGGCCTTAGTATATGGACTGGTTCAAACTCCGGTTTACTATGCATGTACTCTTCTATGCACCTGCAAACTTGGCTTTTAAACTTTCAATTGCCCAGTCTGTATCTTTACACTTCCTACAAACATTCTGCTACTGCTATTTTAGTATTGTAGTGACTCATACAGCAGTATGTTTTTATGTATGCACTGTTCTAAAAGTGAAGGTGCTATATATTCAGCTAGACAATTTCCTTTTAGAAGTGTAAGCATTCAGTCGGTTCCCAAGTACTCATGCACCAAAGTAGGCCTAAGGGCATGGACTGCTTCAAATCCCTATAGACTATGCATCCACTGTTTTATACAACGGTAAGTTGCCTTTTATACCTTCAATTCCCCAGTCTGTATCGTTAGAGTTTCACCAAACAGTATCACACTACTGTTTCAGTATTATAGTAAACCATACAGCACTATCTGCTTATCTATACACTGTTCTAAAAGTAAAGCTGCTATACATTCACCTACACACTCTCCTTGCAGAACTGTAATCCTTCAGGGCCTCATTTATGAGGCTCCTTGCACCATTGGAATGTCACTTTTTGTGATGTTCCGTGGTGCACCTGTCTGTGTGATATTTATCAGGCAGCACTAAGGCACTTTTTTGGGCGTACTGCTGCCTGATAAATATCAGCCCCTTTAATGCAGTGTTTTGCGTGAAAGGGGCGTGCAATCGGTGTTGCTGGGGACATTCCCAGCAACACCCATGGCCTTTTGACACTGCCCCACATTTATGAGAAATCGTGAATCTGAGGCAGTGCTAAAAGCTTATGCCTCCCCAGGGGAGGTGTAAAGAAGGTGCAATGGGGAATTCTTTTTTTATTTCTCTTCGTTTTTTCTTTTTCTATGTGTGCTGAATTCTGCAGCTCACGTAGAAAATCGAAAAGTCTCTTGTGATTATTTTTGTACAGAAATGTTTCCCTACCTGTACAAAAATAATCATCCTTGCAATGCAGGCACCATGGCACCATTGTGCAAAGGTGCCTGCGTTGGTGCAGTTAGACCATTGTGCGCCGGCGCAAGGGAAAAGGACAGGAATGCGCCCCATCTTATAGATATGGCGCATTCCTGCCTTTTACTTTTGCCATAGGGAAACGCAGATGGAAGGCCTGCTGCACTTCCCTACGGCAAAATCTCATAAATGAGGGCTATGTCACTAGCCAAGTACTTATGGTGCAAAGTGGGCCTTAGGGCATGGAGTGCTTCAAACCCCTATAGACTATGCATACACAGTTTAATGCACCGGCAAAGTTACCTTTTATATATTGAATTCCACAGTCTCTATCCTTACACTTCCACCAAACACTCTGTCATTCTTGATATAGTTTTGTAATGACTCATTGATCAGTGTGTAGTAAGGGATTCGCTACATTAAAACACTAAACACAAGATGTACAATAAGTTGTATATCCCCATATATATGCCAGTTATTGTGCAGTGTAAGATCAACACCATGGATGCACCGTATTTACAATGTGTTGCACTATGGGGCAAAAACAGCACAGATATGTGATGTATCTGTACTGTGAAGATGGCGCATTGCTTGACTTGTGTTGCAAGTGCAATGCAGCTCCAGCAATGCTCTTGGGGCCCTATGCTCATAATGCTGTGTCAATCCTTACACCTGCTTCAAGCAGGTGCAGGGTTTTGACGCAGCATAAGCCCAAAAGTGAATGAATGAAATCTTATAGATTTCACTTAGTCACTTTTAGGAGGTGTTCCTGCACCAGAACATCCTCTCCCTGTGCAGGAAAGCTTCATTCTGGCGCTGGGCTTTACAATGTGATGCACCTTTCAAATGCGTCACATTGTAAATACCACACACCATGGCACATCTTTTGCACCACCGCTGCATCACAAAAGTGACGCAACAGTGGTGTAAAAGAGGCACAAGGGAGTTCTAAATCCAGCCTTAACACATACAAAATCATCCAAGCAGTTTCACTAGCAGTGCAAATTGAAGCATAGACTTGTAACATATTTATGTGAATATGTTACATTCAAGTGCTTCGGAGGTACTACAGTATACTATAGATAACACCTTATAGATTTATGCTGTAGCACTTCCTTATAGTTCTGCACTTTCACATTCACCATGTACTACAGATGTATTCATTCATTCATTTATGAACTACACATTCATTCTGACAAACTTTGACACACTAACATAGAAATATAGTTCTTTCTTTGACCAGTGAAAGCAGTTCTGAAAAGAACTGGTTTTTTTTGTCTTTTTAGTTTTGTATTTTTTTTGTAATTTTTCAACAAGTTTTTTTCAGCAAAAATAGAACTGGAAACCAAAAAACTGTGGACCAGGAACACAAAAGTAAAAAAAAAATATGTTTTGGGCAACGGTGCTGCTCTTGCCTCTTTACAATGAGTTCAATCGACTGCTCACCATATCAAAGAAGTTCTTTACAGTACTTGCAATGAAAAGTCAGGTTTGCAAACTGAGGGACAATAATTGGATGTGGACTGCTTGGAGGAGGTGGTGGTGGTGCAGTTGAAGAACCAGCCACTGCAGGTGGAGGATTGTCTTGCAAGCTGCCTGTTGCTATCCTTGCATAGTTGGTAGGATGCAAGGTCTTCACGTGGTGATCCATGCTGGCAGTTCCAATTGAATATTTTTTTGAGGGGTCACCCCTTGAAAGAGTAACATCACATATTTTGCATGTTACTTTAGGTGCATTCACCTTCTTCTGCCCCTCAGGAAATGTAAACAATTTCCAAATAAAGGCTTCCTTCCTTTTTTTCTGAGGGGGCTCAGCTACAAATTCTTCATCTGAAGAATGTTCTGAAAAACTCTTAGGAAGACCAGCCATTGTTCAGTTTTCTTCTAAAGGACTACAGCTCCTCAGAATAGATGGTGCTCCTGAGAAAGTCCAAGTAGAATGATCAAAATGGGAGGGGTCTTTCAACAGTTGGAATAGGAAGTGTTATGAACCAATGAAATCTCTTCTTTTAAAGTCACATGGCTTTACGTACGCTTACGGTGCGCTTTCGCTGCTCTTACGAAGTCAGTACGATTTGCGTAATTGCTTCAAAAAGTAATATAAGCTTATTAAAAGTTTATAAAAAGTATTTTGATGATTATCCCAGATAATGTCTTTCCTTAATATGTACATTAAATACATAGATATATGTTTTTGAACAATTAGAAACTTTTGCGGCGTGTGCGAACGGGGCGTTGTACATAACGTCATGCGTAAGCGTTGATGTGACGCGCAATGTGAAAGCGTATGCGTAACGTGTGCGCTGGTACGCGCAGAGGACGATTTCCCACACTAAGGTGCAATCACCATACGCGTGCCGTACGATTATCAAAAAAACACAATGAAAAAGGAATGAAATAGAATTGAATTTTAGTATATTTAAAAAAAATGTATTTCATTAAAAAAAAAGAATTTAGTTTTGGTATTATTTAATATTAAAAATATGAAAAATAATTTATAAAATAAACTAAAAATAAATGTTCATAATTAAAATGTAAGAAATTAGTATAAAAAGAAGAATATAATAATTAACACATTTTAAAATTATTATTTACAAAACCTGTGAAATTCAGTGAAAAAACCATAGGTTTCACACACGTTATAGTTAGGAATTAGCATTTAAAAAACCTTGCAAATTCACTGAAATAAACATAGGTTTCACACACGTTATAGTTAGAAATTAGCATTTAAAAAAACCTTAGAAATTCACTGAAAAAACCATAGGTTTCACACATGTTATAGTTAGAAATTAGCATTTAAAAAACCTTGCAAATTCACAGAAAAAACATAGGTTTCACACACGTTATAGTTAGCTGGACATTTCACTCATACAAAACCATTAAAATTCCCCCTCTATAGTTAGTTCAGCTAACTATAAATCGCGCGCTCGCAATGCACTGCTGATGATGTCACATATTACATCACTCATGACATGGTCAGTGACATCACTCATGACATCACTGATGACATCTCAAATGACATCACTGATGGCATCATCCAGTGAATGTGTGTCTTTCTGAAAATAAATATTTTTTTATATGTATATCTAAAGGTCGATGGAAGAATAAATGGGTAAATAAGTGTCTAAATGGATATTTTCTGTAAAAATTATTGCATAACTGACTTATTAAGTGTATCTTAGTGAATACATGTATTAGCGAGTAATGTTTAAATATGTAAATATCTGTATCAGTGTCTCACTTTGTTTATAAGTGGCTGCATGGGTTGGTGAGTAGCTACATGAGTGTCTTTATGGGTGTCTTTATGGGTTATTAGTTGTTTTTTTGAGTATGAGTATGAGTGTCTGTATGGTTCGGTGGGGAGTATTACTTAGCGCATAGATGTATGAATGAGTGACTCACTGTATGTGTTTTGAAGACAGCATGTGTGCAGGACTGTATGGGTGGATGAGTGTGTGTATTGGTTTATTAGGGAGTGAATGACTGTCTCAATAGTATCTTTATGAGTAACTACATATGTTTTAATCTAGTATATGTGAGTATCGATGTATATAAGTGATTATATGTGAGAGTGAGAGATTGGAAAAGTTCCTGTATAAATAAGTATGTGTTTCTATAAGTGATTGTTTAAGAGAGTAAGTATGTGTACGTTTCTGTAAAAGTAAGTGTTACGGTGTGTGTATAGCTGTATATGCAAATAAATGGATGTTTGATAGTTTATTTGCATGTGTGAGTATGTGTGTGAATAACTCTATGGATGAGTGTCCGTGTGTAACAGGATGTATAAGTGTATGAGTTCATATGATGAGTGAGTATATATATGAGTAGCTATATAGAACTGTTGGTGAATGAGTGGATGTGTATGTAGATGGTGGAATTACTGAATAGGTTGTTGTAACTGGTATTAGTATCTCCATTTTTTGAAAAATGTTGTTTCTATTTTTGAGTGTGTGTATCAAAGGTTATATTACGCTGAGAGGAGGTCTGCCACTCTTTCACAAGGATGATGTCATCAGTGATATCATCAGTGATGTCATTTGAGATGTCATCAGTGATGTCATGAGTGATGTCACTGACCATGTCATGAGTGATGTAATATGTGACATCATCAGCAGTGCATTGCGAGTGCGCGAGTTATAGTTAGCTGAACGAACTATAACGGGGGAATTTCAATGGTTTTGTATGAGTGAAATGTCCAGCTAACTATAACGTTTGGGAAACCTAAATGGTTTTTTAGATAGTAATTCCTAACTATAACATGTGTGAAATCTATGTTTTTTCAGTGAATATATATATATATATATATATATATATATTCACTGAAAAAACCATAGGTTATAGACCATATATAGTTAGGAATTAGCATTTACAAAACCTTGAAAATTCACTGAAAAAACCATAGGTTATAGACCATATATAGTTAGGAATTAGCATTTAAAAAACCTTATTTTACTCACACAAAACCATTGAAATTCCATATATAGTTAGTTGCACTAACTATATATCGCGCACCTGCAATCCACTGCTGATGATGTCACATATTACATCATTCATGACATGGTCAGTGACATCACTGATGACATCACTGATGACATCTCAAATGACATCACTGATGACATCACTGATGACAACATCCAGTGACTGTATGTTTCTGTAAAGTTAAAATATATCTTACATATTGAAGAATGAGTGGATGTATAAGTGTCTGGATGAAGGATTTAGTAGGTGCGTGACTGACTGTATGAGTGAGTGATTAAATGTGTCTCACTGAATGCATGGGTTAGTGACTAAACTGTCTTAATTTGTGCATCATTATGTCTGTTGTTCTGTAAACTGCTGCATGTGTTGATCATTAGCTATACGAGAGGCTATATGTGTTATTAATTGCTTGCCCAAGTATTTCTATGGGAGATTGAGTTTGTGTGGGGGTGGCTGAAAGGTGTGTGACTCTATGCATAGATGTGTGAACAGTTTATTCACTAGGTGTATGAGTTCAAGAGTGCATGTGGAAACAGCTACATGGGCAGTTGACTGTGTGCATGAGTGTATTGATGAGTAAATGGATATCTCAATGCTACATGTCATAGTAAGTACATATGTAAAACACAGTACATGTGAGAGTTGGCATATATAAATAACTGTGCATGAGAGCCACCGAATGAGTGAGTGGTTGTATCGATCATTGTGAACTTGTATCAGGGATTGTATAAGAGAGTAAATATGTGTTAGTATATGTTTCAATAAGTAAGGTGTGTTTAACTGTATAGTTGAAGAAATGGAGATGAGATTGTTTCTTTGCATGACTGACTGGGTGTGTGAGTAACTCCATGGATGAGTGGAAGTGTGTGAGTGTCTGTATACACTGAGTGTATCTAAGATTATATTAGAGTCTGAAGAGGTTTATCGTATTAGCACAAGAATGATGTCAAATGAGATGTCATTAGTGATGTCATCAGTGATGTCATTTGAGATGTCATCAGTGATGTCATCAGTGATGTCACTGACCATGTCATGAATGATGTAATATGTGACATCATCAGCAGTGGATTGCAGGTGCGCGATATATAGTTAGTGCAACTAACTATATATGGAATTTCAATGGTTTTGTGTGAGTAAAATAAGGTTTTTTAAATGCTAATTCCTAACTATATATGGTCTATAACCTATGGTTTTTTCAGTGAATTTTCAAGGTTTTGTAAATGCTAATTCCTAACTATATATGGTCTATAACCTATGGTTTTTTCAGTGAATTTCAATGTTTTTTTAATAGCAAATATCATAAGCTGTCGAATGTCAAGTACGTGGTAAGTGAAAACATTTTCGTGTTTATGCACACTGATCTGCTTTGAATGGTGCCCCCCCCCCTCATTTCTATTAGGAGTACTCTCTCTTTGCAGATAGTGAAAGGTAGTTAACGCAGGTCTTTGCCCCCATTGTAATCCGTCGTGCCTGCTTCTCTCTCCATTTGATTCATTGTTATCCAAGTATTTACTGTTTTAGAATTAGTTCTCTTTGGTTCATTCTCTATTTACAAACAAACACAGAGTCGCAATACTCTGTTTAGTCTTTGCAGATAACGAAAAATCGTGTAAAAAAAAAGAAAAGGAATCGAGCAAAATCAGTAGGCCACTAATGGGATCTCTTTTTGACCTCGCTAAAATAGAAACATTAGGAACAACCCCTCATGACAAATACAAAACTAGTGAGATGAACTGAACTCCACACAATGATGGCTGCAAAACAGCTCGGCTCCGCCACCCACCCCGCCCAAAATAACGATAAAGAGCGGCTGCCATGATTGGTTGCGGAATGACCACGACGGAGCTACGAAATGGTGCTGCTCTCATGCTAACCCCAGCTTCAGTCTGAAACATCCAGAAACACTGTAGACTACCAATTCGATCAGTTCCGGTAGCGCCCCAATGTAACCCGGTAGAGAAGAACTAGCCCTCCCCTCTTTGACTGATGGTTCTTGTTGCCTGTCCCTTCTGTTGTCATTTAACAGAACTATTTAGCCTGCTGAAAGGGGTTGTGTTCCGACCGCTGGTTGGTGGAGACATTTTGACTATATTCTGTACCTGCGTTGTCGCGTAATGCGTCATATGACGCGCCGCGTTAGCGCATCCGGAAGTCATCCGGGGCGCGCAGCGCGTAACGTAAGCATAACAAGTCATGTGACTTGTTAATAAAACTTTTCATTGGTTCATTTTACTTTTCTTATTGTAATGATGAAAGGCTTGGTCATATGACCTAAAAATTACGCTTTTCATTACTTCCGAACATTATTTTTTCTTAAATATATGTTATAATGTTCCAGGCTAATGTACTTTCCCGGAAATTTTACAACTGTCCTGCAAGTAAAATATATTCTTTTTTCGAGAAAAAGAGCGTTTCTTCGTCCCATGACGGAGCCGTTGAGCAAAAGAGGGTCGACCTGCTGTCTTAGTCGCCGATACGCCTGAATATGAGATTCTTATCGATCACTTTATGTTGCAGGAATAGAAAACACAACAGCCCTTGACCATTTATCTTTACTGCGTTCCTTCGTATTATACCTTTTACCCTTCATGTAATTGGTCTGCTTTATTTCACTTGCCTTTTAATGATTCTAAAACAGTGACTATTATTAAAAACTTTACCAATGTATATACTACTACCATGTTTTCTTTTAAAAACCTTTATTGTGAAAATTTCATTATACAAATACGAGCCTATAACCACGTGGGCCGGCCACGGAGCAAACTGTAATCGTATATGATGAATAGACATTTACACTGTAGAGGAACGTAACGGGCGGGCCATTAGGTTGCAAGAACTAAGGTGTCTAACAGTTACGGAATCGGTGGACGTACATTTTATAATTAAAATACGACAGGGCCAGTTACAATAAAATTATCTAGATATACATTTGCGGGCAAGTACCATGGGTGACGTTAATTCGAACTTTCAACAGTACAGTAATCAATAACACATCAGAACTTAATATCAATAGGGATGTCGAAATATTCAATCAATTCTCGTCCCCGCCCGCCATGTGCTTCAAAACTGCATACGTATCTCGTGATTTCAAGGTTCTGCAACCAGTACACAACAAGGAGTTACGAGTCCCATTTATTCTGGCGCCATTTTGGGCGAGGACGGGCAGGTCCAGGATATAGTCAAAATGTCTCTACCAACCATCGACTATGATGATGTTCATATGCTGTATTTATTAGAGTAACACTCATCTGTCCACATGAAATTAATTTGCCACAATCTAAACATGTCATTTTAATCTTTCCAAAGTTCTTCTAAATATTTGGGACCGTTTCCCTTGCCTCTGAAGCTCTCAGTGCCACTTCTTTGATGAATGTACTAGCAGGTCAGGGGTTCTCCTCCAAATCTCTCTTTTATGCAGCACTATAATTAATTGGTGCCACCTCTCCATATGACGATGCATGGTATAGTTACCACAACTATATTTTTTTTCGGTTCCTCTGGAGAGTTCATCGTGGCAGATGAAGCGTGTAACGTACCGGGCATTTACCTTTTTTTGCATGTACAGGAAAGGAAAAAAAAATCGAGCGTCCGAGTTCTAAGGTGTCCCAGGGCCATTTTGGTGGACCAGGCCCAAATCCAAAGAACAGCTATCTCACAGGCTAATGGGGCGACCCACGCCGAGTTTCAGCATTGTAGGATGACCACACCAGTACAGCAACTTGCTAGACATCACCTCGGTGCCATCCGGATCTCGGCGCCCCACTGCAGATGAAGTGCCTCTCAACTATGAAACCACCACGGTGACATCCGGATCTTGGCGCGTTGTGCTGCCTTCGGCCTATTCGCACATCGGTCCGCTACTGACGCCATCTCACAGGCTAATGGGGCGACCCACGCCGAGTTTCAGCATTGTAGGATGACCACACCAGTACAGCAACTTGCTAGACATCACCTCGGTGCCATCCGGATCTCGGCGCCCCACTGCAGATGAAGTGCCTCTCAACTATGAAACCACCACGGTGACATCCGGATCTTGGCGCGTTGTGCTGCCTTCGGCCTATTCGCACATCGGTCCGCTACTGACGCCATCTCACAGGCTAATGGGGTGACCCACGCCGAGTTTCAGCATTGTAGGATGACCACACCAACTTGCTAGACATCACCTCAGTGCCATCCGAATCTTGGCATCTCAACGCCTAGTGGTATCTTCCATACAAAAAATATTGTTACGCTGCCTTTGGCCCCATTCGCACATCAGTCCGCAACTTAGACATCACCTCGGTGCCATCCGGATCTTGGCATCTCAGCGCCTTGTGGTGTCAGTCAGAAAATATTGTTGTGCTGCCTTCGGCCTATTCGCACATCGGTCCGCTACTGACGCCATCTCACAGGCCAACGGGGCGCCCCACGCCGACTTTCAGCATTGTAGGATGGCCACACCAGTGCGGCAACTTGCTACACACCACCTCGGTGCCATCCGGATCTTGGCATCTCAGCGCCTTGTGGTGTCTTCTACACCGGAAATATAGTAGAAAATATTGTTGCGCTGCCTTTGGCCCCATTCACACATCAGTCCGCTACTGACACCATCTCACAGGCCAACGGGGCGCCCCACGCCGACTTTCAACATTGTAGGATGGCCACAGAAGTGCGACAACTTACTAGACACCACCTCGGTGCCATCCGGATCTTGGCGCGTTGTGCTGCCTTCGGCCTATTCGCACATCGGTCCGCTACTGACGCAAACTCACAGGCCAACGGGGCGCCCCACGCCGACTTTCAGCATTGTAGGATGGCCACACCAGTGCGGCAACTTCCTACACACCACCTCGGTGCCATCCGGATCTTGGCGCGTAGTGAAGCTGCAGCAGCTGCAAATAAGCTTCAGACAGTGTTACAACCGCTGCTCAGAACTCTCAACTATGACACCACCTCGGTGCCATCCGGATCTTGGCGCGTTGTATTGCCTTCGGCCTATTCGCACATCGGTCCGCTACTGACGCCGCCTCACGTGCCAACGTATTTTCTCCGCATTTTATACCCTATGCCGCATAACAGGTCATGTGACTTGTTTATAAAACTTTTCATTGGTTCATTTTACTTTTGGTTTCCTAATGATGGAAGGCTTGATCATATGACCTAAAAACAACACTTTTCATTGGATGAAAACTTTTTTTTTC
Source organism: Lissotriton helveticus (assembly GCF_964261635.1). Lineage (NCBI taxonomy): Eukaryota > Metazoa > Chordata > Amphibia > Caudata > Salamandridae > Lissotriton > Lissotriton helveticus. Next base: position 412,574,525 of record NC_136067.1, read on the forward strand.
CCCCAAACGATGAAAGCCCCACCTTGTTTCTGGATGTTTCAGACTGAAGCTGGCGTCAGCATGAAAGCACCACCATCTCGTAGCTCAGTCGTGGTCATTCCGCGAGCAATCATGGCAGCCGCTCCCCACCAGAAGCCTGCAGGAGTCGGAGCCCCCAAAACTTTTGATGAATTCTCAAGGCGGAGGGGACGCTTTCGAGAATGGGGTCCAAGACCTAGCAGACAAGCGTCCGATTTCCAAGGTGTCCCAGGGCCATTTCAGTGGACCAGGCCCAAAAAGGAAACAGCCTGCCGCCATTTTGAGAGTCCTGTGACAGCCGCCTATCGCTGCACCGCAAGAGTGGGCGCAACTCAGCTGAATGGCGGATTTTGACACAGTGGACCAAAAGCGGACGGAATGGCAACTGAAACGGTAAAGGGGCGCCCCACTAAAACAGATGAGACTCCACCTGGAGAGGCCCGTTCACGCCGCCTCCCCCGGGGCGCTCCACGCCGTTATTCGGAGCAGCATTGTAGGATACCAAAACCAGTGCGGCAACTTACTGGACATCACCTTGGTGCCATCGTTCTGCTGCCTTGGAACTATTCGCACAACAGTTTGCTACTGATGACCCACCCCCCGCGACGCCCCACGCCGTTATTTGCTGGGTGGCAACTTACTAGACATCACTTTCGTGTCATCTAGATTTCGGCGCGTTCTGCTGCCTTGGAACTATTCGCACAACAGTTTGCTACTGATGACCCACCCCCCGCGACGCCCCACGCCGGAAATCTGGACGTTGTGCTGCGTTGGGACTATTCGCACAGCCGACCGCTACTTCGTTGTTTTTCTCTAAAAATGTTTATATGTTATTACTATTTTTGTTTTCTTGTATATATTTATAAATTATTAAAGTTTTATAATCTTACTACTTTGTCGGAGTGCTATATATTTTTAATGTGACACATAATTGTAAAAACTTTGATGTACAAAGAGTCATCCCTGGAATCTTCCGCTTCACGCTCGGTCCCCTCCCCAATCACAATACAGGATGGTTTTCAGATAATAGCAACGCTTCTGCTGTGACGGATCTCATCGAGTGTGGGCCTTGATCTACTATAACTCCTTTGAAGACGGGTGATTCTTTACAGCTGTGGCCATAAACTACATCTGCAGGGCTAGCTGATAGCCTAGGACCGGCCTGGACAATCGGACACAGAGGAAAAGGAGTGTCAGAGGGTGCGGTAGTGAATAGGGCGAAAGGGAGGTGTCGGGCGGGCACAGGGTGTGATTCTCAGGGAAGAACAGCGCAGATGGGGGGAGGTTTATTACCCATGCATAAAACAGAGAGCGGGGGTGACCACTGCCTGGGGGAGATGCTTGCGAGGGTGGGGAGCCATGCTAAGGATCGACAGCGTGCACAGAGTGGATCTGGTCAAGGCATCTAAAATGGCTGCCGTGCACGACAAAAGTGTGGCATTTGAAAAAAGACAAGATGGCGCACACAATGTTTTTCAACAATTCCTGATTTCCTGCGAATCGAACGTTAACAGACGTTGGGGCATATTACCAAAGTTAAGCGATATTTATCCCTAACGATGCATTGCAAAGATTTTTTTACCGTCAGAAATTATCGCAGATAAACCTTGCTATTATCAAGGTTTATCGCAAATACGATAAAAAACGAGCGCAATGCATTAATATCGCTGAAAACTCCGCGATATTCATGCATTACCGAGCTAATGCTCTTAGCCATGTTATCCACCTCCCATTGGATAACATGGCTAAGAACTGCTCAGGGCAGCTGTTACTTTTTGGAGATATTCGCGCTTATCTCGAATATTTCCAAAAGTTGATAATAGGAGATAGCGATGTTAGCGACTGTTTCCAGTCGCTAACATCTTGGCATGCCCACTTTGCATGTCATTAGTGATAAATATCACTCACATGCAAAGTGGGACCCAAGATGGTCGCTATCTCCTACTAGCCGTCGCTAACTGGTGTTAGCAACAGCTAGGTAATACAGATATAATTTTATCTCCGCGAAGCGGAGCGCTGTTACAGATATATATCTTGTTTTTGAACGTTAATTTCTCAAAATGCACTGAAGCACATATATTGAGACATAGCAAAGGCACATCGGGCTACCAGTCCCTAATATTTTACCAAGTTTCGTGCAAATCCATTCAGCCGTTCGATTATTATTATTATTTTTTTTTTTTGCCCCGCGGGGCCCTTTTAAAACCTCCACATCAAACCTAGGGGGTCAGCGAGGATCTACTATGCCCCCTTATGGTCATCAGCCGTTCGATTATTATTATTATTTTTTTTTTTTGCCCCGCGGGGCCCTTTTAAAACCTCCACATCAAACCTAGGGGGTCAGCGAGGATCTACTATGCCCCCTTATGGTCATTTGCCCCTTCGCTTTGGCCTCCTCTTGTCTCTCGATCCTACCGAGAGACAAGATGGCGGCCGCTACGTACTGTTTGGAATGTTTACAGACACCGGAGAGCCAATCAGCTTCGCTTCGCAAAGCTCCGTAACGCGAAAAGTACGCGAAGCGGTGCGCTGTTACAGATATATATCTTTTTTTGAACGTTAATTTCTCAAAATCCACTGAAGCACATATATTGAGACCTAGCAAAGGCACATCGGGCTACCAGTCCCTACAATTTTGCCAAGTTTCGTGCAAATCCATTCAGCCGTTCGATTATTATTATTATTATTTTTTTTTGCCCCGCGGGGCCCTTTTAAAACCTCCACATCAAACCTAGGGGGTCAGCGAGGATCTACTATGCCCCCTTATAGTTATTTCCCCCTTTGTTTTGACCTCCTCTTGTCTCTCGATCCTACCGAGAGACAAGATGGCGGCCGCTACGGACTGTTTGGAATGTTGACAGACGCCGGAGAACCAATCAGCTTCGCTTCACAAAGCTCCGTTGCGCGAAAAGTCCGCGAACCAGAGCGCTGCCCGGTCCGCTGTTACAGATATATATCTTTTTTTAAACGTTAATTTCTCAAAATCCACTGGAGCACATATATTGAGACCTACAAAAGGCACATCGGGCTACCAGTCCCTACAATTTTGCCAAGTTTCGTGCAAATCCATTCAGCCGTTCGGGCTAAAAGTGAGGCCAACCGCCCTATGGAAAACTCAATGTTAAAAACACGTTTTGGGACCCCCCTTTTTTCTCGGCCCCCACTGGACGAACCCCCCCCAAATTTTCAAGGGCTGCTCAGAAACAAAATGTGCCATTTTCCTGAAAATTTCAGCCGATTCCGTCCACAAACGCCAAAGTTATTAGACATAGAATTTTCAAAAAACCCATAGAGAAAAAATCCTAACTATATATACCTACTGGCGACCGCCAGTAGGTAATATATATATATATATATATATATATATATATATATATATATATATATATATATATATATATATATATATATATATATATATATATATATATATATATATATATATTACCTACTGACGCTCGCCAGTAGGTAGTTATAGTTAGGACCTAGCTACCATAGGAAATCTGCAACATTGTATTGGGAATAACTTTGGCGCCGGTGGAGGAATTTGCGTGTAATTTTCCAGCATTTAGGCCAGCTCCGCTCCGCTTCTTCCCTGGAAGTTTCGGGGGGATTTGTCATGCGGGAGTCGAGAAAAAAGTGAGTCCCAAAATGTGTTTTCCCCATGTTAATTTCCATAGGACGAACAGACAAGGCTACAGCCCGAACCGCTAAATGGAATTACACCAAACTTTGCAAAATTGTAGGGACTGGTAGGCAGAAGTGCCTTTTCTATATTTGGTGAAAATTGCTCCAGTGGATTTTACGAAAATTATATATCTATATGCGCGCTTCCAGCGCTTACCGGTACGCGTACCGGGGAGCGCACCAGGCGTTCTACGGGAGTGCGCGAGCGGAAAGCTGATTGGCTCTCGGGTGTCTGTCAACATTCTAAACAGTCCGGAGAGTCCACCATCTTGTGTCTCGCTAGAATCGAGACACAAGAGGTGAAACAATAAAGGGGCAAATGATTAAAAGGGAGCAAGGGGGCAGGGTAGACACCCCCTGACCCCCTAGGTTTTCTGAGGGGGGGCTAGAAGGGCCCTGAAAGGCAAAAAAACTATTTTTTTGTTTTTAAATTTTCGCGGGGTAAGCGCTGGGTGCGTTACCATGTACGCTTCCAGGTACGCGTGCCTCGAGCGCACCACGGGGAAAAACAGTGTAAAAATATTAGAATAAAAAAATAATTTAGAGTGCTTAGAGGTAGGGTAGCTCTGAAAAGATCTGTTGTGTTATGTGGGTGTTTTTTGTACCTACAAGTAGGTACCGATGCAGAGTCTAAAATTCAAGAGGAAGACTCTATTCCCCTCATCTGTAAAATGTACACCATCTCTCCTATAGATGGCTTGCATGTTGTAATGCAAGTTGTTGTGATATATGGAACCCATACCATAGTCTCTGAGGAAAGCAGAAACAGATTTATTCACATGTTTCCTTGCTTTCTCAATCTGTGGACAAAATTGGTTGGACCAGTTCCATTTTTGCCTTTGGCATATATATGAATATACCAAGGCAGTTTTTGGAAAAAGTGACATCAATTGCCCAAAGATGTCCTTTAAAAGCATTTCCAGACCTACCCCAGTCAAAGTGCCCAGGCCCTTTCCACCACAGTGCACAATTATGAGGTCAGGCTGTGGGAGATGCATAAAGGATTTTACCAATGGTATCAATTGGTGACATCTCAATCCTCTCTGGCCAATCCACATAATATCTAACCCTGGGCGAAGCACTACGCTCCGCTCGCGGAGTTTGCGAAGTTTTTGCAACTTCGCACTACGCGAGCGGCACGTAGCACAGTGCGAAAATGCGTAGTGCAGCGTAGCATAGTGCAGCACTAATTTTTTGCTTGTTCGCGGTCCTGAACGTCATGTTCGCGACCGCGAGCAAGCAAAATGACATCCTGGCGAGATTCTCAACGCGAGGAGGTCAGGTTTCTCATTTTGAGTGGTTGCGCATGCTCGCGACCGCTCTCAATGAGAAACTACCTGTTCGCGTTGAGAAAGCTGCCGCTCGAGTAATAATCTCCTCGAGCAGCAGAAAACTACAGCTCGCACTGTGCAAGATGCCGTTTTCAATGCTTGCACAGTGCCGGATGCTTGTCCGCACTGTGCAATCATTGAAAACGCATCTTGCACAGTGCGAACATGCTACTACGCAGCTCGCGTAGTGCTACGTGAAGTTCGCGTAGTGCGAAGTGCACTTCGCGTAGCTTCGCGTAGCGCTACTTCGCGAACTACGCCCACCCTTAATAATATCCACATTTGGTAAATTAAGGTTGTGAATACCTCTGTTAGCTGCATATTTTTCACTCCAGTGAACAAAGCTATGACCCACAATCCAGACATTAGGCATCTTCAAGGTAGATGTGGTTGTATTCAGATGAGTTGTGGAAATGAAATGGCAGTTTGAAAGTAGGAGTTATGAAAGAAAAGTGGTTGAGATTCGGTGCACTTGAAAGAGAAGAAATGATTGATGATTTTTGAAATTCTCCACTGAAAATTAGGGTGCATGCTTTTGTTTTTTGAAAGAAGTAATTGTAATGGTTGAGAAAAAGTCATTGAAAGAAACATTGCACATGATTAGCTAGTATATTGAGAGGTCAAACACCCTTGCTGGATTCATTTGCAACATAGTATTATGAACTTTTCACCTGTGTGCTGAGTTAGGTGGGAGTTACCGTGGTAACAGGCTGAATGAGTACTGGGGGGATGGGTGAATAATATGTGAGTTTGAAAGTGTTGAAATGTAGAACCAATTAAAATGTTAGTTTGGTTTTGAAATAGTGTGGGGAGAATTTTGATTGGTTAAGTCCAGGGATATGTGTGAAGAATTACAGGGAATCAGGGCCATTTGTGGTTGCAGTGTTTGATGTGCATTTCAGAGATTCTGCTTAAGAAAATCTGGTGTGTGTGACTGACACTGTTCTAAATCTTCAAAGGCATTTTTAAAGGTGAGTAATAATTAATTTAATATAGATAGAGTGCTGTATGCACTATGGGGAAGATTAAGAAGCATATTGGGTTTGTTTATTCTTGCATTGTGTCTCATGTTTCTATGTAATGTTGGCAAAAAATGAATGGGCATATTGGAATTGTATTTTGAAAATGAGTCAGGTTTCTTTCTTGTAATATAGTGATCATTTGAATGGGCTGTGCTTTGTGTGTAAAACAATTTAGTATGCTACATATTTTTTGGTAAAATGTAAGATGGTGAGAGATGGTGAGATGGTATGAGCACAAACACACATATTGCATGCAGAGACAGACATGGTAGATTACATGTAGTAGAGAATCTTAGGCAGCATGTCTGTTAGGCTTCTTAGTTCATAAATAGGCTTTAAGCTGTGCAAAAAAAGATCCAGGGTGTGCTGTTGAAATGAATAAGGAATGTTATATCTTGCTTATATATATATATATATATATATATGGTCTGTTTTTTGCCAGTAGAGACAGTGAGATAGTATGAGCACAAACACACATGTTGAATGCAGAGACATACATGGTAGATTACATGTAACATCCTGGTCATATGCCTAAGATCACACTGTGAGTCAAGCTTGATTTAAAATGAATCTGGGTGAATAATTTGCTTAGTTGATGTGTTTATAATATGGGAATTAATGTATTCTTGAAGTCAGTTAGGCTTTAGGATATGTACTAGTAGAGAATCTTAGGCAGCATGTCTGTTAGGCCTCTTAGTTTACAAAAAGGCTCTAAGCTGTGCAATAAAGATCCAGGGTGTGCTGTTGAAATGCATAAGGAATGTTATGTCTTGCTTATATATATATGTTCTGTTTTTTGCCATTAGAGACAGTGAGATACTATGAGCACAAACACACATATTGCATGCAGAGACAGACATGGTAGATTATATGTAACATCCTGGTCATGTGCCTAAGATCACACTGTGAGTCAAGCTTGATATTAAATGAATCTGGATGAATAATTTGCTTAGTTGATGTGTTTAAAAATATGGGAATACATGTATTCTTGAAGTCAGTTAGGCTTTAGGATATGTACTAGTAGAGAATATTAGGCAGCATGTCTGTTAGGCCTCTTCCTTCACAAATAGGCTCTAAGCTGTGCAATAAAGATGCAGGGTGTGCTGTTGAAATGAAAAAGGAATGGTATTTCTTGCTTATATATATGTGGTCTGTTTTTGCCAGTAGAGACAGTGAAATAGTATGAGCAGAGACACACATATTGCATGCAGAGACAGACATGGTAGATTACATGTAACATCCTGGTCATGTGCCTAAGATCACACTGTGAGTCAAGCTTGATCTTAAATGAATCTGGATGAATAATTTGCTTAGTTGATGTGTTTAAAAATATGGGAATACATGTATTCTTGAAGTTAGTTAGGCTTTAGGATATGTAGTATTAGAGAATCTTAGGCAGCATGTCTGTTAGGCCTGTTACTTCGGAAATAGGCTCTAAGCTATGAAATAAAGATGCAGGGTGTGCCGTTGAAATGAAAAAGGAATGTTATGTCTTGCTTATATATATATGGTCTGTTTTTTGCCGGTAGAGACAGTGAAATAGTATGAGCAGAGACACACATATTACATGCAGAGACAGATATGGTAGATTACATGTAACATCCTGGTCATGTGCCTAAGATCACACTGTGAGTCAAGCTTGATTTTAAATGAATCTGGATGAATAATTTGCTTAGTTGATGTGTTTAAAAATATGGGAATACATGTATTCTTGAAGTCAGTTAGGCTTTAGGATATCTACTAGTAGAGTATCTTAGGCAGCATGTCTGTTAGGCCTCTTACTTCACAAATAGGCTCTAAGCTGTGCAATAAAGATCTAGGGCGTACTGTTGAAATGAAAAAGGAATGTTATGTCTTTCTTATATATATGTGGTCTGTTTTTTGCCAGTAGAGACAGTGAAATAGTATGAGCAGAGACACACATTTTGCATGCAGAGACAGACATGGTATATTAAATGTAACATCCTGATCATGTGCCTAAGATCACACTGTGGGTCAAGCTTGATTTTAAATGAATCTGGGTGAATAATTTGCTTAGTTGATGTGTTTAAAAATATGGGAATACATGTATTCTTGAAGTCAGTTAGGCTTTAGGATATGTACTAGTAGAGAATCATAGGCAGCATGTCTGTTAGGCTTCTTAGTTCATAAATAGGCTCTAAGCTGTGCAATAAAGATCCAGGTTGTGCTGTTGAAATGAAAAAGTAATGTTATGTATTGCTTACATATGCATGGTCTTTTTTTGACAGTAGCGACAGTGAGATAGTATTAGCACAAACACACATATTGCATGCAGAGACAGACATGGTAGATTACATGCAACATCCTGGTCATGTGCCTAAGATAACACTGTGAGTCAAGCTTGATTTTAAATGAATCTAGGTGAATAATTTGCTTAGTTGATGTGTCTAAAAATATGGGAATACATGTATTCTTGAAGTCAGTTAGGCTTTAGGATATGTACTAGTAGTGAATCTTAGGCAGCATGTCTGTTAGGCCTCTTACTTCACAAATAGGCTCTAGGCTGTGCAATAAAGATGCAGGGTGTGCTGTTGAAATGAAAAAAGAATGTTATGTCTTGCTTATAAATATTTGATCTGTTTTTTGCCAGTAGAGACAGTGAGATAGTATGAGCTGAAACACACATATTGCATGCAGAGACAGACATGGTAGATTACATGTAACATCCTGGTCATGTGCGTAAGATCACACTGTGAGTCGAGCTTGATTTTAAATGAATCTGGGTGAATAATGTGCTTAGTTGATGTGTTTAAAAATATGGGAATACATGTATTCTTGAAGTCAGTTAGGCTTTAGGATATGTACTAGTAGAGAATCTTAGGCAGCATGTCTGTTAGGCCTTCACAAATAGGCTCTAAGCTGTGCAATAAAGATCCATTGTGTGCTGTTTAAATGAAAAAGGAATGTTATATCTTGCTTATATATATATGGCCTGTTTTTTGCACACCCTGGAGATGGAGTGAGATGAGACACAAGCAAACAGACAAATGACACATACAAAGAGAGAGAGGTGGGGCAGGCACAAAGTGAGAGAACACACAGGCTCAGAGTGAGGTGGGACACAGGCACGGAGTACCCTTTAAGTTTAGAGTTATAAACTGTGAGCAGACACAGGTGACATTATTGAAAAATGTGAAAATATAATTCCTTATTGCATTCAGACACTCAGTGTGATCCTTGTCAAAAATGTTAAAGCCATACTTTTTACCATAAAACATTTACCAGAGTGAGATGAGACACACACAGACAGACAAATGACACACACAAAGAGAGAGATGGGCCAGGCACAGAGTGAGATGATACACAGGCACAGAGTTAGATGAGACACAGGGTCAGAGTGAGATGAGACACAGGCACAGAGTGAGATGAGGCACAGGCATAGCGTGAGATGAGACACTCAAAAAGAGAAATGACACACACAAGGAGAGAGATGGAGCAGGCACAGACTGAGATGAGACACAGGCACAGAGTGAGATGAGACACAGGCACAGAGTGAGATGAGACACAGGCGCAGAGTAAGATGGTGCAGGCAGAGAGTGAGATTAATAATGAAACTGTACTGCACTGTTGTAGTGACACTGTTGCTGTGGTATAAACTTACTTATGTTGTAAACTAGTGTTTATATCGTTTACTTATTGTAATTGCTATGTAGTATGTTTGTAGAGGTCTATAATATGTTATTTTTTCTTTACCACAGATTGTAATCATCTATAGAAAGATGAAAGAATATGCAGACGAAGGAAAGAGGACAAAAAGTTTATAAACATGATTTATGGTCCAAGAAAAATAAATTAGAAGATTCATCCAAAACACAATCATCAGTGAAAACAAAGAATGCTCCTAGTAAGCAAACAAAGGAGTTTTTACGGAAATTAATTAAATGTAAAAACAAAAAGATGTTCTTTCAAAGAAAAATAAAACATCTGTAAATACAAACAAAAACTGTGCCCCTCGAAAAATGTTAGACCTGTAGAAGGAGATGATATTCTCTATAGCAATAAAAGAAGAGACCAATTTATTGACATTCGTAGACAAAGGTTTTATAACAGAATAGTTTCAAATTTATTAAAAAATTTAAAGATGTATCAAAAGAAGAGTGCTTTTTACAAGAAAAAAAGCATAGTGAAGATTGTGGATTAGGCATTTAAAGTGAAAAATACATTATATGGTTTAGTAATCAATAGAATTCGTACACTAGATAAGGTAATCAATATTTTCAAATCAAAATGTAAGTAGAAAAGAGTAATTAATCGGACTAATTTTTGTGATGGTTTTTCTGGAGAATGGAAGCATAGTTCAAGTTGTGAGCCATTTTTTAATGAAGAAAGTTACTTTCAGGATAATGATTGGGTGCATACAGGTGACACCAGTGGTCGAGCATATGAGGTGAAGGACGGTTGTCCGGTTGAAAAAGAAAAAATTGTGCCTAGAAATGCAGAAGAGGTGTTAGCTGATGAAGTTTTAGAGAGATGTCCTAAGGCTCCAGTGTATACTTGGAATTGCAGTAGTATTTGTAGTGTGCGACAGGATTCAATTGATTTGTTTCTGAAAAGTCTAAAACAAAAGATGAAGATTTTGCAAGAGTTAGATCCTTGTAGAGTGAGAGAAAAACCAGGTTTGCATGGGCATTCACTGGCTTGTCTTTCAAGAAAAGTATGTCAGAGTGTTTTTCACCATTTTAGGATGTTAGCAGCGCATCATAATAAAGTGAGGAAATTAGTGAGAAGGTTGTATTATGCAAACAGTCCAGCACTTAAGCTAAAACAGTTAAACAGTGCTCTTTTGCATCGAACTGAATTAGATGTGAAGAACGTTTGTCAAGAAATTGAGTTTTGTTACTTTGGTGAAAAAGAGGACAGTGCAGAAACTGATACAGTAATAGAAGGTGATGTGGAAGAGAATGTACTGATTTCAAGTACAGAAAAATTTGAACATGAAATTACAACGTTTAAGGTCAATTCAAGTGAAAGGCCTATTTTTTCTTGTGTGTGTTGTCGACTAACTCATTATAAGAATCAGACTAGATTAGTTGATTTACATTTAAAAAGTGAAATGGAAAATAATGATGAGTGGAAGGATTTTGCAACGTATTTGTTGATAGAAAATTGTTTTGATTTGGGTTCTGATCAACGTATTCGTAAATATTGTTATAATAAATTAAATGAAAACAGAATGACTGCTAGAGCTGTTCATTATAATCTGGAGTTGGTAGACATTCCATCTGAATTGATGGATTTAAATACCTATGAGTCTATTCTGATTCAATGTGTGCATCCTTTTCAGGCTATAGTTCGCATGGAGCCTAGGACAGGGAAATTGCCTCCTTCAGATTTACAGAGAGGATTAAAAGGAAGAGTTGTTTATTTGCCTCTAGATTTTAAGAAAAATATTGATACAATTGGTGTCGAAAAAGTAGAAGAGGAACCTCTGGTTATTCTAGTTAATGGTGTACCAACAAAGAGTAAAACAATCTGGCAAGAATTAGTGGATGTTAGGAAAGTCAAAAAGGCAACGTTGTATTTGGTAAAAAAAAATCACTACTACAAAAATGTATATGTTGGAGAAGAGGAAACAACTGTAGAAGAGGACAGTGATTTCTCAGCTGGACAAGTTGAAAAAGTTGATGTCTCTAGAAGTGAAGAAATTTATGAACATTATAGTGTTCATCCATTCCATTCCAAAGAAGTAATGGGGAATGCTGTTGACTTGTTTAAAATGAAAGAAGCAAAAGGAAGTCCCATTAGTGTATCGGAAGAAAGTTTGGAAGCTTGTTGTTTTCCACAGTTATTTCCAACAGGTCAAGGTGGACGATATGACGACCGACCTGTTCAAATACCTGCATCTGAATACCGGACTTTAACATTATATGCAGAAGATCCAAGGTTTCGTCAATGCATTCCATATTTGTTTTATCTACTGTTTGAGAGTGACTTGTCTGGACTTTCTTATGCAGTGAACCATATACTGAAAAGTGGTGTACATCTGCAAAATGTTTCGGCAAGGGACTTTATGGATAAAGTCAAACTGCAAGACAGTGTTTTGGAATCTCAGCTAATTAATCTCATGGCATGTCAGCGTGGTACTAACGAGTATTGGTACCATTGTCATGGGGAATTGAAATGTATGTTAAGAAACTTAGGAACTCCTACATGGTTCCTCACTCTTAGCTGTGCTGAGTATGCTTGGGAAGACTTACTTCAATTTCTACGAGAGGCAAATGCAAACACTGAAAATATTGAATACAATACACCTGGAGAACTGTGCTCTTTGGATCCAGTTAATGTATGCAGGTATTTCAATCATAGGTTTGAAGCTGTGATGTCTTTCATCACAAACAAAAAAAATCCTCTGCTTGGAGAGGTTTTGGATTTCTTTTGGAGAAAGTAGTATCAAGCAAGAGGTGCTCCTCACATACATATGCAGCTATGGATCAAAGATGCACCCAAATTTGGAACAGATTCGGATGACACGGTGATGAGTTTCATTTAACAGTATTCTACATGTGCTGTTCCAAAAAGTACAGAAGAAAACAATTTAAGAAATCAAGTTTTACGCTTTCAAACCCATCGTTGTGGAAAATACTGTCGTCGAAAATACAAATCCAAGGACAAGTTCTACACAAAATGTCGTTTTGCATTTCCACGTCCAGTAACATCGAAAGGAAGAGTGAACAATTTTATGTCTTCTCTGCGACATACTGTGACAAGAAAATCACCGAAAAATACATACAACCTAAGAAGAAATGAAGAGTCGAAATACATAAATGACTACAACCCAGTCATTTTGTCCATGTGAAATGCTAACATGGATATTCAATATGTTGCTGACAACTCTATTGCTGTGGCTCGATATGTGACGTCTTACATCACAAAATCAGAAAAGACGGAACTGAAGGAAATTCGGGAGGAAATTTCACTTGAAAAGAGTCTAAGTAAGAAATTATACAGTTATAGTCTGAAGATGTTGTTGCATCGAGAAATTGGAGCATATGAATGTTCTGATCGGTTATTATCAGCAAGTCTATATGCCAAATCTAGAACAATCATTTGGGTGAGTCTAGGTCTTGCTGCAACACGAAACCGATTTTTGAAATCTGTACAAGAAATAGAGTATTTAGCGGAGAAAGAACCAAACAGTACAGATATTTTGAAAACAAACATGTTGGATACATACTATCCAAATATAAGTAGTCATCTTGAGAACGTTTGTCTCTATGAAGTTATGCAAACCTTTACTTTTAAGAGGAACATCACAGAAGATATCAATAAAGGTGTATATGCTGTAATTGGATGTGAAGGATGTCTGGTGAAACAAAGAAAAGGCCATTTGATTAATCATCGAAAATTGAGTTGTGAATCTCCTGACAAAAGGGAATTTTACTATTTAGCTCTTTTGCAACTCTTTAAGCCATGGCGTACAGAAGAGGAACTACTTGGAGATTTTCTCAGTTATGAAGATTCGTTCAATGCAACCAAGAATACCATAGAATGTCCTGTTTTTTCAAATTATCTGCAAATGTTGAACGAGGAAATACAGCAAGAAGCTACAATTGCAGCAGAGATTGCTAGAGACAGTTCTCAAGACAGTCAGAGTTCTGCTTCATTGAGTCAGGATCCACTAGGAGGATCAATTATCCAAAATGAAGCTGCAACTGCCATGGATGAAGTGGAAAGAGCCATGGAACAAGCTCAGGAGGATGTAGGTAACTTAGAAGATTTGGAAAAAGAACTAAACGTTGAGCAGAGACAAATATATGACGAAGTCACAGAACAGATTGAGCATGCTTTATGTCATGAGAAAAAAGAGTGCTCATGTACATCATTTACACCTGTCCGACTGTACGTGAGTGGAGAAGCAGGAACTGGAAAAAGTTTTCTGATTAAAGCAATTGCAACTTGAAGGGCGTGTGATGCAGCGGACAAGATGGCCGCTCCCCCCTGAGCTCCGCGATTTCGGCGGCGCTACCCTCACGAAGGTCCCGTTTTCAGGCAGCGAACTCTGCTGCAAACGGCAGATTCCGGCGGCGGAAATGCTCCTCCTCGCCTGGGTATGCTTTTTTTCTCACTAGAGCATTTTGTTCATTGGAAAAATGTGAAAAGCTGAGTTTTTCACTACGGCCGCCATTTTGTTTTTCAATTTACCCGTTTTTTCAGTCAAATTGATCTCTCATGCCTGACTTTGGTCCCCTGGACTCATTTTTTGGGGGGATTTCGCTTCTTTTTATGGATCCTTGAGGCTTTTCTGCGCCTGTGACTTGGAGTCTCCCTGAATTTGTTGGTTTTCACCTCAGTTTTTTTTCTTTTCAAGTGCGTCACTGTATTTTGCGGCACTTGTATCCACTCAGCATTTGGCGCACCTTATCTGCTGTTGGTGCCTGTGTTTTCAAGCCTCATATTTTCCATCTACGCAACTCTCTACTTCAGCGTTGTGACTTTCTGGGGTATTTCTGTGTCTCTACATTTTGAGAGTTGCCTTCTATCTTGTTTTACACTGCTCCTTTCCGCGACTGTCAAGATGTAGCATCCAAAGACATCTAACTCAGCTTCTAATACTAGCAAAGACTCTGCTGCTTCTGGAAAACGCCTTAAAAAGGATCCCCCCTCATCATCCAAATCTCCACCTCCTGTCACTCTTGAGGACATAATGGGAGAATTGCGCCTTATTCGCCCCTTCATGGCTGACACCACTACCACTCTTCAGAGACTGGACGATAAATGGTCCAACTTGGACAAGAGGGTTTCGGATGTTGAACAACAGATTAGTGATGTTCAAGATGTTGCCGCCAACGTTGTTAGCCTTACCAAGGAAGTGGAAATTCTCAAGAAAACCTCTGAGGATTTGGAAAATCGAAATAGGCGCAACAACCTCCGCATTTATGGTGTTCCGGAGAATTCGGAGGGGTCCGACATTATCCAATTTTTGAAAACACAGCTATTGCCTATCACTGGATTGCCTAAACACCTTGATGTGAACATTCAGAGGGTGCATCGTCTTGGTCCTAAAACATCTTCCACCTCGTCGAAGCCTAGGGGTATCATTGCATACTTTCTTCTGTACTCAGACCTCATGGCTATACTTCATTCTGCCAAGCATCATAAACAGCTTCTTTGGTCTGGTCACAAACTCTTTTTCACTCAGGATGTTTCCAAACCGACCGCTGCTCGACGCAAGGAATTTTTGGATTTGAGACCCACGCTTGGTTCCATGAATGCAAGATATGGCCTCATACACCCATGCTTTTTTAAGGTCACTTATAAAGAAAGAACTTTTAGCTTCGATGACCCAGCCGACCTTCGGAAATTCATCAATACCCACAAAGAAGATTCCATGGACCACAGCAGTTCTTAATGTCCTACTGTCCTCTCCTGTTGTTGTATGAATTTTGGTCTTTTTGTCTCTCCATATAATATGTTTTCGTTTTCCCATCATGTTTTTCAGGTCTCTACTCCATGTGTCTTGCTTTTGTTCCTCACCGTACTGTGCTGTTGTTCATCTTAATTGTTCCAGTTCACTGCCCTCCCTTCATAATCGTTTGGTAAGTTTACCTTCATTTGTTTTTATCGTCATGTTTGGTCTCCCTCTCCGCTTGTATCATTTTTTTATTTTTTATTAAGTGTTCTTGAGACCATGCCTCTGATGTCCTTTTTTTATTATGCGGTCGTCCTTTCCTGTTGCTCCCGCTCTCACTCTATTGTTCTTCACGTTATCTATACTGTATGGCTGAAGCCCTTTTGGTTTCCCGCCATCCTTCTCTTCTCTCTTCCTCTCAGGGGAGCTGTGTACTCCCACTCTCACTTCTCTTCTCCTCTACTGTCTATTTTCCTCTCTCTTTCTTTTTCCTCAAGGCATTCTTTCTGTATTTGTACCTCCTTCTTTTTTCTGTCTTCATTCTCCATTTTTCTCTTCCTTCTTCACATTGCGTTATGGGTTTTTCTCTCCTTTTTGTTTTTAGGCTATTGCCTATTTTCTCCATTTTTCGTTCCTTATTCCTTATGCTTATCTTTTCTTTTTCTTTTTATATGAATGGTCTTCCAGTTATTTCTTGGAATGTGAAAGGCCTTCGTGACCTGATTAAAAAACAACGGGTTTTGTCTTATTTAGCCAGACTGAAATGCCAAGTTGCTCTATTGCAAGAAACCCACCTCTCACAAAAAGATCTGTCCTCTTTACGCAAACAGTGGGTGGGTGACGTTTTCTGTTCACCGTCAGTTAATAATAAGAATGGTGTTCTTATTTTGTTCCATAAATCGTTGTCTGTTCAGTTAAAAAATGAGATTTCTGATTCAGATGGTAGATGGTTGTATTTAGATGTTAAAGTTAATGACGCTGATTTATCCTTTTGCAATGTTTATGGTCCAAATGGTATTGATCCTGCTTTTTGGAATGACTTCTCTATATTCCTCTCCTCACACACTACTGTCGATTTAATTGTTGGAGGTGACTGTAACCAGCTAATGGATCCCTTTTTGGACCATAAATCACAGACCAGGTATATTCCTAATAAAATGCAAAAGTCCTTTTACCGTGCAATTTCCTCTATAGGTTTAATTGATTCCTGGAGGCTCTCTCACCCTGACACTCTGGAATTTTCCTTTTTCTCCCCTGTCCATGCTTCCCACTCCGCATTGATTATATCTTTCTCACCCAACACATGTTTCAATTCATGACAAATGTTGAAATTGGCTCTATTCTGATTATGCCCCAGTCATTTTAGATATTGATTTATCCTTCCTAGCTCTCGCCGTTGGCGTTTCAATAACTCTCTTCTATTGGACCCTCAGTTTGTTGAACAATTCACTCTCTTTATGGATGATTTCTTTTGCACTAATCTTTATTCCACCTCTCATTTCCACTTCGTTTGGGATGCTTTTAAGGCTGCGGCCAGAGGTTTTATTATTGACTTTGTTTCGCGCAAAAAGAAATTGGACCTCTCCAAATCGTCTCTTATCCTTAAACAAATTAAAGACCTAGAACACCTTTTCTATACGTCCAACTCTTCTTGTGCTCTTTCTTCTCTTATCAAAGCTAAACTTCAATTCAATACATTTTCTTGTGACTCTGCCTGCAATCATCTTTTAAAATGTAATTCCAAGATGTATGGTGGTCGCAATAAGCGGGCAAGTCTCTTGCCAATTACCTTAAAATGAAAAAACAAAAATCTAAAATAGCTGTTATTACAGATGCTGCTGGGATTCGTCATTGTACGGATGATAAGATCCTCAATTGCTTTGTCCAATACTACTCCTGTTTATATACACCTGAATCCACCCCCCTCTCCTTCTCAAATTGATTCCTTTTTTCTCAACATACCCAAATCCTCTCCCTCTGCTCTTGACTTCTCCTCTCTGGATGCACCCATCTCCGAGAAAGAGATATTACAAGCAATTACTCTCTTACCCAAAGACAAATCTCCCGGTCCCGATGGTTTTACTGTCCGTTTATATTTTCAGTTCAAGAATTGTCTGATACCTCACCTATCCTCTTTGATATCTTCTTTTCTTTCCGCTGGCGAGTCTAAAGGCTCCTTCACACAACCCATGTTATGTTTACTTCCCAAAAAAGATAAAGATCCTTCTCTTTGTAAGAATTATTGACCCATTTCCCTAATCAACACTGATTGTAAAATTTATGCTAAAGTTTTAGCTTCTCGTTTATCTACTTTTGTCCCAGACCTCATTAATACCTACCAGTCAGGTTTTTTTAAGGGTAGATCAATCACAGATAACTCGAGAGCTCTCCTCAATATTATTCATCTCGCTTTCAAATTGACATCTCCTCTTGCTGTTATCACCCTTGATGCTGAGAAAGCTTTCGATAGGGTTAATTGGGATTTTATGTTTGGGGCCCTTCGTTGGTATGGTTTTAGCCCTCATATCATTAAACTCATACAATTACTATATTCCTCCCCGTCCACGTCCATTTGGGTTAATGGTTCTCAGTCGTCTTATTTTCGTCTTATTTTCCTTTACACAGGGGTACTCGACAAGGCTGCCCCTTGTCTCCCCTTCTTTTCATTTTAGCATTAGAACCCCTCCTTGAAAAGATTTGTCTTTCTACCTCCTATACTGGTTTTGTTTATAAATCATTAGATGTCAAGTTTACAGCTTATGCTGATGATATTTTGCTTTATATATCCAATGCTGCTACCTCCCTACCGGCGCTTTTTTATCTACTCACTGAATATTCCTCTGTTTCTGGTTATAAATTAAATATAGATAAATCTGAAGTATTACCTCTCAATAAATTCTGTCTTGCTCATATGTTCCATGGTTCCGGTTTTGCATGGAATCCTACTAGTATTAAATGTTTAGGTATCCTCTATTCCTCGTCCATTAAAGACACTATTAAGATTAATCACAAAGATATTAATTCCAAGCTTAACACCTTAATAGAGCGATGGTCCCCTTTATTCTTATCTTGGTGGGGTCGTTTGGCAACTGTTAAAATGATGCTTCTCCCTATTGTCAATTTTTACCTTTCTATGTTGCCTATTGCTCTTCCGGCTCATTTCTTTACTCAGATCAATCGTGTTCTCACTCGTTTCCTTTGGAATAATTGTAAACCCAGGTTATCCATCTCCCGCCTTCAGCAGCCAAAACATCTAGGTGGTGTAAATTTTCCCAACATTGTTCGCTTTCATTCTTCCTTCACCTTGAAGCAAATCTGGCCATTTCTTGCAGACTGACCCCCCTTTTTCCACTGCTTGGAGTGCTTTAGAGCATGCCCACTTATCGCCTTTCTCTTTTTCTGCTGCTATTCGTTTGTCTCAACCCCTAAACGTTTTCTTTCTCCCACCTTTAAGCTTTCTAGGGCACTTTCTCTTTCACTGTTTTTCTCTACTTTCTCTCCGGTGAACTTACACTCCCGTACCCCGTTATGATACAATTCTTCCTTGAAGATCAATAACAAGGCCCTATTCTGGAAGGAATGGATTGACAAAGGTATTATGTAATTAGATGATCTCCTTGTCGATGGTTCTGTACTGGATTTATCCTCTCCTTGCACCTCATCTCGTATATCTAACACTCATTCCTCTCAATTTCCTGACCTCACTAAAGCCTTGACTTCACTCTCCTGCTCCTGATTTCATACCACCTTATCTGATGCTGTCCCAATTGACTCCACTCCCTTAGTTTTTACTTCGCCACTCAAAGCAGCTGCCATCTATAAGATCCTCTCCCGACCTATATCTGATCGCCCCAAATCCAAACCTGAACTTGCATGGGAAAAGGATCTTGCACGGGATTTTTCCTTTCCTATTTGGGAGTCTATCTGGTCTAAGATCCACACAGTTTCTCATTCTGCTAGCACCACTCAGACTCTTTTTTCTTTTATAATAGACTTTTTCTTACTCCACACGACCTTTTTAAGTTTAAGGTCCTAGACTCCAACCATTGCTGGTCACCCTGATGGTACCTTACTTCGTATGTTTTTTCAATGTCCCTTGGTTGCTTCCCTTTGGCAGCATATATGGTGCAAGCTGAACGAAATTCTTAACTCAACTCATACTTTTGACATTGTTCATATTTTTTTAGGTGGTTCTTCTCCTATCTGGACTGTTTCACGCAATGTTCGTAATTTTATAGATTTGTTTATTGCTATTTCTTTGCAGATTATTACATCAAACTGGAAAGATACCTCAAAGATCTCTTCTACTGCCTGGTGGAATTTATTATGCCATCACCACAGACTTGATCGTGCACATGCTACCACTACCAAACTTTTAATCAAAAGAGATCTTTTATGGTTACCCTTAACTGATTCCCTTTCCAGACGCCTACCCTAATATGCCTCTCCTCCTTTTCCTATTTTCTTCCCTTCTCTCTATCTTCCCACTTACTGTTCCGCTTTTTTCTCGCTTTTCTTTCTTTCACTCTTTTTTTCCTTTCCTTTTCTTTTCTTTTTCCCCTTTCTTTCCTCTCCCATCTCCACAAAATCTCAAAAAATGCTTTTTCACTTAGTATATTGTTTATATTCCCCCTTTGGGGTTTTTGCTCACTTTCCTATTGCATGATGCCATCTTCTTCCATTACCTTTTTCTTTTATTGATTGTGATTCTGTAATGATGTTTTACTTGCTTTATCTTGCTCAATAAAGCTTTCTAAACTTAAAAAAAAAGCAATTGCAACTTATCTGCAGGAAAGAAGGGAGTCATCGCTGTCTTGTGTTGTTACCGCTCCAACTGGGTTGGCAGCACATAACATTAAAGGGATTACTTTACATTGTTTATTGATTCTGCCAGTAGAGCATCATAATAAATTACAATACCACAAGCTATCTGGAGAAGCTTGTTGTGAAGTTTCAAGAGTCCTAAAGAAAATGAAACTTCTTATCATTGATGAGGTAAGCATGGTATCAAATGTAATGCTTGCTTTTGTGCATTTAAGAATGCAAGAAATTCTTAAAACAGAGTATGATGTGTTATTTGGCGGCAAACACATCATTGTTTTTGGAGATCTACTGCAGCTAACTCCAGTGAAAGAACAACCAGTGTTTAAAATGCTTACGCATGAAGATACCAGGAAGTGCTTAGGAAGCATTGGAAATGTTAACATATGGTTAAATTTCAAATATGCAGAACTGCTTCAAAATATGCGACAGGCAAAGGATGAAGATTATATAAATATTCTCCAAGATGTAAGAATTGGAAAAGTAAGTGAGCATGGCAAAGAAGCTTTACATGCACGATTAATTTCAAATTTGTTTCCAAACGAAAACATTCTCCCAGAGAATATTTTTAAGAAAATTCCTGAAAACAAATCTGTCATATGCTTGATGCCAACTCTGCAAGAATGTTCAATCTTCAACAACAAAATGTTAAAGTTAGAAAATCAAGAGATTGCGAAAGTGGAAGCTATTGATAAAATAGAGCATGAAGGAGCAACTATTATTTTGTCAGAAAAGTTGAAATCAAAATTGGACTCTTTAGGGAAGACAATATCTAAAACTGCTGGTTTGGAAAAGATTCTGTATGCATCTTTAAATTGTCGTATAATTTTATGACGGAATTTACATGTGGAAAGAGGTTTAGTAAATGGAGCAATGGGTCATGTTGTTGATTTTGTGAATTACCGAAATAGAGATAGAATTGAATTTATAAAAAGTTAATTTGATGGTATTGAAGAAGTACAACAAATCAGTCATTGTTCTGATTGATTTTTGCTTGTGAAAGATTTATATGTCCGCCGAAAACTGTTTCCTGTTTCTTTGGCATATGCGGTGACTAGTCATAAATCTCAAGGTTTAAGTGTAGATAGTGCTTTGGTAATTATTGGAAGTTCTGTGTTCAAGGAGGGTATGACATATGTTGCTTTATTTCGAGTCAGAACTTTAGCTGGATTGTACTTGATTGATTTTGATGAGACAAAGATTAGTGCAGATCTAAATTGTGTAAAATAATATATTAGGTTAAGAAGAGAGTATGCTCCAAATTTACCTCAATATCCTCTATTTGAAAAGCGTGTAGTAGGCCGAAAAAGAAGAAATGAGAAAAATTGTAGTGAAGTTGTAGCAAAAAGCAAAAAAGTAGATGAACCAGTAATTGTAAGCAGAAAGGAAAAGGATTCAGTTAAAGATGTTGCTGGATTTCAGTTTGAAAACAGTTCTGGTGTCAACTGCTATGCTAATGTAGTGGTTAATGTTGTTTTTTTTCTCCAAACTGTACAAGAACAGATTGTTGAAAATCGTGATCAAAGATTTTGTTGTTTGTTGCATTCTGTGTTTGAGCAATGTAGCAGTGATAGAACAAAAATAAAAAGTGTTTCTGAAATTCGAAATGTTTTAGACATATGTTCTGGTCTAAATCAATTTTCAGGAATTTCTAATGTATATGCTTGTTGTATTGCAGGATGAAGGTGTAGATGTAGAAAATCTTTTTGGCCTTTCTTATGAATGGCAGCATTACTGCAACAATTGTTCCTTTTCAAGTACTACTATAATAGACACTGAAAGATGTATATATTTGACTTTACCAGACTGCAAATCAGTGTCTTTTAATAATCTAGTTAGAGAAGCAAATCAAAACATGGTCTGTACTCAATGTAAATCTGCAATGCTATCAACATTATTTATACAAAGATATGGACAGTATGTAATTTTAATGTTCCAACGATGTAGACCTGATGGAGCTAAATTAACAACTTTAATTAAAAAAAATGTGGCTTCTCAATTATCAATTTCAGGAAGAACCTTTGCAACTGCAGCAATAATTTTCCATGATGGTCCTTCGACAACATGAGGACATTACACAGCTTATTTAAAATGTCCAAAACGCTGGACACACTGTAATGATACTCAATTGACTTTTAAAAAACGTTTGCCTTTTGACTTACCAAATTCTTACCTAGTGTTCTTACAACCGAAATTTTAGGAAAGGTAATTGGCCTATGAAGATTGGAGCAGTTAATAAAACTTAGTTTGCTGTTCAAAATTACTTTGTGAGTGAGAGTGATCAAGATAATAAAAAACTTGTAGTTGTCATAGAGGTAGTGTAAGTGTATCACGTAGTGAGTGATATGAGTATTATGGGAAATGTTAATCATGAGTAAGCTGGAGGTGGAAATATAACTATTGTTTCATGATGTAAAAGATGTTGGAGTTTTTCTTTCAGAAACTCGGGTAAATGGAAGTTTAAGAATACTATTGAGTAATTTTCAAAGAAAAGGACTTTCCATATACTATTTGGCCTCGTGGAAAAGTACTTGGATCAAAAGTGAGTTAAGATATGTTTTTATAAATGTTACATTTATTATTGAAACGTTGTATGGGTTTTTTAAACACAATCTTTTTGATTGTGTTTTCTTTGCCCGCTCTCATATGATGAGTAGTATTGAAGTCACTATTTTAAGTGAAATTCAATATATTCTGAGAACAGCAAAAATAAACCATATAACATGTTGTACAAGTTATTTTGTATTTTGTGTTGTGAAATAGATATTATACTCCTGTTGTCTCACGCTCACTCACCTTTTTCCACCCTCTATCACCCCTCTTTACTCACCCTCACTGACCTTTTCTCACTCTCCTTCACCCCGTTCCCTTACTCCACTTCCCTCACTACCTCTCATTCCCTATTCCTTCATTCTTCTCTCCTTCTCTCCCCTCCACTACTTTCCAGCTCTCAGTCTCTCTGCTTCACTCCCCTTCTCCTTCTTTCCTTCCTTTGCTCCCTCAGTAATCCCCCTTCCCTCACTCACCTTACTCCACTTCATTCCCCATCCTTAACTCCCCTTACCCTCGCTGTCCTCCTACAGTCACCTTGTCCCAGTTCCTCTGCTTCACTCCCCTTCCCTTTCTTTCCTTCCTTTGCTCCCTCAGTAATTCCCCTTCTCTCACTCACCTTACTCCACTTTACTCATTCCTCTCACTCCCTCTGTCCTCTCACTTCCTCACTCCTCTTCCCTCACTCCTTTTCTGTTACCCTCACTCTCTCATGCCTCTTCACTCACCCTCACTCACCTTCCATCCCTCATTGTCGTGAATGCACCCTCACTCACTCCCCCTTCCCTCTCTCTCACTCCCTTTTCCTTACTCCCCTTTCCTCATTTAGTTTTACTAACTCACATTCCTTTAGTATCTCAGTTCATTTCTCTCTCCCGCTTTTCCTCTCTGTCATTGAATCTATCCGCCTCATTATCCTCTTAGTAATTTGCTCTCCCTCTATTTCTTTTTCCCTCTCTCTGTCCTTCACCGTTCCTTTGTTTCCCTTTCTGTGTCCTTCACTTCTACTTTATCTCTTAGTACCCTTTTATGACTTTTAATCTCCTGTCTTGTCTCTTGTATTTTGAAATATATATTATAAAAATGATAACTTATTTTTCTCCTCTTCCACAGAATGTATTAAACATATGTCATCAAGTTTACATTACTTATAAGGTAAGTTTGACAAACAAAATGTACTTTCTCATCACTCTTTTCCTTAACCTCAGTACTCTTCTCTCACCCATCCTAACCCCCATTCCTTTACTCCACTTTCCTTACTTATCCTCATACCCCTTGTTCACTCCCCTTCATCTCACTCACCTCCCACACTCACCTTTTTTAGTCCCCCTGCTTCACTTCCCTTCCTTTCTCTTCCCTTCCTTTGCTCCCTCTGTCATTCCCATTCCCTCACTCACCTTACTCCACTTCACTGATTCCTTCTCTCACTCCCACTGTCCTCTCACATCCTCACTCCCCGTCTCTCACTTTCTCTTTCTTAGCCTCACTCTCTCCATCCTCTCACTCTCTAACTCCTCTTCCGTCATGCTCACTACCTATAACTCAGCCACACTCCCTTACTTATCTTTCATTGCTCCCTCACTTAGTTCCTTTTTGTCACTCTTTTCTTCACTCCCTCTATCCCCTCACTCCCTCATTCCCCTTGTCTTACCCTCACTCACTTTTATCTACCATTTTTCACCCCGCTTTACTCACGCTCTCTGCTGTTCTCTGACCCCCGTTCCCTTACTCCGGTTCCTTCACTACCTCTCATTCCCCATCCTTCTCTCCCCTTCCTTTTACTTTCATCCCCCATTCACCTTCTCTCAGTATCTATGCTTCAGTCTTCTTCTCCTCTATTCCCTTCCTTCGCTCACTCACTCATTCCCCTTCCCTCACTCACCTTACTCCACTTCACTCACTCTTTCTCTCACTCCCTCTGTCCTGTCACATCCTCATTCTCCTTCCCTCACTCCCTCTCTCTTAGCTTCACTACCTCTGTCCCCTCACTCTCTCACTCCTCTTCCATCACGCTTACTCCCTATAACTCACCTACACTCCCTCACTTACCTTTCTTTGCTCCCTCACTCGGTCCCCTTCTCTCACTCTTTCCTTCACTCCCTCTGTCTCCTCACTCCCTCACTCCCCTTGTCTCACGCTCACTTGCCTTTATCCACCCTCTATCACCCCTCTTTGCTCACCCTCACTGCCCTTCTCTCACTCTCCTTCACCCCCGTTTCCTTACTCCACTTCTCTCACTACCTCTCATTCCCCATTCCTTCACTCCCCTTCCCCTCTGTCCTCTCAACCACTTACCAGCTCTCAGTCACTCTACTTCACTCCCGTTCCCCTTCTTTCTATCTTTTGCTCCCTCAGTAATTCCCCTTCCCTCAATCACCTTACTCAACTTCATTAACTACTTCTCTCACTCCCTCTGTCCTCTCACATCCTCACTCTCTCACTCTTACTCTCACTCCCTCCATCCCCTCACTTTGTCACTCCCCCTTCCCTCACACTCACTCCCTTTAACTCACAAACACTCCCTTATTTATCTTTCTATGCTCCCTTACTTAGTCTCCTTCTCTCACTCCTTCCTTTACTACCTCCATGTCCTCACTCCCTCACTCCCCTTGTCTTACGCTCACTCGCCTTTATCCACCCTCTATCACTCCTCTTTCCTCAACCTCACTGCTCTTCTCTCCCTCCCCTACCCCCGTTCCCTTAATCCATTTCCCTCACTTATCCTCATTCCCCATCCTTAACTCCCCTTACCCTCACTGTCCTCCTACAGTCACCTTTTCACAGTTCCTCTGCTTCATTTCCCTTCCCCTTCTTTCATTCCTTTGCTCCCTCAGTAATTCCCCTTCTCTCAGTCACCTTACTCCACTTTACTCACTCCTTCTCTCACTCCCTCTGTCCTCTCAGTTCTTCACTCCTCTTCCCTCACTCGCTCTCTGTTACCCTCAGTCCCATTGTCCCCTCACTCTCTCACGCCCCTTCACTCACTTTCACTCACCTTCCATTCCTCATTGTCGTGAATGCACCCTCACTCACTCCCCCTTCCCTCTCACTCACTCCCCTTTCCTTATTCCGCTTTCCTCATTTAGTTTTGCTAACTTACATTCCTTTAGTATCGTACTCACCTTCAGTTCATTTCTCTCTCCCTCTCTTCCTCTCTGTCACTGAATCTATCCACCTCATTATCCTCTTAGTAATTTGCTCACCCTCAATTTCTTTTTCCCTGTCTCTGTCCTTCACCATTCCTTTGTTTCCCTTTCTGTGTCCTTCACTCCTACTTTATCTCTTAGTACCTTTTTTTACTTTTATTCTCCTGCCTTGTCTCTTGTATTTTGAAATATATATTATAAAAATTATAACTTTTTTCCCTCTTCCACAGATATTAAATGTAGTAAAAATATGTAATTAAGTGTACATTTCTTATAAGGTAAGTTTGACAAACAAAATTTAGTTTCTCATCACTCTTTTCCTTAACCTCACTATTCTTCTCTCACCCTCCCACACCCCTGTTCCCTTACTCTACTTCCCTCATTTATTCTCATTCCCCATGTTTACTCCCCTTTCCCTCACTCCCCTCCCACACTCAACTTTTTTCAGTTCCCCTGCTTTACTTCCCTTCCACTCTTTTCCCTTCCTTCGCTCCCTCACTCATTCCCCTTCCCTCACTCACCTTACTCCACTTCACTCACTCGTTCTCACACTCCCTCTGTCCTCTCACTTCTTCACTCCCCTTTCCTCATTCCCTCTCTCTTAGCCTCACTCTCTCCGTCCCCTCTCTCTCTTACTCCTCTTGCATCACGTTCACTTTCTTTAACTCACCCGCACTCCCTCACTTACCTTTCTTTGCTACCTCACTCAGTCCCCTTCTCTCACTCCTTTCTTCATTCCCTCTGTCTCCTCACTCCCTTATTCCCATTGTCTCATGCTCACTTGCCTTTATCTACCACTCTTTCCTCAACCTCATTGCTCTTCTCTCACCCTCCTTCAGCCCCGTTCTCTTACTCCGCTTCCCTCACTTATCCTCATTCCCCATGTTTGCTCCCCTTCCCCTCACTCCCCTCCCACACTCACTTTCTTTCAGTCCCCCTTCTTCACTTCCCTTCCACTCTCTTCCCTTTCTTCGCTCATTCACTCATTCCCCTTCCCTTACTCACCTTACTCCACTTCACTCACTCCTTCTCACACTCCCTCTGTCCTCTCACTTCTTCACTGCTCTCCTCTCACTCCGTCTGTCTTACCCTTACTCTCTCTGTCCCCTCACTCACTTGGTGTGTCAATGGTTTCAGTAATGGTAGTTTGTATTTAACACTGGGTTTTTCCAAGGTTAGTTTAGATTGTACGGAGGTGCATAGTATTATCACATGGATGATGTCATCAGTGATGTCATGAGTGATGTCATTTGAGATGTCATCAGTGATGTCATCAGTGATGTCACTGACCATGTCATGAATGATGTAATATGTGACATCATCAGCAGTGGATTGCGGGCGCACAAGTTATAGTGAGTCCAACTAACTATAACGTGGGAATTTCAATGGTTTTGTATGAGTGAAATGTTCAGCTAACTATAACAGGTGTGAAACCTATGGTTTTTTCATTGAATTTCAAAGGTTTTTTAAATGCTAATTCCTAACTATAACGAGTGTTAAACCTATGGTTTTTTCAGTGAATTTCAAAGGATTTTTAAAAGCTAATTCCTAACTATAACAAGTTTGTAACCTATGGTTTTTAAAGTGAATATATATATATATATATATATATATTCACTGAAAAAACCATAGGTTATAGACCATATATAGTTAGGAATTAGCATTTACAAAACCTTGAAAATTCACTGAAAAAACCATAGGTTATAGACCATATATAGTTAGGAATTAGCATTTAAAAAACCTTATTTTACTCACACAAAACCATTGAAATTCCATATATAGTTAGTTGCACTAACTATATATCGCGCACCCGCAATCCACTGCTGATGATGTCACATATTACATCATTCATGACATGGTCAGTGACATCACTGATGACATCACTGATGACATCTCAAATGACATCACTGATGACATCACTGATGACATCATCCAGTGACTGTGTGTTTCTGTAAAGTTTAAATATGTTTTACATATTGAAGAATGAGTAGATGTAGAAGTGTCTGGATGAAGGATTTAGTAGGTGCGTGACTGACTGTATGAGTGAGTGATTAAATGTGTCTCACTGAGTGCATGGGTTAGTGACTAAACTGTCTTAATTTGTGCATCATTATGTCTGTTGTTCTGTAAACTGCTGCATGTGTTGATCAGTAGCTATATGAGTAACTATATGGGTTATTGATTGATTGCCCAAATATTTGTATGGGAGACTGAGTGTGTGTGTGGCTGGCTGGGAGGTGTGTGACTCTGTGCAGATCAATGTGTACTTGTATCAATGATTGTATAAGAGAGTAATTATGTGTTAGTATATGTTTCAAAATGTAAGGTGCTCTATGTTTAACTGTATAGATTAGAAAATGGAAGTGTGATTGATTCTTTACAGGACTGACTAGGTGTGTGAGTAACTCCATGGATGAGTGACAGAGTGTGAGAGTCTGTATAGGTGTATGAGTGCATATGATAGTGTTGTAAAGATGAGTGATTGTATGTATGAATGATTGTATGGGTAAATGAGTGAATGTGTGTGTAAACATAGGAATCACTGAGTGCGTATGTAGTAACTAGTATTGGTGTGTCAATGGTTTCAAAAATTATACTCTGTATTTAACACTGGGTGTAACAGAGGTTATATTAAAGTGTGAAGAGATGCATTGTATTGTCACATGAATGATATCATCAGTGATGTGGTCATTGATGTCAAATGAGATGTCATCAGTGATGTCATCAGTGATGTCATTTGAGATGTCATCAGTGATGTCATCAGTGATGTCACTGACCATGTCATGAATGATGTAATATGTGACATCATCAGCAGTGGATTGCGGGTGCGCGATATATAGTTAGTGCAACTAACTATATATGGAATTTCAATGGTTTTGTGTGAGTAAAATAAGGTTTTTTAAATGCTAATTCCTAACTATATATGGTCTATAACCTATGGTTTTTTCAGTGAATTTTCAAGGTTTTGTAAATGCTAATTCCTAACTATATATGGTCTATAACCTATGGTTTTTTCAGTGAATTTTCAAGGTTTTGTAAATGCTAATTCCTAACTATATATGGTCTATAACCTATGGTTTTTTCAGTGAATTTCAATGGTTTTTTAATAGCAAATATCATAAGCTGTCGAATGTCAAGTACGTGGTAAGAATTTTTTTTTTCGTGTTTATGCACACTGATCTGCTTTGATTGCTGCCCCCCACCCCTCATTTCTATTAGGAGTACTCTCTCTTTGCAGATAGTGAAGGGTAGTTAACGCAGCCCTTTCCCCCTTTGTAATCCGTCGTGCCTGCTTCTCTCTCCATTTGATTGATTGTTCTCTTTGGTTCATTCTCTATTTACAAACAAGCACAGAGTCGCAATACTCTGTTTAGTCTTTGCAGATAGCGAAAAATCGTGTAAAAAAACAAAAGGAATCGAGCAAAATCAGTAGGCCACTAATGGGATCTCTTTTGACCTCGCTAAAATAGAAACATTAGGAACAACCTGTTGAAAATAGCAATGCGTATGTATATAAGCGGCGTTCATTTGTGTTCACAGTACCCCTTGTTGATTGTTTCAATCGAGCATTGAATTGTTCGAAGTTAATTCTCTTAACGATCTTCTCTACCTGCAAACGAGGAAGAATAGGAATATTCTATCTCCCTTTGCAGATAGTGAAGGGTAGGTAACGCAAGCCTTTAACACGTCGTACCTATTTCATTCCTCATTGATTGATTGATTGTCCGAACATTGACTGTTTGGGAATTAGTTCTTTTTGGAGGTATTCCCTGTTTGCAAATAAACGTAGGAAAATCTTTGCAAGTAGTGAAAGGGTACGTAATGCGGACCGTTCTCCCCCGTTGTAATCTGTCATGCCTATCTACTCCCCACTGATTGATGCACCTTTTTCACCCGGACCATTTACTAGAGATACGTCATCTGGCCCGACCAGAGAGCACCCCTAGTGAAAAGGACATATGCAATAATAACGAAGTGATCACTGTATCCTGTTAACAGAAACTTTACCATGAAACAACCTGGAAAGAAAAAAATAGGAAAACGAAAATCAGTAGGCCACTGATGAACATGAACTTTTATTAAACAACGAACAAAGAAACGATAACATAACGTAATGATAAAACCTATTAATGTCCTAGAAACAAGAAAACGTTAAAATATGCCAGTGGTGAGAGACCAGAAAAACAGTAAGAGAAACCAAATCACCCCTCGCTGTCCCACCGCCTGCCACGCCAAAAAAATCGATAGACTAGGGAAAATGCAAGTCAGTAGAACATCCACCCCCACTCTGGAAACTTCCAAGGTGGGGCAGGGTTCCGGCTACGCCCAGCCGGGAGCAGCCCATATAAGGCAGGTCCTGCTGCCACGCCTCGGCCAGGAGATCCTAACGTAGGGTGTAGCCGGAGGAGAGGCCGAGACCAGCGGGACCCGGCCAGGGGATTGCCTTTACAACGCTGAACAGTTGCAGGGGGGGGGAATGTCTCCTCGACCCTCCCCTCTCTCTCCCAGTCCGGCCGCGGTGGCCCTTGAGAGTTGCAGGTAGTCCCGCCACATGCTCTTCCGGTCCGACCACCAACGGTCGGGGGGCCGAGGCCGACGGGATCCGGCTGCAGCCGATAAACCAAGAAACCCGTTCATGGGGCCAGAGCCAGGGGCGTCCGGCCGACATCCACCGGAAGCCCGGCCCGAAGACGGACGGGACACTTCTTTCTTTTATAATGGCTGCGACAACACTGGGGGGGGATGTCTTGCACATGCCTCCGACCCCCCCCTCGTCCTCATCGCCTGGTCCGGCCATAACAAATCTCAAGCGAGACGCCGTGGGGTGCACTGGGAGGGAGAGACGGTGCGAACAGGCCTCTCCCGCCTCCCCAGGTGGAGACTTCCCAGCTGCACCCTCAGCGCTCCAGGCGGTGGCATCCTAACAACTACAGTGCTGCACAGTTTCGGAACGACCTAGATAACGGTTCTTCCACTGTGGCCATGCTGCAACGTCTCGCCCGGCAGGGTGGAGCCCGTCCGCTCATGTGACCCCGCGATCGCCGGTAGCTGCCGAACTCTCAAAATGGCGGTCGACCTGGCAAGAGCGGGCCCAACATAAAGAAATGGCCCGGTCACTGGTTGACTCCACCACCGTAGTCCTCCACGACCTTGAAGATTCTAGAGGAGCCGCGGGAGTCTCCGACCCCCGATGGGGAATGACTGCCATGATCGCCCATGGAGTGACGAAACTGTATCCGCGGGACGTCGGCGCTCCCATGCTGGCGCCAGCCTCACTTTGAATTACTACAATCCTGCAGACCTCACTTCCGGTGAAAGCACAGTGTGACCCGGTAGGAAAAATTATTGCACCCCCTCCCCTTTTTGACTGATAGTTCAAACCACCGATCCTTTCCTTTGCCCTTTTAACGGAACTTTGGACTGCCTCCCCCTCTTTTACATTTTCTAGAGAAAACAAAACATTAACCACTACATTAGCATAGCAGTTGACACCAGAACTGTTTTCAAATTGAAAACCAACAACATCTTCAACAGAATCCTTTTTGTTTCTGCTGTGACCCTGCTACAGCACAGGCATTGTCCCCAGCAGTAATTCTGCAATGCCGGTAAGAATAGCTGTGGTGCCTACTGGACTCACTCACCCCCGCGGCGCCCCACGCCGTTTTTTGCTGGGCGGCAACTTACTAGACATCACTTTCGTGCCATCTAGATTTCAGCGCGTTCTGCTGCCTTGGAACTATTCGCACAACAGACCGCTACTGACAAGAATATTTCATTATTGGTGCTGTCAATTTCAATAAATCTATTGGATAATTAAAAAGAAATTGCCACGGTCTCTTCGTTGTTTAAATGTTTTTACTGTTTTTGTTTTGTTGTATATATTTATATGTTATTAAAGTTTTATATTCCTACTACTTTGTTGGAGTGCTATATATTTTTAATGTGACACATAATTGTAAAAACTTTGATGTACAAAGAGTCATTCCTGGAATCTTCCGCTTCAGGCTCGGTCCCCTCCCCAATCACAATACAGGATGGTTTTCAGATAGTAGGAACACGTGTGGTGTGACGGATCTCATCGAGTGTGGGCCTTGATCTACTATAACTCCTTTGAAGAGGGGTGATTCTTTACAGCTGGGGCCATAAACTACATCTGCAGGGCTAGCTGATAGCCTGGACAATCGGACACAGAGAAAGAGGAGTGTCAGAGGGTGCGGTAGTGAATAGGGCGAAAGGGAGGTGTCGGGCGGGCACAGAGTGTGATTCTCAGGGAAGAGCAGCGCAGATGGGGGGAGGTTTATTGCCCATGCATAAGACAGAGAGCGGTGGTGACCAGTGCCTGGGGGAGATGCTTACGAGGGTGAGGAGCCATGCTACGAATCGACAGCGTGCAGAGAGTGGGTCTGGTCAAGACATCTAAAATGGCTGCCGTGCACGACAAAAGTGTGGCATTTCAAAAAAGGCAAGATGGCGCAGACAATGTTTTTCAACACTTCCTCATTTCCTTCGAATCGAACGTTAACAGACGTTGGGGCATATTACCAAAGTTAAGCGATATTTATCGCTAACGATGCTTACCAACCAATTTTTTACCACTAAGCATCGTCAGAAATTATCGAAGATAAACCTTACTATTATCAAGGTTTATCGCAAATGCGATAATAAACGGCCGCAATGCATGAATATCGCTAAAAACTCAGCGATATTCATGCATTACCGAGCTAATACTCTTAGCCATGTTATCCACCTCCCATTGGATAACATGGCTAAGAACTGCTCAGGGCAGGTGTTACTTTTTGGAGATATTCGCGCTTAGCGCGAATATCTCCAAAAGTTGGTAATAGGAGATAGATATCTTGCATGTTGTAATGCAAGTTATTGTGGTATATGGAACTCATACCATAATCTCTCAGGAAAGCAGAAACTGATCCTTTTGGGACCGCCTAAAAAGGCCTAGGGGGTGAGGAGTACTCTACTTTGCCCCCTTTTCACGTTCCGAACTATTTTATTTTACTCTCTTCTGTAATTACACAAAATAGCAGCGATAAGATGCATCGGAGACACACAGTGAGAGAAAGGAGGCCGGAGATGAAGAAGACATGTCAAATACACATTGGAGATAATATAGTGGCAGAAGGGAAGTAAATATGAGTAAACTTACCATGTAACATAAAAATGTTGCACTCTATACTATAAGTCTCATTTTATACTACAATCACTTCGCTACAACCTCATAAATTAAAAATAAAAATGAATAATGTCTCAAACAATTTTTGATTTCTAAATATAAATTTATTCTTCAGAATTTTCTAAATTTGAAAGAACTAGTAACATGTCCTCATCAGCAATGTCCTCATTAAAAGTCTCCAATGATGATTCTTGTAACTCTATGGTCTCCAAACACTCGATAAATTCGCCATCAAGAGATTGATCAAAAAAATCATTCAAGTCATCTCCTCCTTCTGACAATATTTCATTATTGGTGCTGTCAATTTCAATCAATGTAGTGGAATCATTCAAGTCATCTCCTCGTGACAATATTTCATTATTGATGCTCTCAATTTCAATCAATGTAGTGGAATCATTCAAGTCATCTCCTCCTTGTGACAATATTTCATTATTGGTGCTGTCCATTTCAATCAATCTAATGGAATCATACAAGCCATCTCCTCCTTGTGACAATATTTCATTATTGGTGCTCTCAATTTCAATCAATGTAGTGGAATCATTCAAGTCATCTCCTTGTGACAATATTTCATTCTTGGTGCTGTCCATTTCAATCAATCTAATGGAATCATACAAGTCATGTCCGCCTTGTGACAATATTTCATTATTGGTGCTCTCAATTTCAATCAATGTGTTGGACAATTCAAAAGAAATTGCCACGGTCTCTTCATTGTGAGCCATTTTATTTTGAAATTGCTTGCTGTAAATTGCAGAAAAAAATAATCACTTTCATTTATCGTCTTTAGTAATACATAATATAAAACTAACTTTATCAAGTATTTAGTATAACAGAAGGACTGCAAATAAATAACAGAAAACATTTTTCAAATTATCTTCAAGTGTACAACATAGTTCCCCATACAAATTAACAACTCACCTTTTTAAAAGTAGCAGAAGTGTTAGTACTGTGTAAATCAAACACCAGAAATTCACCACCAAAAATTCCTCACAAATGTACCTCAGACAGTAGTATCACAAAATGGCTGTGGTTTCCTCTCATTTGACATATATACATAACCAATTAACTTTCATCACACACAAATACAAAACCAAAGTAACATTTTAATTGGTTCTAAATTTCAACACTTTCAAATGTGTTTTCCCCATGCAATTTTCCATAGGACATTTACATACGTCTACAGCCTGAATGGCTGAACGGAATTACACCAAACTTGGCAAAATGGTACATCAAACCTAAGAGGTCAGGAAGGATCTACTATGCCCCCTTATGGTCATTTCCCCCTTCGCTTTGGCCTCCTCTTGTCTCTCAATCCTACCGAGGGACAAGATGGCGGCCGCTACGGACTGTTTGGAATGTTGACAGACGCCGGAGAACCAATCAGCTTCGCAAAGCTCCGTAACGCGAAAAGTACGCGAAGCGGAGCGCTGTTACAGATATATATCTTTTTTTCAACGTTAATTTCTCAAAATCCACTGGAGCACATATATTGAGACCTAGCAAAGGCACATCGGGCTACCAGTCCCTAATATTTTGCCAAGTTTCGTGCAAATCCATTCAGCCGTTCGATTATTATTATTTTGTTTTTTTTTTGCCCCGCGGGGCCCTTTTAAAACCTCCACATCAAACCTAGGGGGTCAGCGAGGATCTACTATGCCCCCTTATAGTTATTTCCCCCTTTGTTTTGACCTCCTCTTGTCTCTCGATCCTACCGAGAGACAAGATGGCGGCCGCTACGGACTGTTTGGAATGTTGACAGACGCCGGAGAACCAATCAGCTTCGCTTCACAAAGCTCCGTTGCGCGAAAAGTCCGCGAACCAGAGCGCTGCCCGGTCCGCTGTTACAGATATATATCTTTTTTTAAACGTTAATTTCTCAAAATCCACTGGAGCACATATATTGAGACCTACAAAAGGCACATCGGGCTACCAGTCCCTACAATTTTGTAAAGTTTCGTGCAAATCCATTCAGCCGTTCGGGCTAAAAGTGAGGCCAACCGCCCTATGGAAAACTCAATGTTAAAAACACGTTTTGGGACCCCCCTTTTTTCTCGGCCCCCCCTTGACGAACCCCCCCCAAATTTTCAAGGGCTGCTCAGAAACAAAATGTGCCATTTTCCTGAAAATTTCAGCCAATTCCGTCCACAAACGCCAAAGTTATTAGACATAGAATTTTCAAAAAACCCATAGAGAAAAAATCCTAACTATATATACCTACTGGCGACCGCCAGTAGGTAATATATATATATATATATATATAGCGCTCCCTGTCCCACTGGAAAGTCAGGGCACTCGCGGGCGGGTGCAGTTTGCGGTAATGGGTACCCGCATTCACATTCAGCTCAGCCTCAGAAATAGTGTATTCCAAAGAACCGCACTCGTGGAACCAAACAGCTTAACAGTGCTCACGCCAAATTTTAATCACAGTTTGTTAACAAACGCGTTTCAGCATTACGCCTTCCTCAGTGTCACTGAAAAAATTTGGCGTGAGCACTGTTAAGCTGTTTGGTTCCACGAGTGCGGTTCTTTGGAATACACTATTTCTGAGGCTGAGCTGAATATATATATATATATATATATATATATATATATATATATATATATATATATATATATATATATATATATATATGTATATCCTGAATCAATATGCTAAAATAAGTCTGTTTTGCATGAGAAATACTTTTATGTTTAAAAAGTTGACATACCAAAGGCGGTTGGGTCTTTGAAGCGCCCCTGGGTTGGAATGCTAATCTGCAGGAGGGGGTGTCAGGCCAAGCAGACTTTGTTTCTGAACTCCGAAAGCAAAGGGTTTTCAGGGGGTACCTCTAAGGTCCCCTGTAAGTGCATATTTTAATAAATCTAACACTGGCATCAGTGTGGGTTTATTAATATGAGATGTGTGATACCAATTATCCCTATTTTCAGTGAAGCCATCATGCAGCCAAGGAACCTGTTTTCACCGGTATCCAGCACATACCTTTGCAATGGCTTCCCTGATCACTTGTAATGGCATTAATGAAACTGACCAGCACGGGGACATATCTGCTCAGGGAGAGTTACCGTTACATGAAGTATAGCGCACCCTGCCTTAGGACTGCAAGGCCTGGGGTAGGTGTGACTTGCCTATACTGTATGCTGTGTCAGACATGGCACTCAGGCTGTGTACCATCTTGTGCTTTAACTTTTGTTGGCACCAAGACATGCAGCCTGCAGTGGAAGTTTGTATGATCTTGGGGAGGGGTCCTTTAAGGTGGCACAATTTGTGCTGCAGCCCCGAAGGACCCCCTTTAGCACCTCAGACGCTAGGTACCAGGGGTACCTATTAATACATATTCATCCACCCCAGACTGATTTTCATCCGAGGTAGATTCAGTCTGAGAATCGGATCCACGCTGTACCTTTTCCCTTCTGTCCATTTTCCTACATGAACACGCATAGTGCCCTATCAATCAACAAATCTACCACTTCTGATTTCTTGCCCTACACTTCTTAATGTTCGCCAAATGTTCTCGACTCCCACAACTGTAGCGACTCAACCCATTTTGACCCTCACACTTACTAAAGTTTATTGTAGGCAAGACAAGTCTTTTGACTGTTTCTTCTCTGAACTTTTCCTACTTTCTTCATATTTTTAAAATGTTTTACTACTTTTCTTTCAACTCATTTTTGACTAATTTTCCTCGCCAGACTGTGAATTACAGCCTGGTGGGGAAGATGCAATGTGAGCATGACTCTTTGGCTGGCCCATGACGGCCTGACGAACAACCATGCTGCCACCCCAAGTAAATGGGTAAATGATCTTTCTGGCAAGCCCCTCCCCCCCAGAGGCAGAAAGCCCACTAGACTCTAGGGATTTAAAAAAAAATTCATAGGGGTGCCCCCACCCCAGGTAAATTGGACAACAGTCGTTCGGCCGATTTCCTGGAGCAATAGGGGTATTACCCGTGTTTCCACCCCCCGGTAGAGCTTTTGGCATTGTAAATGACAATGCCTTTTATTTATGTTTTGGTTTTTAAAACATAAATAAAAGGCATTGTCATTTACAGTGCCAATAGCTTAAACTCAGGTAAATGAAAGACCTATTGCATTGCAAATGCTTGTTCTACATATCAGTCACCCCTAAGGTGGGCCCTAGCTAGCCGTATGGACAGGGTGCATTGTCGGTAAAAGGTAGGATATATACCTTAATTGTGTGACATGTCCTGATAGTGACAAACACTCATTTTGGTTTCTCACTGCTGTGAGGCTGCCCTCTCATAGGAATGCATTGGGGATTCCCTGATATGATTGGAGCAGTGTGGTCAAGTTTGTGATTTTTGGAATAGTAATAATAAATGCTGTGTGATGGTATACGAAGATTTATTATCATTATTTTAGAAATGCCACTTTTAGAGGTTGGCAATTCTGTGTGCTATATGTCTTTGTGCCTGATCTGGCTCTGGAGTGACAGGGGCTGGTGAGGTGCCATAGTTCCAGAGGGGCTGGGTGAGTCAGCTCTAGGCTGAATAGGCAGATCTGCATTTAGTTTAGTGGGAGGAGTAGCCCCTGACCCTGAAAAGGTCTGTGCCTGCCTTGTTCAAGGATAGCTCTTCCCCCCTGTGGTGTGTCTGGGGCCAGGACCAACTCTAGCTATGAGGGTGGTTTTGCCCTGTAAAGGAAGGTTAGAGTGCCCCCCAGATCTGGTTTGGACCGGGTTTAGCTATGTGGACAAGGTTAAGTGGCAAGGTTAAAACAAAATTGCAAGCATTCCCCCCAAATTCCCCATTCAGACACACAAAAATTACAGTTCTTCTAATGAGCGTTAAAATAAGATTAGAGAAACCTTTCACGATTATGGAAATATTCTTCAAGATATAAGAATTGGAAAAGTGACAGAACATGGCAAACAAGCTTTACAGAGACGATTACTTCCCAATTTGTTTCCAAATGAACATATTGTTCCTGAGGAAATACTGCGTGAATGTTCTATATTCAATGATGAAATGTTAAAGTTGGAAAATGAAGAAATAATAAAATTGGAAGCTATTGATAAAATAGAACATGAAGGAATCACCATGATTTTGACTGAAAAGTTGAAGAGGAAATTGGATTCTTTAGAGAAATCGATAAGTAAAACTGCTGGTTTAGAAAATAATTTGTATGTATGTGTAAATGTAGAGTAATTTTACGTCATAATTTGCATGTGGAAAAAGGTTTAGTAAATGGAGCAATGGGTAAAATTGTTGATTTAGTTAATTATGTAAATAGAGATGTATTGAATTTTTTAAAATCAAATTTGATGAAATTGGTGAAGTACAACAATTTAGTCGTTGTTCAACTCGGTTTTTGCTTGTAAAAGATTTGTATGTACGCAGAAAACAGTTTCCTATTTGTTTGGCATATGCGGTGACCATTCATAAATCTCAAGGTTTAAGTGTAGATAATGCTTTAGTCAATATTGGAATTACTGTGTTTAAAGAGGGTATGGCATATGTTGCTTTGTCTCGAGTGAGAACTTTATCTGGATTGTACTTGATTGACTTTGATGAGACAAAGGTTAGTGCAGATGCAAATTATGTGAAAGAGTATAATAGGTTAAGAAAAAAATATGCACCCGATTTAGGTCAATATCCAGTATTTGAAAAGCGTATGGGAGGTAGAAAGAGAAGATTTTAGAATATCTGTAGTGAAACTGTAGAAAAAGGAAAAAAACAGATGAAGTTGCGCCTGCAAGGAAAAAGAAAAAGGACAGTGTTGAAGAGAATGTTGGTTATCGGTTTGAAAATAGTTGTGGTGTCAACTGCTATGCTAATGTAATTGTTAATGTTGTTTTTTTTCTTGAAATTTTGCAACAGCGATGGGAGATTTGGGCCAAGATGGCGGTCTGGCCGTAGACCGCGATGCAGCACTACGCCTGAGCTCCGCGTCTTCGTGAGCAGAGTGCACCTTTTACACCCTCGGCTTTCACTACATCAAGAATTGGAGCAAGATGAAACTCGGGGCAAGCAACACACTTCCACATACAACAGCGTTTGAAAAAGAAAGAGAGTATTAAGAAATGGTGAAATGGTGAAATGGTGAAAAGGAAACTTTAAAGGGGAAAAAAAAAAAAAAGAGAAAGACACTACAAAGCTGGAAAGCTGAAAGAAAAGCCACAGGTGCCGAAGAAAAAGCTTAGGAGGTGAACTGGGATGAAGTTACCCGGCGTAAGCTTTAGAACGATTCCATTTGACGAGCAAACACGGGAGGCAGCGGACTCGCTCGAGGGCTTGCAGGCGTTGCTCGGCTGGGCCGTCTGTAGGATTGGAGTCGAAACCGCTCTCAGGTGCTCTCTGCACGTACAGCGTCAGTGGAACTTCAGTGCCTCTGAGACTGAGACTGAGATGGAGACGAGCTCCGCGTTCTCCGCTTGTCCGCAAGATTTTAAGAATATCCCTGGGAGGGGATTTACACACTGCTGGGCCAGGTAGTGTGCAGATTGATATTTACATCACTACACCCCGCTGCGGCGACCTGGTACGAAACCGCCGGGTTAGTTGGTGCCATCGATATGCCTTCTAAATCAGCATCCGCAGCGGCAGCCCGAGCGAGGCTAGCAAAGGCTGCCAGAGCCCTCCGTGAAGCGGAGCTTGGGGAACAGCAGCAGGATGAGCCGCCAAGCGGAGTAGGATCTGGGCTTGGTAGCGGTACCTCAGGGAAAACAAAAAATAAGAAGCAGTTCAATATCGCAGCCGAGTGCTCACCTCGACAAGAGGTGCTGGCCTCCAAACGTAAAATGAATAAGGATATTACGCCCATAAAGGCAACCCCAGGAAGCACAGTTATCGACCTTCTGATGAGAAAACAAGGAACTATAGTAAACGTCTCTCCAAATCTTCAGCCTCCCTCTCTGCAAGCGCCGCCGCTGAGCCTGGAATCTGCTGTTGACCCCTTAAACTTGCCTAAGCCTACTCAGCTTGCTAAAACTGTGAGTATACAAATCATTGGGGAGTCTAATGATGCAGATATTATCGATCCTCCTGATCCTTCAAGCGCTGTAGTCGGTCAAGAAATAACTACAGAAAAACACAGTATGTCTTTCTCTGGGGCTGGTGAAAATATTATGGGTGTATCTGAACAAGCTGAAACGCGAGACATGCAGAATTGCTCAGTAAATACTCCTAGCCAGGAGATCGATCAAACTGTGCGTAGTAAAGTGAATGCGCTACCACCTATTCCAGCCATAATAGCTCATGGACAGATAGCTAATGACTCTCCGCCTCGGATGACTGACACTGGCGCAAATGTAGGGAAACAATTAACGCATGATCTTGAACCTAAAGACCCAGCTCACCCGGCTCACCTGGTATTTCCTGAAGGTGATAAGTAGCTAAATGTATTTTATTCATTCTCAGATGAGACAGGAGCAGGGGCAGAGTCAGAGGCTGAATCGCTTGAGGAAAAAAAAAGTCTAGCGGTGTGTCGGAAGGTGAAGATGAAGATGAAGAATCTTTGCTCTTCTCTAACACCTCGGAGGAAGGAAGTCTCGAGGAGTGCTTACAAACCAACACGATTAGATCTAAAGTTAAACCAATATCCAGGCTGAATCAACAAGGATCAGTTGAGCACCATCCTATTTCTGGAACCTCTCTACAAACTGCACAAGAGTCTAATGCAGATGCAAATACTGACACTGTCAATAGATATCACATTCCACCAAATGCTGTTGAAACGATCTTACAGGCTATTGCTGCCCATAGGGAACAGACGGCTACTGACAGCAAGCGATCTCGGGCAGCTTTACATAAGGTTCAGGGGGTGGTTAAGAAACTGACTAAGACGTGTAATCAAATTGAGGAGAGAGTCACCGAAGTGGAGGCAAGGGTACTCTCTATTGAAAATGAGGCAATGGCAAACTCAGGGAAAATTAAGCTGCAAGAAGCCGAACTAGTTGACATTAAATGGAAGCTGGAGGATTTTGAGAACGAGCAGCGCCGCAACAATTTACGCATACTTGGGATCCCCGAAAAAATGGAGGGAGAAAATGTAAAGCTATTTAATGAATCAATGCCTGAACTTGCGATTTGGAATTGAGACGTTGAAGTCCAAAAGTGCCCATCGGATGCCTTTCAACCCTCCATCTAAACCTGGAATGTATCCTTGTGCCATCCTAGTGTATTTTGGCAATTTTTTGTTAAGGCAGACAGTGGCAGAAAAAGCAAGGCCTGATCACAAACTGACCTTTAATGAAGTTTCCATCTTTACTAGACCAGACTTCTGTCACGCTACTGTTGAGAGACGCTGGCGCCTACGGTCACTAATTAAACCTTTTCAGGATAAGGGAGCCCAAGCATATTTGAACAATCCGGCAAAGCTCAAAGTCGTTTGGGGTGGCCAGACTAAATTCTTTGTTTCCGAGATTAAAGCTAAGACCTATCTAGAAGAACTGCATTCATAATGGGTTGAATGGAGCTTTAGAGAAAGGTTATGTCTGCAATCTTCTCTATCTTTTAGTTTATCATTTGTTTTTGTTAGGAATTAATAACGTTAGACCGGGAGGTTGTGAAACATTCATACTATAGGGATTTACATGTATCACTTTCTGTCTAGTTATGTCTAGCTATGTCTAGTAGTATGCTGTCTCTCTTTTCCAGTGTTTTTTTTTCTCTTCTTTTTTTTTTCTTCACTCTGCTTCATTGTCATTTTTTCTCTCTCTGCATTTGGTTGAAGCGGTAGCTCAGGTGCTGCACTGCATTCATCACCCAGACTCTGGTTGAGTCTGATGGCCTACTTTTTGGGGGGGAAAGGTGTGTGGGTGGGGTGGGTGGGGCTGCTAGGGGAGGGTGGGGGGAGGGTGGTGGGGGAAGCTAGAAAAAGAAAATGAACCAGATTCGGTGGCAAAAGTTCTTCTTTTTGTTTTCATGGAACCCACTATGAAGCTTAAGATATTGGTTTTAACTAATTGTAATAATAAGGGATTCAGAGAGCTTTTTGGTCAAACTGTTATGCTGAATAATGGGTAAACTGAATGTTCAAACCTGGAACGTAGGGGGACTATTGAACAATGAGAAACAGCGCCGACTGTGTGAGCTGGTATGTTTGAACCCAGTAGATATATTGTGTCTCCAAGAGACACATGTGCCAAGGGCTAGAAGATCATTATTGAAGATAAGAGGCTATAATTTGCTAGCTGCATCTACACAGTCATCAAATATAAGGGGGGTTGTAATTCTAGCCAAAGCATACCTTGGTGGACCTGTACGCCATCTTTCTGATCCTCATGGAAGATGGGCAATCGCGAAACTTGCCTTAGGCATTACTATCTGCACTATATATGGTGCCTACCAGGACGACCCAGGACGACCCTGCAGTTTTTGCATATCTCGAATCTGAGCTCGCTACTTGGCAGGGCCCATTAATTATATGTGGTGACTTTAATATTTCTCCTAATTCTCAACTAAATAATAATGGTCTCATTCAACAGAAATATACTGGTCGAAAACCGAAAGTATATAAAGCGATTAGGAGACTTGTGAATAGTTTGGGGCTAATTGATATATGGGAGGTGAAAAATCAAAATCAACAGAATTCTGGGTACACTTATTTTTCGCACCCGCATCAGAAGCACGTCCGAATAGACTATATATTTTCAACCAGTGATTTAGCTTCACAATCATAAATTAGTAAATACCCTAAAATAATATCAGATCATAATGCCCTTATCTTTATGATGACGGTAGGAGCTTTAGTTAAACAATACAGACAGTGGACATTTGATCGTAAACTGCTGTCTAACAATGAATACATTACGTTTATCAAAAAATGGACAGAGGAATTTTTTAACATTAATCACTTTAGCGCCACAAGAAACGTGGTTTGGGATAGCTATAAGTCAGCACTCAGGGGGGAAACCATAAGCTTCCAAGCCAGGGCTAGAAAACAAAATAGTAATGAATACAACTTAAAATTAGCGGCCCTAGCCAAGGCGGAAGAGGATCACACCATGATCATTTCTCAGGGGCTAGACGCCAGACACTCGATGTATCAAGTGGTAATGTTAAAAGTTGAGCTGAATGCCAGCCTTAGCCAAAAAGCGGCTCATATTTATAAGGCTTATAGGAAAAATGTTTACGAGAGTGGTGAGAGAGTTGGCAGGCAGCTGGCTCTGCGTGCACGTCAAAAAAATGTATCTAACCATATTAGCCAGATATTTGACAGTGGTAAGACTCATACTCAAGCGCCTGATATTATTCGGCAGTTTCAGCAATATTATCAGAAACTCTACACTGAAGAAGTAAGCTCTACCGATAATGAAATATATGGGTTTCTCAATAACCTCCTTCACAATGCAGAGGCTTTAAGAACTTTAGATGATATTACCCGGGAAGATTTAGAAGCTGAAATTACCTTAGATGAGGTGGTAGCTGCCTTGTCGTCACTTTCATCAGGCAAAGCAGCTGGTCCTGATAAAATACCAATAGATCTGTACAAAATATTAAGCTGTCAACTTGGCCCTTTGCTCCATGATCTTTTTCTAGGGATCCAATGGAACGGGGTGTCCCCCGATTCATGGAACGAAGCTAATATAATTGTTTTCCCTAAGAAAGGAAAATCCCCCGAACAACTAACTTCATATCGCCCCATCTCTTTAATTAATTTGGATTCCAAATTATACGCCAAAGTGATGGCCACGAGACTCAGTGGGGTTATTGAGCATCTCGTCTCCCCGTGGCAGCATGGCTTCGTCCCTGGTAAAGGAACTACTTATCACACGTGTAGGGCGATAGCCCTGTTCGATGCCATGTCTGTCGCGTGGGGCCGGATGTCAATGATCCTACTGGATGCCGAAAAGGCCTTTGATCGTGTCTCGTGGAGCTTCCTTTGTGCAGTTATGCTACATAATAATTTCGTCCCCAAATGTATTAAAGCTATTAAATCCTAGAGCAAAACTTCAGATGTTAGGGTCTGAATCTGGTTATATTAATATCACCAGGGGCACCAGACAAGGGTGCCCGTGCTCACCCCTATTATTTGCGCTTTATATAAACCCATTAATTTTAAAACTTCTTGAGAGCCAGTCCATCAATCCAATTATATGTGGTCAATATGCGTCAAAAGTTTTGGCTTATGCCGATGATATCGCGGTTATTACATCCGACCCGGTTGAGGCTATGGAGGAAATTGAGACCTTAACTTCTGAATATGGTATCCACTCGGGGTATTCTTTGAATAGGGGGAAGACAATTGTATTATGTACAGATAATATTAAATACATCAATCAGAGAAGAGCGGATAAAGCTACCTATCTGGGAATCACTATTAGTCCTGATGTTAAATTGATAGCCGGCCTTAATTATAACCCTCTTACCAACAATATTAAAAAAGATTTAGACCGGGTCAATGGCCTTCACCTCTCAATTATTGGAAGGGGCAACTTTCTTAAAATGAGCGTGCTTCCTAGATGTTTATATTTGTTCCGCGCAATCCCCTTGCTGTTGAGGCCAAGACCTTAAAAATACTCGACTCTCTTATGATCAAGTTCCTATGGCAGCAAGGTAAGAACAGGAGATCTCATAAACTACTGTCACTACCTAGAGATAGAGGTGGGCTTGCCATTCCGTATACTAGTCTTTATCATTGGGCAGCACTTCTTAAACAAATTTCACCGCTGGTTAGCTTCAGCCCAGAGGTGGCTATCTTAGACGCTAATGTCTTACCATCAATATATATGCTGGTTCTTGGGGAGGAAGCAAATGGGCTGTTCTTACAGCAAATTGAGGCAAAAGACATTAAAAAGAAATGTAAATTTGAAATTGTAAATAG
The DNA here is from genome assembly GCF_964261635.1 of Lissotriton helveticus. NCBI lineage: Eukaryota > Metazoa > Chordata > Amphibia > Caudata > Salamandridae > Lissotriton > Lissotriton helveticus. The sequence continues at coordinate 412,619,440 of NC_136067.1, forward strand.
TGCCTGCAAGGTATGGGATAAGGTTACTAACCATATGCATATCAGTAAACTTAATATATATATGTCGTTATGGCAATCAAAGCTTACTTATGGATTTTCTCATGATGTTACAGCTAGGAAATGGCAAAGGCTTGGAATCTGTAGAGTAAAGGATTTTTTGTTAAATGATCTTGGAACTACGTTTGTAGAACTAAAAGATAAATACCAACTTTCTAATGGCGATTATATTAAATTTGTACAAATCTATGCCAACCTTAAAGCAAAAGGACCAGCCTTATGTCTACTGAGAGTGGATATTATTGAAGCTATCAACAGACCTTGCACTAGAATAGGGGTGCTCTGTGATCTCCTTTTAGCTAATATTCAAGATGATCTAGAGAAAACGGAAACAAACTGGGCTATTAAACTTAGCAATCCCAATGTAGATATCTATATAGTGGTAGAGTTGAGCGACTCACTCTTTATGACCAGCAACCTTAAAGCATAGACTTAAGAAACCATTTTTAGCCTCTACTATACACCTGCTAAATTATTCGCATGGGGCAAAAGGGAAAATGATCTTTGTCCTAGATGTTTACAGGGTCCAGCGACATTAATACATATGCTGAATAGCTGTTCTGAGCTCGACCTAATTAAAAGTATGATAGGTGATTACTGGGAGGAGTTATTTGGGCGTAAACTTCCAGAATCAGAAACACTTTTTATTTTTGGCCATGACTCCTCGATAGAACTTACAAAGAGTGAGGAAAGACTTTTATTTATTAGTATGGCTGTACTTAGAATCATCCTGTCAGCTCGCTGGAAAGAATCAGAACCTCCTAGCTTCCAGATGTGGCTGGCCCCTTTTTTAGCAGTTTTCAGTTTTGAGACCGCTATTTATGCAACATGGGGAATTAGAGCGAAGAAATTTGGGGAATTAATTTGGCTCCCAGTTACAAATTGGAAAGCAGGTATCAGTCCTACCTTACAAGTATTTGATATTGCTGATGTGTCGTAACTGTGATATAATTTGCTTGGTTAGGACATTTGTTATTGCCGTTTTATAGTTCTGTGCTGTTTATCCCAATTGTTGTGCTGCTTTTGTTACTGATTTCTTATCATCGACTTATTATTTTCAATGATTTGATTGATATATGCTTTCTTTGTTATTTGCTGTCTGCCAGGATTTGGTTCAATAAAAAAAAAAAGAACGTTTGCAACAGCAAATTGTTGAAAATTGGGATGAAAGATTCTGTTAATTGTTGTATTCTGTTTATGAGAAATGTAGTAGTGATAAAAGTAAAATACAAAGTGTTTCTGAAATTCGAAATGTTTTGGACATATGTTCTGGTTCTACTCAATTTACGCAGAATATTCAGCAAGATTGTCAGGAATTTTTAATGTTTATGCTTGGTGTATTGGAAGATGAAGGTATAGATATTAAAAATCTTTTTGGCCTTTCTTATGAATGGCAACATGACTTTGAAAATTGTTTGTTTACATGTACCACTAACATAGACAAGGAAAGATTCATATATTTGACTTTACCAGACTGTGAATCAGTGTCTTTTAACAATCTAGTTAGAGGAGCAAGTCAAAACATGGAGTGTAGCCAATGTAAATCAGAAATGTCATCAACATTACTTATACAAAGATATGGACAGTATAATTTTAATGCTGCAACGTTGTAGAGCTGATGGAAGAAAATTGGACACTTTAATTAAAAATGTTGTAGCTACTCAAGTATCAATATCAGGAAGAACGTTTGTAGCTGTTGCAATTATTTTTGATGATGGATCTTCTACAACATCTGGACATTACACTGTTTATTTAAAATGTCTGAAAGGTTGGATACATTGTAATGATAGTCAATTGGTTTGTAAACAACGTTTGCCTAACGAGTTACCAAATTCTCACCTAATAGTTTCAAAGCCAAAATTTCAGGAACAAAATTTGACCTTTCAGGATTACTGCTGTTAAGGTAGGTTGGTCTGGTGTTGTAGAGTTCTTTGTAATTGAGGGTGAGGAGCTTGAAAGTGATCCTCTTGTTGACGTGAAGCCAGTCTAGATCTCTCAGGTGGTGGGTGATGTGGTTGCAGCAGGGGACATTGAAGATCAGTCAGGTAGAGGTGTTTTGGATTTGTTGTAGTAGATGTAGGTTTTTGGCTGGAATTCTTGTGTAGAGTCTGTTGCCACAGTGTAGTCTGCTACTAATGAGGGCCTGTGTTACTCTTACTCTTCTTCTTCTGGAGGTTGTTATAGCAGTATGAGGGAATGCTGTAGACTTGTTTACATATGTAGAGGGATGAGTTGAAGATGAATCGTAGCTTGTGTACATGGTCAGTAGGTGTTGGTACTGTTCACAGTGTAGTTGGCCAGCAGTAGTCATCTTAAGCTTAGGGGGCGGGTCTGAGGATGAGTACCTTCATGTTGTGCGAGTTCAGTTTAGAGAGCTGCTCCTTATCCAGTTGGTGACGTCCTTAATTGCGTAATGGAGGTTGTTTTTTGTGGTATGTTGCTCCTTGATAAGGAAGAGGATTAGCTGGGTGTCGTCGACATAGGAGATGATGTTGAGGTTGTGATGGTGGGCCACTTGTGTGAGAGTGGCCATGGAGATGTTGAATAGCGTTGGGCTGAGGGATGAGCACTGGGAGACGGTGCAAATGATGTCAGTGGTTTTGGATCAGAAGGCTGGGAGGCAGATGCTCAGGCTTACTATTGAACAACTTTCAAACTACGAATTTCACACATACTATTTGTCCATGGGGAAAAGTATGTGAAACCATTAAGGACTTTTTGTTGTAAATTTTGTCGGCATATATTTGTAAGTAACATTATTTACAATGGAAGAAAATGAATTATAGTGTTTTCTTATTTTAATATTGTTTGACATACCTCATAGTTACGTAAGAAATTGGTCTTAGAAAAAAACATTTAACATATGTTATATTTCTATTTTTAAGATTGTTATTAGAATTAGAATGTTGAATGTTTTTTTTAAGATAATCTTCTTGATTGTCTTTTTTTTGCCCGCTGTAATGTGATGAGTAGTATTGAACTCACTGTTTCTAGTGAGGTTCAATATATTCTGAGACCAACAAAAAGGCAAATAAAATGCGTTACAAATTATTTTGCGGTGTAAAAGATAAATTGTAATTGTATTTTTTTGTCTTCTACAGATGGTAATTTTATAATATTATTTTTTTTAAATGTATTATTTTGAAGGTAAGTATAAGTAACTGTTAAAAATGATCGATGGGATGTACTTCTACAGAGCTGAAGTAACAGAACAAGGATGGAGTTCATTATATGTAAAGATGGTTTGTATCTTTTAAACACATTTGAAGAAATTAAAAAAATATATACTGAGTGTACCTGTATTCTTTGCATTTTACTACAACACATCTACTACTTTGGAACTGGTAAGGTGAATAAATATATTGTACTTTTTTTGGTACTGCATTTTATTATAATAGCCATAGTTTTTTCCTATAGTGATAATGAGTGACTGGTTTGAAAATGTAAGAACATTTTATAACTAAAAATTCATATAAGCAATTTTATTGATATAATCTTATAAAGTAGTTGAGAATGGTTTTTGCATAATATTTTTTTAAGTGTTAAATAAGTGTAAAATAGTTGATAAAGCTCGTTTTGTATTATGTATTAGGAAAAACAATTACATTAAGTGTTTATGTTTTTCTACAAGGAACAACAACATATAAAAATTCACTGTGGAAGAAGAACAGAATAATATAGAAGATAATTTTGAAATTAGTAACACTTTGATATAGGAACTAAATGGATCACTGAAATAATATCGACTACCAAAATATCGACTACCCAAAATATCGACGAGAAAATATCTACAACCAAAATATCGAGTTTGTATGTACAAACAGGTAAGTACAAAAATATCGAGTACAAAATATCGTTAACAAAAATATAGTTGTAAAAAATATCGACTTTAATAAAAACAATGTTTAATTACATTAATATAAAAAAATAATTACTAAAATATAATTAACAATACTTAAAATAACATTTAATAATTAAATAATTAATGAAAGTAAAAAAATAATATTTTTTTAATCATATTTCTTAAAACATATATATATATAGTAACAAAATTTAATTAAATAATAGCCAATATTATTAACGTACAAATACAAAAGAGTAAAAATTACTATTCCCACTGCAAAGAGTGCAACAGTGGATATATGACGTTACAACGCAACTTTTACAACGCACTACCATTACAACGTAAGTATTGGTAAGTATATAATATTTTTTTTTAATTTAAATTATTTAAAATTATTTAAATATAATTTAATTTAATTTAATTTCATTAAATTAAATTAATGTAAATTTAATTTTACTTTATTTTTACACTGTACCCCTGTACCCCTGTACCCCAAAACTGACCCTGAACCCTAAAAAAACCCTTTACCCAAAAACCCAAAACTGACCCTGAACCCTAAAAATACCCCTTTACCCAAAAACTAAAAACTGTCCCTGAACCCTAAAAATACCCCTTTACCCAAAAACTAAAAACTGACCCTGAACCCTAAAAATACCCCTTTACCCAAAAACCCAAAACTGACCCTGAACCATAAAAATACCCCTTTACCCAAAAACTAAAAACTGACCCTGAACCCTAAAAATACCCCTTTACCCAAAAACTAAAAACTGACCCTGAACCCTTGAAATACCCCTTTACCCAAAAACTAAAAACTGACCCTGAACCCTAAAAATACCCCTTTTCCTCAAAAACTAAAAACTGACCCTGAACCCTAAAAATACCCCTTTACCCAAAAACTAAAAACTGACCCTGAACCCTTAAAATACCCCTTTACCCAAAAACTAAAAACTGACCCTGAACCCTAAAAATACCCCTTTACCCAAAAACTAAAAACTGACCCTGAACCCTTAAAATACCCCTTTACCCAAAAACTAAAAACTGACCCTGAACCCTAAAAATACCCCTTTACCCAAAAACTAAAAACTGACCCTGAACCCTAAAAATACCCCTTTACCCAAAAACTAAAAACTGACCCTGAACCCTAAAAATACCCCTTTAATTAAACATAATTAGCAATTAATCAATTAAATTAAATTAATTACCAATTACATTTTAATTAATTAACAAATATTATTTAATTACCAATTAATTAAATATTACTACCAATTAATACATTTACATATTTAATAAATAATAATTAAATTACTTCCCACCCTATTCCCCTATAAACCCACAACCCGCTACAGGAAATACATTATTTTAATTTACATAATTAGCAATTAATCAATTAAATTAAATGAATTACCAATTAAATTTTAAATAATTAACATATAATATTTAATTACCAATTAATTAATTATTACTACCAATTAATAAATTTACATATTTAATTAATTATAATTAAATTACTTCCCACCCTATTCCCCTATAAACCCACAACCCGCTACAGAATAAAATTACACAATAATTTAAAAAAAATCATTAATTAAAAATAATTATAACATAAAATGACACTTTTCACACATATTATAACATAAAAACACTATAAATAATTACATATTATATAAAAAAGATATTTTTTACTTTCGATATTATTTACAGTCGATATTACTTCACTTACCTTAAAAACGATATTTTGGCTGTCGATATTCTGTCCTGTCGATATTTTCTCCAAACGATATTTAAAACTCGATATTTTGTCCATTCGATATTGTGGAGTCGATATTATGTCTGTGCACCGAACTAAATATACCTTTCATGGAGCGCAAGAATAAGGATGAAAATATTGGTGGTGAAGATATTACCTACGATGTTTTAGATGAAACATTGGATGATGATTTTGTGCAAGCATTAGAGGACATCGAGCTTCATGATACGACTTTTGAAATTGATAATCAAGAAAATGAAATATCAGATGAAATCATTTTGGAAGCTCTATTAAATTATGAAATGTTACAAGAATAAATCTATGATTAAAAATTAAAAATGGTTTGAGAGACTCTTCTTGCAGAATTGTAATCATTCAGCTAGTATCCAAGTACTCATGCTGCAAAGTGGGCCTTAGGGCATGGACTTCTTCAAACCTCTATAGATTATGTATACACTCTTCTATGCACCAGCAAACTTGTGTTTTATAGCTTCAATTCCCCAGTCTCTCTCCTTACACTTCTAGCAAACACTCTGTCATTGCTGATTCAGTATTGTAGTGAGGTATTCATCGGAATGTCCTTATGTATGCACTGTGGTAAAATTGAAGCTCTTATAAAATCAGTTATGCAGTCTCTTTGCAGAAGTGTAATTATACAGTCAGTACTCAAGTAATTATAGAGCAAAGTGGGCCTTAGGCCATGGAGTGCTTTAAAACTCCTATAGACTATGCATGCAGTATTCTATGCACCTGCACACTTGTGTTTTATACCTTTAATTCCCCACTCTATACCATTATACTTATAGCAAACACTCTGACATTGCTGTACTTATCTGTACACTGTTGTAAAAGAGAAGCAGTTACACATTCAGCTTGACACTGCTTGCAGAAGTCTTATCATCCAGTCAGTACCCAAATATTCATATACTAAAGTAGGCCTTAGTATATGGACTGATTCAAACTCCGGTTTACTATGCATGTACTCTTCTATGCACCTGCAAACTTGGCTTTTAAACTTTCAATTTCCCAGTCTGTATCTTTACACTTCCTCCAAACATTCTGCTACCGCTATTTTAGTATTGTAGTGACTCATACAACAGTATGTTTTTGTGTATGCACTGTTCTAAAAGTGAAGGTGCTATATATTCAGCTAGACAATTTCCTTGTAGAAGTGTAAGCATTCAGTCGGTTCCCAAGTAGTCATGCACCAAAGTAGGCCTTAGGGCATGGACTGCTTCAAATCCCTATAGACTATGCATCCACTGTTTTATACACTGGTAACTTGCCTTTTATACCTTCAATTCCCCAGTCTGTATCGTTAGAGTTTCACCAAACAGTCTCACACTACTGTTTCAGTATTATAGTAAACCATACAGCACTATCTGCTTATCTATACACTGTTCTAAAAGTAAAGCTGCTATACATTCACCTACACACTCTCCTTGTAGAACTGTAATCCTTCAGGGCTCATTTATGAGGCTCCTTGCACCATTGGAACGTCACTTTTTGTGATGTTCCGTGGTGCACCTGTATGTGTGATATTTATCAGGCAGCACTAAGGCACTTTTTTTGGCGTACTGCTGCCTGATAAATATCAGCCCTTTAATGCAGTGTTTTGCGTGAAAGGGACATTCCCAGCACCACCCATGGCCTTTTGACACTGCCCCACATTTACGAGAAATCGTAAATCTGAGGCAGTGCCAAAAGCTTATGCCTCCCCAGGGGAGGCGTAAGGAAGGCGCAACGGGGAAAAATTGTTTTATTTCTCTTCGTTTTTTCTTTTTCTATGTGTGCTGAATTCTGCAGCTCACGTAGAAAATCGAAAAGTCTCTTGTGATTATTTTTGTACAGCAAGGTTTCCCTACCTGTACAAAAATAATCATCCTTGCAATGCAGACATCCTTGCACCATTGTGCAAAGGGGCCTGCGTTGGTGCAGGTAGACCATTGTGCGCCGGCGCAAGGGAAAAGGACAGGAATGCGCCGCATCTTATAGATATGGCGCATTGCTGCCTTTTACTTTTGCCATAGGGAAACGTTGATGGAAGGCCTGCTGCACTTCACTACGGCAAAATCTCATAAATGAGGGCTATGTCAGTAGCCAAGTACTTATGGTGCAAAGTGGGACTTAGGGCATGGAGTGCTTCAAACCCCTATAGACTATGCATACACTGTTCTATGCACCTGCAAATCTGCCTTTTATATATTGATTTCCACAGTCTCTATCCTTACACTTCCACCAAACACTCTGTCACTCTTGATATAGTTTTGTAATGACTCATTGATCAGTGTGTAGTAAGGGATTTGCTACATTAAAACACTAATCAGAAGATGTACAATAAGTGGCACATCCCCATAGATATGCCAGTTATTGTGCAGTGTAAGATCAACACCATGGATGCACCGTATTTACAATGTGTTGCACTATGGGGCAAAAACAGCACAGATATGTGATGTATCTGTGCTGTGAAGATGGCGCATTGCTTGACTTGTGTTGCAAGTGCAATGCAGCTCCAGCAATGCTCTTGGGGCCCTATGCTCATAATGCTGTGTCAATCCTTACACCTGCTTCAAGCACGTGCAGGGTTTTGACGCAGCATAAGCCCAAAAGTGACTGAATGAAATCTTCACTTAGTCACTTTTAGGAGGCGTTCCTGCACCAGAACATCCTCTCCCTGTGCAGGAAAGCCTCCTTCTGGCGCTGGGCTTTACAATGTGATGCACCTTCCAAATGCGTCACATTGTAAATACCACACACCATGGCACATCTTTTTGCACCACCGCTGCGTCACAAAAGTGACGCAACAGTGGTGTAAAAGAGGCACAAGGGGGTTCTAAATCCAGCCTTAACACATACAAAATCATCCAGGAAGTTTCACCAGCAGTGCAAATCGAAGCATAGACTTGTAACATATGTATGTGCATATGTTACATTCAAGTGCTTCGGAGGTACTACAGTATACTATAGGTAAACACCTTATAGATTTATGCTGTAGCACTTCCTTATAGTTCTACACTTTCACATTCACCATACACTACTAATGTATTCATTCAATCAACTACACATTCATTCTGACAAACTTTGACACACTAACATAGAAATATAGTTCTTTCTTTGACCAGTGAAAGTAGTTCTGAAAAGAACTGTTTTTTTTTCTTTAATGAAACTGACCAGCACAGGGGCATATCTGCTCAGGGAGTGATGCCGTTACATGAAGCATAGCGCACCCTGCCTTAGGACTGCAAGGCCTGCTGTAGGTGTGACTTGCCTATACTGTATGCTGTGTCAGACATGGCACTCAGGCTGTGTGCCATCTTGTGCTTTAACTTTTGTTGGCGCCAAGACATGCAGCCTGCAGTGGAAGTTTGCATGATCTTGGGAGGGGTCCTTTAAGGTGGCAAAATTTGTGCTGCAGCCCCGAAGGACCCCCTTTAGCACCGCAGACGCTAGGTACCAGGGGTACCTAATACTACATATTTCACCATTGAAATACATTCATCCACCCCAGACTGATTTTCATCCGAGGTAGACTCAGTCTGAGAATCGGATCCGCGCTGTACCTTTTCCCTTTTGTCCCTTTTCCTACATGAACACGCATAGTGCCCTATCAATCAACAAATCTACCACTTCTGATTTCTTGCCCTACACTTCTCAATGTTCGCCAAATGTTCTCGCCTCACACAACTGTAGTGACTCAACCCATTTTGACCCTCACACTACTAAAGTTTCTTGTAGGCAAGACAAGTCTTTTGACTTTTTCTCTCTGAACTTTTCCTACTTTCTTCATATCTTTAAAATGTTTTACTACATTTCTTTCAATTCATTTTCGACTAATTTTCCTCGCCAGACTGTGAATTACAGCCTGGTGGGGAAGATGCAATTGGCGCATGACTCTTTGGTCGGCCCATGACGGCCTGACGAACAACCATGCTGCCGCCCCAAGTAAATGGGAAAATGATCTTTCTGGCAAGCCCCTCCCCCCCAGAGGCAGAAAGCCCACTAGACTCCAGGGATTTAAAAAAAATTCATAGGGGTGCCCCCACCCCAGGTAAATTGGACAACAGTCGTTCGGCCGATTTCCTGGGGCAATAGGGGTAATTACCCGTGATTCCACCCCCCTGTAGAGCTTTTAGCATTGTAAATGACAATGCCTTTTATTTATGTTTTGGTTTTTAAAACATAAATAAAAGGCATTGTCATTTACAATGCCAATAGCTTACACTCAGGTAAATGAAAGACCTATTGCATTGCAAATGCTTGTTCTACATATCAGTCACCCCTAAGGTGGGCCCTAGCTAGCCATATGGACAGGGTGCATTGTCTGTAAAAGGTAGGATATATACCTTAATTGTGTGACATGTCCTTATAGTGACAAACACTCATTTTGGTTTCTCACTGCTGTGAGGCTGCCCTCTCATAGGAATGCATTGGGGATTCCCTGATATGATAGGAGCAGTGTGGTCAAGTTTGCGATTTTTGGAATAGTAATAATAAATGCTGCATGATGGTATAAGAAGATTTATTATCACTATTTTAGAAATGCCACTTTTAGAGGTTGGCAATTCTGTGTGCTATGTGTCTTTGTGCCTGATCTGGCTCTGGAGTGACAGGGGCTGGTGAGGTGCCATGGCTCCAGAGGGGCTGGGTGAGTCAGCTCTAGGATGAATAGGCAGATCTGCATTTGGTTTAGTGGGAGCATTAGCCCCTGACGCCGAATAGGTCTGTGCCTGCCTTGTTCAAGGATAGCTCTTCCCCCCCCGTGGTGTGTCTGGGGCCAGGGCCATCTCTAGCAATGAGGTTGGTTTTGCCCTGTAAAGGAAGGTTAGAGTGCCCCCCAGATCTGGTTTGGACCGGGTTTAGCTATGTGCCAGGGGGAGAGAACAAATATATATGTCGTATAAGTACTGGGGCTGTGACCCTATGAATGGTGCTTCTTGTACCTGTTTTGGGACTGGTGGCAGAGAGGCTGCAGGGTGGCCACGAGGAACCACTGGGGAACCCAGCTGCTGTTCTTGGGGTCCCTGCGTGCTGGCCTGCCTGGCTGCTCCCTGCTGGAGTGTCCCCAGTAACAAGGACGTGGATTCCTACTTTGCATGTGCCCCTGAGAACTTTGGGGATTAGCACGTGGGGAGCTCTTGACCCTGCCCCTGAAGTACTCAGCAGCTTGAGTGCTACGAGAGTGCTGGGTTCATTGGAGGTGCCCCCTCCCCCTTTGCATGGGGGAATCTCTATGCATGTTTCCTGATTCTGGGGGCATTAAACCTATTGAAACCGCAAGAGAAGCGGTGTCACATGCCCGGGAGTACTTTCCGGGCTGAATCCCTGACCTAGGAGAAGGCACGCAGCGTAGCCGCTCATCAGGCACTGAGCACCACAGAGGAGCCAAGCATTACTTTCCCTGGTTGGAGGCATGGAGTGGAAGAGTAAACCTCAGGAAGTCAGGCAATGGTGGCCTCATTGGGAAATCGGCCGGAATCCAGGCAAGGCCTGGCTATGGGCAGAGCTCCCGTTAGGGAAGGGATAGCCCCATGTGGTGAAGGAGACATTGTGTGGTGGATTTTTGGCTGGATGGGGTCCGGCCCGAGGTCACCTGTCACCGGCCGGTGTGGTGAGGCACAATGCTTCAACGCCATGACCGCTCAACAACCACTGAGACCTCCACCCCCATGACCACCATCCGCACTAACCGCCTGCTCTCCTGGACCAACATCAACGACGATGACACCATTAAGATCATGAACACCATCCTCTCTGGATCTCCGTCAGACCCATGCCCACACCACATTTTCAACGAAGTCAGCACAGCCATCGAACCCCATCTCTGGAAAGTCATCAACACCTCCTTCGAGACTGCAACCTTCCCAGAGAGCTGGAAGCTGGAAGGTACTGGGGTCCTCAAGGCGGACCCCAAGTACCTCAAGAACTTCCGGCCCATCTCCCTGCTCCCGTTCCCGAAAAGGTCATGTAGAAGACCGTCAATGAACAACTGACCCGCTACCTTGAGGACAACAACATCCTGGACCCTTTCCAGTCCTGGTTCCGCAGCAACCACAGCACCAAAACTGCCCTCATCTCTGCCACCGATGACATCAAGTCCCTGCTGGACAATGGAGAAACGTCGGCCCTCATCCTCCTGGACTTGTCAGCCGCCTTTGACATGGTCTGACACCACACACTACTAACACGCCTCCACAACGCCGGGATCCAAGAGAAGGCCCTGGACTGGACCACCTCCTTCCTCTCCGGCAGAACACAGAGTGTCCGCCTTCCCCCCTTCCGCTCCGAAGCCAAGGAGAGATCATCTGTGGTGTACCCCAGTGCTCATCCCTCAGCCCAACTCTGTTTAACATCTACATGGCACCGCTCGCCCACGTCGCCCGTTGGCATGACCTCAACATGATCTTCTACGCTGATGACACCCAGCTGATCCTCTCCCTCACCAAGGACCCCCACACCACCAAAACCAACCTTCACGAAGGAATGAAGGCCATCGCTGACTGAGATGAGAAAGAGCCGACTGAAGCTGAACTCAAACAAGACGGAGGTTTTCATCCTCAGATCCACCCCTTCGGCCTGGGATGACTTCTGGTGACCGACTGCACTGGGAACCGCCCCAACACCCACCAACCACGCCCGCAACCTAGGGGTCATCCTCGAATCCTTCCTCTACATGACTAAACAGGTCAACGCCGTCTCCTCCTCCTGCTTCAACACCCTTCACATGCTCCACAGGATCTACAAGTGGATCCCCACTGAAACGAGAAGAACGGTCACCCAGGCCCTCGTCAGCAGCAGGTTGGACTATGGAAACGTCCTCTACGTCATAGCCTCTACCACACTCCTGAGATGGCTCCAACGCATCCAGAACGCCTCTGCACGCCTGACCCTTGACATCCCTCACCGCAGCCACATCACACCCCACCTGAGGGACCTGCACTGGCTCCCGGTCAACAAGAGGATAACCTTCAAGCTCGTCCCCCATGCACACAAGGCACTCCACAACACCGAACTAACGTACCTCAACAGACAACTCAGCTGCTACACCCCCACATGTCAGCGCCGCTCCGCCGTCCTCGCCACAGTCCTCTGCTTCCGAAAAGCGACCTCCAGCAGCAGATCATTCTCCCACCTCGCCAACAAGAACTGGAACACTCTCCACATCCACCCACGGCAGGCCCAAGACCTGCTGACCTTCAGAAAACTCCTCAAGACCTGGCTTTTTGAGCAGTAGCAGCATTCCCCACCCCAGCGCCTTGAGACCCTCACGGATGAGTAGTGCGGTTTACAAATGATATGTTTAATTGATTGAATGCCGGTCCCGGGAGTGGCAGGCTGCTCCCAACGTCAAATTAGTGGTGAGAGACACAGGAGGGGTCTTTCCACTGAATGGAGAAAGGCACTCGAGGGGAACCTCAGAGGAGGTTGCGCAGCATGATCGCGGGCAGCTACATTCTAATTGCAGCATCGGGGCACTCTCCACTGAAGGAGATCGGGTGAGTTGAACCCCTGCCGCCTTTCTTGCAGAACTGGGCAGCAGGGACAGTCTCTGGCAGCCGCCAGGGAGGCACGTGGTTTTCTTCCACCCAAAATGGCTGCATTTGTGCATTGTGCCCTAGTATTGGGGTATGTGTTGGTGCTTACAGCTGTACCACGAGGGTGCGAGCAGCTGCAACGTGGGGGCATTCTTTTTGTCAGGAGACCGGGGTGAGTTGCACCCCCGCCCCTTTCCCATTATGCACATTTGTTGTGGCTGCATCAGCAGCCAGGGAGGCCTTGTGAGGGCCTGTGGGCTCTTGGGGACATGGTGGCATGCTGTGCCTGTGAACAAGGATTTTTTACCTAGAGGGGCTAACGAGCTGTATGCACCTGGGCAGTGCTAATATGGAGCACTGTTGAGCTAATGTGATGCATAATATGGTTATGCCTAATGTGATGCATAATGTGTTTATGCCTAATGTGATGCATAATGTGTTTATGCCTAATGTGACATTTTCTTCGCAGTGGCGAAATGATGAGGGATGTGTTACGGTATTGAGGCAGGTACCCCCGAAAAGGGTGCAAAATGCCCAAAATGCATTGGGTCAGTAAAATACTGCCTGTTGATGAACTCCATGCCTTTGTACTTGTTCTTGGAATAAGGACGGCATGGACAAACTTGAACATGTGAAACAATTTAAAATTTGCATAGTTCCTTGCGTGTAACTGAAGAGAAGAGTAAAATGGAATAAATACAATGAGAGTAAAGAAAAACCAGGATAAAAAATCGAGTAAAAAGGAATATATGATTGAAGACTGAATGAGGCTGTGCCTTGGAATTTGGGGCGGAACGTCGGCCCAAAATGCAGTGATGTAGTACTTATGGTGCCGATAGGGCAGGGCACCATTCCAATGAGCACGCTACCACAAATAAAGTTGTGAATTCAAGACAAGGACGAACATTGTTAAAAGAGGTGTGCATTCCCTACTTTGCAAAATGGAGTATGCCTAATGTGATGCATAATGTGTTCATGCCTAAAGTGATGATGCTGAGTACAGTATTTTACCAGTAGTTGCTGGTTGCTTTACATTTACTACTTGTGCTTTTTAATGGTTCTGACATTGGCCCGATTGGCCCTGTCATGTATATGATCCCCTGTAACCTAGTGCCAGATGACACAGTGTACAATTGTGAATATTTTCCTATTTGTTTATGACAATACAAAAGCTTTTTTTATATAACCTTGTGTATAGTTTCTTTTGTGGTGTGCCTAGTGTGTCGATGCTCTGTGTGTGTGTTGTGCAAACGCTTTACACATTGCCTCTGGGATAAGACTGACTGCTCATTCCAAGCTGCCAAGGGGTTGAGCAGGGGTTATCTTCAGCGTCTAACTCCTTTGCCCAGACTAGAGTTATGGTTTCTGCCTGGCTTAGGCGCAAGACCTAGCCAACCTGAAATCCCATTTCTAACACTATTCTTTCATTCTTTCCCAGCATGAGAAAGTCAGAAAGGTCCGGTTTTAGTTGAGCAGTTGGATTAAGAGCGGAAAGACCAAAATCGTGAAACCACTGTGGAACAATATTGCTCACTAAGATCAGACGGAGCCGTAGCATTTTATTTGATATTGGCGTTTGGCAAATGGGTGAAGCCGGTTCTGTTCAGGTTTCGGGCACAGACGAATAATTATGTTGTTCTCCGTTGGGTTTTCAGCAGGTTCTTCCATATTAAACCTCAGAATTCCACGCAATCTCTTTTAGGTTTTTTTTTTTTGTAATTTTTTTTAACCTTCTGCGAAAAGGATTTTATTCCCGTACCCAAAAAGACTCAACTTTGTGTAATGGTAAGTAGCCTGTTGACATTTGCAATTACTTCATAATAAAGAGGTTTGTTTTAGAATCAGTGCAAACTTAACATTTGCTGACTTTTATAGGAGATTGTGTTCTGTTAATTGTATTGTTTTATACCTTTTGCGGTCAGTGAATTTAACTCTGTCTAAGTTAAGATTTTACATTGTCATGTATTTGCTTCTATGAGTGTGTCTCAGATGTGAATAAAGTTGCATGACTGCTTGACATTTGACTTTTAGTGCACATCCAATAAGGACTAATTTGGACGCCACCCGAAGCCTCTAATCCTCTTGAACTGAAATCAAATATAACCTCCAGAAGAACTCGGATATGGGAAGTAAATTAGGTGACTGCCTGCAATTGTAACCTATGTCTTGCAATAGGACTCTTTCATGATTCTGTCACAACTGTCTGAGAAGTCTGAAAGTAGAAGCACATTGCCATAAGGTATAGGAAGTGTGACAAGCCCCTTTGCTGGGCAGATGGTATGTCTTCCAAACCTTACTGCCTATTTACTCGTGTCTCAACTCAAGCAACTCTTCCAGAATTTCATTCATTACTGATAATAAGGTCTCTGTGGGTACTGATGAAGAAACCTCCAACGCCCTTCAGTTAGTTTTTCTCCACATGCTATCTAGAGCGTTTACTCCAATTTCCAATTTTACAGCAGTTCTCCTAACACAAGACTTTGAACTCATTCACCCCTTCCAGAGAGAGGTGTGCACTGTAGTCCATCCTCAACGAATGGATCTGAACATCAGAGTCTTTCACAGTATGTTCCAACTGTGTCACTCTGGTTGTGTGGTCCTTAACTTCAACTTCTACTTGCTTTAAATGTGATTCTCAATTGATATTTTTTGGTGATAGAACAGCCTGAGAAGCTCTGATACAGCACAGAAAATCCTTTTCTCATCTGCTGAGATCAGTCAAGCCAAATTCTGAGTCTCTGTGACCTTTCTGTTTTGACAAACCACAATTGTAAAACACTCTTCTCTTGTACCCCTTTTCTCAATTCATTACAGAGGGTACACATATTAGTGGGTTACATTGCAGCACGGTTTAGGTGACAGGATCCAGTGCATGGAATAAGCTTACCCTGATGATAGTATGTCAACAACGCAAGGGCTACTCTTTTGAAGGATCCCTCAGTGTTATCTTACCGTCGCTCCATGGGGTTTGTGGTATACTCAAAAGTTTGCCATGGCACCTACTCTATCACAGTAACTCTGATGAAGTAGAAGTCTTGAACAAATATAGTTGATAGTGCGTATGATTGCCAACAACATCCAGGTAAAAGAGGTGGTGTGTTCCCTGTAGTCACCACTGGCACCATCTCCATACGTTTTGCTTTAGCATAGCAAACAGTACTAAATTGCATTGTACCTAACTCACTCTTTCTTCAAGAGACTAAAACTAATTAAAGAATGTGAGCAAAATGTGGAGATGCTTTAGCAAAAATGTATTACTGTTAGCCTTCTGGAATAAGTAGTGCCTCTTGAATGAAGTAATGACAAGGTGGTATACAACCATGTTATAGTTGTATGAACTCCAAAAATTCCAGGCATTGAATAAATTAGTGGGCATTATTCTAAAGCAGCAGCAATGTATTACCGAAGCATGCAGTCAGCAAGGACTCAGTTGCACTATTGCAGAATTCCATTGGGAGATTTAGAGGGAACTCAAACCTTGCTTTCATGGAGATCATAAAAACACTTCTTATTCACGTGCTTGAATGCAATTTAGTTTGTGGGGTGCACTATAAAACTATCTTCAGGCATTCTATGCAAATTGAGGCTCTTAGCAGATATGTAACACACATTGATAGGACCCCATGCAAAATGTGTTAAGTTGGTACATACAACTTCCCGTTGGATGACTGACCCAGATATGTAGCAGGGCTTGAGTCAAGTAGATCCTGCAAGGTGGGTCCCTGCATCTGCTAGAGATATACATTATTTTTCATCTATTCTAAACACCAACTTGGATTTAAGAAAATAAAAATATAGCCTGTATAAGAACAGTTTAAGGATTCCCACAGAAGAAGATTTAATAAATTAAAATAGCAGCAAAATCCATTAATATCTATTCATATAGCGTACGTATTGTCAACCTCAGAAGAATTAAACCTTAGCATAATATACTCACTCTGTTCAAATTGCTGCTAGATCATATTGTGAACACTCAAATGAGGCCCCCTTCAGAATAATTTTTTACATCTCTAATCAGAGGCACACATAGAATATTCTTGAAACTCCTGCAAAATATAGTTGAGATCCACAAGGTCAGCAACCTCTAAAGTACTTGTGTGGGTTCTCATCTACAGTGTGAACCTATGCCTAATGTGCATACAATCTGCCTGTCTAAGCGTCATTTAAATAGAACTGTCAGTCTTTGTTTCAGATAAATGTCTGCTCAGGAAAATGTAAATGAGGTAAACGCCCACACAAATATACGTTTGCAAAATTTCACAAACATTGTGAAACATTTCCCTCATTTATCATCAGATGTCGAAGGAACTGGTGTAAAGGGTGCAGAAAGTGTGAGAAAGGAAGGCATTTCATGAAAAAAAAATCCATAAAGAAAAAGAGGACTCTATCTATCATTCTATCCATCTATCCATCTATCTATCTATCTATCTATCTATCTATCTATCTATCTATCTATCTATCTATCTATCTATCTATCTATCTATCTATCTATCTATCTATCTATCTATCTATCTATCTATCTATCTATCTATCTATCTATCTATCTATCTATCTATCTATCTATCTATCTATCTATCTATCTATCTATCTATCTATCTATCTATCTATCTATCTATCTATCTATCTATCTATCTATCATTATATATATTAATTTCAGGTTGGCTTCGATGGTATTTTACCAACCCAAAGCTGTAATACTGTGCCTGGAGAGGTAAAAGGCTTTGGCCATTTTACAGCTCAGCATGGATAGCACTGTGCTAACCCTATGCTAAAAGACTTTGCTGTAGTAATGGCAAAATACATTTTCCCTTTCTATCTCGGCGTGGGTGGCACTGTGCAAATCCTAAGCTTAGAGATTTTGATAGAAAAGACATATGAGGTTAGAAAATTTAGAGTGTCACTGGTGTTGAGAGTGCTCTATACTGGAGCTGCTTTCCACCTAAACTTGAGAACTACCCAGAGTTCTCTCCTTCTTTTTTGCATTTATACATACATATGTATAACTATAAATATATATATATATATATAAATATACAAATATACATATATACGGCTTTATTATGTTGAGACCTTTCTTTCTTGTGAACACTCCGATTTTCGGAGTTATTTAACCTGTTCCAAGATGGCGCCCACAGTGGTGCTTGAAGGGCTAGTCCCTTGTTGGTGTTTAGTCGTGTTAACACATGTCTATTTAACCGGAACTGCCCGTGTACGGTGAGAAACACCGAAGAAGGCTAATGCCGAAACGTGTCTTTGCTGATTAAAATTCGCTGTGACTGTCCCCGCCTGAGTGCTGTTTCCTTTCTTCAAGGGGGAGGATTGCGAGCGTTATATATTGCGGGGTCCACCGCCCGCTAGCAGCACCCGCTCCAAAGTGCCCGGGATCTTCCTGTGGAAAACGGAGCGCTTTTCATTCCCGAGCACCGCCGCAACTGCGAAAAGGATAGACGAGAGGACCGCAGCCTGACTATGCGGCGAAAATCTCTCTGACCGCCGGTTGGGGACGAGTGTTTCGCGCTTAGCCGGTGAGTCCCTCATCCTATTTTCATTGCAACTGCAAAGTGAATTGCATATTGCGGTAGAGCGTCAGGGCGGATGACGGTCACAGCGAAGCTCGATTAAGCAAGAATACGAGCGCAGCAATCGGTAGAAGTACTTACCATTACCTGGTATCAGTATGGATGTGTTTGGCGAGGAAGAGCGTCGTGCTCTTGCTCAAGACATGTTTAAAAGACGTGATAGACCATTGGCAATGACGGCTCCGTCTTCTGATACGGGAATGAGGAATAACAAGCTGAATGAGACAATGTATAAACTGGAGAAATTACATGAGCGTGAAATACGGAAGTGGTGGGAGGCCACTAGCCTGAGCAGCTACATCGAGGTGAGGCGGGTACCAAGGGGACTCAGAGTCTATACAGTACCATCATATGAGCACCCAGACCCCCAACTGCTAACAGACTGGCACGAACAAACGCAGAACTACTGTGAGGGGATACTTAAGTTACTGGTCAAATATGCGTGGAGCGATAGGGACAGGGCACTGGCTGAAATTAAGACCTTAGAGGAAGATATCGACAAAGAGGAGGATATCGATAAGGTGAAAGAGCTTAAGGAGGCAATGAAAAAACGCCTAACCAGATACCAGCAGAAAATCATGACGCGCAAACAAGAAAAGTTTGATCGCGATGAAACTGACTATCGCCAAGGCCGTGTCCTAACATTCGCCAAAAAATATGACGCACCACGCAAGGCCATGAACCAGGGTACCTTGGTAACCCCCACCTCAAGTGCAGCAACTTCAGAATCGGAGGCCACAGCAGAGGAATCGGATGATGAACAGCGAGATCGTGGAAATGAACAAAGAAGAGTGGCTGTTCCTTTTCACACCGAGTTCCAACTGATTCGACAGAATTGGCTGAGGGGGGGGAAGAACAAGCCCCCAGAGCAACAAGAAGAAGGAGAACCCGGAGATCAGGAGGAGGCGGCAAAAGGAAGAGGGAGGGGAAGAGCAAAACCCCAAAATCGATCTTACCGCAACAACAAGAAGAAGTAAGTAAGCATGGGCAAAAAATCCGTTCCGCTTGCGGATTTTGCGGATTTTCGGTAAATTCGCAATCCGCGAACTCTCGCGAACTTACCAAAAATTCGTAAATCCGTGCGAAGTGGATTTTTTTGCTTGGTCGCACTTGCCAACTAGAATACTATACAATTTCGCGGGAGTAAACACTTGCGGAAACGTAGATACGGCGGGCAGCGACAATCTCGCAATTGCGAGATTGCAAAATTTGCAATTTCGCACCAGAAATCCACCAGCAGGCAGCATAAACCTTGACAATTATGATTTTTATCAGAATAACTCCTCAGGTTGACATTTGCCTGCACTTTTTTTTGCAAGGAGTCCATTTTGGGGGGAGGAAGGAAGTGCCCCACAGTCTCCAACTTCCTGTTCCTGTCCAGCAGGCTCCTCTCAGTGCTTTCTTCATGTGCTGGTCACTTTGATTTGGATCTTGACCTGGAAGCACTCAGCAAGTGCAAAAGTTCAATCTTATCATTAGTAACCATTCCCTGTACTGCCTGGAAGGATTACTTTTTGTGGATGCTGCTGGATATTTGGATTTTTGCAAAACTGAAAGCACTCAGCAGGTGCAAAAGTTCAATCTTATCATTAGTAACCATTCCCTGTAGTGCTTCCTGAGGGGCTCCTTCAGAGTTCAGTTGCCTACTTGCAACTATTCTATGACCCTGCTCTGACCCTCACAGCAGGCTCAGAGAAAGCAATTACAGATAAGGAAGCAGGTTGCAGCCAGGAAGTTCAAATTCAGTAACACATTAATCAGCCCCTAATTCATTTATGTCAGTTGAGGCAGGGCAGGTGTGCTTTTCCACCCATAATCTACAGTGATGAACTAGAGGGTGGCATGGGTGAGCCAGAGGGTGGCATGGGTGAGCCAGAGGGTGGCAGTGGTGAAACAAAGGGTGGCAGTGGTGAAACAGAGGGTGCTGTGATGAACCAAATGTAGAAACAACATGTTCGCGACCGTTGCTACCCCAAAAGTAAGTTCGCGTTTGCGAACTGGTACAAAATCCTCGCGAACTGGCAGAAATCCTTGCGAACACAAAAAAAATTTAAAAATCCGCAAAATCGCGAGAGTTCGCGGATTTTGCGGATTGCGAATCCGTAAATACGCAATTTCGCGGATTGCCAATTCGCAAAATCCGCCCATGCTTAGAAGTAAGGGGTAACATACAGACTGAGGCAACTAATCTAACTGTGATCAACCTCACGGACCATACCCTTACACCTGAACAACACGAACTCTTGAGTCTAGGGCTCACCTTCTGTCCATACACCAATCTGGAATACACGCAAACAAAAATTGATCTTTTTAAGTTCACCAGGAGACTAAAACTACACAAACATTTCAAATTAAGACCGCATACTAAAGGATCATCTAAACATGGTACAAGACTTACAGCCACTGATGCCTTGACAGGCAATGATTTGCCCTGCATTGAAGCTATGGAAGCTCTAAGAACGGAAACAGACAACGTAGACGTCACTGGAATGGATATGGTGCAACGGGCGGCATTGAGGGGAATTGAACAAGAGCGAGATGAAAGTCATTTTAAAACTCTCTAATTTCATTCCCCAGTCACCATGGGATGCCATCGATGCTTTCTCAGAGGCCATAACGATGGAATTAGTTAAGCAAGGAAGGAAACTAACATGAATATACATAACATCACAGAACCACAGAAAAAGCGTTACAAGAACTAAGGAATAATAAGAAAATTATTATAAAACCCTCGGATAAGGGGGGGAATGTTGTACTGATGTCTAGAGATTACTATTGTGAAGAAGCGATGAGGCAACTCTCCGATTTGAAATTCTATTCTATTACTACCAGGAGTGTTTATGAAGCCAGCATCAGCCAATATGACGACCTAGTTCTCAAGTGGTATAATCTTTCCATGTTAGGGAAGGATGAGCATATCTACCTGCGCAGCAACAATCCCATGATACCGACTTTCTATCATCTGCCCAAGCTGCACAAAAACCACACCTTACCACCAGGCCGACCCATTGTGGCCTCTACTGACGGGTTAACTGAAAATATGTCCAAATTTGTGGACAATTACATCTTCCCACTTGTCTTGGAGCTGAAGTCTTATATCCAGGATACTAAAGACTTTATACCATCATCGACCATACCCACGGACTGGCCGCTATCAAATACTATCTAGGCAGACGCCAAGCTCGTTTTGCACATCACAACATCATGTTAATCGAATTTGTGCAGTTCTGCCTAACTCACAACATTTTTCTGTTTGAGGATAGTTTCTATAGACAGATCTCCGGCATGGCGATGGGCACCTGCTTCGCCCCCAGCTACGCAAACTTGTTCGTTGGCTGGTGGGAGGAGCGGGTGCCCAGGAGCTGGAAGGAAGGCCAAGATAGTGGTAGGGTGGTACATTGGTACCGCTACATAGATGACTTGTTCATCTTGTGGCAAGGTACCCAGGACACGGTAGAGAAGTATATCAAATCTCTTAATGACAACATCTACAACATACACCTATCTGGTACAATTAGTGGGGTGGCAGCCAACTATTTGGACCTTAGGGTCTATGTTGAAAATGGCCATGTCCATACCTCACTGTACCGCAAGGAGACAGCGGGGAATTCTATACTGTTTGCTAGAAGTGAACACCCACCTAGACTCATCAATAGTATCCCCTACGGGGAACTATTGAGAATCAGGAGGAACAGCACCCAAGACCCGGAATTTGAGGCGGCTGCTTCTGATTCCATGGCCCGATTTCGCCTAAGAGGGTATGACGAGGCACTTTTACAAAGTACTCTGAAAAAAGTCATGAAGATCCCCAGCGAGGAACTGCTCAAAAAGAAACATAAAGGACCAAATCCCCCTACAAAAGATACATTTAGGATGATAAAACCATATTCCACAGGTGCCGACAGACTTAAAGCAATGATGCGCAAGAATTGGCACATCTTGCTTACCGATGAAGTCATAAAAGATGACTTGCCACCATTCCCATTGGTGACCTTCAGCAAGGCTAGGTCCCTGGGTGATATGCTGGTACATAGTCATCTTGCAGCCCCTAGTATCCATTCTAACACCTTGAGGGAAATGAGCGGATTCTTTCCATGCGGAAAATGCAAAGCATGTGCCAACAGCCGTAGGGTACTCCAATATGATATCCCGGATGCGGGGAGAAAGAATAGAATCCATAAATTTATCACGTGCAGTACCACCTATGCCGTGTATTGTTTAATATGCCCATGTGGCCTTCGCTACATCGGGAGTACCATTAATCAACTTAAATTGAGAGTCTTAGAACACCTCAGGGCAATTGACAGAGTACACCCCTCTTATCCAGTAGCCCGACATTTCGCGGAACATCACAATAAAGACCGAAATAAACTACGATTCTTTGGGTTAGACCATGTTCAATGTAACCCACGGGGTGGTGACAGTCTTAGAAGGCTACGACATCTTGAATCAAGATATATCATCGACCTGTCTACCAAGTACCCGAAAGGTATGAATAGTGGGGAGGAAATGGCAGTACACCTTGGGAAATAATGAATAACAACTCCGGGTACATTCTAACAGGTATCTCTGCTATATTAGCTCGCCCATCTCTGTCGATTAATCTGAGGTAGCCTATTACCAGATTAATTATTATCATACATATTGGTGCCCATGATTGTGCTGTAACTAATGCTTTGCCAATATTTTTAACACACATATATAGTTTCTGATATTGTTAACAATTATGATAGATATTAGGAAGGGATCTTCTCTAGAATCAGAGTAGCTCACCAGGTGCATCGATATTGCATTTATTGATAGTGGATCATTATTAGTTTCCAGGTTATATTTTATGTAACTCTGGAAAATAGAATATGAATTATGGAATTCTCTCATTTGCCATTCTTTACTTGTGTTTCTTTTCATTCACAGTGTTAGTTGTGCGCTAGCTTTCGTTTCACAATGGTCATCTCATATTTTGTAAAATTAAGTGATATATCATGAATCATTGATGAAATTATGAAATTTGCCTAAGATCTATATATTTTTCCAAGTATTACATCAAATGTACATGTGTGATGCATATTATTCACCTGTATAGGGACACAGGCCGATCCACGGCTTTATTATGTTGAGACCTTTCTTTCTTGTGAACACTCCGATTTTCGGAGTTATTTAACCTGTTCCAAGATGGCGCCCACAGTGGTGCTTGAAGGGCTAGTCCCTTGTTGGTGTTTAGTCGTGTTAACACATGTCTATTTAACCAGAACTGCCCGTGTACGGTGAGAAACACCGAAGAAGGCTAACGCCGAAACGTTTGTTTGCTGATTAAAATTCGCTGTGACTGTTCCCGCCTGAGTGCTGTTTCCTTTCTTCAAGGGGGAGGATTGCGAGTGTTATATATATATATATATATATATATATATATATATATATATATATATTCACTGAAAAAACCATAGGTTATAGACCATATATAGTTAGGAATTAGCATTTAAAAAACCTTATTTTACTCACACAAAACCATTGAAATTCCATATATAGTTAGTTGCACTAACTATATATTGCGCACCCGCAATCCACTGCTGATGATGTCACATATTACATCATTCATGACATGGTCAGTGACATCACTGATGACATCACTGATGACATCTCAAATGACATCACTGATGACATCACTGATGACAACATCCAGTGACTATGTTTCTGTAAAGTTAAAATATGTCTTACATATTGAAGAATGAGTGGATGTATAAGTGTCTGGACGAAGGATTTAGTAGGTGCATGACTGAATGTATGAGTGAGTGATTAAATGTGTCTCACTGAGTGCATGGGTTAGTGACTAAACTGTCTTAATTTGTGCATCATTATGTCTGTTGTTCTGTAAACTGCTGCATGTGTTGATCAGTAGCTATATGAGTAACTATATGGGTTATTGATTGATTGCCCAAGTATTTGCATGGGAGACTGAGTGTGTGTGTGGCTGGATGGGAGGTGTGTGACTCTGTACAGATCAATGTGTACTTGTATCAATGATTGTATAAGAGAGTAAGTATGTGTTAGTATATGGTTGAAAACGTAAGGTGCTCTATGTTTAACTGTATAGAGTAGAAAATGGAAGTGTGATTGATTCTTTACAGGACTGACTAGGTGTGTGAGTAACTCCATGGATGAGTGGCAGAGTGTGAGTGTCTGTATAGGTGTATGAGTGCATATGATTGTGTTGTAAACATGAGTGATTGTATGTATGAATGATTGTATGGGTGAATGAGTGAATGTGTGTGTAGACGTAGGAATCAGTGAGTACGTATGTAGTAACTAGTATTGGTGTGTCAATGGTTTCAAAAATTATACTCTGTTTTTAACACTGGGTGAAACAGAGGTTATATTAAAATGTGAGGAGATGCATTGTATTGTCACATGAATGATATCATCAGTGATGTGATCATTGATGTCAAGTGAGATGTCATCAGTGATGTCATTTGAGATGTCATCAGTGATGTCATCAGTGATGTCACTGACCATGTCATGAATGATGTAATATGTGACATCATCAGCAGTGGATTGCGGGTGCGCAATATATAGTTAGTGCAACTAACTATATATGGAATTTCAATGGTTTTGTGTGAGTAAAATAAGGTTTTTTAAATGCTAATTCCTAACTATATATGGTCTATAACCTATGGTTTTTTCAGTGAATTTTCAAGGTTTTGTAAATGCTAATTCCTAACTATATATGGTCTATAACCTATGGTTTTTTCAGTGAATTTCAATGGTTTTTTAATAGCAAATATCATAAGCTGTCGAATGTCAAGTACGTGGTAAGAATTTTTTTTTTCGTGTTTATGCACACTGATCTGCTTTGATTGCTGCCCCCCACCCCTCATTTCTATTAGGAGTACTCTCTCTTTGCAGATAGTGAAGGGTAGTTAATGCAGCCCTTTCCCCCTTTGTAATCCGTCGTGCCTGCTTCTCTCTCCATTTGATTGATTGTTCTCTTTGGTTCATTCTCTATTTACAAACAAGCACAGAGTCGCAATACTCTGTTTAGTCTTTGCAGATAGCGAAAAATCGTGTAAAAAAACAAAAGGAATCGAGCAAAATCAGTAGGCCACTAATGGGATCTCTTTTGACCTCGCTAAAATAGAAACATTAGGAACAACCTGTTGAAAATAGCAATGCGTATGTATATAAGCGGCGTTCATTTGTGTTCACAGTACCCCTTGTTGATTGTTTCAATCGAGCATTGAATTGTTCGAAGTTAATTCTCTTAACGATCTTCTCTACCTGCAAACGAGGAAGAATAGGAATATTCTATCTCCCTTTGCAGATAGTGAAGGGTAGGTAACGCAAGCCTTTAACACGTCGTACCTATTTCATTCCTCATTGATTGATTGATTGTCCGAACATTGACTGTTTGGGAATTAGTTCTTTTTGGAGGTATTCCCTGTTTGCAAATAAACGTAGGAAAATCTTTGCAAGTAGTGAAAGGGTACGTAATGCGGACCGTTCTCCCCCGTTGTAATCTGTCATGCCTATCTACTCCCCACTGATTGATGCACCTTTTTCACCCGGACCATTTACTAGAGATACGTCATCTGGCCCGACCAGAGAGCACCCCTAGTGAAAAGGACATATGCAATAATAACGAAGTGATCACTGTATCCTGTTAACAGAAACTTTACCATGAAACAACCTGGAAAGAAAAAAATAGGAAAACGAAAATCAGTAGGCCACTGATGAACATGAACTTTTATTAAACAACGAACAAAGAAACGATAACATAACGTAATGATAAAACCTATTAATGTCCTAGAAACAAGAAAACGTTAAAATATGCCAGTGGTGAGAGACCAGAAAAACAGTAAGAGAAACCAAATCACCCCTCGCTGTCCCACCGCCTGCCACGCCAAAAAAATCGATAGACTAGGGAAAATGCAAGTCAGTAGAACATCCACCCCCACTCTGGAAACTTCCAAGGTGGGGCAGGGTTCCGGCTACGCCCAGCCGGGAGCAGCCCATATAAGGCAGGTTCTGCTGCCACGCCTCGGCCAGGAGATCCTAACGTAGGGTGTAGCCGGAGGAGAGGCCGAGACCAGCGGGACCCGGCCAGGGGATTGCCTTTACAACGCTGAACAGTTGCAGGGGGGGGGAATGTCTCCTCGACCCTCCCCTCTCTCTCCCAGTCCGGCCGCGGTGGCCCTTGAGAGTTGCAGGTAGTCCCGCCACATGCTCTTCCGGTCCGACCACCAACGGTCGGGGGGCCGAGGCCGACGGGATCCGGCTGCAGCCGATAAACCAAGAAACCCGTTCATGGGGCCAGAGCCAGGGGCGTCCGGCCGACATCCACCGGAAGCCCGGCCCGAAGACGGACGGGACACTTCTTTCTTTTATAATGGCTGCGACAACACTGGAGGGGGATGTCTTGCACATGCCTCCGACCCCCCCTCGTCCTCATCGCCTGGTCCGGCCATAACAAATCTCAAGCGAGACGCCGTGGGGTGCACTGGGAGGGAGAGACGGTGCGAACAGGCCTCTCCCGCCTCCCCAGGTGGAGGCTTCCCAGCTGCACCCTCAGCGCTCCAGGCGGTGGCATCCTAACAACTCCAGTGCTGCACAGTTTCGGAACAACCTAGATAACGGTTTTTCCACTGTGGCCATGCTGCAACGTCTCGCCCGGCAGGGTGGAGCCCGTCCGCTCATGTGACCCCGCGATCGCCGGTAGCTGCCGAACTCTCAAAATGGCGGTCGACCTGGCAAGAGCGGGCCCAACATAAAGAAATGGCCCGGTCACTGGTTGACTCCACCACCGTAGTCCTCCACGACCTTGAAGATTCTAGAGGAGCCGCGGGAGTCTCCGACCCCCGATAGGGAATGACTGCCATGATCGCCCGTGGAGTGACGAAACTGTATCCGCGGGACGTCGGCGCTCCCATGCTGGCGCCAGCCTCACTTTGAATTACTACAATCCTGCAGACCTCACTTCCGGTGAAAGCACAGTGTGACCCGGTAGGAAAAATTATTGCACCCCCTCCCCTTTTTGACTTATAGTTCAAACCACCGATCCTTTCCTTTGCCCTTTTAACGGAACTTTGGACTGCCTCCCCCTCTTTTACATTTTCTAGAGAAAACAAAACATTAACCACTACATTAGCATAGCAGTTGACACCAGAACTGTTTTCAAATTGAAAACCAACAACATCTTCAACAGAATCCTTTTTGTTTCTGCTGTGACCCTGCTACAGCACAGGCATTGTCCCCAGCAGTAATTCTGCAATGCCGGTAAGAATAGCTGTGGTGCCTACTGGACTCACTCACCCCCGCGGCGCCCCACGCCGTTATTTGCTGGGCGGCAACTTGCTAGACATCACTTTCGTGCCATCTAGATTTCAGCGCGTTCTGCTGCCTTGGAACTATTCGCACAACAGACCGCTACTGACAAGAATATTTCATTATTGGTGCTGTCAATTTCAATAAATCTATTGGATAATTAAAAAGAAATTGCCACGGTCTCTTCGTTGTTTAAATGTTTTTACTGTTTTTGTTTTGTTGTATATATTTATATGTTATTAAAGTTTTATATTCCTACTACTTTGTTGGAGTGCTATATATTTTTAATGTGACACATAATTGTAAAAACTTTGATGTACAAAGAGTCATTCCTGGAATCTTCCGCTTCAGGCTCGGTCCTCTCCCCAATCACAATACAGGATGGTTTTCAGATAGTAGGAACGCGTGTGCTGTGACGGATCACATCGGGTGTGGGCCTTGATCTACTATAACTCCTTTGAAGAGGGGTGATTCTTTACAGCTGGGGCCATAAACTACATCTGCAGGGCTAGCTGATAGCCTAGGACCGGCCTGGACATTCGGACACAGAGGAAGAGGAGTGTCAGAGGGTGCGGTAGTGAATAGGGCGAAAGGGAGGTGTCGGGCGGGCACAGAGTGTGATTCTCAGGGAAGAGCAGCGCAGATGGGGGAAGGTTTATTGCCCATGCATAAGACAGAGAGCGGTGGTGACCAGTGCCTGGGGGAGATGCTTACGAGGGTGAGGAGCCATGCTACGAATCGACAGCGTGCAGAGAGTGGGTCTGGTCAAGACATCTAAAATGGCTGCCGTGCACGACAAAAGTGTGGCATTTCAAAAAAGGCAAGATGGCGCAGACAATGTTTTTCAACACTTCCTCATTTCCTTCGAATCGAACGTTAACAGACGTTGGGGCATATTACCAAAGTTAAGCGATATTTATCGCTAACGATGCTTACCAACCAATTTTTTACCACTAAGCATCGTCAGAAATTATCGAAGATAAACCTTACTATTATCAAGGTTTATCGCAAATGCGATAATAAACGGCCGCAATGCATGAATATCGCTAAAAACTCAGCGATATTCATGCATTACCGAGCTAATACTCTTAGCCATGTTATCCACCTCCCATTGGATAACATGGCTAAGAACTGCTCAGGGCAGGTGTTACTTTTTGGAGATATTCGCGCTTAGCGCGAATATCTCCAAAAGTTGGTAATAGGAGATAGATATCTTGCATGTTGTAATGCAAGTTATTGTGGTATATGGAACTCATACCATAATCTCTCAGGAAAGCAGAAACTGATCCTTTTGGGACCGCCTAAAAAGGCCTAGGGGGTGAGGAGTACTCTACTTTGCCCCCTTTTCACGTTCCGAACTATTTTATTTTACTCTCTTCTGTAATTACACAAAATACCAGCGATAAGATGCATCGGAGACACACAGTGAGAGAAAGGAGGCCGGAGATGAAGAAGACATGTCAAATACACATTGGAGATAATATAGTGGCAGAAGGGAAGTAAATATGAGTAAACTTACCATGTAACATAAAAATGTTGCACTCTATACTATAAGTCTCATTTTATACTACAATCACTTCGCTACAACCTCATAAATTAAAAATAAAAATAAATAATGTCTCAAACAATTTTTGATTTCTAAATATAAATTTATTCTTCAGAATTTTCTAAATTTGAAACAACTACTAACATGTCCTCATCAGTAATTTCCTCTTCAATCATCTCATCTGGAATCTCCTCATTAAAAGTCTGCAATGATGATTCTTGTAACTCTATGGTCTCCAAACACTCGATAAATTCGCCATCAAGAGATTGATCAAAAAAATCATTCAAGTCATCTCCTCCTTCTGACAATATTTCATTATTGGTGCTGTCAATTTCAATCAATGTAGTGGAATCATTCAAGTCATCTCCTCGTGACAATATTTCATTATTGGTGCTCTCAATTTCAATCAATGTAGTGGAATCATTCAAGTCATCTCCTCCTTGTGACAATATTTCATTATTGGTGCTGTCCATTTCAATCAATCTAATGGAATCATACAAGCCATCTCCTCCTTGTGACAATATTTCATTATTGGTGCTCTCAATTTCAATCAATGTAGTGGAATCATTCAAGTCATCTCCTTGTGACAATATTTCATTCTTGGTGCTGTCCATTTCAATCAATCTAATGGAATCATACAAGTCATGTCCTCCTTGTGACAATATTTCATTATTGGTGCTCTCAATTTCAATCAATGTAGTGGACAATTCAAAAGAAATTGCCACGGTCTCTTCATTGTGAGCCATTTTATTTTGAAATTGCTTGCTGTAAATTGCAGAAAAAAATAATCACTTTCATTTATCGTTTTTAGTAATACATAATATAAAACTAACTTCATCAAGTATTTAGTATAACAGAAGGACAGCAAATAAATAACAGAAAACATTTTTCAAATTATCTTCAAGTGTACAACATAGTTCCCCTTACAAATTAACAACTCACCTTTTTAAAAGTAGCAGAAGTGTTAGTACTGTGTAAATCAAACACCAGAAATTCACCACCAAAAATTCCTCACAAATGTACCTCAGACAGTAGTATCACAAAATGGCTGTGGTTTCCTCTCATTTGACATATATACATAACCAATTAACTTTCATCACACACAAATACAAAACCAAAGTAACATTTTAATTGGTTCTAAATTTCAACACTTTCAAATGTGTTTTCCCCATGCAATTTTCCATAGGACATTTACATACGTCTACAGCCTGAATGGCTGAACGGAATTACACCAAACTTGGCAAAATGGTACATCAAACCTAAGAGGTCAGGAAGGATCTACTATGCCCCCTTATGGTCATTTCCCCCTTCGCTTTGGCCTCCTCTTGTCTCTCAATCCTACCGAGGGACAAGATGGCGGCCGCTACGGACTGTTTGGAATGTTGACAGACGCCGGAGAACAAATCAGCTTCGCAAAGCTCCGTAACGCGAAAAGTACGCGAAGCGGAGCGCTGTTACAGATATATATCTTTTTTTCAACGTTAATTTCTCAAAATCCACTGGAGCACATATATTGAGACCTAGCAAAGGCACATCGGGCTACCAGTCCCTAATATTTTGCCAAGTTTCGTGCAAATCCATTCAGCCGTTCGATTATTATTATTTTGGTTTTTTTTTGCCCCGCGGGGCCCTTTTAAAACCTCCACATCAAACCTAGGGGGTCAGCGAGGATCTACTATGCCCCCTTATAGTTATTTCCCCCTTTGTTTTGACCTCCTCTTGTCTCTCGATCCTACCGAGAGACAAGATGGCGGCCGCTACGGACTGTTTGGAATGTTGACAGACGCCGGAGAACCAATCAGCTTCGCTTCACAAAGCTCCGTTGCGCGAAAAGTCCGCGAACCAGAGCGCTAACCGGTCCGCTGTTACAGATATATATCTTTTTTAAAACGTTAATTTCTCAAAATCCACTGGAGCACATATATTGAGACCTACAAAAGGCACATCGGGCTACCAGTCCCTACAATTTTGCCAAGTTTCGTGCAAATCCATTCAGCCGTTCGGGCTAAAAGTGAGGCCAACCGCCCTATGGAAAACTCAATGTTAAAAACACGTTTTGGGACCCCCCTTTTTTCTCGGCCCCCACTGGACAAACCCCCCCCAAATTTTCAAGGGCTGCTCAGAAACAAAATGTGCCATTTTCCTGAAAATTTCAGCCGATTCCGTCCACAAACGCCAAAGTTATTAGACATAGAATTTTCAAAAAACCCATAGAGAAAAAATCCTAACTATATATACCTACTGGCGACCGCCAGTAGGTAATATATATATATATATATGTAAATCACCTTGGAACCTTCGTCTGCTTCCCAGCATCGTACAAGCTGCTTCCACCAACAAAGGGACCACGAACCACATTCTTCAGGCAAATAATTTATTTACTGCTGTTTTTATATATAACCATAGGTTTCAGGGACATTATAGTTTGAAATGAGCATTTAAAAAACCTTAGAAATTCTCTGATAAAAACACAGGTTTCAGGGACGTTATAGTTAGTTGGACATTTCACTTGTAAATATTCGGCTGGTATAGTTAGTTCAGCTAACTATAACTCACGCCCCCACAATGCACTGCTGACAATGTCACATATTACATCATTCATGACATAGTCAGTGACATCACTGATGACATCACTCATGACATCTCAAATGACATCTCTGATGATATCATCCAGGGACTATGTGTTTCTGTAAAGTTTAAGTATGTTTTATATATATAAAGCCAAGGTGTATTGAAGAATAAGTGGGTGTATAAGTGTCTAAACGGATGATTTAGTAGGTACGAAAACTGACTGTATAAGTGGGTGATAAAAATGTGTCTTACTAAATGCATGGGTTAGTGACTGATACAGACATTCACAAAGTTTAGTTTGTCAGTTGGTGTTTAAGCGGTTCCATGGGTTGGTGAGTAGCTAAATGAGGGTCTATATGGGTTATTGATTGGTTGTCTGAATACCTGTATGGATGTCTGAGTATCTGTATGGGTGGGTGGGGGATGTGACCCTGTGCATAGATGTGTGAGTGAGTGATTCACTGGGTGTATGGGTTTAAGAGTGCATCTGTGAAGGGCTGAATGGGTGGGTGAGTTTGTGTATGGGTGTGTTAGTGAGTGAACGGATTCCTCAGTGGTACATGTGTGAGTAACTGCATATGTGATAAGGCAGTATATGTTAGTGTTGGAGTATATAAATGACTATATGTGAGAGTGAGTGATTATGAGAGTGACTGTATGGATAAGTGTGTGCTTGTATTAGCTATTGTATAAGACTGTAAGTATGTGTTAGTATATGTTTGAAGAAGTGAAGTGGAGTGTGTATAACTGTAAATGTGCGTAAATGGGAATGTGATTGATTCTTTGCATGACTGACTAGGTGTGTGAGTAACTCTATGGATGAGTGGCAGTATGTGAGTGAGTGTATAGATATGTGAGTGCATACGATAGTGCCGTATTGATACTTCACTGCATGTATGAGTGACTGTATGGGTGAATGAGTGGATGTGTGTGTAGACCTAGGAATTAGTGACTGGGTATGTACTAACTGGTATTGGTGTATCT
Source organism: Lissotriton helveticus (assembly GCF_964261635.1). Lineage (NCBI taxonomy): Eukaryota > Metazoa > Chordata > Amphibia > Caudata > Salamandridae > Lissotriton > Lissotriton helveticus. The sequence continues at coordinate 412,652,615 of NC_136067.1, forward strand.
ATGGTTTTGAAAATGGTAGTCTGCATTTTAGAGTGGGTGTATCAAAGGTTATATTAGGGTATGAGGAGGTGCATCAGATTATCACTTGGATGATGTCATCAGTGATGTCATTTGAGATGGCATCAGTGGTAAGGTAAGGTCAATTTATTATGCATGATTAATTAAAACTGTTGCATTAAAGGTACATTTCAGAAATATTACATTAATAAAACAATTTAAGGTAAAATACAAGGTTAAAAATGCCTTGGTTTTGTGTTTAAAAGACATAAAACAGTTTCAGCTGTGTTAGCACTGCTGGTGCAGACATAAGGGCCTGTATAAGGTCAATTATGGAAACTTTCTTGGTTATCCAGTGGTGTGGTCCAGTTCAACATCTATGACTCTCTGTAATAGGTCTTAACTGTTGGCAGCAGGTTTTTTCAGTCTCAGTGCTGTCAGATCGAAGAATTTTGTAAGGCGGCAGTTTAGCTGCACTAAGGTTGGGTTAAAGCACAACATCACTGCCTGAAGGACCTCACTCCATGCTGGTTAAATATTGGTTTTAACAGTGCCTTCCGAATGTCTTCTAGCTTCTTGCATATGCATTTGATGTGGATCAGAGTCTCAGTGTCTTTCAATCACAGACGGCAGGTCTGATCGCTCCCTCTTCATTCCCACGGTGGCAAAAGCGGGCTGATCGGACCAACTCCCAGTCGAAGCCTTAGGAATTTTTCTTTGATCACAAGCTTGGATCCAACCTTGAGGTAGGGCTGAGATTTAAGAACTACCTAATTGTGAAGCACGACCCACCATGAGCTCGCTTGGATACCGCTCTCTTATCCTCTATTAACGAGATGAGTCTTGTCGATTTTATGACCAATTTTTTAAAAACCAAGTCGCCCATTGGGGTGTTCCAGGCCTCTGTCAGACCAAGAGCATGCAGGGATTTCTGAAGGTAGTCTTTAGCTGGCAACTTTCCGGTTTGGGTCAGCTCATGCCAGAGCTGATAGTTCAGGGACCCTTTGTCCGCAGCTCTGATTTTGTGCCTGCTCTTTAAAAAAGGTGCCCTGCCTTTCTACTTCCTGTTTTTGAAGACCGTATTTCAGTCTTATTTGAGCAGGTGAAACAAATTTGGGGAGTTGGAAAATCGCACAATAGGAGGTTGCAATTATGCACTCGAGGATAGCAGCGTCTCTTCCTGCTGTGGATTTGCTCCCATAGGTGACTGTTGGTTGGAGTTTCGCTCGCAGGACTTTTAAAAAGGGGTTGAGTGTTTCTTCAGAGGTTTTAATGCTAAGCAGGTCATTACTCCCTTCCTTTTTAAGGATTCTTGCTGTGGTTTAAAAGAATTTTTTTGTCTATGAGCACGCCCAAGTATTTATAGTTAGTTACTTGATCCTGACATCTCCCGTCCAGGAGCCAGCACGGATTTGACTTCTTGTGGTGGTTTACGCCCATAACTTTTGATTTTTTGAAATGTATTTTTAAGGCGTTCCGATGTGAAAAATTTTGGGTGGCATCTAGAAGGTGCTAGAGACCTATCAGAGTTCTACTGATCAGCATTAGGTAGTCGGCATAAAGTAGGTTTGTCAGTGTCATGCCACCTAGCTTCGGGGCATGTGAGGAGCAGGCGTCCAGTTCTGCCGGCAGATCTGCCAGGAAGAGGCTAAAAAGCAATGGGGCGAGGACGCATCCTTGCTTTAATCCCTTTGTGGTCATGATTTTGTTTGAGACATGCTTTCCGGGGCCTAGTTTAATTCTTATCCATGCTCCGGTATGCAGCTGTATGAGTTGGTCTAGGAGGTGTGGAGGTATCTCCCATACCTTCAGCTTTTGCCAGAGCTTGGATCGGTCAACATGGTCAAAGGCTGCTGTGTAACCTATGAAGCAAAGGTATAGGGGTTATTTGCCTTGCTTTGCTGCATCCATGAGCATGGTTAAGGCCATATTATTGGTTATGGTTCCTTGCCCTTGACGGAAACCTGTTTGTGTTATTGGTATTAGGTTGTTTCTTATGGACCAGGCAACCAAGTTTTGAGTATAATCCCTGAATAGTATTTTGCCTCAGTGTCTATCAAGGCTATCAGGTGATAGTTGTTTGGATCAGATCTTGCTACTTGCTTAAATATAGGACTGATGATTGAGCCTCCCTATGACTATGGGATTGCGGTAGTTCTTAATGCCTGACCTACTGGGACTAGTGCATTGCTCCAGAAGTCAGGGTCATGTTTGTATAACAACGGAGGTATGTCGTTTGGGCCTGGTGCTCCTGTCTGTCTGCCTCTAGATATTTGCTTGCTTATTGCTTCGACTAGCGTTTCTTTTTGCATGTCTCCTGTACAAGATGGGCAGTCTTGACTTAAGGAGAGAGCTGACTGTAGCTGCGGCGGATTAGACGGTTTGATGCCCCATAACTTAGGCGGTGGTAATTTCTTCCCACCCCAATTGGGTTTGTTGTGACAATGTAAATCGGCCAGGGAGACTGCTGTTTCAGGTTGATGATCGTTGAAGTGCTTAAATACATAGTCTGTCCAGGTGGCTTCAGTGATATTGGAGTTGATCCCATGATGATTGGAATGCTACAATCTGTTTTCTGATTGTCAGAATTTGGCACTGTTTTTAAGGTTTGCATCGTGTATAAGTTTCACCCAAAGATCATTGTCCTTTGTTCTTTTTATTCCAATCTCCTTTGTTTTAACGAGGTCTTTAGCTCACAGAATGTTCGTGGCAGTCTCAGATTGTTTGGAGATTTGCATTATTGATTTAGAGTGCGATTTATAGTTTGCTTTAGTTTTTTAGTGATAAGGCTATTTTGTGCGTCGATAGTTACAGCTGACACTTTCCGTTCTTTCCAGCCGTTGCTATGTGAGTATTTGTCTCCTAGAGCTTTGACAAATATTTCCCAGCTTTCTGTTGATTGTGTTGAATTCACTTAACCTTGGTTGTATAAAGCTTTGGCTCCTTCTGCTATTTCATCTATATTGTATGGTGTTTTAGGATCCGAGCGAAATTTCCCGATCCATGCTCTTATATAAGTACAATTCACAATGCCCTAATATAGGTATAGAACTCATACCCATATTTAGACATAGCCCATGCGGTCCAAATACAGGCATGGCTACTTCCACCGGTTCCAAAAAGCCACAACGATTTCTTGGAAAAATCGGCTTAAGCAGTCAGGGACATCCCCTTGCTTGAATATTGATTGATCCAATAACTCATGGAGTTTTCAAAGAACTACAATTCCCTTGGGGTTCTTTGATTACGTTATTATGCCCGACTTTACGTCACACTAGGCACCTTCAAGGTATAAATATGCCTTCTCTTGCTCTAGCAAAGACATGGTGGTTCGGAGCAGCTCGACTATTTTCTTGCCCGACGCAGCTCGCTACAGCAAGTGCGAAAGGAAGCCGACCCTCTAGCTGACGCACTGATCGAGAAGGTGTCCTTTCTCTCGCTTAGAATCCAGCTCCAGTGTTTTCGAGTTCCCCTCACAGGGTGTTGGGAAATCGAGTCCCGAGACAGAGATACCAGACCTCCTTCATTCTAAAACGAAGGGACGGAGCTGATTAGACCATAAAGAGAAATCTTGGATAGATTCTTGGAAAAGAAATTAAACCTATGCTACACCACACTTACTTCTTCCCTCGTACTTATGTTAGGTACATTGGGGTGGGCGTATTTTAGAAGCACCAGTTGAGTACTTTTAGCCTTTGTTATTTATGTATGTATTTATCTTTGGTTTAGAAACTATACAATGCTTTTACAGTATTATTTCATATTACTCTTCTCGCTGTACGCATTATACTTTACAGCCTGTATTACGATTGTAGCAGTTCACTTTACTTGCATGCGAAAGAAGCCTGTTCAATAAATCCTTTTATTGAAAATGCCCGTCCTTCTATTTCTCTGTACCTCTAATGAAACGAGGCATGCACAATTGATTGAGTAAAATATTTATCTATTGTTTCCACGACTCTAGAGATATATTTCTTATTCTTGGTAAACAAAGTTGTCATGTTTATGCGGTTGTCAGAAACGAATCCCTTCTTGTAAATCCAAGAAAGTTTCTAGTGACCCCTGAGCTAGCTGGCACTCACAATTTACTTTAATATACTCAGTAGAGACCTAGTAGACATAAGTCCTATGTCAAATCTATAGGATATATTATTCCAATGGGCATAGCCTATTGGGAATATAGGAACTACACTACATGACGCCCAATGTTTGGTAAGGCACTAATTTAATGCTAGATACTAGAGTAACTCAGTCATGCTTTTAACAGAGACCCTTTTTTCCCTTAAAATACTCCAATAGACGTCTGGATTGGGTAAAAGGATAAAATATCCACCATAACTGAGTAGGACGAAAATCCTATGTATTACTTTTTGGTTTTGTTCAACGTTGAAGGATACAGTGTTCCAAAATATTGTACACCTTATCTTTGTTTCCTTGAAACTTGCTCTGCAAACTTTCAGTCAACAAAATGAGTGACGAAGAGAACGGTGGAGCTGTAGGAACTGCCCCCTTACCGGGCTTAGACGTTACAGGTTTGCAACAAAATGACCTGCATGCTATAATCATCCCGGAAAATTTAAGGAAAGCCATCACTATAAAACTTATAGCAAATGGCATATCTCCAAGAGGTGGTAGGGTACTTTTTGTCAAAGAGGCACATGAATATCGACAGACAGAGGTTTTCTATTCATGGATTTTCTTCCCTGAAGCAAATCCAGTATCACATGTGTTTCACTTCTACAAAGAAGAGGAACATCCAACGGAATACACTCCTTTCGAGGATGTTGAAATTCCACTACCATACCAAGAGCATGCGCTCTGGTTTAAAGGTGCCCTACAACATCAAAATCACATTAGCAGGCTTGGTCCACTAGGTAGACCAGGAGCAACATGGCTGGTACTATCCAGCTATACACCACACCCTGCCATTGAAGAACTGCCAGGTGCGGAACTGTTAGTTAAACTAAAACAACTAATTAAAATACATAGACATTTGGTTCAATATGTCATGCAGACTCTAACAGTCCAACCTCCTATAAGGATTCCACAACAAACCCTTCACCAGGGAAACACAAATAAAATCACACCACAGACTATACAATCAGTCATTGGTAAATTCCCCGCAAAAAGGGAATTAATTCCATTCTGGATAGCTCAAATAATTACTCAAATCGAGGCAGTATTTCCTGATACTACCCCTCATGAGAAACACAGAATTTTAACAATCTGTTTACCAATGGGAATCACACCACACCTGCAGGACTGCGACACTTGGGGTACAGTCTTTGCTGCAATCTACACAAAAACACATGGTGTTCCGTCTATGGCGGTTATACCAGATGTGATAACAAAGAAATGAGATGTCTGGTCAAATAAATGTGTGTGCTGTACTAGAAACTAAAGGCAAGGTGGGATCGTATAGCAACTAAATGAAATAACACAGGACTGAGAAACTCCCATCAGCCCACCCTTATGGTGGAATATCATCATGTGGGATACGAATAGTAAATCCAAACCTCGCCCAACCCATCAGTTGATGGTGCAGAGATGGATTACTGAGGTGGAACTCTAGCCACAGTGCAGTTCAGATGATGCTGATGGAGTGCAGTGCTGTGAATATGTGAGTGAAATATAAAATTGGCTACTGGGGCAAAAAATGAAGTTTAATAAGGATTGTCCTAGTGTCAAAGTTAAAATAATGCCAAATAGTGTGAAAATATGACTATGTTGTGGCGCTGTGCAGTGAGGTCAACATGTTTCAGCCGTATGCAACAACCTGTCCGGCTTTCTTCAGGACCCAGATTGAATAGCTACTGCCAAAGATACAAGTGAGTGCCAATATAAGAATATTAATACTGTGCAACAATGATTCAATTACTCCTACCAGGATTTGGATCCCCAATGTTAACTGGTGGGATTGAGTTAGTTGTCCTTTCCTATAAAAGAGGAAAGCAGTGCACAAAATATATAGTAAACTTCTATACAATGATCCCAAAATGACAAAAAAGAGACAGTACAGACAACACAAAAGTGACGAAGAGATACCTCTTCGTTTAGCAGAAGGCTGTAGTCCTTCTGAATATCTAATCTTATTCGAATGATAATTTTTTTGATATCATACTCACCCAGCATTGTGTGGGAGATTACCTCACCTCGCCCGGCAACCGCTCGGGAAAATGAGGCCCGCTCTGTTATGTAGAAATGAAAAATGAGGGCACAGTCAATATTGCATTTGCTGTGTCCAACTAAGTTGTTCAATCATTTCTATGTATTTTGTGGAGAAACCCACATATTACAAAAAGGCCTTCCCTTTGAAAACCAAGGGGCTGTGACTTCACTAGTGGCATGAGTGAAGTACGATATCAAAAACAGGTCAGGGAGATATTAGAGCAACTTGAATACCAATGGGTGATTGAAAAATGCACCTCATCAATGAACAATCCTTTGTTTCCTGTCTCCAAACCAGACAATAAATATAGTCGAGTTTAAACTCTCGTTGCAAAACCTTTGCAGTACAAAATGCACACAGTGCAGCACTAATGAATAACATTGTGCATAAAAAAATATAAAACAACATTAGATATTTCTAAGTTTTTTTCTGACAAAACATTGCACTTGAAAGCAGGTACTTGACCACTTTCTCAATTATGGGGACACAGCGTCACTTCTGTCGTCTCCCCCAGGGATTTAAGAACAGTCCAGGGTTATTTTCAGCTAGAGTAACAGAGTTACTACAAACGTAGGATGATGAGGCATTATTTTATGTCGATGACATCTATCTAACAGAAGATGACTTGGACAAGCACTTGAACAGAGTGAATACCATTATACTGAAGGGTATAAATTCAACTTTAAGAAATCCAGAATTGCCCAACTCAACGTCCTTTTTCTAGGATACGAGCTATGAAGTGAAGGCAAAAGCCTGGCAGCCAACTTTTTAGAAAAGTGTGCGCTGCTCCAACTTCTAAAAATGCTGAAAAACTTACAGTCAATTCTAGGTTTCCTAAATTTCAGAAGAACTTACTTTCTAAGCTACGCAGAAAGAGTTAAACCACTCTACAAATTAATTAAACCTGATTTCAAAATTACTAATTGGACTAAAAAACACACAGAAATTTTGTGTTTAGTGCAAACAGACATGTTAGCAACAACAAATTTACAGACACGCTTAAACATATGCAACCTTGTGATCAGAATAATCCCAGGAAGATGCGGATCCACGTACTTAACCTTTAATGAAGGAGATTCACACTTGTACACACAAGCTGAAATGAAATTGCCTTCTACAGAAATACATTCTGACAGTGGTTCAAACTGCAGTAACAAAAGAGAGAGCCCTCGCACAGGGTAAATGCATATTGGTCGTTACTCCTGTACCTGCCTTAGAGGCAGTGACAAAAGCAAGCATTCCGAATGCAAAGACTTTTTATCCAAGATGGATACAATGGGTTAACTCTCTTGCTGCAACAGATGTTGAATATGTTTTAGACCCCTATTTGAAAACCCAAGAACTTCTACAATACAAACAAGAATGTCCTCTGCCCACTGAAATTCTGCCTCTAGAACAGTAGGAATGAATAATTTATACAGACGAATCAGCACAGCCCGCAATTGGAGGTAAACAAGCTTATAGTGCTGCATGCGCTATTGTTAAAGGTCACTGGCGTAATGGTAAATTCCGACCTATTGTCACAGAAACGCAATCTCTCTGAGATTGTACAGCTCAGCGGCATTCAAGATGGCGCTTGAAAATACCGATCGTGAATTCCCCACACTCATAGTGTGCGATTCGTATTACTGCGTTCAATCTTACAATGAATACGTGCAGAACTGGATTCAAAACGGTTTCAAAGATGCAAAAGGTGGCACATTCAAGCATAAGTTGCTTTGGGAACAAGTAGGTAAATTACAGAAAGAACTACAATAGACTCACATGATCCATACACTGAGTCATCAGCGTGATGGCGTTAATGTTGAAGGGAATTCATTGGCTGATGAAGCCGCAAAGGCAGCTGTGCAAACGGCTTTCGTAGCTGCAATCACTCGTTCAAAAAAAAAAATAGACAGCGAAATAATGCAGGCTGCCGCCGCTTCCAACAAAGACAGCAGTAAAACGTTACCAAAAGGCTTTCCACCCAAATACTCATATATAACTGATGCAAATAATGTTCCTTTTGCTCGAATCCCTGGAGTGGGGGATAGAGTAATTCCAAACATGGAACATAGATTAGGACTAATCTTAGCAGCACATGAAGGGCTCGCCTCTGCACACGCAGGTGTTTCAGCCACAGTGTCATTATTAAAACAAAGATACTTGTGGCGGCGCATGAGGAAACAGATCAGAAACTATGTTTTGGAATGAGAAATCTGCCAAAAAATTAAGGTTTCAACAGTAAAACGCCCAGCGCAGACGCCCCTTTTAATTTCAGATAAACCATTAGCGTGTGTTTACCTGGACCACTGTGGTCCCTTACAGTGGGATGGAAACTACAAATATATCATGGTTGCAGTTGATTCATGCTCAAGATTCATTTGGATGTGGCCTCAGCGCTCAGCTGACGCCTGAACTGTTATAAAAGATTTGCGAGTCTTTATCGGCAAATTCGCAGTCGGCACGCTACATTCTGACCAGGGTCCTGCGTTTAGCTCCAAAACTTACAAGGAGGCCATGGCCAATCTGGGCATTGCATTGCGGTATTCTAGTCCATTCCATCCTTAGGGAAATTCTGTAGTGGAGAGAAAAAACCGGGACACAAAGCAATCGATAACAGCTAGGGTATTAGGCTCGGGTGACGGGTGGGTCAAACATCTAATAAGTGTCCAACATAGTCTAAATAATCTGCCAAGAAATTCTCTGGGTGGATTCACTCCATATGAAATCCTTTTTGGTACTAGAATGATTGTCCAGGACCTTGATCGTCACACTTCAGTGATAGAACAAAAACCCTTTGATATCAAAGACCTGGTGGCTGTTTTGCAGTACTTAAATGAAACAAGGAGAAGTCAAAGCAACGAATTACAAAAGCCAATGACCACTGAAGGGGAACCACCCGTCCTAGCAAGGCCTGCCTGGATTCCACAGATTGGGGATCTAGTCAGAGAAAAGATCGCAGATAAGAAGGAATTTGGGCCTTCCTACAGACAACCAGTATCTGTGCTAGCAATCCACAGATCAAGAACAGTGTTACTGCCGCCTCTTGCTGGAGGGAAGGAGAACAGGTTCGTATCCATCGACCTGGTAAAACCACATCATGTGGCCAAGAATAAGTAGTAGGCCCAGTGGACTCCAAAGATGTAGCAGACGACCAAATCTTGCTTCTATCCAAGAGGTTCAAACTGAAAGACTCATCACCTTTGAGGAATCTGCAGTGCGAAAAGAAGGACTAAGCAATAAAGCCATGGAACTTGTACCTCTTGAGACCTGTTAGACTTGGCCCTTCTGGCAAGTTCACTCCTAAACTTTTTGCTTTTAATGGTGACCTAGTGATGGTGATTGTTTGGGTTCTGGGCACTTTCACTGTGTCCCAGTGGAAAGTGCGTGCGCACTCTGAGTGCATGTGGTAAGATAGGCCTGCCCTCCCATAGGAATGCATGGGGAATGTATGTGTCCCTGGTAGTTCCTGATGCGTGAGGTGTACAGGTTCGAGTCTGGTATGTGCGGACTCGTGTGATTAAACGCTGCAAAATGATGTATGCGGCGTGGGTGTGTCTAGTGTGGAAGTGCCACTTTTAGACATGGCTGTACGTGTGCTGTGAGAGTGCTGGAGTGTGATTGGCTGGAGCTGGCTGGCAAGCCTGGCTCCAGGAAGTCTGGATGGGTCTGCCCAGGAGTGAGTGGAGAGACCAGCATGAGTGATGTGAGGGAGGGCTGCACCTGGTTCCTGAATGGAGCTGGGCTTTCCCCACACAATGCTGGCTCCGCCCCCTGTCGTGCGTCTAATGACCCTAGCCTCCCTAGTGAATGAAAGGGGTGGTTGAGCCATCAAGAGTGCTCCAAAACCAGCTGCGACTGGTTTCTCCCCCACCCTGCACCTAGAGACAAAGGATTTAGTAGTATAAGAAGGGGCTGTGTCCCCTTACAATTTGTTCTCTTCCGGGATCCTGAGGGGGCTGCTGCTGTTGCTGGGCAGGAGTACCGCCACTTGGATTGCATCCCTGCCTGGAGGCCCAGTGAGCTGGCTCTGGGCCCAGCCTTGCCCCCTGCCCACCAAAGAACTTTGCTGGACTTTGCCAAGTGCCTGGAAGCGCTTCATTTTTCCCTTATAGCGCCTGGGAGCGCTTTGTTTTGCTTCTAGCGCTTAAGAGCGCTTTATTTTGCTTGTAGCGCTTGGAGAGCGCTTTTTCTTGCCCCTCAGCGCTTGGGGGCGCTTTAAGTGTCCAAGCCGGTGCCCACCCGGCATTTGCCCCGGATTGCTGATCAGATCGAGTGCCCACCTCGATTTATTGTTTATTTTTAACAAACCGGTGCCCACCCGGCATTTGCCCGAAGAAACGGTGCCGGGCCGCTGCCTAGTGCGACCCGGAAGTGCCTGCCTCCCTGCTCGGGCCGCACTGTCATTGGCGGCCACCTGAGGCAGGAAGCCAGGCAAAACAAGACAAGACGCCCGGACGAGGGCGGGACCGGCAAGTCTCCCTTCCGCTTCCCCTGGTCTGGGGAAGCCTAGGAGTGCCTCAGGAGCAGGCCCCGGAAGTCCCGCCCCCCCCACAGGATGAGAGAGAGGAGCAGCGCGAAACCCGCAAGGAGCCCCCGCCAGACTAGCCCGGTAACTGAGAAGGGCTAGGGGAGGCTCCGTGTGGCAGGGTGTCGCTGTCTTGAGCCCCGAGAGGCTCCAACGTAGGGCCGCACTTGTGCTCAAGCCCCCGGAGGGGGGGGCTCCACCGACGCCCGACTGGTTCCTTCTTGATCCGCAGAGGCTCTTGTTGGCAGTATTTCCTTTTGAGACGCCCGTGAGGGACTCCAACGACGCTGGGCACAATCCTTGAGAGCCCGAGAGGCTCCGGGCATTCCTGTTGCAGAGCCCACAGAGGGCTCCGGGGGCATATTTTGTTGGTTGAGCCCGGGAGGCTCCAAAGTGCCCACAATTGTTTTAGAGCCAGAGAGGCATCCACAAGGCGGCAATTGTTTCTGAGAGCCCACGAGGGGCTCAGGGGCCCCAGTTGTCTTCGAGAGCCCAGAGAGGCTTGTGGGGGCATTTATTTACTTGGAGCCTGAGTGGCTCCTGAGGGCCCAGTAAATCGTTTCAGAGCCTGCAGGGCTCCCACATCGTTTTTGCCCTATTGTTCCTTTTAGGAGCTCAAGGAGGTTTCCAGCTGCCCAGCACTTCGTGGGCAGCTGCCACCTTTAGGCCCCTGATACTGGGACACAGGGCGTCCTAGCCCTAGTTGGCCTAGGGACAGTCACAGGTGGTGACTAATATGAGTTTTGCGCAACTTGTGATTTACTTGCTAAGGTGATCTCTGCGCAATTGTTATTTCCTGCACCTCTGAATGTTTTTAGGCATCATGTGTTTTCCTTCCCTGCACCTCTGAATGTGTTGTTTATGCATCATGTGCCTTGTTCCTTACACCTCTGAATGTTTTTAGGCATCATGTGTTTTCCTTCCCTGCACCTCTGAATGTGTTGTTTATGTATCATGTGCCTTGTTCCTTACACCTCTGAATGTATGTTATGCATCATGTGTTATGTGCTTATACCCCTACAGGTATTATGATACTTAGGTGGTTGTTCTCCTAGTACAGGTGGTGCTAGTGAGGTCCTGGTTACCAGTAGTTACTGGTTGTATTCTACAGTGATTTTACATTCTATGTGCTATGTTCTAAAAGTGTTACTTCTAAAAGTGCTGATTCCTGTCAGTGGTCCAGGTACATATCCCCTGTAAATTCTGCCCGTGCCTGTTGGCACATTGTAAAGTGTGTGTTTTCATCTAATGTGTTTTGGTGTAATACAAAGGCTATTTTTATATATAACCTTGTGTGGAGTTTCCTTTGTGGTGGGCCTTGGGTGTTGTTGCTGGGGTGCGTGCGCAAACACTTAACTCACATTGCCTCCGAGTTTAGCCTTACTGCTTGTGCTACATTACCAAGGGGGTGAGCAGGGGTTATCTTGGCGTGTAACTCCCTTGCCCTGACGTGGAAGTGGTGGTCTCTGACTGATTTTGGCGCAAGCCCTGACCAGCCAGAGATCCCATTTCTAACAAGACCCAAATAATAATTCGTCAAGAAACTCCTGTCTTCAATGATGTAGCATCTAACTATACTAATTTGACAAGGGATCCAGTAGCTCCGGTGATTTCAAGTAATTCTGATGCAATACCTACAATTGACAGAACTGCCTCTGGCTATTTCATTAACTTTGAAATGTTTTCCGAGGATCCTAGTGAGCCTAAAATGACTACAGCAAATAAAGCTTTTAAAGACCAACTAACAGAACTTTTTCAGCAATTTGAAAAAACTTATCTGGTTTCACCATGGGTTGAACTTTGGATTGTGCTAGGCGTACTTTTTCTCCTACTTTGGCTAATTCTTGTATTAAGGGGCCTATTAGGATGGCGGACGCAAACGGGTGCCGTCCGCCATGGTCGTGGCAAAAATACTCCCGACCGCTCCGCGGATAAACCGCCGGTGCGATTAGTATTTTTTTGTCAACACGCACCGACCGCGGCGGACAGATCACCCCAAAGACCCCCGCAAGTGGACGGAACCACTGAAACACGGTCCGCCGCAGACGCAAAAGCCGCGGAAACAGGCTCAACTGCCGCCATACCATCGGAGGTTCTGGACGCACGATTAGGATAACCCCGCCATCCCAATGGAACTCACCAACTTTCACGACTGCCGCGGAAAAAAAGCATCGACGAACGGAGCTTGGCTGCGGAAGGACCAAACGAACATCACCCCTGCAGACAAACCGAAGCAAAAATAGTGAACGGTAGTAAATAGGAAAAAAAAATAACAGAAGACACAACCACCTGGAACAACCACCTCCAACAACTACATGCTCCAATGACACCCCCCAGCACAAACAAGAGCACCCAAGTCAACACACCCACAAAACACCTGACCGCCATAAACCATTGGGACACAACTACCACACAGAGTATAAAAGGAATCCCTCCCATTACCACAATCCTTTGCATCACAGCACAGCTGGAACAAAGAGGCAGAACATCAGAAACAACAGAGACAGACAAACACACATACAATCTGCACACCAACACACCCACCACACCAACCCTCACAGCACCATCCCAACATACCACACACCTGCACACCCCACACCACCAACACCTTGCACATCACACACCATGGCACCCAAGAAAAACCCCAAGTTCACAGAGAGTGAGTTGAAGTTCATGGTGGATGAAATCATCCGTGTTGAATCACATTTGGTTGGTACACTAGTCCAGCAGACCACCTTGGCAACTAAAACCACCATGTGGGACAGGATAGTGACCAGAGTCAATGCTTCAGGGACAGTGCCACGCACCAAACACGACATCCAGAGGCGGTGGCACGACCTCAAGACAAGGGTGAAGGGCATCAGGGCCAAGAACCACCTGCGGGCACACCACACTGGCGGCGGCAATCCCCCGGATCCCATACCATTTACCGAATGGGAGGAGAAGGTACTTGGCATACTGCACCCTGAGAGCCTGGAAGGAATAGAAGAGGGAATTGAGGCTGGTAAGTACATATCAATGACCACTATCACACTGTCATGTTCTGCCTTGCACAACTGCCAAGACACATCTCCCGGTGGGGGTGTGTGGGGGGGTCAAACACTACAACTCCAAACAGGTCCAAATTTCTCCTGGCAGGGTGGGGGTGGGGGTGGGGGTGGTGGTCCAGGACTACAACTCCCAACAGGCCCACATGTCTCCTGGGAGGGTGGGGGTGGGGTTGTGGGTCCTGCACTACAACTCCCAACAGGCCCACATGTCCCCTGGGAGGGCGGGGGTGGGGGTGGGGGTCCTGCACTACACCTACCAACAGGCCCCCATGTCTCCTGGGAGGGTGGTGGTCTGTGGGGGAGTCCAGCACTACAACTCCCAACAGGCCCACATTTCTCCCGGGAGGGTGAGGGTGGGGGTGGGAGTCCAGCACTACAATTCCCAAAAGGCACACAGGTCTCCTGGGAGGGTGGGGGTGGGGGTGGGGGTGGTGAGAGTCCAGCACTACAACTCCCAACAGGCCCACATTTCCCCTCCCAGAGCAAGATATAGTCCGCCCACCATTTGGTGATCAGTGCATCTCCCCCTTCAAACTTACAGGTAGGTAGCCATTTGCACAGGGGCACCATCCAATAGCAGGACAGGAACACACATAGCCAAGTATTGTCTCCCCACCTCCACACCACCTAAATTTCCACTCATGTGTGCAACACCAATATGATGACACCAACAACCATGTCCTGATTCCATGGAGATTTGAAATGTAACTACTAGAAACCTGTCATGTCCACAGCATTGATTCTTACATTCTTGTCCCTCAGGTGATCACGACTTGACACGCCAAAACACCAACCGGCAGCACCATTCGCCCCCCTCACAGCCAGGTCTCTCCGGAGAGGATTCCCAGGACACCTTGGGTGCAGAGGACGATGCTGGGCCAAGCACACTTCTAGGGCCATCAGGCTCCCAGGACCTCCCAGCCTCCACCACCTTGGCCAGTGGTACTACACAAACAACCGCCACTGTGAGCAGTACCGCTACCACCACCACCCCTGCCAGTGCCACCCTGCCTGACCCATCGGATGATAATGGGCCATCAACGTCTCAGGCAAGCAGGGAGAGTGGACGTGGGAGGACACAGGTGAGGCCACAGCTCACCAACAGGAGTGGAGGTGTAAGGGGAGGTCGGGGGCAAGACCCAGCCCATCCTGGGAATGAGTCCCTGGAAGCCAATGCCAGAGTGAATGCCTCCTACCAGCGGTCGCAGGCACAGGCTGATCGGGCACATCAAGATTCGCAACAGACCTGCTAGCTGTTGAGGTCCATGGACACCCGTATGGGCCAAATTGTGGACCTCATGAGGCAGCAAACTGCACTTTGGAGGGAGTGGTTATCCCGCGCCACACAACCTCCCCCTCCCCCAAGTGCCCAGCGGCACAGGTCACCAACACCACCACCACCATCACCTGAGGCCACTGACAGGGAGGTGGACCCTGAACAACCTGCCCCCACAGCTGGGTCTGCTCCGGCTCCAAGACGGAGGAGCCGTCCGAGGCTGGACCCAGCACAGAGCAGTGGCAATGCCCCATCCAACCGCCCGAAGAGGGGCCAAAAATGACTTCCTCGAGCCTGGCATTGACCCTGCGAACTATCTTGTCCCACATTGCCAAGCATTGTCACACGTCTGTTGGACTAGGTGTACGTCACACAATGTGGTGTCCCCATCGGTGTTTTCATCTGACATGACTTTGAACTCACTCTTCCCCACTACCACCTTTTTGTAAATATGCACAAACACTTATCCACACCCTGTAAATAAAATTCACTGTAACGCTCAATGCTGTATGATCTCCATGTTTATATACAGGATGTCTCATTTTTTGTCTTCAGCAGGTGCAGGGATCAATGTTGTCTTGAATTCTGGCTCGGTGTGAGTGACCTAGGGACAAATAGAGAACAACAAGCACAGGTCAGGAAACTGAATCACAACCATCACAAAAGAACGTACTGCAACATCCCCCACACAACAATCATCACAAAGTAAGCGGATCACAGGACACACATCAGGGAGCATTGCTCGTACACCATGACCCACACCCATGTGAAAACATAACATAACAGGCAGCATTCACACACCACATCCAACCATCTCCAGCAGACATACATCACGCATTGAACAGCAGCACAAGAGGTAGTTACTCACATTCAAGGAAAGTAGCGAGCAATGAGCTCACGCCTCTGGTACACACCTTCTTCCTCCCCACTATCCTCATCACTGGACATGGGTGCGATGGGAGGCGGAGCAACCTGTTGGTCTGCAGGGTCCATGATCAGTTCAATATTGTTGCATAAGGCCAGGTTGTGGAGCATGCAGCAGGCAATCACTATTCTGCATACTTTGCCGGGTGAGTATGGCAGGGCCCCTCCGGTTTTATCCAGGCAGCGAAACCTAGATTTTAGTAGTCCAAATGTACGTTCCACCACACGACGTGTCTGCCCTTGGGCCTCATTATGTTATGTTATGTTATGTTAATAACTTTTATTCGGCGCACAGCTGCCCCAGCGAAGGGGCGTCCTGGCGCCTGTCCAGATACCACAACACAACAGATCAGAGCCGGGGAAAGAGGAGATCAATTGCCAGAAGCGAACAGGTGGGTTTTAATAGCGCGCCTGAAAAGAATAAGACTATCCAGGGCACGGATGTGTACAGGGAGAGAATTCCATAGGTCAACTGCCAGAACGCGAAAGGAGCGCCCTCCCATCCTACTCAGTCTGAACCTAGGCTTAATCGCCAGGTGGTGAGATTCAGACCTGAGGGAACGTGTGGGCAGATACGGAGCAATAAGGCCCGCAAGGGCAGGAGGGGAGGAAAGCTTCAGAATCTTAAATGTCAGACAGAGAGCCTTAAATTTGATTCTCTGTCTGACCGGAAGCCAATGAAGGGAAGTCAGAACAGTGGAAACAGAACACCGCCTCGGAAGGCCCACAATGGCACGTGCAGCAGCATTCTGCACAATCTGAAGCCTAGAAGCCTCAGCCTGGTTCACTCCAAGTAGCAAAGCGCTCCCGTAGTCCAATCGCGACAAGATGGAGGCCTGAACCACCAGTTGCCGCGTGGGGGGGTCGAAGAACTTAAGGACAGGCCTCAGTCCCCGCAGGATACCAAAACAGGTAGCTGCTACCCTCTTCGTATGGCTGGCAAAAGAAAGATGGGAATCCAGCCACACCCCCAGGTTTTTAACTTCGGCCGCTGGAGTGGGAGAGACCCCCAGTTCGGGAGGCCACCACTGGTCTCCCCAAAGTTCCGTCTGCCTCCCTAGAATCAGGACCTCGGTTTTTTTAGCGTTAAGCTGTAAGCAGTTGCAACGCATCCACTTAGCCACAGCTATAAGTCCAGCTCGAAATCTGGGCGCATTCACCTCAGGGTCTCCGCTAAGTGTTACCGCCAGCTGCGTGTCGTCGGCGTACGATGTCATGGTAAGGCCACATTCCCTGACGACAGCAGCCAGCGGTTTCACATACAGATTGAACAGTGTAGGACTTAAAGCGGAGCCCTGGGGAACTCCCAGACCGAGAGAGTGGAACGAGGACTGGCCAGGTGGAATGGCCACTTTAAAACACCGGTCCGAAAGGAAGGAGCGGAACCACTCAAGAGCTTTCCCTCCGATACCCACTTCCTCCAAACGCCGCACTAAAATGTCATGAGACACCGTGTCAAATGCGGCGCTCAGGTCTAACAGCAGGAGCGCCGCTGTCTGCCCCGCATCCAGCACTGACCGCAAGTGCTCGGTCATGAAGAGCAGGGCCGTTTCAGTGCTGTGTTGAGTGCGGAACCCATTTTGACTCTCGTCAAGAATGTTATTACGAGAGAGATGGGTAGACAGAATGGTATTCACGTGTGCCTCAGTGACCTTTGCGGTCCAAGGCAGGAGGGAGATGGGCCGGTAATTTTCCGGGAGCAAGGGGTCAAGATTGGGTTTCTTCAAAATAGGGCTGACCACAGCTTGCTTCCAGGATGGAGGAACCACGCCCTCAGTAAGGGAAAGATTGATAAGATCCAGGATATAGCGCATTTCCCCTTGGGTAGTAGGATTCCGTAGGGGCTTAGCAGCCACGGCCGGTTCGGTACACAGAGTCGCCTAGGTGGGGGGATGACAGACACATACATCATTACCAGGACTGGTGTGAACAGCATGGCACACATACAACACAGTAGTCATCACAGTACACTTACCTACAAGCCACGCACGTTCTTGACGCAGATTGGCCATCAGTTGGGGGACAATGCTGCTCCGCAGGATGTGGGAGTCATGTGCAGACCCTGGAAATCTGGCACACACATGGGAGATGATGTTGTCAGCCAGGCACACCACTTGCACGTTGATCGAATGGTAGTGCTTCCGATTGCGATATACGGGTTCACGTGCCTGGGGTGGAATGAGACCAATATATGTGCCATCAATGGCACCCACTACGTGTGGAATCTGGCCCAGGGCATAGAAGTCACCTTTGACTGCAGCCAACTCTGCCGGCCGTGGGAAATGGATGTAATCATCCTTGTAATGCATCATCGCATCCAGCACATTCCGCAGTACCTTGCTGAACATGGATTGTGACATCCCCCCGGCATGACCAACTGTGTACTGGAAAGTGCCTGTTGCGAACAAGTGAAGTGCTGCCATCACCTTTGCTGTGGGTGTAATGGCTCCTGGATATGTCCTGCGTGGCTGCAGATGAGGTGCCAATTGGGCTACAAGCGCCTGCAATCTACGTCGGTCAAGCCGGAATTTGCGGATCACCTCCTCGTTAACCATGTCCTCCAGCACAGTGTAGGGTCGATGCACATTTGGAGCCCTCCTGTGTGGGAGTAGATGGGAGCAGATGTCAATTGACCAACACCGCATAGCTGTGCCTCACTATCACATCTTGACCAACACAATACAAATAATACATGTTGCAGGCATTGATTGTATGTGTGATGTGACCGAAATAGAAGGCAGTACAGCTAACTACACACACAATGTTTACCCACAAACAACATCCTGTGTGCAAACATGTACAATGTAACGTGCACACATGTTGAAAGAACAGCCAACATCACATGACTGAGGGCACAAGTGTGGACAAGCGTCCCCACAGGCACACATGGATGTGCACACACAACACGAACATGGAACACACCCTCCTTGTCTTCATGCACCCATGACCCCACCTACAATGCTGGACATCCTCACATGACATGCATGGGCACACAACAGGCGACACACATACGCATACACAGAATGCATGTATACCCCATCATTGCTACTTGCACACACAAACAACACACTCATAACAGCTTCTGAATGTGGTTACTCAGCCTTGAGGTACTGTGTAGATGTGTAGGAATAGAAACGTGTGTCCGCAAAACCAAGAAGCAACACATCGCCATGCACATCTGACGCAACTTGGGTGCACATCACTGGCCTTTGTTAACCACTGGCAAGGTCAATATTATGACCACACATGCAACCAATGGACATGAATGACACACGTGGACACGGGCCATTGACTTGACATAATGATTCTTGATGCATTCCAGACATTTCCTGACACTCATGTACAACTATGAACATTATATGTGTGCGGAGACATGCTGTGTGTGTACACACGCCATCCGGGTACGCCTTCCCCCAACACAGAAGATGATCCTTGATACTGCAATTGTGCATAACAGATGCTGCATGGTCAAGGACCATCACGGTCACACCCCGCCAAACGCATGTGCGCACTACCGCGACGGTACATCTTTTGAAAATCGTCAATCTCTGGCATCGCAATGGCAGAGCACGCATTCCGCGGGGGCGGGGCAGGCTAACACATACATTTGAATATGCAAGTGCAAATGGCAGTTGGTACCCCCCCTTACAGTCACATTGCAGCACCCACTGCAGACCGCTGGCCCTGGCCGGTCATCCACCACCGGGTGCTGGCTGGTCACCCACCGCTGGCCCTGGCTGGTCACCCACCGCTGGCCCTGGCCGGTCAACCACCGCCAGGTGCTGGCGGTGGGTGTGCGCCCTGTGCATTGAGGTCACCCTGGCATGGATGGCCCTGACCGGTCACCCACTGCCGGCCCTGGCAGGTCACCCACCGCTGGCCATGGCCGGTCACCCACCGCCGGCCCTGGCTGGTCACCCACCGCCGGCCATGGCTGGTCACCCACCGCCGGATGCTGGCGGTGGGTGAGCGCCCTGTGCATTGAGGTCACCCTGGCATGGATGGCCCTGGCCGGTCACCCACCGCCGGCCCTGGCCAGTCACTCACTGCTGGCCATGGCCGGTCACCCACCACCGGCCCTGGCCGGTCACCCACCGCCAGTCCTGGCCGGTCACCCACTGCCGGGTGCTGGCGGTAGGTGAGCACCCTGTGCATTGAGGTCACCCTGGCTTGGATGGCCCTGGCCGGTCACCTACCACCAGCCCTGGCCGGTCACCCACCGCTGGCCATGGCCGGTCACCCACTGCCGGCCATGGCCGGTCACCCACCGCCGGATGCTGGCGGTGGGTGAGTGCCCTGTGTATTGAGGTCACCCTGGCATGGATGGCCCTGGCCAGTCACCCACCGCCAGCCCTGGCCGGTCACCCACCGCTGGCCATGGTCGGTCACCCACCGCTGGCCATGGCTGGTCACCCACAGCCGGCCCTGGCCGGTCACCCACTGCTGGCCCTGGCCAGTCACCCACCACCGGCCCTGACCGGTCACCCACCGCTGGCCATGGCTGGTCACCCACCGCCAGCACCCGGTGGTGGATGACCGGCCAGCACCCGGTGGTGGGTGACCGGCCAGGTCCGGCGGTGGGTGACCGGCGGTGGGTGACCGGCCAGCACCCGGCGGTGGGTGACCGGCCATGGCCAGCGGAGGGTGACCAACCAGGGCCGGCGGTCTGCGGTGGGTGCTGCAATGTGACTGTAAGGGGGTGCACCAACTGCCATTTGCACTTGCACATTCAAATGTATGTGTTACCCTGCCCCCGCGGAATGCGTGCTCCGCCATAGCGACGCCAGTGAGTGATTAATTTCAAATAATGCATCATCACAGTAGCGCGCACATGCGGTTGCCGGTGTGTGACCGTGACGGTCCGTGCACATGTAGCCAATGGAAACAGGTAACGCGGGGCACGTAAGCGCATTCAAAAATAGCGGAAGCCGAGCACCGCCAAACCAGGGCCAGTCATTGGTTCATTTTGAATGAGGCATCCCGGGAAAACCAATTGATGCAGACGTGTGCCACCCGATGTGAGCTCAGGGCCCTATAAATGTGTGAATTTCAGCAGCACACATCCACTGCTTCCAGCCACTGCTGCCTGCACCCATCACCTCGACCTGCTGCTGCTGAGCTATCCAACAACTGCTGCCTGCACCCATCATCTCAACCTGCTGCTGCAGAGCTATCCAACAACTGCTGCCTGCACCCATCACCTCGACCTGGTGCTGCTGAGCTATCCAACAACTGCTGTCTGCACCCATCCCCTCGACCTGCTGCTGCTGAGCTATCCAACAACTGCTGCCTGCACCCATCACCTCGACCTGCTGCTGCTGAGCAATCCAACAACTGCTGCTGTAGTGCCACAGTCCAGGACCTTGCCATGCCGAGAGTGCGAGAGATCCGGTCTCGTCCCTTCACCGCAGCGGAGCTGGATGTCCTTGTGGATGGTGTGCTCCGCCACTATGAATGGCTCTACGGTGCCCCCGGACAGGTGGTAAGTGCAGTGGGGGACATGTTGATGTACATGAGGTGGTCACTGACTCCTGGCTTCTGCAAGCTTGGCGGTGTGCTGTGGGACCTTCACATGTGTTGTACTGTGCATGGCTGCTGAGAGATACGTGTTGCTACAGCCTCTGCACAAAGTGCACTTTGTGTCACAGGGGCAGGGGCAGCGGTGCCTGCACCAAAGGTAACTCTGTTCCCCCTACTCTGGCGAGCATGAGCAGTACTTGTTGCAGTTGGTGGCAGTGTGTGCCCTGTTCGCTGTGAACCGACTGAAGGTGTTGATTGCCCACTCCCTGTGTCTACCAACAGTGCTGACTCACCACCACTGTCTGAAGATGAGGACGATGGTGTCTCCACATGTGAGTCCTCAGGGACAGTTCTGTCCCCCTCTCCGGGGCTGCTCTCTTCAGTCTCAGTCGGCGTGTGTGTGACCTCGGATCTGGATGCATTGCTACCACTCATCTCCGTCGTCTGTGGGACAGTGCCCTCTGCCAAAGCTGAAAGAGAGAGAAAAGAGTTTTACCTAAGTGCCACACTCACGTACTGAAGGTTACAAAATCAAAACTTTCCTCACAGTCGACTAACATGTAGCAGCCATCCTGCACACAAACTACCCCTACCAGACATCCTCATGACAAAGAACCGGGGGTGCCTGTGAAACATGTACATCAAACAAACAGGGCAAGTGCATGCAGACCACCACACATGTGATGCCATGGGACCACAGCCTCAACGGCATGTCCTGGGACCCTGCACTACAATGCAACTGGTATGTCCACCTGGCGGACATGGATGCTAACGCTCACTTCGCTAATGGCACCAACATGCAATTGCAGCAAAACATACGCACCACGGATGTCACTACTGTGTGTGAGCACCAATACATGCATGCACGCACAAGTCACAGACACATACAATCTGCCTACCGCTAGTTTGCTGTTGATCCCCTCTCAGCTGGGCGGACAGGTCAGGATGCGTCACAGCTATGATACGGTACATTAGAGGGGTCATGGTGCGTCGTGCAAGCCGGGTTGATCTTGGAATCAGCCCCAGTGTCATCTCCGCCACATTCTTGCTGAGCCTGGAGATGTCGTCCCAGCGCTTGTGGCAGTGTGTGTGTCGTCTATTGCACACCCCCACTGCCCGTACATCACTTGCTATGGTCCTCCACACGGCCTTGCGAAGGTGCAGCTTGACCTACCATGATGGGAGACAAGAGGGGAACATCAGTGGACAGTTGGGCATTCAGTAACCTTCAGTACGTGAGTGTGGCACTTAGGTAAAACTCTTTTCTCTCTCTTTCAGCTTTGGCAGAGGGCACTGACCCACAGACGACGGAGATGAGTGGTAGCAATGCATCCGGATCCGAGGTCACACACACGCCGACTGAGACTGAAGAGAGCAGCCCCGGAGAGGGGGACAGAACTGTCCCTGAGGACTCACATGTGGAGACACCATCGTCCTCATCTTCAGACAGTGGTGGTGAGTCAGCACTGTTGGTAGACACAGGGAGTGGGCAATCAACACCTTCAGTCGGTTCACAGCACACAGGGCACACACTGCCACCAACTGCAACAAGTACTGCTCATGCTCGCCAGAGTAGGGGGAACAGAGTTACCTTTGGTGCAGGCACCGCTGCCCCTGCCCCTGTGACACAAAGTGCACTTTGTGCAGAGGCTGTTGATCTGCTCCGACAGCTGTGTGTAGGGCAGACCAACATGATCAATGCATTCCAAGACCACGAGAAGAAGTTGGGGCAGGTGGTAGCATTCATGGAGGGGATGCATGGCGATGTTGCTGGTCTCCACAGAACAGTTCAGTCATTGGCTAACACAGTGTCTGCAGCCATTCTACAGTCGCATGAACAAGGTTCTAATTCAGTTCCCCCATCCACACCACTTGATGTGTCAGGGGAGAGTGAGATTTCAGACCAGGCCTCATTTTCTGGGTATTGCACCAGAAGCAGCCACAGGCAGCAAGGCAGAGCACGGAGGGCACAGACACCATCCCCTAGGACAAGGAAATCTTTCACCCAACACGACATCAGCTACCCTGGAGTTGACATACAGGATCCTCAAGGGGTGTTGGGGGACAGGGATTCACATGTGACACAGGCATCCCCCTCAAAAGGTACTCCCAAGGCCAGGGACACTCCCAAGGATAAGGACACTACAAAGGAAAGGGCACCTCCCAAGGCCAGGGACACTCCCAAGGACAAGGACACTACAAAGGAAAAGGGCACCTCCCAAGGGCTGGGACACTCCCAAGGACAAGGACACTACAAAGGAAAGGGCACCTCCAAAGGCCAGGGACACTCCCAAGGACAAGGACGCCACAAAGGAAAGGGCACCTCCCAAGGGCAGGGACACTCCCAAGGACAAGGACACTACAAAGGAAAGGGCACGTCCAAAGGCCAGGGACACTCCCAAGGACAAGGACACCACAAAGGAAAGGGCACCTCCCAAGAGCAGGGACACTCCCAAGGACAAGGACACCTCAAAGGAAAGGGCACCTCCCAAGGGCAGGAACACTCCCAAGGACAAGGACACCTCAAAGGAAAGGGCACCTCCCAAGGGCAGGGACACTCCCAAGGACAAGGACACCTCAAAGGAAAGGGCACCTCCCAAGGCCAAGGACACTCCTAAGGACAAGGACACTTCAAAGGACAGGTACACTACAATGGACAGGGACACTACAAAGGACAAGCCAACTCCCAGGGACAGGGCACCGCCCATGGATCAGGCACATTCCAGAGTCAGGACACCTCCTACGGCCAAGGCACCTCCCAGGGCCAAGGGTACTCCCATGGACACAAGCTCCATCAAGGACAGGCATACATCACCCCTGCCTGCCCTGAGGCTGATGTTGGTGAAGGAACGTAAAACACATGTGTCAGCAGGGGAGTCCCCCATCCCTCTACTCCCATCCACACCCCGCCGAAGCAGATGAAGGAGTACACTCTTGTTGCATCCCTCATTACACATGATGCAGAGGGCAGAAGGCAGGGCCACAGCAAACGTCAAGCAGGGTCCAGCACGTCCCCAGAGAGCAAACCCCTACCAGCACATGATGCACCTTTGATGGGTGATGTTTCTGATGAGGCCACACCACTTACCAGTCCAGTCATGTCCTGTGGGCCCCTATATATCCCAAAGAAACGGAGACACACACCAGTGACACCTGACCACCCCAATGTCGCTCCAGTACAGCTGTCACCAGCTCCCAGAGCCACCATGCCTCCTGGCCCATATAGCCCTGTGGCTCATCATTTCAGTGGTCCTAGTGGGTCAGCTGCAGTTCACTCTCATGTGTCAGATAGTGGCACTGTGTCTGTTGATCGCTGTCATGCCTCATGTAGTAGCGCTGTGTCAGTTGTGCCCTCTCCTGTTTCAGGTACTGGCACTGTGGGTGTCCGCCACTCTCATGTCTCAGATGCTGGCATGGTATTTGTTGGTCACTGTACAGGGACATGTCCTGGCAGTGTGTCTGGGTCTAGGGCTCATGTGTCAGTCACTAGAGCTGTGGCTGTGTCTCACACTCCGGTATCTGGGTCTATGGCTCATGTGTCAGTCACTTGAGCTGTGGCTGTGTCTCACAATCCTGTATCTGGGTCTATGGCTCATGTGTCAGTCATTAGAGCTGTGGCTGTATCTCACACTCCTGTATCTGGTGCTGGCAGTGTATCTGGGTCTATGGCTCATGTGTCAGTCACTACATCTGTGGCTGTGTCTCACACTCCTGTTTCTGGTGCTGTCAGTGTGTCTGGATCTATGGCTCATGTGTCAGTCACTAGGGCTGTGGCTGTGTCTCACACTCCTGTTTCTGGTGCTGGCAGTGTGTCCGAGGCGACTAGGTCAAGCAGTCCACCAGATTCTGTGCATTGAGGTGTAGCTCCCATCACTCACATGTCATTGGACTTGGTGTCTAGATTGTCCATTGTAACCACCCCTGCATTATAAATGCCCATGGTACGGGGCGCTTGACCCACGTACTTGTGGTGCCTCAGATGTACTTGTTCTGTTATGAACACTGCCCTGTTGCTGTTCTGATCCTGCATTGTGCCCTCTCATGTGCTGCCTCAGAGGTACCTGCTCTGTTCTGAACACTGCCCTGTTGCTGTTATGATACTGCATTGTGCCCTCTCATGTGCTGCCTCAGATGTACCTGCTCTGTGCCATGGACTGTTGATGTGCTTAGCCCCTCTCATGTGCTGCCTCTGATGTGCCTGTGCCTTGCCATGGACTGTTGATGCACTTAGCCCCTCTCATGTGCTGCCTCAGATGTACCTGCTCTGTTCTGAACACTGCCCTGTTGCTGTTATGATACTGCATTGTGCCCTCTCATGTGCTGCCTCAGATGTACCTGTGCCTTGCCATGGACTGTTGATGCACTTAGCCCCTCTCATGTGCTGCCTCTGATGTACCTGCTCTGTGCCATGGACTGTTGATGCAGTTAGCCCCTCTCATGTGCTGCCTCTGATGTACCTGCTCTGTGCCATGGACTGTTGATGCTTGTTGCCCTACTCATGTGCTGCCTCAGATGTTCCTGCTCTGTTCTGAACACTGCCCTGTTGCTGTTATGATACTGCATTGTGCCCTCTCATGTGCTGCCTCTGATGTACCTGCTCTGTGCCATGGACTGTTGATTCAGTTAGCCCCTCTCATGTGCTGCCTCTGATGTACCTGCTCTGTGCCATGGACTGTTGATGCACTTAGCCCCTCTCATGTGCTGCCTCTGATGTACCTGCTCTGTGTCATGGACTGTTGATGCACTTAGCCCCTCTCATGTGCTGCCTCTGATGTACCTGTGCCTTGCCATGGACTGTTGATGCACTTAGCCCCTCTCATGTGCTGCCTCTGATGTACCTGCTCTGTTCTGAACACTGCCCTGTTGCTGTTATGATACTGCATTGTGCCCTCTCATGTGCTGCTTCAGATGTACCTGTGCCTTGCCATGGACTGTTGATGCACTTAGCCCCTCTCATGTGCTGCCTCTGATGTACCTGCTCTGTTATGAACACTGCTCTGTTGCTGTTATGATGCTGCATTGTGCCCTCTCATGTGCTGCCTCAGATGTACCTGCTCTGTTATGGACACTGCCCTGTTGCTGTTATGATACTACATTGTGCCCTCTCATGTGTTGCCTCTGATGTACCTGCTCTGTTATGGACACTGCACATGCTCTTGGCTAATCTAGGATTATACCCCTATTATGTGCAATAAAGAAAGTCAATTTTGTGTAGTGGTTTGTCTTTGTCATTCCTGGTTGTCTCCTTGCATTGTTGATATCTTGGTGCTATCGTAAATGCTGTTTCCTCAACATGACCCTCCCCCTCCCCACGACCCCGGAAGGTACTTCCCTTCTGATAGCAATTGGTGTGTTGGCGTACCTGCGTCGTCGTCGGCGATGGTCCATGACTTGCTGGTGGTGGAGCACGAAGAGTATCAGAAATGCCTGTAGCGCTGGGTCCATGACGGAGCTCTGCCTGTGGTGGGTATCTCTGCAATGTGTTGTATCTCCGCTGTGGTGAATCCGCCGTGTTCAGGCAGGTTGTTTTTCCGCAGCGTTTTGATGTGTGTATTCCGCCATCGTGATTTAGAGGACGGTCGGAGACGTCATTCCGTACGGCAGTGTCTCTGGATTGGTTACGTCCGCCGCGGGGTCGGGTGTAGTTCTGCGGCGGTGCGTGCTCTTCCGCAGCATACAGACATTTGACAGTGATTCCCATCCTAATATGGCGGACAGAGTGGCCGCGGCTGGCGGACTGTAAAAAGGCTTTTTCCGCCTACTCCAGGCCGGCGGTCGTCCTTCCGTCCACGATCGTAATCGACCACCAAGTTTGGGAATGCTGATAAATGGAAGATATAGTAAAATGGACACAGCAAGTAAGAACATCAACTTACTCCTCAACCCACACAAATCATCTCATAGTGAACAAAGAGACTTGACATCAGTGAACTTCACAGTTGTTCCTATACCTGGGGGTATAGCATGGGACAGAACTGATTATGATTTCTTTGGCTCTGCAGAGCTGTTGATTCCACATCAGTTCAAGGTTTCCTTGAGTTACTTTGTTTCATCCAGCACATTTTCTGATGATTGGGACTTTGAGACTATTAATAATATGATGTCAGACTTAGAGATGCCTTCAAAATTTACAAAACACGAATACTTAGAAGGTTCATCAGATTATGAACAAATGTACTGTTATAATCACTATGGTCATCATTATTTGTACAAATATGCAAACCCTAGAAATGTTTATACTTTCAATCAATGGGAACACTGTCCAACGCCACCAAAGGGTAGTTCAAAAACATTCTATGAAAATGTCCATATGTCTCAGGTTTTAATGTCTCAAATCCGGAAACATTTTACTTTAAAAATATTATTAAGACAGGAATGAAAAGTATGTTGACTAATACTAAGCAAATTTATTCTGCAACCTTTTATGCCCATCTGTCCTCATTAGGATTTGACTTTTTGGAGTGACAACTTTGAAACAAATACTGTCTGGGGCACGAAAGACTGGCGGGTGCAGGAAATAGATGCTTTATTTCGAGCCTGCAGTATCCCTGAACAAATAATGTTTTTGAACGACACTGTGCAACAGACATCCTGTATTGGTCTAGCCAAGATAAAAGATTTGAACAAACTGTCCATACCAACACTGACACCTGAGAGTAAGAACACTACAGAATTGTATTGTATTGTATCATAGGTATACTTGTATAGCACGTTCCTGTCGCCCGAAGGGCATCCTGGCGCTTGAGATCCGGTCAACAACACTTCCACTGCTCAAACATTCCTAGGGAAAAGATGCGTTTTTAGGGCTTTCCTAAACGGGAAGTAGTCCCTTTGACTTCTCAAAGGGAGTGGCAGGGAGTTCCAGAGTTTGGCCGCTGCAACACTAAATGAGCGGCCACCCATCCTTACTCTCTGGAACCTCGGAACCACAAGCAATTGTGCCGAAGAAGAGCGAAGGGGCCGCGAGGCAGAGTACCAAGCGAACATATTCTGCAGTGGCACTGGGCCCTGTCGATGTACCGCCTTAAACACTAGGCACGCCGCTTTATACAATACACGCAAATGCACCGGCAGCCAGTGTAGGTCCCTTAAGGCTAAGGTGGAGGAGCTAAGGTTAGGGCGAGAGAGAGCCAGTTTAGCGGCCATGTTCTGCACCTGTTGTAACTTCCCCAGCAGGTTTTTTGGGGCCTCCAGAAGCAGCGCGTTGCAGTAGTCTAAACGACTCAGTATGGTCCCGCGCACTACTTCCGGCCTGGCCTGTACAGGGAGAAGGGGCAAGACTTTACGCAGCATGCGTTACAGCATCATGCACGAGGAGATGGTCTTATTAACATGCATGTCCAGCTGTAAATTTGGGCCGAAAATCACCCCCAAGTTACGAGCTGACTCCGCGGCCGACACTGTCTCGGGGAGAGTAGAAGGCCAGAAGTTCTCCGGAAGTACCCGCGGAATCCGGTCCATGGAGCAATGGAGCACCTCGGTCTTTGTGCTGTTAAATTGCAAGGAATTGGCCTGAAGCCAGTCCGCTGTAGCTGCCATGCAGCGATGGAATGTCTCCAGCGGGACCGCATTATTTCCTTCCAGGGAGAAGACCAGCTGGGTATCATCAGCATAATTAAAAGCCGAGATACCAAAAGATTTTATAAGCTGGACCAGAGGGCGGAGGTAAATATTGAAAAGTATAGGGCTGATGGCCGAGCCCTGTGGGACCACCTGCCCTACTTTCCGCAACTACGATCGAAAAGTAGGAAGCGCGACCATCTGCTGCCGGTTGTTAAGGTAGGATACCAGCCAGTCTCTTTCCCCCTCTGTGACCCCGCACTCCTCCATCCTCCTGATGAGGGTCCGATGGCAAACCGTATCGAACGCGGCCGACATGTCGAGCAGCACCAGAAAGGCTGCCCGACCACTATCGACACGCGAACGAAGATTGTCAAGTACGGTTACCAGTGCGGATTCTGTCCCATGCGCTGGACGGAAACCAAACTGTGTCTCATCGAACCACCCGATTTCTTCCAAGAAGCCTGAAAGGGAGCGGGTCACCAACTTTTCCACGATCTTAATAGGAAAAGGGAGCAAGGAAATCGGCCTATAGTTGGAAAGACAGGCGGGGTCCAGAGTCGGTTTCTTAAGCAGTGGTGACACGACTGCCAGCTTCCAGCACTCGGGAACTGTTGCCGAGTCCAAAGACTGGAGGCAGATGGAGTACAGAGGCTGGAAGAGTTCCGCCTGAAATGTCTTCCAGAATTTGGTAGGCAATGGATCAAGCGGAGAACCCGATGACACCGTTCGTGCCAGGCTGCAAAACTCCTCAAAGGAGGGAATGGGGAAGTGTCTTAGTTGGGGTCGACTGGACACAGCTTCCGAAGCTCCCAGGCTGGAGGCATGACCACTCGGCTGGAATCGACTGGGCGAAGTGTCCGGGGCTGCCCGGGCTGCCTGACTAGAGGCAGGCCTACTCTGCCATGTTTGACGGGCCACGACGCCCGAAGCCTCCAAACCGAGGGCATGCCCGCTCAGCAGGGGTCGACTGGAAGGGTGACACGTCCGGAGCTCCCAAGCCGGAGTCAGAGACATCCGGCCGGGGTCGACTGGACAGGCTTGCCGGAGCTCCCAAGCCGAGAGCAGGAGGCACTGGATTTTTTAAGCCTTCCGTGATCTTAGCGATCTTCTCCTCAAAGGCACTCGCCAGGGAGTCGCACAAGACCTGCGACGCAGGGACAGTATTGGCCACGCACACGGGGTGGGTCAAGTCCCTGACGATTTTAAACAGGGCTTGTGACTTGTTGGGCGCCTGGTTCAGGGTGGTTTCCAGAAAAGCCGCCTTAGCCAGCCTAATCTGCACCTTGTATTCCTGCAGTGCCAGCCTAAACGAAGCCCTCGCTGAGTCCAAGTACTGATTCCTCCAGGCTCTCTCGGCACGTTTGCAGCTCAACTTCAGCTGCCGCAGCTCCTCCGTATACCAGGGACAAGCCCGGTTCAATCTACCTCGAGACTTACGGAGAGGCGCAACCTTGTCCAACGTATTCGTGATGGACCGGCACAAGGTGATATAACTTTCCTCCGCCGAATTACTCAGACAGAAATTATCTGGTAGTAAGGTAGGCAGCAACGATGAGTCTAGAAGTCGAGACCAAGGTCTGCCCAGTTTAGCCTGTCCGGCGCCGGCCTCCCCCAAGGAGTATTCCCCCAGGCAGAGAGAGAAGGCAACCAGTGAGTGGTCAGTCCAGTATTGACATAGGATATCATTGACCACTACTAGTTGTGCGTCTGCAAAGACCAGGTCCAAGGCATGACCTCTCCTGTGAGTAGCTGACCGGACCAGTTGTTGCAGCTGAATGTCGCTGAAAACTTGACAAAGTGTCGTAAACGCACTATCCAGCGGGCCACCCGGCCACAGGTTGAATTCCCCTAAGACCAGCAGCTTGGAGTGGGTATTAGAGAGGTCATATATCAGGTCGATGAAATCTGACAGGGAGGGTACAGAGCCCGGCGGGCGATAGCACAAGACGCCCGAGAACAGTGTTCTCTCAAGATCTTTAAAAGAGAACCCCATCAGCTCAAAGCCCGAAACCTCTCTAATTCTAAGTTGGAAGAGACCCAGCAATTCTCTATAAATGACGCCAATTCCACCACCCCTGTTCTTCACCCGAGGGGTGTGAATGATTTTAAAACCTGGGGGGCAGGCCAAGCCCAGTTCAACCAAGCAGTCCTCCCGAGTCCAGGTTTCCGTAAGGAACAAAGCATCGAGCCCCAAGGACTCGATGAGGAAAGCGATCTCTGTGTGGTGCTTGCAAAGCGACCGAACGTTAAGCAACCCACAAGAGAGGGAGTTAAGCATAGATAAGACAGTAGCCTTCTGATTCGAGAGCGCCTGGCTCGGTCTGAGTTCCAGTAGGTCAGCCCGAGAATAGGCTAGACGTGGAAAATGCGGGGGGACAGAGGGAGCGGACCTATGCGCGTCCGTTGCGCGAACGGGTGCAAACGGGCTTACCTCTGGCGCACCTCCGGCGCGCCTACGTCACGCCCGCTGCGCGCAACCGCTGCGCGCTTGCTCGTCCATCCTTTTATGATATTGGACAGAGCGGGAGTCCGCCTCCTGCGTCCCTTGCCCTAAGCAAGATGGCGCCCGAAGTGCTCCCAGCCTTCAACCCCACCCAAGATGGCGGTCGGACCCGCTAAGCTAGCTGTATCCCGCCGAATGCGGGTGGAATCCAATTACAGTGCGAGTGAGCCTGACTGTTCCCCGGCCTAAAAAGCCGACACCTAAGGTAGGCAGCACAATTTAATAAGCTCTAGCAGCTCTATAGCGCGTTACCAGCAGCACGACGAAATTTAAAATAAAGCACACGATTAAAATGCAGCTACAGCAAAGAGCGCGTAGACCAGAAATCTGACCTGACCGCACCCCCGGTGGCTTAAATAAGCTCACCAAGTGCGGGAGTCCGCCTCCTGCGTCCCTTGCCCTAAGCAAGATGGCGCCCGAAGTGCTCCCAGCCTTCAACCCCACCCAAGATGGCGGTCGGACCCGCTAAGCTAGCTGTATCCCGCCGAATGCGGGTGGAATCCAATTACAGTGCAAGTGAGCCTGACTGTTTCCTGGCCTAAAAAGCCGACACCTAAGGTAGGCAGCACTATTTAATAAGCTCTAGCAGCTCTATAGCGCGTTACCAGCAGCACGACGAAATTTAAAATAAAGCACACGATTAAAATGCAGCAACAGCAAAGAGCGCGTAGACCAGAAATCTGACCTGACCGCACCCCCGGTGGCTTAAATAAGCTCACCAAGTGCGGGAGTCCGCCTACTGCGTCCCTTGCCCTAAGCAAGATGGCGCCTGAAGTGCTCTCAGCCTTCATTCCCACCCAAGATGGCGGTCGGACCCGCTAAGCTAGCTGTATCCCGCCGAATGCGGGTGGAATCCAATTACAGTGCGAGTGAGCCTGACTGTTCCCCGGCCTAAAAAGCCGACACCTAAGGTAGGCAGCACAATTTAATAAGCTCTAGCAGCTCTATGGCACGTTACCAGCAGCACGACGAAATTTAAAATAAAGCACACGATTAAAATGCAGCAACAGCAAAGAGCGCGTAGACCAGAAGGAGGGGTAGACGTAAAATGCAGCAACAGCAAAGAGCGCGTAGACCAGAAGGAGGGGTAGACGTAAAAACAATTTTACTTAAACACAGAACTGATCCTGATTGGAAGAAATGGTTAATCTGGCCCACAGACACAAACAGCTGTCAAGATAGATTCCTGAATAAGACACAAGGGTTTACATTAACTAGGCCAGATCCAAGATATGTCCAGAGACAACATCCAGGGATAGTAACAACATACAATGTAGGAAAACTGTGCCTTGACTGGCTACAAAAATCCACACTAACAGAGGTAAAACAACACTTATCTTTACTTAAAGATGGCGTTGGTTTAAGGAACTTCTTACAAGGTCCTGCGAAACGGCATCATAAACGTTTTATATACCCTGGTATATATGTCATTTATAATGAATCTAGGAAAGTGACACAAGCAGAGACAGCAGAACAAATACAAGAAATTGATTGTATTAATTTAGAGAAAGGTCTCTCTGTAGTTGACAATGGGTTAACAACTCTGTCATCCAGAATGTATTCTTTGGACAGCATAGTATCCTCTGCCATTGACATAATGGAACAGGACTTGCTCATGCTACAGCATGGACAGTCACAATTGCGTTCTATAATGCTTTTAGGCTGGATGTTACAAAATCTTCATTCTTGATATGTGCTATGGCGTCTAATCAACACCACGTCATTGTTTTCTGTATTTAACCTTACATATAAACAAATCACTCTGGCGCATAGAGGAGCAGACTATACGGTGCTGAGCATTGAGAAAATTGAAGGATTACCGTTTCGGAAACACCTGCGACAGAATTACTAATACACGGAACAATCACTCTGCCTGTCACAATTTTCCATTTTCAATATTGTTTGAAACCTATGCCAGCTGGCGGGTATGAAAGGTTGGATAAGGAATACATTAAATCAACCTGGGAATTACCATATGCACACAGATGTTGGAGTGGGGGAAAGAAGTATTTCTTAGTGGTACAAACTGCAAAAGGGCACTAAGCAGTACACTTCTATGTCAGGGTATTAATTTACATGGAGTCTGTAACGGTTCTTCAACCAACTTATCCTGCCACCTGCAATGTTTTCCAGCTGCAGTGATAGATCCAATTTTTAGGCAGCTTTCTAACAGAAGCTATATTATGTTGAATGATCACAGCTGCTGTGGCATGTTGCCAGGAATAGCCTATCTCGTAACTGTGTCAGCCAGCATCACTTGATGTATGCAACAATTGTTTCCTAAAACTAAGACAGACCGGGAGTCGCCTCTATGGCCTTCACTGAACATCTCTTCTATACGAATTGATACTTTAAGCAGAATAAAACCATTCTTTTACAAAAAACTGTGCCACTGACCTCGTCCAAAGAGACGTATGAACTACAAGTTGCAAGGTCCTCTGCAGAGATACATGCCTTTTTATCGACAAACTGCCCTGTACATTTTGTAGAAATGTTAGGTCGTTTCTTAAACATGTCTGATACAAGTGGTCTTATACATGTATTTAAGACAGTTTTTACGGGACTGTTAGCACCCTTTGAAGCAGTCCTCGGCATATTTCCAAACTTCGTGCACTCTGTGTTTGGCAGCCTGCCTTTCATTTTAGGACTCGTAGCAGGAATACTTTTCTTGTTCCTTCTGCTCCGATATGGCAAGTCCGGTGACCAGCGACACCCATATTACCATAGAGAACACTCTCCTGGCAATGAAGTGTCATGAGCGCATGATACAGATTCTGGGCTTGGCTAGTTTAAGAGATCTGAATACAACGTGGTTTTTATCATTCTGACCAATCTGGCAAGATTGCATCTTACCTGTTCGACGATGCCTGCTATGTGGAGAAGAATGCATGTTGGACATCTATCTAACACACCCATCGGTGCTGCCAAGAGATGTTGATACTTTGCTTGGTTCTGTAACGGCCCATGCATTGTGTTGTCCCCAGCAGCTGCCAATCCTGATGACAGCATTCATTGAGGTCTCACAGACGCAATCTGCTGACGGTGAGATACGTGGATCGACAGGCACACAGGTACCATCTCCATCTCCATTGAACATTGCTAATGCGGCTGACGCTGACAGCAATGCTTCACATTTTTGTGCAATCGGTCTACTTAACGAAGTGGTCCAACTTTCACCTACTGTGGTAGACAAATTCTCTACCAGCTTAGAAGATTTGATGATTTCTACAAACAATGTATGTATGTATGTATAAAATATTTTATTACGCGCTCTGCTACTACAGAGTATCCTGGCGCGATATGTGAGCTAAAACAGAGCCGAACCAGAGAGAGAGGAAGAGCAGCTAGATACTAAGTTTAAAAAGGTGGGTTTTCAGTCATTTCTTAAATTCTGTCAGTGTCGCTGACGCTCGCAGAGAGAGCGGCAGGGTGTTCCAGGCTCGGGCTGTTTGGACAGAAATAGACTGACCACCCAATCTCACATATCTGAATTTAGGCATGTCCATCAGAAGGAGATTAGCTGATCGAAGTGCACGGCGAGGGGTATAGAAGGTGAACCTTTTGTGCAAATATTGTGGTCCCTGTTGGTGCAGGGCACGAAAGGCCAGAACCAAGGATTTAAACACAATACGCTGGGCCACTGGAAGCCAATGTAGCTTTCGGAGATGGACAGATGCGCTAGTTCTTTTTGGAAGATGGAAGAGAAGTCGAACCGCCGCATTCTGAATAATCTGCATTCGGTTAACGAGGTATTTAGGGAGACCGCTAAAGAGAGCATTGGCGTAATCCAGCCTTGATAGGATCAGAGCACGCAGAACCGTCTCTTTTGCTTCCCTGTGGAGCAGTGGAAGGAATCTTTTTAGTGACTTGAGGGTCAGGAAACAGGTCGCTGTAAGTTTTTTCATGTGTGCTTCAAACTTAAGATCCTGTCCAAACCAGACCCCCAAGTTTTTAGCCAGGCCTCCAAGAGAGCTGGGGCAAGCAAAATCAGACGGCCAAATGAGATCCTTAAAATTGGCCGGAAAGTTGCCATAAAACAACAGCTCAGTCTTGTCCTCGTTGCCTTTAAGTTGGGCTAAAAGGAGCCACCGAAAGACGTTGGATAGACAAGAGCGGACGACACTGGCATCTAAACAATTCTTAGGCCAGGTAAACAACAGCTGTGTGTCGTCGGCATACGCCATTATTTTGGCTCCCCACTGCTCAGCCAGATGGATCAGCGGGGTCATATAAACGTTAAACAACAGAGGGCTTAACGTCGACCCCTGGGGGACCCCTGTACTGAGCTTCTTGGGAGACGAGGCGTGGGGGGGCATCCAAACTTGCTGCGTCCGTTCCGACAAAAACGAGGACAGCCAGGCCAGAACCGCGCCAGACAGACCGACCTCGGCCAGCCGGTTCAGCAGCAAAGCATGGGGTACCGTATCGAAGGCGGCAGATAGGTCCAGCAAAACCAGGACCGCTCTGCCGCCTCCGTCCAGACACTCCCTGATGGCCTCCGAGACTTCCACCAGAGCCGTCTCGGTGCTGAAGGCCGCCCTGAAGCCCGATTGAGCCAGGTGCAGGGCCTGAGAGGACTCAATAAAATTATTCAGCTGCCTAAAGACCACCTTTTCACAGACCTTCGCCAGTGCCGGGAGCAGCGATATCGGCCGATAGCTGGACGTGGCTAGAGGGTCCAGGCCGGACTTCTTAAGGAGGGGAAGCAATTTCGCCTGTTTCCAACAAAGGGGCACAGCGGCAGAGGCCAGAGACAGATTGACCACATGAGTGGCCTCCTGGTATACCAAGCTCGCAGCACCCCCCAGAACCCTAGCGGGGCACGGGTCAGAGGGTGAGCCCGACTTAAGAGACTCTAGGATGGCCAGCACGTCCGCTTGCGCAGCTGGCTCGAAGGTGTGAGGTTCCGTGACGATTTTACTTGTGTTTGTAAACATTGTCGTAAATACATAATTTCGGTATCAGTGAACCGCAAATGATCCATTTAGTATATCCTGATGTTTTCGCTATGCTACGAGCAAGAGCACTCCAGTTACAAACACATTTCTGTTCTACCCGTGGCATCCATCTTAGAACACGGGAGCCATTTTGTATTCCTTGCCCTCACATAGTCAATGGACACGCAATGACCTCTTTTTCATTTAAGGACACGTAGGCTTTAGCCGGCGATTCACCTTGCGAGTGACACGTGCACCTTAGGCCAGCAACGCTGTAGCAGCATGACTCGGCAAGAACTGCCTCCCCAGCCTGAGGCCAGTCCTGCTATACTGGTTCTTGTGTTCGTTGGCCTGATCATGATTAGGCGGCCGAAGCTGGTAACCGTGCCCATTTACGACCCACAAACATCTCTTATCCTGTCTTTCTATCTTCCACACCTGGCTCTGCTCCTTTCCTTCTGGGCCTTTATTAGGGGGAGGTAACGAAATTTACGATGAGGCGGTCCGGGTCTTGAATGAAGAATTGACATGGGATTATGATGGACTAGTGGGAACCCCTCAGTCGTAATGTTTTGACATCAGATACTGTTGACGATTCCTGTGCAAACGCCAAATATTTATTGTTTAAGACACGAATGTTTAGAACTGTGGTAACATGTAAAGAATTTGCCCCGAGCAGAATATTTGGTATATAAGGAACAACCCTCTTTGTACAAATTGAACAGGCTCCTAGACACTGCCCGTGTGCAGTTTCTGTGACTTCTGTGTCCCTGCAGTAATAAACCTTTGGTCTTTGACGCCACCATCGAGAAGCCCGTGTTTCTGTTTGTTTGTGCACCGAGACAGGTTGAACTCCGGGGTCTTCGGGTGTTGTCCCTGACACCTCTGGACGGAACCAAAAAGTCCAGAACTCCAATTGGCGCCCAACGTTGGGCGACGTCATTCGGTACCGGTCCAAAAGCCTGAAGAGTTCGAGGAGCTTCGTGTGAAGATTTCAGAGGGAGGCGCCCCACTTCATCGATCCCGGCATATCGCAAAAGTGGCCCCGACGTTCTCTTCCGCGAGGGTTCCCGTTCAGACGGCTGCAGTGGTCCGTTGCCTTGACCGTCGCCCTGTCTTGGACCCGAGGTGCAGTCCTTAGTATGGCGAGACGTGACGGGTTTCTCCTTGGTGACGTCTTCAGTACCTCAGTTAAGTATTTTGTGAGGGTTGCTCCTGTTTGAATAATCCTTTTAGTTCTCAGTTCAGTTCAGTTCTGTAAGATTATCACTGGTTATTCTGGTTACGATAATCATTCTGTTCAGTTCAGGTATCGATACATTTGTCAGTTCTGGTAGGCCTAAGTTCTTGGTTCGAGTGCGCATCTTTTCTGTTTGTGTCTTGTTTGTTTTGTGTTCCGGATTATAAAATGGTAAGTCGGAAAAATTGTATGTTGTCTTGTTTTAGTTGCAACAGTGATTCCCAGTTGGAGGACTCGTGTTTGGTTCCTCCGATTGGAACTCCCCTTTATGATCTATATTGCAAATTTGGTGTGGGCCCTATCTCTTATAACGAGGTATGGATCCGCTTCACAGAGAAAGATGGTGTCCTTAGTTGGCCACTACATGGTAGTTTTGAACCTGAAGTTCTCGATAATCTAGAAAGAAGGTTGTTTAAGAAGAAAGCCCGGCCGGCAATGTTTGATTCTTTCCGTTATTGGCGAAAAGAATCTAAACAGAGAGAAATTAAAAAGTTGAAGAAAGAACAGAAAGAGCAAGAGTTGACTTTAGAACAGTCTGCTAGGCAGCTGCAACTCAACGAGTCTGAGAAAGCGATGGAGGTGGCCGATAGAGAGCGTAATTTAGCGATAGACAAGTGCTATCCTGCTTTACCATCGAGTACGGCTAAGATAGTAGAGGACCCTGAAAAGGATCCCCTGTTGTCTTACTTGTTACGATCACCCCCACCGTATGCACAGGGTGCTACGGCTCCACCTATACCGAATGTTCAATTACCGGTTGCTGGACAACCTGGTGTCCCTGTTCCCGCTCCCCTGAATCAAGTTCCTGTACCTCCTGTGGTCAATATTAATGTTCCTTCGACAACCCCTCTTCTAGGGTTGCCGGCTTCTTTACCTATGCCTGTGTCGCTTACACCTGCTACTTCACAAGCTATTTTTCCTGCTACTCCTACTGTTCCTAATCTATCTGTTCCAACTGCTACTCTATCTACTGCTTCTGCTAATATTATGACTCTGCTTTCTGTTCGTCGGAGAATCACTGATTCTGTCTCCAATATTCTATCTCCCTTCTATAAAACTCTGATTAAGACTCCTACCTCTGACTCTGTACAGAGGCGTAGTCAGCTTCCCAGTACTGAAGAGCGAGGAATATTAGATTCCACTGCTCTTAGATGGGTTTCAAAAGTTGGAAGATATAATGTACAAGATGTATTAGATACATTTATGCAATGGAATGAACCGACACAACGATATGTGTTCGATGAAATGTGTTTCCTTCTACGTGAGGAATTGGAAGAGGATGACCCTGAATCAAATCTAGAAGAATTAATTAATGTTCAGAAAGAGTTTGCTGCAGGTATGATAGTTGGACAAAATATAAAAGAAGCGATGGAACTGGTTCTAAGTTATAGGACCGACTCATCCCTTCGTTCACCGAGAGAGTTAGAGAAACGCAGTACGAAACAAAATCGTCAATACCCAATGAGAGAGGTTCCACCAATTTGGCGTGAAGCTGTGCAAGCTAATGTAAACCTTGGTATTGCAGCCGCTCCGGCCCAATTCCAGAGAGTATGGATACATATTCCATGGAAGCGAGCTGAAGTATTAGCAGTGAAACAGGCCTTGCCAGATCCGCGTAAAAATCCTGCAGGATACTACAAAGAGTTGGCTCAAACGGTTGACGCTTGTGTATTGAATCTTGCTGACATAGATCTGCTATTTGGTAATGTAGTACCGCAACCAATTTGGGCTAAAATTCGTAAAGAGAATCATCCAGTTGCCCTAGGTGGTGACTGGGCAGCTATAATTGCAGCGGATGGTCAACAAATAGGTGGTTCCAAACCAGAACCCCTAATTGCTAATTTGCCTGGTAGAATAATCGATTTAATGAAAACCTTGATGCCAGCATTGCGCGTTAACTGGGACAAATTGTCCGCGTGCAAACAGAAGAAAGACGAAAGCGTCTCAGACTTTTTCACAAGATTCGAGGAGACTTTCGTGGATCATAGTGGTCAGGATATGAGCACAGAAGGAGGCCAGAGATTATTTGTTGATAAATTTGTGCACAATCTGTTGCCAGAACTTAGTGGTAAATTAAAGAATTCTGAAAGTGCGTGGGCTGTCTCTACGACTGCGCAAATACTTGCGACTGCCCAGTACTATGAAAATAGGGATAAAGAAGAGAAGGAAAAATCAGATAAAAAGACGAAAGATTTAAAAACTAAAGTACTTTTACAGCAAGCTTATCCGCCTCGCACGAATCAGACTAATATGCAGCAAGGGTCATATCAAAGAACGGAATATAATTTTCAAAGACCACAATACCAATGGAATCAATGTGCTTATTTCAAAGTGGAAGGTCATTACAAAAATGAGTGTCCAGTTCGGGCACAAAATAATGCTGCGGCAGCTCAGAGAGGTCGTGGTAGTTCTATGCAAAACTCTAGAGGTCGAGGACGAGGTGCTATGACTCCGCAGACGAGTGATCGCCCTTTTAATTATTTCGACCAGCGAAATGGACAATCTGCCCAACAGAATAGGTCTCCACAATATCATGTTGAAGACTATTATGAAGCTAGTGAGGAAGGTCAGCAAAGTGAGTACTAGGACAGCCATGGACAAAGAGAGGGAGTAGTATCAGTTCCAGTAGATCAAAGTGGGCCTTATGTCGCAGTAGCAACATCAGGTATAGTCGAACCGTTTCTGTTGGATACTGGTGCAGCAAAAAGTTCTATCATACATGCGAAACTCCCTGGCGCACCTTTGTCTGGCTCAACAAACGTTTCAGTAGGTTTTTCGGGCGCCCCTGTTCATAACCCTGTTTCTGGTCCTTTGTCTATTTCAGTTGGACCCTGTCAATTGAAAGCACCCCTGATTTTGACGACAGGTTGTAATGAAAATCTGCTTGGTTTAGACTTGTTAAAACGCCTGTACGCGACATTGTACTGTTCTCCAGAAGGAGTACAGCTTACGTTGGGTAAAAGAATAATCTCTCCGATGTACTTGTCGATGGATGCGCTCCCACCAGAGCTGCGTTCACTCCCTGATACTCTTTGGGCGACTGGTCCTAATGATGTAGGTCTATTGGAAATTCCACCCTATGTAGTAACTTTGAAAGCAAATGTCAAACTTCCACGAATTCCACAATACAGAATCTCTAGTGAAGGTGAGCGTGCGCTCCTACTGATAGTGCATGATCTGATTGAGAAAGACGTTATAGAAGAAACTAGAGGTAATGTCTGTAATAGTCCTGTACTGCCTATTTTGAAACGAACTGACCCTACAAAACCTCCAGTATATAGGTTTGTAATTGATCTCAGAGA
Source organism: Lissotriton helveticus (assembly GCF_964261635.1). NCBI lineage: Eukaryota > Metazoa > Chordata > Amphibia > Caudata > Salamandridae > Lissotriton > Lissotriton helveticus. The sequence goes on from NC_136067.1 coordinate 412,693,606, forward strand.
GGTTAATAAAATTGTGATCCCACAGTTTCCTGTGGTTCCAGACATTACTGCATTGTTAACGTTGATTCCTGCTACAGCAGCATGGTTTTCGGTTGTCGACTTGAAAAATGCCTTTTTCAGCATTCCGATAGCCGAAGAAAGCAGAGATATCTTCGGTTTCTCTCTAGGAGGACGAAGCTTCAGGTTTAAACGCGCTCCACAAGGCTATTGTGAAAGCCCATCCATTTACAGTCAAGCATTAAAAAGCCAGTTAGATTCCTTCGTACTTCCTCTTGGTTCTGCTTTAATACAATATGTCGATGATCTTCTAGTGGCTGCTGATGACAAGGAAACTTGCAAAACAGCTACGATTTCTTTATTGCATCACTTGTCAGATTTGAATCACAAGGTGTCACCTTCAAAAATGCAATACTGCTGCCAAGAAGTGACCTACCTAGGTCATCTCTTGTCAAAGGAGGGAAGGAAGTTGACCCCAGAGAGAATAAAAGCAATTACACAGATGAATGTTCCTAGCACGCAGAGAGAAGTACGTGCCTTTTTAGGTATTACCTCATATTGTAGGCAATGGATCCCAAATTTTTCTCTTTTAGCAAAACCATTGGTAGCCTTGACTGGGAAAGGTGTGAAAGGTGTTCCGAGTCCGGTACCATGGTCTGCAGAATGTCAGCAGAGTTTTTCTGAATTACGAAATGCACTGTGTTCAGCACCTGTATTGGGTACACCCGACTACAGTAAGCCATTCACGCTCTATGTCCACGAGAGAGAAGGTTGTGCATTGAGTGTTTTGACGCAGAAATTTGGTGATAAACAACGCCCTTGTGCGTATTTTTCATCAACATTAGATCCAGTAGCTAGAGCGTTGCCTAGTTGCTTGAGAGCTACAGCCGCAGCTGCAGCTTCCATTCGACAATCTGCTGGTTTAGTAATGAACAATATGCTAGTGGTTATGGTTCCTCATGCGGTGGATACACTCATGAACCGAACCAAGACGCAACACCTTACCAGTGCTAGATTATCAGGTTATGAACTGACACTGTTAGCTAGTCATATTCAGATCAAAAGATGCAATGTATTGAATCCAGCAACATTGTTGCCGACTAGCCAAGAGTCGAGTGATTCCGAACCACACGACTGTTGTTTCAAAACTGAAGAAGAAACCAAAGGACGTATTGATCTAAAAAACACTCCGTTATCAGATCCAGATGGCACGCTGTATGTTGATGGGTCTTGCTTCAAATTGGAGAATGGTGATGTGACTGCTGCTTATGCAGTAACGACTTTGAGTACGATTGTGGAGACTGCGAGAGTGAGTCAGAATTCTGCCCAGGCTGCAGAATTGATCGCGCTAACAAGAGCGTGCGTTTTAGCTAAGGGAAAGAGAGTGAATGTGTTCACAGATAGTCAGTACGCGTTCGGCGTGGCCCATAGTTTTGGCCGTTTGTGGAAAGAGAGAGGTTTCATTACGTCCCATGGGACTAAGATTCAACATGGTCAGCTAGTTAATGACTTGTTGGAATCTCTAACCTTGCCGACTGAAGTTGCGATTGTGAAATGCAGTGCTCATAAAGCAATCACAGATGATGTTGGTCGTGGGAATGCTTTTGCCGATGAGACTGCAAAACAGACAGCTAGAAATATGATGAGTAGAATGTATGTTGCAACGTCTGCAAGATGGATTTCTGAGTCTGGAATGTGTGAAGACACAGTGGAAAGCGTGAAGGAAATTCAGAAAGAGGCGACTGAGGAGGAAAAACTTGCATGGAGAGAGAGCACGGGTAAATTGGACTCGAGTGGGTGTTGGATTGACTTGTCGGAACAACAGTGTTGGATGTTGCCTGATGCGTATGTGCTTGCAGTAGTGACGATGGCACATGGAACAGCGCACATCAGTTCAAAAGGGATTTGTAAGATGTTGGCTCCGGTCTGGAAGAATGATGGGATTAGTAAGTGTGCAGAGAGAGTGGTGAGAAATTGTATGGTATGCTTGATGCATAATCCTGGCAAGGGAATCCCCACACCTGCAGGTCACTTCGCTCCTCCTTCCTGCCCCTTTGAAGTGATACAGCTAGACTTCATTCACATGGATCGTTGTAATAACCTGAAATACGTCCTAGTGGTAGTTTGTGCTTTCTCCAGATGGATCGAAGCATACCCGCTAAAGGACAATACTGCCTTATCCACTGCCAAAATTCTTCTTAAAGAATACTTCCCCAGATACGGAATGCCACGGATTGTATGGTCAGATAACGGAAGTGAGTTCGTAGGGAAAGTTATGCAGAGTGTGTGTGCCGGCCTAGGGATTAGACAGAAGTTTCATAGTGTGAATCATCCCCAGTCCGCGGGTTTAGTCGAGGGTTACAATGGCACCCTTAAACTGAAACTTGCTAAGATACAAGCATCCACGGGTTTGTCCTGGCCAGACGCATTGCCGTTGGCTTTGCTATCAACAAGAGCAACCGTACATTCTAGAGTAGGGCTTAGTCCTTATGAAATAGTTTTTGGTCGTCCTGCAAATATTTGGGGGGTACCTAGACCAAAAGAATTCAAGCAACTGGAATACCCAATGTTAATTGATTACCTTTTCGACTTGACTGCTAAATTGAGTCTTATTCACCAACAGGTTTTCGATGCATTGCCAAAGCCACCGGAGAGTCCAGGCCATCAGCTGAAACCGGGTGATCAGGTGGTCATCAAAAATTTTGCAAGAACGAAAAATCTTCAGCCCAGATTCATTGGCCCTTTCCAAGTCCTACTAGCAACGAGAACTGCTATTCGTGTGGCCGGAAGGAAAAACTGGATCCATACGACACATGTCAAACGTGTGCCTCTGCCACTTCCTTACGACAACTGGGTAAAGAAAGGAATCGGTGCCTCTGAAACGGAACAAGTCCCCAGGTTCATACCTTTCAGCGATGCAGAACTGATCACGGATTCACCAAATTCTGACTCTCCTCCTGAAACTGCTCTTTTGAACGCTGAACATTTGCCATTTGCGAACGTGAACATTGCAACGTCAGTTGAAAATACATTGTTTCCAGATCAGACAGCTCCTGCAAAACTGAGATACAACTTGCGACCTCGCAATATGGACAAATAAAGCAGGAAACTGCCTATTTTCAGATTTGAATTTTCTATACATTGCCTCCAGCCAGGAAGTTTGCTAAATACTTTGTATTGTTTCTTTTTGTTTTAAAATTGCCTTGCCGTCTGGGTAGCCGTAGGGTCGTGGCTGTGTGCCTAGTTGAATCTGCGGGGGTCAGACACAAGGTTGATCTTTCTGTTAGTTCTGGGAACTCCCAGGGCTGATAGAGGCATTTTCATCTACGTACACATCATCAGTGGTCGCGAACGGTCGTAGAAGATGGAGCTTCCTGAGCTGCAACGAGAAAATGTAATTTATGTTCGTAGAAATAGACTGTACAGAATACTTCACAGCAAATGCTTTCTAATGCAATGTGCAGTTACATTTTTAATTGTTTTGATAACGTTGGTGGGTGGAATCGTCTTTGGTGTACATTTGATTTTTATGCCAGTAACTACAGTACCTCCCCTTGATCCTACTACTTCTACGGTTTCTTCTATGCATTCTTTTCACTCATTTCCTGAACACGAACAAGCTCGACGCTCAGAATTTATTAACAATACATTTGTACAGCTCTTGCATCAACACCAACTGGTAGTTAATACTACAGACTGCTGGGTGTGTGGCTTGATACCTCACACTATGGATAAAGGCATTCCCTATCTAGTCTTGCCTTTTAGCTACAATGGATCATTTCAGGCCTTTCAGACCATTTTTTCATATGCCCTTGAGACCTATCCTCCGCGTCCACCACGGTCCACTAAATACAACTCAGCCAACAAAGCTTTAGTCCAGGGAATTATTGACATGATTAAAGACGTCAATAATACTCCATCTTACCCTAGAGATGAATTACGGGTGTATTTGAGTTGGAACTCTACAGAGTATCGCCTTAGTTTGGGAGAAAGCAAGCGTAAAAGCTCCACTTCAGTTTGGGTCGTGCCTCACCGAAGTCAGGTCTGTTTGCAAGGAAATGGGAGAAATCTGAGAGCTCAACTAGGGAGGAGTGAGTGCGTTGAGACTTACGTATTTCCGTCTAACTCCTCCCCTGCCTTCCTGACTGCTAGGGGTACCTACTTCATCTGTCAGGACAGAGCATATACATGGCTGCCTGCTGACTTTTCAGGTTCATGTTATATTGCTCGATTGTTACCCCCGACATACACTGCTTCTTCAGATTATCACAAGACCAGAGTAGCAAGAGGTGTCTTCAGCAAGGAAGATACCGCTGGTCAAGAAGCTGGAGACTTTTTCAAAGGTTTCCTTCCGTTTTGGGGGCCTATGGCCAATAGTAGAAATCTACGTCAACTAACACGGGTAGTTGAATCTACTATTACAGAAACTGCTGGTGCCCTTAGTAACTTAACAGCTGAGCTTCAGGGGGATCGTCTCATGACGTTGCAGAACCGTATGGTTCTAGACGTAATACTTGCAGATCGAGGTGGGGTATGCAGAATGATCCAATCGAGCTGCTGTGTCTTTATTCCAAATAATGCTCCAACAGTCTATGAAGCAATCTCTAAGCTACACAAGATTTCCGACTCTATACACGTAGATAAGGGAAACTGGTCCTTCATGGAGTGGTTTTGGACTCTGGTATCAGCGTGGGGATGGAAGGTTCTGATGGTCATTGGTGTCATCCTAGTATTTCTGTTCTCGTGCTGTCTTATTATCCAATGTGGTCCCGCTCTGTGTAGTCTCTGTGCTGCAACCTGTTTCAGAAAACCACCTGCATTAGGAGAAAAGGCACGAGACAGGATGATGATACAACAACATGTCACTGACCTAATGAGCATAGAATTAGACTCTGACTCTGACATAGACTGAGTAATTGCCTATGTAAGGGCAAAAGGAGGGTCTGAGGTTCCGTGACGATTTTACTCGTGTTTGTAAACATTGTCGTAAATACATAATTTCGGTATCAGTGAACCGCAAATGATCCATTTAGTATATCCTGATGTTTTCGCTATGCTACGAGCAAGAGCACTCCAGTTACAAACACATTTCTGTTCTACCCGTGGCATCCATCTTAGAACACGGGAGCCATTTTGTATTCCTTGCCCTCACATAGTCAATGGACACGCAATGACCTCTTTTTCATTTAAGGACACGTAGGCTTTAGCCGGCGATTCACCTTGCGAGTGACACGTGCACCTTAGGCCAGCAACGCTGTAGCAGCATGACTCGGCAAGAACTGCCTCCCCAGCCTGAGGCCAGTCCTGCTATACTGGTTCTTGTGTTCGTTGGCCTGATCATGATTAGGCGGCCGAAGCTGGTAACCGTGCCCATTTACGACCCACAAACATCTCTTATCCTGTCTTTCTATCTTCCACACCTGGCTCTGCTCCTTTCCTTCTGGGCCTTTATTAGGGGGAGGTAACGAAATTTACGATGAGGCGGTCCGGGTCTTGAATGAAGAATTGACATGGGATTATGATGGACTAGTGGGAACCCCTCAGTCGTAATGTTTTGACATCAGATACTGTTGACGATTCCTGTGCAAACGCCAAATATTTATTGTTTAAGACACGAATGTTTAGAACTGTGGTAACATGTAAAGAATTTGCCCCGAGCAGAATATTTGGTATATAAGGAACAACCCTCTTTGTACAAATTGAACAGGCTCCTAGACACTGCCCGTGTGCAGTTTCTGTGACTTCTGTGTCCCTGCAGTAATAAACCTTTGGTCTTTGACGCCACCATCGAGAAGCCCGTGTTTCTGTTTGTTTGTGCACCGAGACAGGTTGAACTCCGGGGTCTTCGGGTGTTGTCCCTGACACCTCTGGACGGAACCAAAAAGTCCAGAACTCCAGGTGGAAAATTGGCTGGTAGATTGCTTCACCCCAGAACTGGCAAAGGGTAGCGCGGGCTGAAGAAGACCACAAGAATTTCGGAGCTCTTCTTGAATTTTGATGATTTTGTTATCAAAAAAACAGGACAGTTCCTCACACCAGAGATCAGAAGCCGGAAGAACTGGGAAGGCAGCACAAGGGGAGAGGAAACTCTGAACAATGGCAAAGACTTCTTTGCCATTGTTGTCCGCCTTCTCTATCCTATCAGAGAAGTACCTACTTTTGGCAGCTTTAATTTCCGCGTAGTAAACCTTCTGCGCCCTCCGCAAATCAATCTTTAAATCAGGGCAGAACTCACGGCGCCAGGCTCTCTCTAATTTTTTACAGCCGGCTTTAAGTTCCCTGAGAGCGTGGGAGAACCAGGGTTTAGAGGGTGATGACCTAACCCGCGTGCAGCCCCCTTTATTGGTGGGCACAGTGGCACTTTGATTAACCCAAGCATTGAATAAATCTACTGCAGACTCTAGGTTAGACGGCAACGTTGGCCGATTAGCCAAAAGTGAATCTGAAAAAGTGGTTACATTTATTCTCTGGGCGTGAGCTTGAGGGGCAGGCAAATCACTCAACACTTTAAGACCCAAGGGCCAGGTGAACCGAAGTAGGGCATGGTCCGACCAGGTGACCCTCATAGGGGGTGACATGGTGATCTCAAAGTTGGAACAGACTAAATCTAACCAGTGACCAGCCCGATGGGTAGGGAAGTTCACCCATTGTGTTAAGTTCGCCACCGCAAGGACATCAGCCAAACCCCTTGATTCGGGCAGGTCCCCAATGTCCATATGGATGTTAAAGTCACCCAGCAGGAGATATCGAGAAAAATTAAGGGCACGAGGCAAAATCACCTCCTCGATATTGCCCATAAAACTACCGGTATAGACGGGGGGGCGGTAGATAAGGGTACCTCCCAAGGTGAAGTGGGGGGAAAGCACCACAACAAAGTGTAGCATTTCTGAGTCGCCAAGTAAATCTGGCGGTTCACTCACCACTACCCAATGGTCACGATAGATAACCGCCACACCGCCGCCCCTGCCAGATGGTCTATCCATCCTCGCGATCCTAAATCCACGTGGAATGGCAAGTTCGATCACCGGCATACAGGACTCAGTGAGCCAAGTTTCAGTAATGAAGAGGAGATCGAACTCCTGGCCATCGAGCAGCTCAAAAATATCGGCCGCATGGCTGACCATAGATCTTGAATTAATCAGTCCGGCTTTAATATAGTCTAAGTTGGTCCTAGATGTAATGGCAGGGGACGATAGGCGTGTAAAGCGGAACCCACAGGCCGGACAACAATGCAGCGGAGTCTCCAAAACCTCCCAGTGTTTGGCGGCATCGCAGCTGAAAGTATTGAGGGCGATAAGCTCCTCAGAGGTATACTTCAGAGAGCCAGCACAAACACATCGAGGAAGATAAGGAGGTGGCAGGGCCCTGAGCCCGTCCGGGACACGGACGGGCACAGACGGGCCCTCCTTTGGCGCTCCTTCGGCGCGCAGACGGCGCGCCCGCAGCGCGCGACCGCTGCGCGCTCGACGCATTGACGCGTTAAATAGGGGCGGCCGATTCAGGAACCTAGAGCGCCAACCCGGGTGCAATGCGGTCCCGCCTCACTTCCGGGAACCGCTGGGGCCGAGCGCTGAGGGCGGGAGTGCCCTGAAGTGTGCAATTACGCAAATTTCTAAAGTGCACAGTGCCGAGCAGCGTTACACTGAGGTAGGCAGAATTAATAAAGAGACAATGAGAATGACTTTTGAAGTTAGCACACAGCGTTCTATGGGACTCTGTATTCGACCTTCACTTTTCAAAAACAAAACTTCTAACTTTAGAACACTATTTTTCTACGGTTTGACTTTTTCCAAAATTGAACTTTTTTCTGGCACAAAGTAATATGCTTAAAGTAGAACTATTCATGGAGAACAAGAATTCTTTGAATACATCCAAGAGAAATATTTGACCTTCTCCACAACCAAAACAATTCATATATTCTGTCATGGAATGGTCTTGACTTTTTCTTCAGTATTTAAGAGCCATGTCATAAATGTACTTTCATGATTCATTCAGATACCATTTCCAATATCATACTGTATGCTTTGAATGAAAAAATTGCGTTTAAAATGCGTACAGCACATGCTCATTTTCGTGTACAACCATTTCAAATGCATTTTATGTATTTTGGGTGGGGTTTTACACATCATGCTTTAGATATCTTTCAAATGCTTAGAATTTAGTAGTGTTGAACATAATAAAGTGGAGTGGGTGTTGTATGGCGTTTTAGGATCCGAGCGAAATCTTCCGATTCATGCCCTTATATAGGTACAATTCTCATTGGCCTAATATAGGCATAGAAATCATACCCATATTTAGACATAGGCCATGCAGTCCAAATACAGGCATGGCTACTTCCACCCGTTCCAAAAAGCCACAACGATTTCTTTGAAAAATCGGCTTAAGCAGTTAAGGACATCCCCTTGCTTGAATATTGATTTGTCCAAGAACTCGTGGAGTTTTCAAAGAACTACCATTCACTTGGGGTTCTTTGATGACATTATTATGCCCGACTTTACATCAAACTAGGCACCTTCAAGGTATAAATATGCCTTCACTTGCTCTAGCAAAGCCTAGGTGGTCCGGAGCAGCTCGACTATCTACTTGCCTGATATAGCTCGCTACAGCAAGTGCCGAAGGAAGCCGACACTCCAGCTGATGCACTGATAGAGAAGCTGTCCTTTCTCTTGCTGAGAATCCAGCTCCAGTGTTTCCAAGCTCCACTCGCGGAGTGTTGGGAAATCGAGTCCTGAGACAGAAATACCAGACCTCCTTCATTCTAAAACCAAGGTACGGAGCTGATTAGACCATAAAGAGAAATCTTAGATAGATTCTTGGCAAAGAAACTAAACCTATGCTATACCACACTTACTTCTTCCCTCGTACTAGACTTAGGTTAGGTACATTGGGGTAGGCATATTTTAGAAGCACCAGTTGAGTACTTTTAGCCCTTGTTATTTATGTATGTATTTATCTATGGTTTAGAAAACATACAATGATTTTACAGTATTATTTCATAATACTCTTCTCGCTGTACGCATTATACTTTACAGCCTGTATTACAATTGTAGCAGTTCACTTAACTTGCATAAGAAAGAAGACTGTTCAATAAATCCTTTTATTGAAAATGCCCGTCTCTCTATTTCTCTGCACCTCTGATGAAACGAAGCATGCACGATAGACTGAGTAAAATGTCTATTTATCGTTTCCATGACTCTAGAGATATATTTCTCATTCTGGGGAAACAAAGTTGTCAGGTTTATGCGGTTGAAAGAAACTAATCCCTTCTAGTGAATTCGAGAAAGTTTCGTGTGACCTCGGAGCTAGCTGGCACTCACAATTAAGTTTAATATACTCAATAGAGACCTAGTAGACAGGAGTCCTACGACAAATCTATAGGATATATTATTCCAATGCGCAGAGCCTATTGGGAATATAGGAACTACACTACAGTTATTCTTTTTAGGTTAGATGTACCCTCCAGCAAGATGGAATTGCGGATTTCAGGGGTTTGGCTTGGTCTTATTTGAAGACTCAATTCTTGTGGAAGATGGTCGCTGAATTCGTTGTTACCGATCTTGAAGGTGGCTATTTTGTTAAACAAAGTCAGAGCCGTGAAGGTAAAGTCTACATGTGATGATATGGTAGTGAAGTGATATGTGGCTGCTGGTGGGCTGTCGTCTTTGAACCGTCCATTCAAGGCTCTCATGTTAAGGTATTCCAGGCCCCTAAGTAAGGTCTTTGCAATCCTAGATGGCTTGGTCGACTGAATTTGGCCTTGTGTTGGTATTTCCCATGCGCTTGAGAGTTCCTGCGTTGAATCTTCTTCCTTAGTATACCCAAAGAGGTGCATGTTGAAGTCGCCAGGTCTGTTGATTCTTCCATTACTCTCTGCAACTCCAATAGCAGCTCCTTCACTGCCGTTGATTTTTATTTTTGGTTGAGGTAAACGTTTATTATTATAATGTCCTGTTTGGACAGATTAAGCTTGAGTGTTAACTTTGTGGCTTGGAATGCCGCTTGGTGGAGTCAAATGCATGGTAACAGGGAGTAGCTCACCTATTTCGGTTATTGAGGCAAGAAGTTGTAAGCCCCCGGAACGGTGGCCAAAGGCAGATGCATTTTTCACCGGTAGTGAGTAGGAGGTGTAGCCTTGCAGGTCAAAGGGCTTTTCTTCCCAGGGATCTTGAAGCAGGATTATGTCAAAGGAGGCCAGGTATTTTATGGTGAATTTGTGGGGGATCCAATAGTTCCTGTTGTTCCGAATTGTCTACCTTGTTTGCAAGAGATGACTCTGTGTCTTTAGATGCTTGTTTGCATCCCAGGTATCTTTGGTTTTGAGTTGTGGACTCATTTGAGATGTTCCTTTAGAGTGGATTTGTGCTATGGTATCCTTCACTGCCAGTGATTCTGATTAATGGTCTAGGCTGTTTGTAGCAAGTGATAAAAGTGGTAAAAGAGGGGATTGCAGTCCTTCTATACTAGTGCTTTTAGAGAATATTGCTGTTCCAGGGTCTCTCAGGAAGGAGAACTTTGTGTAATTTTTGGGTTAGAAAATATACAGGGATTTCTCCTTTTTGGTGCTCCTTCTACCCCAATTAAGTCCTGCTCTACCAGGCTTGTGCGCGTTGTGATTTCTTAATCCCTTGCTTGTGCTGTGATTCTGTCATCCAGGGGCAGGAGGTCGTTGTTGTTATGAGTAGTGTTGGAATGCGAGCTATTCAGGAATCTGGCTACCTTACCTTCAATTAAGCTACTTTGTATATCTTCATGTTTTTCGCTGTTTTGAATGTCTTCAAGTTTTTTGCGTTTTTTCTTGTGGGTTGCGTGGTCAGGATCCTGTGGGCTGCTGCTGCCCCTAAGACATCTTGTGCCCTCGCTCTTCGATTTAGTTGGCTTGGATTGTGGTCTTGGTTTGGATTTTGCTGGAGCTTTTCTTACTTTGCCAGATCTCATGACTCCTAGGTCCTAGCCTCAATGTTTAGATCAGTTGATTCAGCCAGTGGACCTTTGTTCTTGGCCCTCGGAGTGGGAGTGGGAGGCAAAATAGTTGGAGATGGAGAAAGGTGGAAGAAAAAGGTGGAAGAGATAAGTGGTATGGATGGCACAAGTTGCTGGATGTAAAGCTACTGCTGGAGTGCTCAAGCCTTTCCCCCTGAATTATTCTATGGGGAAGACTGACTGGTTTGCTGATTGCTGTTGGGAGAGTATTGATACGCTAGTGCACGATTATGTTGATTCTCTGGCAGGCTTGTAAGGGTGCTGGTGGAAAGACCCACTTTTAGCCTTCCCCCCTCTGTAGTGGGTCAGCACGGGGTCTGTTAGGCACACTCACTCACTCACTCACTCTTGATGGAGTTGGTGCTACAAATAGTGCCATTGGACCTATTGCACCCACTCACAGAAGCCAAGGTTTTCTGCTGTTTGCAGCTGCTTTGACACACCAGAGCGGGGCGAGATAGTGCGATGGACTTGATGGTTGGGATGGTTGGAAGGGGCAAAGCGGGGACGGTGGAGCAAAATTGAGGCAGGTCAGAACCACACTACGCTACACCGCTGCTGCACCCTCCTTGCACCCACCTTGCGCCAGTCTATAACCAGGCAATTAGACAATTCGCGGCAAGCCAGTGGCAGATGGCGGCAAGTCCAGGTCGAACTCACGCCAGTATATCCGAGTGGCGGCAGGCAATGGGCAGTACTGAGGCCAGCACTGCAACGCTGGTTGGATAAGCCAAGCCCTTTTGGCCCACCTGAGTCCGTCCTTTCTTCTTCCTCGTCACAGGCTCCACACAAGCTCGACTCCGCTCCGCTTGTTACCCCTGCCCCTGCTCTCAGCTCTGAGCTCCTCACTGCGCACCACTTGGTCTTGTTGCTATTCCGACAGTCTTCGGTGTTGGAGCTGGCACAGGCTGACTCTGCCCCCTTGCAGCTCCGTGCAGCGCACTCTGAGCCAGTGCCGGTTTGGCAGGGCGGGGGGAACACTCCCATGTCCTGAACTTAAGTTGATGTGAAAACACAGCGACTGGAATGTGGCTTGCAGATCATCCAAAGTCAGCTTGATCCGTGATGTCATCAATGATGTCACTGACCATAGCATGAATGATGCAAGATGCGACTTCATCAGCCGTGCTTTGCTGGGTCGTGAGTTATAGTTAGCTGAACTAACCATAACTACCAAATTTCTCTGGTTTTGTACGAGTGAAATGTCCAACTATAACGTCCCTGACACCTGTGGTTTTTTGAGGGTTTGTCAAAGGTTTTTTAAATGCTAATTTCTAACTATAACGTTCCTGAAACCTGTGATTTTTCAGTGAAATTCAAAGGTTATTTAAATGGTCATTTCTAACTATGCCTACAACGGTAGGACATGTGCAGAAAGAGGAAGAAAGGCACAGAAAGAAGCAAGAGAAACGCAGAAAGAGGCAACAGAAGTCCAGAAAGACAAAGAAAGGTTCAGAAAGAAGCAAGAGATGTGCACAAAGAACCAACAGAGGGAGCAGAAAGAGGCCTTGTTGCAAAGTCATTCTGTGCCTCCAACTTTTTGCTGACGGACACTGGTGGTAGTAACTGACTCTGATCACCAGGCCTGGAGCCAGTGCTATGCTGAAAGACACTTAGAATACAGTGAAAACACCTACATGCACCAGGATACACTATGGGTTGGGGTACCCCTGTATGACCTCCCTTGTAGGGCCCTAGTATAAAATAGGGCGGGGGATTAAAACTACCTCTGACTAAGAGGTTCAGAAATAGGCAAGAGAGGTGCAGAAAAAAGCAAGTGAGGTGCAGAAAGTGGCAAGTGGGTACAGGAAGAAGCAAGAGCAGTTTAGAAAGAACCAACAGAGGTGAAAAAAAGAGGCAAAAGGGAAGCAGAAAGGGGTAGGAAAGTTGCATAAAGAGGCAAGAGAGCTACAGAAAGAAGGAAGAGAAGTGCTGAAAGAGGCAAGAGAATTGCTGAAAGAAGCAACAGAGGTGTAGAAAGAAGCAAGAGCAGTACAGAAAGAACCAACAGAGGTGCAGAAAGAAGGAAGAGAGGTGGAGAGAGAGACACGAGGGGTGCAGAAAAAGGTAGGATGGGAGCACAAAGAGGCAGGAGAGGTACAGGAAGAGGCCAGAGGGGCACAGAAAGAAGCAAAACAGGTGCAGAAAGAAGCATGGAAAGTGCAGAATGAAGCAACATGGTGCAGAAAGAGGCGAGAGAAGTGTAGAAAGGAGCAAGTGAGGTGCAGAAAGAGCCAACAGAGGTACAAAAAGAGGTAAGAGAGGTGCAGAAACAGGCAAGAGAATTGCTGAAAGAGGCAACAGAGGTGGAGAAAGAAGCAAGAAAGGTACAGAAAGAGGCAAGTGAGATGCTAAAAACAGGCAGGAAAGGTACAGAAAGAGGGAAGATGAGTGCAGAAAGAGACAAGAGGGGTGCAGAAAGAGGCAACACACATGCAGTAAGAGGGAAGAGAGGTGCATTAAAAGACAAGAACAGTGTAGAAAGACTCAAAAGAGGTACATAAAGAGGCAACAGGGGTGTAGAAAGAAGCAATACAGGTGCAGAAAGAAGCATGGAAAGTGCAGAATGAAGCAACAGGGGTTCAGAAAGAGACAAGAGAGGTGCAGGAACAGGTAAAATAAGTACACAAAAAGGCAAGAGAAATGCTAAAAGAAGCAACAGAGGTCTAGAAAGAAGCTAGATAAGTACAGAGATAGGCAAGTGAGTTGCAAAAACAGACAGGAAATGTACAGAAAGAGGGAAGATGAATGCCAAAAGAGACAACAGTAGTACAGATATCAGCACATGAGGTGCAGAAAGAGACAAAAGACGTGCAGAAAGAGAGAAGAGAGGTGCAGAAAAAGGCAAGAAAAGAATAGAAAGAGGCAAAAGATATACAAAAAGAGACAACAGGGGTGCAGAAAGACGCAGGATGTGCAGAAAGAAGCATAGAAACTGCAGAATGAAGTATCAGGGGTACAGAAAGAGGCAAGAGAATTGTTAAAAGGAGCAAGTGAGGTGCAAAAAGTGGCAAGAGAGGTGCAAAAAGTGCCAAGAGAGGTACAGAAACAGGCAAGAGAATTGCACCGAGGCAACAGAATTGCTGAAATATGCAAAAGAGGTGTAGAAAAAAGCAAGAGGCAAGTGAGATGCAAAAACGGCAGGAAAGGTAAAGAAAGAGGGAAGACAAGTGCAGAAAGAGACAACAGAGGTGCAGAAAGAAGCAAATGAGGTGCAGAGAGAGTCAACATACATTCAGAAAGAGGGAAGAGCGGTGCAGGAAAAAAAACAAGAAAAGTGCAGGAAGGGGCAAAAGAGGTACATAAAGAAGAGACAACAGAGGTGCAGAAAGAAGCATGGAAAGTGCAGAATGACGTAACAGGTGTGCAGAAAGAGGCAAGAGAAGTATGTAAAGGAGCAAGTGAGGTGCAAAACGAGCCAACAGAGGTGTAAAAAGAAGCAAGAGAGGTGCAGAAACAGGCAAGAGAAGTGCACAAAGAGGCAAGAGATTTGCTGAAAGAACCAACAGAGGTAGAGAAAGAAGCATGAAAAGTGCAGAAAGAAACAAGTGAGATGTAAAAACTGTAAGGAAACATACAAAAATAGGGACGACGAGTGCAGAAAGAGACAACAGGGGTGCAGAAAGAAGCAAATGAGGTGCAGAAAGAGGCAACAGACGTGCAAAAAGGGCAAAGAGAGGTGCAGAAAAAGGCAAGAAAAGTGAAGAAAGAGGCAAAAGAGTACATAAAGAGACAACAGGGGTGCAGTAAGAAGCAAGACAGGTGCGGAAATAATCATGGAAAGTGTAGAATGAAGCAACAGGGGTGCAGAAACAGGCAAGAGAAATGCAGAAACAGGCAAGAGAAGTGCACAGAGAGGCAAGAGAATTGTTGAAAGAAGCAACTGTGGTGTAAAAAGAAGCATGGAAAGTTCAGAATGAACCAACAGTGGTGTAGAAAGAGGCAAGAGAAGGGCACAAAGAGGCAAGAGAATTGCTGAAAGAAAAAACCAAGGTGTAGAATGAAGCAAGAAAAGTGCACAAAGAGGCAAGTAAGGTGCAAGAACAGGGAGGAAAGGTACAGAAAGGCGAGTGCAGAAAGAGCCAACATGGGAGTAGACAGTAGCAACTGAGGTGCAGAAAGAGGCAACATATGTGCAGAAACGGGCAAGAGAGTTGCAGACAAAGACAAGAAAAGGTACATAAAGAGGCAACAGGGGTGCAGAAAGAAGCAAGACAGGTGCAGAAAGAAGCATGGAAAGTGCAGAATGAAGCAACAGGGGTGCAGAAAGAGGCAAGAGAAGTGTAAAAAAGTGCAAGTGAGGTGCAGAAAGAGCCAACAGAGATGCAAAAAGAGGCCAGAGAGGTGCTGAAACTGGCAAGAGAAGTGTACTAAGAGGCAAGAAAATTGCTGAAAAAAGCAACAGGGGTGTAGAAAGGAGCCAGAAAAGTGTAGAAAGAGGCAAGTGAGGTACAAAAACACGCAGGAAAGGTACAGAAATAGGCAAAAGAGGTACATAAAGAGACAACAGGGGTGCAGAAAGAAGCAAGACAGGTGCAGAAAGAAGCTTGGAAAATGCAGAATGAAGCAATAGGGGTGCATAAAGAGACAAGAGACGTGCAGAAAGAGGTAAGAAAAATGCACGAAGAGGCAAGAGGATTGCTAATAGAAGCAACAGAGGAGTAGAAAGAAGCAAGAAAAGTGCAGAAAGAGGCAAGTGAGTGGCAAAAACAGGAAGGAAAGGTACAGAAAGAGGGAAGTTGAGTGCAGAAAGAGACAACAGGGCTGCAGAAACAAGCAAATGACGTGCAGAAAGAGGCAACAGACGTGCAGAAAGAGGGAAGAGAGATGCAGAAAGTGCATGAGATTTGTAGAATGAGGTCGAGAGAAGTGCAGAAAAAGCAAGAAATGTGCAAAAAGAAGCAACAGAAATGCATAACACCATTAGGACCAATTTAACACCCCATTTAGCAAAAAGTAACACATGACTATTCTATGTTTGCAAAGGGCCTTTCACCACACTTGTCGCTGCATTTTTGGTAACCTTTGACCCATACATAACTGCACATGGTCTGTATGCCAAAGAACTGAACTATAAAAGAAAGGCAGTCCCCAAATGAAAGTGTCTTAACTTCTGCCTGCCAGGTGGAAACCAGTTACAGAACACTGCCCCATGCAGGGACAATCCAAGGATGATAGAGAAAAGAACCCATATCTTGACTTGTGACATTCAAAGTACATCAGGGTTGGACAGCAAATAGGACGTAACAGGTGCCCAGAAATCCTTAGGGCCGGAGGACTCAGGCAGCTCCTCCTCGTACACCTTCAACTGATCCTTACAGTAAACTAGGTCCTGGAGCCACTGTTTGATAGGGGGCACTGACCTAGATCCCCAGTGCTACGCCACTGCTTGTTTTGCAAATAAAGTGGCAATCGCCACAATGCGTCTACTAGCTGGTTTCAGCTGTTGTACATATCCCAGCAGGCACAATACAGGTGTACAACTCACTGTTTCCAACACCATATCTGACAGGATGCGAGTCACAGAAGTCCAATACGCAAACACACCATTGCACACCCAGGCAACATGGTAAAAATGTGCATCTGCAGCCCCACACCTCACGCATTTCGAAGATTCTCGCAGACCATATTTATAAAGCTGCATGGGAGAATATTAGACCTGATGCAGGTACTTGAAGTGAATAATTATAAGGTTACAGTTGCCTGTGAGCCAGCCTGTAAGTTGGCAGCATACAGTCTCCGGAGTAATGGGGTGTCCTATCGCGGTCTGCCAGCGCAGACATGAGGATCACGTTCCCGCAGCGGTGAATTATATAACTTCGTTATTAATCCCTTGCGGTCTTTGCCTGATAATAAGGCCGATAGTGCACGAAGCACAGTTGGCTCCGCCGGATAGTCAGGATACACTGCCCGAACAGCCTGGCGTACTCGGACGTACACGAAATTAAACATGAACCTGTGTTCCACACCACCCTGCGCCTCGCGCAGTGTCTTAAACCAGCCTTCTTTATATAAATCGCCCACCCTAGTAATGCCCGCAGCTGCCAGCAGCTTCAGGGCAGGAGGTTCACGTGCCGCTGTTATCTCGGGGTGAGACGCCAGACGCAGTGATGGAGCATACAAGTAGAGCAGTTGAGCTCTGGCTGCCAGCGCACGCCAGGCCCAAGACGTGCATAATGGAGGGTTTATCTCAAGTTGTCGTCCACCCGAACCGCCCGACAGGACCATCGCCTGCAGCCGGACAGGCAGCACTGCTTCTGCCTCTATAGACACATGTGGCTGAAAGCGCTTCGGGTAATGCCAGTAATGCGCGAAATGAGCCTGCGCACATAAATAATATAATCTTAAATCTGGAGCTTCAAATCCCCCCCTATCAAACGGCTGCACCAAGAGGTCTCAGCGGCATCGAGGCTATTTCCCTCTCCACACAAACAACAGAAAAGCTCATTGTAGGGTGCGAAACAAAACCATGTTCAGGCGAATGGGTATGTTGACAAAATAGTATAACAGCTTAGGCAAAAAGACCATTTTTATGATCGCTATTCTATCTGCCAAAGAGAGGGGAAGATGAGACCACCACTCAGACTGCTCAATTATGCGGGTAGCTGTATGCCCATAGTTCTCATTAATCACCACTGCGGGATCCCGATGCACCCACACTCCCAAGTACTTCACAGGATCAGAAGTCCAGGACAGCGGGAATTCAAGGTCAACCTCCTTAGTGTATTTCGTGAGTCGAAAAACCATCGATTTGGACCAGTGAATTCCGAGTCCCGAGAATCGCTCAAACTGGACATATTCCCTGAGCAGTGTGGACAGAAACACTGATGGCTCGTGGATGTAAAGCAGCATATCATCCGCATATAAGGAGACGATCAGAGGGCGCTGCCTAAATCTCAACGCGGGAGCGGAATGCTTCTGGTGCAGTTTACATGCCAGCTGCTCCAGCACTAATGAGAAAAGCATGGGGGACAATGGGGCAACCTTGCCGGGTGCCACGAGCAATTGGGAATAGAGACGACACCTTGCTATTCACATGCACCCTAGCAACCGGACCATTGTACAATACCCGCAGCCACTGTGTAAAAAAGGGGGGAATCCCATCCTACTCAGTACAGTAAACATGTAGGACTAATGGACAGAAGCGAAAGCTTTTGCTGCGTCTATCAGCGCAGCTACCACCTGGAAGTCAGGCTCGAAGTAGTGTAGTGTGGAAAACAGTGTTCGTAATTTGTGCATCGTGGAACGTTCTGTCACAAAGCCTGACTGGTCCGGGGGGACCAACAGGGGAATCAAAGGCTGGAGTCGTGTAGCGATCATCTTGGCGAGGATTTTCGTATATATATTAATTAATGATAGTGGTCGGTACGACCCGCATTGATTAGGGGGTTTATCAGGTTTAAGTAAGGTGACAAGAAGGGCCTCCCGGAGAGAGGGCGGCAGTGCTCCGGTCTCATACGCCTCCGCGTAAACTGCCAATAGTCGTGGGGCCAACGCTGCCGCATATGCTTTATTTAACTCACTCGGCAAGCCATCCGGCCCAGCCGCCTTACAGGTAGGTAGAGGCATGATGGCCTCTCTCACATCTTCTTCATCAAAAGGTTGCAGCAAATACTCCCCATGTCCATTGGACAACCAACCCAGCGCCGCATCATCAAGGTATTCATGCGTCTCCTCATCGGGAGGAGACTCCCTAGCTGCATAGAGATCAGTATAAAACTTTAGCACAATATCAAAAGATCCTCAGCTGAGTGCCGGGGCTCACCACTATTATCTAGCAGTTCAGTGATAACCTCCTGACGGCGCGGTTCCGCAATTTTTTGGGCAAGACATCGGCTGAGTCTCCCACCCTCGCCATAGTATCGAGCTACTTTGTGCCTCGAGCAATGTAGCAGCTCCTGATCAACCGCTACGTTGTGTTCGGAGACCAGATCACGCATTTCCGCCAGCGCAGACGCTGAGGGGTCCAAGTCCAACGCACGTTCCAATTGCGAGATGTCCGCAGCAAGACTCCTAATTCTACGCCGAATGTCCCTTAAGACCCCCGATTGAGCGCCAATGCAGGCCCGCGGATGGTGACCTTGAAGGCCTCCCAAAGGACTCCAGCGCTCTCCACAGTATCCTCATTCTCCAGAAATTAATTTCTGATCGCCGTCGCTATGGTCTGCTTAAAGACAGGATCCTTAAGCCCTGAAGGCTGCAGTCTCCAGGCAAAAGCTGGCAAACGGTACTCTGGAATCCACATCTCCTGGTCGGATCATTCTCCAGTAGCACCGGAGAATGATCCAACAAGGAGCGGGCTGCATGCGACACCCCCGTTGTCCAATTACAAACCTCTTCCGATACCAGCCAAACATCAATTCGGGACCAAGACCCGTACGCCGCCAATGCAAACGTGCTTTCCCGAGCCGCAGGATGGCGAAGACGCCATATATCATGCAAATGACCTGCGTCTAAAAGTCCTTATAGCATGTCAGTAGCCCGTTTGGGCCTAACCTCTGCAGCTCCGTGTCTATCCATATTGGCATCCAACCACAGATTAAAATCCCCACCCCATACAATTGCCGCAGATGGAAACGACGATATTCTGCACCACACATTTGAATAAAATGAAGGGTCATCGATATTAGGCCCATAGCCATTCACAAGTAGCACACTCTCACCTCCCAATCGACCATGTACGATCGCTATTCTTCCACAATCACCCGTCTCCGTACGTAGCACCATGAAGGGGACCCCCTTTTTGACCAAAATCAGCACTCCCCTAGCGTAGGACAAATATGATGAAGATACCCTTACGCTCGCCCAGCGCACACCTATCTTTTTGGCCGATTCTATTGTCAGATGGGTCTCCTACAGCATGGCCACATACACCCCCATTCGCTCTTTGGGCGTGTTAAGACCACGTATATTCCAGGCAACAAACTTTAGAGCATTACACATGGCAAAGTAAAGATAAAAGCAGAAACATGGCAGTAGGTCTCATATCATCAGTTAACATGCAGTGACACAATCCATACAGTCTGAGTTCATGGCTGGAAGAGAACCAAAAACATTTCACAAACCCCAACTTGCATTTCCCCATACCTCCACCCACTTCAGCACCCCAACCATGCCAAAGCCATACCATTACCCAACACGCACAAAACAACCCCCACATCCCCCCACTCACTTCAGCTTCCCCGACTCGCCAAAGCCAGCCCGAGGAAACATCCTCCATACTCCAACAAGATTGAAAAAAAACATAGTCAGTCGGGGTACACCCAAGGGGTGCAGAGTGCTACTAGCCTCCCTTGAGATAGGAGGTGGCCGAGCAAGTGAATAAACTATGCCAGGATAACACTAGGTAGCACATATCTCACATCATAACGTCCGTCAGTACCCCCTCAAACAACCCCGCCACACCTCGCCACTTTAGAATACAAGTAGGACCATAATATAAAGCATCCTATTTCAGCCAGCTGGCTTAACAGGGCTAACCACAGCAGACACAACACAACTAGTCACATATTATACAATACAGTCACTATCCCAGGGCGATGAGTCAATGTGAAGGTCAGCATGTCAGGTAGAACACACGAGGCAATCAGACCCATGAACGACCCCCTTGAGGCAAACAGAAGTAAAACAAACTATCGCACTGGAGTTCCGACGTCCACAAATATCCTCAGCACTTCACTGTTCCTCGTCCTCTGGTGCAACGCTATTTTCTCATCTCCTCCATTTTAATTGCTTCGCATGTTCAAGAGCAGCTTTTGGATTTGAGAAGATATTACAGTCTCCATCAGGACCAATGCGAAGTCAGGCAGGATACAGCATTGCATATGGAAATCCTTCCGACTGTAGAAATTTTTTCACAGCCCCAAATTCTCACCGGGAAGCTTGTACCGCCACCGTAAAATCAGGAAAAAAAGCCAGCGAGTTGCCCTGATGCACTATGTTTCCTTTAGCTCTTGCCATCCTCAGAATAGCGTCTCGTTCCCTATAGTTCAGGAGGCGCGCTATAATAGGGCAGGTTTAGCTGCAAACGACCGGTGGGCACGCTCTTTAATAAACATATCGGAGAGTTGTTCCGTCCCAAAAATATCTTTAAGGAGACTTTCTATGAAGGTCTCCATCCTGCCTCCATTTGTGGATTCTGGCAATCCGGTAAGGCGAACATTATTGCGCCTTGACTGCTCTTTTAAATCCTCATTTTTAGCTTGGATGAGGGAGAGCACCTTTTCCATATTAAGTGTTTTTGCAGTGACATAATTTAGGCCATTCTCCGCTGTGGAAACCCTTCGCTCCACTTCCCCCATACAAGCATTTTGTTTCTCCAGCTGAGATGACATGTGGTCAGGACAATGAGTTACTGCTTCCATTGTGCCTTCGATTGACTGAAGACTCCTCTGCATTGCTAGTAATGTGGATTCCAGAGTGGGAGGTCGATCATGTGGGGCATCAGCCTCTGAATTTGATGCTGCCTTTGCATGCCTTTTGTAAACTTGCACGCCTCAAATGTAAGACGTGGCTGTGTCTTGTCCGTGCGTTCCATGATTATAACCAGGTCCCACCACCTGCCTTGTCACCTACAGGAGATCACAGTGCGTGTATACTGTTGGGGGGTACAATAAAGTCCTAAGGGGCCTGCAGCTAACAGCAACTCAGGTCAGACCCTCAGGCCTCTGACAGGCCCCACAGCAGCAATGCCAGGTTGTCCCCGGCCGCAGCACCTCAAAGGCGGTCCTTGCTTCCAATACAGCTCAAAATAATGGAGTCCCCATAAGCACTTTATACAACGCAATTCCCAGTGTACAGTTCCATTTGAGGCACGTCCAATTTAGGCCCTATCTCAGCAGATGATAGCAGAGCCACTATTAAATTGCACCCGGTGGTATAGGAATTCCCTCCCCAATGCAAAATTTCACTGCAGCTCATCGGATCTCCTCAGGCCTCCCCCGCTGATCAGCCCTCACAATTTACCCGCCGCGCACCAACCAGCAGCCCGCCACAGCTCACAGGCCACAACCCCCTCCCAAGCCGACATCCGCCTCCGCAGCTGCAGCCTGAGCCGAGCCGCGACCCACTCACTGCGGCCGGCACCGATGGGCACCAGCAAGTGCAGACGATGTCCAAGCCGGGGCCACAGGGAGATCAGGTCCAGCTGGATGCGCCACTGACAGACCGCGGGCACCGGCTCCGTCAAGGCTCAGCAGCGGCAGACGAGGCACAGCAGACACACCTCTGAAAATGCTCCGTTCGTCCGCCGATCAGCTGCTAGGCAGAAGCAAAGTCCGGAATCACTGTTTCAGTGACTCCATCTTTATTTGTCTCACCGAGTTCATAGTTTACAATACTACATAATTACTCTCCATACCACATAATACCACTCTACATAATTCCTATACACTAAATATCACATACTTTCTAGCCACATCATTTCACTGCACAAGATACCACATAATTCCACTACAAACAACGTACATCCACTCCACTCCCAAAAACATTAGTAAAAGACTTTTGCATTGACAATGCCAAAAGCTCTAATTCTCGCAAATGCAAGACCTATTACATTGCAAACACTTCTTTAACTAGTAGTCGCGTTTGCAGAGTGGTAGAGGAAGGGTGCTGGGCCTCCCACCAGTGCGCAGGAATTCCAGTGCGTAGGAATTACAGGAGGAACCAATAGGGCTTTTTGGCCTCCAAAATCCCTCGGGAGTAAATTGGACTGCATTCCCCATCTCGTAGTCTGCTAGGAGGCGGGTTTGCAGAATGGTGGAGAAAGGAGGGCATGGCCTCCGAAGATAACTTAATGGAGGTAACAAAAGGGGTAGTTGAGCCCCAAGGACATCCTTGGGGGCCAACTACCCCTCCTATTACCTCCAGTAAGTCCCACACAGCAGCATAGATAAGTTCAAAGAGCTGGCCATGCCCCTTTGCCTACCACTTTACAAACACGCTCTCTGCAGGCTCTTGGATGGGGATTCAAGTCCCCTTCACTGCTGGGGTACTTTAGGGGCCAACTAGCCTACCTCTTACCTCCAGTAAGCCCAGCACAGTAGGATTGCTGAGAGGTAACAAAGGCCATGCCTGCTTTCCCCACTACTCTGCAAACACGCCCCCTGGTGCGTTGTTAGTTGAGGAATTAATTCCCCTTGAATACTGATGGTCCCTGGGGGCCAATTAGCCCACCAAATACCTCCAAAATGTGCCACAGAGCTGGATTGCAGAGATGTGGTCCAAGGCCATGCCCCCTTTTTACACCACTCAGCAAACATGCCTCTCGGTGCACTGCTGCGTGGGGGCACGAAGTCCACTTGTGTCCAGAGGTGCTTGTGGTAGCTGAACTTGTCACAACTTGCACTCCATGAGAGGAGTCTAGGACACAGTCAGAACACAAATCGATGACCTCGGACTCTTTGCCCTCTATGCCTGATAGTGGTGCCCTCCACAGATTGCTTCCCAATCAGCTGAAGCCCTGATCTAACGTTGTCTGAGTGAAAAAGGTGACTGGTGTCACTAGGCCAGTGAACAGGGTTGCTGCTTGAAACTTGGGGCACTGTGGAGCCCTCGATGTGGTGTCTGAAAGATTGTGCTGTCATTCCATCAAGTGGACCCACTGTGCTTTGACACCAGGTTGCATGAACTGGATAATGTCATGAATCCAGATAAACATGTCAAATCCCGACTCAGGGAGGCCAGGGAACTCTATAATGAAATAATGGAGCACTTACGGTGCCACGCCTATAAAGAATACATAGCGTGGGCGCATAACGAGGAGGGGAGACCTGGTAGGTTGTTGGCATGGCTCATTAGACCTGAGTCCCAAGGGACACCCATCCTCCAAATCAGTTTGGATGACAATACACCAGTCTATGCTTCTGCTGAGATTAATATGAATCCCTATATGGACGACCACACCCGTTAGACAAGCATGGCCAGGCAGCATTTCTTGACAGAATACCCCTGCGGAGGTTAGACCTGACGGCGAGCGATGCCAAATCGTTGCATAGGGGCTCATTACCTGCATCTACCAGGGAGGCAATAGTAATATCACGCCTCAAGACTGCAGCCCAGAGTGCCAGTATCACTGCGTTCCACCCCTTATCAATGTTGAATATGGATTTTAAGGTACTTAGTAAAATTCTGGCACTTCGACTGCTACCTTACATGCAGACATTAGTACATAGTAACCAGAATTGATTTATCTCAGCAAGAAGCACATCCCTGAACCTCCGCAGGCTTTACCAAGGCATACACCACCAGATATGCAGGCATTGCCCTCATGCTACTATTATGGAAATTGACCTGCTGTTTGCTATCGCCGTAGAACCATTGCCTGAGCTGCTTGGACAAGAGGGCATGGAGTATGGTATACAGATAGGGTGTCAATGGAGACTCTTCAATGACCTCTCATTGACGGTGACTTGGAAGCCACTGACTTTGAATTTTAATATTTGTCCACCCAACTACAGCAGATGGCACAGTGGCTGGCTGGTTCCTGCCGGGAGGAATTGGGCCTGATGGGTAGATTTACTCCTCAAGAAGTATTACAAGCAATTCTTCTGGCTCGAAAGGTTGACCTCCTGCTGCCGGAGGTTCTGTTGTCTGTGGCCCTGGAGTGTTGGAAGTGATTAAAACGGCAAACAGCTGGGAACCCATGATATGACCTAGAATTATCATTGGTAGAGTTGTTTGTTGTTATAGGTTTACTCTTTGTTTTTTGGTTTGTTGAAAGTCCAATGCAATAGTCCTATGTTAGAAACCTGTGGAATAATGCAAAATGGTAGAACGTCTTATACAGTTTCCTGGTATCCTGGGAATTCCCTTAGAGGTATTTTTACGCAAAGGGAGAATAAATGGGGGACATTAAGGTATCCGGATAAATAAGTCACACAGGCAGAATCAGTAACCCACAGACACTCATTTAAACCCTGTGGTACCACCAGCCGGGGATGCATGTGCGGTCATATCTTATACTGGAGATATCAGTTAAGGTGATTGATTACATCCTTGTGAAGTGCTATGAATATATGTAATTCTTTTATGTTAAAAGAATTACAACCTATCCCTGTACTAAACATTCAAAGCCCTGGAGTGTTGGAAGTGATTTAAACGGTGAACAGCTGGGAACCCATGATATGACCTAGAATTATCATTGGTAGGGTTGTTTGTTGTTATAGGTTTACTCTTTGTTTTTTGTTTTGTTGAACGTCCAATGCAATAGTTCCTATGTTAGAAACCTGTGGAGTACTGCAAAATGGTAGAACGTCTTATACTGTTTCCTGGTATCCTGGGAATTCCCTTAGAGGTATTTTTACGCAAACGGAGAATAAATGTGGGACATTAAGGTATCCGGATAAATAAGTCACACAGGCAGAATCAGTAACCCACAGACACTCATTTAAACCCTGTGGTACCACCAGCCGTGGATGCATGTGGGGTCATATCTTATACTGGGGATATCAGTTAAGGTGATTGATTACATCCTTGTGAAGTGCTATGAATATATGACTGGAATGTATGTTATAAAATACCAATAAAGCTATCTTAAAAACATTTACAACCTATCCCTGTACTAAACATGCAAAGCAGAGCCAGGAGACACAAAATGAGAGGTAGGTTGCCTTGAACCATCTGTACAAAGAGGTGCTGTGGCTCTGCTGGCAACAAAAACACCTCAGTGAGGGCATTAGCTCAAGGCAAGCTGCAAAGCATGTACCTACAAACTTTCCCTCGTGTAAACATGTGTAGTTGATGGTTGTTGAAGTGCCTGGTCCACCTAGAAGGGGAAAGAGAGAGAGAGAGTGTGCCTACAACCTGTCCCTGTACTAAACATTCATGGCAGAGCCAGGAGACACAAAACGAAAGGCAGGTTGCCTTGAACCAACTTTACAAAGTAGTGCGGTGGCTCTGCTGGCAACAAAAACACCTCAGTGAGGGCATTAGCTCAAGTAAAGCAGCAAAGCTTGCACCTACAAATGTTCCCTAGGCTAAAGATGTTTACTTGACAGTTGTTCAAGGTCCTGGTCCACCTTGGAGAGAAAAAACCAAGTATGTCTGTAACCTGACCATCTGCTCCTCTTGTTGAAAGTGTAAGAACTAGACCTGGATTCCTAGAGAGTATACCAAGATGCTTCCCAGAAGGCCCACAGATTTGGTATACCTTCTAGTCACCGACGTACCTAAATAATGGTCCTTTGGCAACATCCAACAGCCTTGCCAGCATGACGTTTGTTCATCTTCTTCACCTTGATCACAGATATCATCAAAGTGTTCTCATGAGTACGGATTCACCATGTGAAGATAAAACATAATTTAATGATTAAGTACTACTAATCATACATCCCCAAATCGCAACCATCCATTCATTTCTTTCTTAACTCACCCTCTTACCACGCAGAGTTGGATAGTAAGTAGCACTTTCAGAGGCTAAGCATCCCATCAGAATCTCTCATGCAGGACATGGTTGGTATTAGTGAAACCATGTAGTGCTAAACCAATGACAATCAAATCACTACCAAAAAGATATAGGTCACCCTCTCTCACCCCCACATCAAACTTGATTGACTTGCCACTGGTTTAACTGGTACACTCTGGCAGTTTACAGGCAAGCGTGCTTTGAGACTCTAGTTGTGCTCTTATCTTACTGAAGCCCTTTGGAACAGTATTACTCCGGCTCCTTGGCCAAGGCTTGATTGCAGTGAGTTTCCTTTTTTCTCTAGGTGGTTGTTGCACCTCCACCCTGTGTAAATGTTAATGTAAGAGATAAAAGTCTCAACTGAGCAAGTAAGGTTTTATCAAAGTACCCCAAAATAATACATTTGCAGACCCCATGCAAACTGCAGATGCACACTTAGAGTTCTATTCTGTACCAGATTGAAAGCTTTTGTCTGTGAAAGACAGAAGAATGCAATGTGTACCTTCCAAAGATGAATTTGAAATGAGAAGGCAATATGGAAAAAATGTTTAATCTGTCAGGAAAGTGATTTTAGTCTACTCTTGCCGGACGTTCTCCAAAACTATGAGTGTGGGAATTTGGATCTTTGTGTGTTTCTTTTTTTCAATGGCTGAATGCTGTTGAACTGCCATGCCTAGATTTACAATTTAAGTTTGAACTGAATGCCCTATAAATAAGTGTACATGGGTTTAATTTCCTCAAATACCACCCCCTTCAGTCCACTCACATATATTGTAGACTGACTCAGGCCCAATACACATAGATTGCACTGACAACTTTAGACAAACAACGCAGGAAACAGAGTTGGCTTCTAAGACCTGGAACATCTGTGTCAGTTTCTTCCATGCATGGAAACTATAGTTCTAGGCAAATCCAAAAATCTAAAAAATGTATTTTCATTGAAAGTGTGTCTGTACTATAATTACATTTTCTGCACCCTGCAAAAATGTGCAAGAAACAACACTGAGACCGGTGTCACAAGACCAGGGAAAGAAAAAAATCTTAAAGAAAATTACGGATTCCCATCACTCACCAAACCTGGTGACATGTTTCATCATCTGGGTCTCCTCTTTTTAGACCACACTTGTGGCTCTAAGGGCTACAACCTTATCATAGTGATAGGGAGCCCGAGGATGTTTTAGTTTGGTTGTTTTCAGGTCCTACCAGAAGAGAGTGGTTTTTCTGTGTGGGAACTAAGTGCAGTGCTTGGGTGAGACATGAAGTTAAAATTGAGTTGTCAAAGACCTAAACTTTATTGATGTCTCCCACAATTCAAATTAAAAACAGTGCAAAAAAGATAGTGTCAACAAATAACTATCTAACTAAACTAAAACATCCTGGGGCTTTCGGTCCATTTTCTTTGACACTCATATGGTCTCAGAATTCAGACTTTGTATAAAACCCTTGGAGAAAATCTACATAATGCCTCCACTGTTTATTTGATTATGCTCGGTGCAATATCAAGCTTGCACAGTTTTAAATCCAATTAACTGGTGTTAGATCTGGAGGTCTCTAGTTGGCAATGGTATTCACCTTTGTCCAAAGAGGGACCCTTAATTCTAAGTCAGGATAAGGGGATGACACTTCCTAATAACCCCTGCTCTCCCCCTTGGTAGCTTGGCATGAGCAGACAGGCTTATCTCAGAGGCAGTGTGGTAAGCATTTGTGAATATACACAGCAATACAGTGAAAACACTACAGATGGACACAACACAGGTTTTATAAAAATAAGTATTCTTTATATAGACTTAACACAAGACCACAAACGACAAAAATCCACAATACTATACTCAAGATTGACTTAAAGATGGTAAAGGTTACTTAGTTCAAGTTGCTGATAAATGTGACAAAGTTCTCAACAAAGTACCTGGATGCGTAACGAAAAGTGAAAAAAAGGCTCGCAAAAGGGCAGATGTGTTGGTTCCGTGATCCGGGGGAAATGATGAGTTGTGCCTCAATGCTTGCGCAGAGTAGGGGATGCGTAGTGATCCTTACCGGTGCAGAGGTGATGAGTAGATTCTCGGCCTGCGGGCCTGTTGCGATTCACAAGATGGAACCTTGATGCGATGCGATTATCCAGTTGCGCTGCAAGAAGATGGTGCCCTTGATGCGACGATGCGATGACGCTGCGATGATGATGCGAAGGCGCCCTACAGCCTTACGTGACTGCAGGAGTTTGACTACCCCTCTGCCAGTGTGCTGTTTGCTGGGTTGGCCTGCAGTGGTTGCTTCATTGCCAAGGAAAGGAGAAGGAACTTTTTAAGGACTTTCATCATCTACAGAACATTCTCCAAGGGCTTGAACTGTGTTTGCCTCCTGCTGAAGTCTCAGGGACAAAAGACTTCATCTCCCGCTCCCCTCTGAATTTCCTTGCTGGGAATTCTATCTACAGACATTTGCATGTCGCTGGGAGTTGGAAGCGCGACGCATCGAGAGGAAGCGTGTCGTCGCCGCAGCTGAAATCGTCGCATCGCCGGAAAAGCGAGCCTTCGCCGTATCTCCCTGGAAGTGTGTGTTCATCGAAGCTGCCTGCTGTCGCATCACCGGAGAAGTGTGACACCATCGAGAGAGTCGCCATTGCATCACTGGAGAAGCGTGTCGCAGGGCCTGTCGCAGCTCCAAAGTACAGAGTCGTCGCAAGGCCGGTACGGATCACTACGCATTCCCTACTATGTGCAAGCATTGAGGCACAACGCATCATTTCCCCCGGATCACGGAACCAACACATCTGCCCTTTTCCGAGCCTTTTTTTCACTTTTTGTTACGCATCCAGGTACTTTGTTGCGAACTTTGTCGCATTTATCAGCAACTTGAACTTTTTTTAAAATTTATTTATTTATTCGAGTTTTATATAGCGCTGGCTAGACCCGGTGGTATCAGAGCGCTTTACATAAGGTTCCACAAAATTACATCAATTACAAGTTACATCAGTTACAAGAAAACATTTCAAGAGCATTGGAAGATTTAATAAATGGAGATTAGAAGGGTAAGGAGGTGGGGTAAGGTGTAGGAGGGAGAAAGGATGGAGATAGGATGGATGGAGAGAGGAAGGAGAGTCTGCCCAAAGTCCAGCTGGGTAGGTGACACCGAGGGGGAAGTCCACAGTCCATCTCCTCAATTAGGTAGCTCCACCGGGCATCGGTCAAGTAGCTAGGTCTCAATGAGAAAACAATTAGAGAGCAAAGAGGAGGGGTAAATGGAGCATGAAGGAGACAGTGGGTGGAGTTAAGGGGTATGAGGGAGAGTACGACAGAGAGATGAAGTGAGGTCTGCCCAATGTCTGGTTGGGTAGGTGACGGCGAAGGGGTAGCCCACAGCCCAACCACTCTATAGCTATCAAGTAGCTCCACCGGGCATCGGCCAAAAAGCTAGGTCTCCATGGTCAGAGGCAGGTTCACAGATTCGGTAAACTGAAGGGTAGGCCGGATGGGGGATGTGTTCGAGGTCTGAATGAAGTCAGTTTTTTTCTCAAATGAGTAGCACAACGTGGTAAGGAACACTGTGGCAGTCATCTTGGTGTCAGGCAGTCCCAATGATTTTAAACAAGTGACCTTGCGATTGAGAAGGGGGGCTGGTCATCACCCTGTTGCGCTTATGCGTCTTCGTTTGGGGGCTGTTTCCGTGCTGAGAATTGCAGTTTCGGCTGCTTACAGGCAGTGTGGCACATTGTTCTCCTCCCTCCTGTAGGCTCGATCCAGGTCCCACATAGTAAACAGTGATCACCTCCAGTAGCAACAAGGACAAGAGTGCAAGGAATCACAGGTAGGCAGTAAAGGAATGATTGTGCTCTCTGCACCAGAGTCTATGTGGTGTGACGCGTCTTCCCCTCACTCACAATCATGGGACTCATGGGGGCACGAAGCATACACTGCAGTCCACAAGGTTCGCAGGGCATTTTCATGTAGTGTGCAAAGAGTTAGTGTGAGTCTTATGCAGAGAGGTGCTCTCCCCTGTTTCAATGCCACAATTTGGAAGGTGCAGATGCAATTGGTTATGCATTAGTGGGGTCCACAGGCAGTCCCAAAATCCACTGTACTCAAATCCTGTCACGCACTGCTGCCGGCCCACATACCATAAGTATTGTGAGGTGTCACCTGCATTCCCTGCGCTCCACACCCAACGTAGGTCCGCAGGTGTAGGAAGGCTCACGCTTTTGTAGTAGGAGCCCCTGCCCACACAAACACCATGAAACATCTCACAGGGGCCTAGGGCTGCCCGTTAGTCTATGAGGTAGCACACCACACACCAGAAGGGGTTCAAATCCGCAATTCCGATGCACTAACTGGTAAACCATGCAAACGAGTGCATCCGTAATTTACTTGGCAAATAAATGTGTCCCCCAACCTCACCAGGCAGAGTAGCACTGTATGTGGGCCTCAGAGCACTCGCCCTCGTATCCGCTCCACCAGGAGCATAGCAGCATTAGTCCGGGTATTTACCTTCGCATTGTGCCCCCGAGGGCAGCGCGTCTGTTTCCTGAGCCTCTCTGCAGGAACCCCGCCGGTCCCTCAGAACAGCGTCCCAGACTGGCCTCAGCAGGATAGTTCAGCTGCACCGGACCCCCCCTGGCTCCGATATAATGAGCTCAGCAGGCACGAAGGTAATGCCCGCAACGGCAATACAAAGCGCCTCAGGGGTTCCAGCTCTCACCTCCTTAGTGCCCGGGGCCGCCTTATACCTCTCAATTGGTGTAGGCTGGCGTAGTCAGAATGGGGAGTTCCCCCCCAGAGGGGCAGCCGGCAAGCCCGTTAGTCGGGACGAGGGCAAGTGGTGATGAAAGCCTCATCTGCTGAAAGAGTGTGGTTCGGCAACATGACTGGTTGATTCACGCGCCCTCCAGGCGCTATCCAGCAGTTCCTCGGGCGCCATCTTAGTGCACGGGGACATTGTGATATTTCTTCAAGTATATAATTTACACATTTAGAGTCTGCCTCTCTTGATTACATGCTCCTTAATTTTATGAGCAGACAGGACCTCAGAGCCTTACGGGTCGAATTAAATGTAAGAACAGATGGAAAAATATGAGTCATGGGCTTGAAATCAACAGCTGCTGATGCCATAACTGAGAACTGATGCAGCAAACAAACACTGTAGAGGAGCGTGGATGGTGCTTTCTGGTGTCCTTTTTAATTAATATGGGGAAAGCAGCTGACTAGAGTAGAATCCTATTAACAACTGAAAAGACTTAAAGAAGTTTGAAACAAACACAGAAGGAGTTAATGGAACTGCGGCTTCTAAAAAGTCCTCCCTCTAGAGGAGTTCACTCACCTGTTTGCTTGTCCTTCTACAAGGGCACAAGATGGCTGCGCACACTTCTGGGTTTGAAGTGTTGGCAGCCAATCAGAGGCAAGCTTGTGCTCGGGAGGAGATGTGTGGTTAGGGTCCGCCCAGATATCGAAA
This sequence comes from Lissotriton helveticus, assembly GCF_964261635.1. NCBI lineage: Eukaryota > Metazoa > Chordata > Amphibia > Caudata > Salamandridae > Lissotriton > Lissotriton helveticus. The sequence goes on from NC_136067.1 coordinate 412,725,425, forward strand.
GTTTTCTTTTTTTTTATTTCTCAGGAACTACTGAACAGATTTACACCATTTAAAACAAGCATTTGCAAATCAATCGGTCTCGCATTTGTGAAAGTTAGAGCTTATGGCATAGTAAATGACAAAGATTTTACTTTTGTGTTTTTTGTTTTCAGTGGAGTGATTATATTTGCATAGAGCTTTTCCCATTTATATGACTGCACGGCACCCGAGAAACTGGAAATGGGAAATAGGTTACGAAGTAGTGGAGGTGAAAAATAAATGACATCAATGAAAAAATGGGAAGGATTTGCTGTAAAGGGTCCGGGATAATGTATAACAGGGGAGGGCGTGATACTGGAGCAGAATATGTGCATGAGAGACAGAGTGAAAGAGGGTTAAGAGAGAAGTGTGTGTAATGGGGCATAGCTATGTTCTGGACTCTATCACCATCACCATGTGATGCCATTAGATGCCAGCAGAAGATTAAAGACGTGTGCTTATGGCCAAGCTGTGACACAATATTTAAAAACACGAACCACAAAGTAAGGGTGGTCCCATCCTGTATGAGGTTAAAAAAATTAACATGTAAATCTGGTAAAGAAGAGCTTTAATACCAGCATGTGCATATGTAGTACTTTTTGGTTTGCATAGACATAACTATTGTTTAAACTGTGCCCGACTCTCACGGAATTTTGGGGGAGGGTCTTTGATTTCATAGACAGGATGTTCAAATGTAAAATGTCAAGGGAATTCCACTCGATCGTCACAGCCTCTATCCGAACCAACCTCCCCACAAAGGAAGAGAGAGAACTCCTGGACCTTCTCCTAATCGCAGTGACAAAGCTAGTACTCACAAACTGGAAAGACACAGCTAAAGTGTCGTATGGCGGATGGCTCTCCTGGATCACCTACCTGAGGGGAGCGGACACATTAGCGAAAAGATATTCACCCTGGAAATCTGCCTCCAGGGAATTATGGAACTCACTGGACACCGCCCTGCCAACTTTTGACCCACCATAAGCTACGAGCAATCCAAGTTTGACAACGGGCCAACAGAAATGTATAAGATCTTGCTACTATCAGACCGAAGCGATTTTCTTCTCTTCTCTCTTTACTTATTCACACTATCCTCTTTCCATCCCCCTATATTAATCATATGAACAAGGGGCCCGTCATACACTAAACATGCATGTCCTACCTAGGACGCCAGCCGGCGGGTTTCCCCACAATGTAATCACCCTGTTCACTGTATGTATATGCACAAATACCATAAATAAAATTAAAAAATAAAAAAACAAAAAAAACGAGAAACATTAATGCTTTAACGCTGAATTTTCTAGGAGAAAATTTGGCACTGCGATAGTGATGCGACCTGCAGAGAAGGTGACTTAGCTGCAGAACGGACATGTAGAGAGGCTATTCAGATAAGACTCCTGGAGGGAGGTGGGGGCCGGGGACCGAGGGCCTGGGAGTAACACTGGAGAGCTTTACAAAAAAAGTGCTCCTTCTAAATACACAGACCAACCTTTTGTCCTAGTTTATACAGTAAAAGAAAAACAAAAGGTTTGAGACACTCCCAAGAGCATATGACTTTAAACTTTGTCTGCGAACAAATAGCTGAAGACCACACAGTCTTTGCACCCATCATCCTGGAATTATAAGAAAAGGAAGGCTTATTCGTAAACTATAACCTCACTTGCACAAGCTCTAAACTCTGAGAAGCATTCTGGTATCTTCCTTTGTAGTATTTTCTGTATTCTGCGCTTTGATCATGGAGAAACACTCTTTTATTCGTCTTCTTTTCTAGCTGTCTGCTCCATCCTTATTGTTGTTTTTAATTTCGGTTTTGACAATCCACATTCATCTGATTACGTTACCATGTGGCGAAGGGGTGTGTCTGCGGAAGATGGGGTGGGCCATGCCTGCGCTTTGGCTTGACAGTAATAGCATGCATTTAAGCAGCTGATTTGTATGTAAATAAAAAACTTTTGTGCTTGTGCAAGATTTGTGTTTAGGCAAGCAGATTAAAGTGTTTGGGCAATGTTTTGCAAGAATGCTTTTGAAAGGTTTCATAACAGCCAAAACGCATTGTACAGGGTCAATTATTTAGGCACCCAGACAATTCCACCTTTTCAACTTTTATTGTGCTCAGTGGCTGAATACACCAGTGCAAGATGGCCGTGGCTTAAGCTCACACAGCTGACAAACGTCCTGTAACTTAATTCGTACTCCATTGTCCAATTAATCCATTCGGCCCCCATGCCTGTAAATGGCATCCCAATACACGTTCAATTTGAACAGACTTCAAATAATAAGTTAGGTTTATAGGGAAGCATTGGTTTGAGTGAAAGCACGCTCAGCCATTGGTTGCGGCCGCAGTCACTAATCAAGTACGCGGCTACACAAAAAGTTAACCTCTTTACATATTAAATAGCAGTCATGCCATTGTTAGTCACCAATATTTGAAATTAATACTTTTATAAGACTGCCACCTAAGTACATACATGTATTTGGATATGTTTGCGAAAACTGAAGAGAGCACATTGACAGTAACAATATTAGCAGTTACTCTTTCTTTATTGAAATCTTGCTGGAGGTTTCACATTAATCTTTTTTTATGGTAGGCAGAGGATGGGTCTAGGGCATGATGCCTGTGCAGTGGGCATTGCTAAGGGGGGCAGGATGCCTGAATCGGTGCACCTTGCAGGTCAGGAGTAGCTGCAGCTTAATGTTGTGCTTCGTGAGGAACGGCAGAGAGGCCTTATTGCGTAGTTGAGGGATGCAGCATGTTCTGTCCGATGCTAGAAGTCGGGGGGTGGGCTGAAGATTTAAGACCTAACACAGGTACTTGCTCAGGGGAGGGAGGGAATAATATGAGGTAGACCTGCCACCGTAACTCTCAGCATAAGTGGCGGTGTCTCGTGCCATGAGGAGCGGGGGGCACGAGAGGTGTGTGCTGTATGACTTTGATAAATCTGGCCATACCTTGATGTTTGCACTCCGCTGCATTTGTGTCGGAGGATGGGAAGCAACAACGGGTTTGCCGTATCTTTAAGGGTAACTCCGCGTTTGTGTTGAAGGGTGGTGAGAGGGCAGAAGCAAGGATAGCCTTTTAAAAAGAAGTTCGGTAAAACTACATAGAGACTAAGCACAAGGAGAGAGTGCTTGGCCGGTGCTGCTTAGTTTGACCAGAAGTGATGTTTCAGCTGCGTGGATGACTTGGGAGGCAGCACCTGCTTGGACCTGGCCCACTCAAAGCCATAGGTGAAGTGTAGTGCTGATAATGTTTGAACATGGCGGAGGCATACTCTATAAATGAAGGGCGTGGCTTAAAAGACTCAAGCTAAAAATCAGCGTTCAGCATGTGTGCCGCCCAACTGACATTTTGCTACTCTGTCAGTGCATCCAGATATATAACACAAGTCAGATTACACCTACAAGAAGCCATGCTTATTGGCTTTGTCAATGGTTGTTGCCCGCACAAAAAAAGTAACAAACAACTATGGCTTCGTTGTACAAATATTAAAAATGGTTTAGTTCTTGGGGGCTAAGTTGTAGCATAAGGCAGGAGTTGCCGACTTTGAAGCTAGCAGAATGCAGGTTCGAGTTACAGCACTAGGTCACCATTCTATGATTGTGGACAAGCTTGTGATCCCTATGCCTACGGAAAAAAACATGAATGTTGTCTGTGTGTAGTCTCACCAGCGCCCATGTAAAACGCTTCAATAGATTAGGGCTGAGTTTGCGCTATATACTATTGCAAAAAGCAAAATGACACTTAGAAGCGTTAACTGCTGCTGAGTTAATATTTTTATTTCCCCGAGGGTGAGGGCAAAAAACGGAGACCCCGATCGGCACCCGTCGCAGCACCTGCTTGGACCCAGCCCACTTAAAGCCCTAAGTGAAGCATAGCGCTCATAATGTTTGAACATGGCAGAGGCATACGCTATAAATGAAGGAGGAGAAAAGCACGGATGGAAGAGGAGTAACCTGACGGACAGGAGGGTAGAAGTAAGGTTAAACAAAGAAAAAAAGTGATCCATAGAAAGAACGTACAATCGGCACAATTCTGTGATGCAATGCTGACGCTCTGGTTACAGAGGCTAAAATAACTGCCCGGCATATAATCCCAGAGAAGAGAGTCTCCAGTTACAGATGCAGGGGGTGATCTCCAAAAGAAACAAACAAACGCAGCGTGAGAAATCGATGGCACACTGCACGCAATTAAAACAAGTGCAAGCAGAGCGGACGAAAACTGTAATTAGGCACCGCTGCATCGGGACTACACGGAAGTTACCATAGGATCAAGAGTCAACAGAAAGCAAGATAAGAAGAACAGCAATGTCACAGGTAAACCGATCGCAAGCGGAAAAACAAATTACACTGAGTTTCAGCCAACATAGAGATTACTTTATGTCTCGCTGAGACAGCGCCTGCCGCGCATGCACTGCACAGGCGAGACATAAAAACCACATTGTCAAACACTTCCTAATGCACACATAGCAAGTATTTCTATTTTATAAGTCATATGCAGACATTGCACATTTTCTTATCTTTTATTTCTGACAAAAATCCTCCTATTTAATAATGTGACTAAAACTACCACAACTCCCAGAATGTAAATATTATAGATGTATCAATTTTGCATATGAGTCTTAGACATTTAAAGCATTGTCATTTTAAAAGACATTACTCATGGTCATTTTTCAACTGCACTAACAACTTAAACACAAATCCGCTTCCAGATACTGTTCATCTGATATGTTTTTTTTCATATCACTGTGACATTCTTTTCAATCAAACTCCCATATAGATCTTCAATTCTAATATACATTTTACTAAATAATTAAAAAGGTATATACATAACACTGAATTGAGTTTGGAGATTATATTGTGGCTTCAGGACAGTTTTGACACAGTCAAGATTTATGAAATCTGCACAAGAATGGCACACCACACTCTTAGAAATCAACTCTAAAATGACAACCTCTTAAACTTCTTAAACTTTATACTCTATGATCATGAGAAAGGCAGCAAATTAAATCATATCTTTCATTTAGACTGCTGTCTCTCCACTTGTAAATGGTTAGCATCTGTTAACCCTTCCCCTCTGTTTCAAAACCAGGTTCCTGTCTCCCCGTGTTCGCGATGTTTTTGCGATCATCACAGAGTAATTATGGAGAAAAAAAAGTCCAAACCGATATTTAGCATCAGTTTTTTAAACTGTACATACTACACACCAGTCTATTACATAGTCCTGAGTTGGAAATTAAAGTTTGCCATTACTTAAATTGTGTCACACATCCTCAACTTTAAAAAAAAAAAATCGGTCACTTTAACATCCCTCCCGCTCCAATACACTCTCAGTTCAGTGTACCTAGTAACACAGTGGAACCTAAAAGGTCCAAAGTTCACAGCACATTCTAGAAGGAACATGCTACTTCAAAATGAGATACAGCAGGTGTGGTTTACTCCACATATTAAACAAGCATTGGCATAGCCAATAGGTCTCGCTTGTGGGACCTTATAAGTATTTAGTTTTGCAGCACAATATACGAGTTGCATAATCGGATATTGTGCTGCAAAACTAAATACTTATAAGGTCCTACAAGCGAGACCTATTGGCAATGCCAATGCTTGTTAGATACATGAAGCCAAAATTACAAGTGAGCATGTTACAAAAGCAAACGTTACGTTACATGAGACAATAGTGACAGTTGTGCAAGTATCAAGAGCAACAAAATACAAGAGGTAGCAAACGATATGTTCTTAGAGGAAACAAGCTTCTCGGCATTGCTGGTTGGGGGAGTGGGGGGGGTGGGCGGGGGAGCAGCAGGCAGATGCGAGTGGAGCGCGCGCTGGAGAGGGAGGGGGTGGGAGGACTAGGCAGCGGGAGAGAGGGAGAAAGGAGCGCGAGGGAGGCGTTTTTAGATACATGAAGCCAAAATTACAAGTGAGCATGTTACAAAAGCAAACGTTACGTTACATGAGACAATAGTGACAGTTGTGCAAGTATCAAGAGCAACAAAATACAAGAGGTAGCAAACGATATGCAATAGCATATCTGAGGGAACACGGCCTGGGGGAAGCTGGCTGGGGAGGGGAGGAGAAATGAAAGGAAGGCTGTGTTTGCGGGGAGAGAGAGAGGGGAGGTGCTGGTGTGGGAGGGGGGAGGTGCTGGTGTGGGAGGAGTGCTGCTACGGCAAGGCTGTGCTTGCGGGGAGAGAGAGGGGAGGTGCTGGTGTGGGAGGGGGGAGTTGCTGGTGTAGGAGGAGTGCTGCTAGGGGAGGAGAAGCCCTGGCCGTGAATGCTCGTGCATGTTCACGTGAACTGCAAGAAAACGCCGGGCTGAAACCCCTTAGTTTGAAGAGGATTTTGCCGACATGAATTCGATCCTATCCATTCCTGCGGAATGAGACAGGCTCGACCTAAAAAGCAGGTAGGAACACAAATTGATGAGTCATAAGTCGGATACAATGTGTTCACCATTTGGTATTTCAAGGGAACAATTAATCAAAAAATTGAGTGGACACAACATATGATACAAATTTATACATATAATCATAGCAAGCATTTATAAACAAGGGCTGATATGTCGTGGCTGGGTGATCAAAGTTCTCAACGCATGTTTCGGCACTGGACATGCCTTCATCAGGAGGGCCACAAATGTTTTTCCTACAGAGTAATCCGAAGATACATGTCTTAAACATGAAATACAGTAAAATCAATGGACATACACGGAGTTAAAAAAAAATCTAGGGGGTTAAGCTTTTTACTCAAAAGTTGCCAATAGGTTGCAAAAAATCTGGAATTCACACAGAATTGCGATAACTCAAGATTACCAATCACCAATGTTGGTTAAAAAGGAGTTAATATAGATCACCCATAGTGTGATTACAGACAGTGAGTGTCAAGAATGAAACTCAGATCAACCAAAAAGAGCCAAGAGAGAACCGGTAATGGAAGAAGGAGGAAATGCAGATAAGAATTGCTAGAACTCACAATGAATAGATGATGTCTAAAGCAAGCGTGCTTCAATGTATAGGCTTTGACGATGTCCAAGGCACAAACCTGTGTATCAAAATCTGTCATTATTTATCTTAGTTGAGGGATGACGGAGAATTCACAAACATTTCCGTAGAGAAGCTAGATAGTCCAAATTACACTGATGCTATTGCTAACTGTAGCGTTTATGTAACTCAGGATGCAATCATAAGAAAATATCACTTATTATGTAATAAGAGTTCTGCAGCTTGTTTATTCAAGGGATGGTAGTTATGGATATTTATATAGTACCTATTCAGCTCAGCAGCTACACTGTCTGGCAACATTATTATAAATATTTTAATATAGACACCAAGCAAGGCTACCTCTTTCAGGAGTATATGGCTCGCTACTTGCGTGTTTAAAGAATGTGATAAATCTAGGACCACTGGAGAGTACTAAGCTTCTTGGGTTATTGCACCTCAAATTAGTGTTTACTCTTTGCAAGGTAAAAAGCGGTGCCAAAAACGTAACACTTAACAAAGTAAAGCTGCAGAGTATTACCTGGAAATTTTACTGTAGTGAGTTTTAGATTCTGAACACGGTATAAGAGGCACTCGAGGCAGTAGTTTCTAGAAGGCCATTAAGTGGGCACAAAAAGGATCGATAGGCAACAGGAAACAGTCATAAGACATAGCTTGCTCCGCTCTACTATAACTGAACAGATAAATTAAAGTTGAGAATGGAACAAACTTCAAACCAGATGTATGTATCTTAATCTTACTAATTATACATTGTTACCTCAGTGCTTACGGGGAAAGTGCTCGATAGGTGAAACGGAGGTCCTGCTGTGAGATACTGTCCGTGTAGTTTGCACACTACAGGAAGCCAGGATAACCATAAAATGAGCTACATGTGGTACACACCACGGGGAAAGATACGAAAATTAAAATCTCTGACCCCCGTGAGAGCTCGATTAAAAGTGGCGAGTATTACATGGGTCAGTTGTTAATCAGTATGGGCAAATTAATGTACTCCACCGATGCACTTACCTATACATAAATAAATCCGGCGGCGAACAGATTCGCCATGGTGGAGCTCTTTCAGTTGTAAAATATTGATTTTTTTTTTCCCCCTGGTCGACGTGCTTGCGGCCCAGGACCCAGGCGGGCTGCTGACGGGCTCATGCTGCAAGTACAACAAAAGGAGATGAGAGTAAACCGGAGTTAGCCGTATGATTCTATGGTTCCTGTTAGGGCTCGGAGATTTAACTGTTAAGGACTGACGGATTTTATTTTTGTGGGTACGGGCCTTTTTTGGGTACTGCGCCAGATAGTTCGTACCTGTTTCTTGGCAAGAATGTTCGCCATGATAGAAAGTCGGCGTTTGTGCCGAGTGGGAGTCTTGAGTCCTCCTGTCCGATCACGTGATAACCTACGAGACTCTCTCATGAATGGATAACGTAGACAGACTACACAGTCTGGCTATTCACGTATGATGACTGCAGAAAATAAACTGACGGACGGACCAAGCGCCATGGAGCCGCCGCTGCTGCTCGCCGCCTGCCTCCTGCTGCTCGGTGGGGCCCGCGCCGACCTCTCAGGTGAGTGCGAGGAAAGAGGGGGGGGACATCTCACCCTTGGGGGGTGGAGGCGGCGGGGGGGGGGGGAGTTGGTGTCTGTATGTGTGCATGTGTGTGTGTGTGTATGTGCGCTCGTGTGCCCGTGTGTGTGTCTGTGTGTGTGCTTGTGCGAAAAGCAGGGGCTGTGTGTGTGTATGCATGAGGCGTCCAAGGAGAGAAAGAAGAGACAGGAGAGGGTGAGCGCGCGACCTGATCCCATTGCGGCCGGCTGCGTGCGCGTAACAGCCTCTTGTCCGCTCTGCCTAGTCCTTGAAAGTAAAACGCGTGAAACGATTACAAAAGACTCGCTCTGCGACTGCAGGCCTTTGGCCTGCAATCGCAGGGCGAGACCTAAAAAGCATATCCATGTCTGTATTACATTTCTTTTTTTAAACAAGAGCCAATAATAGGACTTCTTTCTAAGGAATCCAACAATCACATAATTTTATTCACTTTCATGCTGACAGCAGCCAATGAAATATAACTTTTTTTAAAAACCTCAATTTTAACTGTTTTTCATTTGGAAAACTACCTCATTCAGCTCCAGCCTTCTCCTGACTGCTAATACGCCTTCAAATCAAAAGGCTTATAGTGTGGATTGTGGGCCACAGCTATGTCTATTGGCAAGGACCTCGGTTTTCCAAATGCAGAGATTACTTAGGTTGGCCTGAGAGGGTTAAAGTTTAATCAGTTACTGGCTTTGGTTAACCACTTCGATGCTAAGGCCCTGGAAAGATTTATTAACAATTTCCATTGAAATCAATGGAAACTCCATGACGAGCTGAGCTCGTCATGAGCGTCGAAGGGGTTAAATCCATTGTGGATTGCCGAGCTCATCACTTCATGATTGTGCACTGTGGTGGCAAAGACCTAGGCACATTGACTGGGGTAGGGCTGGAAATCCTAATTTAAGATACCATTGCAGAACTGATGTCGCTTTTCCCCTCACACTGTCATGGTGTACTTTAGCATATGCCAAAGACAGAAATGGAAGTGGTATAATCAGTTCTGTCCTCAGATTGACAATGCCAGGAAACATGTTAATAAATATGTTTCTGCATTCTGCAGACACTATAGCATGGGCTATATCTATAACAACAATCTATGTTTTGACATTCATAGAAGTTATGAAAATGAAGGAGTGCACTTTACAGATGAAGGCAACAGGGTGTTTCTAAGTAACCTGCAATTTTGCATCTGCTTTTATGTGTTGCTGTCATATGCACACAGTTATTACAAAGGCTCTTGTAAGAGCCACCCTTGTGCCTAAAATAGTGTTCATTTTCTAATAGAGGTCCTTTATTTTGTTTTTAGGAATCTTCACGGCAAAGCTGTGATAGTCACGAATACGTCACGAGAACGGAAAACAAAAGCAGACATTCAACAGCCACCATCACAACGAAAAATAATATGTAAAAAAATCCATTCTAAACTTGCGCTGCACATATTACTATATACGTACTTCTTTAAAAACATGTTTAAACTCATGTTTTAGTACTGTGTTTCTTTAAACTCGATCTTTAAGATCTATTTTCTGTTTTCACGGTTATTCAGGGAGTTGCAACGATTCCGTTAACTGCAACAATTCCGTTTACCGTGACGATCGTACCTTTTCCATAAAGTGAAAAACACATATGCATACGTATTATAGTATTTTACACACTAGGGGTTTACTACTGTACACGTCAAACTCATGTTTTTCTAGTGTATTTCTTGAACACCATCTCTAAAATCTATTGTCCGGCTTTGTTGTAATATCAGTAATTGCAATCCTGGCCGATATGGCACGAAAGTAGAAAGCAAAAGCAGGAATTCGATAGTCACCACCACTCTCAAAAATGATAACTATATAATTAATTCTAACCGTAACACTAAATACATCACTATCTAAATAACTCTATAAAAACGGTAAACAACCTTTCCAACGCAACTTTTACCACGCAGTGCCTTTACAACGCAACTTTTACAACGCAAACCATTACAACGCATTGCGCTGGGGGGCGCTCTAGGATAGGGAATGTTTTTAATGTACTATCCAACACCTTCCCTACTATCCACGGGGACTGGAGTTGGAATAGTAAATTAAACAATTCATTATCCAGCGCCTAAAAGCATTATGCGTTGTAAATGTATTCGTTGTAAATACCGCGTTGTAAAGGCATGCGATGTAAAAACATGTGTTGTAATGTCATACATCCTATAAAAACATTTACCAGAATCTAAATGTTGGAAAAAGGATTATTCGTAGGGGCAAATGTAGGTCTGAAAATAGCAATAAGGCCACTAACACATGATAGGACTCAGCATAAGTCTTAAAAAAGTATTCGTATGCTCAACCCTTGGTTTCTTACCTGCGAGCAGGCAGGCTTAACTTCAATGACAGGTATGTAAAGCATTTAAAACAGCAATTCACTAAATAATTAAGACACAACACATAATCATTTCATTTCATAATACTTTGTACGGTTTTACAATGTGAAAACCATAAAAGTCACAAAATATATACACATCTCATCAAAAAAAGGTACATTTAAAAAGATGTACAATTCATGACCATTAAAACAGAAAAAAATATTGCAGATAAAATGTGGCAGGTACATGAATAAATTACAATGCATAAAAAAGGAGAGCACACAAGAGACATCCCATGGAACTGTGGGTACCTCCTCCCCCTAATATAACTAATGTTCCAAGCAAGCCCTGGTTCTCACTAAAGATTTCAAATAGCCTAAAATGAAGATTATACTATTTGGTTTCAACAACTGCAGATACAAAAGTGCTGGGCAAACCTGGTTAAAGTTAAGCCTCTTTAGTAGGAGGAGTAGGAAATGTCTCCGAGGTACTTCATAGAATTTGCAGAAGAACATGAAGTGTAGCAGATCCTGTGGAGACAGATTGCCGCAGCCACAGGGGGCACCTGTCCTCTGCTACAACCTTTCGGAATGGCGATTAGAAGATGGTAAAAATCAAGGCGAAACCTAGATAGTAAAAAGCGCTCATAGGTGGTCAGTGTTCCCAAAGGTATGGCTCAGTCTGTCGATGGGTTTTTAAGGTCAGAAATGTCTGAACGCTGGATTGCGTAATTCCTGTTCATCTCTTTCTAGCCTACTAGTGCAGATAAAAGCTTTTTTGACAAATGCCACCTCCTTTTTTGTTATTGTTAAAGGTTTCAAAAAGAGTTCCGGGCGACCCAGCTCTGTAAGACGACCTTTGACGTACTTCAGCCATGGAATTCTGGACATATATTCCAAGGACATGCAGTCCGTTAAAATCTGATAAATAAGCTTTAGTTCTTTGTTGGGCCAACACTTAAGCAAAAATACTAGGGGACGCAAGGCCACATAAAAAAGGGACCCCCAATTCTTCATGAGCTATCAGGTTCGATAAACCAGTTGACATTCCCAGCAGGCACTTTAGAAAGTTGTTCTCTGCCACCTGCAGTGCATCTGCTGTGGTGTACCACCAGACTTCACTGCCATAACACGCAGTTGACACACCCTTAGCCTGGTAGATTTTCATCATGGCTGCAATTAGGCGCTTGCCCATCTTAGCAGCAAAGCTGAATATAGCAGCAGTTATTCGAGTTACCTCCCCCTTTTTCCTTAGAATAAGGGGCCCCCACTTCAGACAATCATCCAGCACGACCCCCAGATATGAAAAAACTGTTGTTGTGGGGACCATTGTGGAACCTACAGAGAAAGCATACTTTTTCATAGGATGAGCCCCTACCTGAAAGATGAAGGATTTGGCATTATTGATCGCTAGATTTCGGGACCCCATAAAGTTTAAGAAAGCATCCAATAAAGATTAAAGTCATCAGGCAGTTCTCGATATCAGATCAGAGTCATCCACATATAGGAGGACGGGGAGACCCTGGCGACCCACATGTGGAAAATTGGCCCCCGTGGATACCAGGCCTCCTTCAAGATCATTGATATATAGGTTAAACAGAAAGGGGGCCAAAATACAGCCCTGCCTCACCCCTTTTTCAATGTTAAATTCTCTTAAAACCCGGAGATCCTGTGCATATCCAATGTTTGCCTTAGTATACCTATGTAGATCCGTTAGAAAGTCCACGATGGGGACCTCCTCCCCATGGCCCTCATGGACTGCCACAGCTTGACCTAATTTACACAGTCAAACGTGGACGATAAGTCCATGAAGGCCATGTAGATCGTGCCTGGGCGGGCAATCATGTACTTGCCAAGGATCATGTAGAGATTTAAACATTGGGCCACGGTAGACCTCCCTACACATAATCAAATTCCTACATCAATTTATAAAAATGGGAAATATTTTTATCTTTAAAATGACAAAAATCCAATTTAGGGAACCTGAAAGATTTAGCAATATATAACACTTAGAAACATGTAGCACCTTATTGGGATATCTGGTCGCAATAGACCAGCTCAAAGTCAAAGTTTCAGGCAGACTGCAATAGAGCCCTGAGCGGCTATCACTAGCAGTTGGTCACGGTCACAGTTTTTACCTTCAGACTTAGAAACCTTTCTGGAGCTTTTCTTCCCGGGGTTCCTCAAAGCTCTCAGCCAGTCCGGATTCAGTGAGGGTTCACTGGATTGCCTTGCGATGAGCTCCCGGTCAAAGTTATGGAAGTCTGACCTCTGGAGAGTTTCAGTGGAGCAAAGCCAGGATCCAGGCCGATGCAGTTGAAGGCAGGCGGCTTGGCTTTCGTGGTTAATCCTGGTCACCTTTTCTTCGTTCGGACTTAGAAACTTTTACGGAGCTTTTTCTCACAGGGTTCCTCGATGCTCTTCACCAGGCCGGATTCGGTGAGAGTTCGCCGGCCTTGGCTTTCTTCTACTCCCGGTCAAACTCTGGAAGTGGGACCTACGGAGCTTTTAGCGGGACAAACCTGGATGGCTTGGCGGGCTCGCAGTTAAAGGCAGGTGGCTTGGCTGGCCAGGTTGAGTCGGTTGGTCTGTCAACTTGGGGTGGAGCACAACTCCTTCCACTGACCCATCTTGTACATTAGTGGAGAGGAGGTCGGGCACAGGCTCAGTTGCCTCCTCCACACCCTCATCAGTGACCAATAGCATGGCCATGTCTGCCTCGTCATGTTAAGGTTTCAATCTTTTAACATGCAGGACCCGATGAGGGTTCCTGGGGGTGCCAAGGTCAACCAAATAGGTAACCTCACTCTTATTTTCTAAGATTGGATAGGGCCCACTCCACTTGTCATAGAGGGCCCTGGGAGTCACAAGCTCCAACACCCACACCAATTGTCCTGGAGTATACTCAGGCATAGTAGCCTTTTGATCAACCCAGTGCTTCATGTGCTCCTGGCTGACCTCCAGTTTCCTGTTTGCTTTGTACATGTACTCTGCCATTCTAGATCTCAGGCCTAGCACATAGTCAAGCACATTGTCCTTTTCTTCTTTAAGAGGCTTCTCCAAAGACTCTGTCAGCAGGCTCATTGGCCCCCTCATATGGTGTCCAAACAACAACTCAAAGGGACTGAAACCAACCGCTTTCTGCGGCACCTCCCTGTAGGCAAGCAGTATGCTTAGGAGGAGAACATCCCATCTCCTCCTGAGTTTCTCTGACAAAGCATTTATCATGCCCTTCAGGGTTTTGTTGAAAATCACAACAAGACCAATTGCTTGTGGGTGATAGGGGATGGTGAACTTGTAGTTGACGCCTCACTCATCCCACATAGCAGTCACATAGCTGGACAGGAAGTTTGTGCCCCTATCTGATACCACCTCTTTTGGAAAACCTACACTGGTGAACACACCAAGCAGTGCTCTAGCCAATGCAGGAGCATCAATGGTTTTAAGAGGGATTGCTTCAGGGTACCTAGTAGCATGGTCCACTACCACCAAGATATACCTATTCCCTGATGAGGTAGGTGGGTCCAGGGGACCAACAATGTCCACCCCACCCTTTCAAAAGGAACCCCAACCACTGGTAGTGGTATTAGGGGAGTCTTGGGCTTGCCCCCTTGCCTTGCCACTGGCCTGACAGATGACAGAGGAGCTGCAAAACGCCTTTACCTTTTCAGTCATATGGGGCCAGTAGAAAAGGTTCACCAACCGGTTCCATGTCTTTGTCTGTCCCAAATGTCCTGCCAAGGGGATATCATGACCCAAAGTCAGGATGAACTCATTGTACTTCTGGGGCCCACTAACCTCCTGGTAGCCCCCCCTTGATGTTTCTGGCCTCAGTATAAAGCAGTCCATCTTTCCAGTAGAGTTTGTGAAACCCACTGTCATCCCCCTCCTCTTGCTTAGAAGCAATCCACCTCAAGCTTTCAATGGTGGGACAGTCACGCTGCCGTTTATTGAACTCCTCTCGAGAGGGTCCACCTGCTCCTGTCAGCTCAGCCAAATCTGCAGCTCTGGCAGGGATGGAGTCTCTCCCTCAGAGGCCAGATCCTCCCCATCAGGGTTAGATTCTTCCTGCACCTCCAGAGTTCCCTGGGCTGGCTCACCAGGCCCTGTACCCTTGTCCTTGGATCCTTGGCCCTTTCTTCCAGGGTCCAAATGTCCAGCCCCTCCTTTCTGGCTAGTCTGGGACATAGTCACATCACATACCCTCTCAGGGAGCTCCAATAGTTGTATATGGAGTCCTCTCTCCGCCTCTGACCACACAGAGGCTTCAAGATCATTGCCCAGTAAACACTGGACTGGGAGCATCTTTGACAAAGCTACCTTGATAGGGCCTGCCACACTTCCCCATCGCAATCCACCACAGCCATGGGTTGGAGTTTGGTAGTGCTGTCTGCATAAGTTACCTGGTGAAACTCACCAGGTAACACCTCTCTGTAGCACCAGCTCATCCAGGACATAGTTCCACTAACCCCAGTGTCTCTAATAGCCTCAACATCAATCCCATTCACTTTAGGCCTTTGCCTGTACTTGTTTGGAGATAAGGCAGCAAAGATTGCAATATTCACCCCACCCAAGGACACTAAGGTTGCTTCCGCCACCTGACTACCCCTCTCCGGGGCACCACTCTCCACCCCTACACTGACACTGGCAATCCCTGTGGATGGCCCCTTAGGGGGGAGCTTCTTGGCACAGACAGCATCTCCCTGTTTGTGCCCTAGCTGTGTTACAGTCAAAGCACTTACCCACTTTTAAGGGGGTCAAAGAACCTACCATTCTTTCCCTGATACCCCCTCCCTTTAAATTTGGGTTGGGTCCCCCCATCCGTGTACAGGTTTTTGTGGGTCTTTGGAGGACTCCTTCTGTTTTTGACCTTCCTTCCCTTGGGCTCTCCCTTGGGGAGGGACCTGTGCCCCTTTCTTCTGGTCACTCATCTGGTGCTGAATGGAAACCAGGGTACTCACCCACTCATCAGCTGCTTCCCCCAGCTCTCTGGGGTCTGTCAGTTTAGAGTCCACTAGATACCGGCGTAACTTCTCTTCTGCACAATGAGTCAAAATATGTTCTTTCAAAAACAAATATACAATCCCTCATATATGTCAACTTTGTTATCAACTATCCAGCCTTCCAGTGCCTTCACTGAAATGTCCACAAAATCTACCCAAGACTTTGAACTCAATTTCTGGGTGCCTCTAAACTTCACCCTGTACTGCTCTGGAGTCAGACCAAATCTCTTGACTAAGCATGCCTTCATCTGCTGGTATGATTCTGCATCCTCTCCCTTCAGTGTCAAGAGCCTATCCTCCCAGCTACTGGAATCAACTCCCAGAGGAGTGCACCCCAATACCTAGAGTGGACCCTACTCATTCCAAGGGCCCTCTCAAAAGCTGCTAGCCACCTGTCAATGTTATCCTCGTCTGTGTACCTGGGCACTATACCCTTGGGAAGTTTAGGATCAAATGCACCACCCTTGGACATTTCATAATCTTCATCATTTTCACTGCCATCATTTCTTTTGCACGCCTCCTCCCTCTCCTATCTCTTCTTAGCCGATTCCAATTTTTCCTTCTCCAAGGCAATTAACGCTAATTGACCCTCAAGCTGTCTCTCTGAAAGGGACAGTGGTGGTTCCTGAGTAAGGGACCCATCCCCACTCCCACCATCTGAAATCATAGGGCTAACATGAGAGATAATGGAAGAGGCACCATCCCCACCCTCCCCTTGGGTGAGGTTAGGGGGCACACTCTCCATCCCCCCTTGAATCTCCTCAGCTACCCCAGTCCAGGCCTGTAGGGATTTAAGTAAACCTGCCTTCCTAATCCGGTTGGAAGCAGGCAGCCCCCTAAGCCTACACTGTACCCTAAGATCAGCTATCTTGATTTGGGACAGTTTAGCCAGGTCCAGCTCCATCGTTCCCTAGGTTTGGGTCACAACAACTAGGCACAACAGACTTAGAACAATTTGGAAAAAATCAAAACAATAGATTAAAAAGAGTTTGGTACAAATTCCAAAAATCAAACTCAAAGGTATTGTTCCAAGGCAATTTAGAGGACTTTTATAATCTTAATTCACCTTACTGAAAGGTGTACTTTTAAACACAAGTCCTCATCCACATCACTGAGCACCACATGTTGGAAAGGGGATTATTAGTAGGGGCAAATGTAGGTCTGCCACTGGCAATAAGGCTACTAACACATGATAAGCCTCAGCATGAATTTTAGAAAATTATTCCTATACTCAACCCTTGGTAACTTGACTGTGAGTAGGCCGGCTTTACTTCAAAGACAGGTTTTTAAAGCATTTAAAAACACCAATTCAGTAAATAATGAAGATACAACACATAATGAAAATCCAACACCAATTTATAAACATAGGAAATATCTTTAGCTTTAAAAGGACACCAAAACAACAAAAATCCATTGTAGGGAACCGGAGTTATTCATTTTCAAAGATTTAGCATTATATAGAACATAGAAATATAGAGCACCTTATTGGGATATCTGATCGTGATAGACCAGCTCAAAGTCAAAGTTTCAGGCGGACCGTGATGGAGGGTGGAATGGCTACCACTCACGGGAGGTCCCTTGATGCTCTTTACCAGGTCGGATTCGGCGAGGGTTCGCCGGCCTTGGATTTCTTCTGCTCCCGGCAAAACTGAAAGTGAGACCTACGGAGCTTTTAGCGGGACAAACCTAGATGGCTTGACCGGCTCGCGGTTGAAGGCAGGTGGCTTGGCTGGCCAGATTGAGTCGGTCCCCTTAGCTTTTTTCAAAGTTGCTCCAAACTCACTCTAATGGTCTGGAAGCTCCAAGATGGTCCTTGAAAGTTGAGGACTTCAATTCCCACAATCCACTTGGACAAAACCCTTACAATTCCACTAGTATTTCTCCAGGCTGAGGATCCTTGGTGGTGATGGTCCAAGTTAGCTCTGTTAACCTGTAGCTTGCAGAGAGTCCACTCTTTAGGTCTCTTAGAGCAAGGTAATCAACAGGGCTGTAGTTTCGGCTAGTGCATTCTTCATAGGGCAGGCCTTAGAATTTGCACACCAACTTCTCAGCATGGCAACATCTTGCTTCCTTAAGTTTCAAACAGCAGATCTGAGAGACTCTGCCCCTCTCAGATACTTATTACAAGTTCTCTGGGTCAAGCAGGAGGTCACTGCTGACTAATGGGAGCAGGGTAACTCCCCAAAAATATGACCACATCCTGTAGTGTGTGGCATTATTTTGTCCCAGAGTGCACCATATCCTCCAAATTCATAATGGCAGATTTTCCAGCAGGGAGGTAAGAGCTGGCTAAACACACCCCTAGGATAGCTAATTTTCATAAACGCTGACCCCTTGCATCTGTGCATTCTTTCCATAAGCTTATCTATGGCTGAGGTAAAAAGTTTAGAGTTGTAATTGACACTACGGCCTTCTCTTCTCTTTGAAGGCCAAGGTTTACAACTCCTCCCCCTGCTCTGGCATTCCTGTGTAGCAGCACACTGCCCTCCCAGCAGAGCTGATTAACCCCAGGGGCTTTTTATCACCTCTTCAAGGCAGCCTGGCTAATCCACTTAACGTTGACCAATCAGGACAGACCACTGGAATGCTGAAACTGGACTTACAAACAAAAAAGGCTTATAACACACTTTAGGAGAAATTCAACCATATCATATTCTTGACTATATTAATACCATTCGGGGAAGTCTTTGAATGGTACTTCTAGCCCTCTCCTATGAAGTGATATTAGTTAGTACCTTCCTACCATATTAACCTATGTAGCAGGGGATTTGCAATGGGAAAAATGTCTTGGGCCATGTTTACAGCACCAGGACTTACAAAAACATATTTTATAAGTACTTTTCTTATATCTAGAGGACCCCCACCCCATGGGAGAACTAGGGGAGACTTTAGGGGTTCTGAATCTATATAAATGTTGCAGATCCTCTCTCCACAGGGCTCCTAGCATCAAAGTAGAATGTGGGTAGCCCTTTATCAAAATGTGGGGAGTGAAATGTGAAATTTCATTCAACCCAGGGCAGATAAAACTCATTTTATAGGGGTCTACCTTATAAATACCTGATCCCCCACCCCTGGGACACCTAGGGGATATCCCGGGGGCTTCTAATATGCCAAAACATTGTAGGTTATCCATTTTTAAGTGCCCCATACTCCAAAGTTGAGTTTGAGCACAATTTACTTTTTAAAACCAGGCCTGCCACCCAAGGCTTCTTTTAAAACTGACCTCAGGCTTCAGCAGTGCACACATGCAATTGTAGAAAAGCTGCTGGCCTCCAAACTGACATGCCCTATTGTGGGCTAGGTACTTCTAGGTAGTTTTAATCCCTCTGCCCTAATATTTAGTAGGGTCTGATAAGTAGTTCATGCCAACCACAAGGGGACCCCAATGCTTAGTGTACCCTAGTGTATGTAGGTGTTTTCACTGTATTCTAATTGTGTCTCTTTCAGCATAGCACTGGCCCTGGGCCTGGTAAGGCAGAGCCCAGGGTCAGTCAGAGTCAGTTACCACCAGTATCATTCACACTAAATATAATACAAAGTGTATAAATAATTCACTGAGAATTTTTTTTATATTTCCACCAATATTCGTAATGTCACTGCAATACTCATGATGTCCCTGCGATGGGACATGGAGGCCACGCTGGGAGTTGTGTCGAATATCACGGAAGATGAAAAAATTCAATTTTGGACTCATACTTTGTGTCACTAACACTTACGTTTCTCAAACATGGGGTTAGAGTACCTCGACTCTGACTCCTTATGTTTGATTTCACTGAAAATATGAGGCCCGGGAACCATTCCCAAGAGATAAAATGGTGCCCCAAAGTTTCTGTTCACGTTGCGTCCAATCACAGCATGTGCAGTCATGATTAATCGCAAAACCACTGCAAAATATCCGTGGCCAGAGATATACCTATAATTTTCTGTTTAGATTTCTCAAAAACGACTGGATGGATTTGTACCAAATAACAAACAGCACAATCTGTGCACCAGCATCTACCTTTCTGCCAAATTTGGTGCAATTCTGTCCCACCGTTTGGGCAGTAGGTTCAGCAATGCATTCCTATGGGAATTAACATTACAAACGCACCCTTTTTGGTGCCCCTATTTCTGAATCCCCAATGCACAAATCACCCCCAAACTTTAAAAAATATGCAAAAATGAGGACAGTAGCTTGTTGCTTTAAATACTTAAATGCCAAAACAGTGAGGAAGGACTAACATGCTCGTTCACAGTGAATGTATGGTTCACAATACTTCTTACATACGTGGGTGATCAGTTTTGTTAAGAAACCTCTACTCTTAAACAACATGTCCTAAATGCTATCGTTTTGTGAATAGCTGCATGAGTGTCTATATGAGTTATTTATTGTTTGTCTGAGTATCTGTATTGGTGCCTGAGTGTTTGTTTGGGTGAGGTGTGTGTGAGACTCTGTGCATAGATGTGTGACTGGGCTATTCACTGGGTGCATGGTTTCAAGAGTGCATCTGTGATGGACTTTATGGGTGAGTGAGTGTGTGTATGGGTGTGTTAGTGAGTGAATGTATATCTCAGTGGTACATTTGTGATTAGCTACACACACTACATATGTGAAAGGCAGTATATATGTGTGTGTTAGAGTATATAAATGGCTATAAGTGTGTGATTATGAGAGTGGCTGCATGGATAAGTGTTTGCTTGTTTCAGTGGTTGTATAAGAGCGTAAAAATGTGCTAGTATTTGTATGAGTAAGTGAGCTGGTGTGTGTATAACTGTATAGGTGAGTAAATGGGAGTGTGATTAATTATTTGCATGACTGACTAGGTGTGTGAGTACCTCTATGGGTGAGTGGTGGTGTTTGAGTGTGTCTATATAGATGTAGGAATGTATATGATAGTCCTGTACTGAGGGACCGTAAGTATGAGTGACTGTACGTGTGATTGAGTGGATATGTGTGTAGACCTAAGAATCAGTGAATGGGTATGTAGTTATTGGTGTTGGAGTGCCTATGGTTTTGAGAATGGCTGTCTGTAATTTAGAGTGGGTGTATCAAAAGTTATATCAGGGTGTGAGGAGATGCATGAAATTATCACATGGATGATGTCATCAGTGATGTCATTTGAGATGTCAACAATAATGTCATCAGTGATGTCACTGACCATGTCATGAGAGATGTAAACTGTGACGTCATCAGCAGAGCATTGCAGGGGCGCGAGTTATAGTTAGCTGAACTAACTATAACAGGGGAATTTCTATGGTTTTGTACGTGTGAAATGTCCAGCTAACTATAACTGACACCTATGTTTTTTTCAGTGAATTTCTAAGGTTTTTTAAATGCTAATTTCTAACTATAGCGTGCCTGAAACCTATGTTTTTTTCAGTGAATTTCAAAGTTTTTTTAAATGCTAATTTCTAACTACAACATGCCCGACACCTATGGTTTTTTAAATTAATTTCAAAAGGTTTTTTAAATGATAATTTCTAACTATAATGTGCCTGATACCTATAGTTTTTTAAATGAATTTCTAAGGTTTTTTTAAATGCTAGTTTCTAACTATGCCTACAGAGGGAGGACATGTGAAGAAACGTACAGAAAGAAGCAAAAGAAATGCAGAAAGAAGCAACAGAAATCCACAAAGACGAAGAAAAGTGCAGGAAGAAGCTAAACATGTACAGAAGGTACAAACAGAGGAGCATAAGAGGCCTTGTTGCAAAATCATCCTGTGCCCACAACTTTTTCAGACGGGTTCTGGTGGTAACTGACTCTGACTAACCAGGCCTAGGGCCAGTGCATGCTAAAAGACACTTAGAATACAGTGAAAAGACCTACACACACTAGGGAACACTATGCTTTGGGGTGCCACTGTGATTAGCATGACCTCCTCTGTAAAGCCCTAGTACATAATAGGGCAGGAGGATTAAAACTACCTCTAAGTCAGAGGTACAGAAATATGCTACTATAACTAGTAGTCAAGTTTGCAGAGTGGTGGAGAAAGAATGCTGGGCGTCCAACGAACGCTCAGAAATTCTGCTGTGTAAGAATTACAGGAGGTACCAGAAGGGATTCTTGGCCCCCAAACTCCCTCAGGACTAAGTTGGACTTCATCCCCCATCCCGTAGTCTGCCATGAGGCACGTTTGCAGAGTGGTAGAGAAAGGGGTCCATGGCCTCTGAAGACGTCTTAGCAATCCCACTGTGTGGGACTTGATGTAGGTAACAAGAGGGGTAGTTGGCCCCCAAGGACATCCTTGGGGGCCAACTTCCCAAACTATTACCTCCAGTCAGTCCCACACAGCAGCATTGGTAAGTACTCATACCAGGTAGATGCCCACTTTGCCCACCACTCTACAAACGTGCTCCCTGGCATGAGGGATTGAAGTCCCCTTCCTTTAGGGGCCAACTAGCCTACCTTTTACCTCCAGTAACCCCCAGGCAGTGGGATTGGTGAGAGGTAGACAAAGGTCATGCCCCCTTTCTCTACCACTCTGGAAATGCACCCCCTGGCATGTTGTAAGTTGGGGCATTTAGTCCCCTTGACTCCTGGGGGTCCAACTAGCCCACCAGGTACCTCCATGAAGTGCCACAGAGCTGCGTTGCAGAGAGATGTAAAAAGTGGCCTTGCCTGGACCACCTCTCTGCAAGGCAGACCTGTGGCGCTTACTGGAGATATCTGGTGGGTTTGTTGGCCACCAGAGGCCCTCATGATTGAAGGGGAATTAATTCTCCAACATAAAACGTGCCACAGGGCATGTTTGCACACTTCACCTCAGGCCCCGCCCCCTCCATTCACCACTGTGTAAACGCGCCCAGTGGCACGTTTTAAGTTGGGGGATTAAGTCCCCTTAAATCCTGAGGGTCCCTGGGGTGAAACTAGCCCACCAGGTACCTCCAGTAAGCGCCACAAAGCTACGTTGCTGAGAGCTGCAAAAGGGGCGTGGCCTTTGAACACTTCTCTGCAACGTAGCTCCCTGGCGCATACTGGAGGTACCTGGTGGGCTAGTTGGCCCCCTGGAACCCTCTGTATTCAAGGAGAATTAATTCCCCAACTTACAATGCGCCAGGGGGTGAGTTTGCTGAGTGCTGCAGGGAGGGGGCGGGGTCTATCCAAGATGCAGCTATTTAAAAACAAAATTAAGAAGAGGGGCTTTGTGGCCCCCTTCCTCTTTCTATTTTTGGGCCCTGGGGACCCAAGCCCCCAGGGCCTTGCCCCTTAAAAAAAAATAATAATAACGCAAATGGGATGGGGGCAGCTTGGCCCCCCTCCCAAGGCCAATTTCAGCCCCCGGGAGCCCCCTCCTCTGGAGCATGGCCATAATTTTATATCTAGGAGGGGGGCTGCCTGCCCCCCCTCCTAGGCCACTTTTGTCCCCAAGGACCCCATTCCCCAGGGCCTGGCCTCTTTGTTGGGGACCGTGGGGTGAGCCCCATTGCCACCAGGGTCCCTGCTGGCTCCCCGCGTCCTGCGGGAGCAGCCATTGCTTTGCCACACGGAGAGCTGATGACATGCAGCTCCCCTTGTGGAAAAGCAATGTGGTTTGATTTTTTAAAGCAAAAGCAGGTTTGCCTGCTCTCGCTTTCAGAACCCAAACCACCATTTGCTATGACAGGGCGGGAGTCACACGGCTCCTGCCCTGCCCTGCCATAGCAAACAGCAGTGTCCCGGGGGTGGGCACCCCGGGACAATGCAGAAGCCGGCCTTGGGGTGCGGCGGTCCCTAGGGCCATGACTGGCTCCAAGAGAGGGTATGCGTAGCCCCCCTCCCAACGTTTGCACAGCCCCGGGGAGCTGGTGGTCCCTTGGGCTTGGGGGCCCGTAACAGACCCCGCATTTAAATATTAGTGCCCCGAGGAGGTGGCGGTCCCCGGGGCATGTGGGGGCAGCTCGAGACCTCCACACGGGTGTAATTAAAAAAAAAAAGCCCCTGAGGTGGCGGTCCCCGGGGTTTGAGGGGGCTTTGGAGGCCCCCACCCATTAAAAAAGAAGCTCCAGGGGTGGCAGTCACCAGGGCAGTGTGGGGGCGATTGGGGCCCCCCACACATTCTTTTCACTGCCCCCGGGACCTGGCCCACCCGGGGGCTTCACTCCAACGAAGCGCGGGAGCCGGCGCTTCATTTTTTAAAATTTTCTCAGCCAGATTTGAGCACGCAGCATGAATTCGACAGGTTTTTAAAAATAATATATGCTTTTTGGGCCCTGAGCAGGCCTAGGGGGTCAGGGTGTTTCTACCCTGCCCCTTTTTCTTGTTTTTCGCATTTCTTTTTCTCTTTCCTTGTGAATCGGTTCTACCAAGTCACAAGATGGCTGCCAACACTGGTTTGGAGTGTTGACAGCCAATTAGAATAAAGCTCGATGTCAGCAGGGTGTGCGGATCCATCACGCCTCTATATAACGAAACTTTTATTTTTTGATTTTATCAGCAACTACTGAATGGATTTACACCATTTAAAAAAAGGTCTCTTTCCGAACCAAGGGCTACCTTTTTGCCAAACTTGGTGTAATTCCGTTCAGCAGTTCGAGCTGTAACCGTGTCTAAAGTTTCCTATGGGAAATTGATTTTCCGCCCTCTATTTTTAAATTTCCCAGGAACTACTGAATGGGATCCTGTGGGATCCTGTCTCACCCCTAGACCCCCCATGGTCAGGTCCTGTGTCCAAAAACCCACTGGTGGCAAACATCCAAACAAGCAGTAGACCAGCCTCAACCCACAACCCTATTTTCTTGTAAAAAAGATTGTAGGTCTCTGTGGGAGTTCGGCATGAGTCTCACAGGACCACACAGAGGGGTTGCACTGGCTGCTGTGCACTTCTTTTTTCATTTTGGTCAAGGGAGGGTCCCTCTTCAACTCTCCACAACGGTTAGGGAGTCAGGTTATCTCTACCCTGCCGCCCCATATGTTACTTTTAACACTATTTTTAGGACTCAGGGATCTAGTCTCCAAGTCCTGCAATGGCGGGTGAAACAATCTTTGTGTGTGTGTGTCTAGGAAATGCCTTTTTTGAGTTGCTAATAGCTTTGGTACAATTTGACCAATCTTTACAAATCTTTCACAAAAGTGCTGCTTTTTGATTAATTTGTGCATGGAAAGGTTGGGGTGATCTGCCAAGCAGGGGGGCAAGAAAAAGTGGGTTCTCAAACAGATTTTCCCCATTTATTTTTTTGATTTGCTATGCTATGCCATGCAGAGCTAGGGATCTGTAAAGTGTATGGCTACCCAACGGGCCTCCCAGCGCTGAATGTCAAGTCAGTCACATAGTGTGTACATTTGGAATATTTTCCTGAATTTAGTTTATTTCTTGGTCACCCTCAGAGCTAAAGGCAGCGAGTTCTAAAGCCTTTTTGCTAGGTAAGTTGACTGAGTTGCAATAACCAAGCCGGGAGAGAACAAGGCCCTGGGCTACTGTTCTTCAAGTGGCCTGAGGAACCTAACTCAAAGATCTTTCCGAGAGTCCTAAACAGTGGCGGCTGGTATTAATCTGTGAAAGGGGCGTTGCCTCACTAGCATCCGGGAGAAGACGAGAGAGTCAGAGAAAATGTATGTACACATGTGGAGCAGCTTTAAATTAAGTGCTCAGTCACTGCTTGCTTCATGCTATGTAAATTCTAGTTTCTTTTTTTTTCTTTAAGGAAGGGATGCCGGTGGGGTCAGAGAAGGTCCTCCTGTGCATGTGCTGGCTGGGGGCGAGTGCTATTGCTCTCCATCGAAGCAGACACCAGGAGGGTGATGAAAGCATGATGTGAGCGGCGGGAGGAAGCGGCAATGATTTACTTTTGAATGGGGCGCTTATGCTGTGGCCTAGGCCTTTTCAGCAGAGCCCCATTGAACTAAATGGTAAGGGGCATGACTGGCTTACAGGGATAAAGTGAAGTGGGTTGTAACACTGAAGCACTCCCTTCATGTTTGCGCCTCCTGATTGGGCAATGGAAGCTGGGGGAGTGGGCTGTGCAGTTCCTCGCAGCTCGTGCAGCACCGGCCAGCACACCAAAGGTTAATGTTGTTGTGAAGCTTCGGACAGAAAATACAACGGAGCCCCTGGGGGAGACTTCTCGACTGTGCCCGAAGCATGCACGGGCCCTTGGCGGCTGACGACGAGGATACCGTGGACGAGATCGAGAATGAGGAACTGTCAGGTAGGAGATCATGTGCCCACAGTCCGGGGAGGTGGGGGTGGGGGATGCTCAGCTCTGATTGAGCAAGAAGAAAAGTGCAAACCGGTCGGCTCACTGGGCTGGCCATTGGCACCCCAGGGTCTCCCACGGATGCCGGAGCCAGAGGGAGCAGCCTCAGCTCACTGTCAGAGCAGAGGGCAGAGCCTGCCATGCACGCCATGGAAAAGGCAGAGAATGTATACAAAGGCAAGCCTATAGGATAAGAGGAGTAAAGAATGGGAAATGTGCAGGAGATGCTGCAGAAAGAGACATTGCATTCCTTGCTCGTTTTCTATCGCACTTAATTGGCAGATGACTCCCATCACAATATCCAATGATCTGGGCCTACAATAAATAACTACAGCATTCTGAAAATTGTAGTCCGAGTTCAGGTCAAAGGAAGTGTGAACTGATTCTGTAAAACAGTAGTTAATAGAAGCAGAAGCGCAGCTTGGTTCTCTATTGACTTCCACTGAAGGTAAACTCTTTTCTACCAAGTGGAAAGGAGCAGAGGTCAGCAGGCCAGGAAGGCTGCCAGCCAGAATCACACCGCACTCCCTCGAAACACAAGTTCCCGGGCCTCATCACTTCACTCTCCTGAGAACGCCTATCTGAAGCATTGATGACGTAGATGTACATCCTACAGCTACAAGGGCAGGGCTTTAAGGGGGCCAGGACCCTCCAGGTCTGAGATCCGGTAGAAAAAGGAGAGACAAAATCTGGGATTGTCCCCATCGGGCCTTCTAGTCAGGTTATTAGTTATAACTGGTCGAATGCTGAAGAGTGTAAAGCGGTAAGGTAATGCCAGTGACTTAGTTCCATTTATATTTCAACTTTTTTACTTGTTCTTGCATTCGTTATTTCAGACATATTCAATGAAACGGAGTTCAGAATGAGAATATGTAGACATCTGAGACAATGCTGAGAAAGGAATGATCTGTCCCTTAGGACCCACGGCAGGAAGACCGCAGGGGTGTGCTTCGGTTTGCTTCGGTCAGCTCGCAAGGTTTTACCACTGCTCCCTGATCCAGCTAGGAAGCTGCTGATTCGTGGCTTAATCCTGTCGAGGCTTGATTATGGGAACGTGGTGTTTCTTGGCGCCCCCGAAGCGACTTTGAAGACCCTCCAACAGGTACAAAATGCAGCTGCTAGAGTGTTGATGGATGTTCCCAGAAGACATTCAGCTGCCCCGGCCCTGAAAATGCTTCATTGGCTCCCCGTCAGGGAACGGGTGAAATTTAAAGCGTTGTGTACGGCCCATAAAAGTTTGCATGGTAAGGGCCCACCGATCCTTGCCCCTATGGTACGCCCCTATAAGCCCACACGCTTACTGCGTTCGGACCAAAGACATCTCTTGCAGTCAACTACAGTAAAGAGAGCTCGCTCTGGGGGGAGGCGTTTCTCAGTGCAAGTGGCGGCACTGTGGAACTCCCTTCCACTTAAGATCCGTTCAGAGCCTAAGATCCTACTCTTTAGGAAACTTCTGAAGACCCATCTGTTTCCAGTGTAGTGATAAATTGGCGCTATTTCTTGTTCTGTACTGCGCCGGGATGCCCCTGGGTAACTGAGCGCATTATAAATTTCATATAAATAAATAAAATAAATAAATAAAGAGAAGGGTGGAGTGGGGGCAATATAAAGAGCAGTGGAGAGTGCCGATATAGAGGTTGAATAGAAGAGCTAACCACGAGTAGGGGTTGACACTATACACGGGTTATGTGTAGGGGAGGTGGTGGCAAAGGCAGCATTCGTATGAAAGGCTTCTCCGCTTTGCGTTGTAAAAGGTCTTATTTTATGATGCACTTTCATAGGACCTGCAGCTGCACTATATAATGTGGTTCTAAAGCTGAAATATAACTAAAGTTGGTACGAAAAACCCGCTGAGAGAAAAGCCCTGTGCCCCTCGGATCTCTATACCCCTTCCCTGGCTTCTGAACCGTTTACAGTCACAACTCCTTGCTTCCTTTCACCTTTTGTGTGCCTCGGGATGAGATGGCAGCACGCTGGTATCCCTCTTCTCAGTTCACTTGCACTCACGATATGACAGCAAACACATAGAAAAGTTAATTTTGCATTGCGTATGGATATCGGCTGCCTAAATATTTGGCATTGAATGTAATTTATATGGACAAAACTTGCAATCGCTGTATATCATTATCAGATTAATATGGTGTTCTGTGATGGGTGTGAAAAGCAAGTTTTTTTTTATGTATCTGAGTGGCAGAAGATATAAGGTCAGGGATGTCCACAAAGTGCATTTGTTACACCCAATAGCTTTTAAGTCAGAATATATAGTTAGAACAATACATTTGTGCCGCTATAGTGCAATGTCAATAGTTTGTCAGCCCGGACACAAATTAGCTTGTCTGTAGGTATGTAGCAACAAAAATGGTTAACGTCAAATTGACTTTAGGAAGACTGGGTGAGCCTTGCAGTAATTCGTACATTTGTATTTGTATTTGTATGCGGAATTTATACAATATTAAAGCCTAGATCGCAGTCATTACAAAACGGTCGGACAGACTGTAAATCCAAGTTTTTAATTGTTTCCTAAAGGCATTCTCCTGAGTCAGAAGTCTGATGGTTTTGGGCATGATATTCCATGCCATTGGGGCAAGTACAGTGAGTGTCTTACCACACTTGGTTTTGTAATTAAATCTGGGGATGTTCATTAGATTGCCACCTGACGACCTCAGGCATCTTGAAGGGTTATAACTTACAAAACGTCTCGCCAGATATTTTGGGCCTATCTTGTTTAAGGCTCTGAAGGAGGTGAGCAAGATCTTGTAGAGGATTCTCTTATGTAGTGGTAACCAATGCAAGGTCTTAAGTGCACTGGAAGCCAAAGATCTTCTAGGTAGTTTGAGCACCAATCTCGCAGCTTCGTGTTGGACACTTTGAAGTTTTTTTAGCGTGGATTTTTTTACCCCGACCATCAGGCCATTGCAGTAATCCAAACGCGATAATATCAATGCTACTGCCACCGTCTTTCTGGACTCAGTGGGCAAAAATTCAAAAAACTTTTTAAGAGATTTAATAATGCTGAAACAGCTCCCTGCTGTGTTCCTTACGTGCTGGTCGAAGGAAAGAGCGGAGTCAAATAGGACCCCTAAGTTTTTTGCGGTTTCAACTGATTGAGGTGGAGCAGTTGAGTCCTCAGGCCAGCAGTCCTTGGGACAGAATTGAATATTTTTTCCCAAGGGTAAGATCTCTGTTTTGTTTGCATTACATTTTAGATGGTTGGTATTCATCCATCGGAAGACCTCCGTCAGACAGCTCTTCAGGTTATGTTCCATGTTTGTGGAATTTTTATCCATAGAGATCACTAACTGGGTATCATCATCGTAAGATGTAATAAGTATCCTGTGTGACTCTATTAGTGTGATGAGGGGGATCATATAAATGTGAAATAATACCGGGCTTAAGATGGAGCCCTGTGGGACCCCCGATGGAACATTTTTTTCTTTGGATAAGAAAGAGCCTAAAGAGACTGTTTGAGATATATCGGTCAAGAAAGATGTTAGCCATGCTAGAGCAATTTCTGTAATGCCTACGCTTCTCAACCTGTCAAACAGGATTTCATGCGAGATGGAGTCAAACGCTGCGGTGAGGTCCAATAGGATCAAGACAGCGTTTTTTCCCTCATCCTGCAGGAATTTGATAGAGTCCATAAGCTTGACATCTACATCTTCACTGATCATTGCAAAATTTGCTCAACCCCCTGAACTAAGGGGTGGTGCATGCTTTTTGCCCTGAGTTTCACTCTTTTCACTTTTCAGGTCAGCAGGTGCACGCATGGATGCACAAAAGTGACAGGAGAGGATGCACACATTGCTTCTCAAATATGCTTGAGAATGCACCATTTCCTCCCACTTTTTCCAAAATTTGCTCATGGGACTTCCCGAATCCCTCCATATAATGGATGGGCTTGCTTGCTCCGCTTGTCCACCACCGAGCACTTATGCCAAACTTGTTCGCCTTACCACTTTCAAATGTCACCAGCCGCCCCTGATCCTAAGTACACCAAAGCAGTGAGCTCCTAATTTATCAACCTAGACTTCCTTGGTCAGGGAGCAGTTTATTCAGAATCTCAGACTAATTATTGCTGACTACCAAGATATTGAGCTTTAGGTTGTTACTGGACATCCATTCAGTAACATCTCTGAAACAAGCATTAAGCTAGATGGATAAAGCTGCTATATCGAGAGTTAGGAAGATGGTAATGGCATATAATACCATTGAAAATCCATGTCCCATTACAATGTCTGCCAAAGGTTGAACATAAATATTAAACAGGATGAGGTCAAAGATGAAGTCTGTGGCATCCTGTGCTCCAAGACCAGTGTGTTTGAGCACAATGCTTCGTCCATGTGCATTCCTTCGTAATGGTATTTATTTTACCTTTGTCCTTGTAAGCTTTTTTACTGCCTGCTTCATAGTGTTTTTTTCTGCATATTATCTCCAATCTCTTAGATTCCTTTTTTGAAGTTAGTAACTCATTAGTGAATCAGGGGGCCAAAGCTTGCATTCGACAACTTTATCGCAATCTCTTTGGGATTATTTGCTCTATGGAGTTTTTTATGCAGTCTTCAAATGAGGAGTGTATATGGTTCATGTCGCCTGTTAAAGTAGAGATAGAGCTGGAAAGAGGATGATCCAAATTGTCTTCATCTAGTTTGGCCCAACTTCGACAAAGACTGGGTTGTTGTGCAGGAGTTGGTTTAACTCCACTATTATTAATTTAACAAGGGAGCATGTAATGATCAGACCAACGAAGAGAGAGAGGAGTGCTTGCCATTAACTTAAATATGTTTGAACATTTAGGGTCTAAGAAGTGCCCATTTTTAAATGTGGGCTAATTTATTTTGGTGATCACCTTGTAAAATAGTTTACTCCTGTGGGATGGTGATCAGGGTGATCATGATATCTGGCATGGAGTCATAGGTTTCTGTAAGAAATAGCATATCAGATTTAAAGGGCCATATGTATCAACACATTTCCCCATAGACACAGAATGAGCAAAACCCTTTGATACATCTGGCCCATAGTATCTTTCTGAAAAGTGTAGAGCTCTCCCTTATATCTTGGAAGTGATCTACAGTTTGCAAGGTAGAAGTTCCACTTTTCTCCATTATTCTTCCCAAGTAGTGACTTATTATCTCATATTATAAAGTATGAGAAGCCTAGATTCTTGTTACAGGATTTGCCTGTAATATTGTCTGTGTGCCCAACATCGTTAGAGTCCAAGCTGTAAATTCAATCCTTTCCCACAGGATGTTGTAGCCACACAAGTTCATCTCTCTGATAGACTGTCGGAGTAAAGAGATAACGGGCAGGGGCTCTGTCCCCACCCTTACAATGGCGGGCGCACACGGGTTCCTACTGGCTTGCCAGTGGCGTACCCCCTGCACACGTTCTCAGGCTCATTTAATAGCAAGCCTAGCTCTCAACACAGCCAGAGGAGAATGCGATGTGCAAAAATGGCAAAGAGCGCAACAAATAATTTTAAAACACAGGTGAAACGCAATTACAGTTTAAAATGCTCTTACAGTCCCCCTGCTTTACAAATACCCTCTTGATCACGAGCCTGGCATTAAATACTGCTAGAGCGAGATGCGATTTGCCAAGATGGCAACAGTGAAAGTAAATCACGTAAAACTACATTTCAGTTTTAAGGCACTTTAAAAACCTCCGTGCTTTACAAATCCCCTTCTAAAAGCAGCTAGCTGTATACCTCTTTTTCGGGACTGAACTGCGCATTCTCAAACTCATTTGATAGGGACTGATGACTAGAAAGCTTACCAAAATGGCGTTGTAGCCTGTCTTACCACAAGCCTACCTCTCAACACGGCCAGAGCGGGATGTGATGTGCAAAAAATGGCAAAAGTGCAAGAAATTGTTTTTAAAAATCAGGTAAAAGGCAATTACAGTTTAATATGCTCCACAAATAGCCCTACTTTACAAATCCCCTCTTCACCACAAGCTATGAACTTTAGACACTGCTACAGGCCAAACCATTGAACAGATATACACCAAGTTTGACAGAAAGCTACCTTTTGGTTCATAAAGAGTTATATTTTTGATTTGGTGCAAATTTGTTCAACAGTTTTTGAGCAATTATTGCTCAAACAAATTGCATTTTTCACATCACAAAGAATACATGGAGCCGACAGATCTCTTGCTGATATCTGGTTGGCTGCGACCACATCAACCATCTTAGGACTCGGTACTAGGGGTGGGCAGAGCACGCAGAGTTGCACTACTTGGAAACCTGCTAAGTGGCATAGAAACTCTGTGGAATTCCACAGAGTTTCACGAGCGGGTGGAGTTGCTTCACTCGCTCACCCCTAGTCAGCAGCCATCGGAGACAGCTCACATTTCAGTCCATTCTCCTCAGTTCTCTGAGGATGATGTTTTTCAATGAATGTCCATTTGCTCAGACAGCCCTCTGTACATTTAACTGTCACGCTAACAAGACTAACACCCTCCTATCCCGTCACACATAATCTTAGAAATGTCAAGAATCCATGAAGAGTTTACAGGGCACTTCTTAACTAGCTGCTTGTCATCTGCTAATGACACTCGCCCAAGGTGGGTGCAGAGGACCGGTGGTGCATCTATCCACTTTTGATACATTAGTATTTGCCTGAAATCTGTTTAATCACACTGGATATGCGAACGCCCTACATGGCGGCAACATTTTTTGAAAATGGATAACGCAGCTCGTGTATTATCAATCCTGCATCATTTAAAAAAAACCTCTTTCTTATTAAACACACGGAATTCAAAGTTCCTTTGCAAAATGCCCCAGAGGTTACTCATAAAATGTGAAGTTGATGTTGATTTTCACATTGTGTAAGTCATAAAGTCATATACTTTAATTACTCTGGGACAGAATTTCAGGAAATCATAAGTAATAACTAAAGAGGTATTCATGAAACCGTTTTACAATGAGATCCTCTTACCCTCCTATTTTATATTCACTTTTGTCCACGCAGCATATGCTGAACTCATCTGTGTCCTGTTCCAGCCAGGCACATGGGTGGCCCTGTCTCACTATGTCACACTCGCTTTGTCCTTTGCCCCACTCTGTCCCCATCCTCTCTCTATGAACCTCGACCTGCTCTGCGCCCTCCGCACTGGCCACTCTCTACTATGACCCACACAATCCTTATACCCCTCACAATGCTCACAGCTCTTCTATTTCTAGGGGTGCATGCGCACACAATCCGCAAACCCTAAGCCACTGTGAAAGCCTCCACTATGCTTATAAATTGCACATTTTTTAAGCACAACCTAGTGTTTCTGGACCATCTTGTAACATATACATGCACTGTCCTTTCATTTTAAGCATCCAATACCAATGCTGCTGGAGAGTGCATTCGTATTGCCTCTCTCAATACATCCACCCCAGTTGTTAAAATTGCTTTTGTACGCCCAGCTGCTCCACAGCTGCACATCTTCCACCTCACCAACAGAAGAAAATAATGATCTGACCCAAAGCACAAGGTACTTTGCCCATGCACCCAGAAAGTCATCCATGCCTGGCTCACCTCACCATCCCTCTGCTCAGCTCTCGCCTGCCTTCCTGCTCTGGGGTCAGGAGTTGGGAGACCCCCTGTTCAGCTCCAGGAACAAGCTCATGGTTAAGTATGGGCGGAAAATTCGTTCCGCTCGTGGAATTTGCGAATTTTTGGCAATTTCGCGATCTGCGAATCGTGCAAAGTTGCACAAAAATCCGCAATTCGCGAGTTTGCGGATTTTTTTTTCTTGTTCGCGCTTCAAAAATAAAATCTCACGCGCAAGGTGTAGCAAATTCGGCGCTGATTTGATGCACCGAAATCAGCGCCATAAGCGGAGGTTTAGCCCGTGCGTACTGGATTTGGAGTCCCCGGTCATTCAGCTAGACAAGGTGCCGAATTTGCTACATCTTGCCTTTGAAAGAATTAACGAAGATAAACGTTAAACTACGATTACACAGATACAGACGACTTTGCTTGGAGAAATACATCTGTGAGAATTCCACACCCAATTGAAAACAAACACTGTTTGTCCCTGTGTGGGTAATGAGAAATATTTCGGTCCTGAGGAGAATCAGCCGCACTCAGGGAGATGCGAAACGCGTAGACTATTGTGTTGTTTAGACCAATCTGTAATGGTTAATTTTGTAGACTGAATTTTGAATTGTTGTCTATTTATCAGATGGCTTTGTTGTTTATTTGTTTTTGTATATATGAATCTAATTGAAAATGCTCCGCTACAAATAAGGCTTTCCATAATAAAGTGATTCCAGGGTGGGCATAGTTTGTTGTAGTATGATAGGTTGGATGGATGGATGTGTAGTTCAGTTTATTAGCTGTATGATTCGGACACGGTGTACATGATGTATATAGATTGTAGTATTTTTAGAGAATGAGTGTGATTTAAGTGTGTAAAGGGGCTCCATAAAAAAGAAAAAAAAAGAATTGTTGTTTCTGAACACTTAGAACTTTTCAAAAATTTTTTATAAATAAAAGAATCTTAAAAGAAAAATAAAGTTTTTTCAGATTGAAACAAAATGGAAAAAGCGTTTTTTCGAAGGCAATTGTTCTATTCATTGCCCTTCCAGTCTGAGGTAAAATAATTGTGCAGCACTGGCATTTGTTTTGTTTATTTAACTAGTGAGTGCCAGGGCACTGCCCACATCGATTTCCTGGTTATTTGATTTGGTGTTTATCAAGTGCAATTACCATCCACATAAGTTGATTTTATAGTTTAAAAAAAGGCTTTAAGTCCATGCCATTTACTGCCTTCTGTGTCTGGCTACCTATCATCCTTGCTGGGACAAGAGTCAGGCAGCCAGGCACTACTGAGAGGGACACATGCTCTCGTGAGCAAGTGCAGCACAGCTTTTTCTTTTTGCATGCTGTAAGTAGATATACTGTAAATGATTTAGCACGCACAAAGTATTTGTTTATAGCACATACATACTGTATTTAAAAGTGCTCTTTTTGTGTGCTTTTAACTTGCTGGAGTGTTTTACTTTAGTGCAGCCGCTCCTATTACTATACTGAGAGGCATTTATTAACAGTTTAACTAAATACCTCTCACTATAATGATATTAGCTGATGTACTAAAATGAAACACTCCATGTTAAAAGCACACAAATGGAGTACTTTGAAATATGTCAGTTCTGGATGTGTGCATCCTGAACTAACATTTAAAAGCCTCTTTTATGCTTTGAACATGCGAAAGTGTTTTACTTTAGTGCATCTGTTTATATCACTGTATTGAGAGACATTTATTAAAACTGTTAATAAATGCCTCTCAGTATGCTGATATGAATGGATGTACTAAAGTGAAACACTTACGCATGTTAAAAAGCATACCAGAGGCGCCCCTCCATATTCAAATTACGCAACCACTATTGTCTCCCAGCCACACACTCCCATCTTGGTGTAGCATACTAAACAATCTGAATTTTTTTTAGCACCCTGAAACAGGGTGTGAAGTTTTATCTAAATGCTACAATACATTACCTTAGAATTAATGCCACATGGTAGTGATTCAGAAAACAAAACCTCTTGTCACAGGAAGTCTGAGACATGAGGATGAACAGCACGGGGACACAGGGACATCATTACAAAAAACCTCTGTACTTTTCAATATAGCAACCAATTCTGAAATTCATAAAGTTCTTGATAAGAATATAGGATTTCAAAATGAAATAGATATTTTGTAATATTGTGTTTTGTTTGGTGTAACCCATCTATATGCACACCTTTTTTTATTTAGAACAATACCGACATATGAAGCCCATATATTTGTAGACGTTATAAGGTAATTTGTTTTGCTTGCGCATTATGCAAATGTTAACTATAGATTGTCTTTTTTTGTATAAGATATAGATATTGTCACTTTATTCTTTTTTATTGGCCGAAATAGACAATATTCCTGTCCCATTTGTTTATGTGGGTTTCTGTTACATTTTCTGTTTTGCGTTTGAAATTGCTTTGAACTTACGGGACCAATTATTTGGTTCATACAGGGTGGTCTTTTTTGGGGGGTAAACGATGAATATTGAAAAAGAATCTTGTGTGCAAATGAAATGTGCTTTGCTGATCCCTGGAATGCTTATACTAAAGTCCTGTCTGCAATCTCATTCCTGTTATCGTATAATTGAATCAGAAAGACGCTAGATAATCTAAATTATTGATTTTTTAAGTAACATTCAAGAAATAGCACAATGTAAATTTTAATAAGATCACGCAGAAGTATTAACTTTAGAAATTAGATCGTTTAGATGTAATTGGCTACAAAAATCACAGGCACAGTATGCCTTTCAGTTTTAACAAGAAATGCATCACTTAATTCTTTTCGCCAATTAAACAATTCAGGTTTTAAATTAGATCTTTGTTCTCCTACTGCCCATGTCAAGTACTTCATATAAGATTGAACTGCTCATTAATCCAGTGCAATATCCATGACCTTATTCATTCTTGAAATATAACCAAACAAGGTGAATGGAAATCTTTCATGGCTTGTCTATTATTCACAGGTAGAGGTCCTTATCTGATTACACTTAACCTAACACTGACATTGAGAACAGAAACACCATGAATAAAAGGAAGGTCAAGACTGAATGCTTACAAGGATCTAAATCAAAGTTCACTGTGGTCAACTTACAACGTGGAAAGATTCTGAGCAGTTGATGAATGCGAGGATGTACACTAGTGAAACAGCTACGGAGGTCATTTTGACCTTTGCAGAGATTTATGTGCAAACTGAAGGTTACAAGTTTGACTTAAAATATTACCCTTTTGAGGTTCAGAAGCTATTTACCTTTGAGCTACATAATAATAACAAATTATGTTCAACGTGATCAATTATTTGACAGCAAACACTGTACAAAATACACAAATTATGCATTCTTTCTGGATTCCAAAATTATCAGCTGTCTGTATCAAAGAATCATTGGATTGGAAATAGGCAGGTTTAACATTTTAGGGCCCTAATTACAAGAGTAGACCCTATTTAGAGCACCTGATGAATAACAATACCACAGGTTATGTTATTTATTGGGTGCGATAGAAATCACCTATTATGGGTTTATAGGTAATAACATGCAGATTTTAGTATTTAACACAAAACAATCTGCATGATACAGTAAATACTGTATATTT
Source organism: Lissotriton helveticus (assembly GCF_964261635.1). Taxonomy (NCBI): domain Eukaryota; kingdom Metazoa; phylum Chordata; class Amphibia; order Caudata; family Salamandridae; genus Lissotriton; species Lissotriton helveticus. Next base: position 412,762,650 of record NC_136067.1, read on the forward strand.
TTCCCCTGTTAAATTTCAATAGGTTTGACCTCCTGAAAAGTAATGAGCCTTGAGGTATTTAATGCATCTGATAATGATTGGATGCATGAAATAAAAGAAAACTTTAAATTCTGATCTGTGTGTAAACAGGGGTTTACGCACAGGTCAGAATAAACTGACCCACTCGTAATCAGGCCATAGGTGTCTGCCTGTTGTGTCCTTGCAACATCACATCCCAAAGCAAAAGAGGCTTCCATTAGAAGAATAATGTTTCAGTATTGCATGATCAGGAGTGGTGTCAACCATAGCAATCGAGTTTGGGTATATGTACAAAATTTATATTCAAGGATAATTGGTCTAGTACTGTGTATGTCCTCAAGCATGATGCACATTGTTTAAATACAAAATGCCACAAGCAGCCAACTGGTGAGATGTGGTTTTAGATATGTGCTGTAAGTACTTGTTGACAGCTGCCTTCTCAATAATCTTTAGCCAGTGTAGCGGATCAAGAGGGGCTCTGATGTACACCCTGTGGGCCTGATTCACAAAGTTTATAATTATTTGCTATTTACAAAGGGAATTACAAGTGCAAAGTTTCCACTCATTAAGAGATAGGACAGTCCCATCTTTTTATGTGTGGAGGTTATGCGTGTGTCAGGAGGATATCAATACTGCTACTAGTACTAATACGTAGAACTATCCATTGATATAATGAGGTCAGGGATATGGCTGAGAAGCATGTTTATAGAGAAGCAAGGATATCAATGGTTGAACATCAAGGATACTGACTGTCTAGAAGAACAATGTCAAAGAGACTCAAGGAAGTGAAACAGTGAGAGATCTGTCATTGAGGAATGGACAATTGAGTGACAAACCGTTCTCTGTATTGCTGTGTTGTGTTCGGAAGTCTCTGTTGGTGATGCTTAGTAACAAGTATTAGGGTTGATCAGTTTTCATGCATTTTTTTCAACTTCTCTATTTAGTTAATGTTTCAGATAATAACATTGCATTATTATTCTCTGAAAATCTAACTGGACTTTCTCAGCTCCCGCACTCTTCTACTTTGCTTACTTCCATGACTGTTACAGCCAATCCACTAATCCCCTATTTGCTGATATCCATATTGTTTTTCAAGTCTCAGCAGAACAGCATCATGAATTCCTAGATTTAGAAATGAGTGCACAGCTCTTTATCTTTCACTATTTACGATGCTAAAACTATTTTGGATGTTATTTATTGTAAGACAAGAACATTTCAGTTTGTCTAACTCTATCAGCACCACCTTGAGGGGAGCTTTGACTACTCCATTGTAAACAAAATTAGAACTTTAACATTTTTTAAGACAATTGAGTGATATTTCACAAGGCTCCAAATATGTCCTTTTACAAGACAGTTCAAAGTCCCCATGCATACTTTCACACAGGTTTAAGGATTGTTGAATTTGAACTTCATCAACAATCAACAATTGTGCAGCTTAGTTGCAGCTTTTTCATAAATTGGGCAATCTGTCTTGTGAAAGCTTCTTTGGTCTTGGCCTCTGCCAAGCTTGTGATAAAATTGGACACATTATTCGACTTTTATGGTCAATCAATAGGTTGCTCATCTGTGTGTAACTGCTTTGGGATCTACTAACACTAAGCGATTTCTATTTCAACTGCTTGTTTATACTCAACTACCTTTAAAAATACCTTTCCCAGTTATTGTTCCAGCATCTGAGCAATGTCTTCAAACGCAGATAAATTTGAACAGTTTTCTCCCACATGTAGCTGATTGCCTATGTACCTATATATTACCTACTGACGGTCGTAATTATAACTACCTACTGGCGGTCCTAATTATAACTACCTACTGGCGGTCGCCAGTAGGTAGTTATATTTAGGGCCTATTATCCATAGGAAATCCGCAACGTTCTATTTGGAATAACTTTGGCGCCGGTTGACTAATCTTCAAAAACAATTCAAAAGTTATGGCCCGCCCTGGTTCGCTCCTACCCTGAAAGTCTCAGGGTGATTCGTCAAGCAGGGGCTGAGAAAAAAGGGAGTCCCAAAACGTGTTTTCCCCGTGCAATTTCCCATAGGAACCTTTAATCGCAGCCACAGCCTGAACTGCTGAACGGAATTACACCAAATTTGGCAAAGAGGTAGCCATTGGTTCAGAGTCGTGCTTTTTTGTTAAATGGTGTAAATCCGTTCAGTAATTCCTGAGAAAATCAAAAGTAAAATCACATATACATCTATTGCCGCACAGTATCCGTGCACCCTGAAGAGCACGAGCTGTATGCTAATTGGCTGTCACCACTCCAAACCAGGAAGTGTTGGCAGCCATCTTGTGCCTAGTAGAACCGAGGCACAAGAAAGCAGAAAACAACCTCACAAAACGCAAAAAGGGGGCAGGGTAGAAACACCCTGACACTCTAGGCCTGCTCAAAAGGTCCCACGAGGACCCCCATAAAATATATATCGCCCATAAAAACAAATGGGCGATATTTTGCCCGAAATTAAAAGAAAAACGAAGTATGGGCTCCCGCGCTTCGTTGTTAATTAGCCCGGGGCAATACTTATTATGTAAAGGGGGGCTCTGAGGGGGCCCCCAGCCCCGGTGACCGTCACCCCCAGGGGGTTCCTTGAAGTAAGTGAGGGGCTCTCAGGCCCCCCAGCCCCGAGGACCACCATTCGGTGGAGGGGCTCACAGGCCACCCCCAGGGCTTCTTTAAATGAGTTGCGGTGGGGCTCTCAGGCCCCCCTGCTCCGGGGACTGACCACCCCCCTCAGGCTTTCACAAAACATTGGCAGGGGTCTCAAAGCCCCCCCGCAGCCCCGGGGACCGCCACCCCTGGGGCTTGATTTAATTTTGCGTGAGGGGGGGGCAAACTGCCCCCCCCCTCAGCCCCTGGGGACCGCCACCCCCGGGCCTTTTAAGCCTCCCCTTCTTAAAAGTAAAAAAAAGAAAAAGACCATCGCGTTGATTGCCACACCCCCTTCTCGCTGCACTCTGCAAACGCGCCCCCTGGTGCGTTTGCAGAGGGGGAACGAATTCCCCTTGAATACTGGGGGTCCCTGTGGGCCAACTAGCCCACCAGGAACCTCCAGTATGCGCCAGAGAGCTACGTTGCAAAGAGGTGTTTTGAGTCTACGCCCCTTTTTACACCTCTCTGCAACGCAGCTCACGCAAACACGCCCTGGGGTGCGTTTTAAGTTGGTTAAATAATTCCCCTTCAATCCTGAGGGTCCCTAGGGTCCAACTGCCCACTAGATATCTCCAGTAAGCGCCATTGCAGAGAGGTGTAAAAAGGATCATGGCCTTCACCACCTCTCTGCAGCGCAGTGCATTGGCGCTTACTGGAAGCACCTTGTGGGCTAGTTTTCCCCCAGGTTCCCTCAGGAATGTGGCGCATTTTAAGTTGGGGAAATAATTCCCCTTCAAACCCGAAGGACCCTGGGGTCCAACAAGCCCACCAGGTGTTTCCAATAAGCGTCGCTGCACTTCGTTGTGGAGAGGTGGTCTAGGCCGTACCCCTTTTTACATCTCTCTGCTACACAGCTCTGTGGCACCTACTAGATATACCTAGTGGGCTAGTTGGACCCTAGGGACCCTCATGATTGAAGGGGAATTATTTCCCCAGCTGAAAACGCACCACAGGGCGTGTTTGCACAGTGGTGAAGGGAGGGGATGGTGTAGGAAAGTGGCTTTATATATACTGGACCGAAGTAAAATCAGTCAAACTACAAATTTGATTTACTCGCCTGTTATCAGGAGAGACCTCAGTGCTGCATCTTTAAGACCAGTACTGATCCTGAAAAGTAATTCTAACCGTACTTACCAGTAACTTGAATTTCCTTCCATAGGCTAACATTGACTGGTTTCACTTGGAAATTCTTCTAATTGTGGAGTTTTGAAACTTTAAAATATTCCTCTTAAAACAACCGAACTACGAATTCCGATTTACTCACCTTTTATCAGGAGAGACCTCAGCGCTGCATCTTTGAGCCCAGTACTGATCCTGAAAAGTAATTCTAACCGTACTTACCAGTAACTTGAATTTCCTTCCATAGGATATCATTGCCTGCTATTTGCTGAAAACGTTTCTAAGTGTCAGTTTTTGAAACTTACAAATATTCCTCTAGAATCAGCCGAACTACAAATTCCGATTCACTCACCTGTTATCAAGAGAGACCTCAGTGCTGCATCTTTGAGCCCAGTACTGATCCTGAAAAGTAATTCTAACCATACTTACCAGTAACTTGACTTTCCTTCCTTAGGCTAACATTGACTGGTTTCACTTGGAAATTCTTCTAAGTGTTGAGCTTTGGAACTTTAAAATATGATCTAAAATCAGCCAGACTATGAATTCCGATTTACTCACCTCTTATCATGAGAGACTTCAGTGCTGCATCTTTGAGCCCAGTACTGATCCTGAAAAGTCATTCGAACCGTACTTACGTGTAACTTGTATTTCGTTCCATAGGATATCATTGCCTGCTTTTTGCTGAAAAAGTTTCTAAGTGTCGATTTTTGAAACTTACAAATATTCCTCTAAAATCAGCCAAACTACGAATTCCGTTTTACTCACCTGTTATCAGACGAGACCTCAGTGCTGCATCTTTGAGCCCAGTTCTGGTCCTGAAAAGTAATTCTAACTGTACTTACCAGTAACTTGTATTTCCTTAGATAGGCTAACATTGACTTGTTTCACTTGGAAATTCTTCTAAGTGTGGAGTTTTGGAACTTTAAAATATTCCTCTGAAATCAGCCAAACTACAAATTCCGATTTACTTGCCTTTTATCAGGAGAGACCTCAGTGCTGCATCTTTAAGCCCAGTACTGATCCTGAAAAGTAATTCTAACCGTACTTACCAGTAACTTGAATTTCCTTCCATAGGCTAACATTGACTGGTTTCACTTGGAAATTCTTCTAATTGTGGAGTTTTGAAACTTTAAAATATTCCTCTTAAAACAACCGAACTACGAATTCCGATTTACTCACCTTTTATCAGGAGAGACCTCAGCGCTGCATCTTTGAGCCCAGTACTGATCCTGAAAAGTAATTCTAACCGTACTTACCAGTAACTTGAATTTCCTTCCATAGGATATCATTGCCTGCTATTTGCTGAAAACGTTTCTAAGTGTCAGTTTTTGAAACTTACAAATATTCCTCTAGAATCAGCCGAACTACAAATTCCGATTCACTCACCTGTTATCAAGAGAGACCTCAGTGCTGCATCTTTGAGCCCAGTACTGATCCTGAAAAGTAATTCTAACCATACTTACCAGTAACTTGAATTTCCTTCCTTAGGCTAACATTGACTGGTTTCACTTGGAAATTCTTCTAAGTGTTGAGTTTTGGAACTTTAAAGTATGATCTAAAATCAGCCGGACTATGAATTCCGATTTACTCACCTGTTATCAGGAGAGACTTCAGTGCTGCATCTTTGAGCCCAGTACTGATCCTGAAAAGTCATTCGAACCGTACTTACGTGTAACTTGTATTTCCTTCCATAGGATATCATTGCCTGCTTTTTGCTGAAAAAGTTTCTAAGTGTCGATTTTTGAAACTTACAAATATTCCTCTAAAATCAGCCAAACTACGAATTCCGTTTTACTCACCTGTTATCAGACGAGACCTCAGTCCTGCATCTTTGAGCCCAGTTCTGATCCTGAAAAGTAATTCTAACCGTACTTACCAGTAACTTGAATTTCCTTCCATAGGATATCATTGCATACTATATAAAATATATATATATTTTAAAAAATATAAAATAAAAAACAATACTAGAATTTCAATATTTGCAAAAACATTTGTTTTCAATTCATATTAAAAATATGTAATGTCATTTAAAATATAAAATATCTAAAAATAAATAGTTTAAAAAAATGTTGTAAATCAGTTCAAATAAATACATATAACAATACATTTAAAAATTGTCATTTACAAAACCTTTGAAATTCACTGAAAAAACCCTAGATTTCAGACATGTTATAGTTAGGAATTAGCATTTGAAAAACCTTAGAAATTCACTGAAAAAACCATAGGTTTTAGGAGTGTTATAGTTAGTTGGACATTTCACTCGTACAAAACCATTGAAATTCCCCCGTTATAGTTAGTAGTACTAACTATAACTCACGCACCCGCAATCCACTTCTGATGATGTCACATATTACATTATTCATGACATGGTCAGTGACAACACTGATGACATCACTGATGACATCACTGTTGACATCATCCACATGAAAATCTGATACATCTTATCATACACTAGAGTAGCCTTTCAAAACTCATTATAAAATATGGAGTACCATATTTGAAACCATTGACACACCAATACAAGTTTATAAAACCCCACGCAGTGATTCCTAAATCTACACACACATCTAAATACTTACCTATAGATTCACTCATACATGCAAACAAAGATCAATAGAACACTATTAAATATACTTATACACCTACATCAACATTACACACCAGCACACATCCTATTCACTTATGCAGTCATTCTACTCGCTTATGCAAATAGTTGATCATACTTATATTTACTAAGCTACACACTTACACAAACACCATTGTATTTATTGATTTAGATAGTAACTCATATGTAGTATGTTATAAAATCACTATTGCAAGTATACAGTTATCCATATGCCACTCATACAATCCCTGAGTATTATGGTTAGTTATTTATATACAACAACTGTCACATATACTGTTTTTTATATTTCTAGTTTCTTGGACATGTATCATTGAGAAATATATTTACTCATCACCACACCCATAAAGAGATTCACTCACCCAAACAACTGTTTCCACATACAGTCTTAACCTTATATACCTACTAAATCAACTATTTACACATCTTTGGACAGTCACACACCTCCCACCCAACCACACACATTCATTCACTATCCCATACAAATACTCAATTAACTAATTAATAACTAATATAGACTTTCACATAGCTAGTAACTAACTTTTTTAGTAGTTTACACAACAAAAGATAGAGTGATACAGGTATTCACAAAGTTTAATCACTATCCCATATATTTAGTGAGACACTTTAAATTCGTCACTTAGACAGTCAATCACATTGCTACTAAATCCTCATTTCAGACACTTATACATGCACTCAGTCTTCAAGGCAGATTGCTTTATATATATATATATATATATATATATATTACCTACTGGCGGTCGCCAGTAGGTATATATAGTTAGGATTTTTTCCCTATGGGATTTTTGAAAATTCTATGTCTAATAACTTTGGCGTTTGTGGACGGAATTGGCTGAAATTTTCTGGAAAATGGAACATTTTGTTTCTGAGCAGCCCCTGGAAATTTGGGGGGGTTCGTCCAGGGGGGGTCGAGAAAAAAGGGGGGTCCCAAAACGTGTTTTTAACATTGAGTTTTCCATAGGGCGGTTGGCCTCACTTTTAGCCCGAACGGCTGAATGGATTTGCATGAATCTTGGCAAAATTGTAGGGTCTGGTAGCCCGATGTGCCTTTTGTAGGTCTCAATATATGTGCTCCAGTGGATTTTGAGAAATTAACGTTTAAAAAAAGATATATATCTGTAAGCGCGCTCTGGGCAGCGCTCCGGTCCGCGGACCTTAAGCGTACCGGAACTTCGCGTAGCTAAGCTGATTGGCTCTCCGGTGTCTGTCAACATTCTAAACAGTCCGGAGCGGCCGCCATCTTGTCTCTCGGTAGGATTGAGAGACAAGAGGAGGCCAAAACAAAGGGGGAAATAACCATAAGGGGGCATACTAAATCCTCCCTGACCCCCTAGGTTTAATGTGGAGGTTTTAAAAGGGCCCCGCGGGGCAAAAAAAACAAAATTTTTTTTTTGTTTTTTTTGCGTGGGGAGCGCCCGGTCCGCGAACCGGGAAGCGTTCTGGGCAGCGTACTGCAATGAAAAATGAATGATAGACTTTTCAAATGCTGTATGTTAATTGATTGTTGGTTTTGTTGATTATTTTTTATTTTCTTTATTTTTTAAGCATTTTTTTTTATTGTGATTGTGTTTCATAATTTATTAAACTTTCTAACATTTCATTGTCAGAAATTTCATAATTATCATTGAATATACATTGTAGTCTCTGAGGGTGTAAAATGTCCTCATTTTCAAGGAGGTTATCTACTGCTTGTACACATTGCAGTAGTTCTTTGTCTAAAGTTTCATCGAAAAATTCAATATCATTTTCATCATTGATTTCTTGGCTGCTCTCTTGCAGGACAATTTGAAATTCAACTTTCTGTTCGCCTTCCATTTTGCCTGAAATTTAGATTAAAAAAATATATATTAGTAGAGATAGGGCACTGTTGGGATTAATTTTGGGCAGTGTATAGTATCAGAGTGGAAGTAGGAATATAAAAAAGTGTATGTGATTTAACGTAAGTAAATTCACAATTATACAAGAGAAGCCTAACTCCATCCATAACTATAACAGAGAAGTCTATCTAAATCTATAACTACTACAGAGGGATAGTATATAACTATCAGAAAAAGTTTACCATATTAACTTATAGTGCACAATATACTTCAGTTTTAAAAATAAAAACTTACCTTTAGAAAGAAGTTGAAGGAATTAGTGAAAATCCTATTGAAAATATATATTAGTAGAGATAGGGCACTGTTGGGATTAATTTTGGGCAGTGTATAGTATCAGAGTGGAAGTAGGAATATAAAAAAGTGTATGTGATTAGCATTTAAAAAACCTTATTTTACTCACACAAAACCATTGAAATTCCATATATAGTTAGTTGCACTAACTATATATCGCGCACCCGCAATCCACTGCTGATGATGTCACATATTACATCATCCATGACATGGTCAGTGACATCACTGATGACATCACTGATGACATCTCAAATGACATCACTGATGACATCTCAAATGACATCACTGATAACATCTCAAATGACATCACTGATGACATCACTGATGACATCTCATTTGACATCAATGACCACATCACTGATGATATCATTCATGTGACAATACAATGCATCTCCTCACACTTTAATATAATCTCTGTTACACCCAGTGTTAAATACAGAGTATAATTTTTGAAACCATTGACACACCAATACTAGTTACTACATACGCACTCAGTGATTCCTATGTTTACACACACATTCACTCATTTACCCATACAATCATTCATACATACAATCACTCATCTTTACAACACTATCATATGCACTCATACACCTATACAGACTCTCACACTCTGTCACTCATCCATGGAGTTACTCACACACCTAGTCAGTCCTGTAAATAATCAATCACACTTCCATTTTCTAATCTATACAGTTAAACATAGAGCACCTTACATTTTGAAACATATACTAACACATACTTACTCTCTTATACAATCATTGATACAAGTACACATTGATCTGCACAGAGTCACACACCTCCCAGCCAGCCACACACACTCAGTCTCCCATACAAATACTTGGCCAATCAATCAATAACCCATATAGTTACTCATATAGCTACTGACCAACACATGCAGCAGTTTACAGAACAACAGACATAATGATGCACAAATTAAGACAGTTTAGTCACTAACCCATGCACTCAGTGAGACACATTTAATCACTCACTCATACAGTCAGTCACGCACCTACTAAATCCTTCATCCAGACACTTCTACATCTACTCATTCTTCAATATGTTTTACATATTTAAACTTTACAGAAACATACAGTCACTGGATGATGTCATCAGTGATGTCATTTGAGATGTCATCAGTGATGTCATCAGTGATGTCACTGACCATGTCATGAATGATGTAATATGTGACATCATCAGCAGTGGATTGCGGGTGCGCGATATATAGTTAGTGCAACTAACTATATATGGAATTTCAATGGTTTTGTGTGAGTAAAATAAGGTTTTTTAAATGCTAATCCCTAACTATATATGGTCTATAACCTATGTTTTTTTCAGTGAATATATATATATATACATATATATATACATTACCTACTGGCGGTCGGCAGTAGGTAGTTATAGTTAGGATTGTTTTCCATAGGGAACCCGCAACATTTTATTGGGAATAACTTTGGCGCAGATTGAGGGATCTGCCTGTAATTTTCCTCCAATTTGCCTCGCGGTGGTCCGCTCCTTCCCTGAAAGTTTGGGGGGGATTCGTCAAGCGGGGGCCGAGATAAAAGGGGGTCGCAAAACGTGTTTTTCCCATGTTAATTTCCATAGGGCAGTTGGACTTACTTTTAGCCCGAACGGCTGAATGGATTCCCACGAAACTTGGCAAAATTGTAGGGACTGGTAGCCCAATGTGCCTTTGCTATGTCTCAAGATATGTGATCCAGTGGATTTTGAGTAATTTCGGTTAAAAACAATATATATATCTATAGGCGCGCCCCGGTACGCGCACCGGGGACGCTCCCGGTGCGCACCGCGAGTTCGCGTGCGGAAAGCTGATTGGCTCTCGGGTGTCTGTCAACATTCGAAACAGTCCGGAGCGGCCGCCATCTTGTGTCTCGGTAGGATCAAGACACAAGAGGTGGCAAAAACAAAGGGGGAAATGACCATAAGGGGGCAGGGTAGACCCCTCTTGACCCCCTAGGTTTGATGTGGGGGCCATAAAAGGGCGGGGGGGGGAGCGCCCGGTATGCGCACCGGGGAGCGTACCAGGGAGCGTACCGGGGAGCGTACCAAAAATCAAACCCAGTGAAACAGTAAAATAATAATTTAAAGTGCTTAGAGGTAGGGTTGCTCTGCATAGAGTTGTTGTGTTGTGTGGGTGATATAAGTACCAGCATGTAGGTACCAATGCAGAGTTTTAAATTCAATGTAGATTGTCTCCTCTGTAGATAATTTGCATGTTGTTACAGAAGTTATTGTGGTATATGGAATCCATACCATAGTTTGTCAGGAAAGTAGAAACAACATGGAGGCAGGAGATGAAATAGAGATGTCAAATACACATTGGAGAAGTGTGGCTCACTGGTTAGAAGCGGCGGACCCTGAAGCAGAGGTCGGCCTGGGACCAGGGTTCAATTCCCGACGCGACAGGGTCTTGGGTCAATGTCTGCGGACTCGATAATTCTCGCTTAGGTGCCTACGCTAACCATGGGTCCCACTCTGCAACTCTGGGCAATAGCTTGCTTAATCTCCACAACGGCCCCAGCAATGCTGGGGATGCCTGGCTTCACCTTGGGGTGCCCTCTCACAGGGAAAGCCAGGACGGGTTCCCCAGCGGTATACAGCGCCAGGACACCACGTAATGAGGTAACAGTGCGCTTTACAAGTATACATACATACATACATACATACATAATATAGTGGGAGAAAGGAAGTAACTATGAGCAAAATTACTATGTAACATAAAAAAGTTGCACAGTATACTATAAGTCTCACATTATATTATATTCATTTTGGTACTATTTTATGAATTACATATAAAAAAAGAATAATGTCTGGAACAATTTTTAATTATTAAATAAAAATGTATTGCTCTGATTTTTCAAAATTTAATAACACTTCCAACATTATTTCGTCAGGAATGTCCTCATTTGGATTCCATGATTCCATTTCTTCCACATATTTAAGAAACTCTTGATCAAGAGACTGATCCAAAAAGTCTAAATCATCAATCTCTTCCTCTGGGTTGTTCTCGAGATCAATTTCAAATGAAATATTAAATTTCTTTGGTTCTCCTTCCATTTTGTTGCTGTAAATTGCATAAAAAATAAATATATCAGTAGAGATAGGGCACTGTTAGGTTGAAGTTCAGACAGGTACTTCTGAGTTTTTAACAATGAAGTTATCTTTGGGCAGTGTATGGTATCAGGCAGGAAGTAGAACTATTAAAAAGTGCATGTGATGAAGACTAAGTAAAATCATAATTATACTAGAGAAGCCTAACTTAATCCATAAATATAATAGAGAAGCGTATCTCAAGCTATAACTATAACAGAGGGACAATAAATAACTATCAGAAAACATTTTTACTAATTAATTTAAAGTGCTCCTTACAAATTAACAACTTACTTTTGAGAGAGGTGAAGAAGAAAAAATGTGAAAATCCTTTCAAGATGTACCTCAGGTAGTTGTATTCAAAATGGCTGTGTTTCCCTCTTTTTTCATTTATATTCATGTACATAACCAATCAAATGTCAGGAAAAAATAGTAGAAAATGAAAGTAACATTTTAATTGGTTGTAAATCCTAACTGTTCATATGTGTTTTTGTCATGTAATTTACTTCAGGATATTTAGACAGGGCTACAGGGTAAATGGCTCAATGGAATTCCACCAACTTTGGGAAAATGGTAGGGACTGGTATGTAGTATGGCCTATTCTATATTTGGTGAACATCTCTACAGAGGTTTTTATGTAAATTAACTTTTAAAAAATTTGGGAGCGCGCCCCGGTATGCATACCGGCAGCGCAACGGGAGTCCTCCATCTTGTGTTTTGAAAGATTTGAGACACAAGATGGAGGACAAACAACGTTGGGAATGGGTAAAATGGGGCACGGTAGACACTTCCTGACCCGCTAGGTTTTCTGAGGGGGGGCTTAGGAGGCCCATATAGGCCCCAGCATTTTTTTTATTTTTTTTTTATTTTCGCGGGGTGAGCGCCCGGTACGCGCACCGGGGAGCGTACCGGGGAGCGTACTCTAGTGGAAAATAGTGAAAAAAGTTAGAGTAAAATAATCATTTTGAGTGATCAGATGTAGGGTAGCCCTGAAAAGAGCTTTTGGGTTCTGGGGCTGATTTAGGTACCTACAAGTAGGTTCCAATGCACAATCTTAAATTCAGGAGGAATATTCTATTCCCCTCATCTGAGAAGTGCACACCATCTCCTCTGTAGATATCTTGAATGTTGTAACGCAAGTTGTTGTTGTATATTGAACCCATTCCATAGTCTCTCATGTAAGCAGAAACAGATGTATTCACATTTTTCCGTGCTTTCTCAAATTGTGGACAAAATTGGTTGGACCACTTCCATTTCTGTCTTTGGCATATATTGGAAAATGCCAAGGCAGTTTGAGGAAAAAGTGCCATCAATTGTTCAAAGGTGTCCTTTAAAAGCATTTCCAGACCTACCCCAGTCAAAGTGCCTAAGTCATTTCCACCACAGTGCAGAATTATGAGGTGAGGGTGTGGCAGATGCAAAAAGGTTTTCACCAATGGTATCAATTGATGACATCTCAATCCTCTCTGGCCAATCCATTTAATGTTCACATTTGGTAAATCAAGGTTGTGAAAATTTCTGGTAGCTGCATACCTTTGAGCCCAGTGGATGTAGCTATGTCCAATATTCTAGACAGAATACATGGTGAGAGGAGGTTCTGGTGCAGTCAGATGAAGTGTGGGAATGAAATGGCAGTTTGAACAGTAGGAGTTTGCAAAAAACAAAAACTGTGGAGTTTCAGTGCTCTTTAATCACAAGCAATGATTGGTGGATTCAGATAGTTGAAAAATGAAAGTTAGGGTACATGGTTCTGTTTTCTGAAAGAACCAATTTGAATGGTTAAGAAAAAGTCATTTAAAGAAACATTGCACAGGATAAGCTGGGGTATTAAGAGGTCAAACATCCTTGCTAAGTTGAATTGCAACATTGTAGAATAAACTTTTAAACCTGAAAGCTCAGTGAGGAGGGAGTTGCTATGGTAACAGGTAGAAAGGGCTGAGGGGGGGAAGGGTGTTGATTTGAAAATAGATAGGGAAGTGTTTTGATTGGTTACCATGAGGAATATGTGTGTAGAATTAGAGGTTCTCTGTGCCATTCATGGTTGCAGTGGCTGGAGTACATACCTTTTGCTCTGCTAAAGAAATATTGGTGTGTGTGTCTGACACTGTTCTCAATCTCCCAAAGCATTTGTAAAGGTGAGTAATGATTCATTTAATATAGATAGAGAGTTGTATACTCTATGGAGAATATTTGTAAGCAAAATGTTTTTTTTAATGTTGCTTTATGTCATGTTTTTGATAATGCTTGGTAAAAAGTTTTTGCTGCATAGAGGAATTGTATTTTGTAAAATTGTGAAGTTTCAGTAGTGACATGGAATGCTTGTACATAGGACCTGTGCTGTGTTTGTTAAATGTTATTTAAAAAACAATTTTAAAGCAAATGAATGGCTTTTACATTTTTGAGAAGGAATAAATAGTGTCTGCATGATTAAATAAATATATTTGAACCTTTCACAATCATGTCACCTGTGTTACCTCAGATTAGGAAGCACATTGAGTTTCTTTGCATAGAGGAATTGTATTTTGTAAAATTGTGAAGTTTCAGTAGTGACATGGAATGCTTGTACATAGGACCTGTGCTGTGTTTCTTAAATGTGATGTCAAAAACGATTTTGGGGAAAATGAATGGCTTTTACATTTTTGAGAAGGAATAAATAGTGTCTGCATGCTAAAAGAGATACATTTGACCCTTTCACAATGATGTTACCTGTGTTAGCTCAGTGTAGGAAGCACATTGACTTTCTTTGCATAGAGGAATTGTATTATGTAAAATTGTGAAGTTTTAGTAGTGACATGGAATGCTTATACAAAGGACCTGTGCTGTGTTTCTTAAATGTGATGTCAAAAACGATTTTGGGGAAAATGAATGGCTTTTACATTTTTGAGAAGGATAAATAGTGTCTGCATGCTTAAAGAAATACATTTGACCCTTTCACAATGATGTTACTTGTGTTAACTCAGAGTAGGAAGCACATTGAGTTTCTTTGCTGTTGGTTTGTGTCATGTTTTTTGAGATTGGTTGAATTTCAGAAGTGAAATTGAATGCTTGTACATAGGACCTGTGCTGTGTTTCTTACATGTGATGTGAAAAACGATTTTGGGGAAAATGAATGGCTTTTACATTTTTGAGAAGGAATAAATAGTGTCTGCATGATTAAAGAATTACATTTGAACCTTTTACAATGATGTCACTTGTGTTACCTCATACTAGGAAGCACATTGAGCTTCTTTGCAATTAGTTTGTGTGATGTTTTTTGATAATGCTTGGTATCAACATTTGCAAGAAAGAGGATTTGTATTTTGTGAAATAGTGAGGTTTCAGTAGTTGAATTGAATGCTTGTACATAGGACCTGTGCTGTGTTTCTTAAATGTAATGTGGAAAATTATTTTGGGGAAAATGAATGGCTTTTACATTTTTGAGAAGGAATAAATAGTGTCTGCATGATTACATAAATATATTTGAACCTTTTACAATGATGTCACCTGTGTTACCTCATACTAGGAAGAACATTGAGCTTCTTTGCTGTTGGTTTGTGTCATGTTTTTTGATAATTCTTGGTATGAATATTTGCAAGATAGGGAATTTGTATTTTGTAAAATTGTGAAGTTTCAGTAGTGACATGGAATGCTTGTACATAGGACCTGTGCTGTGTTTCTTAAATGTGATGTGAAAAACGATTTTGGGGAAAATGAATGGCTTTTACATTTTTGAGAAGGAATAAATAGTGTCTGCATGATTACATAAATATATTTGAACCTTTCACAATAATGTCACCTGTGTTACCTCAGATTAGGAAGTAGATTGTGCAGATGAGGTGAGGCATGTCCAGAGGGACAGAGGAGGTGTGGCCTGTGTTCAAGACTGTAGTGGGAGAGAGGCCTTTCCTGGGGAGCATAGGTGGTGAGGGCTGTGTCAAAGAGTGCAGTGGACTAGACTTCATGAAGCCTATCCCCCACTGCAGTCTTAGACACAGGCCTCACCTTCTCTGTACCCCTGGACAGACCTCTCTTCCACTACACTCTTCAATACAGGCCTCATCTCCTCTGCACCCCTGGACAATCCTCACCTCATCTGCAACCCTGAATACACTTCAACTAATCTGCATCCTTAGACAGGCCTCAGCTTATTTACACCCTTGGACATGCGTCACCTCATCTGCACCCAGTTACCATCAATTATACTCAATACATTGAGGCCTGTCCAGAGGACACAGATGAGCTAAGGCTTGTCCAAGGGTTTAGAGGAGGTCAGTCCTCTCCACTGTACTCATGGACACTGAATGCTTGTACATAGGACCTGCACTGTGTGTCTAAAATGTTATTTGAAAAACGATTTTGGGGCAAATCTATGACTTTTAGATTTTTGAGAAGGAATAAATAGTGTCTGCATGATTAAATAAATATATTTCAACTTTTCACAATAATGTCACCTGTGTTATGTCAGATTAGGAAGTAGATTGTGCAGATGAGGTGAAGCATTTCCAGAGGTACAGAGGAGGTGAGGCCTGTGTTCAAGACTGTAGTGGGAGAAAGGCCTTTCCTGGGAAGCATAGGTTTTGAAGTTAGTGTGTAAGAGTGCAGTGGACTAGACTTCATGAAGGCTATCCCCCACTGCACTCTTAGACACAGGTCTCACCTTCTTTGTACTTGTGGACAGACCTCTCTTCCACTACACTCTTCAATACAGGCTTCACCTCCTCTGCACCCCTGGACAATCGTCACCTCATCTGCAACCCTGAATAGACCGTTTGCTTTTTGTCATTGCTTTGTTGTTTGGTAATAGTGGTCTATAATGTGCTATATTTTTCTTTACCACAGATTGAAATCAAGATTTCAAGAGTAAGGAAATATGCCCTCAAGCCAGAGGAGAAGGAAAGATGATAAGCGGAAAAAATCAAAAACAGCAATGCAATTACAGCACTCCTCTACAACAAATACTTCAAAAAAACAGGAAAAAAGCTCCTGGTAAGACAACTAAGTCTTTCTTACGGAACATATGTAGATCAAAAAAAAATGTTGGACAGAATGTAGAAAAAGAGAAGGAGAGAGCAAATTTGAAAAGGAAGGAGAGGCCCTCAAAAAATGTTATTACTGGAGCAGGAGAGAATAATATGTATAGGAATAGAAGGCAGAATCAGTTTAGAGACATTCGTAAACGAATGTTTCACAATAGGGTGGTTTTAAATTTGTTAAAAAACATTAGGAAAGGTAAACAGAGAGCTGCTTTTTTATAAGAAAAAGAAAAATGTAGAGAAGATGGTTGATCAGGCTTTTGAAGTTAGGAAAAAAATATTTATTTTAATAATCAATAGAATTAGGACACTTAACAAGACAATTGATGTTTTCAAATCAAACAGTAGATGGAAAAGAGTAATTAATCAGACTAATTTTTGTAAAGTTTTTTCAGGAGAATGGATGCACAGTTCAAGTTGTGAGCCATTTTTTAATGAGGAGAGTTACTTTCAGGAGAATGATTTAGTGCATGCAGTTGACACCAGTGGTCGAGCATATGAGGTGAAAGACGGTTGTCTGATTGAAAAAGAGAAACTTGTGCCTAGAGAACCAGAAGAGGTGTTAACTGATGAAGTTTTAGGGAGACGTACTAAGGGTCCAGTGTACACTTGGAAGTGTAGTAGTATTTGTAGTGTGCGACAGGAATCAATTGATTTGTTTTGTAATTTCTTACGTACATATAGTAAGAAAAGTCTAAAACAGAAAATGAAGATGTTGCAACACTTAGATCCTTGCAGAGTGAGAGAAAACACAGGTTTGCAAGGGCATTCACTGGCTTGTCTTTCTAGAAAAGTCTGTCAGAGTGTTTTTCATCATTGTAGGATGTTAGCAGTGCATCATAACAAAATGAGGAAATTAGTGAGAAGGTTGTATTATGCAAAAAGTCCAGCACTTAAGCTTAAACAATTAAACAGTGCTCTTTTGCATGGAACTGATTTAGATGTGAAGAAGATTTGTGAAGAAATTGAGATTTGTTATTTTGGTGAAAAAGAGGACAGTGTAGAAATTGACACAGAAATTCAAGGTAATGTGGAAGACAATGTACAGATTTTAAGTACAGAAAAGTTTGACCAGGAAATTACCAGGTTTAAGGTGAAATCAAGTGAAAGGCCGAATGTTATTTGTGTGTGTTGTCGACAAACTCATTATAAGCATCAAACTAGATTAGTTGATTTAAACGTAAAAAGTGAAAAGATAAATAATTATGAGTGGAAGGATTTTGCAACTTATTTGTGGGTGGAGAATTGTTTTGATTTGAGTTCTGATCAGCGTATTTGTAAATATTGTTATGATAAACTAAATCAAAACAGAATGCCTGCTAGAGCTGTTCATAATAATCTGGAGTTGGTAGACATTCCTCCTGAATTGATGGATTTAAATACATATGAGTCTATTTTGATTCAATGTGTCCATCCTTTTCAGGCTATTGTTCGCATGGAGCCTAAGATAGGGAAATTGCCTCCTTCAGATTTACAGAGAGGATTAAAGGGAAGAGTTGTTTATTTGCCTCTAGATTTCAAGAAAAATATTGATACCATTGGTGTAGAGAAAGTGGAAGAGGAACATCTGGTTATTCTAGTTAATGGGGTTCCGACAAAGAGTAAGAAAATCTGGCAAGATTTAGTGGATGTTAGGAAAGTCAAAAAGGCAACTTTTGTATTGGGTCAAAAACAATGAGTACTACAAACATGTATGTGTTGAAGCAGAGGAAACAGCTGCAGATGAAGACAGTGATTGTTCAGCTGGCCAAATCGAAAAAGTTGATGTGTCTAGAAGTGAAGAAATATATGAACATTATACTGTTCATCCTTTGCATTCCAAAGAAGTGATGGGGAATGCAATTGACTTGTTTCAAATGAAAGCAGCAAAAGGAAGTCCCATTAGTGTTTGGGAAGAAAGTTTGGAAGCTCGTTGTTTTCCACATTTATTTCCAACAGGTCGAGGTGGACGATATGACGATCGACCACTTCAAATTCCTGCATCTGAATATCGAACTGTAAGATTATATGCTGAAGATCCAAGGTTTCGTCAATGCATTCCCTATTTGTTTCATCTACTGTATGAAAGTGACTTGTCTGGGCTTTCTTATGCAGTAAACCATATACTGAAAAGTGGAGCACATTTGCAAAATGTTTCGGCGAGGGACTTTATGGAGAAAGTCAATCTGCAAAACAATATTTTGGAATCTCATCTAATCAATCTCATGGCATGTCAGCGTGGTACAAATGAGTATTGGTACCGTCGTCATGGGGAATTGAAATGTATGCTAAGAAACCTAGGAACTCCTACATGGTTCCTCACTCTTAGCTGTGCCGAGTATGCATGGGACGACTTACTTCAATTTCTACGAGAGGCAAATGCAAATATACAAATTATAGAATTCAAAACTGCTGGAGAACTGTGTTCTTTGGATCCAGTTAATGTATGCAGATATTTCAATCATAGATTTGAAGCTATGATGTCTTTTATTACCAACCAAAAAAATCCTCCCCTTGGAGAGGTTTTGGATTTCTTTTGGAGAAAGGAGTATCAAGCGAGAGGTGCTCCTCACATACATATGTTGTTGTGGATTAAAGATGCACCCAAATTTGGAACAGATTCGGATGAGACAGTTTAAGGCAACAAGTTTTACGCTTTCAATCCCATCGTTGTGGAAAGTACTGTCGTCGAAAATTCAGAAACAAAGACAAGTTCTATACAAAATGTCGTATCGCGTTTCCACGACCAGTGATTTCTAAAGGAAGAGTAAATAATTTGATGTCTTCTCTGCGACATACTGTGACGAGGAAATCACAAAAAAATACATACAATTTAAAAAGAAACGAAGAGTCCAAGTACATCAACGACTACAACCCAGTGATTTTGTCCATGTGGAATGCTAACATGGACATTCAGTTTGTTGCTGACAACTCTATTGCTGTGGCTCGATATGTGACGTCTTACATCACAAAAAAAGAAATGACAGAACTGAAGGAAATGTGGGAGGACATTTCACATGAAAAGAGTCTAGGCAAGAAATTATACAGTTTCAGTTTAAAGATGTTGTCGCATCGAGAAATTGGAGCATATGAATGTTCTGATTGGTTATCATCAGCAAGTCTCTACGCCAAGTCTAGAACAATTATTTGGGTGAGTCTAGGTCTTGCTGCAACACGAAACCGAGTTTTGAAATCTGTGCAAGAAATTGAGTATTTGGCGGAGAAAGAACCAGAAAGTACAGATATTTTGAAGACAAACATGTTGGATACATACTATCCAAATAGAAGTCCTTACCTTGAGAACGCTTGTCTCTATGAAGTTCTGCAAAGATATATTTATAAGAGGAACATCAGAGAAGATATCAATAATGGAATATATGCTGTCATTGGGTGTGAAGGATGTCTAGTGAAGCAGAGAAAAGGCCATTTGCTTAATCATCGAAAATTGAGTTGCAAAAATCCAGAGAAAAGGGAATTTTACTATTTAGCTCTTTTGCAACTCTTTAAGCCATGGCGCACAGAAGAGGAACTACTTGGAGATTTTCTCTGTTACGAAGATTCTTTTAATGCAACCAAGGATACCATAGAATGTCCTGTTTTTCCAAATTATCTGCAAATTCTGAACGAAGAAATAGAGCAAGAAGCCGCAATTGCTGTAGAGATTGCTAGAGACAGTTCTCAAGACAGTCAGAGTTCTGCTTCATTGAGTCAGGATCCACTAGGAGGACCAATTATCCAAAATGAAGCTGCCACTGCCATGGATGAGGTGGAAAGAGCTATGGAACAAGCTCAAGATGATGTAGTTAACTTAGAAGATTTGGTGAAACAACTAAACCTTGAGCAGAAACAGATATATGACGAAGTCACAGAACAGGTTGAACATGGATTCAGTCATGAGAAAAAAGAGTGCTCATGTACATCATTTAAGCCTGTCCAACTGTACGTGAGTGGAGAAGCGGGAACTGGAAAAAGTTTTCTGATTAAAGCAATTGCAACTTATCTGCAGAAAAGGACTGAATCACCGCTGTCTTGTGTTGTTACCGTTCCAACTGGGCTGGCAGCACATAATATTAAAGGGATTACTTTACATCGTTTACTGATGCTGCCAGTGGAGCATGATAACAAATTGCAATACCACAAGCTATCTGGAGATGCGTGTTCCGAAGTTTCCAGAGTCCTGAAGAAAATGAAACTTCTTATCATTGATGAAGTAAGCATGGTCTCAAATCTAATGCTTGCTTTTGTGCATTTGAGAATGCAAGAAATTCTTAGAACAGAGTATGATGTGTTATTCGGAGGAAAACACATTATTGTTTTTGGAGATCTACTGCAGTTGACTCCAGTGAAAGGACAACCAGTGTTTAAAATGGTCACGCATGAAGATACCAGGAAGTGCCTAGGAAGCATTGGAAACGTTAATATATGGTTAAATTTCAAATATGCAGAACTACTCCAAAATATGCGGCAGGCAAAGGATGAAGATTATAAAAATATTCTACAAGATGTAAGAATCGGAAAAGTAAGTCAGCATGGGAAAGAAGCTTTACATGGACGATTAATTTCAAATTTGTACCCAAATGAAAACATTCTTCCAGAGAATATTTTTAAGAAAATTAACGAGAAGAAATCTGGCATATGTTTGATGCCTACTCTGAAAGAATGTTCCATGTTCAACAACAAAATGTTAAATTTAGAAAATGAAGAGATAGTGAAACTGGAAGCTATAGATAAAATAGAGCATATGGGAGCAACAAATATTTTGTCAGAAAATCTGAAATCAAAATTGGATTCATTAGAGAAGACTATATCTAAAACTGCTGGTTTTGAAAAGACTCTGAATGTGTGTTTAAATTGTCGTATCATTTTGAGAAGGAATTTAAATGTTGAAAGAGGTCTGGTAAATGGAGCAATGGGTCATGTTGTTGGTTTTGTGAATTACAAAAATAGAGATGGAATTGAAATTTTAAAAATTAAATTTGATGGCATTGACGAAATAGAACAAATTTGTCGTTGTTCAGCTAGATTTTTGCTTGTGAAAGACTTATATGTTCGCCGAAAACAGTTTCCTGTTTGTTTAGCATATGCGGTGACAATTCATAAATCTCAAGGTTTAAGTGTAGATAGTGCTTTGGTGAACATTGGAAGTTCTGTGTTTAAAGAGGGTATGGCATATGTGTCATTATCACGAGTTAGAACTTTACCAGGATTGTACTTGATTGAGTGTGATGAAACAAAGATTTGTGCTGATCTAGATTGCGTTAAAGAATACAATAGGTTAAGAAGAGAGTATGCTCCACATTTGCCTCAATATCCTCTGTTTGAAAAACGTGTGGTAGGCCGAAAAAGAAGAAATGAGAATAATTGCAGTGACGTAGTAGCAAAAAGACAAAAAGTAGATGAAACTGTAATTGTAAGTAGAAAGAAAAAGGATTCTGTTGAAGATGTTGTTGGATTTGAGTTTGAAAACCGTTCTGGTGTCAACTGCTATGCTAATGTAGTGTTTAATGTTGTTTTTTTCTTCAAAATTTACAAGAACAGATTGTTGAAAATCGGGATCAAACATTCTGCTGTTTATTGAATTCTGTGTTTGAGAAATGTAGCAGTGATAGAGCAAAAATAGAAAGTGTTTCAGAAATTCGAAATCTTCTAGACATATGTTCTGGTCAAAATCAATTTTCACAGAATATTCAGCAGGATTGTCAGGAATTTTTAATGTATATGTTTGATGTTTTGGAAGATGAAGGTGTAGATATAAAAAATCTTTTTAGCCTTTCTTATCAATGGCAGCATGACTGCGACAACTGTAGTTTATCAAGTAGTACTACAATAGACACTGAAAGATTTATATATTTGACTTTACCAGACTGCAAATCAGTGTCTTTTAATAATCTAGTTAAAGCAGCTGATCACAATATGGTGTGTACCCAATGTAAGTCTGCAATGCTGTCTACATTATTTTTACAAACTTATGGTAAATATGTGATTTTAATGTTCCATCGATGTAGACCTTATGGAAGTAAATTGTCAACTTCTATTAAAAATTTCGTGGCTTCTCAGTTATCAATTTCAGGAAGAACCTTTGCAACTGTAGCTATTATTTATCATGACGGCCCTTCAACAACATCAGGGCATTACACATGCTATTTAAAAAGTCGTAAAGGTTGGACCCACTGTAATGACACTCATTTGACTTTCAAACAACGTTTGCCTTTTGACTTAAAAAATTCATACCTAGTGTTTTTAGAACCAAAATTTAGGTAAAGGTAATTGGCCTATGAAGACAGGAGCAGTTAATAATGGTTAGTTTGCTGTTTAAAATTATATTCTGAGTAAAAGTGATCAAGATAATATAAAAAATTGAGTTGTCATATAGGTACTGTAAGTGGATCTCATAGTAAGTGATATCAGTATTATAGGAAATGATGAACATGAGTGAGTCAGAGATGGAATTACGAAAATTTAAATATTGTGAAAATGTTGTTTGAGCCTTTCTTTCAGAACATCGGAAAAACGGTAATTTTAGAGTTTGTTTTAATTAATTTGAAAATATACTGCTACATCTGACACTATTTGGCCTAAAGGAATGGTGAAGGAATGAGCAAAGAGGTATGACTGAACAGAAGGAGTATATGAAAATAATGAAAATATTTCAATGTTCTTCGAGGTTTTCTTCTAGAAAGTCGATGAAATGGATTTTTTAGAGAACAGCAGAGTACTTTCAAACGAAAAGGACCTTCATGATATACTATTTGGCCTAAAGGAAAAGTAAGTGAATCAAAGATTAGTGTACATTTGTTATTTGTAAGTTAAGATGTTTTTTTTGTAAAACACAATCTTTTTGATTGTTTTTTTCCCCTGCTGTCATATAATGAGTAGTTTGAACTCACTTTTTTAAGTGAAATTCAATATATTCTGAGAACAGCAAAAATAAACTATGTAACATGTTGTACAAGTTAATCTATAGTTTGTATTCTGTAATTTAAATTATATTCCCATTGTCTCACACTCACTTTCGTTTTTCCACCCTCTTTCGGCTCTTTTTACTCACTTATAATGTCTTTCTTTCACTCTCTTTCAACCCCGTTCTTTTACTTCACTTCTTTCTCATTTCAACTGTCTGCATCCCCTCTCTCCCTTGCATAACTATTCAGCTTTCAGTCTGTCTGCTTTACTTTCCTTTTCCGTGTTTTCCTCCTTTGCTCTTTTAGTAATTCCTCTTTACTCACTCACCAGTATTGTCGCACTCTATCACTATAAATCATCCACTCTCCCTCGCTTATCTTTGTTTCCTCCTTTCTTTTGACCTCTTCTCTCTATTTTCCATTCACTACCTCTATGTCCTCAGTCCCTCACTCTCCTTGTGTTATGTTCACTTGTGTTTATCTACCTTCTATCATTTCTCTTACAACAACTTCACTGCTCCTCTCTCATCGTTCTTCAACCTATTTCTTTTAGTCCGGTTCCATTACTACCCCTCATTTCCTATCTTTCAGTGTCCTTCTCTTTACTTTCATCACCAAATCACTTTCTCTCAGTACCATTGCTTTAGTCCTCCTCTCCTCTCTTTCCTTCTTTTGCTCCCTTACTCATTTTTCTTTCCTTACTCATTGTATTCCACTTCACTCAGTCCTTCCCTTAGTCTCTCTGTCTACTAACTTCCTCACTCCTTTTCCCTCAATCCTTCTATATTATCCTCTCTCCCTTCATCCCTTCACTCTATGACTCTCCTTCACTTACTCTCAGTTATCTTCCATTCCTCATTCTTCTAAATGCATCCTTTATTAGACTCCTTTCCCTCTCAGTCATTATCTTTTTACTTACTCCTGTTTCCTGATTTAGTTTTGCTAACTCATATTCTTTTAGTATCTTTCTTACCTTCAGTTAATTTTTCTCTTCTTCTCTTCCTTTCTGTCAGTGAATCTATATGCCTTACTCTTAGTAATTTGCTCTCCTTCTATTTCTTTTTCCCTCATTTTGTCCTTCTACCTTACTTTATTTCTAAATACACTGTTATGATTATTAACCTCTTCATTTGTATCTTTAATTTTAAATACATATTTTACTAATTATAACTTATTTTTTCTTCTCTCTTTACAGATACAACATGTAGTAAAAAAATGTAATTAAAGTTACATTTATTATACGGTAAGTGTGACAAAAAAAATGTAGTTTGTCATGACCCTTTGATTTAACCTCACTACTATTTTCTCAATCTACCTCACTCGTGTTTCTTTACTCTGCTTCTCTCACGTATTCATATTCTCCATGTTTAATACTCTTTCCCTATTTCCCCTCCCACATTCAACTTCTTTCAGTCCCCATTCTCTACTTCCCTTACCCTCTGTTCCCTTCCTTTGCTCCCTCACTCATTCTCTTTACCTTAATCATTTACTTCACTCCTACACACACACCTCCCCCCTCAACACACACACACACCTCTGACATACACCCCACACACACCACACACACACCTCACACACACACACACAGCCACACACACACTCTTCACACACACACACACCCATACATCCCACACACACACACACTCCACACACATACCCCCCACACTCACACCCCCCCACACATATCTTACACACCCACACCTCCACCCATACCCAAACACCCCACACACTCATACCCAGACACACACACGTTACACACCCACACCCCCACCTACACCCACTGACTCCCTATAAGTCACCCACACTGCCTTACTTACCTTTCTTTCCTGTTTCACTCAGACCCTTTCAGTCACTGTTTCTTTAACTCTCTCTCTCTTTTCTGTCTGTCACTCCCCATGTCTTACCCTAATTCAGTTTTTTCACCCTCTTTCACCCCTCTTTACTTACACTCACTGCTCTTTTCTCACCCTCCCTCACCGTTGTTCATTTATCCCGGTTCCGTCACTACCCTTCTTTCCCCATTCTTTACTGTCCTTCCATTTTTTTTCAACACCCACTCACATTCTCCCAGTACCTCTACTTTACTCTTCTTCGTCTCTCTTCCCTAATTTCGCTCCCTTATTCATTTTCCTTTTCTCAATAACATCCTATTATACCTTCTCTGTTTTTTACTATGTAATAAACAATCCCTCTGTGTTGCTCGCTCTAGCTCTCTTCCTCTTAACATTACTCTCTCTGTGTTCTTCCCTCATGCTCACTCCTTTGTTAATTTTTTTTCTTTTTTTTTGGTGCGCGCCCCGGTGCGCGTACCCTAAGGAAAAAAGAATGACAGAGATTCTTTAAAAATATAGGTTTATTTTTATAAATTAAAGGTAGTTCTAAAAAGAACTGTTTTTTTTTATTCTTTTTGTTGTTTTATATTTTTTTATTGTTTTTTTTAACATTTTTTACTTTTTTGGGCTTTTCTGAACACTTTAAAAAAATGTTTTTATTTTTTATGGGGAGAAACAAAAAACAGGGAATTGTAAACGGCTTAACTGGAGCAAAAAAAAATCTGGAAAAAATTTGGGTTTTTTGGGGCAATTGTGGTTGTCACCAGCAAGAACGATGAGCTTTACGCTCTTCTCACCATAGCTGATGGTCTTACCACAAAAAATACAAGTGACCCTGAATTCACCAAACCGTGGTTGGATGATTGGCATCGTCTCCCTTGTGTCTGGTCCCGATGGAGTGGGTTGCTTTCTTTTGGAGGTGCTGGGTGAAGATTGGGGAAGGTTACTGGCCATTTCTCTCATCTCTGCAGCAGCATAGTTCCTGGGATGCTTGCGCTGCATATGCCTAATCATGGTGTAATTACCAAATGAATATTTCCTATTAGGGTTCCCCCTTGAAAATTCCATGCCACAGATTCGGCAAGTCACCTTTGGCGCATTCACTTTTTTTTTGCCCTCCTCCTCCTCTTCTTCTTCTTGACCACCAATGTGATGTTGTGGTGGTCCTCTTGGTGGTGGTGGTGGTGGTGCAGATGCTCCAGCTGCTGCTGCTACTGTAGCCATTTTAAAGTAGAAAAGATTAGAGACAGATCTCCAAACAGGTCTTCCTCAGTCAAAGGACAAAGTCAGAATAAGGAAAAAAAGGTGGGGGCTTTCATCATTTGGAAAACAAAACTGTTCTGGACCAATGAAAAGTGTTATTTTCAAGTCACATGATCCGAGTTTTCATCATTTGAAAACCAAAACTGATCTGCACCTATGAAAAGTGTTATTTTCAGATCACATGACCCGACGCGCTTACGCTACGCGCCCCGGGGTGCGCCCGTAGTCGCGCCCCGGGACGCGCCCGGGGGCACGTAGCGTAAGCGTGTCAGGATGTTGCGCGATCGTATGCGCTCGCGTGCTTCCGGGTGCGCTTACGCAGTGCGTCATATGACGCATCACGCGGTTACGCGAAACGTCACAATGTTGTTTTCGTTTGCGAGAATAGCGCTAACGGGACGCTCACCGGTACGCGCCCCGGGGCTCGCCGTAACATTGCGCTTACCCGTGCGTTCACCGGTACACGCCCCGGGAGCGCTCCGGGGCAAAAAAAAAAAACGATTACATAATCATACAATATAAAATTCGTTATAAAATGTTTTACTTTTTATACCTAAAGAGATTTGCTATTAAAAAACCTTTGAAATTCACTGAAAAAACCATAGGTTTCACACCAGTTATAGTTAGGAATTAGCATTTAAAAAACCTATTAAATTCACTGAAAAAACCATAGGTTTCACACCTGTTATAGTTAGCTGGAAGTTTTACTCGCATAAAACCATTGAAATTCCCACGTTATAGTTAGTTGGACTCACTATAACTTGCGCGTGCAATGCACTGCTGATGACAT
The DNA here is from genome assembly GCF_964261635.1 of Lissotriton helveticus. Lineage (NCBI taxonomy): Eukaryota > Metazoa > Chordata > Amphibia > Caudata > Salamandridae > Lissotriton > Lissotriton helveticus. The sequence goes on from NC_136067.1 coordinate 412,790,135, forward strand.
CACATATTACATCACTCATGACATGGTCAGTGACATCACTCATGACATCACTGATGACACCATCCTTGTGACAGAGTGACAGACCTCCTTTCACTGTAATGTAACCCTTGAAACACATATTCAAAAATAGAAACTAAAATTTTCAAAAAAATGGAGATACCCATACCAGTTACAACAACCAATTCAATAATTCCACCATCTATATACACATCCACTCATTCACCAAGAGTTCTATATAATCACTCATATGTATACTGATTCATCATATGTAGTGATACACCTATACATCCTTTTACACACCGACAGTCATCCAAAAGATACTCTCACACATACTCACACATGCAAATAAACTATTGAACATCCATTTATTTGCATATACAGCTATACACACACTACCACCTTACTTCTAAGGAACCTTACACATACTTGCTCTCTTAAACAATCACTTATAGAAACACATACTTATTTAAACAGGAACTCTTACAATCCCTTACTCTTACATATAGTCACTTATATACATCAATATTCACATATACTACATTAAAACATATGTAGTTACCGATAAAGACAATAGTGAGACAGTCATTCAGTCAGTAACACAAACATATACACAGTCATCCACCCATACAATCCTGCACATATGCTGTCTTCAAAACATATACAAAAAGAGAGTCAGTCACTCATGCATGCATCTATGTTCTAAGTAATACCCCCACCAAACATATAGACACCCATATTGACATTAAAAAAACATCTAATAACCCATATACATACTCATGTAGCTACTCACCAACCCATGCAGCCACTTATACACAAAGTGAAACACTAATCCATATATTTAAATATTTAAACATTACTCACTAATTTATGTATACACTAAGATACACTTAATAAGCCAGTGAACCAATCAAATTATTTTTTTTAAAACATCCATGTAAACCCTTATTTAAACATTTATTCTTCCATCAACGTTTACATATACATATATAACACATATTTTTTTTTTTTAAATACACACATTCACTGGATGGTGTCATCAGTGATGTCATGAGTGATGTCACTGACCATGTCATGAGTGATGTAATATGTGATGTCATCAGCAGTGCATTGCACGCGCAAGTTATAGTGAGTCCAACTAACTATAACGTGGGAATTTCAATGGTTTTATGCGAGTAAAACTTCCAGCTAACTATAACAGGTGTGAAACCTATGGGGTTTTTCAATGAATATAGATATATATAATACTTATTTAAATAGGGAACCAAACCACATCCACTGGATGATGTCATCAGTGATGTCATTTGAGATGTCATCAGTGATGTCATCAGTGATGTCACTGACCATGTCATGAATGATGTAATATGTGACATCATCAGCAGTGGATTGCGGGCAAGCGAGTTATGAGTTATAGTTAATGCAACTAACTATAATGGGGGAATTTCAATGGTTTTGTATGAGTGAAATGTCCAACTAACTATAACACCCCTAAAACCTATGGTTTTTTTCAGTGAATTTCTAAGGTTTTTTAAATGCTAATTCCTAACTATAACATGTCTGAAACCTAGGGTTTTTTCAGTGAATTTCAAAGGGTTTTTAAATGTTAATTCCTAACTATAACATGTCTGAAACCTATGTTTTTTTCCAGTGAAAAAAAAAAAAAAAAAAATATATATATATATATATATATATATATATATATATATATATAAATATATATATTCTCTCTCTCCACCATCCCCGGTAGTGTTATGAAGCTGTCGTCGGGCGGTCCGAGCCTGGATACCGGAATCCAAACACGTCCCTAAACGATCTTTTAGTATAGCAAAAGATGCTCGGACACCTTCCTTCTGCAAAAAGCGATTTATTGCAGCAACAAACAACGCGTTTCGGCGGTTAAGCCTTGATCACGTTCGAGAGCCTCTGTGCACATAATCAAATTTAAATCACCCGGTGTACACAATTCATGAAAATAAACATAGGACAGGAAACTAAGTGCTGTGTTTTGTGTTTTGTATCAGTAAACATATCAGCCATTTTGAAGGGTGAAAAACATACTGTTGACCAGATGAAACAGTTGCATATAAAACCATTACATGAACCTAATGTATCTAAGTAAGTTCGCAAAATGTGTCGCCCCAGTGGGCTGAACGATTTACAAATTTTCAACCTAATTCATGTTTTAGAGTCAACACGCATGTTTAAGTTGAATCAACCCTTATGACATTTGGACACCTCTTTCATCGGCAGCTGACACATATCTTTGCACATATGGTTGCTTTAGCAATCCAACCTTGCCAGCCATGGCAGTTGTAACCTCTAATTAAATCATATAGGTTGGTACCATATAATTCAGTCCAATGTTCGTTATGCCTTAATGGGCTTCAAATTCATGAGTCTATAAAAATTCAACATTCATTGGATCTGTCCAAAAAATCATCAAAAGTTGTGCCATTCGTATTGCCGTGTCCTGTTCACATCAATGTCATCCCGAGTAGCTGAACTTCCTCTTATAAGTGTACATGTTCAGATGATTCTGCCCAAGTGGGCTCAATTAATGTAACTTGTGAAACATGACAAAATACACGTTATCATCCAAAGTTCTTCACCATATGTCTGCACAACCAGTGGCCATCAAGTTATACTCCCTCACAGCACCTATGAAAATAAAAAATTATTTAAAAATGTTTCTCAGCGCAATGACTGTGATACTGTTTTAGATAATGCTCATAAATTAAATATCAATGAAGATGTACTGCCAATTCCTCAGAAACATTCAAACCATAAGGTACAATGCTGTTAAATTCAATGATATATAATGATTCCAGCTTACGTAAGGACAGTTCTCTATCTCCTCCCCTGATACCCATGTCAACAGAATCAATTACAACCATACGTAATCCAGTTACATCTTGATAGTGGTGGGTGCCAAAATGTCTAGCTATTGGGTATAGTTTGTTGTTATTTACAATAGCTTGATGATGTTCCAGAACTCTCTTTTTGGCCTCGTGTTTTGTACTCCCCACGTACCATTTCTTACACGGGCAGATCAAGAGATATACACAATGTGTGATGTTACAAGTTAAGTGTTTCCTAATCTCAAATTCCTTGCCCATGTTTGGAACTTCCAATTTTTCACAATTGACACTGTTCCTACAGGCCTTGTATCTGTTACAGCATTTAAACCCTCTGTGAGTTGGTTGAGTCTCTCTATTGATCTCAGTCACATAGTTGTGGCTTAGTTCATCTTTGAGTGATCTGCTCTTGCGGAAAGTAATTTGGGGATTACTTCCAAGATCTGTTCTCAAATGTTCATCACTTAGGAGGACATGCCAATGTTTTTTAAAAATTTGGCGGATATTGTGAGCTTGTCCACAGTATGTGGTGATGAATCTTACTGTGTCCTGTGTTTTATTTTCTTTTACAGGAAAAAGCAGATCATTTCTTTCAAGTTCATTAAACCCTTTTACAGGCTTCCGAAATTGTTTTTCCACCATAGCCACGTTCCCTAAATATTCTACACATAGTGTGTTTCTCTTGCTCAAATGTTGCAGTAGAGCTGCAGTTTCTTCTGGCACGTAATAGTTCCCCATAGGGGATGCTCTGTACCAAATTCCGTGGATGAGAACTATTTGCACTCAAAATGCTGTTGCCAGCAGTACTTTTACGATGTAAACTGGTTTCAATATTATGGTTCACAATGCATACAGAAATATCCAGAAATACAGTAGAGGTCTTATTGATCTCGGCACTGAATTTTAAATTCAAATCATTATCATTGAGTTTCCCCACAAACTCGGCAGCTGATTGTTCTGATCCTTTCCAGATGACAAAAATGTCATCGATATAGCGCATTCACAGGGCAACATTGGTGTTAAATTCCTCCATTGGTGCGGCCACCTGCTCCTCCCACCAGCCCATGAATACATTTGCGTAGCTGGGGGCGAAGCAGGTGCCCATCGCGGTGCCCTGTGACTGTCTATATATGGTTCCATTAAAGACAAAAAAATTGTTTGTCAGACAAAATTCAATTATTTGTACAATCATGTTGGAATGATCCAGCAAGGAGATAGACCGAGTTTTCAAAAAATGTCTTATCGCATTGATCCCTGGTTGGTGCCTGATAGCAGTATATAAGCTACCGACGTCCAGGGTGATGTAGACAAAGTCTTCTTCCCAATGTATGCCATGTATACAGGTGAGAAAATGAGTGGTATCCCTGAGATACAAGGGAAGTGCTACAACATACGGTCTGAGAAAGTAGTCAATAAATCTCGATGTATTTTCGAGAAGAGAGCCCATTGAGGAGACAATCGGTCTCCCTGGTGGATTCTGATAGTTTTTGTGCAACTTGGGCAACAAATAAAGTACTGGAATGCGAGGGTGTGGGCAGTACAGATAGTAAAATTCCTCCCACTCAAGCAGTCCTTTCTCACGCCACTCGACTAACATTTCTCGATATATGCTATTAGATCTAGATATATCCGCCCTCTCAGATTTTTGATAGCAAGTAGCATCCTGTAATTGTCACATCCCTTCTTCCAGGTACATTTCTTTGCTTAACACAACAACATTCCCCCCTTTATCTGATTGTCGAATGACAATGTTGTTATCAGCTTTCAGATTCTCAATGGCAATAATCTGGGGGGTAGTGAGGTTCTTAAGCTGCACAGGTGTTTTAATAGATCTTAATTTGTGCAAGTCAGAAAGAACACCTTTTTCGAATATGTCTATTGCCTCACATTGAACATTTGGGAGAAAAACAGACTTAGGTTTAAATTTACTCCCCGGATTTACATCAGTCTCAAATCTCCAACTGTTCATGTCTAGTTCAATTAATGGTTGTTGCGTATCATTAAGCATTAGATCACAGACATTTAAATCATCAGTGTCGAGGTTACTCACAGTATTCAGTCCATCACCAGTTATGTTTCCTCTAGGTTTAGTATTAAACCATTTCTTCAGTTTTAATTTTCTTGAGAAAAAGAACAAATCCACTCTGGTACGTGCAAAATTCATATTGCTAGTGGGGCAAAAGGAAAGGCCCAACGAGAGCACATCAATTTCATCAGGTGTCAGAGTCCGTTTTGAGAGGTTGACTACAGTCATATTATTTTTTGAAGCTGTTTTTTGCCCCATGTTTCCACTCCCATTGGGGCCAATTGCGCGTTTTTTTCTCCTTGTTTTGGCTTTCCTGTTCCTCTCATTTTTCCTCTGCCTCCTCGTCCTCTGCCCCTTTGTGCCCACTGCTCTTGCCCCTCTGTCCGAGTTTGATTTATCATTTGGAATTGTAATAAAAAATTCTTCTTGGTTTTCTGTGAGTATGTTGTTGTTTCTTGATTGGCCAGAGTTAGTGAGATGTCAGAGAGGTTGTCATCGGAGACATCACTTTCACTCATTTCCACTGTGGGTGGGGGGACGGCTGTTCTTATTTTGCCCCCTCCTTGGTTTTTGTCAAACAGATGGTCATATTTTCTGTGAAAGGTAAGAGTGCGTCCTGAGTCATAATCTTTGAAGTCACGTAGAAACTTCCTCTGTTTTTTTGCGGTGATTTCTGTTTCTAATTTATCCATTTTCACCGTGATATTTTTCATAAACTCATCCAGACTCTCTTTGGTCACCAGTTGACTCAGTTGGTCCAAAATTTTATCAATCTCCGTTAGTATTTTAGCTCTGTCTCTGATTGCATATTTGACCAAAATACGCATCATTGTTAGCGAGCATGATGCGGAGTTGTTGGACCACTCCTCAAACATTTCGACATCCGGGTCTTCATATGTCAGAATCGTATAGATTTGTAAGCCTCTCGGAACCCTCTTCACTTCAATATATCTCTGGAGGGACTCAGCCTCCCACCATTTATTCAATTCCTTTTTATACAATTTCTCCAAGGTACTGAAGAGCGCTTGTGTTTTAATTTCTTCCGAGGGAGTATAACTTGATGGCCACTGGTTGTGCAGACATATGGTGAAGAACTTTGGATGATAATGTGTATTTTGTCATGTTTCACAAGTTACATTAATTGAGCCCACTTGGGCAGAATCATCTGAACAAGTACACTTATAAGAGGAAGTTCAGCTACTCGGGATGACATTGATGTGAACAGGACACGGCAATACGAATGGCACAACTTTTGATGATTTTTGGACAGATCCAATGGATGTTGAATTTTTATAGACTCATGAATTTGAAGCCCATTAAGGCATAACGAACATTGGACTGAATTATATGGTACCAACCTATATGATTTAATTAGAGGTTACAACTGCCATGGTTGGCAAGGTTGGATTGCTAAAGCAACCATATGTGCAAAGATATGTGCCAGCTGCCGATGAAAGAGGTGTCCATATGTCATAAGGGTTGATTCCACTTAAACATGCGTGTTGACTCTAAAACATGAATTATGTTGAAAATTTGTAAATCGTTCAGCCCACTGGGGCGACACATTTTGCGAACTTACTTAGATACATTAGGTTCATGTAATGGTTTTATATGGAACTGTTTCATCTGGTCAACAGTATGTTTTTCACCCTTCAAAATGGCCGATATGTTTACTGATACAAAAGACAGCACTTAGTTTCCTGTCCTATGTTTATTTTTATGAATTGTGTACACCGGGTGATTTAAATTTGATTATGTGCACAGAGGCTCTCGAACGTGATCAAGGCTTAACCGCCGAAACGCGTTGTTTGTTGCCGCAATAAATCGCTTTTTGCAGAAGGAAGGTGTCCGAGCATCTTTTGCTACACTAAAAGATCGTTTAGGGATAAATATATATATATATATATATATATATATTACCTACTGGCGGTCGCCAGTAGGTATATATAGTTAGGATTTTTTCTTCATGGGATTTTTGAAAATTCTATGTCTAATAACTTTGGCGTTTGTGGACGGAATTGGCTGAAATTTTCAGAAAAATGGAACATTTTGTTTCTGAGCAGATACTGAAAATTTGGGGGGGTTTGTCAAGGGGGGCTGAGAAAAAAGGGGGGTCCCAAAACGTGTTTTTCCCATGTTAATTTCCATAGGGCGGTTGGCCTCACTTTTAGCCCGAACGGCTGAATGGATTTGCACGAAACTTGGCAAAATTGTAGGGACTTTTAGCCCGATGTGCCTTTGCTAGGTCTCAATATATGTGATCCAGTGGATTTTGAGAAATTAACGTTCAAAAAAAGATATATATCTGTAAGCGCGTTCCGGGCAGCGCTCCGGTTCGCGTACTTGACGCGTAACGGAACTTCGCGTAGCGAAGCTGATTGGCTCTCCGGTGTCTGTCAACATTCTAAACAGTCCGGAGCGGCCGCCATCTTGTCTCTCGGTAGGATCGAGAGACAAGAGGAGGCCAAAACAAAGGGGGAAATGACCATAAGGGGGCATAGTAGATCCTCCCTGACCCCCTAGGTTTGATGTGGAGGCTTTAAAAGGGCCCCGCGGAGCAAAAAAAACAACAAATTTTTGGGGGGTTTTTTGCGTGGGGAAGCGCTCTGGGGAGCGTACTATAAGGAAAAACGAATGATAGACTTTTCAAATATTGTATGTTAGTTGATTGTTTGTTTTGTTGATTTTTTTTATTTCTTTATTTTTTAAGCAATTATTTATTATTGTCATTGTGTTTCAAAATTTAATAAAATGTTTAATATTTCACTGTCTGAAATGTCGTTATTTTCATTGAACGTAGCTTGTAATGTTTGAGTGTGTAAAATGTCCTCATTTTCAAGGAGGACATCTACTGATTGCACACATTGCAGTAGTTCTTGGTCCCAAGTTTCATCCATAAATTCAATGTCATTTAGATCAATGATTTCTTGGTTGGTCTCTGCAAGGACAATTTCAAATGAAACTTTCTGTTCGCCTTCCATTTTGTCTGAAATTTGCATAAAAAAATATATATTAGTAGAGATAGGGCACTGTTGGGATTAATTTTAGATAGGCAGATTTTAACAGTGAATTTATCTTTGGGCAGTGTATAGTATCAGAGTGGAAGTAGGAATATAAAAAAGTGTATGTAATTTAACGTAAGTAAATTCATAATTATAAAAGAGAAGCGTAACTCCATCCATAACTATAACAGAGAAGTCTATCTAAATCTATAACTACTACAGAGGGATACTATATAAGTATCAGAAAAAGTTTACCATATTAACTTAAAGTGCACAATATACTTCAGTTTTTAAAATAACAACTTACCTTTACAAAGAAGTTGAAGTTATTAGTGAAAATCCTATTGAAATGTACACCAGGAAGTAGTAGTCAAAATGGCTGTGTTTCCTTCTCTTCCTTTATATATATTCAGGTACATAACCAATCAAATGTCAGGTAAAAAAAAATAGAAAATGAAAGTAACATTTTAATTGGTTGTGAATTCCAACACTTCAGATGTGTTTTGTGAAGTAATTTACCTCAGGGTATTTAGAGAGGTCTACAGGCTAAATGGCTAAATGGAATTCCAACCAAATTTTTGAAAATGGTAGGGATTGGTATGTAGTATGAGCAAATCTATATTTGGTGAAAGTGTCTCCAGGGTTTCTTCTGTAAATTACTTTCCCACCTTTTTTGATGGAGCGCTTCCCGGTGAGCGCCCCGGTACGCGAACCTGCAGCGTTACGGGAGTCCACCATTTTGTGTTTCGGTCGAATTAAAATACAAGATGGAGGGCAAATAATGTTCAGAATGGGTATAAGGGGGCACGGTAGACGTATCTTGACCCCCTAGGTTTTCTGAGGGTGGCTGAGGAGGCCCATATGTGCGGAAAAAAACATTTTTTTAAAAAATTTCGCGCGGTTAGCTTCCGGTTCGCGTACCGGGTAGCGCTCCGGGGAGCGTACTTTGTTGAAAATTTGTGAAAAAAGTTAGAGTAAAATAATAATTGTGAGTGATCAGATGTAGGGTAGCTCTGAGAAGAGCTTTTGGGTTTATGGTACATTTAGGTACTTATAAGTAGGTACCAATGCACAGTCTTAAATTCAAAATGAAAACTCTGTTGCCCTCATCTGAGAAGTGAACTCCATCTCCTCTGTAGATATCTTGCATGTAGTAACGCAAGTTATTGTTGTACATGGAGCCCATTCCATGGTCTCTCATGTAAGCTGAAACAGATTTGTTTACATGCTTCCTCGACTTCTCAATTTGTGGACAAAATTGGTTCGACAACCTCCATTTCTGTCTTTGGCATATATTTGAATATACCAAGGCAGTTTGAGGAAAAAGTGCCATCAATTGCTCAAAGGTGTCCTTTAAAAGTATTTCCAGACCTACACCAGTCAAAGTGCCCAAGTCATTTCCTCCACAGTGCACAATTAACAGGTCAGGTTTTGGCAAATGCATAAAGGTTTTCACCAATGGTATCAATTGGTGACATTTTAATCCTCTGTGGCCAAACCACTTAATTTCCACATCTTGTAAATTGAGGTTAGGTAAATTTCTGTTCTCAGCATACCTTTGAGCCCAGTAGATGTAACTATGTCCAACAATCCAGACAGAAAACATGGTGAGAGGAGGTTCTGCTGCAGTCAGATGAAGTGTGGCAATGAAATGGGAGTTGAAAAAATAAGAGTTTAAAATGAAAAAAACTGTGGAGTTTCTGTGTTAAGGAAGCAGTAGCAGTGATTGGTGGATTTTGATTGCTGAAAACAGAAAGTTAGGGTGCATGGATGTGTTGTTTGAAAGATGTAATTTGAATGGGCAAGAAAAAATCATTTAATGAAAGATTGCACTGGATACGCAGGTGCACTGAGAGTTCAGAGTTCAATTGAAACATTGTTGTGTGAACTTGCAAACATGAGAGGTCTTTCAGGAGGTGGTTGCTATGCAAAAAAGGCAGAAAGGCCAGAGGGGGAAGGGTGTTGATTTGAAAAAAGTGAGGGAAGAGTTTTGATTGGGTGACATGAGAGATATGTGTGATGAGTTACAGCATTTCTGTGCTTTTCATAGCTGCAGACTCTGGAGTGCATACCTTTTGCTCTGCTAAAGACAATTTGGTGTGTTTCTGAGACTATTTTGAAACTCATAAAGTATTTGCTAAGGTGAGAAAAGATTCATTTAATTTAGGTAGAGAATAGTATGGTTTAGGGAGAAAATTATGAAGAAAGTTGTGTATTTAAAATGTTGCTTTGTGTCAAGTGTTTTACAAATAGATTTTGTTTCTTTGTGTTACATAGCCATGTTAAAAGTGATGCAAAAAAAGTGCAAGGGTCTTACAAAAATGCTTTCATGTGTCTTAGGGTATTTTAACTCACTTCCCCATGTATGTATGAATATAATTGATTTACAAGATGTGTTTAAAAACGGTTTTTGAAATCAATTAGGTTTCTTGATATGTACTGCTAGAGGTTGCTTGGGGCATATTTTCAAGGCTTTTGACTTCCTTTGATGTAATTTTTCCCATTTTAATTTAAGACCTTTCCCCGTGGTGCAAGGTCCTTGTAAATATGCCCCCATCTGTGCTTGGCAAATTTAGATTTTAATTCTTTGACTAACATAGCCATGTTAAAAGTGACCCAAAAATGTTGCAAGGGACTTAAAAAAAACGCTTTCATGTGTCTTAGGCCATTTTAAGTCATTTCCCCTTGAATGTAGGTATCTAATTGATTTAGTTGATGTGTTTAAAAACGATTTATGAAAAAAATTAGGTTTCTTGATATGTACTGCTAGAGCTTCATGGGTTGCTTGGGGCATATTTATAAGGCCTTTGTGTCTCTCTGATGTTATTTTTCCCATTTTAATTTAAGACCTTTCCCTGTGGTGCAAGGTCCTTGTAAATACGCCCCCATCTGTGCTTGGCAAATTTAGATCTTGATTATTTGACTTACATAGCCATGTTAAAAGTGATCTAAAAATGGAGCAAGGGCTTAAAAAAAACGGTTTCATGTGTCTTAGGGTATTTTAAGTAACTTCCCCATGAATGTATGAATATAATTGCTTTTCAAGTTGTGTTTAAAAACGTTTTTTGAAATCAATTAGGTTTGTTGATATGTAATGCTAGAGGTTCATAGGTTGCTTGGGGCATATTTATAAGGCCTTTGAGTCTCTCTGATGTTATTTTTCCCATTTTAATTTAAGACCTTTCCCTGTGGTGCAAGGTCCTTGTAAATACGCCCCCATCTGTGCTTGGCAAATTTAGATCTTGATTATTTGACTTACATAGCCATGTTAAAAGTGATCTAAAAATGGAGCAAGGGCTTAAAAAAAAGACGATTTATGATAGGTGTATGCCTCTTTTGCGTCACTGTGCGTCACTTTTGTGACGCAGCGGCGGTGCAAAAGATTTGCTATGTGGTGACATATTTACAACTTGATGCATTTAGGCAGATGTGTCATGCTGTAAAGTCCCGTGGCACATGAAACCGATGCAGCAGTGATGCAAAAGATGCACCATGTTGCAAGACAGGCCTCATTTCATCTCCAACAAGATAAGAAGCTGAATCTTCTGTAAATGTCAAAATTGTTGTATACACTGCTCAACTTATGTGTACTCTTTGATATGCTAGAGTCCATCTGCACTATGAGATACCTAAGCAAAGGAAACACAGGTGATGTGATTGTGAAATGAGGAAAAGAAACTCCACATTTTTCAATTACATCACCTGTGTTTCCTAAGTTTACGAATGACATTGTGCAGATGAGGTTTAGGTCTGTCCACGGACACAGAAGAGGTCTGGCCTTTGTTCAAGAGTGAAGTGGACATGACTTACTTCATTGGTAGGCATTCACATGTATTATCTGCTCTGTAGTCTTCAACAAGCGTAAATTTCATCTGAAACCCTGAGTAGGCCTCACCTCAAACAAACCTCTGGATAGGCCACACTTTATCGTCATCCTGAATCAATCATTTAAAATGTTAGGGACAGATTTATGATAGGTGTAAGCTTATTTTGCGTCACTGTGTGTGACTTTGATGACGCAGCGGCGGTGCAAAATATTTGCTATGTGGCGACATATTTACAACTTGATGCATCTAGGCAGATGTGTCATGCTGTAAAGTCCCGCGCCACATGAAACCGATGCAGCAGTGATGCAAAACATACACCATGTTGCAAGACAGGCCTCATTTCATTTCCAACAAGATAAGAAGCTGAATCTTCTGTAAATGTCAAAATTGTTGTATACACTGCTCAACTTATGTGTACTCTTTGATATGCTAGAGTCCATCTGCACTATGAGATACCTAAGCAAAGGAAACACAGGTGATGTGATTGTGAAATGAGGAAAAGAAACTCCACATTTTTCAATTACATCACCTGTGTTTCCTAAGTTTACGAATGACATTGTGCAGATGAGGTTTAGGTCTGTCCACGGACACAGAAAAGGTCTGGCCTTTGTTCAAGAGTGAAGTGGACATGACTTACTTCATTGGTAGGCCTTCACATGTATTATCTCCTCTGTACTCTTCAACAAGCGTAAATTTCATATGAAACCCTGAGTAGGCCTCACCTCAAACAAACCTCTGGATAGGCCACACCTTATCGTCATCCTGAATCAATCATTTAAAATGTTAGGGACAGATTTATGATAGGTGTAAGCTTATTTTGCGTCACTGTGTGTGACTTTTATGACGCAGCGGCGGTGCAAAATATTTGCTATGTGGCGACATATTTACAACTTGATGCATCTAGGCAGATGTGTCATGCTGTAAAGTCCCGTGCCACATGAAACCGATGCAGCAGTGATGCAAAACATGCACCATGTTGCAAGACAGGCCTCATTTCATCTCCAACAAGATAAGAAGCTGAATCCTCTGTAAATGTCAAAATTGTTGTATAGACTGCTCAACTTATGTGTACTCTTTGATATGCTAGAGTCCATCTGCACTATGAGATACCTAAGCAAAGGAAACTCAGGTGATGTGATTGTGAAATGAGGAAAAGAAACTCCACATTTTTCAATTACATCACCTGTGTTTCCTAAGTTTACGAATGACATTGTGCAGATGAGGTTTAGGTCTGTCCACGGACACAGAAGAGGTCTGGCCTTTGTTCAAGAGTGAAGTGGACATGACTTACTTCATTGGTAGGCCTTCACATGTATTATCTCCTCTGTACTCTTCAACAAGCGTAAATTTCATCTGCAACCCTGAGTAGGCCTCACCTTAAACAAACCTCTGGATAGGCCACACCTTATCGTCATCCTGAATCAATCATTTAAAATGTTAGGGACAGATTTATGATAGGTGTATGCCTCTTTTGCGTCACTGTGCGTCACTTTTGTGACGCAGCGGCGATGCAAAAGATTTGCTATATGGCGACATATTTACAACTTGATGCATCTAGGCAGATGTGTCATGCTGTAAAGTCCCGTGCCACATGAAACCGATGCAGCAGTGATGCAAAAGATGCATCATGTTGCAAGACAGGTCTCACTTCATCTCCAACAAGATAAGAAGCTGAATCTTCTGTAAATGTCAAAATTGTTGTATACACTGCTGAACTTCTGTGTACTCTTTGATATGCTAGACTCCATCTGCACTATGAGATACCTAAGCAAAGGAAACACAGTTGATGTGATTGTGAAATGAGGAAAAGAAACTCGACATTTTTCAATTACATTACCTGTGTTTCCTAAGTTTACGAATGAAATTGTGCAGATGAGGTTTAGGCCTGTCCACGGACACAGAAGAGATCTCGCCTTTGTTCAAGAGTGAAGTGGATATGACTTACTTCATTGGTAGGCCTTCACATGTATTATCTCCTCTGTACTCTTCAACAAGCGTAAATTTCATCTGCAACCCTGAGTAGGCCACTTAGCATAAATCTGCCCCTGTACATTTAAGTATGAGCGGGGGACACAGAGTCGGTGAGGCTTATCCAAGGTTAAGAAGAGATGAGTCCTGTTCACTGAAAACTTGGACATAGGCCTCACCTCCTCAGCATCGCTGGACATGGCTAAATAATAGCTGCAAAATGTTACTCTTGTTAAACAAATTTAGTATTATAATCTCTGAGATTTGTCTCTTACTCTGCAACATCTCATTGTTGTTCTCTTTCTTTAAAGATAACGACAACATCAACATGAGTGACAATCAGCAATCAGTTGATCTTGACCTCATCATTGAACTTGTAATTGAAACGTCAGTGGAAGTAGATCCCTTGGATGATTTAAATCCTGAGGATGATGAAGAACATGATGAGGATGCCGATTTGTCAGAATTGTATGACATAGGGTGGGAAGCTGACCTGCTTGAGCCTATGGAACTATAAACATTTATTTTTAAAATTTACAATAAATGAAAAGTAAAAATGTAAACTGTTTAATTTTAAATTAAACACACCTTCAAAAACAGGTTATGTGTAGTGTCTTCAATAAAATATTAAAATATGCTCATAAAATTAGATCAGATTCACATATAAAACAGGACAGGTAAAATGAAGAAGAATTCCATTTCTTTTCTGCTATTTCTGTATTCTAAATTTGCCAAAGCACTAAAAAATATTATATGTAAAAATGTCAAGTAGTGTGTTAAGTTTTTGATGACTGTTATTGATTTACTGTTTGGTAATAGTGGTTAATAACATTTTTTATTATATTTTACCACAGATTCAACTGCAGATCATTTCAAATTTTGAGAATGCCAACTAAGGATAGAATGAGAAAGGCTACAAAACGTCAAAGACAGCAGGTCCATCATTTACTGCAGCAGTCCTCTACAATAAAAAATCGTCAAGTCACCAAGAAAGCACCGGGTAAGACCACAAAAACATTCATAAGAAACATTTCTAGAAAAAAAAGTAGTACTACAGAAAATGTTTTTGTCCAGAAAAAGAGAAGCAATTTAAACGGAAAGGAAAGGCCAATCAAAAATGTTACTGCTAGAGCAAGAGATAACTCTGTGCATGATAGTAGAAGGAAACAACAGTTTAGGGACATTCGTAAACGAATGTTCTGCAACAGGATAATTGGCAATTTGTTAAAAAATATTAAGAAAGGTCAACAGAAAGTTGTTTTTTATAAGAGAAAAAAAAAGTTGAGAAAGTTATTGATCAGGCATTTGAAATTAAACGAAAGTTATTTATTTTGATAATCAATAGAATTAGAAAGCTAAACAAGGCAATTTATGATTTCAAAAGAAATAGTAGATGGAAGAGAACAGTTAATCGTAGTAATTTTTGTGAAGTTTTTTCCGGAGAATGGATGCATAGTTCAAGTTGTGAGGCATTTTTCAATGAGGAGAGTTATTTCCAGGATAATGATTTGGTGCATGCAGTTGACACCAGCGGTCGAGCTTATGAGGTGAAAGATGGTTGTCCAGTTGAAAAAGAAAAACTTGTGACAACAGAGGCAGAAGAGATGTTAGGTAATGAGGTTTTAGGAAGACGTCCTAAGGAACCTGTGTACACCTGGAAGTGTAGTAGTATTTGCAGTGTGCGACAGGATTCCATCAATTTGCTTTGTGATTTTGTACGGACATTTAATAAGAAAAGTTTGAAGCAGAAAATGAAGTTGTTGCAAGAATTAGATCCTTGCAGAGTGAGAGAAGTGACAGGTTTGCATGGTCATTCACTGGCTTGTCTTTCCAGGAGAGTATGCCAGAGTGTTTTTCATCATTTCAGGATGCTAGCAGTGCATCATAATAAAGTGAGGAAATTAGTTAGAATGTTGTATTATGCTAAGAGTCCAGCAGTTATGCTTAAACAATTATGCGCTGCTCTTTTGCATGGTTCTGAAATAGATGTGAAGAATATGTGTGAAGAAATTGAGTTTTGTTACTTTGGAAGTAAAGAGGAGAATGTTAAAATTGACCCAGAAGAAGAGGGTAATGTGGAAGATAGTGTACAGGTTTCCAGTACAGATAATTTTCAGAAGGAAATTGCCACGTTTCAGGTGAAATCAAGTGAGAGGCCTAATTTCACTTGTGTGTGTTGTCGACGCACTTATTATAAGAATCAGACTAAGTTAGTGGATTTATATGCAAAAAGTGAAAGGGAAAATAATAGTGAATGGAAGGATTTCGCAACATACTTGATGGTAGAAAATTGTTTTGATTTGGGATCGGATCAACGTGTGTGTACTTATTGTTGTAATAAATTAAATCAAAACCAGATGCCTGCTAGAGCGGTTCATAATAATCTGGAATTGGTTGAGATTCCTTCTGAATTGAAGGATTTAAATACTTATGAATCTATTTTGATTCAAAGTATTCATCCCTTTCAGGCTATTGTAAGAATGGAGCCAAAGACAGGGAAATTGTCTCCATCAGATTTACAGAGAGGATTAAAGGGAAGAGTTGTTTATTTGCCTCTAGATTTGAAGAAAAACATTAACACAATTGGAGTAGAAAAAGTGGAAGAGGAACCTCTGGTTATCTTAGTTAATGGGGTTCCGACAAAGAATAAAAAAATATGGCAAGATTTAGTGGATGTTAGGAAAGTCAAAAAGGCAACATTGTATTTGAAAAAAAATAATAAGTACTATAAGAATGTATATGTTGCAGAAGAGGAAGTAAGTGAGGAAGAGGATAGCGATTTGTGTGCTGGTCAAATTGAGAAAGTAGAACCCTCTAAAAGTGAAGAAATATATGAACATTATAGTGTTCATCCTTTGCATTCCAAGGAAGTCATGGGGAATGCTATTGAGTTGTTTCAAATGAAACAAGCCAAAGGGAGTCCCATTAGTGTCTGGGAGGAAAGTTTGGAAGCTCTGTGTTTCCCACAGCTATTTCTAACAGGTCAAGGAGGAAGATATGATGAGCGACCTCATCAAATTCCTGCTTCTGAATACCGGACTTTACGATTGTATGCAGAAGATGCTAGGTTTCGACAATGCATTCCCTATTTGTTTCATCTCCTGTTTGAAAGCGATCTGTCTGGACTGTCATATGCAGTGAACCACATCTTGAAAAGAGGTGTACAGATGCAAAACATCTCGGCAAGTGACTTTATGGATAAAGTCAATGTCCAAGACAGTATTTTGGATTGTCACCTGATTAATCTCATGGCGTGTCAGCGTGGTACTAATGAGTACTGGTACCGTCGTCATGGTGATTTAAAATGTATGCTGAGGAACTTAGGAACTCCCACATGGTTCCGAGTATGGCTGGGAAGACTTACTTGAATTTCTACGAGAGGCAAATGGAAACATCGAAAACATCGAATTCAAGACACCCGGAGAACTGTGCTCTTTGGATCCAGTGAATGTATGCAGGTACTTCAATCATAGATTTGAAGCTATGATGTCTTTCATCATGAATAAGAAGAATCCACCTCTTGGAGAGGTGTTGGATTTCTTCTGGAGAAAGGAGTACCAAGCAAGAGGTGCTCCTCATATACATATGCTGCTGTGGATCAAGGATGCACCTAAATTTGGAACAGATCCAGAAGACTTAGTGATGAGTTTCATAGAACAGTATTCTACATGTGCTGTTCCAAACGCAAAGGAGGACAAAAGCCTAAGAGAACAAGTTCTACGCTTCCAAAGCCATTGTTGCGGAAAGTACTGTCGTCGTAAATTCAAAAACAAGGACAAGTTCTACACCAAATGTCGTTTCGCCTTTCCACGACCGGTGATTTCTAAAGGAAGAGTGAACAGTTTGATGTCTTCGCTGCGACATAATGTGATGAAGAAATCACCTAAAAACACATACAATTTGAAGAGGAACGAAGAGTCCAAGTACATCAACGACTACAACCCAGTGATTTTGTCCATGTGGAATGCTAACATGGATATACAGTTTGTGGCTGATAACTGTATGGCTGTGGCTCGGTATGTGACCTCTTACATCACCAAAAAAGAAAAGACAGAATTGAAGGGTATGTGGGAGGACATTTCCCATGAAAAGAGCCTCAGTAAGAAGTTGTACAGTTTCAGTCTGAAGATGTTGTCGCATCGAGAAATCGGAGCTTACGAATGTTCTGACCGGTTGTCTTCAGCAAGTCTCTATGCCAAATCTAGGAGTATCGTTTGGGCGAGTCTTGGTCTTGCTGCAACGCGTAATCGAGTTCTGAAACCTGTGCGGGAAATTGAGTATTTGGCGGAAAAGGAGCCAAACAGTACCGACATTTTGAAGACCAACATGTTGGATACATATCATCCAAATCGAAGCAGTCACCTTGAGAATGTTTGTCTGTATGAGGTTCTACAAAATTACATATTCAAGAGGAACATCAAAGAAGATATTGATAAAGGAGTGTATGCTGTAATTGGAAGTGAGGGATGTCTGGTCAAGCAAAGAAAATGCCACTTGGTAAACCATCGAAAATTGAGTGGCGAATCTCCTGAAAAAAAGGAGTTTTTCTATTTAGCACTTTTGCAACTTTTCAAGCCTTGGCGTGCAGAAGAGGAACTGCTTGGAGATTTCCATTGTTACGAAGACTCTTTCACTGCCGCCAAGGAGACCATAGAATGTCCTGCTTTTCCCAAATATGTAGAAATGTTGAATGCTGAAATCGAGCAGGAAGCAACGATTGCAGCCGAGATTGCCAGAGACAGTTCTCAGGACAGTCAGAGTTCTGTTTCATTGAGTCAGGATCCACTAGGAGGACCTGTTATCGAAAATGAAGCTGCCACTGCCATGAATGAAGTGGAAAGAGCCATGGCACATGCTCAGGAGGATGCGGTTAACTTAGAAGACTTGGAAAGACAACTCAACGTTGAGCAGAGGAAAATATATGACGAAGTTACCAAGCAAATTGATCATGGATTAAGTCATGAGAAGAAAGAGTGCTCATGTACGTCGTTGAAGCCTGTCCGACTGTACGTGAGTGGAGAAGCGGGAACTGGAAAGAGTTTCCTCATTAAAGCAATTTCATGTTATTTGAAGGAAAGGACTGAGTCATCGCTGTCTTGTGTTGTCACCGCTCCAACTGGACTGGCAGCACATAACATTAAAGGTATTACTTTGCATCGTCTACTGATGCTGCCAGTGGAGCATGATAACAAATTACAATACCACAAGTTATCTGGAGATGCTTGTTGTGAAGTTTCAAGAGTCTTGAGGAAAATGAAACTTCTTATCATTGACGAAGTAAGCATGGTTTCCAATGTCATGCTTGCCTTTGTGCATTTGAGAATGCAAGAAGTTCTTAAAACAGAGTATGATGTGTTATTTGGTGGCAAACACATCATTGTTTTCGGAGATCTTCTGCAGCTGACACCAGTGAAAGGACAACCTGTGTTCAAAATGCTCACGCATGAAGATACCAGGAAGTGCCTAGGGAGCATTGGCAACGTCAATATATGGTTAAACTTCAATTATGCTGAACTGCATGAAAATATGCGTCAGGCGAAGGATGAAGTTTACAAGAATATTCTAAAAGATGTTAGAATTGGAAAAGTGATCGAGCATGGGAAAGAAGCTTTACATGCACGATTACTGTCAAATTTATATCCAGAACAAGACGTTGTGCCTGAGAATATTTTTCAGAAAATTACTGAGAAGAAATCTGGAATATGTTTGATGCCAACTCTTGCAGAATGTGCCATCTTCAACAACAAAATGTTGCATTTAGAAAATCAAGAGATTGTGAAACTGGAAGCTATTGACAGAGTAGAGCATATGGGATCAACAATTATTTTGTCTGAGAATTTGAAAACAAAATTGGATTCATTAGAGAAGACTATATCTAAAACTGCAGGTTTTGAAAAGACTATGAATGTGTGCTTAAATTGCCGTATAATTTTAAGAAGGAATTTACATGTTGAAAGAGGTCTGGTAAATGGATCAATGGGTAATGTTGTTGATTTTGTGAAATACAGAAATAGAGATGGAATTGAATTTTTAAAAATTAAATTTCATGGCATTGAGGAAGTACAGCTAATTGGTCGTTGTTCTGCTAGATTTTTGCTTGTAAAAGACTTATATGTCCGCCGTAAGCAGTTTCCTGTTTGCTTGGCATATGCGGTGACAATCCATAAATCACAAGGTTTAAGTGTAGACAGTGCATTGGTGAATATTGGCAGTTCTGTGTTCAAGGAGGGTATGGTATATGTGGCATTGTCACGAGTTAGAACTTTATCGGGATTGTACTTGATTGAGTGTGATGTCACAAACATTTGTGCAGATCTAGATTGTGTTAAGGAATACAATAGGTTAAGAAGAGAGTATGCGCCACATTTGCCTCAATATCCTTTGTTTGAGAAACGTGTGGTAGGCCGGAAACTAAGAAATGTGACCAATACTAGGGAGGTTGTAGCAAAAAGACGAAAAGTCGATGAACCTGATGTTATAAGCAGAAAGAAAAAGGATTCTGTTGAAGATGTTGTTGGTTTTCAATTTGAAAACAGTTCTGGTGTCAACTGCTATGCTAATGTAGTGGTTAATGTTTTGTTTTCTCTAGAAAATGTAAAAGAAGAGATTGTGGTCAATTCGGATCACAGATTTTGCAGTTTGTTAAATTCTGTGTTAGAGAAATGTAGCACTGATAGAACAAAAATAGAAAGTGTGTCTGAAATTCAAAATCTGTTAGACAGATGTTCAGGTCAAACACAATTCTCTCAAAATATTCAGCAAGATTGTCAGGAGTTTTTAATGTATATGCTTGATGTATTGCATGCTGAAGGTGTAGATGTAGATCACCTGTTTGGGAGTTCTTATCAATGGCAGCATGACTGCGACAACTGTAGGGTATCAAGTACTACCAGTGTAGACTCAGAAAGATTTATATATTTAACTTTGCCAGACAGTAAATCAGTGTCCTTTAATAAGCTAGTAAAAGCAGCTGATCACAACATGGAGTGTAGCCAATGTAAATCTGAAATGATGTCAACATTATTTATACGAACATATGGCCAGTATGTCATTTTAATGTTCCAACGATGTAGGCCTGATGGAACAAAATTGACAACTTTAATTAAAAATTTTGTAGCTTCGCAGTTGTCAATATCAGGAAGGACTTTTGTAACTGCAGCAATTATATATCATGACGGTCCTTCAATAACATCAGGACATTACACAGCTTATTTAAAGTCTAGAAACGGCTGGTCATTCTGCAACGATTCTGTTTTAACTTTCAAACAAAAATTGCCGTATGACCTTAAAAATTCTTACCTGGTGTTTTTAAAACCAAAATTTTAGGGAAAGAATCTCAGGATGTGCTCTGAGGAATTTCAAGAGGTTCTAATGGCTCCTACACGATTTGGCCTTGAGGATAAGTGTAGTACAGAGACATAAGTTATTTTTGAGTATTAAATAGTTCCTGGAAAAAAAGAAGATTTTCTTACAGAAAGTGGTGGACACAGATTAGTTGAGGGACAACAGAGTATTTCCCAAAGCAAACGGTCTTCTTACCATAACACTTGACGTCATGGAAAAATAACTGCACTTTGAATGAGTTCAGAAAAACTGTTTCTTTTTTATAAGCTAATTCAAGCTGCGAATCAAAATATGGAGTAGAGGGAATGTAAGTCTGCAATGCTGTCTAGATTATTGGTCCAAACTTTTGATTATAATGTCATTTTAAAAATCCAAGTATATAAACCTGATGAAAGTAAGTCTTCAACTTTAATTACAAATGTTGTGGCTACACAGTCGTTGATTTTAAGAAGAACATTTGTAACTGCAGCTATTATATGGCATGATGGACATTTGACAAGATCCGCTTATTACACAGCTTATATAAAATGTAAAAAAAATTGCTGTTTCGGAAATTATTGCCATTTGACTACGATACAATGTTGCCTTTTTACTTAAAGATATTCTTACTTTCTGTTTTCAGAAAAGAGAATTTAGGGTAGGTAACTGGCGTATAATGATTCTAGGGGTTGATATAATTTTATCTACTGTTTTATATTGCTTTGTGATTAAAAGTGATGTAGAGAATTAAATAATTGTAGTAGTCATAGAGGTAGTGTAAGTCTGCTTCATAGTAAGCAGTATCAGTGTCATAGGAAATGTAGAACATGACTGAGCAAGAAGGGTAAGATATTACTAGTCTAGGATTGTGAAAGTGATCTTGAACGTTTTCTTTCTGAAAGTTGCGGAAATAGAAAATGACGGGATTTGCTTACAAGAATTCCAAGAGTTATAAATGGCTCTTACATGATTTGGCCTTGTGGAAACGTGTGGTAGAGAGCGAGAAGTCATTTATTGTATGTAACATATTTCTCAAAACGATGGAGGTTTTCTTTCAGAAAGTGGCGGGCTGAAAATAAAAACAGCACAACCGAGTGTAAGCTGTTCATAGGACATCCTTCGACGTCATGGAAAGTAAGTTACTTTTGAGGAGTTCTGATTTCTGATTGGTTATGTTATATGGGTTTTTTAAACACAATCATTTTGATTGTGTTTTTTTTCCCCCGTTGTTATATGATGAATACCTTCAACTCACTGTTTTTAGTGAAATTTGATACATTCTGAGAACAGCAAAAAAAAAACATTTAACATGTATAATTAATTCTGTACTGTTTGTATTTAAGATGTACATTTAGAACTGTGTAGGAGGCATGGAGAAGGTGAGGCTTCTGTAAGTGTCAAAGTTGTTGCATACAGTGCTCACATTTTACGTAGTCTTTCATATGATAGACTACATTTCCACAATGAGATACTTAAGCAAAGGAAACACAGGTGATGTGATTGTGGAATGAGCAAAAAAAAATTGCACGTTTTTCTATTATATTTCCTGTGTTTCCTAACATTACACATCACATTGTGTAGATGAGGTTTAGGCCTGTTCCAGGAGACAGAGGAGGTCTGACATTTGTTCAAGAGTGCAGTGGGCATGACTCACTTCGTTGGTAGGCCTGCACATGTATTATCTCCTCTGTACTATTCAACAACTCTAAATTTCATCTGCAACCCTGAGTAGGCCTCACCTCAAACAAACCTCTGGATAGGACACACCTTATTGGCATCCTGAAACAATCATTTAAAATGTTAGGGACAGCTTTATGATGGCTGTGCACCCCTTTTGCGCTGCCGTTGCGTCACTTTTGTGAGACAACAGCAGTGCAAAAGATGCACCATGTTCCAAGATAGGCCTCACTTCATCTGCATCAAGATACTGTTAGTTTAAAATGTATATCTTTAGGACTGTGTAGGGGGCCTGGAGAAGCAGAAGCTTCTATAAGTGTCAAAGTTGTTGAAAAACTGTTTGTCCTTCAATCTTTTCCCTTGTCTTTTCTAATTTTTAAATACATGTTTTAATATTTTTCAAATGTTTGTTCTCTCTTTCACAGATTGAAAGTATAAAAATAACAAGTGACTAAGTTAACGACAATTATAAGGTAAATGTTTTGTACTCTTTTCATTACATTTCTATCACATTTAACTACTATTAGTTCCACTGCTTCATTTCTTTAACCCTCACTTTCCTGCCTTTGCTACTTCCCTCATTACGTTCTCTATTACTTACTTACTTTACTCCTTCCACTCCTTTTCTCAGTCCCTCTCTTCTCATAGTTCCTCACTCTTGTTCACTCACTCCGTCTCTATTACTCTTAGTGTCTTTGACTGATCACTCTTTCACTACTTGTTCATTATGCTTTCTCTGTGTAGTTGAAGCACACTAAGGGGCATATTATGAACACAGCCAATAAAATTATTGCTGTTTTTATCGGCAGAAAACTGCTGCAAAAGCGGTTTTAGCGGCAGTTTTCTGCCGCAAAAGCGGCTTTAGCGACACATTTCTGCCGATAAAAGCTGCAAAACTTTTATCGCCTATGTTGATAATATGCCCCTATGTTATTTACATTTCTTTGCTGTTTCAATTATTCTTTTTCTGTTACTTCTTCTTTTCTGCTTTCTGTTTTTTCTCTCTGTTATTCAACATGTTTTAATCTTATTTTGAACATTCACTCACATTCTCTAACAAACTCTTCTTTGTTATTCTTCTACTCTCCTTTTTTTCTTTCACTTCCTTATCTATTTTGTTTTTCAGAATTATATCCTCTTCCCTCTTTTCTTCGGTAAATAAATCTATTAAACAGTATCTCTGGTTTAGTCCCTATAGCTGTCTTTCTTTTAACATTACTCTCTGTTTACTTCCCTTATACTTACTCTTCTTTTTTTTTTTTTTTTGGTTCGCTCCCGGTTCGCGTACCGGCGAGCGAACCGGGAAGCGAACCAAAATAAATAGAGCTTGCAGAGTGCTAAACATTCTAGCAATTTTTTTATAAAGGGGAGGTAGTTCTGAAAAGAACTTTTTTTTAAATGTTTTTGTTGTTTTATATTTTTTTTTATTTTTCTGAACATTTTTTGTTTTTTTTGTATTTTTTGAACAGTTTTATGTTTTTTTTGTTTTTTTTGGAGGGGAAACAACAAAAAACAGGCATTGGAAAGGGCTCAACAGGAGCAAAATTTTTTTTTATTTTCTGGGGCGTTTAGAGCACTTGTGGTTTTCAAATGCTCTGTTTATTAAGTTAATGCTCATATTGCCACATGAGAGTAATGTACCGCAATATAAACAGACCATCTTTATGTGGACAAAGTTTTCCTGAATGTTTGGCACTGTTTCCCGTGCCTCTGGCCCCGACAGAGATATCTGTGTTGATGTCCTGGCCACAGGAGTTGGTGGGTTATCCTGAATGTCACGCATCTCTGCCCGGCTGTAATTTAGTGGATGCCACCTCACCATGTGACGGTGCATAGTATAGTTGCCGTAACTATACTTCTTTTCTGTGCCTCTAGATAAGTCCTCTTTACATATCAACCAGGAAGTTTCCCTGTTGAGCGAACGCTAGTGAGAACGCGAGTGAGACGCGCTGTTTAATCTTACCGAGCCCTGTACCGGCGGTGTCAGATGGTCACCGTCGATATCCTATGCATTGGTGTTAATTAGATTAAGAATCACACGACACGGGGACCTAGTGCTATGCAACCTATGCGCTGAACTGAAAAGAATTTTGACTTGTGTTCCAGGCACTCCAGCGAGCCTGCTACATCGACTTTACCTTAACTGTGAGCGATATAGTCCACCTTTCCAGCAAAGCAAAAGAAGCTTACATGTTGAATTAGAGACTCGAGGTTGCTGAATAAGACGTAAAGGCCCCCGCTGCCGTATTAGACTCCTGTTCCAAGAGTAGACACAAGCACCTGGAAGGCTTATCTCCTCCATACTCGATCAGCTTGAACAGTTTGCAAATGGGAACAAAACCACAAGTTTTGTGAACAATCAGGACCAACAATCTATCTTGGTTCATCTCCTTCTGTGTGATAGGAGGTTGCCCACCCACAACCATTTCGTCCTGAAGAAGACCCCGTTGTAAGGACTACTATCCTACGCGTCTTGTGGGTCGAAACGTAGACGATAATATCTTCACCAACTCCCACCCCCAAGCTAGACTAAAGCAGCTGAAGGCGATCTAGGTGGTCTACACCAATAAAATTCTGGACTCTATAAGAGCATAATACTGTGGGCCTTGGATCAAGGAACCACATGAACATTGTTTTTGAAGTTATGATGAATACCTGTCACGATCGATTCTGATTATTTCCCTATTCCTACTTTATCCTTGGCACTTTCCCTCACTTCACCCCCCCTCCATGTTGTGTGTGTGGGCACATATACGAATTTTTTTTAAAAATTTTGTAGTAATATTGTCGATGAAATTTCAACCAATGAAAGGTAACAATGCAAATTTGAAATAAATCTTTTTGCATTCATTTATTTGTTTTCTTCGTAATAATTGTATGAAACTGTAATTATTTGTTCTCTGTCTGGGACCCCTTTCCTGTATAATACTCTTTACATATCAGGCACGTGACATATCGAGCATTAACTTTTTTCTGTCCTTCAGGAAAAGAAAAAAACTGCCAAATGAAACTACTTTTATGATGAGATACCCGGGGCTCCTCTTGTAAAAACTGTGTTCCCTGTATCTCCTCTTCCTCTTCTTCATCCTCTTCCTCCTCTGTGTTGGTAATGAACTGTGGAGGTGGTCCTCTCTTCCTATGAGGAGGTGGTGGTGGTGGTGGGGGTGCACCAGCTGAA
This sequence comes from Lissotriton helveticus, assembly GCF_964261635.1. NCBI lineage: Eukaryota > Metazoa > Chordata > Amphibia > Caudata > Salamandridae > Lissotriton > Lissotriton helveticus. Next base: position 412,815,988 of record NC_136067.1, read on the forward strand.
GCTACTAATGAAGCCATTGCTCAGTGATCACAAAGGGTCTTCCTCTCACAAAGATGAAAGTCAGAGTGAGGAAAGAAGGAGGGGTTTTCATCATTTGGGAAAAAAAATAGTTCTAAACCAATGAAAAGTGTTATTTTTAGGTCACCTGACCTAGCCTTACATCATTAGGAAACCAAAAGTGAAATGAACCAATGAAAAGTTTTATTAACAAGTCACATGACCTGTTACGCTTATGTTACGCGCTGCGGAACGCGCCCCGGATCGCTTCCGGGGAGCTGCGCTTCGCGCCTCGGTTCGCGCTCCGGAGCACTTCCGGGTGCGCTAACGCGGCGCGTCATAAGACGCATTACGCGGCAACTCGATACGTCGCGCTTTCGCGACGCGCCCCGGATCGCTTCCGGGGAGCTGCGCTTCACGTCTCAGTTCGCGTACCGGAGCACTTCCGGGTGCGCTAACGCGGCGCGTCATAAGACGCATTACGCGACAACGTGATACGTCGCGCTTCCGCGATGCGTCACGATGTTGATTTCTAACGCGACAGTTGCGCAAACGGAACGTTTACTGGTTCGCGGACCGGGTCGCGGCACCAAATTGAGCTAACGGGAAGCTTCCATGTCATTTGAGATGTCATCAGTGATGTCACTGACCATGTCATGAATGATGTAATATGTGACATCATCAGCAGTGGATTGCGGGTGCGCGATATATAGTTAGTGCAACTAACAATATATGGAATTTCAATGGTTTTGTGTGAGTAAAAAAAGGTTTCTTAAATGCTAATTCCTAACTATATATGGTCTATAACCTATGGTTTTTTCAGTGAATATATATATATATATATATATATATATATATATATATATATATATATATATATATATATATATATATATTACCTACTGGCGGTCGCCAGTAGGTATATATAGTTAGGATTTTTTCTCTATGGGTTTTTTGAAAATTCTATGTCTAATAACTTTGGCGTTTGTGGACGGAATCGGCTGAAATTTTCAGGAAAATGGCACATTTTGTTTCTGAGCAGCCCTTGAAAATTTGGGGGGGGTTCGTCCAGTGGGGGCCGAGAAAAAAGGGGGGTCCCAAAACGTGTTTTTAACATTGAGTTTTCCATAGGGCGGTTGGCCTCACTTTTAGCCCGAACGGCTGAATGGATTTGCACGAAACTTGGCAAAATTGTAGGGACTGGTAGCCCGATGTGCCTTTTGTAGGTCTCAATATATGTGCTCCAGTGGATTTTGAGAAATTAACGTTTAAAAAAAGATATATATCTGTAACAGCGGACCGGTTAGCGCTCTGGTTCGCGGACTTTTCGCGCAACGGAGCTTTGTGAAGCGAAGCTGATTGGTTCTCCGGCGTCTGTCAACATTCCAAACAGTCCGTAGCGGCCGCCATCTTGTCTCTCGGTAGGATCGAGAGACAAGAGGAGGTCAAAACAAAGGGGGAAATAACTATAAGGGGGCATAGTAGATCCTCGCTGACCCCCTAGGTTTGATGTGGAGGTTTTAAAAGGGCCCCGCGGGGCAAAAAAAAAACAAAATAATATTAATCGAACGGCTGAATGGATTTGCACGAAACTTGGCAAAATATTAGGGACTGGTAGCCCGATGTACCTTTGCTAGGTCTCAATATATGTGCTCCAGTGGATTTTGAGAAATTAACGTTGAAAAAAAGATATATATCTGTAACAGCGCTCCGCTTCGCGTACTTTTCGCGTTACGGAGCTTTGCGAAGCTGATTGGTTCTCCGGCGTCTGTCAACATTCCAAACAGTCCGTAGCGGCCGCCATCTTGTCCCTCGGTAGGATTGAGAGACAAGAGGAGGCCAAAGCGAAGGGGGAAATGACCATAAGGGGGCATAGTAGATCCTTCCTGACCTCTTAGGTTTGATGTACCATTTTGCCAAGTTTGGTGTAATTCCGTTCAGCCATTCAGGCTGTAGACGTATGTAAATGTCCTATGGAAAATTGCATGGGGAAAACACATTTGAAAGTGTTGAAATTTAGAACCAATTAAAATGTTACTTTGGTTTTGTATTTGTGTGTGATGAAAGTTAATTGGTTATGTATATATGTCAAATGAGAGGAAACCACAGCCATTTTGTGATACTACTGTCTGAGGTACATTTGTGAGGAATTTTTGGTGGTGAATTTCTGGTGTTTGATTTACACAGTACTAACACTTCTGCTACTTTTAAAAAGGTGAGTTGTTAATTTGTATGGGGAACTATGTTGTACACTTGAAGATAATTTGAAAAATGTTTTCTGTTATTTATTTGCAGTCCTTCTGTTATACTAAATACTTGATAAAGTTAGTTTTATATTATGTATTACTAAAGACGATAAATGAAAGTGATTATTTTTTTCTGCAATTTACAGCAAGCAATTTCAAAATAAAATGGCTCACAATGAAGAGACCGTGGCAATTTCTTTTGAATTGTCCAACACATTGATTGAAATTGAGAGCACCAATAATGAAATATTGTCACAAGGAGGAGATGGCTTGTATGATTCCATTAGATTGATTGAAATGGACAGCACCAATAATGAAATATTGTCACAAGGAGGAGATGACTTGAATGATTCCACTACATTGATTGAAATTGAGAGCACCAATAATGAAATATTGTCACGAGGAGATGACTTGAATGATTCCACTACATTGATTGAAATTGACAGCACCAATAATGAAATATTGTCAGAAGGAGGAGATGACTTGAATGATTTTTTTGCTCAATCTCTTGATGGCGAATTTATCGAGTGTTTGGAGACCATAGAGTTACAAGAATCATCATTGGAGACTTTTAATGAGGACATTGCTGATGAGGACATGTTACTAGTTCTTTCAAATTTAGAAAATTCTGAAGAATAAATTTATATTTAGAAATCAAAAATTGTTTGAGACATTATTCATTTTTATTTTTAATTTATGAGGTTGTAGCGAAGTGATTGTAGTATAAAATGAGACTTATAGTATAGAGTGCAACATTTTTATGTTACATGGTAAGTTTACTCATATTTACTTCCCTTCTGCCACTATATTATCTCCAATGTGTATTTGACATGTCTTCTTCATCTCCGGCCTCCTTTCTCTCACTGTGTGTCTCCGATGCATCTTATCGCTGCTATTTTGTGTAATTACAGAAGAGAGTAAAATAAAATAGTTCGGAACGTGAAAAGGGGGCAAAGTAGAGTACTCCTCACCCCCTAGGCCTTTTTAGGCGGTCCCAAAAGGATCAGTTTCTGCTTTCCTGAGAGATTATGGTATGAGTTCCATATACCACAATAACTTGCATTACAACATGCAAGATATCTATCTCCTATTACCAACTTTTGGAGATATTCGCGCTAAGCGCGAATATCTCCAAAAAGTAACACCTGCCCTGAGCAGTTCTTAGCCATGTTATCCAATGGGAGGTGGATAACATGGCTAAGAGTATTAGCTCGGTAATGCATGAATATCGCTGAGTTTTTAGCGATATTCATGCATTGCGGCCGTTTATTATCGCATTTGCGATAAACCTTGATAATAGTAAGGTTTATCTTCGATAATTTCTGACGATGCTTAGTGGTAAAAAATTGGTTGGTAAGCATCGTTAGCGATAAATATCGCTTAACTTTGGTAATATGCCCCAACGTCTGTTAACGTTCGATTCGAAGGAAATGAGGAAGTGTTGAAAAACATTGTCTGCGCCATCTTGCCTTTTTTGAAATGCCACACTTTTGTCGTGCACGGCAGCCATTTTAGATGTCTTGACCAGACCCACTCTCTGCACGCTGTCGATTCGTAGCATGGCTCCTCACCCTCGTAAGCATCTCCCCCAGGCACTGGTCACCACCGCTCTCTGTCTTATGCATGGGCAATAAACCTTCCCCCATCTGCGCTGCTCTTCCCTGAGAATCACACTCTGTGCCCGCCCGACACCTCCCTTTCGCCCTATTCACTACCGCACCCTCTGACACTCCTCTTCCTCTGTGTCCGATTGTCCAGGCTATCAGCTAGCCCTGCAGATGTAGTTTATGGCTCCAGCTGTAAAGATTCACCCCTCTTCAAAGGAGTTATAGTAGATCAAGGCCCACACCCGATGAGATCCGTCACACCACACGTGTTCCTACTATCTGAAAACCATCCTGTATTGTGATTGGTGAGGGGACCGAGCCTGAAGCGGAAGATTCTAGGAATGACTCTTTGTACATCAAAGTTTTTACAATTATGTGTCACATTAAAAATATATAGCACTCCAACAAAGTAGTAGGAATATAAAACTTTAATAACATATAAATATATACAACAAAACAAAAACAGTAAAAACATTTAAACAACGAAGAGACCGTGGCAATTTCTTTTGAATTCCTGATGAGGACATGTTACTAGTTCTTTCAAATTATGAAAATTCAGAAGATGTTGCCTGGGGGTGGGTCGTCAGTAGCAGTCTGTTGTGCGAATAGTTCCAAGGCAGCAGAACGCGCTGAAATCTAGATGGCACGAAGGTGATGTCTAGTAAGTTGCCGCCCAGCAAATAACGGCGTGGGGCGCCGCGGGGGTGAGTGAGTCCAGTAGGCACCACAGCTATTCTTACCGGCATTGCAGAATTACTGCTGGGGACAATGCCTGTGCTGTAGCAGGGTCACAGCAGAAACAAAAAGGATTCTGTTGAAGATGTTGTTGGTTTTCAATTTGAAAACAGTTCTGGTGTCAACTGCTATGCTAATGTAGTGGTTAATGTTTTGTTTTCTCTAGAAAATGTAAAAGAGGGGGAGGCAGTCCAAAGTTCCGTTAAAAGGGCAAAGGAAAGGATCGGTGGTTTGAACTATCAGTCAAAAAGGGGAGGGGGTGCAATAATTTTTCCTACCGGGTCACACTGTGCTTTCACCGGAAGTGAGGTCTGCAGGATTGTAGTAATTCAAAGTGAGGCTGGCGCCAGCATGGGAGCGCCGACGTCCCGCGGATACAGTTTCGTCACTCCACGGGCGATCATGGCAGTCATTCCCCATCGGGGGTCGGAGACTCCCGCGGCTCCTCTAGAATCTTCAAGGTCGTGGAGGACTACGGTGGTGGAGTCAACCAGTGACCGGGCCATTTCTTTATGTTGGGCCCGCTCTTGCCAGGTCGACCGCCATTTTGAGAGTTCGGCAGCTACCGGCGATCGCGGGGTCACATGAGCGGACGGGCTCCACCCTGCCGGGCGAGACGTTGCAGCATGGCCACAGTGGAAGAACCGTTATCTAGGTCGTTCCGAAACTGTGCAGCACTGTAGTTGTTAGGATGCCACCGCCTGGAGCGCTGAGGGTGCAGCTGGGAAGCCTCCACCTGGGGAGGCGGGAGAGGCCTGTTCGCACCGTCTCTCCCTCCCAGTGCACCCCACGGCGTCTCGCTTGAGATTTGTTATGGCCGGACCAGGCGATGAGGACGAGGGGGGGGTCGGAGGCATGTGCAAGACATCCCCCTCCAGTGTTGTCGCAGCCATTATAAAAGAAAGAAGTGTCCCGTCCGTCTTCGGGCCGGGCTTCCGGTGGATGTCGGCCGGACGCCCCTGGCTCTGGCCCCATGAACGGGTTTCTTGGTTTATCGGCTGCAGCCGGATCCCGTCGGCCTCGGCCCCCCGACCGTTGGTGGTCGGACCGGAAGAGCATGTGGCGGGACTACCTGCAACTCTCAAGGGCCACCGCGGCCGGACTGGGAGAGAGAGGGGAGGGTCGAGGAGACATTCCCCCCCCCTGCAACTGTTCAGCGTTGTAAAGGCAATCCCCTGGCCGGGTCCCGCTGGTCTCGGCCTCTCCTCCGGCTACACCCTACGTTAGGATCTCCTGGCCGAGGCGTGGCAGCAGGACCTGCCTTATATGGGCTGCTCCCGGCTGGGCGTAGCCGGAACCCTGCCCCACCTTGGAAGTTTCCAGAGTGGGGGTGGATGTTCTACTGACTTGCATTTTCCCTAGTCTATCGATTTTTTTGGCGTGGCAGGCGGTGGGACAGCGAGGGGTGATTTGGTTTCTCTTACTGTTTTTCTGGTCTCTCACCACTGGCATATTTTAACGTTTTCTTGTTTCTAGGACATTAATAGGTTTTATCATTACGTTATGTTATCGTTTCTTTGTTCGTTGTTTAATAAAAGTTCATGTTCATCAGTGGCCTACTGATTTTCGTTTTCCTATTTTTTTCTTTCCAGGTTGTTTCATGGTAAAGTTTCTGTTAACAGGATACAGTGATCACTTCGTTATTATTGCATATGTCCTTTTCACTAGGGGTGCTCTCTGGTCGGGCCAGATGACGTATCTCTAGTAAATGGTCCGGGTGAAAAAGGTGCATCAATCAGTGGGGAGTAGATAGGCATGACAGATTACAACGGGGGAGAAAGGTCCGCATTACATACCCTTTCACTACTTGCAAAGATTTTCCTACGTTTATTTGCAAACAGGGAATACCTCCAAAAAGAACTAATTCCCAAACAGTCAATGTTCGGACAATCAATCAATCAATGAGGAATGAAATAGGTACGACGTGTTAAAGGCTTGCGTTACCTACCCTTCACTATCTGCAAAGGGAGATAGAATATTCCTATTCTTCCTCGTTTGCAGGTAGAGAAGATCGTTAAGAGAATTAACTTCGAACAATTCAATGCTCGATTGAAACAATCAACAAGGGGTACTGTGAACACAAATGAACGCCGCTTATATACATACGCATTGCTATTTTCAACAGGTTGTTCCTAATGTTTCTATTTTAGCGAGGTCAAAAGAGATCCCATTAGTGGCCTACTGATTTTGCTCGATTCCTTTTGTTTTTTTACACGATTTTTCGCTATCTGCAAAGAGTAAACAGAGTATTGCGACTCTGTGCTTGTTTGTAAATAGAGAATGAACCAAAGAGAACAATCAATCAAATGGAGAGAGAAGCAGGCACGACGGATTACAAAGGGGGAAAGGGCTGCGTTAACTACCCTTCACTATCTGCAAAGAGAGAGTACTCCTAATAGAAATGAGGGGTGGGGGGCAGCAATCAAAGCAGATCAGTGTGCATAAACACGAAAAAAAAAATTCTTACCACGTACTTGACATTCGACAGCTTATGATATTTGCTATTAAAAAACCATTGAAATTCACTGAAAAAACCATAGGTTATAGACCATATATAGTTAGGAATTAGCATTTACAAAACCTTGAAAATTCACTGAAAAAACCATAGGTTATAGACCATATATAGTTAGGAATTAGCATTTAAAAAACCTTATTTTACTCACACAAAACCATTGAAATTCCATATATAGTTAGTTGCACTAACTATATATTGCGCACCCGCAATCCACTGCTGATGATGTCACATATTACATCATTCATGACATGGTCAGTGACATCACTGATGACATCACTGATGACATCTCAAATGACATCACTGATGACATCACTGATGACATCTCATTTGACATCAATGACCACATCACTGATGATATCATTCATGTGACAATACAATGCATCTCCTCACATTTTAATATAACCTCTGTTTCACCCAGTGTTAAAAACAGAGTATAATTTTTGAAACCATTGACACACCAATACTAGTTACTACATACGTACTCACTGATTCCTACGTCTACACACACATTCACTCATTCACCCATACAATCATTCATACATACAATCACTCATGTTTACAACACAATCATATGCACTCATACACCTATACAGACACTCACACTCTGCCACTCATCCATGGAGTTACTCACACACCTAGTCAGTCCTGTAAAGAATCAATCACACTTCCATTTTCTACTCTATACAGTTAAACATAGAGCACCTTACGTTTTCAACCATATACTAACACATACTTACTCTCTTATACAATCATTGATACAAGTACACATTGATCTGTACAGAGTCACACACCTCCCAGCCAGCCACACACACACTCAGTCTCCCATGCAAATACTTGGGCAATCAATCAATAACCCATATAGTTACTCATATAGCTACTGATCAACACATGCAGCAGTTTACAGAACAACAGACATAATGATGCACAAATTAAGACAGTTTAGTCACTAACCCATGCACTCAGTGAGACACATTTAATCACTCACTCATACATTCAGTCATGCACCTACTAAATCCTTCGTCCAGACACTTATACATCCACTCATTCTTCAATATGTAAGACATATTTTAACTTTACAGAAACATAGTCACTGGATGTTGTCATCAGTGATGTCATCAGTGATGTCATTTGAGATGTCATCAGTGATGTCATCAGTGATGTCACTGACCATGTCATGAATGATGTAATATGTGACATCATCAGCAGTGGATTGCGGGTGCGCAATATATAGTTAGTGCAACTAACTATATATGGAATTTCAATGGTTTTGTGTGAGTAAAATAAGGTTTTTTAAATGCTAATTCCTAACTATATATGGTCTATAACCTATGGTTTTTTCAGTGAATATATATATATATATATATATATATATTTGTTGCTCCACTGCCAAGCAAAGTCGACACACCAGCACTCTCAATAAGTTAAATCTGGTTAGGTTAATTGCACAAGAAAAAGTAAAAGACGCGTTTCGGCACTTGCCTTCGTCAGTGTCATCTGGCGACGGCGAGGCGTAATAAAGGCATATGTAATAAACATAGAAAACGGACTGTCGTCCAAATCATAAGCGCCATCTTTAAATGGCAAAATAAAAACCAAATCATAATCGAATTGAATTACATTCAATTGGGTACATTGTGCTGCCGGGCAAATCAAATTCATGTATATCAGTACTATATACAAGAGAAATATATACAACCAAGTATGTGGCCCTGGATGGGCAATCATGATAAAACGATTAATTCTGTATTAATTGGATTACTCAATTTGCACAGGCAAGTATTGACAAATGTGACCCAAATTGATCTTGTGTTACATAATAATGCAGGCAGGGGAAAGAAAGGGGTTAATTATGTTGGAGCATATAGTAACCATAAGGCCCTGGATGGGTATACTGTTAAGAATCCTGGTCACTTAATAGATGTCCGTAATTCATTTTACAATCAATCATTGTTCTTGATGATGGTATACTGTATGCTTCAATCTATACCATCCCCTAGCTTATTACTGCCTTGGTTTCTCGAAATCGTTTTTAAAAAGTACACAGCATGCACAGTGAGGTGTTAGTAAGCGCATGGTACAGAGCACAAGACCTGTTTCAGTTCAGCCACAGGTAGGCATGAGTACCAGAGAGAGCGCCCGTTTTCAGATGTCCACAGTGCTTAATGTGTGAGGGGGAAAAAGTGAAGGAGTGCAGAGTTCTCACTCAAAGCCAGTCGTCTGCACTGCGAATGCTGTGATTTCCTGGTACCAGGGCTTCCTAGACCCGATTCCACCTGATGCCCCATTCTTCCACCTCCACTTTCTGTGCCTTTACTTCACTCTTGTGGCACGCGTTCTCCCTATTTTGACATTCATTGTATTTCTGCCCATCATTCTCTCCCTTTCTCCATTTGTCGTTCTTATCTCCGAGTCAAAGTATTACGATGAAAGAATCAACTCTTGGTCCCCAGAAATGAGTGCCGTTGGCCAGCACCTACAAGCACCGGCACAAATAAAGCGCTGGCGAATTCTAGAGGCTGGAGGTTTGTTTCGGTGGGTAGTAGGTAGCTGTTATTTGGGCTGTGTTGATGAAAGGATGGTGTCATTTCTTTAAGAAGCACTGTCCATAAATAGTCACCACGCAATATGTGGAGGCCATCTTGTATGGTAACAAACAGCTTCCGAGTTGGACGTGTGGAGAATATAAGGTAGGCGTCAGAATGTGTGGGTTTGCACCAACTTTGCCTTATTGCATCGAGTTTCAATGGGGTTTAAGTAATTTTGCAGCCACCTTTTCACGCACTGACTCAAGCAAAAATGTGAAAATTTTACAAGTGGGCAAGTGCAAAAGCAAGACCTTCACTGACAGAACAGTGCAATTTACACTGGCACCAATGCTACTCCTTGTAATCAGGCCATGGCAGCATGCGGCAGGTGCACTGTGTTTCGCGTGCAGGCGTGGATGAGGTGAGTGCATACAGGTTAGGTGGCAAGAGGGAACACATTATGGACTGAAATGTGGTAAGAGGGTATAATGGCGCATTCTGCAAGATTCAAGCGAATGGCTTCGGGGAACAACCAGCTCATTGTGGTTAATGATATTGTTGTCTTCCTCCCATAATGCACAGTGAGTTGTTTGGAAACACTGTCACCAATAGAAGTAAAGTAGCGCCCTCAATAGTATTACTGCACTATTTCTATTACAGAGGCGCTTGATGCATACCCCCTTTAAAACACACGGGTTTGTTTTGGAGGAGGTACGGTAGCCGTAATCAGACAGACTAGTAATCGGATCAGCCGTGCTTAATGTGTGTCAGTGGTTACAGGTGGAAGCCACCGGCGGCCATTTTGGGCTGGTCAGCACTTATTTTTCCTCCCCAGACTTTGATTCAGAGTATAGGAGTAAAAACACAAATGGGTGAAAGCAGAAGCAACAGAAAGACGGAAAAACAATGAAAAAGGAAGAAAGCAGGAAGGAAAAAGAGCAGAAGGAGTGAAATAAAGAGATTGGAAGTATGGGGTGGTAGAAGGAAGAGACATGGGGTAGAATCAAGACTACACAGCCTTGAGCAGCCAGGCCATAGATAACGCCAGCCTCGAGCTTCTTAGCAAAATTTTGGACCCTGTTACAAATTAAGCACTGACATGATGCCTGCTACATCACAATGCACCTTACACACACTACTGAACACCATAGATCGGTGTCGAAGTAAATATTTATCTAGAACGTATGTATACTTCTGTATAATCCATACGTCGCTCCATTAGATCAATTAATATATCTATCTAGCTGTCTGGATGGACGACGGACGGAGGGAAGGATTATGGATTGTGCTGTGTCAAAGACAGACACTATTACAAATTTCCTCACTGATTCGTCGTATGTCATAAAACACATACACAATATGTTTGTGACTTGTCTTACATCCTGTACTGAAGGGGGTGGGGGTCCCTCTCTGCCCTCCAGATTAGGTGCATAGCCGGCCTCTCGCAGCTTTCAGTGCGCTGTGGCATAAGAAAGATAATAGTCACTTCCCCCTGTTTCGGGCCCTTATTTGGTGACTGAGGGCTGCAGGGTCCTGTGTGGCTGCCCCCACCGGCGGAGGGGCAGTGTGCACAGTCTATCTTTGAACAATCTACAGTAGCCGCACAAAACACGTTCATTGCTGGAGGCTGGGCGCCAAGGATGTCAGGAGCGTTTATACTGAGAAAGGGGTGACGGGACAAAGAACCTCTCCTTTCTCTCTTCATGAATGGTTTGCTGGGGGACAGAGCATCCCCGAGTCAGGGGAAACCCCCCTGGGTTTTGTCCGGCCTGTCACTTGTGCCCATTGTGGGCCCTGTCGTACATGCTGCAGCCTATATGGACAGCTGGGCCGGGGACCCTGCGACACCCAAACTGTGTCCAGCTTTCGGGCGCGCCATTGTTGTCCCATGAAAGGAAGACAAATTAAATATTTGTGGGATATTTATTCTGGTGGAGGTCTGAAGAGCCTGGAGCCTTTTTTATCAAGGCCCGTGGCATGTTTGTGTCTGGTTTCACAGGCCTCGTACCCGGCCAGGGCCCTGGGCCTATTGTTGAATAGCAGGCAGTCTGTGGACCCACCTCACGGTGGCAGGTCTCTGCCCGGTTGCCACCAGCCACCTTCCTCTGTAAGTTGTATGGTCTGCGAAAGGGACTCTTTTACGGGGCAAGAGGGGGCAGGCCACACCGACGGACTGCTGTGAAAAAGGTGGGGGTGGTTAGGGGATCTCGCCACGCTCGCGTAGCGCTGAGAGCAGTTAGTTTACAGCGCTTACACTGCGAACCTTTGCAGAAAGCAATGCTTTTGGTGCGCGCGCCACCACAGTAAGGATGTACAACAGATACATCAGAAGGATACCAAGATCACAACATCTTAAATATTACCAGACTATGAGTGACCAACAGTGGTCATAATAATTCATATTTGAGGTTATTTTATGTAGGGGTAAATGGTGCACTTCTACCATCTCAAAGCTCTGTAAATAATATATATAACACTAACTTGTCGTGTATTTCTATAGGTTCTGAATCGATCCCCCTATTCCTGACCCTATTCTGGTTAAACTACCTAGCTAGTTAACTAACAGTCAGCCCATGAGGCAAGAAAACCCCCATGATGCAGATACCGTTATCTGACGCAGTCACACTACGGCACAGGAACGTGTTATCTGATTAGGTCATAACGCTTGAGATCTAATTAGACAAGCGACATTCCTCCAGCCCCTGATAAGGCATACGACGTTCTCATAACAAATCAAACCTATGACAACCTGGATAATCCGTGCGGCCATTGTTTTGATTTCACAGAGAACTTTAGTAAAGAATGTGCTAACGAGCAAGTCGTATGACATCTTTATTGACGTACCTATGTCCATCCTTACGTCAATCCCGGCACCTTTAAGGTATAAATATTGCCGACCTTGCCCTATGCAAACACACGCGTGGTGACAAGACGGAGCAGCCATACTTGCCGAAGCCGAGAGCAGAAGCAGACCCCGCAGGCAACAGCCCCGCCTTCCTGACGCGCTGAGAGATGCGCTGCTATCTCAAGCCGAGAGACCCAGCACCGGCGCTTCCGGGTAGCCCTCGCAGGCAGCCTGGAATATCGAGAGCAGAGAAAGAGATACCATTCCTCATTCATCCTAAATTCCAGGTACAGAACTGAATAACCCCTCACAGAGAATTCTTTAGTTATTCACTTGGCAAAAACAAACTTAACTTAAACTGTAACTTCCTATTCCCGCCCACGCATTAGACTTAGGTCAGGTACACGGGGTAGGCGTATTTAGAAACACCAGTTGAGTACGTTTAGTCAAATGTATATGTGTATGTAAATATATTTTAATCATTTTAAACATCATATGGCTCAGAAACCATATCAATGTTTTTACAGTATTATTTTATACTATTGCTTCTAATGTTTGCACTTTACTTAACAATAAGTATTGCAATAATATCGATCCATTTCTCTTGTACGAGAAAAGAGACTGATCAATAAATAACATCTTTTATTGAACACGCCCGTCTCTTCCTTTTCTCTACATTCTGATGAGACTAAGAATGCATGTACTGACTGAGTAAAATAATTGCCTTGTGCTCACACGACTCTTGAGATTGACTCTTGATTAGGGGAGAGCAAAGTTGTCATGTTCTATGGTTGTCAGAAACTAAATCCCTTCTTGTCTAATCAGGGGAGTTAATCCTTCCTTGAACATTCGAGAAAGTTTCTAGCGAACTCTGAGCTTAGCTGGCAAACCCAAAAATTAAGTCTAGTATCGACAGTAGTAGACCTAGTTAACGTCTGGCCTAGGCCTTTACTGCTGTAGGTACTATTCCAATGCGCAGAGCCTATTGGGAAGATAGGAACTACACTACATGGCGCCCAACGCGTTTGGAAAGGGCGATAAAACTAACGTAAGACATTTAGAGTAACTCAGTCGTGCTTTCTCACTCAGACCCCTTTTCCCAAATACTCCAAAGACGTCTGGAGTGGGTGAAAGGTTATTATATCCTCCAAAACCTCGCAGGAGGGAACTCCTATGTATGGTTCTTGGTCTAGTCAACGTTGAAGGATAAAACAGTTCCAGAATATTGTGCACCTAATCTCTGTTTCCATAAGAAACCTGATCTGCAAACAAAAATAATACCATCCTGTCAGTAAAATGGGAGACAGTGATGGAGAAAGAGAGGCAATTAGATTAGCTACTGAAATAGCAGATGCTGATGCTACCATGCAAGCAGCAGACGCGGATATAATACTCATTCCGGTCATTAAAAGGAGATCTATAACCTTAAAACTTATAGAAAATGGACTGACACCTAGAGGTGGCACAGTCATATTCGTAATTGAGGCACACGAATATCGGCAGACAGAGGTATACTATACATGGATACATTTTCCAGCAGCAAATGCTGTAACAAAGTACTTCCACTATTACAAAGTAGAGGAACCTCCTGAAACGTACACTCCTTTCGAGGAGGTGGAAGTACCACTCAAATTCCAAGAGCATTTGCTCTTATTTGATGGCGCCCTAATACATAACAATCACATTACAAGGCTCGGTCCTTTAGGAAGACCAGGAGCAACGTGGCCGGTCTTAGCCGGATACACACCACATCCAGACATCGAAAGAATGCCTGCAGCAGAGCTGTTAATACAGCTAAAACAACTACTAAAAATTCACAGACAATTAGTTCAGTATGTAATGCGGACTTCAACAATTCAGCCAGCGATTAAACTTCCACAGCTGACCCCTCACCAGGGGAACACAAATAAAATTACACCACAGAACATCCAATCCTGCCTAGGTAAAGTTCCAGCTAAACGGGAACAGATACCATTCTGGTTGGCACAGAAAATTACCCAAATAGAGGCGGTGTTTCCTGACACCACCCCGCTGGAAAAACACAGGATTCTGACTATATGTCTCCCAATGGGAATCGCACCACACATTGAGGACTGTGACACTTGGGGTACAGTCTTTGCTTCCATCTATACAAAAACGCACGGTGTTCCATCCATTTCGGTAATACCAGATGTGCTAAAACAAATTCAAGATGAATACGGTCCAGAACCTGCTTTAACTCTTGGTATGAAACTACTGAAAGACTTCAAGCAGGTCTCGGCTATATTATTAGCCAACATAAAAGGTGAAGCAGCAAACGTGGCGATCCGCCAGAGGTTAAAAGAGACAGATATAGCAGACCAACCAGCTGAAATTGCCAGAATCATAGAAAAATCCTATGAAGAACTAGGCAGAGATAGTCTAGGTGGAATACCAGTAAAACCGCAACTGACTACAAGTCCAGAAAAAATGTTTTTTAATAATAATAATAATTCACCAAAAAAGAACTGGGATGGAAATAAACAATCCAATCCTAAAGAAAAGAAATTCCAGTCCAGAGGAAGGTCTCCTAGGCGACGAGAGAAATCTCCAAACCCGAGACAAAGGTCACCCCAGAGTGACCCCTCTGGGAATAGATATAACCTTAGAAATAGGGATAATATTAAAAAACCTGATAGATATCAAGACATTGATACACGTCCCTCTCAATCTTTTCAGAATTCCTCGCAGAAATCGGAAAGAAGAGGACGATCAGAAGAGCACGCCAAGTCCAAAGACAAGGAACCTGCTCAACTGAAAAAGAAATCACAATTTCCAAAAAAGAAGGTAGCCAGTATCAAGGTAGTTAACAATGCCGAGAATACTGAGGACACAACTGAAAAACGGAGAGTGGGCTCAGACAATGCTAGACAGCGCAGCAGAGGTGAGCATAGCTCGCAAAGTCCTTATGAATCATCTGGAGACAGTGGACACGAATGAATACCTTCAAGTGGAAACTGCAGATACCAGAGTTAGCAAGCCCCACAAAATATACGAGATAACATTACGTATAGAGGGAGATAAGACTAGGAAAATTAGGGGACTATTTTGGGATAACCTCTCCAAAGGCTATGACATCCTTCTAGCTGAAAAAGACTGGCCACCAGAGTTTGTCAGGGAGTGCCCTCATGGCGAAGAAGTAATTATGCCTGCCTTCTCGAATCAAATACCGATTCATAAAAAATATACACTTGCTAGAAAGTGGGCAGTGGCCTTAGCACCTGCTTTATATAAAAATCATGTAGGATGGGATGAGGATTCTCCTCCTCACAAAGTCCAGTTAAAATCACAACCAACTGCACAAAGGCAGTACCCAATCAAGCAAGAAGCTAAAAAACAAGTAAATGAAATACTAGATCAGCTAGAATACCAGGGGGTGATTGAAACTTGCACCTCACAAATGAACAATCCTTTGTTTCCGGTCTCCAAACCAGACAATTCATATCGCCTAGTTTTGGATTACCGACACCTTAACACATGTTGCAAAACTTTTGCAGTGCAAAACTCACACAGTGCTGCACTAATGAATAACATAGTGCGCAAAAAATACAAAACAACCTTGGACATCTCCAATGGATTCTTTTGTCAAAACATAGCACCAGAGAGCAGATATTTAACAGCTTTCTCAGTAAATGGCACTCAAAAACAATTCTGTCGGTTAGCCCAGGGGTACAAGAACAGCCCGGGGGTATTCTCAGCGAGAGTAACAGAATTACTACAACTATATGATGATGAAGCATTATCTTATGTCGATGACATTTACTTAACAGATGATGACTTGGAAACTCACTTGAAAAGAGTGAACACCATAATACTTGGTTTCGCTGCAGAGGGTTACAAATTCAACTTTAAAAAGTCCAGAATTGCCCATCTGACGGTCCTATTCTTAGGATATGAGTTATCAAGTGAAGGTAAAAGCCTGGCAGACAATTTCCTAGAGAAATGTGCCGTAATCCAAGCTCCTAAAACACTAAAAAACCTACAGTCAATTCTAGGCTTCCTAAATTTCGGAAGAACATATATTGCAAATTACGCAGAAAGGGTCAAACCCCTTTATGATCTAATTAAACCAGACTTTAAAAGATCCAGTTGGACTCAAGCACACACAGAAATTTTGAGATCCTTACAAACAGACATGCTAATTAAAACAAAATTAGAAACCCGTGATAATACACGCAACCTTGTGATCCGAGTCATCCCAGGGAGATGCGGATTCACATACCTAACCTCTAATGAGGGAGATAAGGTACCAATTGCATTCAAATCACACTTGTACACAAAAGCTGAACAGAGATTCAGCAACAAAGGAAAAATTGTTCAAGCAGTTCAAACCGCAATAGCTAGAGAAAAAGACATAGCTGACGGTAGACATATCACAGTCAGAACAGCTGAATCAGCCTTCGAGGCACTAACAACACCGTGTAATTTACCAACAACAACATTGAATCCGGAATGGATACAATGGGTGAATTCAATCACAACGGACAAAGTATACTACTACTTTGATCCAGAATTAGAAGAATTGAAAAATCTAAAATATGAAAAGACGTATCCTCTGCCAATCGACATTCTGCCTCTACGACATTACGCCTGTGTAATCTATACAGACGGACATGCTCAACCCTCCGTTTGGGGAGAACATGCATACAATCCCACATGTGAGATTACAAAAGAAGTGTGGCGCGGAGGTAAACTAAAACCTCTATTAACAAAGACACACTCAGTAGAAACCAATTCAGAACAACAAACTGAAATATTAGCTTTGAAAATGGCGCTAGATAATGCGGATCGCGAATTCCCGACACTTATAGTGTCAGATTCATATTACTGCGTCAAAGCATATAACAAGGATTTGCAGACATGGATTCAGAACGGTTACAAAGATGACACAGATGCACCAATAAAGCAGAGACTGCTCTGGGAACAAGTAGCTCTTTTGAAAAAAGAACTACCAAAGACTCACGTGACACACTCACTGAGTCACCAGCATGATGGCGTTCACGTTGTAGGGAATTCATTGGCTGAAACAGCCGCAGCGGCAGCCAGTAAACCAGCTCCCGTAGATCGAAAAAAGCGTACATTAAAATACATTGACGGCGAAACATTGCTGGCGGTGAAAACGTCATCAAAAGGCGACTGCTCAGCGTTACCGATCAATTATCCACTCAATTATACATACATAATCGATGCAAACTCCGTCCCTTTTGCTCGAATCCCTGGAGTGGGGGATAGAGTGATTCCAAACATGGACAGGAGAAACTTGTTAATCGCAGACGCACACATGGGCGAGGGTCACAGACACCTTAAATTAAAAGATTCTCTGGAAGAATTACAATCACGGTACTGGTGGCCAGGCATGAGCCTGTACTACACCATGTTTGTAAAAAACTGCCCAAACTGCAACAGAGATCGCAGTGGGGAGAGAAGCAGTTTAATACCTCGTCGTATCAAGGCAGATAATATTACCAGCAAAAAGAATGGCTTGCGATTAACATATACAGGCTAGTTTCCACTTATAATGTAGATCACCAGCACTTGGCTGACGTCCGGACTATTATACAAGATTTGCGAGTCTAAATGGCATATACGCTAAGAGCATGCTACGTTCGACCATTTCTTTCACTCAAGCAAACCAGCCTGGGGGGGAAACATGGCCAAATGAGCACAGCCCAGCGGGAATCTTCTCACTTCCTTCCTGAGGGTATGGGACGGTGTAAAGAAAAAACCAAGGCAGAAAGCAATCTATAATAGAAAGGATATTAGGTTCGGGAGCTGGGTGGGTCAAACATCTAATAAGTGTCCAACGTAGTCTAAATAACTTGCCAAGAAATTCTCTGAAGGGATTCAGTCCGTACGAATTATTATTCGGAACTAGGATGTTGATCTCTGACCTTGATAGTCAGACTTCAGTGGTAATAGAAAAAACCTTTGATGTCAAAGACCGTTTGGCTATTTTGCAGGACTTAAACAAAACAAGAAAAGACCTGAGCAACATACAGTTGAAACAACAGCCAACGACCACTGAAGATTCACCACCTGTCCCAGCAAGACCTGTCTGGATTCCAAAAGTCGGGGATCTAGTCAGGGAGAAGATCGCGGTAAAGAAGGAATTTGGGCCTTCTTACAGAAAAGCAGTTCCTGTCTTGTCTGTCAACGGGACAAGATCAGTTGTACTACCGCCACTTGCTGGAAAAAAGGAGAACCGAGTTGTATCCATCGACCTGGTAAAACCACAACATGTGGCCGATAACAAACAGTAGGCCAAGTGGACTCCCAATAAGTAGCAGAACACCAAGGTTTGCTACCAGTACAGAGGTCCTATCAAAGAGGCTCATCACATTCGAAACGCCTACAGAAGAACAACAAGGACTATGCAACAATGCAATAGAACTAAGACCTCTGAAAACCCAAATAAAGACATTTAGCAGAGAGACACCAATCTATACTGAAGTACCAAGTGAAAATGCAAAAAACAAAAATCCTGAACCAATTGGAACAATTGACAGAACTGCATCTGGTTACTTCATCAACTTCGATGATTCCTCTGACGGCTTCAGTGAACAAAAGACACAGCCATCATCAAAATCCTTTAAAGACAAAGCTAAGGAACTTTTGAAACAACTGAAAGAAACATATCTGGTTTCTCCATGGATTGAATTTTGGGTGGGTTTTGGTGCATTTATCCTCATACTTTGGCTCATCATGGTATTTACTTTGGGACGCTTCATTGAGGGAAAATATGCTAAAATGGACACAGCAAGTCAGAACATCAACTTGGTCCTCAAACCACACACATCTTCACACGTCAAGAAACGAGAACTTTCTTCAGAACTTTCTTCAGCCAACTTCACAGCAATTCCAATACCTGGTGGGGTAGCCTGGGACAACACTGACTATGAAATTTATGGTCCGGTCGAGATCCTGAAATATCCACACCAAATCAAGATCTCCTTGAGTGATTTTGCAAAACCAAACTCATTTGCTGATGATTGGGACTTTGAAAGTATAAATAATATGATGTCTGACTTAGTAATGTCTGCTAAATTTACAAAACATGATTATTTGCAGGGTTCTACAAATTATGATAGTATGTATTGCTATAACCATTATGGTAACCATTTCTTGCATAAATCTGCACAACCTAGAAATGTTTTAAATTATAATCAATGGGAACATTGTGCTACACCTCCAAAAGGGAGCTCTAGAACCGTATATGACAAATATTCATATTTTTCAGGTTTTAACATAACTAATGCTGAAACATTTTATTACAAATTGTCAAACAAGACAGGGATGAAAACCATGATAACCAACACAAAATTGATTTATTCTGATTCGTTCTTTGAAAAAATGAATACTTTTGGATTTGATTATTGGGACAAAAATGTTGATTTGAAAAGTGTTTGGGGTACAAAAGAATGGCAAGTACAGGGTTTAGAAGCTTTGTTTAGAGCCTGCATGATCCCAGAACAAATGATATTTTTAAATGACACTGTTCAACAAACCACCTGTCTTGGCTTAGCCAAAATCAAAGATTTAAATAACCTGTCTATTCCAAAGCCGACAATGTTTAGCAATAGCTCTGAAACAGATGAAGAAATAGACATAAACCATATACTTAACCAAAACAGAACACATCCTGATTGGAAACAATGGTTGATCTGGCCCACAGATACAAATAACTGTCAAGATAGATTCCTGAATAAAACACAGGGTTTCAAATTGACCAGGCCAGACCCTAGATATCCCCAAAGACACCACCCAGGGATAATAACAACCTACAGTGTGGGCAAATTATGCCTTCAATGGCTACAAACTTCCACACTGCCTGAAATTAAGCAACACCTAACTTTACTTACTGATGGTGCTGACTTGCGTGATTTCATACTGGGACCACGCAAACAGTGTCATAAGCGTTTCATAGCAGCCTCTGTATATGCAGCATACAATGAGGCCTGGAAGGTTACTCAAATTGAGACAGCGGAGAAGAATGCGTGTTAGACACCTGTCTGACGCTACAATCGGATGCGCCGGTGGATGCAGATACACTGTTGGTTCCTACCAAGGTTCACGCTTTGTGCTGCCCTCAAAGGCTGCCAATTCTGATGACGGCATTCCTGGAATCTTCACCACTACGATTGAAGAGTAGTGAAGTTCAAGATGAAAGCAGCATCGAACAGGTACGACCTTCTGTCAGCAATGCAAATCAGAATGTCAATGGAGACAATCATGCGCACGAATGCATGGTTACCCCTATTTCCGACTTAGTGGAACTTTCCCATGAAGCTGTTGACAGTTTTTTCGAAAGCCTGAATGATATGATGTTCTCTCCGGAACAGAAATAGAGACTTTTGAGTAAACTCGCACACGGCGTTCCCTGAATTCGGCCTTCAACTTTAAAAATAAAGTCACATGAACAATTACAATCCAGTTCACGGACAGCAACTTTTTTCAGCAAGCCCTTAAAATATTTTTCTATATATTTTTTCCCCGGGACACTGATCTTCTGCTTAAAGTAAGAAAACTATTCCTAGAGAACTAAGATTTCAATTTTTAGATACTTTATAGACTTTATATAGACTTTAGCTGCCCGCTGGTATGTTCACAAAATATATTATGTGATGAAATGGTTTCGACTTTTCTTTCTGTATAGCCATATTAAGAGCCATTTCATGTGTATTTCTCATATACCAACAAGCAATAATGCATAAAATGCGTGCTTACTTTTGCATTTAATTCATAGCTTAAGTGCATACAATATATGACTGCAATTTTTCAGTATATTTGAAAATTTCAAAATGCATTTATGTATTTTGGGGTGGTAAGGTATACACTATACTCTATAGTATGTTGTACTATGTTATACTATGCATAGATTAGTAGATATGACCATAGTTAGCGTGGAGTGGGTGTCGTGTATTTCTATAGGTTCTGAATCGATCCCCCTATTCCTGACCCTATTCTGGTTAAACTACCTAGCTAGTTAACTAACAGTCAGCCCATGAGGCAAGAAAACCCCCATGATGCAGATACCGTTATCTGACGCAGTCACACTACGGCACAGGAACGTGTTATCTGATTAGGTCATAACGCTTGAGATCTAATTAGACAAGCGACATTCCTCCAGCCCCTGATAAGGCATACGACGTTCTCATAACAAATCAAACCTATGACAACCTGGATAATCCGTGCGGCCATTGTTTTGATTTCACAGAGAACTTTAGTAAAGAATGTGCTAACGAGCAAGTCATATGACATCTTTATTGACGTACCTATGTCCATCCTTACGTCAATCCCGGCACCTTTAAGGTATAAATATTGCCGACCTTGCCCTATGCAAACACACGCGTGGTGACAAGACGGAGCAGCCATACTTGCCGAAGCCGAGAGCAGAAGCAGACCCCGCAGGCAACAGCCCCGCCTTCCTGACGCGCTGAGAGACGCGCTGCTATCTCAAGCCGAGAGACCCAGCACCGGCGCTTCCGGGTAGCCCTCGCAGGCAGCCTGGAATATCGAGAGCAGAGAAAGAGATACCATTCCTCATTCATCCTAAATTCCAGGTACAGAACTGAATAACCCCTCACAGAGAATTCTTTAGTTATTCACTTGGCAAAAACAAACTTAACTTAAACTGTAACTTTCTATTCCCGCCCACGCATTAGACTTAGGTCAGGTACACGGGGTAGGCGTATTTAGAAACACCAGTTGAGTACGTTTAGTCAAATGTATATGTGTATGTAAATATATTTTAATCATTTTAAACATCATATGGCTCAGAAACTATATCAATGTTTTTACAGTATAATTTTATACTATTGCTTCTAATGTATGCACTTTACTTAACAATAAGTATTGCAATAATATCGATCCATTTCTCTTGTACGAGAAAAGAGACTGATAAATAAATAACATCTTTTATTGAACACGCCCGTCTCTTCCTTTTCTCTACATTCTGATGAGACTAAGAATGCACGTACTGACTGAGTAAAATAATTGCCTTGTGCTCACACGACTCTTGAGATTGACTCTTGATTAGGGGAGAGCAAAGTTGTCATGTTCTATGGTTGTCAGAAACTAAATCCCTTCTTGTCTAATCAGGGGAGTTAATCCTTCCTTGAACATTCGAGAAAGTTTCTAGCGAACTCTGAGCTTAGCTGGCAAACCCAAAAATTAAGTCTAGTATCGACAGTAGTAGACCTAGTTAACGTCTGGCCTAGGCCTTTACTGCTGTAGGTACTATTCCAATGCGCAGAGCCTATTGGGAAGATAGGAACTACACTACAAACTAATTTAAAAGTAGCTGATAATTAGTTCTCTGGCATTAAGACACCCCCGCTGAACACCTGCACTTCCAGATCCACACCAACCCGAAGACCACCCTCAGAGGCACCCTGATCTACCGACCCCCGGGACCGCGCACACGATTCAGCGAGGACATCGCCGACTTCGTCAGCCCGCACGCTCTCCCCTCCGCCGACTACATCCTCCTGGGGGACCTCAACTTCCACCTGGAGAACAACAACGACCGCAACACCATCACCCTGCTCGACAACCTCGACAACCTCGGACTCAAGCAACTGGTGACCACCCCCACCCACCTCGCCGGACACACACTCGACGCCGTCTTCTCATCCAGCAAAGACGTCACCTTCAGCCACGCAACAGGACTCCACTGGACGGACCACAGCTGCGTCCACTTCACCTTCAGAAGAACGACGATCCACCACCGCCAGCAACAGGTGGCTCGAAGAAGCTGGAACAAGATCACAGCCGACCAGCTCACCGCCTCCCTGAGCCAGCACCCTCCCGCCAACTCAGCGAACCCCAGCCAGGCCGCCGACAACCTCACGAAGTGGATCAGCAACTGCGCGGACGAACTCGCCCCTCTAAGGACCCCGCCCAGCAGATCCTGCAGCAGAAAAACACCATGGTTCACCGACGAACTCAAGAGCTCCAAGAAGAACTGTCGAGCCCTCGAGAAAGCCTGGAGAAGGGAACCAACGACGGACAACATGACCACCCTCAAGCTCGCCACCCGGAAACACCACCAACTGATCCGCGCCACCAAGAAAAATGAATACAAGGACCGGCTGGACAACAACGCACACAACTGCAAGGAACTCTTCAACATCGTGAAAGAGCTCTCCAACCCCAACGCCGGAAACAACGACATCACACCGTCGCAAGACCTCTGCAACTCCCTCGCGTCCTACTTCCACAACAAGATCACGGACATACACAACAGCTTCAACAACCAACCAACGCAAGCCACAACCGCAACGACGCCACCCACCACCACCCTCCGCACCTGGACTCCGATCAGCACCGAAGACACCATCCGCACCATGAACTCCATCCATTCAGGATCTCCGACTGACCCCTGCCCTCACCACGTCTTCAACAAGGCCGACGCTGTCCTCGCACCCCACCTGCGGGACATCATCAACACCTCCTTCGACTCCGCCACCTTCCCTGAGAGCTGGAAGCACGCCGAACTCAGCGCTCTCCTCAAGAAACCCACAGCAGACCCCACCGACCTCAAGAACTACCGTCCCATCTCGCTCCTCCCGTTCCCGGCCAAAGTCATCGAGAAGACCGTCAACAAACAGCTGGCCGCCTTCCTCGAGACGAATGGATCCCTCGACCCCTCACAGTCCGGCTTCCGAGCGAACCACAGCACCGAGACCGCCCTCATCGCCGCCACCGACGACCTTCGAACTCTGATGGACAACGGAGAAACAGCGGCCCTCATCCTCCTGGACCTCTCCGCGGCTTTCGACACTGTCTGCCACCGCACCCTAGTACAGCGCCTCAGCAACATCGGAATCCAGGAGAAGGCACTGGAATGGATCACCTCCTTCCTCGACGGAAGAACACAAAGAGTCCGCCTACCACCGTACAAGTCAGAGGCCACCAAAGTCATCTGCGGCGTACCCCAAGGATCCTCGCTGAGCCCAACCCTCTTCAACGTCTACATGAGCCCCCTCGCGGCCATCGCACGCCAACACAACCTGAACATCATCTCCTACGCCGACGACACCCAGCTGATCCTCTCCCTGACCAACGACCCCGCCACCGCCAGAGCCAACCTGCACGAAGGGATGAGAGACGTAGCCGAATGGATGACGACCAGCCGCCTGAAACTGAACTCAGACAAGACGGAGGTCCTCATCCTGGGCTCCACGCCCTCCGCCTGGGACGACTCCTGGTGGCCCCCCGCCCTGGGCACCGCACCCAAACCGACGGACCACGCACGCAACCTGGGCTTCATCCTGGACTCCTCCCTCTCCATGACCAGACAAGTCAACGCCGTCTCCTCGTCATGCTTCAACATCCTGCGCATGCTACGTAAGATCTTCCGGTGGATCCCCACCGAGACGAGGAAGACGGTCACCCAAGCCCTCGTCACCAGCCGACTGGACTACGGCAACGCCCTCTACGCCGGAACCACGGCCAAACTCCAGAAGAGACTCCAGCGGATCCAGAACGCCTCGGCGAGACTCATCCTCGACATCCCCCGACGCAGCCACATCTCCGGACACCTGAGAGATCTGCACTGGCTCCCGGTCAACAAGAGAATCACCTTCCGGCTCCTCACCCACGCGCACAAAGCCCTACACGACCAAGGCCCGAGCTACCTCAACAACCGGATCAACTTCTACACTCCCAAGCGCCTCCTCAGATCAACCAACCACGCCCTCGCCGCCGTCCCCCGCATCCGAAGAGCGACGACAGGAGGAAGATCCTTTTCCTACCTGGCCGCCAAGACCTGGAACTCACTTCCGACCAATCTGCGCCTGACCCAAGACCACCTCTCCTTCAGGAGGAAGCTCAAGACCTGGCTGTTCGAGCAGTAGCGGCACCCCCCCCCCTCCCAGCGCCTTGAGACCCTACGGGTGAGTAGTGCGCTCTACAAATGACCTGATTGATTGAAGAGGTGCATAATATACACATGTAAGATGTAGGACAGGCAGGTAGAGTGGGAGATGTCCTGGCAGATGGCAAAGATCCAGATCAAATGTAACTAAAGCATTTATTTTTAAATTGGCCAGATTTGCGCACCCAGCGCGAATTTTGGCCGAACATTTTAAAAAAAACACCGTTATTATTTAGCCCCCAGGTTGGCCAAGTCCCGGGGGCATGCAATATTGTAATTGCCATCATGACACTGGCAGCCTATGGTCAATACTGGGTGAGGGTGCTTCTTCTTACCAGGCACTGATAGCTTAGGGACCGCTTCCAGTGCCGCCCCTACTCCAGCAATGACACTCAATCAATCAATCATGCCATTTGTATAGCGCACTACTCACCCGGGAGGGTCTCAAGGCGCTTGGGGGGAGGGGTATGCTACTGCTCGAACAGCCAGGTCTTGAGTTGTTTCCTGAAGGCGAGATGGTCCTGGGTCAGCCGAAGGTGGATGGGGAGGGAGTTCCAAGTCTTGGCAGCCAGATAAGAGAAGGATCTTCCTCCGGCGGTGGCTCTTCGGATGCGTGGTACGGCTGCGAGGGCGAGGCTGGTGGACCGTAGCTGGCGGGTGGGCGTGTAGAAGGTCAGGCGGTCGTTGAGGTACTTGGGGCCCAGGTCATGGAGAGACTTGTGTGTGTGGGTGAGGAGCCGGAACGTGATCCTCTTGTCGACGGGGAGTCAGTGCAGGTTCCTCAGGTGGCTGGAGATGTGGCTGCGTCGGGGGACATCCAGGATGAGTCGGGCGGAGGCGTTCTGGATGCGCTGGAGTCTTTTCTGTAGCTTGGCTGTGGTTCCGGCGTAGAGGGCGTTTCCGTAGTCCAGTCGGCTGGTGACGAGTGCCTGGGTGACAGTCTTCCTGGTCTCGGTCGGGATCCAGCGGAAGATCTTGCGAAGCATACGCAGGGTGTTGAACTGACATTCAAGGGTCAGTCCTGCGTGAGGCCACTGGCGGCTGCAGCTGGGCGCTGGATAAAACTTGGGCAAAGGCACTGCTACAGCTCAACCACTGCCCGGGCAGAGGGTTATACTGGCTGTGTGCCTTGCTGAAGGCAAGGCACTTTGAGCATAAGGATCAGTACAGGGCTAAGGCATTGGTGCAGCACAGACACTAGCAGGTTATTGCCCGTGCAGGATGAGGGCACGGCTGCGGTCAGAACATTAGCTGTGCGGGTACATTTTTGGGAGAGTTCACGGCAGATCCGAGGACATGGACGGCATAGGCAGCATGGGCGAGAAGAGTGCCGCATCCTGGGAGGGGAGAAATGCACAGAAGAAAGTTTGAGAGCTGTGATAAGATGGGTGTGTAGTTAAAAGCAGACTGGTTAGTATCCAGTCTTGAGCCAACATCTGTACAAGTTTTTTATGAAACTCCCTGAGATAGTGCATCGGGGGTCCTCTGCTCACTGACTGTGGCTTACACCTGGGGGATGGGGTGGGGGGAGGGAGGTGTTTAGGAGCACACCTGGATGGGGTAGTGTGCTCATTTCTGTATGTGAGTGCATGTAAATTCAGCATGCATTCTTATTAGTTGTACAGGTGTTTGCGCGTATGTGTGTCCGAGTGTATTTGCTCGTGCGTGTGCATTTGTGAGTCTATCTCTATTCGTATTTTGGAGTGTGCATATGAGGTGTGTGTGTACACGTGTGTATGATTTTTAATATGTATGATCTGTTTGTGAGTGTGTCTCAGTTTTTGCATCTTTGATTTGTGTGTGTCACGCATATCTGTACTTGCATACGTACCATGTATGTGTTTGTATCATGGGACGTGTATTTGCTTCTCTGCATGCGTGCTTATGGCTACTGCACATTTTTGTGACTGGGTGGAATGCCCCAGTTGTGTTGTAATCTCTGCAGCCACTTCACACCCAGCTGCTCTTCACCTGGCAGGGGGTCACACCATGACTGTTAGCCTGGGGTGGCGAGGCTGGCACCCTGCCCGATGTGTACACATGCAATCAAAGGCTACTGTTAGTGGCTGTCTCGCTAATTGTGTTTACATGTTTTATTTTATTTATTTATTTATTGAATTTGTAGGGCGCAACAGCTACCCAAAAGGGGTTTCACGGCGCCTGGACGGAGAAAAATGCAGAGGAGTACTGATGAAAGAAGGATTTGCGGAAGCTGGTGTAGATGGTTTCCTTGCGGATAGTGATCGGGAGGGTGTTCCAGAGCATTGGGCTGAGATAAGAAAAGGAACGGCCACCCATCCTAGCGAGATTAAACCTCAGAACGAAGGAGGCATGTAGGGATGTATGGCTGAACAAGAGACTGCAAGTAATGTGGAGCGGAGCCCCATTTGACCTTAAACATGAAGCTGAGAGCTTTGAATTTTATGCGGTTTTCCACTCTGAGCCAATGCAGATTATGGAGATGGCCAGAAATGGAAGCGGAGCTGGGGATTCTGCAAAGAATTCTAGCCGCAGAGTTTTGTACCAACTGCAGTCTACGGGTAACAGCCTTATTTGCGCCCAGAAAAAGGACATTCCCATAGTCCAGCCGTGAGGTGATAAGGGCATGGACCACAGTTTTCTGGGTGGCATTAGGTAGCATCCAAAGGATCTTCCTAAGCCATTTTAAGATGGTGAAGCAAATAGCTGTGACCTTAACTGCATGATGGTGCATGGACAGGGAATCATCAATGTAAACACCTAGGTTCCGGACATGGCTGGAAGGCCGCGGAGGTACACCCATCTCAGCGGGCAAATGACGAGGGCTCCGTAGATTTTTCTCCTTGCCAAGGATAAGGACCTCGGTCTTTTCCCCGTTAAGTTTGAGATAGTTCTGGTTCAGCCATGCTGCAATACACCTAAGACCCAGCTGAAGACAGGATGTGGAGCAGGGGTCATGATGTGAAAGTGAAAAGATGATCTGAGAATCATTGGCATAGGTAAACAGGGTCAGACTGGTCTGTTCTGCAATGTCAGCTAGATGCCTGACATACAAGTTAAAAAGCATGGGACTCAATACAGAGCCCTGAGGTGCCCTGTTGGGTGAGGAATGGATATCAGAGATACCTGTGGCCGAAAAGATCTGAAACGTATGGCCGTCCAAGAAAGAGACAATCCAGTCTAAGGCAGAGCCGCGTATGCCAAAGGACCTTAGATTGTTGACTAATATGGGATGAGATATTGTGTCGAATGCCGCGCTAAGATCTAATAGTATAAGCGCGACAGTGTCTCCGATATCGAGGTGATGGCATAGCCTCTCTGTGACCCCCAGCAAAGTGGTCTCCGTGGAAAACCCGGTTCTGAACCCAGATTGGGAAGGGTGGAGAATTTTGTTAGTCTCAATAAACTGGGCGAGGTGATGGTAATGTGTTTTTCAAGGATTGGCAGAAGGAAAATCGGTCGATAATTAGCAAGAACAGTAGGGTCCGCATTTTTTTTTTTAAAAGTGGAGTTGCCATAGAATGTTTCCAATGATCGGGGACCTTGGACTCAAGTAGGGAACAGTTTAAACATTAAGGATAACATGCATATTGGGAGGGGCAAGTTGCTTGAGAATGGAGATAGGTAACGGGTCGTTAGGAGAGCCAGACTTTACTCTGTCTAAAATGGTAGCTAAGGTGTCTAAGTCAAGAAGGGGCCAGGAGTCTAAAAGGGGGAGAGTGGTGCAAGACTCAGTGACTGGTGTTGTGTGTGATGTGATGACCGTCGGACTGGGGGAGGGTAAAAGGTGGATGTTGGTAGGGGAAAATGGTTGCAAGGGCCTGCTCGGATGAGAGTTGGCTATTTCCAGATGTATCTTTTCAATTTTATGTGTTAAGAAATGAGCCAGATCGTCACACTGAGTTTTATTTAATGGCAAAGGGTTACCCGTGGTTTCAGAGCCTGCAAGCTTTTTTACTAGACTGAAAAGAGTTTTTGAGCAGTTAGTCGCATCAGAAATGGTTTTTGAGACAGAATTGGCCCTGGTAGTTAGCAAAGGTTATGGTAGATGTTTTTCACCTTTTTATAGGCATCTTTGAGGTCCGGCGCGAAGCTTTTCCTCCAATTACGTTTCAATACTTTGCATTTAGATTTTTCAATTTTTAGAATGTTATTAAACCTTGGGGCCAGGGGACGATGGTGTACAAGTTTTTTATTGGTCATGGGGAGGCAGAAGTTTATAGCATTCATAAGCCAGGTATGAACATTCTTAGAAAATGTAACTACATGAGAATCAGATCCGGGGAGGTTAACATGAAGTAAGTTGTTAAGAGCGGTAAAGTAAATTTTTTTCCAATCTCTTTTGACAGTCATAAGAGAAGGGAATGAAGACAGTGAAGTGGAAGGAGGAGAAACTTTAAACGTTAATAAATAATGATCAGACTAGTGAATAGGTGATGCAGGAGTGCAGTGCATGTAGGAAAGGCTGGAGAAAATGGGGTCAAGAAGATGTCCTGCTTTGTGTGTAGGGCCGGAGTTGCAAAGATTCATATTCATAGCAGCGAGATCGGAAATAAAATTTGAACAAATGGAATTAGAGGTATTATCCAAATGAAGATTGAGATCCCCAAGTAGTGAGAACTTCTTAGAACTCATGAGTAAAGGGGATAGAAGACCTGGTAGAGAGGTAGCCCAAGAAGCGGGAGGGCCCGGCGGGCGGTAGACCAATAGACCTGAGAAGGTAAAAATGGGGCTCAGACTGATTTCAAACAAGGCGGCTTCACAATTAGGGATGTCCACTGGAGTAAGTTTACATTGGAGGCATTTTTTGTATATAATGGCTATACCCCGCCTGTTCTTGAGACTCTGTCTATTCTAACGATGGCATAGTTAGATGGTAGGGCTGTTGCAACATCGGGGCCTGAGCTCTCATTCAGCCAGGTCTCTGTTAGGAAAAAGGCGTCTGGTAGTTCCTCAAGGAGAAGGTCAAAGATTTCTCTTTTGTGGTTGGGGAGTGAACGGCAGTTCAAATAAAGAAACGCGAACTCTTTGGTAGAGGTGTCAATTGAAGGAGTGCTTGACATAGTCCCCGTAGGCTTGGGGTGACGTAAATGGTGGGTGCCAAATGAACAACTGCAACCAGGACAAGCTTCAGTACCCAAGCTGTCAGCTAAAACCTGAGTGCAATTAGGATTGATTGCAGGGCGAAGGTCTAAAAGTTGTTTGGATGTGAAAATGTGTCTAATTAGTGGGATTTGGGCAGGGGTTGTGGCCCCTGGTCCCGGCCGGGCACGGACAGGCGCAAACGGGCTTGCCTGTGGCGCGCCTTCGGCTCGCCAGCGGCGCGCTTACTGCGCGCGTCTGCTGCGCGTGCGTCACGGCATGCGTAGAAATAAAGTTTTGTCACGGAAAGACTAACCCGCTAACCGCTGCTGCCCGGAAGAGTAGCGAGTTCCTGTGCCAGCAACCCTGTCCGCCTTCCGCACAAACGGCATGAGCCGTGATGGACCGAGGTGTGGGTGAGGCAGTAAGGAGGATCAAGAGCGCCGTTGGTAAGTTTTTATAAAATGAGCAACACACAATTTAAAATTAGCAAACTGATTCACAGACCATGAAGAGCTCTCACTAGCAGCTAGCCACACCACCTTCCTCAATGGTAGTGCCACGTCTGTCCTTGTCACATGTTCTTGTCATGTCTCTAGGAGTAACTTCTCTTTGCATCGCTTTGCATCGCTTTGCATCGCTTTAAGCCGTGGAGGAGCATTTTTCTAAGGGGCAGAGGGAGGCGGTTGAGGCAGTTACCTGCCTCAGCACAAACAAACCATTGTTTCCTGTGCTGTGAAGAGGTGGCGATAGTTGTACAAAAGGATGGATAGAGTTCAAAGCACTTTACACTCTCATGGTATTCCACTATGGGTGTCTGCTTGTGCATGCGTATAAACATACAGCGGGCACGTGCATACACTAACACACTCAGCACCTACACCTATACTGAAACAAACATGCACACATAAAGATATAAGTGTAAATACACACCCACACATGTTTACCTTAGACACACCTGCGCGGGCATGGCCGTAGAACTCTGGTGGCCATAAGTCGAGTTAAGGGGGTTAAGCTTTGGCTTTGTTCAAGTTGCAACAGAATAACTAACAGCGCAGCGGTGTGATGGGCAGTATACACGCTCTACACCAGTCTTTTGTTTCTGTGCCTTAACGCCTTTCAAGAGGTGCAAGCGCTTGACACAATATTAACAAAATATACCTATAGACAGACCCAGTTATATTGCACATGTTACCTACTGGCGGTCGCAAGTAGGTAGTTATAGTTAGGACCTAGTTACCATATGAAAATGGCAATATTTGATTCCTAATAACTTTGGCGCCGATTAATGAATGTTCGCGAAATTTTTAAAACTATTTGTTTGTTGAGATCAGCTCCTATGTTGAAAGTTTAGGGGGGATTCGTCCCCCGTGAAAAAAGGGGGCTCCCAAAACGTGTTCTTTCAATGTTAATTTCCATGGGAAACTTTAGACAAGGCTACAGGTCCAACGGGTGAACGGAATTACCCCAAATTTGGCAGGGAGAAGGGTCCTGGTCTAGAAAGCAAGCTTTTGTTTATTTGGTGTAAATCCGTTCAGTAGTTTTGAGAGATATCAAAATTTACAGATATTGATATTTGGTAATTCTGCCATCTGTTTGGCTGAGGCATTACGAGCACGAGCTTGCTGCTGATTGGCTGCGAGTGCTGCAAGCGGTTGCAACTAGGAAGTGTTGGCCGCCGTTTTGTGATTCTGTTGAAGCGAGTAAGGGGAAAAAAGTTGGAAAGAGAAGGGTAGGAGCACTGTAACCTCTGTGGGGTGTATAGGGTGTGCTATAGAGGGGGTGCAAAGCAAAGTATCCACCCCTACCAGTGTGAAAGTGCTGGGCCTCGGAAATTAAGTGAGGTATTGCCTAGAGTGTGATGTTGCTAAGGTGAGCTGGTGCGCAACTCGGGGATTAAAGTGTGAGCCCAAACTGTGTGTCTTATGCTGTGAAGCCATGTGCCCAGGTCACTGCAGTACAGTTGTGGAAGTAGTGTCAGCATGTGTTTATACCTAGTAGGATGAACTACTGGCCTGTACTGGTGTGAAAGTCCTGTGGTACGGAAAATATGTGAGGTATTGTCTAGAGTCTAACGGAACTTGGAAGTGTTTGTGGCCATTTTGTGATTTCGTTGACGCGCGTAAGGGGAAAAAAGGGTGAAAATGTAGGAAATAGGAGGGCAGGAGCACTGTAACCTCTGTGGGGGGTATAGGGTGTGGTATACAGGGACTGCTAAGCAGACTTTTCATATTTACCGGTTTGAAAGTACTGGGCTACGGAAATTAAGTGAGGTTGCGTAGAGTCTGATGCTGCTAAGGTAAGCTGGTGCGGGACTCGGGGATTAAAGCGTGAGCCCAAATTGTGTGTCTTATGCTGTGAAGTCATATGCCGTGGCGACAGCACTACACCTGTGGAGGTAGTGTCAGCATGTGTTTATACCCACTAGGATGAACTACTGACCTGTACTGGTCTGAATGTCCTGGGGTTAGGCAAATGTGTGAGGCATTGTCTAGAGTCTCATGGTGCTAAGCTGAGATGCTGCCGGACTCTGGATGAAAGCGTGAGCCCAAACTGTGTGTCATATGCTGTGAAGTCATGTGCTCTGGCCACTGTCACACATCTGTCCAAGTAGTGGCAGTATCTAGTTATAGCTACTCGGAGTGTTGTAATTTGGAAGCGATCGAGGTTAGCATCTAGCTGAAGCCATCTTGGATTTGGCAGCTGTTAGACCTGGCATCTTTGGCGTGGTTTACCCTATCTTTTTGCCTCTACCTCCTGTATTTTTGATCCTGTGCTGGATTTCATTTTTGCTGGTTTAGATGCTTTGGACACTCTGCCACTGCTGATCAGTGCCAGAGTGTAAGTGCTCCCTGTGTAAATTGCTATTCTGATTGAATATACATGTTTGGCATATTTGTATCACCATGAATCCCTAGTAAAGTGCACTGGGTGTGCCAGGGCTGGTGATGACAAATGCTACTAGTGGGCCTGCAGCACTGATTGTGCCACCCACAGGAGTAGCCCTAAAATGATGTCTCAGGCCTGACACTGCAGTGCCTGTGTGCAGTTTAGAACTGCCATGTCCGCCTAGTCAGTGTCCCCACTGACCAGGCCTAACCCTTCCCTTATTGTGCACATCAGTCACCCCTATGGAAGGCCCAAGGTACACCCCTGGGCAGGGTGCAGTGTATGTAAAAGGTAGAGCATGTACTAGTGAGGTGACATGCTCTGGTAGTGAATGGAAGCCATTTTAGTTTTTCACTACTGTAAGGCTATCTTGCTCCATAGGTTAACATGGGGGATGCTTGCTACAGTGGTTAACAGCATTTCTTCCCATAGGAACAAGATAGGACATAAGTATCTAGTATCCCTGAACTCAGAATTTAATAACACATCTTTTAGGAAAGGTTGTTTTTAAATCCTGTGTTTGAGAACAGCACTTTTAGAAAGTTGCTGTTCTCTTGTCTGACCCTTCTGTGTGCCTAGGCCTGTTTGTGTATTGACTGTCTGGTTTGAGAGTGACAGGGGCTGGGGAATTCCCCAGGAGGCTGGATGAGTCAGCACTAGTCTGAATGACTGCAATTGCAACTGGAGTGGTGGGAGGAGTTAGCACCTGGGCTGAATAGGGCTGTGCCTGCCTTCCACAATGCTGGCTCCACCCCCCGCTGGACGGCTGAGGACCCTGCCCCTCACTCTGAAAGGAAAGATGCAGCCAGCAAAACAAAGTGCTCAGGATCCACCCAGAACTGGTTCAGACTGGGCTCAGGGCCCACATGCACCAAGAGAACAAAGACTTTAGGGGTATAAGTACAGGACCCCTGACAACAGAAAATTAGATCATCCTGGAAATCAAGAAGGAATCTCTGCCAAGGAGAAAGCTGAAACTGAAGAAGGAAGACTGTCCTGCTGTTGCTCTGCTGGACTGACCTATTTGCTTTGCTGCCAAGGAGAGGGGAAGGACTTTGCTGCTGAGCTGTGTCCCCTGTCTTGAAGGAATCTCCAAGGGCCTGAGTAGAGCTGGCTCCCTGTTTTGAAGTCCCAGGAACAAAAGGACTTCACCCCCAGCTTCACTGAACTCTGCTGCTGAGAGAGTTCTGTCCTTCCTAGAGTGCTTGATCCAGTTGTGGGGCCTCTGGAAGTTTTACCTGAGCTGGGAAGCTTGAAACTAAACTTGAGTGACTTTTGAAACTGAAAAGTGTTGCATCGCTCGCTTGCGGAGCGCATCCCCGACAGTGCGAGAAGTTTCCCGCCGCTAGGGAGGTCGAGATCGTCGCAGCGCCTGACGCCGCTGCCAGAGACGTCGCATCCTTCGTTTGCGGGACGCACCAGACCGGTGCGGGAGAATGGAACATCGCTGCGAGTGTCGTCGCAGAGCCTGTCGTCGCTGGGTGAGAACGCCGCACCGCTTGCTTGCGGACCGCATCACGTCGCTGCGAGCATCGTCGCAGAACCATCGCATCGAGGAGCTGCGAGAGAGAGGATCACCGCTGGACCGCGCATCGTCGCCCCGGAGATCGTCGCAGCCCCTACGAGATCGTCGCATCGTGCCTTTGCGAGAACAGACTTCCTACGGAACCTACGCACCGGAATCCATACAAGAGGCCTTCCTCCCCATACAGACCGGATTCGTCGCAACACGCCCGCTGCTGCAGCGGGGCTGTCGCATCGCCTCCCCAGGGTCTCAGGAGCAACGCATCGCTTGTTTTCCACCGCACCAGCTTCTGCTTTTGGAACTTTGTTGCAACTAAAAGGTACTGTGAGTAAACGTGACGCAACTGTGAACTTTTGACGCATCAGTAGAGAATTCTAACGCAACCTTAAGAACTCTTTTTTGAAACCATATTCTTGAACTGTGTATGTTGGATTTTTGTCGTTTTGGTCTTGTGTAGTTTAGATTAAAATACCTTTATTTTTCTAAACTGTTGTGGAGTCAGTTTGTGGTGTTTTCACTGTGTTACTGTGAGTGTTGGTACAAATACTTTACGCATTGCCTCTGGTTAGCCTAGACTGCTCGTGCCAAGCTACCTAGAGGATGAGCAGGGGTTATCTCAGAGGGTTATCTCCTTGCCCTGACTAGAAGCAAGGGTCCCTATTTGGACAGTGGTACCTACCTCTGCCAACTAGAGACCCCCAGAACATTGGTGGTCAGGCGGTGGGATTTGAACTTGTATTTGTACTTGACCCACAGTAATTGGTGTACATCACTAGTGAGTGCAGACCACTACGTCACCGCATACTACTGGTTTTTGATTTTTGATTCTATTTTTGAGTAACTCTTCAAAGCATCATGGCTGCAAAAGGAAAGGCGCTCAGTGAGGGGGCAGAAGCAATGCCAGAGTTTTCCATTGAGGATTTGTATTCCTACCCAGCAAAACATCTTAAGCACTTCTGCCAGAAATTTGGGTGCCCCGCAAGAGGAGCCAGGAAAGAGGAGCTGCAGAAAATCTTGAAAGCCCATTGGGAGGCACAAGAGGGAAATGATGATGTGGATGTAGAGAATAGTTTTCAAGTTGCAGATCTGCCAGTGGGCACAGTAGGCTCAGGAGCTGGCAGCAACCATTCCAGCAGGGGCCTCAGCCCAGAAGAGTTACAGGAAAATCAGAGAGTCAGAGAATATGAGTTGGAAGTTCTGAAAATGAAAAGGAAAATGAAGCAATTTGAAATGGATAAAGAGAGAGAAAAGGCGGCTGAGGAGAGCAAATGTGCCCGCGCCTTGGAAGAGAAGAAATTGCTTTTGGCTCATGAGTTGAGCATGAGAGAACTGGATCTTAAAGCCAAGGAGGTGGATGCCAGTTCTAATGGTGGCAGCGCGCAGCCAGTGCAGGGGGGTAAAGTATACATTCCCAAGAACCTGGTGCAGAATTACCATAGGAGTGAGGATATTTATGCCTGGTTCACTTCGTATGAGATTGCATTGAGGATGAATGGTGTGCCTGAACAGCATTGGGGGGGCGGGCCTGTGGAAACATTTTGAGGCTTCTGGGAGGAGTGCTCTAGAGCCCTTAGAATTAGCAGGTGCCATGACCTACCCCAATATGAAGGAGGCCTTATGTCTCAGGTATGGCCTTACTCCAGAGCAGTACAGACTTCAGTTTAGGAACTCCAAGAAGCGAGAGTCTGAGACTTGGATGGAGTGTGTGAATTTGTACTCGCGTGCACTGGAAGGTTGGATGTAGGGCAGTAAAGTAACTGATTTTAAGGGGTTGTTGCATTTAATCAGTTGGGAGCACTTGAGTAGTCTTTGTGTTCCAGAGCTGCGCCAGCATCTTTTAGACAGCAAGCTGACAGACCCCATTGAGCTTGCTAAGGAGGCGGACCGCTGGACCAGTACCAGGGTCCACAGAGGAATTGTGGGTACCACAGCCAAAGGTGGGCAGGGTCCCCATCAGAAGAGTGGGGGGGACAAGGGTAATCAAAAGGAGTTCTCAGAAGGGCCCCAAAATAGTTCCCAGGGAAAAGAATCCCAACCCCCCAAACCTAAACAGCCATGGCCCTCTAAGGGCAGGCGGGACAATAGAGATAGAAGGGATAACCAAGGCCCCCCTACCTGCTATCACTGCAATGAGGTGGGCCACATTGCTCCAAAATGTCCCAAGAAGAAGCAAGCACCCACTGGTGCCCCCGCCCCAGCGTTAGCTAGTGTAGCTTTGGGAGGGGATTTGGTTTCTAGTGACCGGGGGGAGCTAGCAGTTATGACCCTTGTCTCTCTAGGAGACCAAGAGGTGGTCCAGGAAACCTTACTGCCCTCTAACACTAAGAAATATGGGCAGAAGGTGACCATCAATGAGAGGGAGATTGAGGCTCTGAGAGACACAGGAGCCAGTGTGACATCCGTGAGGTGTCAGTGGGTGTCTGAAGAGCAAATCATCCCTGGTGTACTCCGCCCTGTAGTGGCAGCTGACAGTTCAGTGCGCTTCAGCAAGCTGGCGCGTGTTCCCTTTGAATGGGGGGGAGTCTCTGGTCTCTTAGAGGTAGTTGTCAGTGATGCCTTTCCTGTAGACTGTCTGTTAGGTAACGACCTGGAGAGTTCTCCATGGAAGGATGTAGAACACAGAACTCACTTGGAGATGTTGGGTTTACCTGCGTGGATCTGTGTGTCCACACGTGCTATGACAGCCAGTAGGGGGGATTCAGCAGAACTGGAGCCTGAAACAGTGGCCCAGAGACCTGCCAGGAGAGGAAGAGGCAGAGGGCGTGGGAAACCAGCCCCAGCCGTTCCCACGGTCCAGGAGGAAGCAGAACCTGAGGGGGATGCCCTGGAACCTACAGGGGAACAGGTGGCCGAACTGGGAGACTTACCTGAGCTGACCCATTGGCAGCAGGAAGGTGGTCCCTCCAGGGAGGAGTTCTGCAAGGCACAGAAGGAATGCCCTTCCCTCATTGGTCTGCGGCAACAGGCTGTAGATCAGGCAGCAGGTGGAGCAGCCAGAGATCACTTTATCTACTGGGAAGATGACTTGTTATATAGCGAGCCTACGTTTGCTGAGCCCGGTGCAGCCCGTGTGCTGGTGGTACCCGAGCGCTTCAGAAACTTCCTAATGGGTCTGGCTCATGACGTGTCTCTTGCAGGACATCTGGGGCAAGACAAGACCCTAAACAGGCTTGTCACCCACTTCCACTGGCCCCAGATGAGAAAGCACGTTGGTTCCTTTTGCAGATCTTGCCAAACCTGTCAAGCCAGTGGCAAGACTGGAACAAAGTTGAAGGCACCCCTTCAACCCTTCCCAGTAGTGAGCACCCCTTTCGAGCGGGTGGGCATAGACATAGTAGGGCCCCTGGACCCCAAGACAGCCTTAGGCAACAGGTTCATCCTGGTCTTGGTGGACCATGCCACCCGGTACCCAGACGCAGTCCCTCTCAGGACAATCACAGCACCCGTGGTGGGCCGTGCATTGATGGGGATCTTTTCCCGTGTGGGGTTCCCCAGAGAGGTGGTCTCCGACCGGGGTACCAACTTCATCTCTAAGTACATGAAGTCTCTGTGGGAGGAGTGTGGGGTAACTTATAAGTTCACCACTCCTTACCACCCTCAAGGAAATGGGTTGGTTGAAAGGTTCAACCGGACCCTGAAAGGTATGATTATGGGCCTAGCGGAGCCCATGAGACGGAAGTGGGACGTCTTGTTACCATGCCTGTTGTTTGCCTACAGGGAGGTGCCTCAGAAGTCCTTAGGGTTCAGTCTCTTTGAACTCCTGTATGGCCACCCTGTTAGAGGACCTCTCTCACTGGTAAAGGAGGGTTGGGAAAAGTCCAGTGGGAAAACCCCCCAGGATGTGTTCAGCTATGTGCTGGCCATCCGCAACCAGACACAACGCTTCAGGAAACTCGCTCAGGCGAACCTGGAAGCAAGCCAGGAAGAAATGAAAAGATGGTACGACCAGAATACCACTCTGGTCGAATTTCAACCTGGGCAGAAAGTGTGGGTAATGGCGCCAGTGGAGCCTTGTGCGTTCCAAGACAAGTGGACTGGGCCATATGAGGTGGTGGAAAGGAAGAGTGAGGTAACCTACCTGGTTAACCTGAGGACTCCCAGGCAGCCCCTGAGAGTCTTGCATGTGAACCGCCTCAAACCACACTTTGAGAGGTCTGAAGTGACTATGCTCATGGCTACAGATGCAGGAATGGAAGAGGATAGTGATCCTCTCCCTGACCTCCTGGCAGTTAAGGAGCAAGATGGGTCAGTGGATGGTGTGGTCCTCTCGCCCACCCTGACCCCAGAACAGCAGAGTGACTGTCGCCAAGTGTTGGGTCAGTTCTCCTCCCTGTTCTCCCTGACCCCAGGTGTCACCAACTGGTGCATCCATGATGTGGACACTGGAGACAGTCTGCCTGTGAAACACTAATTTTACAGG
Organism: Lissotriton helveticus; assembly: GCF_964261635.1. Taxonomy (NCBI): domain Eukaryota; kingdom Metazoa; phylum Chordata; class Amphibia; order Caudata; family Salamandridae; genus Lissotriton; species Lissotriton helveticus. Next base: position 412,855,248 of record NC_136067.1, read on the forward strand.
GTAGCTGACAAGGTCAGGGCCAGCATCAAGGAAGATGTTTCCAAGATGTTGGCGCTAGGGGTGATTGAGCCATCCAGCAGTCCCTGGGCTAGCCCAGTGGTCTTGGTGCCCAAGAAAGCTGCTACGCCCGGTGGCCCACCAGAACTCCGGTTTTGCGTGGACTACCGTGGGCTCAATGCGGTCACGAAGACTGACGCACACCCCATCCCCGGAGCTGATGAGCTCGTGGATCGGTTGGGAGCTGCCCAGTACCTCAGTACATTCGATCTGACTTCTGGGTATTGGCAGATTGCCTTAACTGATGGGGCCAAGAGAGGTCAGCATTTTCAACGCCAGAGGGGCACTTCCAGTTCCGAGTCATGCCCTTTGGGTTGAAAAATGCCCCTGCCACATTCCAGAGACTGGTTAACCAGGTACTGACCGGGCTGGAGGAATTCAGCGCCGCATACCTGGATGACATTGCTGTGTTCAGCTCCACGTGGGAGGAACACTTGCAACACCTCTGTGAAGTGTTGAAGGCTCGGCAAAGGGCAGGCCTCACTATCAAGGCAAGCAAGTGCCAGATAGGGCAGGGATCTGTGGTGTATTTGGGACACCAGGTGGGGAGCGGCCAGGTGGCGCCCCTACAGGCAAAGATTGATACCATTCTGACTTGGGAGCCCCCCAAGACCCAGACAGAGGTGAGAGCCTTTTTAGGACTCACCGGGTATTACAGACGTTTTGTCAAGGGATATGGCACCATTGTCGCCCCCTTGACAGAACTCACTTCCAAGAAGTTGCCCAAAAGAGTTGACTGGACTGACGCCTGCCAAACTGCTTTTGAAACCCTGAAAACGGCTATGTGCACAGCACCGGTGCTCAAGGCACCTGACTTTTCCAGTGAGTTCATAGTTCAGACAGACGCTTCAGAGCATGGTGTGGGAGCAGTACTCTCACAAATCACTGAGGAGGGAGGAGACCAGCCGGTAGCCTTCATTAGCAGGAGACTACTCCCCAGGGAACAGAGGTGGAGTGCGATTGAGAGAGAGGCATTTGCTGTGGTGTGAAGAAGTTGAGGCCCTACCTGTTTGGGACTCACTTCCGTGTTCAGACCGACCACAGGCCCCTCAGATGGTTAATGCAAATGAGGGGTGAGAACCCAAAACTGTTGAGGTGGTCCATCTCCCTACTGTGGTAAATAAATAATTAAATACCGGTTCTATTTTTCGGAATAATCAATAAACAGGTAGCTCAATAAATAAGAGTCAGGATTCGAGGTATCTTGAGTTTTGCAGGTTTAATAAAGCATAAGGGACAGGAACAGGACCACCTGCACGGGAATAGGATGGCAGCTGCCGGGGGCAGGGTCTGGAAAAGGGATCGCTTTAATAACAGTGCACAACATATATATACTAAAACAATTACATTGCATTCAATACAGTAGGCGTAGCAGTAGGCGGAGTTTGTAGCAGTCGCGAAAGATAAGGCATAAAGTGGGTGTAACAAGAGGTGTGTACAGGGCGTATACATAGACATGTGATGCAAACGTAACAGAATATTTCATAAACGGGGCGGAAACATGGAGGGGGCTACCTGAGCAGCTGGGACCTCTAACCTAGTGGTGCGCGTAAACTGGCAATGACGTGTTACCAGGGAGAACTGGGGGCTATGACTTCTGCACTAGAAGAGGAGACGAAAGTCTGGAGGGTCAGAGCGACATGTACCTAGGCATATCTAGTATCTGGTGTTTATAGTACATGTTGATAGAATCCAAAAGTTATCAGGGTAAAGGCTAACAGACACTAAGACTGGTGCATGCATTATTCTAAATGTATTGCATGTGCGAGGAATATTTTATGAATATGAATACAGTATTTCTCTTACATGGAGACATAAAGGCTAGACCATGACGGAAACTATTGATGCGATTCAGTAGCTTAGGAATGCAGAGAAGGAGGGCTGGACTGATAACTAGAAACATAACATACTCTTGGCAGACTGGGAGGCAGAGCCAGGCCTAGCCGGGCACTGCGAGGCATGAAAGTAAGTGAAGGGTCAGGGATACAGGTGGGGGCTGTATCGCTCCTCGGAGAGTTCAGGAAACAGGAGCTGAATCTGAGTCCGGGCCCTTTTGAGGCCTAGAAACGGGGACAATTCAATGAATTAACGTGCACACTGTAAAACGTGGCAACGTAGCTTTACATAGGCCTGATATTTGTTATATTTACGAAAACTGGAAACTGGCATACTAGAGATGGACTGTAATTGCGTCTTTAATCGATCAGAGGGGAATACATGCATATCGATCATGCACATATAACATAAGATGGGGAACACGTAGGCACATATGACATGGCAAAATTTACTTTTCCACATTCCCTCCTTGTGCCCTACGTTTCCATCAGGAAACATCAATATTCATGATACCATCTATCATTTCATACAGTATCATTTGTTCGTCTCGAATTGTCTTGGAACGGGACTTAGGACTAGGAATACAAGAGGTAGCACAAATGCCGCAAATCGCAGGGCCACATTGTATACAGATTCAGAAAAGGGGGTGGTGATGAACAGAGTGTCTGAATTAAGCAGACCACTCTTACCCAGTCCAAAGATCAGGGCTTGATCCATCACCGTTATTTATCTCACTGCCCCATCCCAGCTCAGAACCTGCTTAATTCAGACACTCTGTTCATCACCACCCCCTTTTCTGAATCGTTTTTGGCCACTATAGGTGTGGCAGGGTATACTCAGACATGAGTCCCTTTCTCACTGCTCCATCAGGATTCAAGCAAGCCGGGCCGAAGACGGCTGTAATGCCAGAAACCGGTCCCCGGAAGCTTGTTTCCTTCCCTGTGTAAGAATTGGCTTTTGTAGTCTGGTCTGCCCTGTTCCCATGATGCACTGGGCCAGGGACAGACTAATTTGCATACAGCCAGGTTCTGAAACTGGGATGGTGCAATGAGCTAAAAAACGGTGTTGGATCTAGCCCTGATCTCTTGACAGGGTGAGAGTACTCTGCTTAATTCAGAGACTCTGTCCATCACCACCCCTTGTTGTAAATAATTTTGTCCACCCTAAGCGTGGAAGGGTATACTCAGATGTGAGTCCCTTGCTCATTGCACCATCAGGATTCAAGCAAGCCGGGCCGAAGACGGCTGTAATGCCAGAAACCGGTCCCCGGAAGCTTGTTTCCTTCCCTGTGTAAGAATTGGCTTTTGTAGTCTGGTCTGCCCTGTTCCCATGATGCACTGGGCCAGGGACAGACTAATTTGCATACAGCCAGGTTCTGAAACTGGGATGGTGCAATGAGCTAAAAAACGGTGTTGGATCTAGCCCTGATCTCTTGACAGGGTGAGAGTACTCTGCTTAATTCAGAGACTCTGTCCATCACCACCCCTTGTTGTAAATAATTTTGTCCACCCTAAGCGTGGAAGGGTATACTCAGATGTGAGTCCCTTGCTCATTGCACCATCAGGATTCAAGCAAGCCGGGCCGAAGACGGCCGTAATGCCAGAAACCGGTCCCCGGAAGCTTGTTTCCTTCCCTGTGTAAGAATTGGCTTTTGTAGTCTGGTCTGCCCTGTTCCCATGATGCACTGGGCCAGGGACAGACTAATTTGCATACAGCCAGGTTCTGAAACTGGGATGGTGCAATGAGCTAAAAAACGGTGTTGGATCTAGCCCTGATCTCTTGACAGGGTGAGAGTACTCTGCTTAATTCAGAGACTCTGTCCATCACCACCCCTTGTTGTAAATAATTTTGTCCACCCTAAGCGTGGAAGGGTATACTCAGATGTGAGTCCCTTGCTCATTGCACCATCAGGATTCAAGCAAGCCGGGCCGAAGACGGCTGTAATACCAGAAACCGGTCCCCGGAAGCTTGTTTCCTTCCCTGTGTAAGAATTGGCTTTTGTAGTCTGGTCTGCCCTGTTCCCATGATGCACTGGGCCAGGGACAGACTAATTTGCATACAGCCAGGTTCTGAAACTGGGATGGTGCAATGAGCTAAAAAACGGTGTTGGATCTAGCCCTGATCTCTTGACAGGGTGAGAGTACTCTGCTTAATTCAGAGACTCTGTCCATCACCACCCCTTGTTGTAAATAACATTGTATACAGAGGCAGCAACTGAATAGGATCATTACTGCAATACCTAGAAATGACAATACTTTCCATCCCCAGGCAGATATGATACTCCAGAGCCAACCGGACCATGTCCAGGTGCCTGGATTCTGGTGTAACTGATGGGCAATTTTATGAAGTCTGGTTATAGCTGAATAAACAGACGGCGCGTTATTAGGAATGAAAATGCAGCAACTAGATCCGATGACTCTACATGCTCCTCCTCTATCGGCCAGTATGACGTCAAGAACGAGACGATTTTGGAGCACGACAAATCTCATAGCAGATTGCTCTTCGGTTAAATTACCTAGAGCAGAAGTAGTCTCATTCACTACTGCTTCAAGGGTTCTGGTTAACCTACGTATTAACTTACTATTCTGGACAGGGCCTATAAAAAAGAAGAAACCTTTATTAAAATCTTGATACTGTTCTAGAGTAGTTTCAGTTTGATCGACAATTGGGGACTCAATCTCCCTTCTATGTCTGATGTGTACTAGATGTGTGTTTCTATGATAATCAGATGGGGCTAGAAAAACTGGTGGCAGTAGGAAGGCAATGTAACATGTTCCATCCCAATCGAGGGGCAGACGAACATATGCGGTCTGACCACAAACAAAATAAGAATGACGTGATGCTTTGAAAATAGATTTCCCACTGTCACTATACTTGACAATAGTAGTACAATCACTATGTCCTACATGTGCGGAACCATTCTTTCTGACACATAATTCGCCTTTGACTGGTAGTACTGAAATAGCAGGTAAGTCTGGAGTAGTCTCGGATTGAACATTCAGGACCATAAAATTCGAGGAATAATTACCTAAATCATATACTTCATTTTCTAGATCTAACCCTGTTCTATGGGTGAGACCTTGCTTGTCTGGGAAACATGTACTATTCAGAAGGGACATATCAGTTGAGGATGACGTTAACGTGGACCATGCTCCACATGAACCATTATGTGAAAACGGATAAGGAAAGAGTGGCAGAACTCCCTTCGGTGTCTGGAAAGGGGGGAGTCGACCACACACCCAACAATTAGTGGCATTGCTGGTCTGGTGTGAATAGTGTAACATTCGGATGAATGTATTATTACGCATAGCAAGACGATAGGATAGCTCGTGAGGAGGCAGATCACTAAATGTGTGCTCTACTGTAGCATTAGAAAACATATTTACATGAGAAATTGGAAAACATAAATGTAATGCATAACTTGTGATGGTAACCATTAAACTCAAAAATAGAAGAAAACTTAGAACAATGATACATTTGATAGAGTTTTGACTAACTCTCTCACTATGGGGGTCTATCTCATACATGTCAGAAACCTGTCTAACCGTTTCACCCGAGGGGGACTTAGACAATTAAACTGGCTGACTTATTTTACTAGACCTGAGTTTCTTTTTATACTCCTGCTGCAGAGTTTCCTCTAACAGGGGAGGCTTGAATTCAGAGTTAATTTTTAGGCAGTCCTTCGTAAAAAGGTAGTCCTTAGAAATGTTCTTGGCAAGTGTTTTTATACGCAATCCATGGAATTTCTTGATGTGGGACATATGTACCCAGCCTTTGCGGCCCTCCAACTTGGCCGCGGTCCTTGTGGTGAGTAAGACTAGACGAGGCTCATTCCAACGGGGTTCCAGCGGACTTGAACGATCAAAGTTCCTGACCAATACGAGGTCGCCTGGAATGACCTCATGCGGTTTCACTTCAGTATTGTCTGGAAATGCAGCGGCAACCTGTGAACGACAAGAGTGTAGGGCAGACATCAAGGAAGCTAGGTAATCTGTCAACATATTGCTGGAAACATCTGTAATACTGCGGGGTCTAGGTGTACCCCACATGTTTGGGGGGCGGCCGAAAACGACCTCATAAGGGGACAGACCTGATCTGGAATGTGCGACCATTCTCATGTAGAATAAAGCAACTGGCAGGGCAACTAGCCAGTCTACACCTTTCTCTTTACATGTCTTAGCAATACGGATTTTTAGGGTTTGATTATGTCTCTCTACGAGACCGGCTGCTTCAGGATGGCGCACACAATGGAACTTCCACTGGTACCCTAACAGAAGGGAAACATGTTTCATTAACTCGGATGAGAATGGCTGGCCGTTATCAGAATACACGACCCTAGGGAGTCCATAACGGGGAAAAAATTCACGAACCAACTGCTTGGCAGTGGTCGCTGCTGTGTAATCTGGAACTGGATATGCTTCTGTCCACCTGGACAAAGCGCATACAACTACAAGGACATACTTGAAACCTCGGCATCGCTCCATCTGAATATAATCCATCTGGAGGACTTCAAAAGGGTGGTCAGGAGGTTGGAATCCACCTTGTTCCACCGGGACACTTTTACCTGGATTGAACTGGCAACATATCATACAGGTACGGACTTTCTGCTTGGCTGCAGCTCGTAAATGCCTGTTGAACCAAATGTTCTGGATACTGTCTAGCATAGCTTTTTCTCCTAAATGTGCAGGACTATGTGCGGTATTAATAATGACTTGAACCATTGAGTCGGGGAGAAACCATGTTGCTTTTCCCTTCGTCACCCATCCCTGATCTGTCTGGACCCCTCCTTGTTCGGACCATTTCTTGATTTCTTCAGGAGTAGCATGTAACTGTATGTCTATGACATCTTGTGTAGGGTCCTTAACTGTCATACAGGTAGTCTGTTCTGGAGTGGATGTCTGTGTCTTGTTAACTGGAATGTCTGGTGTCTGAGCTGTAAGCTTGGCTGTTCGATCTGCTAGATCGTTACCTTGGGAAATGATGTCAGTAACTTTCGTATGTGCCTTGCACTTCATGATAGCGATAGCTGTCGGTAAATGTATTGCATCTAACAGAGCTTGAATGAGGAGACCATGCTGAATCTTGGTTCCATGAGAAGTCATGAAACCTCTTTCTTGCCAGAGCACTCCGAAGTCGTGTACAACTCCGAATGCATAACGTGAATCTGTGTATATATTAACTTTCAGGTTCTTGGCACGTATGCAGGCTTGGGTCAGAGCGACTAGCTCTGCTGCTTGAGCGGACAGGGTGTTAATACGATGTGTCTCTATAACTTCAGTTTCAGTAGTCACTGCATACGCGGCTACTAGTTCTCCTGTACTTGTTCTCATACATGAACCATCCACATAAAGTGTCAGGTCGGGATTAGGTAATGGAATATCTGTCAAATCTTGTCTTGGCTTTGTCATGGTGTTAACTACTTCCACACAGTCATGTGTGGCAGGATTGGAAGTAACTGACGGTAACAGTGTAGCGGGATTCAGAACATTGCAGCGTCTGATTTCTATGTGTGGCTGGAACAGTGTCAGTTCATAACCTGTTAAACGTGCAATAGTCAAGTGCTGGGTCTGTGTTCGGTTTAAAAGAACTTCCACGGAGTGTGGAACTTGTACTGTCAGGGAGTGTCCTAACACTATGGAATCACTTTGTCTGATAGCTAGAGCTGTGGCTGCAACTGACTTGAGGCACGCAGGCAGAGCCTGGGCTACTGGATCTAATGTGCTCGAAAAATAAGCACAGGGCTTGTATTGTCCTGCTTGATCTTGTGTGAGAACAGATAATGCTGTACCTTCACGTTCTGTAACAAAAAGTGTAAAAGGCTTACTGTAGTTCGGTGTAGCTAGAACAGGTGCTTGGCATAAGGCTTTCTTTAACTCATTAAAAGCAAGTGTATGTTCAGATGTCCAAGGGAGGACAGTCGATACGGCTGCCTCCTGTATCGTTAACTGTATCAGTGGCTTGGCTAGATATGCATACTGAGGAATCCATTGTCTGCAATAGGAAGTGAGGCCGATAAAAGCTCGTACCTCCTTCTGGGTCTTGGGCTGAGGAAGACTCGCTATTAACTGGATACGGTCAGGTGTCAACTGCCTACCCCTCTTGGACAGTAAGTGTCCTAAGTAGACCACTTGCTGGACACAGAATTGAAGCTTCGAAGGGGACACCTTGTGCCCCATCTCGGCTAGGAAATACAGAACTGTAAGTGACGCACGCTCGCAGTCACGTTCAGAACGGGCTGTGATCAGTAGATCATCGACATACTGGAGCAGGGCAGTGTCAGTTGGCATGTGAATATTGTCTAGTTGTCTCTTAAGTGCTTGACTGTAAATACTAGGACTTTCTGTGAAACCTTGAGGAGCTCGTGTGAATTTATAGCTCCTTCCATTTAAACAGAATCCAAAAAGGTACTGGCTGTCTGGATGAATGGGGACACTGAAAAATGCGTTCTTGAGGTCTATAACTGTGAAGAACGTAGCTTCAGAATCAATGGCTGTCAATAGGGAAGAAATATCTGGAACTACTGGGTACTGGGGAATGATACATTTATTAAGTTCTCGAAGGTCAATCACTAATCGATATACTGGAGGTGCATTTGGATCAGTACGTTTCATGACTGGAATGATAGGAGAATTACATACATTGGAGTCAGTTTCTACAACCACTCCTTGAACAATGAGCTCGTCAATAATTTTGGATAAGGCTGCTACAGCCTCAGGTGGCAATTTGTACTGTCTGATTCGTGGCAGGACAACACCTTGTTTCAGAGTCACACGATAGGGTGTGATTTGCATACAACCAACATCAGTTGGACCTTGTGCCCATAGATGCTGGGGGACATTCAGTAATCTTGGATCAAAATCACGTAATACATAATGACCTTTATAGTCCCTTAAAAACAAACGAACTCCCTCTGGGGAGCAACAAATTACTGCACCTAATTCTTTTAATGTCTTGATGCCTAACAAATTTTCTGGACATGACTTTGTAAGTAACAAATCAGTAGTTCGGGACAATGGACCTACTTCTAGAGAAACTGGTTTCGAAATCTCGTTAACAATTGGCTTTCCTGAAAATCCAAGGGAAACATTTCTTGAGCCTGAGAGCGGAGCCCCTGGAACCTCGTCATGACTGATAGTAGTCCTACTTGCCCCTGTATCAATCAGAAACTTTCTGTCTTTCCCTAATACTTGACTGTGAACATAGGGACCCTCTTGATCTACAGGTATCTCGATGAGAGGCAAGCCTACCTCCCTCTCTAGGCTGTTTCATGAATACTGCTGGTACTCTGGATACTCGGACTGTGCGTACTGGTACATCTGTTGTGTAACATGCTGTGTTGCAGCTATAGGCTGCGGTACTGTAACTGTCTGTTGTGCATTCTGTGGTGACTGAGAAGTCTGTGTAACTTGTTCTTGTCTAGGCGGACGTGGTCTTTCTTTAGTCTTACCAGTAGCTATGTTGTGTTTCAGAACTGCACACTCGTTTATAAAATGACCTGGCTGTTTACAATAATTGCAGGTCCCTTTAACGGGAACTGCAGTATGACTGGCTTGATTCGGACCCCTCTTCTGACTGTCTTGGGGAACAGATTGTGCAACTAATACTTTCATTTTCGTATCTTTCATACGTTTCCTTTCGTGTTCTTGCTCTTCTCTGATTCTATTCTGGTGATACTGGAGCATTTGAAGCATTTGTGACGGAGTATTAGCTTGCCAGGTACTTTCGACTTTCAAAACTCGATTTTTGACTTGTGGGCTTGAATTCTCGACTAGTTTAGTAACAAAAAGATGAGGGTATGACTCGCTACTTGTCTTCAGACCACTATTAATAATAAAACATTTCTCGAATCTAGAATAAAAATCACTAGTATCTTCGTCTGGTTTCTGTTTACAGGCTGAGATGGCATCCCAGTCTTCCTTTTTCGTGGCTAGTAATCTTGGCAAAACTTGTATCAATAACTCAGGTAATTCTTTACATTTATCTCCAAGACCGGTACCTGGTACACGTGCATTATCTTCAGCTTCTAGAGCTGTCCAATCTATCTTTTTCTCTCCCACCTCCCATTCTTTTTCCTTGAGTTTTTCATATATGCCCGCAGGCAACAGGACCTTTAACATTTTAATGATATCTGGATACGTGTATTCTCCCATACGGAGCATGTCTTTTAATTCACGGTGGAACCCTGCTGGATCTTTGTCGTGACAGGGAATTAACTTCTTCATCTCTAAGAGTTCCATCTTGGTAATCGGGGTGTAAACAAATACTCGTTCTAGATCGCCACCCGTTCCTCTAACTGGGTGGACTTCTCGTAACGGATGCTGTCTGTCTATATAGAATGGTTTACTGTCTGGAGGTGAGACATGAACAAAATGCGGATTCAGAAACGTTCGGTATTTGTGGCGCTGTTCTAGAATGATACTAATTAAATCGGTACCTAGACCTTTCCATCTATACTGTAGTAACTCGTTTAATACATCATGTAACGGACCTGGATCGGAATGTTGACCCTCATACAGAGTGATGAGGTGCTGGATCATATACATACCCACCAGTCGCTGCTCGGCTGGGGATAGTTTCAGAAACATTTGTGCCACTATTTCGTCTGGAAAAGTGGTCGAATCAGTAGTCCATCGGACTGCTGATCGGGCTAGTTCTTGTTCATGCATAGTACTAAGTTCACTATAACCTATTCGTGATTTCAGGATTTTATCGGTAGCTTGGAATACTTGTTCGAGGGAACACTGTTCTGGTACTGGAGAAGGAACAGTTTTCTTGTAGTCTAGACGTGAATGTCGGTCGGAAAGTCTAGTTCTACCTACATACGCTATTCTGGAAGGATTCTCGTCGTCTACCTCTTCAGTAGAAGAGTCATTTTCTTTCTCGGTTGCTTGTGTTGCTTCTCGTTTCTCGTGTAACTTTATTATTTCTTTACGGATTTTCTTGTACATACTCTCTATACTGTTCTGTGTCTTGTGTCTTCCCTCGGCTATATGATCACTCCACTTTGTCAGAATTTTCATTTCTTCTGGATCTTTTCCTGGATAATCTTGTTCTCTTATTAAACAGTTAATTAGAAACTTTAAAATCATGAGCTGAATTTCGACTTTTCTTTGGACCATGGTGTCGCCAATACTTTCTGGATCTCTTCCTGTATGGATGAAATGATATATTCTGTCTAGATAACTTTTCATATTCGGCAGGGTGTCCAAATACTCGGTCACCCTTCTTACCCGCAATGAATACAAGACCATATCATCATCGCCTGGGACTGGATCATAACGGCATTCTGTAAGGGCTCGCTTGATATCTGCAACTGACTGAAATTTGGGCGAGCGCTGTAACGCTCGTTCATGTAACTCGAGTAACGTTAGACGTTTGTGTTGAGGCGGGGTACGAGGAGAACCTCCCCCCGCGGCTCCTAGACTGGAATCGTCGGTGTGTACTGTACGGGCTGGGAGAGTGACTGATGTAGCGGGTACTTGTACTGTAGGCTGGACCGGGGGTACCGTAACAGGTGCTGTAACGGGTGCCCCGGTGGCTGGAGGAACAGGAATTACATTATTTACAGGAGCAGACGGAACAGGATTTGCATATACTGGGACTGTGTCGTTCAAATAGGACGAGAGAAAAATATCAGCTGCGGTCGGTTTATGACGTAGCTTGGTCGGAACTAGTAATGGCGGGAAATTACTGGGTGCCTCCGGGGTTGCTTTTGGCAAGCCCTCGGCAAGAAGAGGATACATACCCCTAATAAGGGCATTTCTCAGTCTGTCTGACTGTTCTGCTTTAACTCGTTCACCTATTTCGATTAATTCCCTTTCTTGGGCTCTTTCTGAGGATTCTCTACTTAATTCTGTTTTTCTGATTTCTTTTTCGGTTCTTTTATGAGATTCTTTGCGCCATAACTCAATGGCATCTTTCTGGGACTGTCTGGCTTTCTTTTTCCATAATGCTTCTTCTACTCGCATGATGCACTCGGCATCCCATGTGCCTGATACAGGCCATCTATATTTCTCTTCGAGATGTCTGGTATAATCAGACCATAAATCTAGATATATTACGGCACTTAAGCCATGCTTGTGATACATGAAATGTCCTGGACTGTCCCTAGGCGGGACAGGGACTGCTTCCTCGAGCAGCCCTTTTCTGGTTTTTAACTGACGTAACTTAGAGAACAGAGGCATGATTTAGTCTGGGATCTAGACACAATACAATACACGATGAACACAATAATAACTGAAAAACAAATCATTCATACCACGACATTGAAAACACATTGAATGACATTAAAATAACAGTTCGGACAGAATGTTACCTGGAATACTGAGAACAGAAACACATGAATTTCTCGAGAACAGAACTTACTAGAATTACTAGATGCACTGCTGAAACAGTACGAAACATACCGGTCTCATAAAGAGACACGTCAGGACCCGCATCCACCTAGGTGGACACTTCGTGTTGGATTTGCGTACCCAAACCCACGGACCAGAGACAAATTAATTGACCCTGTCTAGATACTACCCCAGCAACGGTACTCACCGGGCAGCAAGAACGGAAGGCCTCGGACTGGACTGGACTGCTACGACGACGGACGACGAACTTCGGACTTTAGTTACAGGTGGGCCTCCGGATACCTCGGACCTTGAACTCTCGGCTTGGGCTCTGGTCGGGACTCGCCGCGTTCCTCCACCGCCTCGTCTGGATGCTGGACCGCAACCTCCGTCTCCTCCGTGGACCTGAGGGATACTTGAAGCAGAAATATCTGCCGCTGCGCAGGATGGTTCCGTCACGGCTGCAGAGGGTCAGGGGGCTTGCGTGGCTTTGCCGGCGCGTGGGGAAAGGGCAAGTCCCTGTTCGGGCGCCATTATGTGGTAAATAAATAATTAAATACCGGTTCTATTTTTCGGAATAATCAATAAACAGGTAGCTCAATAAATAAGAGTCAGTATTCGAGGTATCTTGAGTTTTGCAGGTTTAATAAAGCATAAGGGACAGGAACAGGACCACCTGCACGGGAATAGGATGGCAGCTGCCGGGGGCAGGGTCTGGAAAAGGGATCGCTTTAATAACAGTGCACAACATATATATACTAAAACAATTACATTGCATTCAATACAGTAGGCGTAGCAGTAGGCGGAGTTTGTAGCAGTCGCGAAAGATAAGGCATAAAGTGGGTGTAACAAGAGGTGTGTACAGGGCGTATACATAGACATGTGATGCAAACGTAACAGAATATGTCATAAACGGGGCGGAAACATGGAGGGGGCTACCTGAGCAGCTGGGACCTCTAACCTAGTGGTGCGCGTAAACTGGCAATGACGTGTTACCAGGGAGAACTGGGGGCTATGACTTCTGCACTAGAAGAGGAGACGAAAGTCTGGAGGGTCAGAGCGACATGTACCGAGGCATATCTAGTATCTGGTGTTTATAGTACATGTTGATAGAATCCAAAAGTTATCAGGGTAAAGGCTAACAGACACTAAGACTGGTGCATGCATTATTCTAAATGTATTGCATGTGCGAGGAATATTCTATGAATATGAATACAGTATTTCTCTTACATGGAGACATAAAGGCTAGACCATGACGGAAACTATTGATGCGATTCAGTAGCTTAGGAATGCAGAGAAGGAGGGCTGGACTGATAACTAGAAACATAACATACTCTTGGCAGACTGGGAGGCAGAGCCAGGCCTAGCCGGGCACTGCGAGGCATGAAAGTAAGTGAAGGGTCAGGGATACAGGTGGGGGCTGTATCGCTCCTCGGAGAGTTCAGGAAACAGGAGCTGAATCTGAGTCCGGCCCTTTTGAGGCCTAGAAACGGGGACAATTCAATGAATTAACGTGCACACTGTAAAACGTGGCAACGTAGCTTTACATAGGCCTGATATTCGTTATATTTACGAAAACTGGAAACTGGCATACTAGAGATGGACACAACTGTAATTGCGTCTTTAATCGATCAGAGGGGAATACATGCATATCGATCATGCACATATAACATAAGATGGGGAACACGTAGGCACATATGACATGGCAAAATTTACTTTTCCACACTACAGGGAATGGACTTTACGGTGGAACACCGCCCTGGCACAGAACACGCCAATACTGATGGTCTGTCCAGGTTTTTCCGCCTTAGTGAAGAGAACTCCCAAGAGGGTGGGCAGTTCTCCCCACTTTTAGCTGGAGGGGACACGTGTTAGACCTGGCATCTTTGGCGTGGTTTCCCCTATCTTTTTGCCTCTACCTCCTGTATTTTTGATGCTGTGCTGGATTTCGTTTTTGCTGGTTTAGATGCTTTGGACACTCTGCCACTGCTGATCAGTGCCAGAGTGTAAGTGCTCCCTGTGTAAATTGCTATTCTGATTGAATATACATGTTTGGCATATTTGTATCACCATGAAGTCCCTAGTAAAGTGCACTGGGTGTGCCAGGGCTGGTGCTGACAAATGCTACTAGTGGGCCTGCACCACTGATTGTGCCACCCACAGGAGTAGCCCTAAAATGATGTCTCAGGCCTGACACTGCAGTGCCTGTGTGCAGTTTAGAACTGCCATGTCCTCCTAGTCAGTGTCCCCAATGACCAGGCCTAACCCTTCCCTTTTTGTGCACATCAGTCACCCCTATGGAAGGCCCAAGGTACCCCCCTGGGCAGGGTGCAGTGTATGTAAAAGGTAGAGCATGTACTAGTGAGGTGACATGCTCTGGTAGTGAATGGAAGCCATTTTCGTTTTTCACTACTGTAAGGCTATCTTGCTCCATAGGTTAACATGGGGGATGCTGGCTACAGTGGTTAACAGTATTTCCTCCCATGGGAACAAGATAGGACATAAGTATCTAGTATCCCTGAACTCAGAATTTAATAACACATCTTTTAGGAAAGGTTGTTTTTAAATCCTGTGTTTGAGAACAGCACTTTTAGAAAGTTGCTGTTCTCTTGTCTGACCCTTCTGTGTGCCTGGGCCTGTTTGTGTATTGACTGTCTGGTTTGAGAGTGACAGGGGCTGGGGAATTCCCCAGGAGGCTGGATGAGTCAGCACTAGTCGGAATGACTGCAATTGCAACTGGAGTGGTGGGAGGAGTTAGCACCTGGGCTGAATAGGGCTGTGCCTGCCTTCCACAATGCTGGCTCCACCCCCCTGCTGGGCGGCTGAGGACCCTGCCCCTCACTCTGAAAGGAAAGATGCAGCCAGCAAAACAAATTGCTCAGGATCCACCCAGAACTGTTTCAGACCGGGCTCAGGGTCCACATGCACCAAGAGAACAAAGACTTTAGGGGTATAAGTACAGGACCCCTGACAACAGAAAATTAGATCATCCTGGAAATCAAGAAGGAACCTCTGCCAAGGAGAAAGCTGAAACTGAAGAAGGAAGACTGTCCTGCTGTTGCTCTGCTGGACTGACCTATTTGCTTTGCTGCCAAGGAGAGGGGAAGGACTTTGCTGCTGAGCTGTGTCCCCTGTCTTGAAGGAATCTCCAAGGGCCTGAGTAGAGCTGGCTCCCTGTTTTGAAGTCCCAGGAACAAAAAGACTTCACCCCCGGCTTCCCTGAACTCTGCTGAGAGAGTTCTGTCCTTCCTAGAGTGCTTGATCCAGTTGTGGGGCCTCTGGAAGTTGTACCTGAGCTGGGAAGCTTGAAACTAAGCTTGAGTGACTTTTGAAACTGAAAAGTGTCGCATCGCTCGCTTGCGGAGCGCATCCCCGACAGTGCGAGAAGTTTCCCGCCGCTATGGAGGTTGAGATCGTCGCAGCGCCTGACGCCACTGCCATAGACGTCGCATCCTTCGTTTGCGGGACGCACCAGACCGTTGCGGGAGAATCGAACATCGCTGCGAGTATCATCGCAGAGCCTGTCGTCGCTGGGTGAGAACGCCGCACCGCTTGCTTGCGGACCGCATCACGTCGCTTCGAGCATCGTCGCAGAACCATCGCATCGAGGAGCTGCGAGAGAGAGGATCACCGCTGGACCGCGCATCGTCGCCCCGGAGATCGTCGCAGCCCCTACGAGATCGTCGCATCGTGCCTTTGTGAGAACAGACTTCCTACGGAACCTACGCACCGGAATCCATACAAGTGGCCTTCCTCCCCATACAGACCGGATTCGTCGCAACACGCCCGCTGCTGCAGCGGGGCTGTCGCATCGCCTCCCCAGGGTCTCAGGAGCATCGCTTGTTTTCCACCGCACCAGCTTCTGTTTTTGGAACTTTGTTGCAACTAAAAGGTACTGTGAGTAAACGTGACGCAACTGTGAACTTTTCACGCATCAGTAGAGAATTCTAACGCAACCTTAAGAACTCTTTTTTGAAACCATATTCTTGAACTGTGTATGTTGGATTTTTGTCGTTTTGGTCTTGTGTAGTTTAGATTAAAATACCTTTATTTATCGAAACTGTTGTGGAGTCAGTTTGTGGTGTTTTCACTGTGTTACTGTGAGTGTTTGTACAAATACTTTACCCATTGCCTCTGGTTAGCCTAGACTGCTCGTGCCAAGCTACCTAGAGGGTGAGCAGGGGTTATCTCAGAGGGTTATCTCCTTGCCCTGACTAGAAGCAAGGGTCCCTATTTGGACAGTGGTACCAACCTCTGCCAACTAGAGACCCCCAGATCTAACAGCAGCCATTTTGTATGCCATGTGCTACCACGTGCTCACCATGTGCTCTGTCCTACATTTCTGTTGTCTGCTCTTGTACTCTGCCTAGTGACAAGGTATATTTAACCTCTTCTGCTTTGCACATGCTCAGTTGAGCTTGCAGCTGTCTATGCAGCTGTTATTAGTTTGTAACTGTCAGGATGTGTTTACTAGAATTAGCAACTGTTAGCTCCTCCCACTTGTTGATTGTGCATTTTCTGTATGACCTTATATGTACCTAAAATCTTCTTTCTGTTCTTATACCGCCTTTTTTTGAGCCCCTGTGTTGGTATAAAAGGTCCATGTACCTACTGTTCCGTGTGCTACTTCATACACTACCGAAGGGTGTTGTGTGAATGTAGTTCCACCTCATGAGGTTAATAAACGTTGTATTTTATATTCCAATTTCCATGCCAACTTCTTCCTATTGGTCTAAGGCCTTTGTGCAGAGAAGGGCGAACCCCTAGCACTGGTAGGCCTAGCTGAGGCTCACCACAACAGGAGGAACTTTTGTTTTGCATATTATGGCTTGTGTATGATGTTTAGGGGGTGTTAAAGCGGGAGGGCGAAGGTAAATTTGTACTTATCAAATGAATTCAGTATTTGTGAAGTGCTGAGTACTTACTCCTACGGGTTCGATGGCGCTGGAGGAGTAAATTGAGTTTATGATGGACTCGGGATAAAGCTGTTGAACTACTGACCCCTAACGGTCTGAAATGGCGGTGTACGGAAAAAAGTGAGGTATTGGGTAGAGTGTTATGCTATTAAATTGAGCTGCTGCTGGAGTCGGGGATGAAAACGTGAGCCTAAATTGTGTGTGCTATGCTGTGAAGTCATGTGCTCTGGGCGCTGTGTCACATCTGTCCAACTTGTATATGGTGCTTAGGTGGTGTTGTATAGGGAGTGCGAAGGTAAATCAATACAGTATTTGTAAAGTGCAAACTACTCACCCCTGTGGGTGAGTAGAGCCGGGGATCAAAGCGGGAGCTCTGTGCTGGAAAGTGTGATGGTCTGGCTGCTGCACCACAGCTGTGTGCAGAAAAAATGTTGGCGAGGGTCCGGTAGTTGCCGTTATGTGGCCCTAAAATAGCAGGCCTAAGTTGTGAGTTATAGGGTGGCTCTAAAAAGAGAACTTGTGTTCATTAGTTGGAGCTACATATAAGTGCAGATGCACAGCTTCAAGTTATTCAGGAAAACTCAATTTCCCTGATCTGTGTAGTGTACTCCATCACTTCTGTAGATATCAGCCATATCAAAACGTATGTTGTTGTAGATGGACCCCATTTTGTGGAGTCTGAGGTATGCAGACAAAGCTTTGTTGACTTTTTTCCGAGATTTTTCAATCTGAGGACAAAATTGTTTGGGCCATTTCCACTTTTGTCTTTGGGATATAACGGAATATACAAAGACAGTTTGAGGCAAAAGTAACATCAGTTGTCCAAAGGTGTCCTTCATCAGCATTTCCAAACTTACCCCAGTCAATGTGCCTAGGTCATTTCCACCACAGTGCACAATGACAATGTCAGGGTGTTGTAGATGCAAACAGGTTTTAACCAAAGGCAACAATTGGTGCCACTTCAATCCTCTCTGTCCAAACCATTTAATGTCCATATTTTTTAAACTGAGGTCTAAGTTAATAGGTCTCTGTTCTACATACCTCTTGCACCAGAAAACATAGCAAAATCCTACGATCCACACTAGCATTTTGAAGGTACGGCTGGAAGGTATGGAAAGATGTATGTACCTCATGCAGTTCCTTCGTAGAATAAGAGATATGTTTAAAGATGGGGAACTAGTTTTTTTCACATACAAAATGGTACTTGATTGGGAGATGAAAATAATTATTTTTTAAAAGTAGGGTGCACATTTGTTTTGTGGGAAAGCATCTTTGTGGTTGGTTAAGAAAAAGCATTTTGAATGTGGAGTACATATTAAAGGATAACATTTGCTCAACTCAACCACATCTGCTACTTCCATTTGGAATGCAGTGTTCGAACTTAAAACAATCGTAAACGGCTAAGATGACGACCTGAGCGGCAGCAAGACTTCGAGGCTCCCCACGCTGAGTCCCCTTTCCCAGCCTTAATACCGCATTATCACCCCAGCTCAGCGACCTTAGGAGCAACGAAGGAAGGGAGAGCCTGCCTGGGGGGCTGCCTGGGGCCCCGTAAGATGCTGCGAGGACCGAGTGGTGGTCAGCTGCCTGCAGCCGCGACGCGAAGGCGGCGTGAGGTGAGCGCGGCATGGCAGACGCCCGGGGGAACGGGACTGCGGACCCCGGCTGGCACAAAAATTTAGGCCGAGGCTCGAGGCCTGGATATCGGGCCAGACGGTGGCCTATCCTAACCCCAGCAAACACCCGAAGACAAGAGGGGCAAATACTATCAGCCACATCCACCCCAGGAGCAGAGGGTCCCCCAAGACACGAGTCGGCAGGGGGACACACTTGAGCGAGCGTTACATCATTGGAGGCCCCTGCAACGACCAAGTGAGGGTGGCGCGCCGCCAAGGCAGTGGAGTCCCAGCGATGTCGGCGGGTGCAGTGGCGGATCCGGTGTGCCGAGGAGAGCAGCGGTGAGGGCCGAGAGTGACTGGCAGCTGCAGCGGGACCCCTGGGGGGTCGTGAACCTCAGGAGTTGAGCAAGGCACGGCACCACGTAGCATTGGCCCCCTCGAGAGCAGAGGGGGGATCAGCCCCCCCCACTGCCAGGACGGGGCGGAGACCCTGAACCCCAATAGGTGTGTCATTTCAGCCGCGGCCTCGTGGCCTAGGTGACTGGTTCAACAGCGGCCTAGCCCGGACGTGCTCCTGCGGTGGTGGAACAGGGAGGCTAGGAGCGCAGACCACCTAAGTCCGGGACAGCACACGATGAATGGGGGCCCCCATAGGGAGACACGTCAGAGGGAGCGTTGCACCACAAGAAGCAGCTCACGCCGGACCTGAGAGGGTGACAACCACGCAACAGATGTGTGCCGACAGGGCCCGCTGGCCCGGGACAGACCCAGAAGGGCATCAGGGAGGCCTACACGGGGCACGAGAGACACCGGCGTTCCCAGCATCTTGAAAAGAACACGGCAAACACGGCGACGGACATGGCCAACGCCGGGAGAAGAGGTGG
The DNA here is from genome assembly GCF_964261635.1 of Lissotriton helveticus. Classification (NCBI taxonomy): domain Eukaryota; kingdom Metazoa; phylum Chordata; class Amphibia; order Caudata; family Salamandridae; genus Lissotriton; species Lissotriton helveticus. The sequence continues at coordinate 412,874,894 of NC_136067.1, forward strand.
GCACACTCTCACCGACATGCTCATCAAGGGCCCTCCCAAAGGTGACAAAAACCCCCCCTCTTCCCCGACCAAAGCTCCTGCTGACCAAGGGGACGGGGAGGTACCCATAACCAAATCCTTTCTTGAATCTCTCTTCAACTCTTTGCATGAGGACTTCCAAACGTTGAAGCAGGACATGGCCGGTGAATATCGTGAATGTTGCCTGCGAGGTGGAGGGCTTGGGTGAGCGAGTGGCGGCGGTCGAGGAGGCGGAACAGTCTAGAAGTGAAGAGGTGGAACAACTCCAGCAGGAACTCATACTCCGTTGTGACCAACATTTATACCTGCATGCCCACGAAGAGGACCTCGAGAACAGGTCCAGATGGAATAACATCAGGTTCCGTGGCGTGCCATTCAAAGCAGAAGGGACGAACATTATGAGCTTCTTACAAGACATGTTTCGGGAGCTCCTGGGGGAAGCAAAGGACTTCGACATCTGTATAGACACGGCGCACAGGGTAGGCCTGGCGCACCGTGCACCTGCACCCCCTCCCGACATACTGGCCTTTCTGCCCGACTTCCCTTTAAAAGAGGGAATCCTTCGTGAGGCGCACCAGAATTAACCCCTAATTTATCAGGGGCAGCCAGTGACACTTTACCAGGATCTCTCGGCCATCACCCTGCACAAACGGAAAGCTTTTAAAATAGCCACAACGTTCCTACAAAAAAAAGGTATCCCTTACTCCTGGGGTCATCCCTTCAGACTGATCTTTAAATTGAATGGGTCCTTACACCAGATGAGATCCCTGCAGGACACCTGCTCCTTGCTGGGTATCGATCACCAAGAGGATGTCACTTTGCAGACGGGCTCGCAACGACTGTAACAAGATCTAGTGCAGCGCTCTCCCCAAAATGGATGGCAAAGAATAGGTCGCAGGTGCTCACCCAGAGCCTCCACGAGACAGGACCCCGCAACCGTCACCCAGGAACAGGTCTTGGCCATTCAAGAGGTGTCCAGAGACATATTGGCGGCGGATTAATCTTGTTGGGCGAGGGGTCGTTCTAGCACCATACTTCTGCTGGTCGGGGAGGGGAGTGGACGGGGGGCCAGAAAGGTCACCGGAGCCACAAGTTCCCTCACATGACTTTACCACAGGCCTGTCTTGGGTGTTATGTGGCCTGGGACTATACAATGCTCATTTGTTGGGATATTGGAGTTGGGGTTAGTGAGGGGGGAGGCAAGGGGTGAATGGGAGTTCAGGCAAGGGAAGGGAGTTAGTGGGTTGGGGGTGGTTCTGGAGGGTTGGAGGGGGGTTGGACTCCGGTGTGTCGTGCTACAAGGGGGCATGGGCAGAGAATGGGGGGCTTGCGGCTACCCCGAGCAAATGCAGGGCCCGACTCGACTCCACGTCCGGCCGATGAGGTTCTGAAGGTTCTCACCTTAAATGTGAAGGGGCTTAACAACCCTATAAAACGGAGGGCTGTCCTATAGTTCCTGGAGAACTCAGGGCCGCAATATGTTTGCAGCAAGAAACGCACCTGCTCTCCAGAGACTGGCACCGCATGCGCTTCAGGGTTTTCCCTCAGCAATACTACTCCTCCACTGTAGAGAAAAAGGCGGGGGTAGCTCGGCTATTTGTTAAGCACTTCCGAGGCCAGGTGGAGGACAAGATTGCTGAAATCAAGGGCAGACTCCTAGCATACAAGGTGTAGGTGGGGAGCATTTCGGTGGCTATAGGGTCGATGAATGCTCCTACCTCCAAGCAAGAATCCTTTCTCACAGGGGCCCCAGCGGATGTTCGGGCGTCTCAAACGCAATACACGTTGGTAGGGGGTGATATTAATCTGGTGATGGACCGAGATAGGGAAAGATCAGGCCACCGATACGGCTCCACAGGTGCAATCTCCCGGCAGGGTGGGCAGTGGTTGGCCAGCAGAGGATTTTTAGTTCTTTGGAGGGAAGCCCACCCCAACACTACAGGGTACACATTCTTCTCACATGTACACTGCACATACGCCCGGCTGGATCACTTTTTTGGGTCTACCGACCTAGCTTCCTTAGTCACGGACACCGATATTATTCCGGAAGCACTCTCGGACCATGACGCAGTCACACTTCACTTAGCGGTCCCTCGCACAAAACCACACGAAGGTAGGTGGCGCCTAAGGGAGACACTGTTACAATGCAAGGGGGTCACGCAACAACTGCACAAATGCATTACAGAATACCTGAGTATTAATGATAACGCAGCCGTGCCACTGACGGCAGTGTGGGGGGCACTTAAGGCAGTGGTACGCGGTGACCTTATAGCAATAGTGGCAGCTGAAGCTCTAGAATGCAAAGAAAGGAGACAGGCGCTATATGCGCAGGTGTTAGAATTAGAGCGGGTACATAGTAGAACCGGGGGCTCAGCTTGTGAGCCTGGACCTGGATCGCACAGAATATGCGGCTTTACGCCTCCGACACACATATTACGTTGGTGGCAACAAAGCGGGGCACCTACTGGCCAGTAAGCTTCGAGCTAGGGTCCTCCGCTCCAAAATCTCCTCTTTTCAGGGCCAAGTGGGGCACATGCTCATGGAGAATGAACAGATAGCGGAGGCATTTCATTTGCGTTTTATGCCTCACTTTATGCTGCAGACGCAGCCTTAGACTTAGGGGGTGGGGACACCTACCTCTCAGGCACGTCAGTTACAGCCCTTAATGAGGCCAGCGCGCTCTCATTAGAAGCCCCGATACGGACGGAGTAAGTGGTGTCGGCGATAGCACGTCTCAAGCCACTGAAAGCACCAGGGCCAGACGACTTCTCCACAGGCTTTTATAAAGCTTTTTGCCCACTGCTGGCACCTGTGCTTACCAAATTTTTCAACTCCTTCCAGGGACCGGGCTCCATTCCTCAAGACATGCTCGCTGCAGATATTATCGTACTGCCCAAACCCGGCAAGGACACGTCACAGTGTGCCGCCTACCGGCCCATTTCCCTGCTTAATTTAGACCTCAAAATCTTTACGGGGATTCTGGCGGCTAGACTGGGGCCTTGCCTGCCGGGCATCATAGATCCCGACCAATCAGGTTTCATCCCCAACAGACAGTGTAGCGATAACACGAAGCGACTCTTGCATGTCGTAGACAAAGCCCACTTTGATGACTCGGATGCAGCTCTCCTATCGGTCGATGCCGAGAAGGCGTTCGATAGGTTGGACTGGAGATACCTGGACAGGACATTGGCGCACTTCGGAATTGGGGATCACTTCCGGACATAGGTCGCTAGCTGTTTTGACGCGCCACAGGTGACAATTCGTGAACCATTAGCGCAGAGAATCCGTAATAATCCGGATATTGCTGGTGTCACATTTGGAGGCAAACCGCATACCATTAGCCTGTACGTAGACGACATACTTGCGGCAGTAGACAATCCTGCACGTTCGGTGCAGGCTTTCCTAACAGAAATGGAGACCTTTGGGAAAGTTTCGGGATTTAAGATGAATGTAGGGAAATCCCTGATTCTTCCCCTGGGTTGCAACGCCCGTAGAACCGCTGGCGGTCTGCTGCAGTATGGGGGACTTTCTTCCCGCATGTCTCTGCCATACCTGGGGATCACCTTGACGCCTTGCACAACCCAGACGGTTGAGTAAAATTACTCGGCACTCTATGATCAACTTCAAGGGGACCTGAGGAGGTGGCGGCAACAGCTGATATCCTGGTTAGGGCACGTGGCGGCGATAAAAATGTCCCTGCTGCCCAAGATCCTCTACCTGTTCCAAACCATCCCAGTAACTCCTCCGATCGGGATGCTTCCGAAAATGCAAGATGCATTAACGCAGTTCGTATGGGCGGGTAAGCGTCTGAGACTCCGCTGAGACCTGGCAAAACGGGCTCCAGTGGAGGGTGGCTTGGGTATCCCTGATGTTCTTCGCTACTTCCAAGCAACACAAATTCGCTATCTCCTGGAGTGGAACCGCCCTCAGTCAGAAAAAAAGGTGGCTATTCCAGGACTGGACAATGGCCCAAATGATGTTGTGGAGGGTCCCCTTTATGCACCGCTCAGACAGACCATCCTATATCGAGAAAGCACCTATTACTCGCACGCTGGTCAAGGTGTGGGATGCGATGGCAGTCCCTAGAGGCCTCACCACCTTACCCTCGCCAGTGACGCCGCTGCTGGATAACCCGGCCTTCACTCCTGGGATGGACCCTGGGACATTCCACTAGTGGCAATCCTCAGAATGTAGGTCAGCCGGTCATCTGTTTGACATGGAGGGCTTTCTGCAGTTCGATATCCTGCAGGAGATGTACACCCTAATAGCACCACAGCGTTTTCAATACTTCCAGATCCACCACTGGCTCACAAGCAGCAACATGCTACCGCTGGTGAGTAGGCATCTGAAGGCATACGAGAAATGACTCGTCACGAAAAAATCCAACAGACAAGTGATCACGGACCTCTATAAAATGCTAAGCCCTCCCCTGCCTACCTCATGCTCTGCTGGTCAGAGACGCTGGGAATTGGAACTCGGAAGAACTTTCACGGACAAAGAGTGGCATGACATTTACCGCAGGGCACACCACACCGCCAGGAACGTGGCGAGCAGAGAATCGGCAGTTAAGATTGCATATTACTGGCACCTATTGCCGGCACGGCTCCATCAGTGCAACCGAAGCCACAGTTCCGCATGCTGGAGGGGATTTGGTCAAGTGGGGACACTGACTCATTTGTTGTGGAAATGTGCGGAGGTAACGGACTACTGGAAAGAAGTACTTCATGACATTGACACATTTCGAGACAGAGATTCCTCGTTCTCCAGCCTACACTTTAATAGGCCTCCCCAATGCCCTAACATTTCCACCTAAATTGATCAGGGGAAATCAGATGGGATTGGCAGTGGGGGCAGCGGCATATCACATCCTCTCACTCTGGGGCACCATGAGGAAACCTACATATATGGGCTGGCTCCATAGGCTCTGGTACATAGTGGGCATAGAGCGGATACAGGCGACCCTTACTCAGACAGCAGACTCCTTCACCACCACAAGGCAACTTTTTATTTCTCTTCTGTCTGGGGAATTCAATGAACTCACCTGTCCAAAATATCTCAGAGTTCTGCGACATGTGGATGAGTTTGCCAGGGGGGGGGACGGCCCCACAAAGTTAGCAACCCCATGCATTCGCTCCTTGTGCTACATCTGGAAGGGACCGGCGACACACCGGAGGGGTAGTTTGGGGCAGTAAGGCGGTAAGTTTGGGGGTAGGGGGTTGTTTGTTCTTTGGGTTTTTGAATGCATTGTTAGCAGAAGAACCACCATTACCCGCTCTCATGGACACATTGGTATACCCTGTGGTAGATGCAGAGCCCCATTAAGGTGGGGGGAGGTAAAGCACGGTTAAATGGGGCGGCCAAATGGAGTTGTATTGTTTGTAATGCAGAAGAAATCAATAAAAAAATGTAAACAAAAACCAATAGTGAACTTTTAACTTGTATGTGCAGTTAAATGTTCGAGAAAATGTTGCAAAAAAATATTGTCAGGTTTAAAAAAATTGATGAACTTTTAACCTCCAAGCATAGTAGAATGTTCTAGAATGTGTGTTCATAGAATACGTTGCATTTCTGACTTCTATGTGTACTTGAACATTAAAAAAAACAGTTTATATGGAAAATTAGAAAGACAGTAATAGAGAGAAGTTTTGAAACCTAAAAGAATCAAGGAACTATTATGATTGGTTCTTTATATGTATTTATGTGTGGAGGAGTAACATTATAGAAAACAGAGCACCAGGATGAGGAAGAAGTAGGGAGTGGGGGACGGTGAGAGATGGGTACAATGATATACATGTACAGTGAAATACAGCAGAAGTATGGACAAACAATGGCCAAATGAAACAGACCAACAAGGAGCATAAGTCACAGAACCTGACAACATCACAGCGCTGAACGAGCATAGAAGTGAAAACCACCCTGCATTAATATAGGATGTGTACAAAGACAGGTTGTGGGTGTTGTTGGATATGTGCGACTGTGGTCATCATGGATGAGATGTCCAGCATGTGGCACATGGGCGGGTTCATTGTGTGTTATGTTGCCAAACAGCTGCTCCTCCTTCCCTTGAGCCTCCATACTTTTGTACGGTGCGCTGTTGTATCCCGTGCACTCGTACGGCACAGCATTGTAATACGTATTTCGGCATGTCGTGCAACATTCAAACTACACCATGAGAGTGCCGTTTGGTGGTGGTGGGTGCCACTTTACACAGCCACGGCCCGTGGAGGGTGTTTCAGTGGGGCGGAGAGGCGGGGCGGGAAGGGGCAGGGTGGGGGGTGCTAAAAACCGGAGTATGGATAATCGAAGGTAATTGAACAATTTATTAAATAAAACAAATTTCGTAGCGCACCCTGGATCACATTTTGCGATGGAGGGCGCGCTACGAAATTTGTTTTATTTAATAAATTGTTTACTTACCTTCAATTATCCATACTCTGGTTTTTAGCACCCCCCACCCTGCCCCTCCCCCGCCCCGCCTCTCCGCCCCACGAAACACCCTCCACGGGCCGTGGCTGACTTTACAACATTATCTGCTGCAGCCCTTTTGTCAGCCTACATCAGAACACAGAGTCACACTTACCGCACTTCCTGCACACAGACATGTGGGAGACACCCCGTTTCCCTTGCCAGATAGGCACACCCCTGCGCTGACTTGTGTAGACCGGGCCAGCACATTTGTGTTGTGCTTGCAGGAGGATGCGTGCATAGCTACATGTCCAGAGTCACTGCTTAGGCTGAGGTGACATGGTAACGTCTGCTGAAGAGAGCACACTGTGATGTTGCAGGGCATTTGCTTATCATGCTAACACGAAGACCACACTGACACACTTGCTCAGATGCGGGTTTGGGGGGCATTGGTGGTCCTGGGGTTGTTGCGACGAGTCTTGTGGCCCTCATAGGTATCCCTGTATCATGCTTATTGGCTCTATGGCACCTGTGGGTGTTCTAGTGTGTGTCTTCATTGTGTTTCCTTTCATGCTGCAGGTAGTCATCCTGCTTAACACTAGTAGAATTCACGTGTAAAATTCTTGGTGGTAACGTGGGTTATCGCCGGAATTAATTTTGCATTGTAGTTGTGAAAGTTGTGATGTCATTTGTTTGTGTGCAGAACAATATATGGACTGGGTAGTGTATCCTGTCAAGATCCAGCATCTGATGCTCTATTCCTAATCAATCTGAATACAATGAGATTTCTTCATTGATTTTGTGTCTACACTGTACGTGCAGGGTCCACCTCAGTGCAATTCAATACAGGATTTCAGTATTTAGAATAAATCGCAAAGGTGCACCTCGTGTCTTTTTGCACGGGAATGGCTATTCTGCATTTCATTATTAGCTCTTTAATGCAACTAAAGTTGAGAAAAATCTAATACAGTATTTAGAAGTTGGTGCAAATTGGAGAAATTAATACTTTTCCCGAGAATAGTGCTCTAAAATTTAACACCATGGTGGATACCAGCAAAAGTGAACAAGAATTGAGTCACACAGCAGTTAAGAAAAAATCGAAAAGGTTTCTACATTTTTTTGTCAAACCATAAACTATTCTCAAATTTTATGTTTTTATTAATATACATATAAAAAATAAAGCAATAAATAAAATTTAACAAATATAATAGAAAACAACAAGGTGGAAGATTCCTGTGGGGACCATGGATGTCGACGACAGAGCTTGCAAAATAAAGAACACAATAAGGACATGTGTATGTGCATATGAAAGGACTGAGAGAGAGAAAGAGAGAAGGAAAAAAAACAGAGAGAAAAAGAGAGGGAAGGAAAGAAAGGGAGTAAGAAAGGGAGAAGGGAGAGAGAGATAGAAAGAAAGGAATGAAGAGAGTGAAAGAGAGAGTAGAGAGGGAAGTGAGAGTGATAGAGAGAGACTGTTGCACATCGATTAGCAAATAATTACTTGGTGCTATCGGAGTGTGCAGCAGTGGGCGCGCTGCACGTGCCTGTCAAAACCCCGCTGATGTCAGATGTGTTGCATAGTCCTGAGTCCTGAATGGGGGACACCACATCACATTGTGCACGCATCTTGCAGATGTAGTTGAGTCTTGAATGGCGGTGACCACATCAGCTTCTTCGCGGATCTGATAGATGTCGCTGAGTTGTGTATGGTGGAGAACACTTGAACTTCTTCGCGGCCTGGCATATCTTACACATGTCGCTGAGTCATGAGTCGTCAATGGCGGAGAGCACTTTAGGGTTTGGTGCCGCTAAGCTTGTGGAACTCAAGTTAGTGGCACGTGGTGGTAGGCTCCTGAAGGCCACATGAGTTTGGGGTGGCAGTAATTCTATGCATATGAAGTCCGCGCCACTGGGATGGCAGGCTGCTGACGGCCATATAGTTGAGGGTGCGACTAACTTTATGTGCAAGTTTTCATGGAGTTTTATGGTTGAGACCCGTGGAACGTTCGCCAGCTAGTCAGCACTGGCAATAAAGGATGTGACGTCGATCTTTTATATTTGCATAGTCACATGGTCTGTGCGCTGAATGAGTGTGGTGTGTGTGCAAACCTGCCCTCATGGAGCAGCCGTGACATATTGAGAACTAGACCACGGACCTGCACACCAACAGCGAGTAGGCCTGCGACAGGTAGCTATGTGGGGCTACGTCAGAACGTAATCAGAGTGGCGTGGCATGGCGTAGCATACAATGGAACAGGGCAGGGATAGACACAATGACGCAGATGACTCGTAGTACTGCATCTTGGAGTCGAGCGGAAGGGCCGCAGCTGTCCCTCTGTCAGCCTGGGTCTGAACTGTTCATAACGGACACTACATAAGTATTGAAAAAACATTTTGTGATTCAGTCCGTCAGCTGGCAATTGTCAGAGGCATTTGTGAAAACATATGGGTGTTCTTTCTGTGAATGATACCCCTGTGGACACTCCCTCTCCCCACATTAGGAGGTATGTACCCTTTTTCTACATTACCAACATACCCCCAACAACCTTCTTGGGCCTAGAAGTGTCCCTGTGTGGTTGGACAAAGAAGAATCTTAATCATGTAGATTTACATATAAAAAAGTTTATTTAAAGAAAAGAACAACAAATAAGACTGAAGGGAGACTGGTGCTGTGGTCGATGCCATAAAGTTAGGGTCACTGCTGTTCTGGAAATAGGGTTAGTGGTACCAGAAGTATTGAGAGTGTAGGATGTGTAGGATGTTTGATGTGGACGGGTCGCACTGGGAGCTATGTGTCTTGTGTACTTTACTGAGTCATGTGAAATCAGGACTGTATCTGAATTGTGAGGACTGCTGACCGTAGTGTAGGTCAGAGGTAGGGATGAGGAAGGGCCTACAGCCTTGTGCATACGTTGGTGGCATCACCGGCCTGCGTAGTGTAGCTTCAGTGGCACCACTTATCGGCAGACTTCAATCTGAAAATACTCCTCACTAATCGTAGGGAGTGAGGTGCTGTGGTCGCTGACTCGAAGTTGGGGTCACTGCTGTTCAGGACTCAGGACACAGTTAGACATGTGGGATTTGTTAGTGTTAAATAGGGTTAGTGGTACCAGAAGCATTGAGAGTGTAGGAGCTTGTGATGATGTTTGATGTGGACGGGTCGCACTAGGAGCAATGTGTCTTGCGTACTGGACTGCATCATGTGGAATCAGGACTGTATCTGAATTGTGAGGACTGCTGACTGTAGTGTAGGTCAGAGGTTGTGGTGAGGAAGGGCCTACAGCCTTGTGCGTACGTTGGTGGCGTCACCGGCCTGCATAGTGCAGATGCAGTGGCACAACTTGTCGGCAGACTTCAATCTGTAAATAGTCTCACTAAGCAAAGGAAGTGGCCTGCTGTGGTCGCTGACAATAAAAAGTTGGGTTCACTGCTGTTTAGGACTCAGGACACAGTTAGTCATGTGGGATTTGTTCGTATTAAATAGGTAAAGTGGTACCAGAAGCATTGAGAGTGTAAGAGCCTGTCATGATGTTTGATGTGGACCAGTCGCACTGGGAGCAATGTGTCTTGCATACTGGACTGCGTCATGTGTAATCAGGGCTGTATCTGAATTGTGGGGACTGCTGACCATAGTGTAGGTCAGAGGTAGCGATGATGATGGGCCTAGAGCCTTGTGTATATGTTAGTGGCATCACCGGCCTGCGTAGTGTAGGTTCAGTGGCACCACTTATCGTCAGACTTCAATCTGAAAATACTCCTCACTAATCGTAGGGAGTGAGGTGCTGTGGTCGCTGACACGAAGTTGGGTTCACTGCTGTTCAGGACTTAGGACACAGTTAGACATGTGGGATTTGTTTGTGTTAAATAGGGTTAGTGGTACCAGAAGCATTGAGAGTGTAAGATCCTGTGATGATGCTTGGTGCGGATGGGTCGCACCGGGATCAATGTGTCTTGCCTACTGGACTGTGTCATGTGGAATCGGGACTGTATCTGAATTGTGAGGACTGCTGACCATAGTGTAGGTCAGAGGTAGCGATGAGGAAGGGCCTACAGCCTTGTGCATACATTAGTGGGGTCACCCGCCTGCATAGAGCAGATCCAGTGGTACCACTTGTCGGCAGACTTCAATCTGTAAATACTCCTCACTAATCGAAGGGAGTGAGGTGCTGTGGTCACTGCCACGAATTTGGGGTCGCTGCTACTTAGGATTTAGTTACACATGTGGGATTGGCAGGTTTGTGCTTTGCATAGTAAGGTCTGTGCAGCACATCAGCATTACACTTGGCATTGAGTGCATTATTATTGATGGGTGACTTGCCTCCTTCATATATAGTTGGTTGTCACATCTTCCAACATTCAGCTATTGTGCAGCTGAGGGGCAATGGTGTTTTGGAAAGGTCCGTTGTCCTGTTTTGTGCTGCCTCGGTGGTAGTAGGGGTGTGGTCCGAGGGGATGTCCTGGTGGTGGTAGCGCTGGGTGTTGTGGCCTTGTTGGGTGTTGGAGCTGCATGATCAGCAGCTCTATCACGTGTTGGTCTTTAGATGTGGCTGTGAGTTGGGTCCAATTCACGCAGTAGATAGTCGACCTCCTTACACCAGTTAAAGGTTGATGTTAATTTGTTACTGCTAACTCGGCTTATCGCCTGCTTTTTGAATAGCATTGCAGATTTGGCTGGTCATTGAAAATATGGGGAAGTGGTGTTTTCGTGTTTTTTTGTATGGGAACGCCTACTTTGCATATCATTAGCGTTATTTGTGGCTCTCATTTGTGGCGATTTTGTTGGCGGAAGGTATCGATGGAAGAGTGGTGAGATTTGCAGTTTTCACCAGGTTGCGTATGGGATGATAATTAAAAAACACAGAAAAAAAGATAGGTTTAATGAACATTATAATTAGAAATTAGCATTTAAAAAACCTTTGAAATACACTGAAAATACGATAGGTTTCAGGCACGTTATAATTTGAAATTAGCATTTAAAAAACCTTAGAAATTCACTGAAAAAAGCATAGGTTTCAGGCAATTTATAGTTAGTTGGACATTTTACTCATAGAAAACCATAGAAATTCCCCTGTTATAGTTAGTTGAGCTAACTATAACTCGCGCCCCCGCAATGCACTGCTGAGAACACCACATATTACATCATTCATGACATGGTCAGTGACATCACTGATGACATCACTGATGCCTTCTGAAATGACAACCATAATCAAACCATAATCTTCAATTACTTTGGCCACATTCTGAGAGAAAAACAATCTGTGACCAGCCCAGAGATTCTGCTTTTTGGCTTTGATGACTGTCATAACTTGTAACAAGTCAGTATATTGCAGGAAGAATAAAATAACTCCTCATAGACCAAGTATATGTACCCACGTTGTATGTTGGGAGGGGTAGAAATTGAAATATCGAGAGGTTTTTGCAGAAAGGATTAAAAGTAGAAGTTGAATCAGAGCCCTCAGTGTTTTCAGGAAGTTCATATCTGCACAAGTTATTTCTATGATTTTGATTTTTGAGATCCTCAGTGTGTTTTTGGAGAAAAGCGATTTCTGACTTCAAAATGGAAAACACCAGCAGACGCAAACTAGAGGCTTTCTGTTTTTTGTTCCACCATTAACACTCTTGATTCTAGTGAGGACCATTTGTCATCTAAATGTTGGAGAGTCTTAATAGTTTCATCCATGAGGGGATTGAACACACAGATTTCCTCAAGAATCACATCTATAGAAACCTACGCTGATTTCACTGGAGATGGAGGATCTTTTGTCTGGTCACATCAACATTTTAGTCAATGAGGAAGCTTTGGGTATGGTACCTGAAAAAGACTCAGACTTCTGCGAACCAGCATCCTCCATATCGATATGATAAGAATCTGAGTTTGAAAGAATAACATTGCTGGATGTGCAGGAAGTGTAAGGTTCCTTATTTTTCCCATATACAATAAGGGGGCCAACGAAAAAGGAAATAGGTTCCAAGAAATTGCTAAATCTCTACATGCATCTAAGACAAAGGCTTGAATAAGAATACACTTGAGGTATTTGTTACAGATTGAAAACCTGAAATATAGGCACCATAACTGAACTCAGCATGAGTATATATGTGATGAAAAAAGAAAATCAAATATTCTGGTATGAAAAATATATGTCTTCAAGGAAACATGTCAATGAGCCAAAGAACCAAGAAAACGTGCCATAAAGCATGAGAGCATTTGGGAAAGGCTCACATGAGAAATTGGTAGCCAGGAATAATTTTATAGTCCATAAACCAAGTACAAAGGTTCAGGGAAAGTACTGTATTGAGGCAGCATATTAAAGCACATAAAGAAACTTTCACAGCATTTCCCAGCTATTGGGGAAACAACATGTATACACTTTAGCAGCAGCAGTGGCCAAGCCATAAATAATTTACTAACAGTTTATAAATATAAATAACGGAGTGCAGCAGCTCAGATTTTGGCACTCTGTGAGGTGGCGTTGTGAGGTAACATGCCTTGAAGACGACCAAAATGGCCGGCATGACCTCTGGCAGAATCCCCCGGGGCCAGTCAAAATCAAAACAAAATACGTTGGAGCTCATAAATAGCTCCAATAGCTCACTGGTGCTTCAGGAGGAGACACATGGTTATCTCCTCTGCCGAGCTAGCCCTGGAGAGGTCTCTGTAAAGCTGAAGGTTACCAAGCTCATCAGAGTTCAACACCGTGATCTTGGTTGGTGCGGTAACCATGGCCCCAACCCAATTTCTAACATGAGGAAATATTCTGGAAATATTCTGAATCAATAAATGATGAATAGTATAGTTTAGTCATCTGTAGTCCTACAGCAGACGAGTTTGTAGTAATCAACCTCGATGTGAACGTGCATTTTCCGTAACTAATTAACACCTGTTTAACAATCATAGTACAGATGGGCATTTAGAGGCATTGAAGCCAAAATGAAAAATACGCAAGTATAGAGGGTTGAAATACTTGTATGTTTGGGGGGGCATGGCTTGGTGCCCAATGGACATGGCGGTGCCGATGTGAGGCTCCCATTTCGGCGCGCCAGCAACGCTCTTCAAAGCTGAATGGCGTGAACTTTTTCGTGGTATTCAGCGGATGAATTGCTGCTCCCAAGGATGATGTCTACCCTGGACGGTTTACTGGTAATAATTGCTATAATTTTTTAAATACGCGCTCACCAGGGAGATCGCAAACAGAGGGCCGCCATTTTGTTTATTGTAGCGCAAAACAAGCGCTTTCTTGTTTCTACAAGCGGTCCCCTGCCTAGTTCTCAAGCTTGCAGCAGTCGCTCTAATGTATTGCAAATACTACTCTCTCTCTCAGCTGACGTTTGTGGGGTGCGCGATGACCCTGCTTCACCTCACCTTAATATTAATGCAGTGGTGATGTGGTCACGGCCGCCATTTTAAGAAGCAACACCTTTTCCAAGTATGATAACCTCTGAGTGAATGCCAGCGAGGTTCCTGTTTTACTAACAGACGACTGCAAATGTTTTCGGGGGCACATCTTCCACATGTGCTGTTTCCTTTACTTATGAAATATGTTTTCAGTGATAAATATCGTCTGTGGAGCTAGAGTTACATAAAGAATATCTTCTGACAACTGTGACTAGTTTGGTTCTGGCTATATAAAGTTTCCAGATGTTTCTAGTCTACAACTTATTTCAACTTTCAAGGAGACTGCAAAACGGCGGGCCGCCATTTTGTTTAATGTAGCGCAAAGTGAGCACTTTCTTATTCTTTACAAACGGCACACTTGTCTAGCTCTCAAACCTGCAACAGTTCTTCTAATGTATTACAAAGACCGTTTCCTCTCTCAGTTGATGTCTGTGGGGGCAAGATGACCCTGTTTCATCCAACCTTGTTGTTAATGTTGTGGTGATGTGGTCACGGCTGTCATTTTAAGGAGTAACACCAATTCTAAAAATGATAACCTCAGAATGCATGTCAACGAGGTTCCTGTTTTATTTTTATAATATTGCAAACGTTCTCTGAGGTATATCTCACATACTTGCTGTTCCTTTACTTCTGCTATATGTTTCAAATGTTATATATCGTCTGCGAAGGCAGTGGTTCATCAAGATTTCAATCAAACATCTTTGACTAGGTTGGTTCTGGCTACATAAGGTTTTCAGATAGTTCTAGACTGTTTGTTATTTCAACTTTCAAATAAACATATTTTTCTGATCAGCATTACGCCCTCTCAGCTGGCTTTTGTTCCTGTCTGCCAATCCTCCTATCCCCAAGCTGTATGTGCACCTCGTAAATTCTCTTTATTATTCAATTCACACGTTTTTTGAGAATTATCTAACTTGGACAATTTAGGTGTTCTTGATATGGACCAGTGCAATTCAGTCATGGATCCTATTCAGCCTCCACCTTGAAAGTCAAATATGAAACGCTTAAAGAAAGACCCCCCTTCACCGCCCAAACCGACGTCTCCAGTTTCAATGGAATTACTATTACAAGAAATAAGGGCCCTCAGACCCTTTGTGGAGGAAACAAATTCCAAACTACAAGTCCTCTCAGATAACTGGTCGCAACTTGATGCTAGACTTATGACAGTGGAACATACTGTTTCCTCTCTGGATGAAGCCACCAAAAATGTACCTCTTCTTCATTCTCAAATATCGACACTACAAAAACAAGTTGAGGACCTCTAAAATCTCAATAGGAAAAACAACATGTATATATATGGTTTGGCAGAAGGGGTTGAAGGTACGGACCCTATCGCTTTCTTCAAATCCTTTCTCCCCAAGATCCTTTACTTGTCAGAAGACACCACGTTGAATATACAATGTGCTCACAGGTTGGGCCGCGTCACAACCAATACTTCATCTTAACAAAGGCCAAGAGGTGTCATCTTGTACTTTCTTGAATACACAGATCTGTTAAAAGTCTTGACAGCTACCAAAGTGATTCAACGCATCTCATGGTCAGGTACCAGTCTATTTTTCGCACAAGATTACTCCAAAGCTACAGCTTCCAGACATAAAGCTTTCCTCGATATGCGGCCAGTCCTTCCATCCATGGGAGTCAGATACAGCTTATTTCATCGGTGCTTGTTCAAAGTTACTCAAAACAACAAAACAACTTCATATGAAGATCCAGTACAACTACAAAGCTTCATTAAAGCTCATAGGATAGACTCTATGGACTCTTCAAGACCCTCTTCTTCAAATGTTACTTGACTCTTTTAATCCTTTTATTTGATTTACTATTTTCTCCTTCTTTGCAGGTTCATCGCTGTCATGTCTCCTCATTATACTCACAGTTTAGTGTTACCTTTGTTAATACTTGTTATTCATATCAGCTGTTGTTATTTTCTTGTTCATTGTTCACCACATGAGCTACTATTTAATCATTACTTTTTTTTTCTTACGTCTCCACAGTCATGTTCAAGTCTTGGTGTGTTTCCCCACTGGTTCGGTTTGGTACTCACTTGACGTCTTGTCTGCTCCATGTGTTTCCACCTATCCCCACATTTGTCTTCCCTTTTTGTAGGTATGTCATTATTTCTCTTTTTTGTCTTCTGTTCTGTCTTACTTTTTCTCTTGAATTTGGTGTCTCTTACATTCCTATCTTGTTTTCTTTTCTTTTACGCACAATTTTACCTGTCATTACATTACCTATGTTGTCCAATTCCTTCTCCTTTTGTCGTCTATTTTCCACAGTTAACTATTTACAGCTTTTCATATTGCTATTTTCATCTTTTATTCTTGTTTTTGGATACCTAATTTCTGTTCCTTTCTGTGTCTTGGATTTACATCATTCCTCTACTTTTCTCTATTCTCTCCTATCACCCTACAGTGTGATTACAATGAGTTGGACTTTGGTATTACTAGTTCATATCATCTTACTTCTGATAGCCTATATCATTAAAGTTGATC
This sequence comes from Lissotriton helveticus, assembly GCF_964261635.1. NCBI lineage: Eukaryota > Metazoa > Chordata > Amphibia > Caudata > Salamandridae > Lissotriton > Lissotriton helveticus. The sequence continues at coordinate 412,891,202 of NC_136067.1, forward strand.
TCATGAAATGTTAGGGGTCTAAAATCTCCCATCAAAAAGCAAAGAATACTCACTCATTTAGCCAAATTGGATGCTGATGAGTTTTTTTAGCATGAAACCTACCTTACATATATTGAATCATTAAAATAAAAAGAGGATGGGTGGGTGAAGTCTTTACTTCTCCAGGTGATGGAAGACGTAATGGGGTAATGATACTTTACCCTAAATCACTTCCAATCATGCTCATGTCACAAGAATCAGATGCAGATGGCAGATGGCTAAATGTTAAATTGCTATTGAAAGATGTTCCAGTTTCTGTTCTTAATGTTTATGCCCCTACATGTGGTGATGCCTCTTTTTGGTCCACTTTGGGTAAGCAAATCTCTAAGTCCATGAATAATTATTTTGTTTTAGCTGGTGAATGTAATCAGGTATTTGACCCTTTTAAAGACAAACATTTTAGATTTTGTTTTATCCCCAACAGACCCCAAAAATCTTTTGTCCACACTATTACCCAGCATAAGCTCCTGGATGCTTGGCGTCTTTGTAATCCAACTACCAGAGAACACACTTTCTATTCCCCAACCCATCAGACTCAATCAAGAATCGATTATATATTTGTTTCTCATAGTATTTCACAAACACTTTCACTTGCAGAAATTGGCCCTATTTTGCTATCTGATCATGCTTCTGTATCAATTGGCATTGACATATTACCTAAAGCTTTGCTACCTGGAAGGTGGCTTTTCAATAACACACTCCTCTTAAACCGGGAGTTTATGGCCTCCTTTACTACTTTTTTTAATGAATACTTTGAAATTAACCATTCTGAGCACCTACCATTCTCAACTATATGGGACGCCTTTAAATCAACAGCAAGAGATTTTATTATTAACTTTGCTGCTAAAAAATGAAGAAACGCATGTTTACAAACTAAGAATTTACTTCAGGACATCAAGAAGTTAGAGCATTCCTACTATACATCCCTCTCGAAAGAATGCTTAGAAACTCTTATAAATGCCAAATTGCAATTTAATTGGAAATCGACAGATGATGCCTCATTATATCTGTTAAAGTCCTGTGCGAAGTTCTATGGAGGTAAAAATAAAGCTGGGAAGATTTTGGCTAATTATTTAAAAGTTAAGCATAGCAAATCAAATATATAATCCATATTTGATTCACACTCCAATCTACATTTTAAAGACACTGAAATTTTAGATGAGTTCTTTTTTACAAAACATTTTACTCATCCGAAACACAACCCACCGATCATTCTCTATCGCACTTCTTCTCAAACATTCCAAAACTCTAACTTACTTCTTTTGACCTTTCTCCCTTGGAGTCAGACCTCACACAGCAGGAATTCTTATGCGCACTTCAATGCCTTAAAAAAGATAAAGCTCCAGGCCCGGACACTTTTACCGTCGAATTCTATCTCCACTTCTCCAAACTCTTATTACCCTATATGTATTGTTTGCTAAATTCATTTTGTTCCTTATATAACTCCTCTGGGTCTTTCTCAGAAGCACACATTTGCCTCATCCCTAAAGAAGGTAAAGACTCTAAATTCTGTAAAAATGATAGGCCCATATCCCTGGTTAATATTGATTATAACATTTTTTCTAAAGCGTTAGCTCTCCGACTAGACTCCCATTTACCCAACTTCAATGTTCTTTCTAAATCCTCCCATCTCAAACAATCCCTAGCCGCAATTGCACTTGATGCGAAAAAAGCGTTTGATAGAGTTAGTGGACCTATTTGTTCTATGCTCTCAAGTGGTTTGGCTTTGGTCCTAAATTTACATACCTAATATCCCTTCTCTATTCTAACCCTCAAGCTGCCGTTTAAGCTAATGGTTTGTTCTCCTCTTTCTTTTATTTGGGCTGGGGAGTCCGTCAAGGCTGTCCTTTATCCTTTATTTATTATTTAATTTGGCCCTAGAAACTTTTCTATCTAAATTACGTCAGAATCCAAATATACAGGGCTTCCAATCGGCAAATTATCATATTAAACTAGCAGCCTATGCTGACGATATTTTTCTTTTCATTTCTAGCCCAGGTGACTCAATTCCTGCTTTCTTAGCAGAAGTACTATCATACTCCCTAATCTCTGGTTATAAATTAAATAATGATAAATGTGAGATTTTGCCTCTAACTAAGTATACCTAAAAATCAGAATTTACTGCCTCTAATTTTACATGGAACCCTAAAGAAAGCATCTGGGAATTCACATCACACCTTCTATTTCGGACACTGTTGCTCTTTGTATGAATTAATGTATCCAGAACATCTCAGACCTAACCACTAAATGGCATCTCCTTTACTTATCTTGGTGGGGTCTCTTAGACACTATGAAGATGATGCTGTCGCCCATGGTTTTGATACACCATTTCCAACATTCCAGTCCCAATCCCAGTCAAAGAAGATTAATTCCATCCTTTATTCCTTTTTATGGAATAATGAGAAATCAAGAATGTCCCTGTTAAAGTTAAATCGCCCTAAAACAGAAGGTGGAGTTAATTTTCAAGATTTTCAGGCATATCAGAAAGCATTTCTCTTACGTTAAGCCTCTATCTGGCTATCTGAATCTGTGGATGATTGTCCCTTGTGGACCTCATTTGAGCATCTCATCTATCTCCCATTTCCTTCCGAGAATAACTTTCCTTCTCATGTAAGCCAAAGACCCTTTCCACCCCCATAATTAAATTGACCTCTAAACTTCTTCAGGCGCCTTCTGCCATACCCATATTACTATAGATTACTTCCTCAATTCAACAATTTGGCACAACAAAAACGTACTTATTCATAATAAACCTTTCTACTGGAAAACGTGGAGTCAAAAAGGTTTATTGTGGGTCCATCAATTATTTTCACACTCAGACTTATTATGCTTTCCTTCATTTAGCCACTTGTTTAACTTGCCCGCCTCATTTTCTGTTAAATATAATCTTTTAAAGGAAGAGGTGATGACTGTTTACACTCCGCTATCTAATGCACTTGCCGGTCCCATTGTTTCAGTTCCCTCCTCACAACTTCACATTTTGTTAACGTCCATGTCTAAGGCATCCACTATATACAGCTTTCTGCAGGGCAAGGACATCATCGGGCAGAAATCTAAAATAGAAGCAGCATGGAAACAAGATCTTGAGGTATCTTGGTCACCATCTTTATGGAAGAATCTTTGGACTAAGTTACGTAAATCCTCAAGGGCAACTAACATAACGCAAACTTTGTTTTTTGTGTACAATAGACTGTTACTCTCACCGCATGTTTTAAGTAAAAGATTTGCAACTGAGCCAGATGCTTGTTGGACATGTTCGTCCCCAAATGCCGATTTATTTCATTTGATATTTTCTTGTACACCTGTATGTAGCTTCTGGAAACAGGTTGGGTCTCAAATTATTATATATTATTTTATTATATATTATCGCCGCTTTTATCGGCAGGAAACTGCCGATAAAGCGGCGATAATGGTCTTGATAATATGCTCTATGAATTCCAATCGAAGCCCATGTTAGATGTGAACACATCTAACATGGGCTTCGATTGGAACACATCTAACATGGGCTTCGATTGGAATTCATAGAGCATATTATCAAGACCACTATCGCCGCTTTATCGGCAGTTTCCTGCCGATAAAAGCGGCGATAATATATCGCCTGTCCTTGATAATATGCCCCATAGTTTCCTTTTCCTTCACCCATGTTTTCTTAGGTCGCCTTTCACCTATCTGGGATAATATGATGTTTAATGTTAAAATTATAGATGTTACTAGCAGTTGCCTTTCAGCAAATTACCACAAATTGGAAAGACTCTACAAAAATTTCCTATAATTCTTGGTGGTATGCCGTTTTCCACAATCATAGGTTAGACACCGCCTTCGTCTATCCTATATATTTGGCAACAAACGTTAGGATCTGTGGTCACCTGCTGCGAGAAATTTGGACGCAAGCGCCAAACGATTTTCTCGGCTACCTCCATCACAACAAGAGGTTCTTAAACCTCCTTGACCTCCTATTGTTCCTACTGACTTGTTGAATTCCTTGTTTTTTCAGATTTTCTTTATTCGTATCTATTGATATTTAATATTTTTTGTTGTTTAATAGTCTGACTCGTCTATTCTTACGATATTGCAGAGTTTTTACTGTAATGAAATGTTATTACTATTATGTACACTGTACAGACACCTTTACATATTTTTTTCTTTTTTTTAAATAAACTTTCCTTGAACTAAAAAAAAAATATTTGTATGTTGTACTAATTGGATTGCATTTATTGCACCAAAACGCAGGTTTTAGCAGCTAGAAGACTCCTTATAAAGCATGTTGTTTTGTCATTGGCTTAATGAACAGGGCCATTATTTACATCCATCACCCTAAACTGCATGGGCTGTTCTGTTGCTGGGGTTAGCACTGCAGCTTCCAATCCTGACAGAACCTCACATTTACTTGATTTTTCCTTCACTATTTTGTTAAAGAACTGTGTTAAAGAACAATGTTCTGCTTCCTGTATGTCTTGCTTTCCTCTGGTTTCCTGCGCATTCACCACCGTATATTGACTATTTCATAAAAAGGGTTCTTTTAGCCATTAATTTACATTCCCGAGAGCTAGCCATCTGAACAAACTGTTGTTTGTAATGACAGGTTTCTCTCACGGGAAGCACATTTATTGAACTTTAAAAGCAAATGACACCAACAATCAATCGCACCTGGCTGTAAAATCCCTTCCCACCAATCACATGTTAAGGTTGTCCACATTCACCGATCCCTGTCCCTTCCAATGAGCCGTAAGTGTATTCTTTTCTAATGTTGAGGACACTTGGGCAATATATAATTCAGTGACTATTTGAAATGCATCAACAAAATGTCCCAGTATGCTAATCATTGCACCAGGGGATTCTGTCGGCGCATAATGCACATCAGTCTTCAGTGGGCTTCATTATTTTTTAAAGTAGGACACGAGCCATAAAGTAGCAGCACTGGAAGCATTGACACCTGGAAACATCAATTATTTATTGTAAATGCTATTTAACTTGTCCCTTTGTGAAAAACATAACTATTATTATTTAATCATCAAAGTGCACATGAATATCGTTTCCTACATTCCGCGTATGCACTGAATTAGAATGACCTACTTGGCAGTATATCTAAGGTAAACTGTCACTTGTGTTACTGATGAAAAGTTTTTCATATGTGCCCCCCAAATGTCATGTACCTTTGGAAACATAAAGAATGAATCCAAGTATTAATGATAAAGCATATTACTGTGTTTCGCCCTTTCTAAGCACCACGCAACTTGTGTGCCCTTTACCCGCCTTGTATTGTCCGAGCGATGGTGTAAATATCTTGGCCTCCAAAATGTATTACTCGCAGCCGTGTGTCAAGGAGAAAAATATAGGGGCAGATTTATGAGGCCCTTGCGCCACGTTTACGCCGCTGTTGCGTCACGCAAGGCGGCGTAAACGTGGCGCATCCCTACGACCGATTTACAACGTAACGCATCTAGGCAGATGCGTCACGTTGTAAAGCCCTGCGCCGCTTGTGGGCGTTCCGGCGCAGGGTGGGCGTTCCGGGGCAGGTGCGCCTCGCAAAAGTGGCTGAGTGAAATCTATAAGATTTCACTCAGTCACTTTCAGGCCAATGCTGCGTCAAAACCCTGCGCCTGCTTGAAGCAGGCGTAGGTCTTGATGCAGCATTGCAAAGATGGGGCCCCCCGAGCCTTGCTGGAGCTGCGTCACGCTTGCAACGCAACTCCAGCAATGCGCCACCTTAACGGCACAGATGCGTCATGCATCTGTGCCGTTTTTGCCCCATGGTGCGCCGCATTGTAAATGCGGCGCACCATGGGTGGCGCAGCAGCGGCGCAAGATAACTGGCGCATCCCTGGGGATGCGCCAGTTATCATAAATCTGCCCCATAATATTTAGTGTTTGTTTATGCAGAACTAGCACATACATAATACCTGCTATGCTGCATTTATCATCATTGAGGGGGGAAATGCTTGAGTTGATTTTCCTGGGATTTCCACTCATGTGGCCCAATTCGTAAATCTGAACCCATAAAAGTACTCCTGTGATAGGTACAGATTTATCATTTTTCACTATTGCCAGTATTATTATGTTGGGTAGGTTTCTATGACTATTCTTCAGAAGACGATTTTTACATCGGGTATGATTACAGATTGGAGAAAGGCAGCCATGCTGTGCAAGTATCTATTTGTTTCGTTACTGGGAAACATTTTTTACACTTTGATAATCACAACCCCACGAAGGTTGGAGGTGTTCCATTCTTCCAACCCTGGAACGAGATTTACTGTACCTCTTTGAAAATCGCCAAACATTTCTCAAGGTAGGAAAGCAGTGGAAATTAGTTTTGCAGACTTTCGCAAAATTGCAACTTTTGCAGCATGTGCAAACTCACAAGACTAACCACTCGTGTATCCAGCCAATTCCCACTCCTCCATTCCCTGCAAGGGATTTATGCCAAACTGCATGCAGCTGTGGCATACAGACAAGCTGAAAAATAATTTAGTTGAGCAAAGGCAAAGTTGTGAATTATCAGGTGGTTCCTTGTGAGGTAGATAAACGATTTTTTGTAATTGTATAGATGGCAATCAGTGGTAAATGGGTAACATGAAGGGAAATCCCTTTTGTAAGATCTCACCTAGGAAGCTTTCAGCTTTTAGTTTATCAGTCTCATTTGTGGTCTTTTTGGTGGTTATCCTTCTTATTGTGTGTGTGCCTACCTTGAAGAGCGGTTGCTCTACCATTATTTTGACCAGATGACGTCCTTCTGTTGCTCACATTCAGGGAACTACTTCTTTTGTGTTCCATTGCTCCCCTACCCCTCCCCATCGTGTCCTTGTTTGATTTTTTTCCCTTTTGGAATGCTGGGTAGCCGCATTTTCCTGCTGAGTTTGCTCCTTTTTTTCCAGTTACAGTTCAGGTTTGCAATCTCGCCACAGATCAGAGCAGACCAGAGCAGAGCAGAGGGAAGCACGGAGGGAAGCGGAGCAAGATACAGCTATCGCTACCGCTGTCAGAGACGCTGCGAGATGCGAGACGCTGCCGAGATGCTAAGAGACGCTAAGAGACGCCGCGGTCAGACCCTGAGCCCTGAGTGTCTGTGTCCGTGCCCCCCGCTCCTGAAAATTTGGCAGGGGGAGCAGCGGGAGTCTCGCCAACGACTGGAGTGACCGGGTGATCGGAGCGGGATGTCAGCAGAGGTGAGCGAAGGTGAGCGCATGTGAGCGCAGCGGCGCAGCAGGCTCTCTGACTATCCTCACCCCGTCTCTGCTCTCTTGCCCCTTGCCTCTTGCATAGCTGGGCCAAAGCGCGAGAGGGCTCTCAGAACTTTGTGTTTCCTTGCTCCCCCACAGCCACAGCCTTTTACAGACTCTCACAGCCTCCTGCAGCCTGCAGCCTGCTCACAGTCTGGTTACACAATTACCAGACTTCCTGCCCTCATTACTCCTGTGGTGGTTTGTCTGCCACGCTCTCCCCTGACGTCACTTGGCAGTGGCAGTGGCAGTGGTCAGCCGGGGGCAGAGAAGGGGAGGGCGAGAGGCGGATCCAGAGGGGGTAAGCTACACCAGTAGCGGGAGCCGCTATCTCCTCATAAAGGAACAGGAGCAGGTTGCTGTAGAGGAAGCAAAGGGCTGGATCAGATCGGATCGTCTCTCCCACCCGAGTCCAACGTGGTCTTAACGTGGTCATAGCAGCATTAAGGAGTGGCTATAAGAGGTTCAACAGGTAAAGTTATCAGTAAGCCTGCTCCCACCTGGTCCCTTAATAGCTCGTCACAAAACCACACCAGAGTGGCAAAAGCACTGAATGGGAACCTGGAGAATAAGAGAGGCAATGCCGCCCATGCCACCCAGGCCAAAGCGGAGAAAAGCAAAAAAGCAAACCTCCGGTGCTCAGCACAGTCCAGAACCAGAACTCATCTCCACTGACCAGGACCATCGTGAGACTGTAGTGCGGACGGAACCAATCAGTGCCATGTATTCTAACCAGCCCAAGATATACAAAAAGTTCAATTTCCTAAAGGACATCGGGTCGGCTCTCTACTCAAGCAATGCTGCGCTAACAGGCCTACAATCTCCGATGACGCCTTTACAGCCATACGCATCAGCTTCAACCGAAGAATCTGGGGACGCCAAATGGGCCCAATCACAGGAGAAGCAGGAGAGACAACAATCCCAAAACATCCCTCAAATACGAGGTGGGCCTTTGACAGGTTCAACTGGAATATCAACTGTAGCTATGCCTGGGAGTTCAGGATCCTCCCCAACGGTAACCAGTCAACAAGGCAGGTCCCTAGGAAGCCAGCCCGCAGATCACACGTCACAAGAACCCTCAGAAATCTCAGAAACTTCTGAACCACCACTGCAACATGAAACCAGTGAGAGAGGTTACTTCAACAACAAAAGTACCTTTGAGAGCCCCATAAAAGAACATGCCAGGTCCTCGGCAGAGGAACAAATCAGTGCCGATAATTCCATCAGCACAAACAACAGTACGTACAGTGGCAACCACAACAACCATAATAATAACCTTAACAAGAAAAATTAATTAAGAAGCAAAAACTCAATAAAAACCCTCCTACTATATACTCAAGGGAGCCTCTCTTCTCAACAAAGAGGTGAAACAGAGGACCCAGGGACAACGGACGCAGATCAGAAAGGAGAAAGGAGGGTGACTACTTCACAATTAGACATTCAAGACTGGGAGGAAATGCTGGAAGTCTACTTACAAGATCAAGATCATGATAAAGAACAAAAAATGGTGCAAGAACATAGGGTGCCTAGCCCCCAAGTACCCTCCAATAAATCGATCCTTACAGATCAGACCAATAACAGCTCCAATAACAGTGAGCTAACAAAGGATCAAAGTACTGGCGTTTGGCCCACTCTCCTCAACACAATTCAAGTGGCCGTTAACGCACTGCAATTTCAATCAGAAAAGATGGAAATTCAGTTAACATTACTGAACACTTTGGCAGTTTTCACTGCCAGAACAGATGAAAAATTGGGAAAAATGAACGGCCTGATATCAAGAGCCCAAACACATTCTAAACTAAAATGCAGCTGCGATCAGGTCGTTGATAAACTGTCCACCTTGCCCCATATGGAGATCAAAAACGTAACGACCAAAACAACAACAATGACAACAAGGCTGGACATCCCAAACACAGCAGAGGGAACAGCAAGCAATCTCCCTGTATTCATTCCACAGACGGGCAGTGCGAACGAGGCCACAGCGACTACGAGAGTTCCTGTCAATGCGGAAGCACCAAAACGTAATGCAAAGCAACACCGCCAACAAATAAGGAACGGTTGTAACCAAAAGCCCTACACCAATACAACGTCTTATTTCCCCATCTACTCAAATTTTCACAATATCCAAGAAATCCACCCAGAGGACGCAAGCACTCCATCAATTCAAGAACTCTCTCCACCAACAACTCCCAAACATTGCCTGGACCCTGAACGTGCGCAAAACCAGACTTCACCAACTAGGGCACACGAGGAGAAAGAAGAGTTAAACCGAAACAAACTCCCAACCACGTCAAAACCACAACAGGATGAAGGGAAAAGACAAAGACAAACAACGGATTAACTAAGAACAACAAACTTGGTGATCACTTTAAACCAACAACAACCACAGAGCCATGAACAAAGCAAAAACTCCGGGCTACACCAAACAAATTCGCACACGTAAATGAAAAGAAAGGATATGCATGCACTTCTGGGGCATTCAAGCAGGACAATAAAAAATTAAAAACTCCTAACTCAACACCAAATTCCGGGCTAAAAAAGGAAGCTTGGGAAACCGTAGCCAGGCCTGTTAGGCCAATCAAGGAGTCATGATCTAGAGAATCTAATTGCCCTGAAATACCAACAAAGGAAAGAACCAGTCCTAGGCCACCGGTCAACAAGGTACAGTACGGGGGGCAAGCACCAATACAGCCCGTCTCCACGGAAAGAACTCCTAAGTCTACTATAATCAACTGTAAGGCAGTGGCACTAAGCTCAAAAGAGTACACACAGTATAAAGAAACAATAAGTGGTCTGTTTCAAACAGAACCAACAGACACAACAAACCAACGGCATTTAGAAATACAAATAACAAAGCAAGAGTCATCGGTCCTGGTATTTCCGCCTACATATGTTTCTCGTGGGCCCCAGGATATACTTAACCGTGGTAACATCCTAAAATTGATGAAAGCCATCCCAAACCTCGCTGAGATAAGATCAACGGAACTCATATCTATAGAGATTAAATGCTCCAATAATCCCCAAAGCCTCGAGGCCACAAAAACAACGTGGAGCTCCAGCAGAATCACAAAAACAATCCTGGCAGAACTGAGCACGTTTCAAAAATGGGGTATGGAAATATACCCATTTCAAAATCCAGCTTATCCAGCTCCACTACTAATCAACAAAACAAATGGACAAAAAGTGCACCAAACATCTTCAAACTGCGTCCTTAAAGGAGCACTTGGCAGACCTCGCCAAAGGAGTTTCGACAACCATTGGGAACAATAAGAATCATTAGCACAGTCCCCTGCCACAACAAATCAGGGACATAACAAAGAAGCAGAAACATGTACCATAACCAGACGCATAGAACAGGACTGACCCGATCTACAAAACAGAATTGAAGGTAGATCAAAAAAGCCCCTCCTTAGAGTCTGTTCATGGAACATAAATGGTCTAGCAGCTAAAATAGACGACCCAGACTTCCTAAACTACGTCTCGGCCTATGATATAATCCTTCTTCAGGAAACCTGGCTCACGGAGCCAATACAAATTGAGGGATACATGTGCTTCACCACATCTGCCACAAGGACCGGCAGATTTGGCCATAGCAGTCGGTGTCCCGCCACCTACATTTCAACCACAAGCATAGCAGCAGCAACATTGATGGGCCCAAAATCAAATGTAACATTAGCAGTTAAAATCTCCATTATCATTGAGGACGAAGAAATGGAGGCGTCCCTGTTTAACTCATATATTCATCCTAAACGAAAAACAAAAGACGTGACGGAGCTTGTCAACCAAGTGTCTAACACTGTTACAGAGCTGGAAAACCCGCTGCTAATCTTGACAGGGGACTTAAATCAATACCTCAGAGGTTCATCTCAGGGAGAAGATGCAGCGGTGCAAATGGGAATCTATAACATTCCGACACAGTATGCCCCTCAGCACAAGAAGAAGAAATGCCGCATCAACAGACTACTAGAAGACCTGGAACATCTAAATCTCCGAGCTCTAAATGGCAGATTCCCGGAAGATATTCCACAAGTTGATTTGCACTACTCTGCAACAACTAGCTCAATCTTGGACTATACGTTTGCAAGTCCTGGCCTCTTCCAACACATTGGCGGATACAGAATGGGGGAAAAAGGTGACAGCGATCAACGTCCCCAAGAATTCCACATAATAGCTAAGGCAACAAGAACGATGAGGCCTGACGCATCTCTAGGGGACATACATATTCTAAACCTCAGGAGTATCAAATGCACTATAAATAATACAATCACCAAAGCCGAAGCCGTAATCCAACTTTTCAATTAGTTAGCTGACAGTCCAGAAAACAAAAGATTTACTGACACACTAATAGAACAATACGCAGACCCCACTGGCAAAAAACAGAATGCGCAGGAAACATGGAAATAGAATAACATCTCGAAAGGACATCGAGCACAGATTAAGATTCTCAAAAAAAGAATAAATCTAGCTCTCCGCAACCTATGAAGATCTCCGTGGCAATGTAATTGAGCGAGCGACCTTGAAAGAACAAAGGGCAAAATTAAAAAGATTGAAATGGCACATCACCAGAGAATGGGCGAATGATCACTGGGCAAAATTGCTAAGCGACATAAAAAGTAATAACAGTAGTCGCTTTTGGAAAACAGTCAACTGAATCATCCGCTCTCACTACACGGGAATTGGGTCACATATTCCGGAATCAACCTGGGTGAAATACCTCTCAACTCATTTCAACTACTGTACCGAATGCCATGGACAACAACAGGCCAGCACTCAAACGCCGCAAGAACTAACAAGACAAAGCCCAACTGAGAAGAGTGATCAGGAATCTTCATCCAACAAAAACAGATCAGTGGGCGTCGCTAGTCACACTATACCCTCAATAATTAAAAAACAGATCTCAAAAGGGAGGAATGAAGGGGCCCCGGGTCCAAACGGTATACCTCCTGCGCTATATAAGGCAAAGAGCGAAGACTGGGCGGAAATTTTGCACTCCCTATTTTTGGATGTTAGGCGGCTGAACATAATACCAGAATCCTGGAAAGGTTCAATAACAGCACCAATCCATAAAAAATGGGAAAAAGCAGATCCCAACAACTATCACCTAATAGCACTGATAGACAACGAGGCAAAATACTTTGCAGGCACCATACTTGAAGATCTTACAACCTGGGCTGAGGCGAGTTCTAATATACCATGGAATCAGACTGGGTTTCGCAAATAAACCAGTACAACTACCAACATCCTCAAAATGTCCTTAATAATAGATGCAGCCAAAGTCTCTAAGCTACCTCTACACCTATGCTACATTGACTTTAGTGCTGCTTTCGATAATGTGGAGAGAGGCAGACTGTGGGGAAAACTGGCGCAATGGAGAATATCACAGCCCACCCTAAACTTGCTGAAGCTACTGCATAGAAATACGTGGGTGCAGGTGAAACTAAGAGGCAGCACCCAAGTGTCAACGAAAATTCCTACAACAAAAGGCTAGAAACAGGGTTGTGTGCTTGCACCAACCCTGTTTAATTTGTACATGGCCGACCTGCCAAAGTACTGGACGCTTGCAACTCACACTCACCGAGGATAGGCGGAAAAACACTGACCAACCTTATGTATGCCAATGACGTAGTTCTGCTAAGTCATACTTATGTGGGCCTACAGCATCTACTGACGGCAATGCAGAACTACGCCATAGAAAACAATTTAAAAATAAATCTGCAAAAGACACGGACGATGTCAATATATAACAACAAAAAGAAACGCCAAAGAAACTGGTTCCTCAGTGATACAAAAATTGAATCAGCTGACGAATACAAGTACCTTGGAGTCACATTTGACAATGGAGGGTTGTTAAAGTCCCAGATGGAGGAAGCAAGAAGAAAGGGTATGTTAATGGTTCTAACACTGAAAAACCTTGCTAACAAACTGATCGGGCCGACTTTGACCCCTCTACTGAAGGTAGCCCAGGCCAAACTACTACCTTCAATTGCAAATGGCAGTGAAGCTATGCGGGGCAGAGATGAAAAGGAATTGGACAACATACAGGTCAAAGCCTAGAGACAAATGTTCTGCCTTCCGAACTACACCTCCTCAGCCCAAATAAGGCTGGAGTTTGGGCTCATACGACAAAACCTTGCAAGGCACGGGGTATATATCATCTGCTGGTTTAAGATTAAAAGCGCCCCCACTCACTTGGTTAATCACCTGCTGTGGCACGACTTACAGCATAGGGAGATCTCCCAAGCCAGAGACTATCTTCAGTCAGCCCTGGAATACGCCAATCTCAAGGGGCTATGAGATGCCCTAATTGGCTACCATAACTTCAAAAAATTGGTTTGGAAGACCATTAAACAAATCTCATTGGTGGAAGACAAGGCAACCTTTTCAAATAGAGCTCATGCATGGATGACCCTTAACACATACAAAGCATTTGCTCCCAAAACATACTTCAATCAGGGGTACCCCAAGGCAACGAAAATGAGTTTTATGAGGCATAGATTGGGAATTCTTCCTTGTGCTCAGCATCTTCCACCATGGCAAAGGCCATCAGCACAAGTCACCTGTAGACTGTGCAATGCTAAGCAAGGCGACATATTACGTCTAATATGTCTATGCAAGGAAATGCTCCAAGCACGGTGGAATCTCCTAAAAAAATGTTTAATCAGAAAGGCATTCGCACTAGGAGGCAAGCTGTGCTAGCCTGTCTAAATCCAGAAAATACCCAGCTAAATTGCCAACTAGTAAAATTCTTAATGATAGTCGAACAAAAACTGCACAAGAACGCATAAGACAAACAAGGATCCGCCACCGCATTCCACCTATCTCTGGGAATATGTTCCAACAAAGACCACCCTTTCGGACTCATTTCCAACCGCATTGGAACTCTGCCTGAAGTATGTAAACACATCTTGAACTAAATCACGATTAAGACCTGGGTTGTGGCCGATCTGCTATGATGCTAAGCCACTGAGTGCCACCACCAAGAACACACACAAAAACTCTAGTTTTACTCTACAGAACCTCTTTGTATCAGGGCCTTTTAATCGCAGGATCTATTGCACAAACTTAGAATGCACTGCTTAACGTTAAAAATGCTAATGGTTTTAGAGCCGGTCTGAGACGTTTATATTTTTAAATTTTAAATTTTTTTTTATAATCTTGTAGTATTTGATTTGGTTTTACTGTATGCAATGGTTTTAATTAACTATGCAAATAAACTTGATTCTGATTCTGATTCCTTAGGTGCCACCGAACTAACAAAATGGTGGCAGGTGTGGTGGTAAATGAGCAAGACAGTTAATGCAGCTCAGAACATGTGGGTCATTCACTACACATCTCATATCTGTGTAGAGGGTTGAGAAAAGAAGCCTCTGCTTTGTTTGCTGCATTTATTCAGTGCACTTTCTAGAACCTTGTAGGGTGCTGAGAAAGGATGCCACTGCTCTGGTTACTGCAGACATACATTGCACATTATGTGATTTTGTACTGTACAGTCCAAGGAAGCTTCTGCTTTGAGTGCTGCACCCTCACCTCTACCTCCTTCAGTTCAGAAGTATCAGAGCTTTTACGCCATTTTGGAAAATGAGATACATGTTCATACAAAATTCCAGCACTCAAAATGGCTGAACTTATAAAACAAAAGAAAAAAGGACTACCCAGCACTAATTTGAAAGTCTACTGAAGAAATCCACAAAGTGGCAGCCATCTTGTAACGGCTCCTAACAAAGTGGCAGCCATCTTGTAATGGCTCCCAACACTAAACAGGAAGACTGAAGACACCCACAAAGTGGCAGCCATCTTGTGTCGGCTCCCAACAAAGTGACATCCATCTTGTGATGAATATCAATACTAAACAGAAAGTCTACTGAAAACACCCTCAAAGTGACAGCATCCTGCAACAGTTCCCAACAAGTGGCAGCCATCTTGTAATGGCTCAAAACAAAGCAGCTGCCATCCTGTAACAGCCCCCAACAAAGTGGTAGCCATTTTGTAACGGCTTCCAACCTCCTCCTAAACTGTGGTCTAAATCACAGAACAAGGAAAATCCCGTAATGGCCGGACCACATACAATACTCACAGGAAACAGCGTATATTCCATCCAATACCCCCAATCTATCTATAACTGTTTTACATCCATCACCCTAAAACCTTCAAACACAACCTTCTAAAAAAAAAAACAGAAACACTGTTCCCGCCAAGTATGGTGTAATAATCAATGACCACTTACTTTTCACAAGAAAATTGGCCAAAATGCACACTGCCTTCTCCAAGCTACTAACCATCCAAGGCAAGAAAAATATTTCCTACGGAACCATGATCACAACATCACCAGCACAAAACCTCAGAGCCACCCTGAATATAACTTCCTACAAAAATTGCACTGTTCTTATTCAAGCAGCTAATAAGGACCTAGATCTATTCGACAAATACTTTCTGACACTAAAAGCCCACACCAACACTCGAAAGTAGCTCCTCAGAAATCATATCACGGAAACCCGTAACTAGAACCATCAACAGAAACAACATCATCACCCCTCCCTCAAATCCCACTCTCCGCCCCTCCCTATTGTAGTGTAGTTCCCATATTCCCAATAGGCTCTGCGCATTGGAATAATATATCCTATAGATTTGTCGTAGGACTTATGTCGACTAGGTCTCTATCGAATATACTAGCCTTAATTGAGAGTGCCAGCTGGGTCAGAGGTCACTAAAAACGTTCTCGAATTCACAAGAAGGGATTAGTTTTTGACAACCACATAAATATGACAACTTTGTTTCCCAAGAATAAGATATGTATCTCTAGAGTCGCGGAAACAATAGATAGATATTTTACTCAGTCAATCGTGCATGCTTCATTTCAACAGAGGTGCAGAGAAAAAGAGAGACGGGAGTTTTCAATAAAAGGATTTATTGAACAGTCTTCATTCTCATGCAAGTAAAGTGAACTGCTAGATCGTAATGCAGGCTGCAAAGTATAATGCGTACACCAAGAATAGAATCATAAAATAATACTGTAAAAGCATTGTATGGTTTCTAAGCCATACAAAAGTAAGAGTATTGTTTGCAATTAATTTCTTGATAAAGCTACCCCTTCCCAACCAAAAGCACAAGCTTTACCAAACAGGAAGGACTTTGCATCCAGGGCCTGGCACCGGTAGCTGGACGCCATCTGCACTGATGGCGCTGGTGGAGGAGGAGGCTGCAGCTGCAGCAGCCTCCTCCAGTGCCCTGGGCCCCAGCCAGGCCCCCCCAGTGGTACGGCACCATGGTCTGGCAGCCGCCTGCCGTGCTTCATTGAACATTGCTGCCACCTCTGTGGCAGCAACTGTAAAGCATTCAAGCGCCGCATGCTCCTCTGGATTGCGCACCTAGAGGAGCAAATAAAGGTCCTGGGAAACTAATCGTCAAGCCAGCCGCTAGAACTCAGTCGCCTTACCTCTTTTTAATCTATTTTTTGGTGGGTGAGAATTGGATGTTGGAGAAAAGTTGGGATTTATATTTATTATTTATGGACAATGGAGCAGACATTACACTCTTTCTTTATCTTTGGACATTGGTTAGGGTTAGGGAGAGGGATGGGTCAGGTGTGTCTGATTATTCCATTAGTTTTTTTTGTTAGGGGAAAATATTTTTTACACTTAGAGTTTACTGTCAGTCTTGGGTGCCACTGCCTGCCTGGTGGATGCGGATTGGTAAGGTAAGCGTGAGTTGTTTTTCCCAGTATAGCACAGGGTAAATGCTGACCTGTAAGTGTAGAAGGAAAAACAAAAGGGATATTGAATAATCAAGGAGAAAAGAAAAGTTAAAATGTATAAATTAAGGAGGAGTGCAACACTTTCAGAGGTGGTATGGCTAAATCATGTCTACTCTGTTTCCATCATTAACCCACAACAACAACAGGACAGAGTGAGGGGTCATTTTGCCATTCACACTTTTTTCTTTCCATCTTCAAACCTTTGGGGTTCTTTTCACACCGATAAGTTGAAGGAAATATATTTTAAAGCGTGGGGACTGTCTTTTGTAAAACCTCTTTTTTAAGTAACGGCGGAAAGCGTTTAGCGAATATCTCATAGAAAGAAAAAAGAGGATTATATGGAATCTACAGTCTGTAGACACCTTCCTTCATTTTAAAATTGCATAGCCTGACAAGAGGTGCCTTAGAAACCAGGTCTTTGTGTTTTGATTTACCAACACTTCAAACCAGGAAGTTTTGGCATCCATCTTGGGACTCTGCTACTGCCGAGTCCCCCCCAATTTTTTTAAAAGAGAAGGGTAAGAGTAGGAATACTCTGACCCGTAGGCCACTAGGGGGGCACTGCAGGCCCTCTCATGAGGCAAAAAAGCATATTTGTTTTATTTTTTTAGCTGGAATCATGCTGGATCCATGGCTCTATTCAAAGTGCAGCATTCCACACTTCACTAATATTTAGCGCCTGGGTGGGCCAGGTCATGTGGCCATGCAGGCTTACATGAAATATAAAAGAGGGGGTACATGGGGACCCCCTCCTTGTGCCCCAGGGACTGCCACCTACATGGGGCTAATACAATACAATAAAGATTTTTAAAGCAGACAGCAACCTCAAATAGAGGTGTCCCGGTACTATGCGGAGATTACAGGAGAAAACATTTTTTAATTGAGAAGAAATAGGTGTTCTCATAGATCCCCTGTGCCCTGGGGCCACCACTTCCCTGAGGTTTTTTTGTTTTTTGTGGGGGTGTCACAGAGCCCCAGTCTCCAGGGATCACCACCCTCCTGTAGCCAAATGCTGTTTGTTAAAATAGGAGCGGAGATGTGTACCTCCATACCCGGTGCATTTTCGGCCTCATGGGCTGCAACCTTCCCGAGGCAGGTCCTATTGAATCAAAGGAGGGGCTAGGACTATACGTGGCCCTGGGGACCATCACCACCTAGGGCCGAAACCTTCTTTGTCTCCGGTTGCTTACCCCCCAGGACATAGCTCTTTGCTGTGGCTTTGAGGTAGCTTTAACCTCTCCCACCATGCCACAGCAAACACTCCACTTTCAGCAAGTGGGAGCAGAGAAATACTCTTGCTTGCTGAAAGCAGAGCATTTGTCTATTTCCCTGCCCACTGTCAAGTGAGAAAGGAAGCAAACAAATTGCTTTCACACACAGGGAGCTGCATGTTTAGAAGCTCCCTGTGTATGTAAGCAATTCCTGCTTACTCAAGAGGCATGGATCGCTGTGGAGCGGGCAGGTTCTGCGAAGGCCTTCAGGCACTCCCAACATCCGAATGCACACGTGGGGCTAGATGTACGACCCTACCAATTTACAAGTTGCAAATTACTACATTTTGCAACTCGCAATTTGCGACTCACAAATAGGCATGTACAACAGTGTCTCAGACACTGTTTGCGATTCCTAATGGGGTCGCACATTTTCTACCTCATTAATATTCATGAGGCAAGTGCTATTTGCAACCCCATTAGGAATGGCTAGCACTCCCAGGGATGGTGGCCTGCTGGGGTCAGCAGACCACCATATCTGTGACTGCTTTTTCAATAAAGCAATTTAAAAAAAATGCATTCCATTTTCCTTAAAGCAAAACTGCATTTATATATTAAAAAAAAATGAAACATTACTGTTTTATTTTTTTATGAATAGGCAGTGGTCCCACAGGCCACTGCCTGCTCTTAAAAAATATTCTTGAATGCCAGTCATAAAGGGGAAGGGGTTCCCTAGGAACCCTTTACTGGTTGCAAGTAGCTTACCACCTACTTGAAGTAGGTGGTAAACTGCGAGTGTTTTGCGACCACAACTGCAGTAGCAAAACAATGGTACATACCATTGGGACTCGCTAGTAGGAAGGGACGCCCTTGGCACGCCCCTTCCTAATAGTGTGTCACAAACCATATTTTGAGAGTCGGTAATAGGTTACTGACTCGCAAAATAGAGTTTGAACATGGGCCAGACCTATATTAAGGTTGCAAACTGGCTGCTTTCCCATTTGCAACTGCAACAAAAGGTCATACATCTGGCCCTTGGTGCCTTAGCGGCACTCAGAGAACCATGACCGGGCCCCGGTGGACAGGGTCCAGGGCCAAATCATCCCCTTTTCCATTTCTAAATGTAGGGGCCAGAGGAATGGAGTTCCCAATGCTGAAATTAGCCAGGGTCGGGTCCATGCAGCCAGGTGGCAGGGGATGGGGTCCCTGGGGCCACAATCAGCCACGGGAAGGGGGTAGACAGCCCCACTCCCAGATGCAAAATGGATGGGGTCCTTTAGGGCCAGTGAGGCGACCACGTGGTCCCCCGCCCATATTAAAAGATGTCAGAAGGGAGTGGAAAGAGGAACAATAAAAGTCAGAAAAGAGCAATAAGAGGCAGAATAAAAATTACCAATGAGCAGAAAGCGGTAAGATAAAGGCTAGAAATTAGCAGAAAGAGGCTACATTAAATTGATAAATGAGTAGAAAGATGCCAGATAAATAGGCCTGGGCGGTGAATTTTGCTCCATTTTCTGCACTCCACAGAGCTTGCGGAGTGCAGAAAACTCCACTTTACGATGGGCAGCTGAGTTTTTTCTCCGCTCGCGATCGCGAACGGTAAGTTTGCGATCGAGAACAGTAAGTTCGAGATCGTGAACGGTAAGTTTGCGATCGTGAACGGTAACTTCGCGATCCTGAGCTGCCACTCAGGTAGAATTTCTACCTAAGCGGCAGGAATACCAGCACAAACTTCAGTTTGCACTGCACTCTGCCACTCGTGGAACTTCGCAGAGTATTTTTGTAGCTTTGCGGAATTCCACGTAGCAAAAGTCTGCGCACGATGCCCAGGCCTGCAAATAAAGGTACGAAATCAACAGAGAGAGCCAAAATAGAGGTCAGAATTGAGCAGTAAGAGGCAAAATAAAGGCCTGAAATGAGTAGAAAGAGGCAAAATAGAGGTCGGAAAGGAACAGAAAGAGGCAAAATATAAGTCAGAAACAAGCAGAAAGAGGCAAAACAGAGGTCAGAAACAAACAGAAAAAGCCCAAATAAAAGTCAGAAACAAGCAGAAAAAAGGCAGAAAATGAGCAGAAAATGGGTGGAATCCACTCAGGCACTCATGCACCGATTTACAGAACAACTCAGAACCTCTAACAGCCGCTCACATACCCATTCAGACACTCACAGATGAACTAAAACATGTTCACCCATTCGCAGACCAAGTCAGACACTCATGTACCCACTTAATCATGCTCTTTCTCACCCACTCTCAGACCTACTCAGAGACTCCAGCACTGACTCACAGACCCACTCACAGACCCATGCAGACACTCACGCACTCACTTACAGACCCACTTAGATAAACATGCATCCAATCACTGACCCACTCAAAGACTCAACCACTCACAAACCCACTCAAGACTCACGTACCCACCTTCAGACCGATGCGTATGCATTCACTCACAGACCCACTTAGATACTCAGGCATCCACTCACAGACCTACTCAGAGACTCATACATAGACTTACAGACCCAGTTGGACACTCACTCACCCAATGAAAGACTTATGCAAGTACATCCAGACCCACTCAGACACTCACATACCCAGTCACACACCCTTTGAGGCACTCACACACTCAGTCACATACCCACCCAGACACTTTGCACTCACTTGCAAACTCATTTTCAAAGGTTACAGGCTACAGTTAGGAAATATAATTTTTTTTAAACTTAGAAATTCCCTGAAAAAAACAAAGGTTACGGGGAGATGATAGGTTCATATTTCACTCATACACAACCAGTGAAATTCAGCAGTTATAGTTACCTGACCTAACTGTAACATATGCCACCACAATACACTGCTTATGACCTCACATATTGCATCACTCATGACATGGTCAATGGCATTACTGATGACACCACTGATGACATCTCAAATGACATCACTGATGACATCTCAAATTACATCACTGATGACATCATCTACAGAACTACTCACACACCCACACAAATGACCTCACATATTACATCACTCATGACATGGTCATTGACATCACTGATGACATCTCAAATGAAAGATTTCATAGGACAAGATAATTTTTAGGTTCCTATATTTTTCGCGCCGCTTCATGAATCTCTATGAAGTTTTCTGAAAACATATGCCCAGTAGTTCAGATGGAGTGTTGAAGGGTTCAGGGTGAGCTGTCAAATGGGGGCTGAAAAAAAGGGGGGCCCCAAAACACATTTTCCCATGTTAATTCCAAAAGGACCTTTGAACAAGCCTACAGCCCGAACCGCTGGACTGAAATACACTAAACTTGGGAGGGAGCTGTATGTTGGTACACAGATAGTGTTTTTTGTACTTTGGCATATATATGTTCAGTAGATTTCTAGATACTAACTGGAGAACAAATTTTTATTTTTAAGGATGCGAATTACTCGCTGATTCACACAGTGGTAATCCGCGGATTCGCATGCAGTAGTGATCTTCTGATTGGATGGCCGCACCTTCACAGAAAAGTTGTGGCCACCATTTTGTTTGTTGGATAAATGGTCTCTGGGGCTGAAAATGGCTTTGCAAACTCAATGAAGGGGTCAGGTGAGACTTTTCCTGACCCCTTGTACATATTCTAAAAGAAGGGTGTCCTGGGGTCAGAAATTAGCAAAAATGATTTTTTGGGCCACTCCAGAAATCCATGGATCTGTCGTGAGGCCCTCCATGTAACTCCATGGGGATCTGCGGTCTGGATGTTGGTTCTCCAGAATACTTTCAACCAATGGAAGCAATTGATACCACTTTACCCCTCACTGGCCAAACCAATTCATGTCTACATTAGGCAAACCTGGGTCCCTGTCAATACCTCTGTTTCTAGCAAACTCTGCTCAGAACACAAAACTATGACTCACAATTCACACTCTATCCATTTTGAAGGATGGAGGAGTAGCATACAGGAGACGTTTGCACCTAAATGAGCCAGTTTTAAAAATGATACCAGTTAAAAATAACTCTTGGAAGTAAAGTTTAATACATCACATTTCATTGGATGGTGTAACTAACTTGTGTGATTGGTTATGTGGAATAAGTTTGCAATTGTATACACTCAACCACACCTGGAAAATTTTCCTTGGAAGTTAGCATGTTGCTGTAGAGACAACTACTGGTAACAGAGAATGTTACATTGTTGGTTACCGTGGAAACAGAGCTTCATGAGGATGGGGATACAGGAAAAAGAAAAGGGTAGAATGTTAATGAGACATTGTTTATAAGAGAAATAGTGAATAAGATTTGTCTGTGTCTAAATGCAGGGATTTGTATGAAGTGGTGTGTTAGTATTTAGGAATAGTTTTCAAAAAAAGATCTAGGTTTATCGAGCACATCCACGAGGGATCACAGGGGCCCCCGTATTCCTTTGTGAATCCGCTGATCCCACCTAAACTTGCTATCAAAATGGGCTCTCTTTAGAGGAGTTAAACGAAAGCTTAAGAAATATTACCATTCAGACGAGCTGTATGATTAGTAAATAGATGAAATAAAATGAAATCACTGTTTCTATTTGTTTCCAGTCTCTGAAATCTTGAAAGCAAAGTTGAATAGGAAGCTATTACTGGTTGCCATTACGGGGTGCCTTGTATGAGAGTGGTTAAGCTCAGGTTTTCTATGCTTTCTTGAGACAAATTTGATGACCTGATGCTAAGAAAGAAAAATACTCACCAACAATAACATTTCACAGGTATGTGTATTTAGCCATAGCATGAAATAAATTGATATAGAAGGACTTTGTGTGAGTAAGGTGGATGAAAGTGAGCAGGATGTTTGACAATTGAAAAATGAAAGGAAGGGAGGAGGAATAGCTATCATTTTTAAAGATTGTTTTACCTGTCTCCCTGAACCAGTAACATTACTAGGAAGGAGGCATTCCAGGCCTCCAGTGGGGAACAAAACATGTTGGAAGGTGTAGCTAATTACAAACCCCCTGGCTAGAAGCCTGAATTTTGTGTCAAACTGCTAGCTCAACTGTTTCCTAATTGTCTGAAATATAATCACTTCTTGGTTACAAGTGATTTTAACCTTCATTAGAAAGACAGGAATGACCCTATGGGCAAACAATTAAAAGCTGATATGCAGATTCTACAGCTCAAACAATGGGTTAATGGACCCACCCACATTGCTGGGCATACACTTGACCACTTATTTTCCAATATAGAGTTCATAAAGGTAGCAGGAATTAAACCCCTTATCTGGACTGACCATTCTCTACTTAACTTTTCTTCCCTTTGCCGGCCAATAAAATCAGCTCGATAGGGGTAAAAAGACCCTAGAATCTCATAGCTGCTATGCTGTTTGCTTCTAATTTTCCTTTAAGAGACCAAACTATCATAAGGATACCCCCAGTCCAGACAATGGTTGACACTTTAAACTCAGCAATTGCTTTTATCCTGGATGTGTGTGCTCCTAAGAGAGTAAACTAATCAACAAGGTAATCACCCTCCAAAAAGTGGTAATTACCTGAACTTAGACTCCAAAAAGAAAATGTAAATCTTTAGAACATAAATGGAGAACGACCAAAGATAAGGATGATAAATTATCCTACAGAGTAGAGTTAAAGAAGTATCACACATTCCTTAAACATGCTAAGAAGGCATACTTGGTAAAAAGAAGCAAAGAAAACAGCAATTCAATCAAATAACTATTTAAAATAGTGTAGGAACTGTGCAGACCAGTGTGTATGTCACAAACCTTGACCCCGTCAACAGACAAGTGCGAGAAAGTTAGTTATTTATTCTTTGATCAAATAACCCAAATTTACTCTACATTTAATAAACAGTATAGCCTAGAGGACACTGATTGGGAAGCCCTGGAACCCCATCCTGGTACTCGTTCCCACTTAGTAAATGTTGTCCCTTTTTCAGAAGAATAAGTCGCTTAGGCAATGTTAGAGGTCAAATCGGGATCTATGCATGACCCGTGCCCACATTTAAGTATTTCTCAGCTAATAACAGTTCGTTGCTCTTACGTTACACACATTTTTAATCGCTCGCTAAATACAGCCATGTTCCCTGAGTTCGGAAAACAAGCAATTTTATCCCCTCAGGCAAAAACATCTGGCATAGATGTTACTAATTTAACAAACTATCAACCAATCTCCAAACTTTCCTACCTTTCCAAAGTTCTGGAGAGATTGATTAATAGGCAATTCACTGACTATTTCGAGACTAATTAATTCCTGGATCCCACACAGTAAGGCTTCAGGGCCTCTAACATTACTGAAGCTACACTGCTAGCCATATTAGACAACATTAGACTTTTGATGGACAAGGATAAAACTGCCACTCTGATCCTTTTGGTCTTGTCGGCCGCCTTTGATACCGTATCACATGATCTCCTGTTGAGAACCTTACATGGACAAGGGCTTCACACCAAAACTCTTAATTGGTTCAACCCATTTTTGCTTAACAGAATTCAAACACTACAAATTGGTTCTTTTTCCTCCAACCCTAAAACAATTAAGTTCGGTTTTCCGCTGGGAGCTTCCCTTAGCCCAACTCTTTTTAATACCTACGGCTCCCCTTTGACCACGATCAGTAGGAAATGGAGTTTTAATACCTGGTCATATGCTGAAGAAACGCAGGTGTTGATAGCTTTTCAGGAAAAATATGAGAACACTAAAAGTAACTTGAGCAACAGCCTCTCAGAAACCCCAGGTTGGATGTCCGACCACTGCTTAAATTTTAACGCAGAGAAATGTGAGATACTGCTCTTTGGTGGCGCACATCTAGTTTGGGACACAACCTTGTGGCCCCAACAATTAGGCACTGCTCCCGAGCCTAAATGTGTTGTAAAAGACCTGGGAGTCCTGGTGGGCATTACACTAAACATGCAAGATCAAGTCAGAGTAGGTTATGGTAAATGTTTTGCCATGCTAAAATTACTAAGGAGACTTTTAATGCGGATCCCTCTGAACTGGAGAATAACCATCACTCAGGCCTTACAGATCAGTAATCTGTATTGTGGGAATGTAATATATCATGGCATGGCTGACTAGTTGTTCTCTCGTCGGCAAGTCATTCAGAGTGCAGCAGCCAAATTCGTACATAACAAGAACAAGTATAGTTCAGCGTCAGTCTGCTTGAAAGAGCTTCACTGGTTCTCCATGAGACAAAGAGCCAAGTTTAAACTAAAATGCTATGTGCATAGAGCTTTATTTAAACTTGCACCTAGAATCCTGCCGGACAAACTGGGATTCTATGTCACCTCCCGAGACCTTAGGTCATGCAATCAAGCTCTAGCTAAAACTGTATGCATAAAAAGAGTCAGAGCGGGGGGGTCGCTCCTATTCCTATTTGGCGGCTACTCACTGGAACAAAATCCCATAGGAGCTTCACATCTTTGATGAACACATTCGTTTTTTTTCCCCAGGACTCAAGTACTGTTGTCCACGAGTTATTTTTCAAGACCAATGGTTTATGTCCCATGTTACTCAACTCCTCCTAAACAGGTTCTCGCCTATCCTAGCGTTGTGATGTTCCTTGGGATGAATTTTGCACGAATGCGAATACAAATACAAATACAAATGTTCCGAGTGAGTAGAAGATGAAAATAAAGTAAAGTGTATTAATCAGGAACTATAGATACAACTGGTGAAGAAAAACAAAACAGAGGTAAATGAATGTAGGGAGTGGCACAAGGAGTGAAATGCTACTCTATGCAGTGAGATATGAATGTATTTTATCATGTCTACAGTTATGCAATAACATATACTCAGATGTGTAGATTAAGATGAGCTGGTTTGCACTGGTGCTTTTGGTAAGGGAGCAAGGTTTAATTACATATATTTACTTTTTACACATGATGATATAACTATGCATATAGTAGCAGATCAAAAGGTGCAATGATGCATACATTTAGACAGTCAGAAGTAAGCTGATGTGTGCATCCTTTCCCATACTAATTCAGACCTCCTTTATTCTCATTCACATGCTTATACAGACACTGTTATACCCTTTCTCATACTGATACATAGAATCTGACTTCCTCTCATATACCCATACAGAGACTCTCACACCCTCTCACACACCCATACATGCACTGTTGCACCCTCTCACATATCCATTAATACTTCCGTTATTCCCATCCACATACCTATACAGTCGGACACCCATTTACGTACCCATACAGTCACATCCTCTCACATGCACATAAGGAGACTCTCACATGCTCTCACATACTCATGTAGATACCCTTATACTCGTTTACATACTCATATACTCAGACACCATCTCATATACCCATGTAGACACTGTTATACCTTTCACATACCCATAAAGAGACTTACACCCTCTCACATACCCATACACAGACTGTTACAGTCTCTCAATTACCCATATGGAGACTCTTACATCCTCTGACATACCCATGTAGACACGCAATATACCCATTGACATATGCATACAGAGGTTCACACACTTTGTAAAATATACACCCTCTCACATAGCCATACAGATTGTATGATCTGCATTCATATAGCCATACACAGACTCCCACACACTCTGAGCGGTCCATGTAGACACCCTTGTATCCATTTAAATACCTAAACACAGGCTCTCACACCCTCTCACACATCCATTAATAGACTGTCATATCCTCTCAGCAATCTATAGAGGTACTGGTGCAACCATTCACATATCAATAGAGATACTTTCACACCCTCTTACGTATGTATACATACACCCTTATACACATTGACATGCTTATACTTAGACTGTGACACCGTTTCAGATACTCATTTAGAGCTCTTTTATTCTTACTGACATACTTATACTGACTGTGACACCCATTTACATTCTCTTTGAGAGACTCTTACCCTCTCACTTACCCATAGCAGATACTGTACTGCTGATTCACATACTGATACAGTGACATAGACATCCTCTAACATACCCATAGAGAGTCTCTTATATCCTCTCCCATACTGATGAAGACAACCTTATACCAATTGAGATATGCATACAGGGATTTACACACCCTGCTACACACTCTCATATACTCATATACGACTCTTATATTCAATTATATACATATTCACAGGCGCTTACACTCTCTCAGATATCCAATCATAGACTGTCAGACCTAATCACTTATCTATGAAGACAATGTCACAACTATTTAAATACCTATAGAGCTACGTTCACACTCTCTCACATATTCATATATACAGTCTTATACAAATTCATATACCAATACTCAGTCTGACATCGTTTTAGATAATTATACAGACCTCCTTTATTTTGATTCATCTACTTATACAGAGTTTAACACATATTGACATAGTGATAGAGAGACTCTTACATTCTCTCACCTACCTATACAGATAGTATAATACCTATTCACATACTGATACATTGACTCTGACATCCTGTCACATAGCTATAGAGAGACTCCCACACTCTGTCACATTCCAATACATAGACTGTCACAGCCTTTTACAAACCAACAAAGTTAGTGTTATATCCTTTGACACACCCATAAATAAACTGTCATAGCCTGTCACATACCCATACAAATAGTGTCATTTTCATCCTTATTTGTATGCACAGACTCTCACATACCATGTACATAGCTTCATGTCCATTGACAAACCCATTCACAGACTGTTAGACCCTCACACATATTCATACATACCCTTCTACTCATTGCCATACCTATATAGATACTCTCACACCCTCTCGCATATCCCTACAGACAACCTTATACCCATTCACAAAGCTATACATAGACTCTGAGACCCTTTCACATACTCATTCAGACCTGCTTTATTTCCATTCACATAGTTATACAGACAGTGTGACATCCATTCACATGTTCATACAGAGACTCTCTGACCCTCTCCCATACCCTTAAAGAGCCTCTCACACCCTTACAAATACCCATTAAGAATTGTTTTATTGCCATTCACATACTTAAACAGACAGTATAACATCTATTCCCATATTTTCGCAAACTCTCTTACACCCTGTCAGATATCCATACAGACAGCTTATAACCATTAATATACTAATACACAGACTCGGACATTATCTAACATACCCATACAGAGATTGTTACATACTAATATATAGACTGTCACAGCTTGTTACATATGTATTGAGACCTTGTTTTTTCCTATCCACATATGCATAAAGACCCTCTCACCCCATTTCACATACACTTGTAGAGACTCTCACACCCCTTCACATGCCCATATAACAAATCATACATCCTCTCACATACTCATTTATACATCCTTACACCCATTGAGATATCCATACAGAGATTTACATACTCTGCTACACACTATTGTATAAAATCAAAAAGAACAATTGATGGACAGAATGCAGATCAATGTCATACATTCACCCCAGTACAGAGATCTGGGCTTAAATTCATAGTTTTTTGCTCCCCATGCAATTCCAGTTTGAACCCAGACATATGCAAATCAGTCTTGATCCTGCACCCAATGGGAACAGTCTAGTCCGAACTTCCAGGCCCGGTCCTCCCTGGACTGGAAACAAAAATCCTAGTACCAGTTTTGGGATTTCATCCCTTATCAGCCAGGATAGCATGACTCCAGTGGTATGGAGAGCATGGGACCCACATCTGGGCATACTCGTCCCACTCGGAGTGGCAAATGCAAATAGAACAATTGATGGACAGAATGCAGATAAATGTCATAAATTCACCCAAGTACAGAGATCTGGGCCTAAAACCATTGTTTTTTTGCTCCACATGCCATTCCAGTTAGAACCCAGCCACATGCAAATCAGTCTTGATCCTGCGCCCAATGGGAACAGTTCAGCCAAAGCTGCCAGGCCAGTTGCTCCCTGGACTGGAAACAATCATCCTAGGACCAGTTTCGGGGTTTTACCCCTCATTAGCCATGATAGCATGACTCCAGAGGCATGGAGAGCACGGGACCCATGTCTGGGCATACCCGTTCCACTCGGGCGACAAATACAAAAAGAATAATTGATTGACAGAATGCAGATCAATGTCATACATCCACTCAGTACAGAGATCTAGGCCTAAATCCATCCTTTTTTCCTCCCCATGCCATTCCAGTTTGAACCCACCCATAATCAAATCAATCTTGATACTGTGCACAATGGGAACAGCCCTGCCTGACGGCAGTGCAGCTATAGCAATTATGATTTCCTCCTTTGTTATATCGAGCTGGAGATGATCCACAGCCTCTAAGTCAAGGACATGAGGATGCTGGGGATGATGCTCTACCCATAGACTTTTACAAAGTGTTTCAAACGCTAATCCTTCCATTGCTACAGTAGTCATGCATCAGTTTGGTGAATGTAAGCAAGTTCCTAAATCCTGGGATATGACTAGTATTGTTTTTTTTGTGAAGAAGGGGAAGAGTGCTGATGATTGTGGGTCTTATCGCCCAATATCTCTCATCAATGCTGATGCCAAAATATTTGCTGAAGTGTTGGCTAACCGCCTGATGTCGCTCATGCCTGGTCTGGTATCTGAGCACCAACATGGATTTATTACAGGCACAGATACTACTGCACTTGTCAATACAGTTATAACTGCTTTCAATATTGCCAATAACATTTCTGGTAATATGGGAATGCTTCTTTTAGATGTGGAAAAAGCATTCAATCGGGTGGTGTGGGATGCATTGTGGCTGATACTGAGTAATTGCGGCATACCAGATCGATTTATGAATTGGATCCGGGGACTATACATTAACCCACAGGCTGAATTAATATATGCTAACTTGTATTCTACAACATTTCCAAGACAAAGTGGCACAAGGCAGGGCAGACCATTGTCCCCTTTGCTATTTGCTCTTTATATTGAGCCATTCATTCAAACCTTAAATCGGAATTGTAATATTATTCCCTTTACTAATGGTACATATCAACTTAAAGCTGTTGCATATGCGGATAATAATGCTGTTTTTACATCGGACCCAGCAACAACAGTTAGTATTATACAGGAAGAAGCTAGAGCTTTTGGGCGTTTCTCAAGATATACACTTAACAGGAGTAAAACTCTAGTGTTACATAATTTAGAATCCACTTCATCTATCATGGGTGCTTGTACTGTTGCAACATATCTAGGCATTAGGATTACTAAAAACGTGGATCGAATTTGGAAACTCAACTATGAAACATTGCTTCATTCTTAAGCTAAGCAGCTTAAGAATTGGAATGATTTGCCAATAACTATCATCCAAATCAGTCTTGATCCTGTGCGCCAATGAGAACAGTCTACCCGGAACTGCAAGGTCAGGTCCTTCCTGACTGGTTTCGAGGTTTCACTCCTCATCAGCCCGGAAAGAATGACTCCAGTGGCATGGAGAGTACGGGACCCATGTACACATGTATTTATCACCTGCGGTAGTGATTATATAAACCACATCACTCGGGGCTTAGCCCTGTTGAATCGCAGTCAGCACTTCCCTGGCTCTAGTTCTTTAGCTCTTTCTGGGTGCCTCCATTTCAAAGGCTGCACTTTGATGTCTGGTATTTTGTCTCTCCTTCCTTCACCATGGGGAGAAAGCCACCGTACATGTAAAGAAAGTAAAAGAGGATTACATCTTCATTTAGACACTATGCACAATGCGCTCCTTGCACAGAACTTCTTGATACACTGATACTAAGGTAAAAACAACCCTGTTTGTAAAAGACTGAGGGGCATATTACCAACGTTAAGCGATATTTATCGCTAACGATGCTTAGCAACGAATTTTTTACCGCTAAGCATCGTCAGAAATTATCGCAGATAAACCTTGCTATTATCAAGGTTTATCGCAAATGCGATAAAAAACGGCCGCAATGCATGAATATCGCTGAAAAGTCAGCGATATTCATGCATTACCGAGCTAATGCTCTTAGCCACGTTATCCACCTCCCATTGGATAACATAGCTAAGAACTGCTCAGGGCAGGTGTTCGTTTTTGGAGATATTCGCGCTTAGTTTATCGGTCGTTTTCAGGCGATAAAGCGGCGATAATTTTATCGCACAGGCTTGATAATATGCCCCCTTGTTCTGTAAAGTTTAAGAAAGGACACCAATAGGAAAGCTGTATTTCTTGTAAAGGCGGTGCACTGAGAAGTGGACAATAGAGAGTAGAGAATCAATCCAAGAACTGTGCCATGTGCCAGAGTGGACATTGAGGCTTTTGCTGCAGTTTGAAGACTTTGGGAAATCTCTTAGAGACTTTTCTTTTTTTTTTGGAAGCAGACTCATTGTATTAATCATGGCTTTATAGTGTTATTGGTATGTACTGTGACACTATGTATATGTGGTTAAACCCCTAATGGTGAAAGATATACAAATAAGCTTTTTTGCCTTACAGAATCAATCATACTCCAAATACATTCAGGGTCACCCAGTGTTTGCTGTCCTGAATACATTATTGGTATGTTATGATATCTATGTACCTTCATTGTTGCTCCCAAGGTTGAATAGTGACTCACATGTAATCAGTGTGTTTTATTTCGGAAAAGACAAACTGTGAAGTACACAATACTAGTCCCGATATGCCTTAAATCCA
Source organism: Lissotriton helveticus (assembly GCF_964261635.1). Lineage (NCBI taxonomy): Eukaryota > Metazoa > Chordata > Amphibia > Caudata > Salamandridae > Lissotriton > Lissotriton helveticus. The sequence continues at coordinate 412,922,955 of NC_136067.1, forward strand.
TGTCCTGGGAATCTGAATCCCGAATCCACATCCCCACATAGTCCTTGTCACAGAGAAAGCAGAAGCAGGATAAAAACCTGCATTTCTCTTTTCTCTCATCTCCCATGACCCTTATCCTCGAGAGCAATCAGGTAAGCATTGTTCAATTTCAGTGCTGCACAGTTTGTTCTCTCTGGGATTTGGGAAAAACAATCAACCCATTAGGACCATCTGGAGTTTAGCTGAGTAGCTTGCAACAGTGCGACAAATGCATCATACTGACAGTGTTACTAAACAAACAAAGGACCGAGGAAAGAGTAACTGAGCAAGCTAAACTCCAAAATGCAGATAAGGCACACAAGGAAAACCCAACTCTATTCCTCCAGAGAAAAGTCACTGCCCTGAGAGGATAGCTCAATGCAATTTATTATAATAGGGCTGATCATATCCTTCTACAACTAAAACGTATGGCATGCAACCAAGATAACAAGGTGGGATCTCAGCTTGCTAGACAATTACGGGTTAGGAGGGAGAGGAAATATATTGGAAGCATTGGACGGGAATCAGGAGAATTGGCAATCTGTGACCCAGAGAAGGTTCAAACCTTCAGGCATTTCTATACGACTCTTAATACTGCTGAGCAACACAGCAATACAGAGCAAATCGATTATCGAGAGGGAGTGGAACTCCCAAATGTAACGGTGGCCCAGAATGAGCAATTGCAAAAGCCCATAAATAAGGTCGAAGTCTGTAGAGCAACAACAGGCCTTAAATTCCAAAATTTCCCAGGTCCTGTAGGGCTGACAGTACAATTTTATAAGATGTTTGGTTCTGAGCTTATTCCACACGTGGTGGCCCTTTTTAACTTGGTCACCACCTCAATGGCAGTTACCCCCTCAATGAGTCAATAGCTCATTTCAGTCATTAAACTAGGGAAAGCTCCACCACACTGTTCGGCCTATTGGCCGATAGCACTACTTAATATTGATGCTAAGCTAAATGCACAGATTATAGTCACTAGATTTGAAGATCTAATGGCAGGAATTGATACATCAGGACCAATCAGGCTTCCTTAAAGGTAGGAGAACTCATGATCCACCTGGTCGAAAAAGCCACAAAAAGTCCATTCCAGGAGCCTTACTGGCATTGGATACTGAGGAAGCCTTCGACTGGGTGGATTTGCATTTCCTATGCTGTACTTTGAAGAGATTTGCATTCTGTGACCAATTCATCGCCATGATTAAATCCAACTACATGCAAGCTAGTGCCTAGCTCCTGCATATGGGGTTGGCTCAGAACTATTTCACCTAGGGCGGGGAACAATACATGGCTGTCCACTTTCACCACTACTATTTGCCTTTATTAATGAGCCTTTTGCTGCAAAAAAACATGGGTAGCCCTTCACCCACTGCATATCTTTTGGCACAGATGAACATAAAATTTCCCTGTTTGCTGATAGTATGCTGATGACCGTAACCTCCCCAAGACCAACCTTATAAGCACTATAAGTGATGCTTTGAAATGTTGAATGGGTGTTGAGCTTTCATATTAACCTAACCAAATCATATTCCCTTCCAATGGGCTAAAAAAAGATATCACATACCTTGGCATCAAGATGGCTCCTAAAATCTTGGCTCCTTTGAAAGCAAATTTTCCACTGCTTCTCCAATAACTCAGAGAGGATTTTGTAGGTGGGCACCAAGGTAGATCTCATGGTTGGGGCACATACATGCTAATAAAACAAGCATTTACAATGCAATAGGTCTCGCATTTGTTGGAGTTGGAGATATTGGCATTGTAAATGGCAATGTTTTTTAAATTATGTTTTTTTCTTTGCAGTGGAGCAATTCTTTAAAGAAAGAAAATGCACACTATACCATACTATATGTCTTTATAGCAATGGCTATGTTAACGCAAAGAAGTGTAAAATGATGAAAACAAATACAATAAAGGAATTTAAAATGCAGATGGAATGCATAGCAGGTGACAAGGACTACCTATTATTTAATAAAACTATATTTTTAAAAAGAACACAGAGGTGGCGGAAGGCTTTTCTCTATTTTGTTTCAACAGGAGTTTGAACAAATCACTTTACCTTCCTTTAGTTATTCTCTTACTGAGATGAGCATTGCAGTTTAAAAAATCATGGGTTGACTTCTGACCTTTTTACTCATCGCTGATTGTGGTTTGACACCGTGTCGAGGGCCGCAATCTCTTAGAAGGGGTGATGTGGTTTGCATGAAATGTGAAGTTGTGTTAAAGGTGTCGGGAGAATCTCGATTTTAATGCAATTGCTTAGAGGGTGGGGGGATGCCTCATCATGATGATTACTATGCGTAGTCAATTTGTAGGGGCCAGGGGTGGGAAGTTTTGGTTCTCCTGGCGTGGGATGTAGCCTAACTTAACTGGTTAGTTTCGGTGCAGTTTGGTTTTATTTCGTAATCCTAATTTCACCTTAAGTTTAATAGAACATCTATCTGTTATATAGTCAGGGTCACCGGAATTGTGATTCAACGGTCGCGGCCTTTTCCGCATGATTATTGTAATCATGGACGTGCCGCATTTGCCACATAAAATCTGCAGTTCACACAGCAGATGAGTTTAACAAGAAATGTTTGTAGCTCAAACGGATCTAAAATTACCAGAATCAAAGCAACGTGTTGCCATGAGGTGTGTGCGTGGGATGATGCAGCGCCGAGATGGATAAAAAATTACCAGAATCAAAGCAACGTGTTGCCATGAGGTGTGTGCGTGGGATGATGCAGCACCGAGACAGGTTAGCATCACCTCAAGGAGCTAGAACCCAAACGGATGCATGTCAGCCGAGAACATCAGGTGCTGTCCCAGTAACTTGCTGTGTAGGGGAGACGGGCTGGGGCCACTTATGCTGGCTACACACTGGTATCCCCGCCGGCATGACTCATGCCGACTCCATGCCTCTCTGGCCCAGTTAGTGCATGGAAAAGTACCAGCCCCTCCCCCGAGGCGTCATGCTCCTGCGGCGTGGAGCGCAGGGTGTGTGTGTGCTTGAATCCCTAAACATGCCGTCTAGAACAGCGAGAGCGAGGTCTGACACGCAAATTGGATTTCCGAGCGGGAGAAAGGAGAGGCGTGACACGCACGAACTGTCTGGAAGGGGCGGAGAAACAACGGAGCGGGCTGCGGAGTCTAGACACAGGGAGGAACAGGACGAGAGGAGTATAACAGACCTGGTGAGGGGGGGCGTTGAGGCATATTGATGGTGCCCGCCCCCACAGTGATGGAAGCCCTGCGTGTGCCCAGTGAGTGGGGTTGGGAGGGTGTGTGTGTGCGCGTTTGTGTGTGTATGTAAGCCCTGCGTGTTCGGGGGGGTGAGTGTGTGCGCGTGGGAATGTGTGTGCGCATGCGTGAGTGTGGCTGTGTGTGTATATGTGGGTCTGTGAGCCTGCGTGGGTGTATGTGTGTGCGCATGCGTGAGTGCGGCTGTATGTGCGCGCGGGCGAGAGCCTGTCTTGCTGTGAATCTGAGGCAGGGGCTGGGCGTGCGCGCCCATGAGTTTAAGTCGACGCTCGTGCCCGGCCCCTGTCTCAGATTCCCAGGAGACGGACGGCTATAGTTGTCGAGCTAGACTCCAGCATGCTTTGCATGCTTTCGAGCTCGACCTAAAAAGTGATGGGTATAGTACTTTACTCTCTTTAGGACACTGGAGTGACAAGATAAAGTACAGCACAAGCAGGAGCTGTTGTTGGCTCCTGGTGCCAGTATTAGGGGCAGAATAAGGGAAATGATAGCGCCATCAGCCAATGTGCTAAAAGGGATGGAGCGTGAGGAAGAGAATCTTACTTCATTGAAGTGTTGTTACACAAAAACGGGGATTGCCATCACAGCTACCTGCGTGAGGGGGTATACTCACTCCCCCACTATTCTTTTGCCCTGGGTACTTCAGGCAGGGCCAGCAAGCCCAGCCCAGGCATTCCCTGGTTTTGTGTAACAACACTTTAGTAAGGAACAAACCAACAACAGCTCCTGTTCAGGCTGTACTTTAACACCTGTTCCTAAGTCCTACAGGAGTAAGGTACTATACCTTCGCTATTTTCAATCGTGAGCATATACACCTTTTGCATGTCACGCCCACACTTTCTGGCATTCAGGATGTCCATGCAATTCTAAGTCCTGATGAGACCCCTTTTCCCTTTCAGGGGTCGAAAAGTCATTGACTAATCACTGTAACAAACAGTTGTTTGTGTTTATTTTTCCTCAAGACCTATACAACAAATGTGGGAAGGTGTCTGTTACTAAACAAAGGCATTGTGTATACTATTCATGGTGCAGCTTTGACATTGAGGGACACATTGCACTTTTTAATTATTTTTTAGTTTTTTGGGGAAGTCCCGTCCTTCCTTATTACTGGATGCTTGTGGTTTCACTGATATATATATATATATGGACCCCGGTCCCTGGGTGATCCACCATCTCCCAAGAAGGAGATCAAGACCTTGGGAGTTTGGTTGGAGGAAGATCTGTCCTTTAGAACCCACACCAGGAAGACCGCTGGGACTTGTTTTGGCCTGCTGCGGTCAGCCCGCAAGGTGTTGCCATTGCTCCCTGATTCAGCAAGGAAGCTACTGATTCGTGGCTTAATCTTGTCGAGGCTCGACTATGGCAACGCATTGTTTCTTGGTGCTCCTGAAGCGACTTTTAAAACTCTTCAGCAAGTGCAAAACGCAGCCGCCAGACTGTTGTTGGATGTTCCCAGAAGGCATTCAGCTGCCCCAGCTCTGAAAACGCTGCACTGCCTCCCTGTGAAGGAGCGGGTGAAGTTTAAGGCGTTATGCACAGCTCACAGAATTCTGCATGGTAGGGGCCCCCCTATTCTTTCTTGTATGGTACGTCCCTATAAGCCCACTCGTCCCCTGCGGTCGGATCAAGGACATCGTCTGCAGTCTACCAGAGTAAGGACGGCTCGCTCGGGGGGCAGGCGCTTCTCAGTGCAAGTGGCGACGCTATGGAATTCCCTGCCCCTTAAGATCCGCTCAGAGCCCAGGATCTTACTATTTAGGAAACTTCTTAAGACTCACTTGTTTCCAGTGTAGTGTGTTAGGCCTTGCTTTTCCGTCTTATCTGTCTCGCGCCGGGATGCTCATGGGTAACTGAGCGCGTTATAAATTTTGTATAAATAAATAAATATATATGTATTTGCTATTAAAAGTGGTGTTCGGTGTGCTTTTATTATTGTTTTGTAGCGTTAATGTGCCTGATCCAAATGGGTCTGGCACTCATTTGAATATTCATGAGAGTTGTTTACCCAAATTGATCGTTAATATTCTTTCAAATAAGATGCCTATCTGGACCATTGTTACATGATATCATTGTATAACCAGGTTCCCATGGGTCCAAGGTTTGCCTAATCCATTGTTGTATGATATTACAGTTAACAATTAGGCCGCTTGAACACTCTCCTTCTAACTCCTTACCCCCTGGGGATTTGGGAGTTTTTTTAGGCTCCTCTTCTCCACATGGTCATTCCTTATAGGCGGGGCCACTGGAATTATGACTTATTGGAGGATAATGTTGTATTATACAGTATGGCTTACAAAATGATGTGGTAAGAAAAAACTAATTATGTGGCACAATCTGTAGCAGTATTCATTTGTTATTTTGTCATTCACACGACTGGCAACTTTGCCACTTCAAAGTTGCACCTTATTAGTGCCAATTTAACACCTGAATAGAGGAAATTGCAACTGAAAGGTGGCTGGTTAAGCTTTGTTAGGGAGCAGCCACAACCCGGAAATGTGTGTGGCACGTTTTATTTAGTAACGTTTGCACTAGAAATATTTCTCTCGCGAAATCTGCAATGAATGCAGCAGATTCTGGATTGATTGGCAAGTAATGCACAGCCATGATTATGCAGAAAACACAGGAGCCGAGAATTGCATAATACCAGTGGCTCTGCCTATTGGCAGCAACTGCAACCTGCCAGTAACCTTCCCTAACAGAACCTAACACGCAGGTACCCCACCCTATTGTGACCCACCTTATTTGTAAGTATCTGCCCCCAGTTCTCTGAACGATGACCACGTCCTTCCTGAAATTTTGGAGCCCATTCACAGCATAGCAAGGCACCTCAGCAGTTACACGATATCACCATGCAGCAGCCCTCCATACTGCGTACTGTAGAGTATACTGATATATGCCATAAATGAGCAACATGGGGCCCAATATTCTTTTTTATATAGAGCAAGTGTCCTGGGGCCATAAAATCCACCCTTTACTGCTACAGTACCAAGGTCACATTCTTTGTTACTGCCAGAGTACCATCAGGGTAATGTGAACCACACTACTTAATAGACTGCACATTACAACTATTTTTTTACTATGTAGAGCAGCTAACTCTTTGTGCTATGGTGGCAGATATTACAAGGTACCTGAAAAAAACAGTGTAGCATATAACTTTTATGCACATCGCGAGGCGGTGATGCGCTATTTATTTCGGTTGGTGAGGGAAGGGAGGGCTATCATGACGACCCACTCACTGCACTACTTTCGTGAGGCACAGCGCCTCCACTCACCATGTAATGGTAAAAAATAGCATATTGCAGTTAGCATTCCAAGAATACACACATACAATCACGCATAAACTTACGGTGCTGCACATGAAGGTCTGTGTATACAACAAATGTATTTGAATACCTTGCACATAGCACAATATGTAACACGAGCGGTACATGGGAACTTGTTTCAATGAACGATACTCTGAACATTAGCCACAGGCTATATACAGGCATGATATAACACACACGACGGCAGATAAAAACAAGTGACACACATTTAAACGGACCTGTTAACCACTACCACCTGTAAGGTACAGAATCCGCTCCCCACTCACCTGTCCCAGAAATACGCAACTCGCACTACTCCAGACAAGCTTCGATGAATCAGTTGAACTTTTCAACCAAATTCTATTCAGGCAATTTCCAAGAGTAATGAATTTCTCACTGGTAACCATGTCAACAATATACAGTGTCGTGTTAGAGGGTCATGTAAGTGTTGTAGGATTTTATTTACATCTGGTTGCCTCAAGACTCCAAGAGTCACAGTAAAACGTCACATCTAACAAAAAATAACAAGACGTGTGCAAAAACGAAACCTGCCGTGGGGCGGGACTTCCGTCTTCGGAAGCCCGCGCCCACGGAGTGCCTGGACATAAACAGTGCTGGTGACGCGGGGCTCCCATGCCCGAGGAAGAGCCCCGCGGAGGCTGCAGAGTCCGGCGATGCGGTGAGTGGGGTTAGTTTGGGGGGGCGTCTCTGTATGTGCGTGTGTGTGGTGTGTGTGGGGGGGCGTCTCTGTATGTGCGCGTGTGTATTGGCGGGGGGTGGATTGTCTGTGTGTGTGCGCTCGTGTGGGGGGGCGCCGGCGGGAGTGGGGGCTGGGGAGGTGTGGTGTGGTGTGTGTGTGTGTATGTGTGCACTCGTGTGTGTGTGTGTCTCTGTGTGCGTGCGTTATCCATGGTGACTGAAGAGCCTGCCAGAATCGGAGCACGCGACCTGATCCGATTACGGCAGGCTGCGTGCGTGCGCGTGCCTGTCTGTTGTCCTAAACCTCGTTAGTCCTTGAAAGCCAGAATGAATACAATAGGACTCCACTGCGACAATCGCTTTCGCGATTGCGTCGCAGTGCGAGCCCTAATGAATGTCCTGGTAGACTCCTGTATATTTTTTAAGGTCTGCCAATCGAGCCAGATTGCGGGTTCCTCCCTGCCTTATGGTCTTTGATCAAGCCCTTCATCTGGCAAGACCGTAGGGCCCGTCTTCCATACAAACAGCTCGGACTTCCGAGGAGTTCTGGGGGACAAGCATAACCGGATCTTCATATTTATTATTAGGCATCTCAAATAAGAGTGATTATGGAGTGGTCTGTATGGCAGTCTGACAAACATTAGCTCCATATGGATATGGCAGTGACCGCAAGATATATCTGTGAGCTTATGTGGAGGGACCACATTCCCCTGCCCATTTATGCCAATTTATTACAATCCAGCATTACTCCAGCCTTTCAATCGTGACCTTTTGACCCGTGGAGGGAAGGATGTTGTCTTGCTATTTTGGATCATTTCCACAACTGGTATATTTTCACCTTCAAGAACTGATAATGAGGATTTCATCTTCCAGCATCAGAACACTATCACTGCACCCAATTCAGACACTGTCCTTTGCCTTTACATTCATGAGGTGGTCACTAGAGACCTCAAAACAATTGAAAGTTTTGTGAAGGGCAGAGAGGGTTCTAAGAGGTGTACCTCTTTCCTTTACTCCTTACCAGTCCCCATTCTCACTACCTCTCTATCACAACATATGGCTGTTTGGGAGCGGGCTTTGGGCATTACATTTTTGAAACACAGTGGGGTAGGATCTGGGGAGCCCTACCTAGGTTCAGTGACTCAATGAAGATAAGAGAGAACCACTATAAAGTATTATATGATTGGTACCTCTAGCCTACCAAACTGTGGAAAATCTTCCCCAACACCAAGAACTTGTACAGGAGAGGCTGACGCATACTGGGTGATTTATAGACAAAAAAGTAGTATCTCACCATACTACAAAATTCATACAAACTCATCTCAGAGTCATGGTATATGGATATATGTATATATTATCAACAATAGCATTCAAAAAGTACCTACAGAATCATCAATGTCATCATTTGAATTTTTATCAAAAATATATATTGTTTATTATCGTCATATCCATATAAATATACATATATCAAACATTCCAAAAATGTATAAATACAAAAAGGAAATTACCATAAATTCAGGAGTAACCATAGAAATATCCCCAATAATGCCCAAACTGCTCACCCATGCCATGCACACCACATTCATTCAACAGCCAACCCTTACACATACCAAGGGACCCACAGTCCAACAAGACATTGACAGGAGAAGGAGAAATAATAACAAAATACAAATGCATACATATTGGAAAGAGACCAAAAAATATTTTGATAGTCAGTTATTTTGCATATAAACAAGTAATACATTTGTTCCTAAAAAAGCATTGCCCAATATTTCATCCATTTAATTTCATAATAACCACATCTTATGATCCAGTACTGTACTGATGCGCATTTCGATGGAGACCCACAATCTTGGTCACACCTTCTTCAGGGCACTAACAACATCAATAGCAGGGTGACAAGGGGTACATCCTGAGTAAACTCTGACTCCTGGTAAACCGTTCTGAACTACAGCAGAGTTTCCATATAGGGTGCTATGTATAGATGGAGCTATATCTATAGAGCTATATCCAAAGCTCCAACAGATAACCTTTATTAATGGAGGAGATTTATATCTGGTGAAGAAGCATAGGAGATAAGGCAAGGGCAGCTGAAAACTGCCATTAATATTACAGTACAGATATATACATCAAGAAGTCTCTCTCAACATTTCCAGAGCAGACACCATCATGACTTGGGCAAACAAATGGAAGTCTCCTGCACTCCGGAACTTGGTGTACTCCACAATCTGGATGATTTAGGCACATCTGCTGGGATTGCCCTTTGATCCACCCATTTTAGATGGAAATATTAGCCCAGATCAACAACATTCTGGGATACCCACTCCCAGCTGACCCAGGCTTTGCACTCGAGGGACTGTGCGATGAAACCGTCAGGCATAAGACCATGGGTGATCTGTCCATACTTTGGCTAGGGCTTGGCACTGCAAAAATGATGGTGGCTGCCTCCTGGGAATGGAAAGAAGCACCCAGCCTAGAAGATCACTGGAGGATTGAGAACCCTCCCTGCAGACACTGACCAATAATAGAAACAAACTACATACAGTAGCCTACATGTTGGGGTGGGGGAGGGGTAGGCTTTGGGAAAAATGTTACCTTGTTGTTTTATGTACTTCCAGGCCATGTTTAGACAATGTTCCCAGTGGACTGATAACCCTACGAAAAGCAGCAACTGATCATTCTAATAGACACCAGGTAATATGAGTCAGGGTTTTATACGCCAAGTGCTGTAATGTTGTGAATTTTTTAAAAATCCAATAAAGAGAATTTTGAGAAAAATAATTAAAATTGAGTTTTTTCTCTTTTAAATACTTTCTAATTATTGCACAATCAATATGCTCTTGATTCTTTTTTTAACTTATTTTACTGAGTAATAAAAGTAAGAAGAATATATAAAGACATTGAAAATAATGGATTGCATCAATATTATTAGTATTTAATTGTTATTAGAAAACTGGAATTTTAAGAACTTTTTTGAAGACAATGGAGTAGCTCCGAGCTCATTAAGGCTAGAATAACTCTTCTGCTACGACATTCTAATGTTTGTCTCTAAGTTTCTCCCTTTTTAATTGTGAGCATTCTACCCTAAGAGGGTGGATGTTCTAACAGCCTTATGGCCCTTCAGCCTTGGGCTAAACTGGCAGGTGAGGGCCCTTACCTGAAAAAAGAAATATTAAAAAAACTTGTTTAACCTTTTCTCCCAACTTTTTTTTTCTCTGTATAATTTGGAAAAACGTTCAGGTACATTTGCTCCCTGGCCTGTTTATGTACTGCTTATAAGTGTTCAGAATCACAGGGCTCCAGAGTAGCCACTTTCTATTCAGATATGCATTGGCCTTAATACAATGATCACCAATAGGTGGTAAGTCAAGGAGAGACAGAGGAGAAACAGTTTTCCCATGATGTAGCATCTGAAAATAATGGCAATTAATATAGAGTGGTCAGAAATCTCATTTCACTTATTCCCTTTCCACTGTGAAACTGAAGTCTGTGATAGTAATGGTGCCACCAGAATTATTGTACCACACAGGGCCAAAATGGGACCGAAGGTATGACTAGGCATGAAAAGAAATGAGGCCCCCATTGGTGAATTAGAAAGCCAGAAAAGAGGCCCATGTTTGCAAATTGGGAAATTTTTGCAAATGTAAGGAAACATTGTATAAAAGCTTTCCAAGGTTTGGAAAACAGCATAGATTTGAGCTCGCTGCAGGCAATATTTGTTTAATTATCATGGAAATCCACAGTAAAAAGTGGCCCAGCAGGCTATAAAACAGGCCCCACAACAGACATAGAAACGGCATACACACTGACCTGTCAGGCCATCCCATCAGACATTGTCTGATTGCACTGTTGGCCAGTCCGTTCTTAGTTCATAAGGTGTTGGTAGCATTACTGATGAAGTTTCCCTGTAACTATGTTAATGAAGGTTAAAATTAACCCTGGGCGTAGTTCGCGAAGTAGTGCTAAGCGAAGCTAGGCGAAGTGCACTTCACACTATGCGAATTTCGCGTAGCACTACGCGAGTTGCGTAGTAGCATGTTCGCACAGTGCAAGATGCATTTTCAATGATTGCACAGTGCGGACAAGCATCCGGCACTGTGCAATCATTGAAATCGGCATCTTGCACAGTGCAAGCTGGTGTTTTCTGCCGCTCGAGTAGATTTTTACTCGAGCGGCAGCTTTCTCAACGCAGACTGGTAGTTTCTCATCGCGAGCGGTCGCGAGCATGCGCGACCACTCGCAATGAGAAACCTGACCTCCCTGCGTTGAGAATCTCGCCGGGATGTCATTTTGCTTGCTCGCGGTCGCGAACATGACGTTGAGGACCGCGAACATGCAAAAAATTAACGCTGCACTACGCTACGCTGCGCTACGCGTGTTCTCACTGTGCTACGTGCAGCTCATGTAGTGGGAAGTTGCGCAAACTTCGCAAACTACGCAAGAGTAGCGTAGTGCTTCACCCAGGGTTAGTTAAAATATGTATCACTACATAAATGGAAAAGCTGTCTGGTTCATCCTTAATATTTGATTCCCTGTTTGCAGATTTGAAAAATGCAGCTGCAACACTTTTGACAATTATCAGTGTTGGGAATATGCAACTCCTGCAATTTACTAACTTTGTTGGCTGCAAATTCGAGAAAAAAACATTTTTTGGTTTTGCCTGCACAAATCAAATGTAAAATCTGTTGTGCTCAATATACATGTTATAAGGATCTTCTCTTATCAGTTACCTGTTTCCGAAGTACTGATTGCATCCACTTCTGGCAAACCTTTTTTGTAATGTCTTGTTTACTCAATCATTCTTCCCCTGGCTTCAAGCATATAAAGCATGTTTGTTGGCTACATTTGCTTTATCCAAAGTCCTCCCCTGCACATTACTTGCACTGTACTTGTTCACTTAATCATTTTCCCCCTGGCTACATGCATTTCAAGCATTCTTGTCGGCTCCGTTTAGACTCTCTTAAACTGTTTTCTTTATAAATATTTTGGCTGCCCAACACTTGCACTGTGCTTGTTTGTATACTTCCCACTGCTTCTTCCTTGGGCAATAGCCGAGTGCCGAGCTGATAGAGGCAACGCTCATTACAACTGATGCCGCCGCTGGAATGTTGCACCCCCTCACTCGCATCTGGACACTTAAAATGCAAAGTATGTAAATCTCCAGGTTGAACATATTTGTGCGGTGTTGCTGGTGAAAAGAAACTCACTGTCAGCGTTCCTATGCACTGCACCCCCACACTTGAAAAATGCATTGGAAAGGGGCTTTATGTTGAATCATTAAGATGCAACATGTTTGCTTTTTTTATTTTGGGGCAGATTTGATGTAGAAGGGGCAGATTGATTTACCGATGGATGTACTACTGTTAGGAATTTGGTCTTGGCTATTGTTTGCTTATCTATCATTCCAGCATGCATGATGTAAATGGAATAGTTAGATGTATCAATGTCTTTATAGAGACTGGTGTTTTGTGATTTGCTTGGATATAGAAAATATATACACACGTTGCGACCTATCATAAAGAGGTTACATAATGTTAATAAATGAATCGTAACTCAGTTTCCTTTCAAGGTATTTTATTATTGCCGCAAAAAAATTGTCACATCCATCACACACCCCATGTCTTGCCTGTCTACAAAGCAGATCCATATAGAGTTGCAAAGCTAGCAAATGTATTCACCTGTACCCGTCCTGAACACTTTACATATACATGTATATGGTGTGTATATTGCAATAACTAACTTTCTTTTTATTTATATGAAAAAAAACTTCTCAGTACACTGTAGTAGTAGAGACCACACCATTACAGAATGCCCTAGAAGCAACAAATTAACAAATCAAAAGGTTAATCAAACTAGATGGTATGTTCCCTCTCATTATTAAAATGATTGCACCCACCTATTGAAAAAGGCATGGCTATGCTGTGTTGATAAAGAACACACTCAAGTTCCTGTTTACTGTTTATTGAACAGTACATTACAAACTGGCAGACTCTCTTACATTAAGCCACAAACATCAGTTCTAGGTCCTTGTGAAAACGAACCACACATGTTAAAAATCCCTTTAAGTTGAACAGGTTCAGCGCTCTCAAACAATCCTAAAACCCTGCCAATTAATGTGGTGTTCCCTTGCCATATACTTTCAGTGGTCCTGGTCATAGGGTAGTAAATATAGGAGTTTTTTTCCTAAGTACATCTAAAAGTTATTACATTTAAAACTAGAAAAGTCACCATAAGAAAACAATCACAATGCATGAGGCACTTTCACCTTGCACTCAAACAGTTATCAAAGTTCATTCATGCACCACTCACAAAAAGCACTCACACTATTCCCTCTGTACTCATATACTGCTCTCACACCTCTTAGCTTTTTATTAATCCCATAGGTGAAACCTAATCCATTTACCAAATCTATGCCCAGCGGAGCGGACAATGAGGAGGAAGGGCCCCTGTCTCATAAGTTTCAACTTCATTAAACTCATTGAGACTTTCACTCTGCACATCTTTGCAAACATTCAATACAAGGTGTTAGAAAGCAGACACTGGGGACTCTCTGCTTTTGCTCAATGCTAACAAGAAACGCTTAGAAGTCATCTCCACTTGACCTAACCAAGATTTGAGATGAATTCTTACATTTGCTTTTCTGACCAACTCCTGATTCAGCAACCTTTTTGCTCCATTTCTTAACTAGCAATAGTCTTTTCTTTCAGTGCCCAGGGTGTGCATACGATGACATTTGTGCACTATAATACATGCTATTATAACATAACACAAAAAAATATAGAATTGCTAATTCTTCCTACTAGACTAGTGCTTGCCATATCACCTTACTCGTGACCATGTTTTGTTCGTAAAAATGGCATCAGGAAAAGAAATGTTGTGCTATGAACACCCTGTGGACAGCCCTATCTTTTTTATGTGTGTGGAGTTTCCACAGTCTTAAAATTACTATTAGTAAAATAAAACCTGTAGATTGTGAATACCAAAAAATAGTCAATTTACACAAAAACATAAGTTTACCTTTGTGAATCAGACCATCTGAGTGTAAAGGTGCTACAAAAGTGTAAGTTACATGTCTCCATCCACAGAGTATTACAATTGGCTTTCTACTGTGTTGGTTGGGGATGTCCCTCCCCAAATACTCCGCTGTCCCTCTCTTAACCTCTCTTAATTTCCCTAATCCCATCCTGTTTAGTAATAAATCTGCCTCTTTTCCCACCTAGTCTTTCCAGTCCCAACCACATTTACTGCTAAAATTTACACTTAAGTGTGTGGAGGTAGTGGGTCAATCTGGAATGTCTGCACAGTTCTCTCAATCTGTTTTTCTCTCTGATCAACAGAAGCAGTAGCCACTGTAGTACTTACTAGTACACTATTTTCAGTATTTTTAATGGGAACCACATAAAGTGGCGGACACTCAGTTAACAATGCATCCATTACTTTATCCCCTGAATCATTATTTATTTGAAGCACTTTATCATCACTAATTCCCTTCTCCTGCATCTGGTGCTTTACCCTTTTAACCTTACTTGCTTTGTCTCTTGCTCTCTTTACCCTCATGATTAAAGCCTCAAAATGTGCAGCTCTACATGGTGTCTTTATTTCACATAACACTTCACTTGTTTTGTCAATAATTTGCAATTCAAAAGTACCATCTTTTGGAAACCTCAAAGGACCCTCCTTTTCAGTTATGTTGCACCATTGGTGAACCCACATACACAAATGTTGTCCCAAATTGGTAGACATAAAATGCACAGGTGTTCCTTCAGGAGCATCACCAATATAAAACACATTTTTCACTTTACCTCCCAACAGTTTCTTTAAACCGTCAAACAATTTCATTTCTGCAATAGTTTAATGCAATTTCTTTTCCCCAGTGCTATCAGTCTCAATTTACTCCTACCACTGACCCTCCACAAAATCTTACTGCAATATTTTCTGAGTTTTTCTTAATCAATAATTTTATTAGTAACAACATAAAAAACATTTGCTACTCTGTCTGTTCCACTAAATAAAGGATAGATTTATTTTGACTGCGAGTAACACATTCCAGTTACTCTTCACAAAGTAAGAACTTCTGTTTACTCTTCAAACACTGTAGGTAAATCCCTTCCGCCTACCCTTCACTCAAGCTCAGAAGAACCTGCTACTCCTTCAGTGTTACTCTTTCTTGGTGATATAACACCAAGGTTTCAACAGTGAACTCTTTGCTATCAATCACTCTCACTTTTACACAGAAAGTAGTCCCTAATTTAACACTGCCAGCCCTACCTAGCTTCTCAGTGTTATTCCAACAGACGAGTAACGTCAGAGCAGTGTGGCTTCCATTTACCACCTGCTATTTCTTCCCAGGATTCCACAGTTGTACATACCTGTTTTTACAGACCACATAGAACAAGACACTAACTTACTTAACATGAAGAGTTAAAACATGTAATCAATAACCAATAAATCCTGTCCTATGAAATTACCAATATAATCAATAACACCCTCAATTCAAAATTAGCAAAATGTCACCAACAGTCAAACAGTCAACACCCTTACTATCTTCAACACTTAAAAAAAAATACACCCTAGCACATTAACAACATTTCACAACCCTATTGATACTCACACCACTCCAGCAATCACCTTCTTGCATCACCTTCCAGTACTGCTTTGCCAGTCTCCAGGTTCTGAGCATTGGAATAGGCAATCAGGACGTAGACATTTATCTAACTTGGGCAAATATTTTCCTTCCCTCCTAAGGTCAATGATCCATTAGATGAATAGTTGATGGTGATATCAATAATCCTTAATCCCCAAACTAATCAATAATAACCATCCTTTGCTACCCGAAACTGGCACCGCTGTAATTTCACGGTAATTTCTCAATACAAAACCTCATCTACCTCTATTTTACCGCTGAAAAGGTGTTGGGCCCTTGAAACCATGTATTACCTTCAGGAGACTTTAAATAAACATGAACAGTGAAAAATGCAATTATTATTTAAACCAATGAAGAGAGTTGTTGAGTATTTTAAAGGGTTTTATGTTCTAGTCAAAACAATTATGGTTTTCTCTAACCCGTTATTCATTATTCAAATTACAATCAGGTTACAGAATTTTGAAATCAGGAAAAATACCATTAATACAGAACATATTACAGTCTGCATATAAGCATCACATGTAGAAGAGAAAATGTGGGACAAATGTCAGTCAAAACTCTTAAAGAGTTTCTAAAACAAAAAGAGTCTTGCAAGGCTAATCAATAATTAATAGTTGGCAAAATTCTCCCATAAAGAGAAATAAATGTATAAGACAGTTAATTAGTCAAAGCATAAACTTAAAGTCTTAGCATCTAATTCTGCCTAAGGTCTATCTGTTTTTAGGAGTAGGACATCCCGCCCTTCACCAGTGCACAGAGGAATGTGATCTGTCTCGCCAAAAATATGATGTGCAAGGACTTCTCTGAAAAAAATATGAGCAAGAAACCTCCCACCTGGCTCTCCTCAGACGCAATCTCCTCCTAGGCTGCAGCAATCTTCTCCTGTAACGTTTCTCCTACCTAACCCATATGAGGTCTGGTCTAATCTGCTTCCTCTCTCAAGAGCTCACACGCCTAAAGCCTAAAGCCAACCACGCCTCCAAAGAGGTTATTATTTACACTCTAATTCTTGGCAGAATACACTAATAATGTTTCAAGTCCCAGCAAAGCCTGCACTGTGACAGGTCAGCACAGATGACCAGAGGGTCTCACCATTCTGATCTTTTTGCAAATTCCAAACCATACCAGTTTTAACAAAAAAAGCGTTAATGATTAATACATTTATATGTTTTAGCAACATTTACTAGGAAAATAATGTCATTCTATTTTCCTCCTTCCTGTCACTTTAACTAACACTTTTACATTTGCATGATCACAAGAATGTACAGTTTACAGTGGCCTTGACTTCTTCTGTACTTGAGGCAAGGTGGTATAATCTGCACATGCTCTCTTCTTTTTAATGCAAGTCACAGCCTTACTGGATACATCCCCTTTTGTATCGCTTTGTTCGCCCTAAGTGTGGCAGGGTATGCTCAGACGTGAGTCCCGTGTTCACTTGGCCACTGGATTCAAGATAGCCTGGCTGATGAGGATTATGAATCCGAAACCGGTCCCAGGATGCTTGTTTCCGGTCCAGGGAAGACATGGCTTGGCAGTTCGGGCTGCACTGTTCCCATGAGGCACAGGGTCAGACTGATTTGCATATAGCCATGTCTGAACTGGGGTGGCTGAGTGAACTAAAGAATGGTGATGGATTAAACCCAGATCAGTTGACTGGGGGTGAGTGTTTGATTTGTTCAAACGCTCCGTCCATCATCCCCTTTTGTATCGCTTTACTGGATACACAGGCAGCCATTTTATCTTAGGCCCAAAAACAAAGCTAACACAAAAGAGTATTAACTTTATGTAAATAAACCCATTATTTTTTCCCACCCCCACACCAATACCCTTTATAAATGATTGCCTAGCAAAGCTATTAGTTTAAAGCAGCTTTTCTTATTGTTTGTGCACAACATGCAAAAAAATTAATACATACTCATAGTAACATGCTTTAATGTTTTAGATAGCTTTTCATGCCCAAAAAAATGTTTTGCCCCACGTGTAGTGTTTGGTGCATCATTAATTAACACACATTATAAAAAGAGTTGTTATAAACTGAACATGTTTATCCATGCAACAAAGCCAAAGTCTCCTAAGACAGGAATAGTGAATGTAGATTGCAAGGAAAATGAGCCTGGAAGAGAGAACACATTCTATTAGTTTCTTCAAAGCTAAAAAGGCCACTTAAATCACAAGTGTTTTCTCTAAACTGCAAAAAAAAATGTCAATTCAGCACAAATATTTCAGACTGACTAGGCCTCATTTCATATTTTCATGTGCCATGTGTTTTAACTTGCACCAAAATGTGTGTGTCAATTCATGCAGTCTGTCTGAAGCACAAAAATAAAGCAATGCCTGACTCCAGGATGAAATCTGGGCTCTATCAAACTCCACATGCATAAGTATAGATTTTTTGTTTAACAGACTTTGTTGATGACTTCATTATCTTATACAATGAAATAAAATTATACAGAGGCAGTCTTTTTCCTTTTAAAGTAGGTACATTTCATATGGTGTATACAGATTCTGCGTACATCGTTTTATGTAAGTTATAATACCAATGATCACGATCTCAAGTAATCCTGTTGACAGTATAAGCTGACAGGGCTCAATATAGGATTCATCAAAGACAAAGCCATGTACAATTTTAGCGAACAACAAGAACCTGTGTAACCCCAACTCCCTCCTCCCTAACCCACCCACTCCCCCTTCTGGCCACTCCTGCTCTCGCTGCGAAAGAAATCAAGGGAAATCATTATAAACAGCACACCCCACAGGCTGTAGCCTCCTTGTGGTATAAAGTGCCGGCCCAGATCACAGAGTCCGAGGTTAGGGAACTACTAGGTGACATTTAGCGCTATGGTGTCAGGGCATCCTGTGGGGGTACTAAGTCTATTGATTCCAAGTCAATCAGCATAGCTTCCCACTCCAATGAGATAGACTATTTTCTCAGCCCCCTCTCTTCTTCTCTATGAAGAGCTGAGCCCTCCGCTCTTTCCCACTGGAGCCTGTCATCCTGCCAAATGGATATCGCCGGACATCTGGGGGATTTCCACCTCATGGTGAGAGGTCGCACCACCAATATAAGGGCTAAGTCTCGAAATTTTAGCCGTACTTTCTGTACTCCTGAGCACTACGAAGACCAATAAGGCAGTTCAAAGCGTCAGTTGGAACCGATAATTGCGTAACTGTATTCAGTGTGTGGCACACACCCACCCAATAGGCTCAGAGACAGGGACAAGACCATAACATATGCAGGAAATCTGCCTCAACTCCTCTGCAGCAGGGACAGCAATGAGGGGAGTCCGGGAACATGCGGTGGAGCCTCTTGGGAGTAAGGTATGATCTATGAAGAATCATCGATTGTATGAACTTCAGTTTCGCGTTACGCGATACCTTCTTGGGGTGTTCCAGCATACATTTCCAGGCCTTATCAGTGAGTTCAATCCCAGCATCCCCCATTTCATTGCGCCCTCAAGGAGGTGAGTGTGATCGCTGCATGCGTTCGGACACCAGTATACAGCCATCATACCAAATGCCCCCCATGTCCCATATAGTATAAGAGTTGTACCAGGTTATGCTGAGTGGGTTCAGTCCATTGTAGCACCCATGTGTTCTTAATGTAATATGTCACTGTGGCATGCAGTAAGTATAGACGAGGGTGCGCCTGTAGCCCGCACAAAGGAGTGGTGGTCAAGTAAGACGCCATCTCCTAAGAACGCCCCGACATCCTCCACTCCATTATCTGTCCAGTCCTGAATCCTGGCCCTTGTAAGTCTACCTAGTGGTGTGGGGAACCCCAGGATGGGGATGTTAGGGGTGTAAGGGATCGCCGCAGAAGCGTATGACAGTGCCTTCCTCCAGCAGTGTAAGGCTGTTTGCAATAGGGGAGGGCTATCTATGTGAATCTTGGCTTTTGGTAATAGTAAAGAGCGTAGTTCGCCCCGATCCAAGTTCTGAGGCGTAAACCCAATCTCCTGCAGATTCCTCCCTGCCATCTAGAAGGAGAGCCATTGGAGTTGACTGGCATAGTAATAACTTCTGAAGTCAGGGCCACCCAGGCCGCCACTCTGAGTCTCCAGTTGCAACTTCCGCAGGCCTATTCATCTGCTGCCAGTGCCCCAGATGAGATTCACCAGTATAGTATTCAGTGAGGTAACAATGGACTGTGGAAGGATCACAGGCAGGTTTACGAAATATTATAAAAGGCGAGGCAGCAACACCATTTTCGATATGGTGATTCTCCCCATCACTGACAACGACAGAGAGGTCCAGAAGGCCACACTAGCCCGAACAGCCGTTATAGCTCGCCCTATGTTGCCTTCAATCTGATCCGCCTGCCTTCTGTAGATATGAATACCTAGATATTTAAAGGTGTCAGGGGCCACTGGCAAGGTATAGTCGCCAAACTGTAAGTTAAGGGGGTACGGTTTTTCCCAGAAAAAGTAGGCTGTCGACTTCTCGGGGTTTATAGTCAGACCTGACAGGTGTGCAAAAGTGGCAAATATATCAGGTAGCGGGGCATTATCTGCTTTCAGATCTCATATAAAGAGAAGTATATCATCAGCGTAGATGGTGAGCAAGTGGTTCCCCCCCATCAATAAGGATGCCAAGCTGGTTCGCGGAGCCTAGCAAAGCTATGGCCAGGGGTTCTAACGCCAGCACAAACAGCAGGGGAGACAGTGGGCACCCTTGCCGTGTGCCCCTGTGAATAGTGTATTGTTTTGATATGTATTGGCCAGTGAGCGCCATAGCCGTGGGGGATGTATACAATAATCACACCCATTTCAGGTACATGTCCGGGGACCCAAACCGTTGCAGCGTTGCGAACATGAATTCCCAGGAGAGAGAATCAAAAGCCTGTCTAAGAACCAGTGCTATGCATCCCGCTGACGGGTACGCAGAGGGGGTGGCCGTCATTACATAGTACAACCGTCTGGTATTAAGGGAAGTGCTTCCGTTTGGTAGGAACCCACATTGGTCCCGGTGTATGAGTGTATTGAGAAATGGTTGTATACGGTTAGCCAGGGCCTTACTTAAGATTTTGTATTCCATGGCTAGCAGGGAGAGGGGTCTATAATTAGCCAGCTCAGTGTTATCCCACCCCGGTTTAGGTATTGATGTAACCAGCGCTTGCATGGAGGAAGTTGGTAAGTGACCCGTCTCAAAAGCAACCTTGTACACCGATTCCAGTGATGGGACCACGGTCTCTGAAAAGGTGTGGTAAAACTCAACCGGGAGTCCGTCGAGGCCAGGTACTTTGTTGTGATCAGACCCTTAATTGCGGCTCAGATTTCCTGTTGAGTTATTGGGCCATCTATGACTTTACGCATATCATCTGAGACTACCGGAAAGGGGAGATCTTGCAAAAACTCCTCGATAGACTGGTCATCTATAGGAGCAGGCGGTGCATAAAGCTCTTCAAGGTGATCATAAAAGACTTTGTTTATTTCACTTTGTGTGTGAACCATGTGTCCCTCAGATGTACGGATACTAGTTATAGTTGGCGGATCTGGTCTATCCTTCACTATACGAGCCAGTAGCGCACCAGACCTATCTGCTTCTGTGTGTTTCTGTTGAAGGAATGAACGGTGGTCCACAGTCCGTAGTGTCTCTAAAACGTCTGCATGGTCTATGTGGGCGGCTTGCAGCCCCTCTCGTTTGCTCGGATCAGATACAGCTTTCCATTCAAGTATATCCAAGCGTTGTTCTATGTCCTTTAATCGTTGGTGTATTTCCTGTCTGGTCCCCACTATCTGCCCGATCAATGCCCCCCTAATCACCACCTTCATAGCATCCCATTCAATTAAATTACAGGAGGCTGTGTCCCAATTTTTGGCTAAGTAGTTAGTGATAGTGTTGGAAAGAGTTGTGCGAAAGGGAGCGTCTTTTAGTAATTGTGGAGGGAGCCTCCAGGTGGGCACAGGGGTAGGCACCCTACCCCAACCAAGTTTGAGCTGTAAAGGGCTGTGGTCAAAGAAGGTTTTTGCTAAGTATGTGGAGTGCTGAGTCTGGGTGGTGATGGACCTGGAACAGAGGAATCTATTGATCCTGGTATGGAGACTGTGCACTGAAGAGTAATAGGAATATTCCTTGTGGGTAGGGTAGAGACACCGGCATGTGTCAGTGAGTGACCACCCCGTAGCCCAAGTCATGAAGTGTTCAGCCAGTTTGCCAATGCTGGTACCCTGAAGGGGCGGGTGTGACCTATCTAGGGTAGTATCTAATATAGCATTCCAGTCCCCTCCCAGCACGCAAGGGATACCATCCCAGTCCACCAGTGCCGTTCCCAAGCGGTGTAAAAAACGCTCTTGTTCAAAATTGGGCTCGTAAACGCTTTCGAGGACCACCAAGGAGCGTCCAGTGTGCCTTTCACTAGCATATACCCTCCCTGGTCATCAACCCTGCATTTTAGCTCCAGGAAGGGGACCCCGTGGCGTACCCAAATCATTGCACCTCTAGCAAAAGCAGAGTAATTAGTAGAGTAAATCTGCCACCTCCATTTCTTGCTCATTTTTTGAGTCTCAGACTCGGTCAAGTGGGATTCCTGGAGGAACGCCATCTGTGTCTTATGTCTGAGGAGATAAGCATGGATGCGATGTCGTTTCTGGATTGCCCCGAACCCTTGCACATTCCAATTAATTAGATTATAAGACCCTATCGTGCTAACAGTTCTTGGCATGTTCCTGTGGGTAGTGTGTGGTTCCCCCACACGTGGGGCAATATATCACAGCTGGCCAGAAGTACCCATCCCCCAAAAACATCAACGGGACTTGGCGCAGTGCCCAAATTGAGCTGTGCCCAACAATTTTGTACAAACAATGCATAACAGATAACGGTGCATACGCCAATAGGGGGGTAGCTGTCCATAGACGTGGTCCTACTCATACAAAGGTCTGTGATCCGATGGCTCTACGGGACCTTTCCCCTGGGCAGGTGTCGTAGCCAGACACGTCAGAGCCCCACAAGTGTTCAACCCAATTTGTACCATATATACGCTTCATTATCTACATTGGTGTACCAAATCTTTTAGGCATTTATATTAGAAAACAGTACAAGTCAGAGTAATACCATGCACAGGACCCATATTGATAAAGTAGAAAAAAGGATATGCCAGGCTTGTAAGTCATCATTGCATAGCAGTTCTCAGAGTCTAATTAACTCCTCATCCCTGGTCAGTCATCAATTATATCATCAGCTGCCCGTGGCGTGATTGTGGGGAAAAGAGTTATGCTATGTTCAGAGTCTCAGTGTAGCGTGCTATCCTCCAAATCCATGTGGAGTTTGTTGGGGTGTTCACGGAAGGCACCAGCGACAGCAATGGCTCCCTCCTGATCACGCCGTTGTTGTTCCATTGAAGGGCCAGCACCTCCGCTGTTCCTGTTGGAGTTCTGAGATTGATGAGAAGTCCGTTTTGGAAGGGCACCTTAGTCCTGTGAAGAAAAGTCTGAGTGGCTGAGTTGGCTAGAACCAATACACATGACTTCCATCCACTATTCAGCATCCGCCGGGCTCTCGAAGAAGTCAGCCTTTTTGTCGTGAACAACTTTCAGCCGGGCAGGATACAGCAAAGCATATTTGAGTTGTGCTTTCTGAAGTTTTTTCTTTACAGCTTGATAAGACGATCTCTGCCTCTGCACTAAAATGGTATAGTCGGGGTACAATGATATACGATGATTTTCAAATTGAATGAGCCTCATGCAAAAATGTTTTACTTTTTAAAAACTCTAGATATATGGCAGTTATGGTAGGTTACGATTACAATCAGGGCTAATAGTATAGAATTCCTCTCCTGGAATGTAAACGATCTTGGGGGAGGCAGGAAGCTATCCCGGGTTTGCACATTTTTTAAAAATACCGAGGCCCATGTTTACTTATTACAGAAAACCCACCTGGAGGCCAAAGTATGTGAACATGCTTTTGGCAAATGGGGCTGGGCACAGGAGGTATCATGCTCAAGGCAAAAGCGGTGTAGCAATCATGGTTAGGGCAAATAAAGAATTAAGGTCCAGAAATGGGATACAGACCAGTCTGGTAGATGGCTTGTGGCAACCATTTCCGTATGTGGCTCAAAGTTTACTTGTGCTGTGTACTATGGCCCAAATGAGGACAATTCTGGCCCCCTCCTGAAACTTGGTGCTATTTTACTGCACACTTCAGCACCGGTCATATTAGGTGGAGATTTTAATCTGATTTTTGATAAACAATTGGACCGGAATTCCAAAGCAAAATACTGTGTTCCAAATAAAACATTTTTGACACTAAGGAATATCATGAAGGACTTTAACCTGCTTGATATGTGGAGAGCTAAATATGGTAATAGAAGGGAATATTCTTTTTATAGTAAAAAGTACAAGCAATATTCGAGAATCCATTTTTTTTTGGTCGATCAGAAATTGCTTGCCGATACAGTATCGCTTAGCTTTGCCCCAGTGGGTATCTCAGACCACTCGGCTGTCGAGTTAGTGCTCAACCTTAGGTCTAAGTGTACCGCGTATAGATGGACACTCGACAGGACTCTTTTCCTGGATGAACGTGTAAAGGTTGAGTTAAGTGAGAAAATAATTGACTTTTTTAACTTTAATATAGGCTTGTCTACGTAACAACTAGTCTGGGAGTCTTTTAAGGCATACCTACGGGGGTTACTAAGCTCTCTAATGATTTATAAGAGGAATACTAGTAAGAAAAAAGAAACATCTGATCTCAAAGCTATCAAGGAGAAAGAATTAGAATTACAGCAGGCTACTCTGGTAGCTAGGGAGGGTATTCCTAAGTTGGAAAGAGAGTTGACTATATTACAAGCAGAGTTTAAAGCTAGAAGTGATAAGATTATCAAGGAAAAGTGGGAGGTTAGTAGAACTTTGAGTATGGTGAAAAATGTGGCTCCCTCTTGGCGTGGAAATCAAAGACAGAGAGGGTTAGAAATAATATCAAGAACTATTTCGAGTCCCGTAGTGTATTGCAGTGTAATGCTCAGCGCGCTGCGCCTGGAGGAGCATCTCTGCATGCAGTGGTGTGTTTTACCGGCGTAATTTTAAATACATCCTGTTTAATCCGTTTTTATTTTATTTTGGTTTCACTGTTTCCCCTGATTTTAATAGCCCTCAGACTTGCACTATAAAACGATTTTCTCACCGCTTCTTGGCGGGCTCGGTCCCTTCGCCTCTATTCTGGCGGACATCTTGGGGGAAAGGTAGGACGCCTGGCGGCGCCATCTTTGTTGTCGGGCTAGTTGCTCACAGGAGGCTTTACCTGCACTTAAGGCGGGTAAACTAGGCGGCGCCCACTAATTTCGAGTCCCGCAGTGTATTGCTCAGCGCGCTGCGCCTGGAGGAGCATCTGTGCATGCAGTGGCGTGTTTTACCGGCATAATTTTAAATACATCTTGTTTAATCCGTTTTTATTTTATTTTGGTTTCACTGTTTCCCCTTATTTTAATAGCCCTCAGACTTGCACTATAAAACGATTTTCTCACCGCTTCTTGGCGGGCCCGGTCCCTTCGCCTCTATTCCGGCGGACATCTTGGGGGAAAGGTAGGACGTCTGGCGGCGCCATCTTTGTTGTCGGGCTAGTTGCTCACAGGAGGCTTGACCTGCACTTAAGGCGGTCATGTTGACGCGCAGCCAGGTCGCCGGATTTCCACCAGAGTTACGCCTGAGTTCAGCCCGTCTGTGCCCGTCAGCGTCCCGGAGGCTGTCGGAGTGGCGGGAGGGGTTGGCTCACGGATTAGGTATTCGGCGGCTGAGCTACTCTCTTACAGGAGAGGTAAGGGCGTGTGCTCTGTTGTCTTTCCTGGGCGTTTTAGAGGTAAAAGACGATGTCAGGGATGTGGTTGGCTACCAGGCAATTGTCCGGTGGGAGTAGCTGCCAGCCCTAGGGCTACTGTTAAGCATCTGTGCCTTTTACTTAACACTCGCTCTTTGAGTAGACATGCTCTGGACATCTATGAGCTTTTATGCGCAGAAAAACCGGTGTGCTTAATGCTTACCGAGACCTGGCTGGGAGAGGCTTCTAATCCGGATATTGCGACTGCCATCCCTCCTGATTATGTGATTTTCAGGCAGGATAGATCGATCAGAAGGGGCGGTGGGGTGGCGATTGTGGTCAGGAGATCTGTATCCTGTTTGGTCGTCCCTATGGAGGCCATTTCAGGTTGTGAATCCCTGGCCTTTTCAATAGCCCTATCTCCCCATCAATCCTTTACTGGCCTGCTGGTTTATAGACCACCTGGACCATTGGGGTCCTTTCATGATGAGTTGCAGACACTTGCTTCAGCACTATGCTTGAGGGCAGAACATTGTATAGTGCTTGGGGATTTTAATATTCATATGGACATGGCGTTGGATGGTGACACGATTAAAATCAATGATGTCACCTCCCCCCTGGGCCTTATCCCCCATTTGGCAGTGCCGACTCATAATAAGGGCCACACTCTTGATCAGGTGTTTTCCTCCATTCCACTTGATATGGCCAGTCCCGTCCCTGTCCTTTGGTCGGACCATTTTTTGATCAGGTTCCAGATTTTTGGTACCAATAAATCATCTTGTCTATCGGCTAGCCAGCCTAGGCAGTCCTCTCGAGCATTTCACCGGGTGACTCCGGATTGTCTGGCTCAGGCCTTTTTGGCTCATCCCTGTCCTCTGTCAGGAGATCTCGAGACGGATCTTGATCTGCTGCAAGGATGGTTAGTGGAGCGATTGGATGAGTTAGCTCCTGTGATCGCTCCCCGGAAAACCTCTAGACGGACCTCGGCCCCTTGGTTACGGAGGCTTTGGCTCTGTCACGGCGAAACTGTAAAGTAGCAGAACTGCTATGGCTACAGCAGTATGATGCTGGGGCCAAGGTAGCCTATAGGGCGGCCATTAAGGCCTATCATGTTGATATTCTGTCTGAAAAGAAGAAGTTTTTCTCGGCGAGAATTGAGACTGCCTCGAGTTCTTGCAGGGAAATTTTTACGATTGTCAAGGAGTTTTTGGCCCCTAAAGCAACTGCGTTGTATCATGAGTTTTCTGAGTCATGGGTGATCTCGTTAGCTGGTTTTTTTACCACCACGATCAAGCTGATCCAGGACTCTTTTTCTTTACTGGGCCCGAGTGGTGCTACCAGTCCGGGGGATCAGTTGAGTTTTTCAGCGAGATCCGGTCCCACCCTCTCGGAGTTTCCATCTCTGTCTAGTTCCTCATCTAATGAGCTTTTGATCAAGCTTAAATCGGGTTCACCGTTAGACCCTTGCCCTGCCAAATTTCTGGCTGGGGTTGCGGAGGTTATGAACCCGTTGATCAATCCCATTCTCAATCTATCATTGACTGAGGGTGTGTTTCCTGCGGTCTGGAAACTGGCGATCGGTGTTCCATTACTTAAAAAGCCGGGTCTTGTTCCCGAGTTACATGCCAACTATAGGCCGATTTCCCTCCTGCCTGCTCTGGCAAAGATTGTGGAGAAGCACATGCACACGGTGCTCTCCACTTTCCTTGAAACTCATAGTCTGCTGCATTCCACCCAGTCGGGCTTTCGGACAAATCTAAGCACCGAGACGGCACTCTTGGAGGTCAATGAGGCTATCAAGGAAGTGCTGGATGCAGGAGGAAGGGCCATGTTGGTAATGTTAGACCTGTCGGCGGCCTTCGACACCGTCCCTCATGAGGGTCTCCTTCGTAGACTCTATGAGATCGGGTTGAGAGGGACGGTGTTGAGCTGGTTTCGATCTTACCTTGCTGGTCGCCGGCAGGTGGTCTGGGCCCCGCCGCACTCGGCCGAAGTGCCGGTTCTGGAGGTCGGAGTCCCGCAGGGCTCGGTATTGAGCCCGACTCTTTTTAATATCTTTATGACCCCTTTGGTGGTGCTGGCTGAGTCTTTTGGGGCCCAGATCGTGTCATATGCCGATGACACTCAGCTCCTTTTTACTTGTAGAAGGGGGGCTGAGTTTTACGGAGAGAGCATCGGGGTTGTCTTGGGCCTGTTTTTGAATGGTTCCAGCTAAACAGCCTCAAGTGCAACCCTGATAAATCTGAGGTGCTCTTCTTCGGGTGACAGTCTGACCCAAGCTGGCAGGAGTGGTGGCCGGTGAATATGTTCCCTCCCGTGTCATCTTCTCTGATTGCCAAGAACCTGGGGGGTCAAGATTGACAACGGCTTGACACTCAAGTCCCAGATCCTTGGATTGGCCGGTACTTGTTACGGCCTTCTCAAGATGCTGCGTAAGTTCCTTCCCTTGCTCTTGCTGGAGTATAGGAAGATCACGGTTCAGGCCCTTATTGGCTCGAGACTTGACAACTCAAATGTCCTTTATTTGGGCTTGCCGGAATACCTTCTCCAAAGGCTACAGGTAGTCCAGAATTCGGCGGTTCGTGCCATTTTTGGCCTGCATCGCCGAGCGAGAGCTTCGGAACTTCTGCTCTCCTTGCATTGGCTGCCTATCCGGAAGCAGATTGCTTTCAAAGCTCTTACGCTGGCGCATAAGGCATTCCATGGTGTAGGAGCGGAATACATCCAGAAACGGCTCGCTCTCTACAAACCAACTAGAGCTCTAAGATCGGAATCTCTTTGCCTTGCCATTGTCCCTGCTGTTAAAAAAGCAAGGGTTGGGGGGCGTTGCTTTAAACGCCTGGCGCCTCAGCTCTGGAACACTCTTCCTTTGGCGCTCCGTAGTACTTCCAATCTGTTGGCCTTCCGAAGGGGTTTGAAGACGTGGCTCTATGGCCAGTAATCAGCTTGCGCTTCTGTTTCTGTGTGCCTGCCCTTTGCAGTTTGTTGTGGGTTAGAAAGCGCCGGGACACTCTTCGGAGTAGCCGAGCGCTATATAAGACACCCATAACATAACATAACATAACTTGATTCAAAGGGAATCCGACCTATTAATATCAGAGGATGAGTTGAAGCTAGGGCGTTTATGCAGGGCCTTTACCAGGAAGAGATTACACATGAACCAGAAGTAGTCAACAACTGGTTAGATCAGAGAGAGTTGTCACAGCTGTCTGAATCCGACAAGACATATCTAGCCAGTGAAATCACAGAGGGTGAAATAATACAACAACTAAAGAAAATGAGCCGAGGTAAAGCCGCTGGTCCAGATGGACTACCGGTTGAAGCATATTCCGACATCTTGGAGACAGTTGTCCCGGTGCTTGTGACACTTTTTAATAAGATATTAATACAAGGCGACTGTATCCCCCCATCTTGGTCAGAGGCTACCATAACCTTGATTGCTAAGCAAAATAAAGACCCACAAAAAATCGGGTCTTATAGACCAATCTCATTGTTGAACTCTGATCTGAAGATTTTTTCTGGGATACTGGCTACTAGATTAGCCAGAATATTAAAGACAATTATAAATCTGGAAAAGAGAGGGTTTATACCCGGGAGGCAGCTCAATGGGCTCACTTTCCAGGGAATAGGTGCAATTAATTTCGCGGAGGTAAAGTGGTTGCCACTCGCCATCATAGCTATTGACGCCGCTAAGGTGTTCAACCAGGCCAACTGGGAATATCTATGGGCTGCCTTGACGAGGTTTGGGTTCCCATCTATTTTTATAGAAGGAGTTTAATCATTATATCAGAATCCTCGTGCAAATGTTCTAGTTAACTGGGGGCTATCAGAATGGTTTGGTATTTCTAGAGGCACCAGGCAGGGGTGCCCCCTCTCCCCTTTATTGTTTGACTTTTATATTGAGCCCTTCGTTTGTGCACTTAGAACCGATAATACTATTTTACCCTTTAGAATTGCAGATTTAGAACTTAAAACCGCCTTATATGTGGACGACCTTCTCCTTTATACTTCCAATCACACTGATGCAATCCCGCGGTTATTTGAACTTGCTGAGGAGATTGTAAATGTATCTGGCTATAAAATCAACAAAGAGAAAATGGATATAATGGGGTGGAATAATACAAGGGTCATACAGGGGGCCAGAGAAAAGATCAGGTATCTGGGAATCTATTTAACTCAAAAATTGACTGATGTCCCTTGGATTAGCTGGCAGAAGGTAGCAAAGGAAGTGTGTAAGTTATTGTTAAGGTGGGGTAACTTGCCATTGAATATCTGTGGGAGAGTCAATCTCGTGAAAATGATTATTCGCCCTAAAATAACTTTCCTCTTTAATACAATCCCACTGCCATTTAATCATAGGGATATTGCCAGCCTTCAAGGGAGATAGGATCCTTTATATGGGCTGCTAAAACACCCAGGATAGCCTGGAAGAAATTGAGGAGAGGTTTGAAGATAGGCTGTTTGGCTTTACCCGATTTACTTTTATACTGCCATGCCTTCCACTTTAAGAATTTTAGGATATTGGCCAATACATTAGATTCCTCCCTAATATTTACGAATGTCCATCAAGGGGAAAGGGAGTTGGACTAGGAGACAGCCTTACCTCTGGGTGATCCCTGTCTGCCGGACACAGTCACCGGAGGCGGAATAGATCAAGTCTGTGTGGAAGGCGCAGAGAGATTCCATCTAGAGTATATATCTTCTGGTGGCATGTATGAGGACTAAAAAAAAAAATTACAATTGAATGAGCGACTTTTCCCTCGCCTACTGGAGTAGAGTGTCACGGTCCCTGTAATTTAGGATTTTAACTATCAGGGGGCAGGGTGGTGTGCCAGGTCTGGGCTGGCCAGTTGGGATCCTATGGGCTCTTTCAACGCAGAAGTATGGGGAGAGTCCCTCAGGGGCTATGTGGTCTATGAACCATTGTTCCATAAATTCTGCTGCCCTACCCCCTTCTCTGCGTTCCGGCAGTCCAATAACATGTATATTATTGCGTCTACTCCTGCCCTCTGCTTCTTCCACCTGATCCATAAGCGTCATCATCTGCTGTAGCTCTTTGATAGTAGATGAGTTGTCCGCGACCTTGGGGGTGAGGTCAGCGAAAGATTGTCCATGTTCTTTAACTGTGTCAGCTAGCTTGCCATGGTCCGCCCTGACTAGCGTCAGCCCTATGGTAAGGGTCCCCATCTGCAGTTCGAGCGCCGACTAGAGTCCCGGATCTCTTTAAGTATAAGGTCTAGTTTATCAGGTGTTCCATCAGTGTGACCCATAAAAGCTGTTCCTGGTGAGGGGGGCCGGCTAGTGAGTTCAGTCCCAGAGGGTGGGGGTCAGTCCCTTGTTGGCCCTGCAGCAGCTTTGTCCGATTCATGTCCATGTTGTGGACCCTAGGCCAAGTTCAGCCCCAGCTCATTTCCGTGGGTTATCAGGACGAGTGTTTCCCACGCCCTGGACAGTGGTATGCTCATGACTCTGTTTCCCAAATAGTGGAGGTCAGGGGGAGTGCCGTTGTGGTGGCCCAACAATCCCAGGAAAAGGCAATCCTCAAAGGGGTGAAACTGCGCCAGATCCCCCCTCCTTCGGGAAGCCTGCAAGGTTGTCCGCCCACACGACAACCAATCAGTTTGACCGCCCAAAGGGGTGAATGAGTTGGTCCCACACTGCCCACAGCCAGGTGGGCCCAGATGTTCTAACAGGGATAACTATTGGTGCATTACTGTAGTCCAAGGCCAGCCAGTGTGCATGTCTCTATAGATGCGCTATGGTACGTGCCGTAGGAGGACTACACTTGGTTCCCCCGGTAGATGCAGACAGTCCCCACCGGAAAGGCAGGTCCAGCAGGTGGGGGTTGCAAGTAGGAAAGGCAGCTTGTACAAAGTCACTCTATACCATGGGGGAGAGAGAGAACCTTCCTAGTCTGAACCCCCCCACAGTAATGCACTGACATTCCTTCAAGGCCTGCGGCAGATGTCTGTAGCAATCTGGCTTGTCTTTTTACCGTGTACTAAGAACCCATCTAGACGTGTTAGTCCCTCCAGCAATCTCAGGGCCAAAGCACCAGTGCCAGTGCAGGAGCTCACCCTGCCTCTATTCACCACATTATTCCATGAAGGGGCTTACCGCCTCGTTGCCACTCCATTGCCATTATACCGCAACTTCGCCCTGTTTTCGACTCCCGGGCGGTTCCACCTCCGAGCCGCACCGTCAGCCTCGGCCCCACACCAGGAGCTCCCGCGGCGTCGCAGCACTTCGATGATAATGAGGCGTGTCGGTGGGTCCGCAGTGGGCAGAGGCTAAGGGCGCCGGTGGAACAGCAGTGGGCAGAGGTTGGGGGGCCATAGCGTTATTCAGTCGCGGGGACGATCCCGCGCTGTGGCGCCCGTCCCCATCTGTATCAGATGCGGGCTCAGTTGTATCAGAGGCCCCACTCTCCGCCCGCACCCGGCAGCAGGTAGGCCACAGCCAGGACCCCCCCAATGGGCAGCCTCCAGGGACAATCATGGCGATCCCACCCTGTCCCACATTAAGCGTTTACAATTCGCTGCACAGTGCGCCACTTCGGGGCAACGATCCCTGCATGTCCATGTATGGCCGCACTTCACCTCACGCAGGGGACCTCCACAAGGTGTAGCTGCTCCCTGGCGGCGGTCTATGGGCAGGCAGAACAGCGCCAGAGTCAGGGAGTTCTTGCTTAACCTGGCCAGTGTCCACTTTCAGGCCGGGCAGCCACAGCCGACCTAGCCATGTACGGGATCGCGCCTTGCAGCGGGGTTCAGACTCCGCCCGTGTCTCATGTTAGTGTGGCCTTGGGCTGCAGCTCCAGCATCTCACCGTCTTCCAGGTCGATCGGCGAATTTTCCAGCACAGGGGGGCTCCAGCGATCCGGGACCCATGTTCCGGTCCAGCCTTAGGCAATGCGACGGCACAGGATAAGTTATTTCCCCCAGGAGTTCCGGAGCTCTATCTGAGCACGACCGCCATCCTAGTCAGCCAGCGATGCCCCCCATGCATAAGTATAGATAATAAAGAGATGTAGAACTCTTCGCATAGTTTGTGAATTGCAATTTGCAGTACATTTTGTAGTACTACAAAAAAATTTACAATAAAGTGCAGTTTGTCAATCAGGCCCTAATTGTTGAATAAAAATATGTTGTAAAAAAAATACAAAAAAAAAGAAAATAGGAGATTTCTTAACTGGGATTGTTCTCCCCCTAGAGACATTTTGAAAAACATGTATGCAGTTACATCTGTCATACCCTCAAAGTCACAGGGATATATAGACTTTAAAAGGCCGACATTTATTTTAATTCATCATAACAAGTTCGACAAAAACTCCACTTCTCTCCTTTGAATCTGATAAAATCTTTAAAAATATCTTGGCCACGTGCTTCAATTGAGATCACGCTTTGGCTACTGATTTCCTTGATGTTTCAGTCTGTGGACGACTGTCTTCTATTGGGTACCTTTATCTTTTAATATTCCTCAGACTCTTTTGTCAGGCTCATTTAACAAAAATATATTTGCATGGGGTCAACAAAAAAACATTTTAAAACACGTCTTGTTTGCCTTCTTGTCTTGAGGCTGACCAGGTCGTTTGTGACGGAAGGTAATCCCACTAACAAACACCTGCCATTGGTCATACCCCATCCCAAAAGGAAATAAATCAGTCTTTCTGCCCTCCCCACCCATGATGCAGAGAGGATGTCTGCCCCCAAATTTCCCCCGTGGGACATAAATCCCACTAAACTCCATGGTTTTCAAAATGGTGTCAAAATGAACAAATGTCATTCAGGCCATATTGCCACCATAGGAGGGGTGATAGTGTATTTCTGCTCCCTTGCTGGCAGACTGGATGTTTGTCCCAACTGGTAAGGTTTTTTCCAATCTGCCTCTGATGGGGCAGCAAGCCTATTAGACATCAGTGAAGTAGGCATCCAACTCTGGCATTTGGTCATACCCCATGGCCATACAGCACCAAGAATCCTACAGGCATTCAAGCACTTTACACATTTAAAAGCAGATCAAATCAAATCAAATCTCCACTCAAAAAGAGCAACCCTAGAGCTTCTACTCCCTGTTGGAAAGGAGATGGGGTTTGCCCCCTATCTGCCCCAGGTGATGAGAAAGACCACTGGACACAGGGCTTAGAAACTGGCACCAAAATGAAATCAAGTGTTGGGATTTTAGCCATAACCCCACCCCAGAAGGGGCACTAGTGATTTATTTTGGCATCCTTGGGGGCAGATTGAAGGTTTGTCCTAATTGGAGAGGTTGCCCTAAATCTGCCCTCAGGCAAGTAGATGGCCCACAAGGTAGCAGGGATTTTGAATTTGGGGCAAAAGGGGAAATCCGTTTTCAGCCCCCCAACTGACAGAAAGGGGGTGTGCACCTAATTTCCCTCTGGGAGGGGCTGAATACCCACTAGATGGCATGGATATATATTTTTTTAAATAACTAGGTGAGGTCTGGCTCATCCTGATTTCCTGTTGAGAGCGACAGACCCACTCACACAAGTAAAGTACCACTTTTATCAGGAGACATGTGGAAACACTGGGGGCCAGATGTAGGTAGGCTATTACTGGTC
Organism: Lissotriton helveticus; assembly: GCF_964261635.1. Taxonomy (NCBI): domain Eukaryota; kingdom Metazoa; phylum Chordata; class Amphibia; order Caudata; family Salamandridae; genus Lissotriton; species Lissotriton helveticus. The sequence goes on from NC_136067.1 coordinate 412,957,183, forward strand.
GGTAATGCCGAAATCGGCAGTTACCGACCGGTAATAGGCCTTCCAGGTGTAGGAGGCTAAAAAAGAAGGATTCTGTAATTTACTGAATCTGTAATTTAAGGAATCGGTAAATTACCGAATTCTTAAATACCGATTTGGTAAATTACCGAATCCTGATAAGTAGGGAGCACTCAAATGAGTGATTTTCCCATTTTAGGATTCGTTATTTACCACCAACTACAAGTTGGGGGTAAATAATGAAAACCTTTGAAAAAGCATTTTTTTTGCTTTTCCAACAGCGCCATGTTGCAGACATACATGCCCAGCACAATTGAGGGGTGCAACAGGGTGTCAAAGTGACACCCTGCCACCCTTCAATGTTTCCCCCAATTACCGAATCGGTATTTACCGATTCGGTAATTGACATTCATTCCTATGGGCCTCCAGGCCAAATTACCGAAATTTACCAATTTGGTAATTTTTTAAGAAAAATTACCTACATCCCATTTGCCTGTTCTTAAATACCGAATCGGTATGATTCGGTATTTAAGAATCGGTAATCTGGGATTACCTACATCAGGCCCTAAGTGTTATAAAATTTGTAGCTTCTCACAGATTCCAGACTTTTCCTTCTCAGAAATATGAGGAAAATATGTGTTTTTAGCATACATTTTAGGTTCGCAAGGGCTTCTGAGAAAGAAAACCCTGTGAGAGCCACACAATTTTGGCAATTCCGCGTTCCGGGCAGAACACGGAATTGCTGAAAATTCTGCTATCTGTGGCGGAACAGAATGAGTAGTAGAGATATTGCACAAAACAGTGGCATCTTCTTGGATAAATATGTAGGCAGGGCAGGATTCATTCTGGTATGATGCTCCTGTCACAAAACACATATAAATAAAGCAGGGGCCCGAGTTGCAGCTCAAATTCAGTAACGTATTAATCAGCTTGAAAAGTTTGTAAGCACTGTAGAGGCTGGGCAGGTGTGCCTTCTACACACATCCACCATCAAAAATGAGCTGAGATCTTTGAAGGAGGTCTTTGCATCCATGAGTTTCTTGAGCGCAATCCCTGTGCAGTTCTTGTAATCAGGAAGTTCTTTCTCCTCATCTCATCTGCTGCTCTGATCAGTCTCGCTTCTCACCAGTAAGTGCTGTTGTGACTGGTGGAGTGAGTCATGTCTCCCCGTATTGCAGCAGCAAAAAATTTGATGCAGCCCCGATTAGTTAAGGGTTGAGCGTGAGATCTATTTACGTTTTTCTGAGAGGATTTCAGGTCTTTCGGTCCTTGGCTGTGGCTACGCTTCTCTCCTTGCTACCCACGCAGTGGATAATTTGCAAATGTTCTGCTTTTTGGCTGAGTGATCTGATAACAACCTGCCTCCTCCTACTCCCCCTGCATCATCCCCCAGCCCCCTCCATTATTCTCACAGTCTATTTCTCCTACTCTCTCCTTCACCCTTTCTCCGTGGATCAAAGCCCGCCCTGTGTCGAGCGTTAAAGCACCACACAGCCTTTCAATTGCATATAAAATAAAGCTGTGTATCAGATGGCTTTTCGCTGGGGAGTACAAGTCAAGACCTATCCCTACAAATCACATCTTGGGTGGATATTGATCACCTCTCGCTGCTCGAGGAGATACAAAGAGGGTTGGAGCCGTGGTACTAAAAGCAGTAAAAGCAATATCTCAAAATTTCAAGCGCCCTGCTGCTGGAAATGTTCAAACCCGTCTAAAATAGAGAACACAATGCTATGCCGTATTTTGCAAAGACATGGACACAAACACAACAACGAATGAACAGCACCCATGTGGTTCTTGTGCCCAGGAGGTTCTTTCTCCTCATCTGCTGCTCTAATCACCCTGACCCTTTATAAACAAGAGGCATGTGAACTCGCATAGAAGCCCCACCCCACATACACTAGAGGTATGCAAAGTCTTCCCGCCCTTTCCCCACTATGATGGACAGCTCACTCAAGGGACCCCGGCGCAGCGGTAAAGCTACGGACACACATGGTCACTAGAGACAACTCTTCTGACCCACATCTATAGTGTAGGAAAGGCACTATACATTTACCCAACGAGGTAGCACTTACTGATTAGTCAGTAGTACTCCAGTTGAGTAGAAGCATTGCACAAAACAGTGGCATCTTCTTGGATAAAAAAATATGCTGAGCAGGATTCATTCTGCCACGATGCTCCTGTCGCGGTATTAGGTGTGCTCGCGAAGGTTTTTTGCAGGTTCGCAGAACTTTGCGTAGCGGGACTACGCAAATTCCGCCCAACACTTACCCTGGACTACCCCGCCCCCTAGTTTTCAGAAATGTCTGAGATTGGTATGTTTCCCTTGGTGTGGCTGGGCCAGATCCCGTAATCCACAAAAGGTTTGGTTTCAGTGGAAAAAGAGTATCTGTCTAGGCAGTGTTTTGGGCCATTTTCTGTCACAGGCACTAGGACAACATGCAAAGGCAAGGTATTGTTTTTATCTAGACACATGTGGGAATGCTAAGTGGTAGGAAATGGGTGGTTCCCTGCAGATTCTAGAACTTTCCCTGAGAGAAATGTGAGGAAATTATGTGTTTTTAGCAATGCTTGAAGTTTGGAAGGCTTTCTGACCTTGTGAGATCCAGACAAGTCATGCTACCCTTGTCTACCCCAGTTGTCTAGTTGTCAGAAATGTCTGGGTTTGGTAGGTTTTCCCTGGTGCCAGCTGGTGCCAGGGATTCTCTGGTGCATACACGCCCCAGCAATCTCAAAAACTTCTAATGATCAAACAGTCCTGAATGCGTGGGGGCTCCCACCCGTCGTAGGACATTTCCCTTGCGGGGGATGTAGTGTATGCCACCTGACTACGGCAACTAAATCTCTGCAACTCAAACAAGGAGAAGTATGGACCCAACGAAAACATACGAACTGTAATTCCCAAAATGTTGTGTATCTAATCACTTGTCCCTGTGGCTCGATGTATGTGGGCATGACCACAAGGAAAGTTAAGCAGCGGGTCGGGGAACATCGAAGCAGTATCCGCTGCCAGAAGAACACAACAAAACTTACAGCTCACTACATCCAGATGAAGCATACCCCGGATGATGTACACTGGACGGTGTTAGAACAGCTGGAAAACTATGAAGATATACAAGACCATCTTTTTGAAAAAGAACAATGGTGGATTTACCGTTTGGGGACACACCGAGATGGGATAAACGATAATATACCGTGGGGCTCAGCATTAAGAAGATGATAAATTAATGGCTAGTACTAACCCCACTAGTTACACCTTTTTAATCTCTGTAACTATATGTCCAGATAACAGGTTTTGACCCCCGCACATATCCGCTATCCTCGCACCCTGGTATGAATTATTAGACTTGTTAACTCTAATGAATACAACATATTTGATCAGAGTTTTTGTGTCAAATTACCAAGCAAGGCTGTTACATCTGCTTTAACTATTCAATAAAAACCCCCAACGTTTAATCCGCCTGATAATTGCGTTTAAAATAATCCTGCGCTCGCAACCTTTGTAAATAAAGCATTCACAAAAGAGGACAATTCCCCTTTAAGGACGCACGTTCGGGATCTTCGTGACTCACTAGTCATATGACTAAGAAAAAACTTGAATACTTTCGTGTTTTCCTGAAACAAACAATATTCGGGCCACGGACACAGCCGGACATAGGTGCACATGAGGAGAGCCGCCAAGTAACTAGTAAGTTCCGCATCGTCTGTCGAGCGTGTACAGCATTTTCCTAAAACCTATGCCCCGAATGTGCCCGTAACTGCTTTGTACTTGGCGGCATATTTAATTCTAATTTGCTGGCACCCCACGAAGGATAAGTGTTCACTTCCTTCGAGTCCCTACATATAACGGCCTCCCTTTTTGTAAGATTCTGGCTTCCCCTGCTGCGAGCCTCATAGCATCTTGAGCACACTATTTCCATAGCACCTTTCGGTTTTCTGGAAACTCTGCACCTGCAAATGCCGCATTAATAAACGTGGTTCAGATTCTTACACAGACGGCCACCATTTCACCCCAATAAAATCTGGGACAACGAGAGGTCAGGTTTTGCTTTATGGACTCTGCCTTAATCATGCTCTTGTTCTTCCTTTCTCCCGCCCATGGCCGTACTATACACCGCGAATTTCGCGTGTAAACTTTTGGAAGCACCTAAAACAACGGGGTTTCAGGCCGTCCTCAACTTTATTTCACACTACCTTTTATTTCACACTACCTTTTAAACAAGCTGGCACAGATGCACCGCCACCACACGGGTTGTCTGTGCAGCGTGTTTACATTAGACCAAATGAGGTACACCAGCATCTAAAGAACATTACACGCCTGACTGCCTTGGGTATATATATATATATACATATAATATACTTTCACACATATTCCATTTTACAGTTTAGGTTTTGCTAAACACCCGAAATGAGAGGAATAAGAACAGGCATGCTTTTTCTCCCCAGCAGTTGATAAGGCACTTGTCACTCAAGTCTAATGAATATATGTACATACTTCTATGTGTGATCAATTTTCCATTCACCTACAGCTCTTCACTTGGCGTGAAGAAATATATCCCCGCCGTGAGCCCAAGGGAGCGGGATTTAACGCTCTGACACGTAAGAATATATCAAACATTTACTTCTAAAACAAGTCCCTCACGAGTAATACTTTTTCCTCCTTACAATGGTGGCTGCACCTGGCAAGGGTACAGCAAACACTCCACTTGGTAGACCACTTTCTAACGACTATGTATCCAGATAATATTGCTGTATACAAGTCTAGCATCCACTAAAGCAAGTGTTTTATAAAATTGCATGCGCAATGAGTGTTCTGTGCATGCCACTTCAACATACTGTTTTCTGATGCGAAGAACTTTGGTAATTGGGCACAGAAATCCTCACCATAGACAATTGAATTTCACTCTGTGGTATGTAAAGGTGGTGAATGATATGATAACCTTTTACAGCACTTAAGGCATCTATTTACATGTTCCTCAGAATGTATCATATTACATGGTCATGATGTTGCTGTATGCCTATCCGTTTTCCCTTAATTATCTTCACAGGGGTTGTTGGACGCTGGGAAAATCCAGGACGGTCCATCATAACCGTAAGTTTTGGAACACTAATTTTACATACCGCGAGGTTAGGATACACCTTAGTGCGTGTATACCGTCAGGGGTACACACTGGTCCTGATGAAAGCTCGGCTGACCTAAGCCATTTTTTTTGCAGAAACATGTCGACCATCTCTCAAGGACACTAATGGTTCAGACTTACAACCATTAGACGTCCGCAACACCCTTTTTTAATGAGGGAAGCCTAGTCTCTGAATAAAGTTTTTGCGAGACACTGGCTGTTTTCTTTTAACTTTACTCAATCACTTTTCTTTTGAGAACCTCTCAAAATCACAAGAAACCAGCTCCGCTGTAACATCAGGCGTTGAAGCACACCGGGCAGACACTCGGTCTACCCGGTGGGAACCCCGTGATGAAGCATGTCACCGACCAGGTCGGTGAGTGAGGGTTCTTTTTACTAACATGGCATATTCTCCCTCACTAATCATTCTCCACCTTTCTTTTTTGGTACACTCCAGTGTGCTTTAACCTTGAAAAGGATCATCACTGCAAGAAAATTAATAAAGCGCACTTCAGATCACTCTTTTGTTGTTTAAAGATACTTTACTGAGGTATAAGAGTGGTTCTTTACCCTTACTCTCTTGTTGTTAAAATGCCAGCTGATAAAGGCCAGAAATTCTGAAGCTACCAACATTGCAAAACACGGTTAGTTGTCAGTGGAAAAATCTTGTCTGTCCATATTGCGGTCCTATTGAAGACACTAAGCCCATGCACACAAGTGGGGTAGCATTTTAATCAGGCGACATTGGTGAATGCTTGGTAGTAGTAAATGTAGATCTGTGCAGATTTTAGAACTTTCCCTCACAGAAATGTGAGGAAAATGTATTTTTTTAGCCAAAGTTTATGGTTTGCAACTGCTTCCGGGTAAGATAACCTTGTGAGAACCACACAAGTCACACCACCCTGGACAACCTCAGGATTATAGTTTTCAGAAATGTCTGGATATGGTAGGTTTCCCTGGGTGTCAGCTGAGTTAGGGCCCAAAACCAGCAGCTAGCTGCATTATAAACAAAAAAAACATTGATTTTGGCAGATGGAGTGTAATGTCTTCTGGTCCCAGTTTGGTGTGTTTTGTGTTGAATGTGTTACTCTCAGCCACACAAGTGAGCTACCATTTTTATCATGAGGAACACAGAATAGTCGAACATTTTTGTTTCCAATTGAATTCCTCTGCATTTGTTGTTTCTAAATGTAAGGCATGTGTAGGAAAGAATGCCCTCTGCACCACTTTTGTATGGGTAACCACAAGTTCAGAGGTATACAAATCTCAGCGTTCATAAACTCACTATCTTAGGTACATTTCAGATATAGATAGATTTCCTTCATATCTATTTTTCATTCTTTATATTTCACTAAATTAATTGATCTAAAGACTGTCCACAATGTAAAGAAATTGTAAGGTGCAGCTCAGTTGTTCGCTCTGGGTATTATGGGAGTATGAGAACCTGCAAACTTCATGTATCACCACAACCTGAAGGGTCTATCGGACATAATGGTATATATTGCTTTTGTAAATCAGGTATTGTGACAAGAAGTTACAAATGAAATTCTTGTCACACATTTCTATTGTTTCGCACTCATTTTCTTTTTTCTTTTTTCTTTTAACATTTAGTTTTTTTATGGAAACCTGGAGAGATCTACACACATTATCCCTTGCTAAATCCAGAATGTTATCTGCTTTCCAGAAATGTATAGCTTTCTGGGATCATCCATGGATTTTCACTCCTGTGTCTGCCATAACTGCAAGCAGGCAGGAGCCACAAAATTAGGACTACCTAGCCAAAGGCAAAACCGGTGGTCTAAAAATGTTTTTTGATTCAACACTGCTTGTTCCTGAAATCTCAGAAAATAGCAATCCTAGCACTGCAAATATTTAATCGATGCTGTGCTTAGAAAACAATTGATATGCTTTTTTTGTGTAGCACTTTTTCCCTCCACTTTTCATGAGAAAAAAGACAAAAATTAGCTATATGTTGACTATTTTCTCGCAACCCCCCTTGGGAATCCACAAGACCTGGGTACCTTTAGAAATTTTATCAAAAAAGGACGCAAATTTTGTGGAAAAAAAGTATGAAAGTTTAAACACAAATTATCCCCAACATCCTAAAAAGAGCCTAGCAGCTGTAGGGGAAGCCATAGCAGTCAAGAGGAAAAAAGTAGCTGCTGCTTTTGACTGGAAATGCAGCAGCATTTGTTGACATATCCAAATTAAATGAGAGAACACAACACAAACCTAAAACAACATAAATACAAAACCACAACACACTAAAACTGTCAAATCAGAATGCAGCATGCAGGATGCGGCATTACTATCGTAACGATAACATCACGAAACAATTACGCAGCATAAAACACAGCATCAGAAAAATCAACAGAACATATTACCACGATAACAAATTGCCACACATCACATATGCCCAAACATTCTTCCCACACATTACCTACCTCCTCTGGAAACCTGCTTTCATAAGACAGTTGTGAATCGCGTTTGTACCAAGCAGATAAAATAGCACTAGTCAAAAATATGTTATGGTTTGTCTCCCTTTCTTGATTTAGCAATTGCAATGCTCACTTTATGGAACTAGGGGGCATATTACCAACAACTAGCGATAATTATCGCTATGTTGGCTTTGCGGCAATAATTTTATCGCAGTGTTGCGGCGATTTTTATCGCTTAGGAGTCTTGCTAATATCAAGGTTTATCTCCTAAGCGATAAAAATCGGCTGAAATGCATGAATATCGCTTTAAAGTCAGCGATGTTCATGCATTACCGAGCTAATGCTCTTAGCCATGTTATCTACCTCCCATTGGATAACATGGCTAAGAACTGCTTAGCGCGAATATCTCCAAAAGTTGGTAATAGGAGATAGTGATGATAGCGACTGTTTCCAGTCGCTAACATCTTGGCACGCCCACTTTGCATGTCATTAGTGATAAATATCTCTGACATGCAAAGCGGGGTCCAAGATGGTCGCTATCTCCTACTAGCTGTCGCTAACTGGTGTTAGCGACAGCTAGGTAATAGGGAGATAATTTTATCTCCGCTTTCTTGGCTTTTAAAGCCAAAAAAGCGGAGATAAATCCCTTGATAATATGCCCCATGGCTCGATCAGCCAATCTCAGAAAATATGAATGTGCGAGATAGCAAACTCTCCTAGCACCTTTTCTTTATAGATTCATGTCAACGCTGCTTATAAGAAGGAACGTGTTTGTTGTCTTTCAATGGCATTGCAAACGAAGAACAGTTGCAGATATAATATTAAGTATAAGTATGTTATTTTTAACTACAACATCTGCACAATATAAATGCCGACCAATACCTGATAAGCTTCACATGCCTCACGGAAATGGACATTTTCTGAATTGACAGTGATTATAATTAAATAATTAGAAGCGCTCATCACCTTAGCCCATGCCTTTTATGAAGCTCCTGTCTTGATTTCATTGCCTCTTTGGATATTAGTGAGAATATGCATCAGGACTGGAGGCACTGACCATTACGTCGCATTTTAATGTTAACTGACAACTTCTGCTGGCTAGGAGCAAACCCAAAAGGTTAAGCTTTCCAAGGGCTCATTGCAACTGATTAGTAAAATAATTACTGAAACATAAATAAGCTAGTAAAAGTGAAGGGCTCACATTGAAAATGATTCTTAGAGATATTCATCGTGAATTAGAAAACTAATCTCTTGTAACCGAGGTAAGGAAAGCATTTTGTTTGTAATTCAATCCATAAATGAAACCAAAGCAACATTTAAAACAAAGCAATCTACAACACCGCAATAGAGGCAGGCAGTCGTTCTCTCAATAACACCAGGAAACAAAAAAAGAAATGTTCAGTATTTTAATTGCTGCGCAGTTCCACCTTTCACTATTTTATAGCAATGTGGTGATAACACATTACAACATGGAAAAACACACCACTGGTGGTAATCAAACTGAAAAAATAAAATGTGTACCCTACAATGGGGCTGCATCAAAACCTACTGCACTGAAGGTTTTATCTGATTTTTCACACTTTAATTATAAATCCAGAGGTAGTACCACACTTCTGAAAATGTGGTAACATTATTAGTTGATCACAGTTCTGACACACAGGACTTTCCATATTTCTCTATATGAGCCTATTGGTCTTTACTCACTAACCCATTTAATTGAAGTCTTACAATTATTATGTTTTTTTTCTTTAAATACCCGCTTTTTCCAAATGTCAGTTATTTAGTATAAATAATGAATGCAAATTGCACAATTAGACTTTCCATCATTCATTTCAACGTGATAATCACAAATGCTTGAATATATTCATGTTATTATATCGGAACAGAGTTCTCTGTTCTAATAATAGTTTTAAAGTTATAAACAATGGTCTATGGAAGTTACTAATTTAACTTCTGATGTGTTATTATAAAACAATGAGGAGAGTTTCACAGAATGTGCGTAAAAGGGTGCCAAAACATGTGCTGCTAATGTTTTATTTGGAAAGATTCTACAATGATCAGATAGGTTATACAAGCTAAGTACAGAGCGTAAGAGATAGAGAGGAACTTCATAATAGAGATTTAGGACTGAGGCCAAACCAATGTGTAGCATATTATTTTGATGAAGGCAGTAAGGAGGCACATTTAACCTTTCTTCAATAGGCTTATCTGTTTGCCTGCCTACCAGAGGAGAGTAGCAACTATTTCTATTTTAGTGAACTATTGGTTGTTTGTTCAGACAAGATATGTAGATAAGCACCATCAATGAAACTCAAATTAGGCCCTTTCTTTGATGGTAAGGTCAGGTTGCTTAACTAAAGAGATGAGGGTGGGATTGTAAATATTGGGCCCAACTTACCTGTTTACGGTTGGGCCATCCATCGGCAGTGACAGAGGTGTAAATCCGTATGTCAGCCAGGCAGAGTAAATCCCATCAGTTTATACATTGAATGGGAGAACAGCTCTCAGCCTTGCCGTCGGTAGATCCGTTCTTCTAGCGCTTCTACAACATAGACAGGGATCAAGCATCCGTTGTCAGATAACACTCCATCAGGGTTGGTGTGGCAACATTCTGCCCGCCAGATTTATATATGTTCGTCATAGTGGCATGCTTGCAGTGAAGTTCTGTTGGAGAAAATACATCAATGACCCTTTTTGTCATGGTATTGCCTTGCATTTTAAGATGGACGTGTAAGTCGCACACCTTATAGTAATGTGCTAAGTAATCACGCCTGCATAGCACACTACAAAACACATACGAGGTGGTGATCATTTGCCTTTCCCACAAGCAACAAACAGCAGTTAGGATGTTTGTTTGAACTCTAATTTACTTTCCTTTTCTTTAGTTTTCCATTTATCCTGCAGTTAGATTTTTTCAACTTGTACTTACTTTCTAGTTACAAACCTTTACTGGGAGACAAAACCCCAGATTCACCGACATAGAATGTACAGTCATAGTAGATGAGATCATTTGGGTAGAGCGACATTTGTTTGGAGACCTTGTCCAAATTACTACTATTACTAAGAAAAGGCAAACGTGGGAGAGAATTTTCTCAAAAGTGAATGGTGCATCTAACAGTAGGCCTTAACAGGAGGAAATGTGCATGTGCTGGAATGATCTGCGGGCGAGAGAAAGATCTTTGGCTTCCAAAACCCACCTAGATGTCCAGCACACATGACATTTCTCCCAGGCCTATGCACCTCCACCTTGGGAAGAAAAAGGATATTGGATCCTACACATTGAAGGTTTTGCAGGAATCCCGGGTGGAGTGGAACCAGGTAAGCACATTGGACAGTACCATTATTTTGATTTATTCAGTATACTAGATCAAATTGTGGTTTGTAATCCCATAAAATGTGTTTTTAACATATATATTCCCAAAAATGTATGGCATATGTTCTGAGAAATGCTTGTGGAGACCAGCTTTCTTTTTTTTAAGTTCAGAAGTTTTATTGAAGCAAATAAGATACAAATATACAAAGTAAGTCAATGAAAATGTTAAATAAACTCATACAGCAAAACAAGTAATGTTGACAATAAAGGTAAAGAGATCCAAAAACACAGCAAAAAGGAAAGAAAATGACTAAGTATAACCAGCAAGTAGTACATTCTATAACAATGAGGTATATTGAAAAATATACAATATAAGTAAAAAGTGTATAATAAAAAAAGCAGATATAACAAACTTAAGGAAGTCATGGAGGTTTAGTAACTTCTTGTTGCAACGGAGATTGAGACAGAGAACATCTAGCACTTGCATCAAAAAAGGACGTGACTGGACCCCACAAATCTCTTCTTTTCGTGGCCAAAATCATTGGATAAACAAATGTTGTGTCTAATCTATAATTATAGCACACAGCATACCACCAAGCCTGATATGAGATTTTGGTCGAATCTTTCCAAAATTTAGTGATTTGTTGGAAGGCCACTGCTAACAATAAATCAATTATTCTTATACTGAAAGTGCAATGATCCCAGATAGGAGAGGCGCTGCCCAGGAAAATGTGAGAAATAGAAAAGGAGTGAGTGGAGGAAAAAATCTTGTTAATTTGAGACCATACTTTCACCAAAAAACTGTGGACTAGGGGCATATGAAAAGCATGTGGAGGAGATCCGCACCTGGTGAAGAACATGACCAACATGTGTCAGTGGTGTCCGGATACCTTTTACTGAGAATGAGCGGTGGTAACAAAAGTCAGTTGTAAATAAAAAATAGTGTCTGAGTTGTGTTAGCAGCTCTGGAAGATTTGCGAATCTTTAACCATATTTTATCCCACTGTTCAATGGGCCAGGAAACATCTAAATCTACTTCCCAAGCTTCTTCTGTTTTGGATTTGGTACGAGGAGAAATTGGAGTTTGAAGGAGTGCATACATTTTGGAGGCCTTAGTATCTTTAAGTGTATTTATTTATTTATTTATACCATTTATAAAGCGCGCTGTTACCGAGCGGTGTCCTGGCGCTGAAATTATATCTCCCCAAGGTGACATTCCGTTTCTAAAGGCCGAAAAGCCAGGTTTTAATATTTTTCCTGAAGGCCATTAGGTCCGCACTTTGCTTCAAGACCAAGGGCAGGGCATTTCAGGCAGTGGCCGCTCCAGGGATGAAGCTTCTGCCTCCCCATCCTGCTTTCCTGATCCGAGTTGTCTTGACCAGCCATTTGTTGGCCGACCTCAACTGTCTGCCTGGCGTGTACAGTTGGAAGTGCTGTTTGAGAAAAGATGGACCCAGTCCATGAACTGCCTTATACACAATACACAATGATTTAAATATTATCAGCTTGCGCACCAGTAGCCAATGCAATTTCCTCAATTCCTGTGCCACCGGCGCAAACTTGGGCAGACCAGTAATAAGACGCACGGCCGCATTTTGCAGCACCTGCAGTTTATTAAGCAGCCCCTGCTGGGCTTCCAGGAGGAGACTGTTGCAGTAATCAAGGCGGGAGAGCACAAGTGCCGTCACCACCATTTTCCTGCTACTGTCCGGTAGGAAGGGGAGAACCTTCCTAATGGTTTTCATGATCAAGTAAATGGAGGAGGTTAATGCATTAACTTGCGGTTTGAAGGATAGTTGATTGTCAATAAGAACTCCCAGGTTCTTTAATTTCGTTGCAGGAATGGGTGGAGTTCCCATATCGTTAGGCCACCATTTAGGGCTCCAGAAACTGACATCAGCACCAAAGAGTAGAACCTCAGTTTTAGAAGAGTTCAGTTTTAGGCAATTACCTGCCATCCAAGTGCTGACTGCTGTCATGCAGTCCTGAAACCTGGCAGCTATGCCTTCTTCTCTCCCCGGGAGCAGAGATACCACGATCTGAGTATCATCTGCATAAGATGTTAATTCAAATCCAAATGACCGGATCACCGGGGCGAGGGATGAGACATAAATATTAAATAGGGTGGGGCTAAGGGAGGAGCCCTGTGGGACCCCCCCTGGGAGTTTGAAAGGTCTAGACTCAAAATTTCCCAGGGCCACCACCTGGACCCTATTCGCAAGGAAGGATTTCAAAATGCTCAGGGCCCTCCCCTGGATCCCGCAGCCTTCTAAACGATCCACCAAAATGCTGTGGTGGACCGTGTCGAAGGCCGTGGAAAGATCGAGGAGTACCAGAGCTGCACGTCCCCCTGCATCCAGCGCCTTCCTGATCTCTTCAGTAGATTTAATCAGGGCAGTCTCGGTACTGTGACCTTCCCTGAACACGTGTTGGGCTTTGTCCAGACACTGAGAGGTCCTGAGAAATGTACAGAGCTGCGCATTCATGACCTTCTCAATAAGTTTGGCTGGCAATGGTAGCCGAGCTATGGGCTTATAGCTATTGGGGTCTGAAAAATCGAGTGTCGATTTTTTGAGCAGTGGGGCAATCGATGCTCGTTTCCAGCATGTTGGAAATTCCCCGATGTCAAACATCTGGTTAATTAGATCCGCGAGAGTACCCGATATGGGGGTAGCTGCCAACTTTGCAACTGAAGCTGGACAAGGATCTAGGGGCAAACCCGATTTAGTTACATACAGCAATTTTTTAATCTCTTCTGAGCTCACCGGACGGAACCCAAAGAGTTTTGTCTCATGTGGATTAATTAAAGGGGTCCTGTGTGTTCCTTCAAGAAGAGTCAACCCCACTTGATGCTCAAGTGCAGTAAAGATCGGTTCCGCTTTGTTTAAAAAGAACTTAGCGAGGGTCTCACAAAGTTCCAGACTTGGAGAAACGATCACTGACTTAGGGGTGACCAAACTGGCAACTGTGTCAAAGAGTTCCCAAGTTGAGTTCTTGGTAAGCGTGGGCGTAAAATCCGTTTTGCGGGTGAATTTGCGGATTTTTGATGATTTCGAGATCCACAAATCGTGCAAATTTACCCAATAATCCGCAAATTCGCAAGCTACGAATTATTTTGCTTGGTCGCGCTTGAAAAATACAATATCCCGCCTGCGGCGTTGACTCTGAGCCTGCCGAGTTGTTTTTCTCCCGGTTTTGCGTGTGCTGCGCCATTTTCAATCTTGCTGCGTGATCGCACGAGAATTATTTTAACGCAATTACGTCATCGCGGCTTGCCATCTTGCACGGCGAGAGTTTGACAACGCGAGTACGTCATAAATGCCCGTGACGGCGCGCAGCTGACTTCCGGCGGGAGGTTTGAACGTTTCCCGGGAGGTTCGCGTTCCCGAAATTGCAAAAATTGCAATTTGGCACAAGAAATCCACCGCAGGAATCATAAACCTTGTGAAAATGATGATTTTGATCAGAATAACTCCTCAGATTGACATTTGGCTGCACCTTCTGGTGCAGGAGTCCATTTTTTGGGGTGGGGTGAGAGGAAGGAAGTGCCCCAGAGTCTCCAACTTCCTGTTCCTGTCCAGCAGGCTCCTCCCAGTGCTGTGTCCATGTCCTGGTCACTTTTCATTTGGCTGTGTAGCAGGAAGGATTACTTTTTCTTGCTGTTGGTGGATTTTTGTATTTGAGGACTTTTTGGACTTTGGAGTTTGGATCACTGTTGGACTTGAGATTTTACAAGTAAGTTGGTGTTGTTTGTTTGGGGCATTGCAGTTGAGGCAACTCCAGTTCTAAAAAATGTTCACAACTTTAACAAAATATATATTGTGGTGGGTAGCTAGCCACAGTATCCAGTAGGCCCAAGGTTAGTCATGGGTGCATGATACAACTGTTTCTCTGATTTTTTTTAACTTAATTCTCATTTATGTCATGGAATTTTAGCTCACTGTTATATGTTTTTATTTTTATTTTGGGGTGCCTGTAAAGCCTCACTAGCCATTATGCCCAGGGGTACTCAGTGGTGCATGGGCCTAGTCTTTCTGTGGGGTGTCTTGAATTTAAACATCATTGAGGGCATGGATGGCATGGGATTGTGGTGATTTTTATGTGTTTTTCGATTTTTTGGGGTGTTGTTGGGGACTGGCCATGTGGGTGGGGGCCATTTTGACGGCTGCTCCAGGCAGGGCCTGGCCATGTGCTGGGGGTCAAGGGGTCATTTTGAAGGCAGGCAGTGTGCTCAGGCCTTTACCCATTTTGCCTAGCTTTCATCCATTATGCCCAGGGGTACTCAGTGGTGCATGGGCCTAGTCTTTCTGCGGGGTGTCTTGAATTTAAACATCATTGAGGGCATGTATGGCATGGGATTGTGGTGATTTTTATGTGTTTTTCGATTTTTTGGGGTATTGTTGGGGACTGGCCATGTGGGTGGGGGCCATTTTGAGGGCTGGTACAGGCAGGGCCTGGCCATGTGCTGGGGGTCAAGGGGCCATTTTGAAGGCAGGCAGTGTGCTCAGGCCTGCACCCAGTTTGCCTTGCTTTCAACCATTATGCCCAGGGGTACTCAGTGGTGCATGGGCCTAGTCTTTCTGTGGGGTGTCTTGAATTTAAACATCATTGAGGGCATGGATGGCATGGGATTGTGGTGATTTATATGTGTTTTTCGACTTTTTGGGGTGTATAACTTATGTTCCTCTGTCTTCCATTGCTTTTAGGTGCACAAGATAACCACCAGTGCCAGGAAGAAGTCCTGCAGCGGTGTGTGCAGCACAACGTCACGCGACGTCACGTGTGGCCACAGACAAGACAACTCTGCAACTCGTGCAACTGCGGCCTGCTGTTCTGACATCTGAAGAAGATGGGCCCAAATAAAGGTTGCCGTAGCGCCTCAGCGAAGAAAGTTGCCAGTGCCACTGCCAGTAAGAAGGAGCAGAAGATACAAGTGGCACCACCTACCGTGGAGACTGGTGTGCCCACCGACACCTTTTTTGGGAGAAAGAAAACCTACGCCTGCAGCAGCAGCGGTGTCCACCAGGGACCAAGCTGGAAGCAGCACCTCCACTTCATTGGGCTCAGTGCCACCACGCCAAGTTAGGCCCAAGCCCATGAGTGCCGCAAAGGCAGCCACTTTGGTTGTTCATTCACCATCGACCAGTAATGTTGGCTCATCACAAGAAACTACCATCCAATCAACGCCGGGTGTAACTCAGCTGACGAGTGTTCAACAACCACAGCCGCAACGACAACCACAAGTGCAACTAGTACAAGCGCAAGTACATGGGCAAGGAGAGGCGCAAGTACATGGACAAGGAGAGGCGCAAGTACATGGACGAAGAGAGGCGCAAGTACATGGGCAAGGAGAGGCGCAAGTACATGGGCAAAGAGAGGTGCAAGTACATGGGCAAGGAGTGGCGCAAGTACATGGGCAAGGAGAGGCGCAAGTACATGGGCAAGGAGAGGCGCAAGTACATGGGCAAGGAGAGGCGCAAGCGCATGGGCAAGGAGAGGCGCAAGTACATGCACAAGGAGAGGCGCAATTAGAGGTGGATGGAGAGGTGCAACTAGAGATTCATGGAGCGGCACAACTGCCTACAACGCTTGTTCCTCCAGAAGTAGGGGCACATCAGGAAATTGATATTCAAGTGGAGGTATCATCCGAGGAAGCCACTCCTCCTGAGGATGATCCATTGTCTTCCAGATCCCCAGCAAGAAAAAGGTCAAGGAGGGCTGCTACTACTACTACTACAAGTTCTTCTTCAAGGCCCCTTCATTCTGATGACCTTGATCGTGATTGGAACCCAGCAATGCAGTCTGACAGTGAGGCACGCCATGAGCCGACAAAGGTAGCTAAGCCTAAAAGGAAGGTTCCAGCAAGGCTTCGACTTATGGGTGATGACGACGAACAAGAAGTGGTGTCTTCTGCTGCTGATGAACAGTCTGATGATGACCCAGTCATCACAGACGTCACTCCAGCCCCAGCGGGCATGCAGCAGACTAACATTTTCACCCTATCCTGAATGGCTGCTGAGCGGGATGATCATATGGGCGGCGTGGCACTAATACCACCACCAACGCAGTTAACTACAACACCAAAACGACCTACAGCTTCCATATTTTCTCATCAGAAGGGCCGGTAGGGACCACCATCCAGCTCGACCTCCATTACCTCAAGTAGTGGTGCTGTAAGTGAACAACAGAAAAAAAATTCAGCCACGCCCATCCTCCACTTCATCTGGCATTGAAAGTCAAAGTAGCTCCTCCACCACCAGCAGACGTCTCCAGTCCCCAGTTTGGGACTTCTTTACTGTTAGCAAAAAGGCGGAAAACATGGTCGTTTAGTCGATTTGTAAAGTATCAGTTAGTCGGGGTAAGCTTTGTACCAACTATGGTACCGGAGGCCAGAGAGGTCTTCTCAAACAACACCACCCTATCCAGTGGTATAAGCACCTAAGTGAGATCGAGGAAGTCAAAACAAAAACAAATCCAAATGAATCCCTTGATATTGCATCTGATGATGACGAGAGGCTGATCGTGCGGGGGGAAGTAAAGAAGCGACAGACATTTTTTCTGGTACACCCAGTACCCCTGGCAGCAGCACTGCAGTGGTAGCGCCCACACCCTCTACCCCTGCAACATGTATGAGGCACACTAAGAGTCTGGGACAGACACCAATGCAAAAAACTAAATCAATGAGCCTAACTGGTTTGAAGTCTGCATCATCATCATCATCATCACGTAAAACGGTCCAGCCTACCATTAGCAGCACGTTTTGGTCGGATGCGCCATTTGAACGCAACCACCCAACGGTACATCTGTATAACGCAAAGCTGGCTAAAATGCTAGCGCTGGACCTTCTCCCTTTCTCTTTCGCGGAAGGGGTGGGTTTTTGTGAATTGGTGGCAACAGTCTGCCCTAAATGGAAGGTTCCTAGCCGGTCCTATTTTGCAAGGGTTGCTGTTCCAGCACTACATCAAGATGTGCTGGAGGTGATTGGCTCAGCTATTCTGAAGAGTGCTGTTCACACTATCCACTTGACAACAGACATGTGGACCAGTTGCCAAGCCCTTGATTACATGTGCATCACTGCACACTGGGTCTCTTTTGCAGGGGTCGAAAAACAGTTAAAACACAAAGATGTTGGCACGGAGGAAGTTTTTCGAGCTACTCGCAAACATGCCACAGTAGGCATGTTTGCCATGGAGAAATCTCACAGTGCACCTAACCTTTTGGAGGAGTGTAACAGGAAGGTCAATGAATGGCTGCATCCAAGAAATCGCACAGTTGGTTATGTTTCCACGGATAATGGCAGTAATATAGTTAAGGCCATAGAGCACAGTGGCTATTTCAGAGTACCGTGTTTGGCGCACAGTATTAACATCGTGGTGCAAGCCTTCTTGAAAACAGAAGCGCCAGTCGTCAAATTACTGACCATCTGCCGAAGAATCTGCACACATTTCAGCCATTCTTTTAAGGCCCAGAAGCAGCTGAGGAGCCTTCAATATGATCGTAAACTGCCAGTCAAAGGACTAATCCAGGAGGTGGCAACACATTGGAACTCAACCTTTTACATGCTTGAGCGTCTGTCTGAGCAGTGGGAGGTAATAAATGAGTATGTCTATAAACTGGGTTCTACTCACAAAGAGATGAGGCTAGAGTTGGAGGAATGGAAGCTAATTGCAAGCCTGACAGACATGCTTCGTCCTTTTGAGCTCTTCACGCGTGAAGTCAGCAGGCAGGACTGTTCTTTGAGTAAAGCTATCCCATTGTTGCGCATGCTAGAGCACCAACTGAAGGAGGTGTCTTCAACGTTCTGAGATGATGGTGAAAAGCGAGAAGCATATGATTTGGCGGAGAAGTTATTAAGGAGCCTACTTCGCAACGAAAGGCTTACAAAGATACATACAGAACAACATTACATTTGTGCCACTATTCTGGATCCACGGTACAAAAAGGTAGTGGCTAGCAAAGCATTAATTCCTTTTGATGAAGCAGATGTTTCAAAGTACAAACATTGGCTAGCTGTGTCAGCCACTCGGTTCGAAAAAGAGCGGCAGAACCTTCAAGGAGGCAGCACAAGTACAACTGAATCAGCAGGCCATCCGGCGCCAAGTTCCACTTCTCAATCCGTGGCCGAAGGGAGTCACTTTCCCTCACAGCCGTTAATGACACCAGCAACCATATCATCATCCTCACTTGCACCAGGCCGCAAACAAATATTGTCGGAAGGGGATTGGCTAACTCAGCAAGGGTTTGCTCGGTCCACTGATTAAAAGGTCGCAGATGGTACGCAAAGTGGATCAACCCTGGAGAACCTTGAGTCGGTGGTGCAGGCCTATCTGGATGACCCAACAGAGGTCTGTCATAATGAGAACCCATTGGGATATTGGTATACGAAAAGCTCTGTATGGCGACTGATCACCAACCTGGCTCTAAATTATTTGTCTTGCCCACTCGCAAGCGTGTCTTCTGAACAAGTTTTCAGTGCTGCTGGTGCCATTGTTACTTCAAAAAGGACCCGTCTTTTGCCCAAAAATGTGGAGAGGTTAACAATAATCAAGATGAATGAGCACTTCATACCACACGATTACAAAATACATGAATGCACGCAGAAAGAAGAGGACACCGACTTAGGTGACGCCAACGGAAGTTCTTCTCGGACACCAGACCTACTCCCGTCTCAATTCATAAACTTGGAGGACGAGCTCTGCTTCCCTGACACCGAGGCCTGAAAATTACTTCCTTTTTTTCCGTACTTATTCACTTTTATTCCTGTGTGTCTTTCTTTGTTTTGCTACTTTTACCACAACAAAAATCTAATCACCTAATCACAACAAGTCCAGCATCAGCACTGACTTCATCTTATTTTCCTTATTGATTTGAAAGTGCCGCAGTCTGCATTCAGATGTTCACAAGTTCACAACTCAATCATGCTCCTCTATCCTCCTCCTCCAGACTCCCCCTATCCATTTCCCTTAAGGCAGATGGATGGATTATGGAGAAAAAACAAACTTTTTCTTCGTAGACGAGTCCCCTCAAGTGGGACTGAAATAACTGACTGACTACATGCTTGCTGATTGTTGACAGACCTACTTCTGAAATTTACAGGAGAGGCTGCCCTGTGGGCCCTCACTTTCCGAAGAAGATGCGGAGAAAAAGTAGAACAGGTAATGAATAATGAGAAGATGGCATGCAGTGGACAGCAATGGCTGTCTGTCTCTGTTGAAACCAATTGCTGTTTGTTTTTTGTGAACAGCGCAATTTGCCATGTTTTGAATATACCAGTATTGCAGGTTTTTGGGGGTTTCTTTGGGGGTGTTCTAGATTTGCGGTGCTGGGTCGGGGGGGTCTGGGAGCACTGCTGGCACAGTCTAATGTTGATTGCATTTGTTTTTCAGGAAATCCATGGTGGAAAAGGGGAGTTAGGGCCTAGCTGCACAGCGCATTTGGACTGAATTTTTGCCTGAAATTTGCTAAGTCTCACTTTTTAAGGTATTGCTTTTTGGCTGTTTGGGGGTGTTAAACTTGTTTCCGCCTGGGTTGATGGGTCTGGGGGCATTGCTAGGAAGGTCTAATACCGGATAAAAGTGTTTTGGAGAAAATCTGTGGTAAAAAAGTTTTTTACTTTACAGAGTTTTTGCTCACTTTCGTGTTTTCGGGGGCCTGCTTGGGGGGGTTCCTGGTGTTTGGGGTGGTTGGGGGGGCTTGGAGCAACACTGGGTATGGATACTTTTGATTGCAAGTGGTTTGAAGAAAATCCCTGGTGGCAAAGGGGAGTTAGGGTCTAGCTGCAGAGCGTGCGTGGAGTGATTTTGGAAATTTGCCCAAAAATTTCCAGGTCCCCATTTTTGTATTTTTGCTTTTTGGCTGTTTGGGGGTCTTCTACTTTTTTCCACCTGGGTTGACGGGTCTGGGGGCATTGCTGGGAAGGTCTAATACCGGATAAAAGGTTTTGCGTTTTTGCTCACTTGCTTGTCTTTGGGGTGCTGTTTGGGGGGTTCCTGGTGTTTGGGGGTGGGTTTTGGGGTCTGGGAGCACTGCTGGCACAGTCTAATTTTGATTGCATTTGTTTTTCAGGAACTCCATGGTGGAAAACGGGAGTTATGGCCTAGCTGCACAGCACGCTTGGAGTGATTTGGGAATGAGGCCTAAATATTTCTAAGTGTGAGTTTTTCCGGTTTTGCTTTTTGCCTGTTTGGGGGTCTTCTACTTTTTTTCACTTGGGTTGACAGGTCTGGGGGCATTGCTAGGAAGGTCTAATACCGGATAAAAGTGTTTTGGATAAAATACGTGGTGAAAAAGTTTTTCAATTTACAGTGTTTTCGCTCACTTTTGGGTTTTCGGGGGCCTGCTTGGGGGGTTCCTGGTGTTTGGGGGGGTTGGGGGGTCTTGGAGCAACGCTGGGTATGGATACTTTTGATTGCAAGAGGTTTGAAGCAAATCCATGATGGCAAAGCAAGAGAACATGGGGCATTGCTGTGAATGTCTAATACTGGATAAAAGTGGTTTGGAGGAAATCGGAGGTGAAAAAGTTTTTGCTCACTTGCTTGTCTTTGGGGTGCTGTTTGAGGGGGTTCCTGGTGTTTGGGGGTGGGTTTTGGGGTCTTGGAGCACTGCTGGCACAGTCTAATGTTTATTGCATTTGTTTTTCAGGAAATCCATGGTGGAAAAGTGGAGTTATGACCTAGCTGCACAGCGCGTTAGAACAGAATTGAAAGAAGGCCGAAAATATTCTAAGTATGAGATTTTCCATTTTTGCTTTTTGCCTTTTTGGGGGTGTTCTGCTTTTTTGTGGGTGGGTTGGCGGGTCTTGGGGCATTGCTGGGAAGGTCTAACACCGGATAAAAGTGGTTTGAAGAAAATCCATGCTAAAAAGCGTTTTGGCACTTTTTTTAACACTCGTTAGTGTTAGCAGCAATATTGCATGTGTTTGGGGGTGTTCTAGATGTTTGCAACTGGGTTCTGGGGTCTTAGAGCACTCGTGGGAATGTGTAATTTTGGTTGCAAGTGGTTTGAAGAAAATCCATGGTGGGAAAGGGGGGTTTTGGGCATACTTTCTGAGTGCGTTTTGGCACTATTTGAAATTAGGCCTCTGCGAGGTAGCAGCAGTATTCTGCACGTTTTTGGGAGGGTAATGTTTGGGTGTTCTAGATATTAGGGATTGTCATCTCTGAAAGTGACAGTATAATTTTTGCACTACACAGCGTGCCTTATATATTTTTTTCTCCGAAGTGTCTTTAACACTTACTGTTGTGTTTTTCCATCTTCTAGGTATGAGATTTTCCATTTTTGCTTTTTGCCTTTTTTGGGGTGTTCTGCTTTTTTGTGGGTGGGTTGGCGGGTCTTGGGGCATTGCTGGGAAGGTCTAACACCGGATAAAAGTGGTTTGAAGAAAATCCATGCTAAAAAGCGTTTTGGCACTTTTTTTAACTTAGGGCTCGTTAGTGTTAGCAGCAGTATTGCATGTGTTTGGGGGTGTTCTAGACTTTTGCCACTGGGTTCTGGGGTCTTAGAGCACTCGTGGGAATGTGTAATTTTGGTTGCAAGTGGTTTGAAGAAAATCCATGGTGGGAAAGGGGGGGTTTGGCCTAGTTAAAGAAAGCGTTTGCCACTATTCTTAACTTAGGGCTCGTTAGGGCTAGCAGTATTGTATTACAAGTGTTTGGGCGGGGGTACTGGATTTTTACGACTGGGTGGGGTCTTGAAACACTTGTTGGAATGTCTAATTTTGATTGCAAGTGGTTTGAAAAAAATCCATGGTGGGAAAGGGGGGTTTTGGGCATACTTTCTGAGTGCGTTTTGGCACGATTTGAAATTAGGCCTCTGCGAGGTAGCAGCAGTATTCTGCACGTTTTTGGGAGGGTAATGTGGGGTGTTCTAGATATTGGGGATTGTCATCTCTGAAAGTGACAGTATAATTTTTGCACTACACAGCGTGCCTTATATATTTTTTTCTCCGAGGTGTCTTTAACACTTACTGTTGTGTTTTTCCATCATCAATTACAGGCAGGCTTTTACCCTGTGCCATCGATGTACTACTCAGGCTTACAATTAGCGATCCGCAAATCCGCATCAGGCAGGGAGTGGACAGTGTGTCTGGTCACCAAGATTGATCGACGGAGCATCCGATGGAATGAAGGAGTACCGCGAATAAGAGGAATGGCTGGATGCATCAACTTCACAAATTCAACGGGACAACTACAAAAAACAGTAACAGTATCCAAATTTCTCCTTATCTTTTAAATGATATTCTTGTGAACTTGAACTTACTTCTACGAGTTGTGACTCTGTGCGTTTGTTTGATCTCTGCTTCAAATTCATCCCTCTAGCTATTTGATACGTCTTTGCTATGTTTAACACTAATTTAATGTTCTAACAGCCTGATTCATGAAGGTAAATGCACTCGCAAAAGGGTCAGATTCTCAGAATCTGGCCCTTTGCGAGTGCAATTTTTGCATTTGGGATTCATCATCCCAAATGCAAAAATCGCTAATAAAGAATTAGCAAATATGCAAGGATTAGCATTTAAGGAATCTCTATTAGAGATTCCTTAAATGCTATTCATGACACATTTAAAAATTGCGAATTAGCAATTTTGGGCCGCTATTTACCGAGAGGTCAGACCTCTCGGTAAATAGCAAAAACTTAGAAAAATGCTTTTAAAAGCATTTTTCTAAGTTGCATGTTGCACACACACATGTCCCTTGGACATGTGTGTGCACAACACCTGTTTCAATTAGCATTTCAGGGGTGCTACAGGGTGTCCTTTGGACACCCCTGGCACCTTTAAAATCGCTATCTTATTTGCGAGTAGCAAATTGCTACTCTCAAATAAGGGATACTCCCCATTCATTCCTATGGGCCTTTTGGCCCATAGGAATGAATGGGGAGTTATTCCTTATTTGCGAGTAGCAATTTGCTACTCGCAAATAGAGAATATGTAGGAATCGCTATTTATTTAGCAATTCCTACATGAATACCGTTTTGCGAGTCCTCAATAGCGATTCGCTATGAATCGCTATTAGAGACTCGCAAAACGGTACCTTGATGAATCAGGCTGTAAGTGTTTATTCTCTCTGAGGGCAGAGAGGCAAGTGAAATTGCGTAATGACTGCAGCCCTGTACTGTCAACTTGTTTCTTCGTAGTTACTAGTAAGTTGCAGTAAGTAGTAGTACTACTTTTCAGTAAGCTAACCATTCATTTAGTAAACAACTTCTGGCATGCAGTGGTGCACTTCCTTTATGTCCCTTTAAAGATTTATCAATATCTTCAAATCCAAAGATTTGTTTCTCTTCATTTGTTGTTTGACTGTCCATGCTGTGTTTTTTTTCCTCTCTACCAAACTTTCCCAAAAACCCCCATTCCCATCCAATTTTCAAACCCTAACCCTCTTCCCCGGGCTGTGTGGTATTTCATTGAGGTGTGACTGACAACAACAATAAATTCCACACACTTGCTGGGGAGGATAAGGTCAAAGCAACCAGAAGTTCATGTGCGCCATCGTGGATTGATAAGAACATCCTCCTCCTACACGACGTGAACAATCAAATGCTTACTGCTTACCTTACGTTGGCACTGCTTAGGCTACAATTTAGGGCACTGTTCTGTACCGTACTATCTATTGTACTGTTTCTAATGCTACGCTCAGGCCACTCAATGTTTAATTTCCTCTTTTTTTTCATATGGTGATACTGCCAGTGTGTACCACTACTGCTACCAGCACAACAATGATATTGCATCCGTCGAGGATTCAAGTCAACAACCAACCTTAATCACCATTTGCAATGCAGCCAGCCCTGGGGCTACCCCGATTCTCAAACACAAATCACAGGTAAGATAAGCATATTGGAGAAGTAGTAGAATAATGGGCTAGGAGGACTAAGTTGGGAGGAGAGCAGAGACTGACAGTACTACTAGTAAAGTACAGTAGTAGGGCTACTAAATTTACTAACTTGGTTACTTGCATTTTGGTACATTTCAGGACCAAATGTTTCATTCATGCTGGTAAGTTTGAAGAAAACAAACGTCCAGTAACCACCACCAACCCCCACACAAAATAATATATGAACGCGTATACTGTGTTTTTGTAAGAAAAATAATTATAAAAATATATATATTCGTGTTGTTTTCAGCACAACAATAAAATAAATTACCCAAAATCACCCCCCCTCCCGAACCCAACCAATGTCAAAAAGTCCAAAAGTCCCCTTTCCCAAACACCCAATTCTTACACCCCCAACAGTCTTTAAAAAAGGGGCAAGGGACAGTCACTTCTTCCGGCGGCGTAGTTTGGCAAGCTGTTGCTGCATGTCCCGCTGCTGTTTGCGGAGGTCCCGGAGCTGGCACTGATGTTTTTCGGCCAACCGCTCCAAGTAGTCCACTCTTCTGCATAGCCGGCGCACACGAACCATCCAGGATCTGGGGGGGCCGCTGAGGTTGTTGCTGCTGTGCGGCGGCGGGGGGGGAGACTGTCGGGCAACGCCTCCGTTTGGCTGGAGGCTTCTGGCTGGTGGACCCGGGGGCAGTGGAGGAGGATGTAGATGTTGATGTCTCCTCATGCTCCCGAGCCCACAACCGCCGATACTCTGCACAAATAGCCTCCAGCTTACGGGCCCTGGCCCGGACAGCCATGAGCTTTTTGGGAGTAGCATCTATGAAGAAAGAAAGAAAAATATTGTAGCCAATAGTCTTTAACATAAAGTCAAAATAATTCAACTGAAGTTTGACACTCAGTAACACCAGCAAGTAGCAAACACAGTATAACATTTTGGCATGTATCTTTCCGCTGTCTTTGTAAGCCTGTGACACTGTGAGTTTCAGGAATTCCACTAGCAGCACTATAGGTGGACTCACTACTACATACACAGTCAGAGACTACTAAAAAAAGGCCTTTTTTACTTATGTTCTCTTGTTTTGCTAAAGAAATTACTGGTACGTGAACTTGTGGTAGCCGCCATAATGGCAGCTCACTCAGCTTTCACCCAAGAAATACAGACACAGGCCATGATGATGCAGACTCACAGTACTTTAAGCAGTACATGCAGGTGGGGATAGGAATGTCTTACTTTTCTATAGGGGTGACACTGCCACTGGCCATATTTAAGATTCTTCTTAATGTCTCAAATGTACCAAAAATTATTTTTGTCAACAACCAACTAACACCCTTTTCATTATATTTTGGAAACCGCCGTCTTCTTTCTTATGTTGAATTGCATTCAACAAAACCATTCTTTACAGTCATAAATATTAAGACTCGCTCGTCCTTCGTTTCACCCTTCTTTAACTTTTCGTTCTTCACATCCCTAAACTACATCTGATATGACTTGGCTACACAATAAAAATGTGCCAGCTGAGTTGAAGTGAAATAGAGGGGGCCATTGGTTACCAGAGAAGTACCGCCGCTAATGCTATTAAAAGTCAAGGTTGACTGTCTTCTCCATGATAGCCCAAAAAGTAGTTCTAAATTAGTAAATGTTTTGACAGTGCAGTGTACTTATACTAGTGTACTGTGTACTACTGTACAGTACATCATACACTCCTTTGCGAGCCTGCTCAAAAAAAATTCAATAAGTAAGGAGTATAATAACTTACCACCATCCGCCGCCGCTGAGTCTTCCCCCCAGCTCCTCCTGTTGGCCCGCCGCATCCAGAGTGGACCCCTCCGCACTGCTGGCCCCGTCACTGGTGGTCATCTGTGCCGCATCAGATGTTGTGACGTCTAGTAAAACATGTCTTATTTTCAGATGCCATACACAACCCCCTATTTTGTCTCGTAAGGGTAGAAAATGTTACATAACACATTTTTTATTACTGGGATTGAAAAAAAGTAACGGTTTTGTGGAGGGTGTTAACCTTTTATATGCTTTTTCCATTAAATGCTACACTTCTTCTTATGACAACTGATGAATGCTTGCTTAACGTGCACCATTTTTCTCATTACAGAAAGAAGATTCCATTGCCCTTCTGCCAGACGATTCACCAACTACTACTAAGTCATCACCAGCAGTACTTTAAGTACTTTAAAGAAGGTGGGGGCTCCCGCACAGTTATTCTAATAATTTCATGTGTCTGTTAACTATTATTAAGTTTGAGTCATACTAATTTCATTCATGGGAATGTTGTTTAAACTTTAACGTCATCTTCATCCATCAGAATACTACGCTATTAAAAATAAAGAAATAATGTTTTCATTTCTTAATTGAAAATAAAACTTTAAAACTAACAAACACTGTGTGGTTTTTGTATACGAGTGAGTGGAAAGGTTTGAACTACTGCACTTGGCAGTCATGTTTCAGTGACTCAGATAGGCGGGGACTCGGAGGTAGTCTTCTTCTGTTCTTCTGGGACGTAAATTCATTGGTCAGACATTCTAGATAGTCGGTCAGGGGATTGGGGGTTCAACTTCTGTTCGGACTGAGATATGTTGAAAGTCGAACTGCACCTATCATCAACAATGTCCTATTTATCTTGTCCATACTTCTTTGTGTGCAGAATAGTCCCTGAAACACTAGCGGTATGGGATGTGATCCTCTCAAATCAAAAAGGCAACTGCTACCTTTTACTTGGTGTAAACAATGACATTTTGTTGTTGGAAATTGTCAAAGCACTTACATTAAGAAGACTGGAATAGACAGCAAGGGCAACCCAGAAGACTGCACTCAGTGCCTAGAGCTATTGCTGTATCAGAGTTTTGTTTCACACCGTTTGCCGAATGGGCAAGCTTAGCTACCTACACAGACCGACTCATATTTGTAAATAGTAGTAGCACAGAGAGTGATGGTAGAGGCAGGATAAGAATGTAGACAGTAGTCTACATTAGAAGAAGATCAAAGACTATTTTGTAAAACATAGAATAATT
Organism: Lissotriton helveticus; assembly: GCF_964261635.1. NCBI lineage: Eukaryota > Metazoa > Chordata > Amphibia > Caudata > Salamandridae > Lissotriton > Lissotriton helveticus. The sequence goes on from NC_136067.1 coordinate 412,984,898, forward strand.
AGGAACCAGTTTGTAATGAATAGAAGCTGTAAAAGTTAGGGAACTATAAGTATTAATATAACAATAGAACAACTTACTGGGGCCAGCAGAAGAGCCTGCAAGGGACTGCTCCTGTCCACCTTCTGCCACCGGAGTCTCTGTCACCACCGGCGCCTTGCCCCTGGGAGGTCCTGGTGATCATGAAATAAAGAAACACAACATGGATGATTGTTTTTTTGGAAATATTTGATTTCTTTGTACTCAATCTAAAATTATGTCGGGAAACAAATTAACATCAATTGCATCTGATCTGGTCCACTAGGAGGATAGTAGTAAAGTATTGCAGGATTCGCAGACCATCTGACAGGAAAGTTATGTAATTCACTAACTACATCAACATCAAAAAGGTTCTACTACGACTGCCATCACTCAGCAGCACGAGCCATCGCGTGACAGACACAGTCCGTCATCATGATTGCAGACCACTAACAAATGTCCTATAACAAGTAATAAATAATATACTCAAAGTATCAATCCACCACTATCTCTTCAAAGTGGCAGCAGCAGGAGTACAAAGAAGGACTAGACTTTAGTCTATTGTCTCTAGCATTACGCAATAATGCTCTCAAATGACTAAAAAGTTGCAAACAAGTAAGCATAGTAGCAACACCAATAACCAGGCGAGCACCTGCAATGACAGAAGCTATTTAAACACTAATTTACCTGCAATGTTATCGAATCAGCAGCATTCGTACTCATCAGGAAAAAAATAGATTAGCAATATGACAGAGCGGAAGGAAAAAAAGTAGTTATTAAATAGCTACTTACCAAGGCCAGGGATCTCCAATACTAGCAGGTCGAGCATGTCATGCTCCCGGTCCAAGATGTCACTCCACCGGTGCGTCATTTGCTGGAAGGTGCGCAAGACCCAGACTCCTTATACATGCGCCGGCACACCTTTTCTCACAGCTGGCGACGCTCCCGGAGGCCGTAACCGAAAGCAATCTGCCAACCTGCTGCCATGGACTTAGGGAGGTGGACTTGGACAAAAACCATCAAGGCGGCCACCTCCACCGCAGAGAAGATCTCCCTGGCCTGGACTTCCTCCCCCCTCTAACGCCCGCAAGGGAGCCGGGTACGGGGTGCTGGGACCTTCCCCTTGCCCTTGTCGCCTCCCTTAGCCATGGTCCTGGGCACAAGAAGAAGGAAAGAAGAATAGGTGTGAAAAAAAATAAGAGAGAGAGCGAAAGAAATAAAGTAGGTAATAAAGTACCAACATTTTTAAAAAAACACAAAATATAGGTGTAGGAAATTGAAGAGAGAGATAATAAGCAAAAAAAAAACAAAAAAAGTTCAGAAAAACATAGGATTACAAAGATGTAAGATGGATAGAAAGGTAGCATGCCCAAAACTATAGCAGTGAATGAAAAACAAGATGGCCGCGCCCATAGAGTACCGCGTGGGTAAGTTTGCGCGATATTTCCCCCGCGAGCACGCAAAAACGCCCACGAACACGTAATCGCGCACCGCATACGACGCGAGCATGCAACTAGTGCCCGGAAACAGAAACACGTCATGCAAACAAGATGGCCGCGGCCATACACGACCGCATGGGCAACCTCGGGGTCGGTGCGCTGCAAGCGGTCAGCGAATAAGCAAAAAACCGCGCGAACACGCAAAAAAAAGAAATCAGCAAATTCGCACGAATTTGCGGATTGCAAGTTCGATTTCGCACGAATTTGCGCCCCGCGAATCTCGCGAAATGGCAGAAAAACGCATTTTGGAAAACTGAAAGCACTTAGCAGGTGCAAAAGTTGAAGCTAATTTGCAACCATTCCTTGTAGTGCTTCCTGAGGGGCCCCTCCAGAGTTCAGTTGCCTACTTGCAACTATTCTCTGACCCTTCTCTGACCCTCAAAGCAGGGTCAGAGAGAATAGTTACAAGTATGGCACAATGCTCCTGTAAAAAAAATAACTACAACAGGAAGCACTTACAGCTAAGGAAGCAGGTGCCACACTTGAAGCACAAATTCAGTGACACATTAAACAGCCCCAAAATAATTAATCTCAGTTGAGGCTGGGCAGGTGTGCTTTCCCCCCATAATCTACAGTGGTGAAAAAGAGGGTGGTAGTGGTGAACCAGAGGGTGGCACTGGTGAACCAGAGGGTGATGTGATGAACCAGAGGGTGGCAGTGATGAACCAGAGGGGAACAGTGATGATCCAGAGGGTGGCAGTGGTGAACCAAAGGGTGCTGTGATGAACCAGAGGGTGGCAGTGGTTTGTGCTGAACCAGAGGGTGCTGTGATGAACCAGAGGGTGGCACTGGTGAACCAGAGGGTCCTGTGATGAACCAGAGGGTGGCATTGATGAACCAGAGGGGGACAGTGATGAACCAGAGGGTGGTAGTGGTGTACCAGAGGGTGACAGTGGTAAACCAGAGGGGGCTGTGATGAACCAGAGGGTGGCAGTGGTGAGTGCTGAACCAGAGGGTGGCAGCAGGGGTGAACCAGAGGGTGCTGTGATAAACCAGAGGGTGGCAGTGGTGAACTAGAGGGTGGCAGTGATGAACCAGAGGGTGGCAGTGGTGAACAAGAGGGTGGTAGTGGTGAACCAGAGGGTGACAGTGGTGAACCAGAGGGTGCTGTGGTGAACCAGAGGGTGGCAGTAGTGAGTGCTGAACCTGAGGGTGTCAGGGGTGAACCAGAGGGTGTCAGTGGTGAACCAGAGGGTGGCAGTGATGAACCAGAGGGTGGCAGTGATGATCCTGAGGGTGGCAGTGGCAAACCAGAGGGTGCTGTGATGAACCAGAGGGTGGCAGTGGTGAACAAGAGGGTGGTGGTGGTGAACCAGAGGGTGACAGTGATGATCCAGAGGGTGGCAGTGGTGAACCAAAGGGTGCTGTGATGAACCAGAGGGTGGCAGTGGTGAGTGCTGAACCAGAGGGTGCTGTGATGAACCAGAGGGTGGCACTGGTGAACCAGAGGGTCCTGTGATGAACCAGAGGGTGGCATTGAAGAACAAGAGGGGGACAGTGATGAACCAGAGGGTGGTAGTGGTGTACCAGAGGGTGACAGTGGTAAACCAGAGGGTGCTGTGATGAACCAGAGGGTGGCAGTGGTGAGTGCTGAACCAGAGGGTGGCAGCAGGGGTGAACCAGAGGGTGCTGTGATGAACCAGAGGGTGGCAGTGGTGAACTAGAGGGTGGCAGTGGTGAACAAGAGGGTGGTAGTGGTGAACCAGAGGGTGACAGTGGTGAACCAGAGGGTGCTGTGGTGAACCAGAGGGTGGCAGTAGTGAGTGCTGAACCTGAGGGTGTCAGGGGTGAACCAGAGGGTGTCAGTGGTGAACCAGAGGGTGGCAGTGATGAACCAGAGGGTGGCAGTAATGATCCTGAGGGTGGCAGTGGCGAACCAGAGGGTGCTGTGATGAACCAGAGGGTGGCAGTGGTGAACAAGAGGGTGGTGGTGGTGAACCAGAGGGTAACAGTGATGAACCAGAGGGTGCTGTGATGAACCAGAGGGTGGCAGTGGTGAGTGCTGAACCAGAGGGTGGCAGCAGGGGTGAACCAGAGGGTGCTGTGATGTACCAGACGGTGGCAGTGGTGAGTGCTGAACCTGAGGGTGGCAGGGGTGAACCAGAGGGTGTCAGTGGTGAACCAGAGGGTGCTGTGATGAACCAGAGGGTGGCAGTGGTGAACAAGAGGGTGGCAGTAATGAGCTAGAGGGTGGCAATGATGAACCAGAGGGTGGCAGTGAAGCAGCAGAGGGTGGCAGTGGTGAACAAGAGGGTGGTAGTGGTGAACCAGAGGGTGACAGTGGTGAACCAGAGGGTGCTGTGATGATCCAGAGGGTGGCAGTAGTGAGTGCTGAATCTGAGGGTGGCAGGGGTGAACCAGAGGGTGTCAGTGGTGAACCAGAGGCTGCTGTGATTAACCAGAGGGTGGCAGTGGTGAACCAGAGGGTGGCAGTGGTGAACCAGAGGGTGGCAGTGATGAACCAGAGGGTGGCAGTGATGATCCTGAGGGTGTTAGTGGCGAACCAGAGGGTGGCAGTAATGAACCAGAGGGTGGCAGTGATGAACCAGAGGGTGGCAGTGGTGAACAAGAGGGTGGTAGTGGTGAACCAGAGGGTGACAGTGGTGAACCAGAGGGTGCTGTGATGAACCAGAGTGTGGCAGTGGTGAGTGCTGAACCAGAGGGTGGCAGCAGGGGTGAACCAGAGGATGCTGTGATGAACCAGAGGGTGGCAGTAGTGAGTGCTGAACCTGAGGGTGGCAGGGGTGAACCAGAGGGTGGCAGTGATGAACCAGAGGGAGGCAGTTCTGAACCAGAGGGTGTCAGTGGTGAACCAGAGGGTGCTGTGATGAACCAGAGGATGGCAGTGATGAACCAGAGGGTGCTGTGCCCATACACGACCGCATGGGTAACTTCGCCATGCAAGCGGCCTGCGAACACGCAAAAAGCCCTGCGAACACGCAAAAAGCCCAGCGAACATGCAAAAAACCAAAAATTTGCAATTTCGCACGAATTAGCGAATTATGCGGATCGCGAATTCGCACGATTTCGCGGACCGCGTTTTCACAGATTTCGCCCATGCTTAGTTCTTGGCTCCCTCAATCCCGTCAGTAAAATATGTGCATTTAGCCATCATAATCATATGTTTATAAATCCTTTGACTGACTTTGAGCTTGATTTTGTCTGCCTGAAGGTAATCCATACGCCAGACTCGCTCTAGTTTTTTACAGATCACCATATATTCTCGCAGGTCATTAGAGAACCAGGGAGCAGATGGTACTGTGCGAGTGGGGCAACAAAGTTTTGGCTGAGCTAAGGTGCTACATGCTCGATCTATCCAATCTGTGTACCTATCTGCGGCTTCATTTACATCTGCTGGCAGAGTAATCATAGAGGATGTGAGCTGGTCCTCCAATGCCGTTGAAGCTAATTTGCAACCATTCCCTGTAGTGCTTCCTGAGGGGCCCCTCCAGAGTTCAGTTGCCTACTTGCAACTATTCTCTGACCCTTCTCTGACCCTCAAAGCAGGGTCAGAGAGAATAGTTACAAGTATGGCACAATGCTCCTGTAAAAAAAATAACTGCAACAGGGAGCACTTACAGCTAAGGAAGCAGGTGCCACACTTGAAGCACAAATTCAGTGACACATTAAACAGCCCCAAATTAATTCATCTCAGTTGAGGCTGGGCAGGTGTGCTTTCCCCCCATAATCTACAGTGGTGAACAAGAGGGTGGTAGTGGTGAACCAGAGGGTGGCACTGGTGAACCAAAGGGTGATGTGATGAACCAGAGGGTGGCAGTGATGAACCAGAGGGGAACAGTGATGATCCAGAGGGTGGCAGTGGTGAACCAAAGGGTGCTGTGATGAACCAGAGGGTGGCAGTGGTGAGTGCTGAACCAGAGGGTGCTGTGATGAACCAGAGGGTGGCACTGGTGAACCAGAGGGTCCTGTGATGAACCAGAGGGTGGCATTGATGAACCAGAGGGGGACAGTGATGAACCAGAGGGTGGTAGTGGTGTACCAGAGGGTGACAGTGGTAAACCAGAGGGTGCTGTGATGAACCAGAGGGTGGCAGTGGTGAGTGCTGAACCAGAGGGTGGCAGCAGGGGTTAACCAGAGGGTGCTGTGATGAACCAGAGGGTGGCAGTGGTGAACTAGAGGGTGGCAGTGATGAACCAGAGGGTGGCAGTGGTGAACAAGAGGGTGGTAGTGGTGAACCAGAGGGTGACAGTGGTGAACCAGAGGGTGCTGTGGTGAACCAGAGGGTGGCAGTAGTGAGTGCTGAACCTGAGGGTGTCAGGGGTGAACCAGAGGGTGTCAGTGGTGAACCAGAGGGTGGCAGTGATGAACCAGAGGGTGGCAGTGATGATCCTGAGGGTGGCAGTGGCAAACCAGAGGGTGCTGTGATGAACCAGAGGGTGGCAGTGGTGAACAAGAGGGTGGTGGTGGTGAACCAGAGGGTGACAGTGATGATCCAGAGGGTGGCAGTGGTGAACCAAAGGGTGCTGTGATGAACCAGAGGGTGGCAGTGGTGAGTGCTGAACCAGAGGGTGCTGTGATGAACCAGAGGGTGGCACTGGTGAACAGAGGGTCCTGTGATGAACCAGAGGGTGGCATTGATGAACCAGAGGGGGACAGTGATGAACCAGAGGGTGGTAGTGGTGTACCAGAGAGTGACAGTGGTAAACCAGAGGGTGCTGTGATGAACCAGAGGGTTGCAGTGGTGAGTGCTGAACCAGAGGGTGGCAGCAGGGGTGAACCAGAGGGTGCTGTGATGAACCAGAGGGTGGCAGTGGTGAACTAGAGGGTGGCAGTGATGAACCAGAGGGTGGCAGTGGTGAACAAGAGGGTGGTAGTGGTGAACCAGAGGGTGACAGTGGTGAACCAGAGGGTGCTGTGGTGAACCAGAGGGTGGCAGTAGTGAGTGCTGAACCTGAGGGTGTCAGGGGTGAACCAGAGGGTGTCAGTGGTGAACCAGAGGGTGGCAGTGATGAACCAGAGGGTGGCAGTAATGATCCTGAGGATGGCAGTGGCGAACCAGAGGGTGCTGTGATGAACCAGAGGGTGGCAGTGGTGAACAAGAGGGTGGTGGTGGTGAACCAGAGGGTGACAGTGATGAACCAGAGGGTGCTGTGATGAACCAGAGGGTGGCAGTGGTGAGTGCTGAACCAGAGGGTGGCAGCAGGGGTGAACCAGAGGGTGCTGTGATGTACCAGACGGTGGCAGTGGTGAGTGCTGAACCTGAGGGTGGCAGGGGTGAACCAGAGGGTGTCAGTGGTGAACCAGAGGGTGCTGTGATGAACCAGAGGGTGGCAGTAGTGAGTGCTGAATCTGAGGGTGGCAATGATGAACCAGAGGGTGGCAGTGATGAAGCAGAGGGTGGCAGTGGTGAACAAGAGGGTGGTAGTGGTGAACCAGAGGGTTACAGTGGTGAACCAGAGGGTGCTGTGATGATCCAGAGGGTGGCAGTAGTGAGTGCTGAATCTGAGGGTGGCAGGGGTGAACCAGAGGGTGTCAGTGGTGAACCAGAGGCTGCTGTGATTAACCAGAGGGTGGCAGTGGTGAACCAGAGGGTGGCAGTGGTGAACCAGAGGGTGGCAGTGATGAACCAGAGGGTGGCAGTGATGATCCTGAGGGTGTTAGTGGCGAAGCAGAGGGTGGCAGTAATAAACCAGAGGGTGGCAGTGATGAACCAGAGGGTGGCAGTGGTGAACAAGAGGGTGGTAGTGGTGAACCAGAGGGTGACAGTGGTGAACCAGAGGGTGCTGTGATGAACCAGAGTGTAGCAGTGGTGATTGCTGAACCAGAGGGTGGCAGCAGGGGTGAACCAGAGGGTGCTGTGATGAACCAGAGGGTGGCAGTAGTGAGTGCTGAACCTGAGGGTGGCAGGGGTGAACCAGAGGGTGGCAGTGATGAACCAGAGGGTGGCAGTTCTGAACCAGAGGGTGTCAGTGGTGAACCAGAGGGTGCTGTGATGAACCAGAGGATGGCAGTGATGAACCAGAGGGTGCTGTGCCCATACACGACCGCATGGGTAACTTCGCCATGCAAGCGGCCTGCGAACACGCAAAAAGCCCAGCGAACATGCAAAAAACCAAAAATTCGCAATTTTGCACGAATTATGCGGATTGCGAATTCGCTTTCGCACGATTTCGCGGACCGCGTTTTCACAGATTTCGCCCATGCTTAGTTCTTGGCTCCTTCAATCCCGTCAGTAAAATATGTGCATTTAGCCATCATAATCATATGTTTATAAATCCTTTGACTGACTTTGAGCTTGATTTTGTCTGCCTGAAGGTAATCCGTACGCCAGACTCGCTCTAGTTTTTTACAGATCACCATATATTCTCGCAGCTCATTAGAGAACCAGGGAGGAGATGGTACTGTACGAGTGGGGCAACAAAGTTTCGGCTGAGCTAAGGTGCTACATGCTCGATCTATCCAATCTGTGTACCTATCTGCGGCTTCATTTACATCTGCTGGCAGAGTAATCATAGAGGATGTGAGCTGGTCCTCCAATGCGGTTCCATCAACCTCTTTCCAGGGTCTGTACAGCCTGGCTGACTTCCTATCCTGCCTGGCCCTATCCAGCTGGGGCGTTTGGATATTGAATAGCACAGCTGAGTGGTCTGACCAGGCCACGGACTCAGTATAGACAAACTGTAAGTCCGGGTTGTTCGTAAAAATGCCATCCAGAGTGTGCCCTACTGTATGCGTGGCCCCCATTACCACCTGAGTAAGTCCCGCCCCCTGCATTGCTTCAACCAGGACTAGAGTGTCCGGGTCTAAACTACCTTCTAAGTGGAAATTAAAATCTCCTAGTGCTGTGAAGGATTTGGTACACAGGGCTTCCTCCAAAATGTTGCCCACTGTTTAGAGGAACTGGGACCTAGTCCCGGGTGGTCTATACAGGAGGCAGCCCTGTAAAGTTTGATGATTTGATAATGAAAGCTTGAACCCCAATGCCTCACACGTCTGTGAGGACACCGCCTGAAATGATCCCCCAATGGAGGCATCATAGATAATAGCAAGCCCACCTCCTCTTTTACCGGCTCTGTCCAGAACAAAGCTCAGGTACCCTGAAGGCGTGGCCTTAACTAAGCCCGGTCCAAAGGCCGCATCCGTCCAGGTCTCCAGGTCTCCGTAATGAATGCAATTTTTGCATTTTTGTCCTTAATCAGTTCAGCGCATTCCTTGCTATGTTTTACCAGGGACCTGACGTTGATAAGTATACAGTTAATTGTATTCACCTCCCTATCCCCCCTATTGTTGTTGGTCCTAATGAGCGCCCTGATTGGTCTACAAAGAATGGCAGGGGGGCAAGACGAACATGCCGGGCACATGATAAGTCCTGTCAACATATCCTTGTCTGGTCTTAAACAAATGCAGTTCATCCCCCCCTTAAAACTCAGTAACAACTCACGATTGTAAACCCTCCTGGTCTGACAATCTGACGGAGAGTGACCAGGGGTCCTGGCGCTCGGCACTGGACTGGCGCGGACGGGCGCTGATGGGCTTGCCTTTGGCGCGCCTGCTGCTTGCTGCCGGCGCGCCTGCTGCGCCCGCCCGCTTCGTGGACGATTCCCCATGGAAATTTAAAGGGGCGGTAGGAGGGTGGGAGGTTGCCGACAACTAGTCCGCAAGCCTGCGCGTCCCCCCAAAATGGCAGATCCCTGTGGCAACTACCGCGTCAGCGCCTAATCGGCTGCGCGTGTGCCCGGGATGTTAGGAGCTGTAAAATGCAGGTAGGGAGTCTCCTTCAAATATTAGGGAAGGAGCTGATGCCCTGAGTTAAAAGCACAAGCTGGTGCCGTAAATTAAAACACAAATAAACGAGAATGGGACTGGAGCCCAGAGTTCAAATCACTTATAAACAATACTTTTAAAACGGACTGGCGGCCTAATCCCCCGGCTTTCCGCCTCAGTGGAGAATCGTAACTGAGAGTGTAATGAAGACATGTTAGAGGGTTCTTGACATGGAGAGGGAGAAGGATTAAAATATGCATCATAAGCAGATTGGAGTGCAGACATTAGTGACAAATATTTGGTGTGAAAAGTGGAAGGTAAATGAATAGAAGAAGCAGCTGATGAAAATGAAATAATCTGATTGTGATGGAATAATTGGTGAGCCCAAATGAGGCCGCCTGATCTCCAAGATTTCCAAAAAATCGATCGGTTTATTATTGATTAAAATAAAAGTGTTATGCCAAATGGGCTGTTCGAAAAAAGATGAGATTAGAAGGATTGGGAGAATTTTAGAAGTATATTTAAGAATGGGAGTGGATATGGATTGTGGTTTGCGAGAAAACAAAAGATACTCCTTGAACGAAAAAGGAGATATAAAAGACTGTTCTAGGGCCAACCAAAGAGGAGATGATAATGGGGAATCTGAAATCCATTTTGACGCTTGATTTAATAAAAAGGATTTATGGTAAAGGGAAAAGTTTGGAAAATTTACTCCCCCCTTTGTCTTAGGACGAATCAATTTGGCTAAGGACAAACGAGGTTTTTATGTCCCCACAAAAAGCTGGACAAAATGGAATTCATTTTCTTAAAATGTTTCAAAGGAATAGAAAATGGGATATTAGAAATCGTAAATAGAACTATAGGAGAGAGCATCATCTTAATTGTATCTAATCTACCCCACCAGGATAGATACAAAGGATGCCATTTTGTAGTGAGGGCAGTAAATTTTTGTATACAATCTTCCATACAACGACTGACTGTACCCGAGAGGGAAGGAGTGAAATGAAGACCTAAATATTTAATACAATTGGGGCTCCATGTGAAACCCGAGTCAGTAAAATCATTTTTATAAGTAAATTTAGTAAGGGGTAACATTTTGCACTTATCTTTATTTAATTTGTAACCAGAAACGTACGCGAAAAAATTAACTTCATCTAAGAAAGCTGGAAGGGATGAGGTGGGTTGGGATAAAAATAATAATACATCATCGGCATAAGCCGCCATTTTAATTGTGGACTGTTTAAATTAATAACAGAAAAATATCATCATTTTGGCAAATCCTCAACAAAAAAGGTTCTAGGGCAAGATTGAACAAAAAAGGTGAAAGAGGGCAACCTTGTCTAACTCCTCGATTAAGGGAGAAGTAAGAGGATAAGCCACTATTCACTGAAATGGCCGCTCTGGGATGAGAATACAGGAGTGAGATCAGGGTAGAAATTTTCGAACCAAAACCGAACCACTTCAAAGCACGAAAAAGATATAACCACTCAACCCTATCGAAAGCTTATTCAGCGTCTAAAGCTATGGCTGCAAGAGGGTCAAAAGAGTGCGAAGTCTTTGAGAGGATATAAAAAAACAATCTAGTATTATCAGCTAGCAATCTGCCTTTAACAAAACCGGACTGTTCCTTCCCTAGGAGATCAGGTAAATATAGTTCTAAACGTAAGGCTAACGCTTTTGAAAAAATCTTGTAGTCGATATTGACCAAAGAAATAGGACGATAATTTTTACAGTACTGTGTGTCTTTACCTGGTTTGGGGAGAATGCAAATAAGAGCGTCAGAAAATGTACCAGAAGCAGAGCCAGACTTAAGAAAAGTGGAAAGAAGAGTATGCAATTTGGGTACGAGTAATTTTGAGAAGTGAGAAAAGAATTCAACCGTAAAACCATCTGGGCCCTGGGCTTTCCCATGTTTTAAAGTATTTAGCGCCCGAAGAAGTTCTTTTTGTGTTAAGTCTGCTTCCAATGAGGAAAGATCTGGAGAAGTAACAAAAGGTGGTCGAATTTTAGACAAAAATTGGGAGATGGATTGCTCAGAGGAAACTGATTCAGATGAATACAAAGTCTGTAAAAGTGAAGAAACTCCTGTAAGATCTCATCATCCTTATGTTTCAGTAACAAGTCTCTACCATAAATGGATTCTATATTAACTTTATTTTGCTTAACTTTCAAATAATTGGCCAATAATTTCCCAGCCTTATTTTGACCACCATAAAATGTAGCGCTGGATTTTAATAAAAAATTTGAAGCGTTATTTGTGGAATCTTTATTGAATTGGAGTTTAGTAACGATGAGATCAGATAAGCATTCCTTTGACTTGGAAGTGTAATATGAGTGTTCTAATCGTTTGATTTAAGCCAAAAGGTCCTTAGTATCATGCTGAGCTTTTTTCCGCTTGCGAGATAAATAGCTAATAATAAAATCTCTAGCCGATGCCTTGAAAGCATCCCATACTACAGGAAATTGAATATCATCAGTTTGGTTCAAAAAGAAATATTCATGAAAGAAGGATGTAAAGGAAGGGACGAAGCTTGAGTCAAGAAGAAGAGAATTATTAAAACGCCATTTCCTAGTAGAAGTAGGTTTTTGTAGTACATCCAAATCAATAGTGACTGGCGCATGATTGGAAATTAAAATTGAACCAATATCGGAAGCGATTAGGGATTGGGAAAGGTGATGTGAAATGAAAAAATAATCTAATAGCGATTGGGTTTGGTGTGGCGGTGAGAAGAAAGAATATTCTCACAAAGTGGGGTTAAAGAGTCTCCATGCATCAATGAGTTTATATTGGTTAATAAGTTGTGTGAAGGATTTTATGTGATTTGTGAGGGATGTAAGCGCTAGAGGAGTGTCTATCCAAGAATGGGTCGAGGACTTCATTGCAATCACCTGCAAGAATGAAGTTATCAGCATTATGTTGTGTAATATGCGGAGGTAAGGAGGTCCAAAATGAGGCATCACCAGTCGCAGGAGTATAAATATTCAAAAGGGAAATGGGAACATCATCTAAATTAAATTTCTTCAGAACCCATCTTCCCAAGTGATCTGTGCAATTCGTTATTAATTTGATAGAAAGGGATTTACGAAATAAAATCAGAACACCATTGCGCTTACCATTTCCTGGGGAAAAGAAAACCTCACCCACCCAGCCCCTTTTCAACTTAGCAGATTCCTCAGCAAATAGGTGTGATTCTTGTATACAGGCAATATCTGCGTTGAGTTTGGCAAGATGTGTTAAAACTCTCTGTCTCTTAATTGGCGAGTGTAAACCTCTGACATTCCAAGATACTATTTTTAAAGGCATAAGAAAAAAACATAAAAATGCATGAAAAGCCAGTTAAGGTATAAATATGAAGAACAAGAACTATTAAGGCTTATACAAAAGTTATGTGCATACATCAAAAACCAAACAAAGTTTCTCCATGAAGAACATAAACTGAGATGCAATAAATGCCAGCTGTATGACATTAGGAAAAATTAAAAATAAGATTAGTAGAGCAAAAGAGAGAGAAAAGAGAATAAAGAGAAGAGCAAGAAAACAAGAATAGTAAAGAGGGATACAACTTGAGAAGAGAAAGAAGAAAGTGGAAGAAAATAATGCAAAACAATCAGAAAAAATAACTTACAGAACGTCCAGAGCATGAAGAGGGTGGGAGGGTGGAAGCAACATAGAACAATTACGGATGCAAAAGTAAGGGGGAGAACGAGAGGGGAGAACGAAACCCACGGACTCCAGAAACATCAGGAAAGGGGGTTGATACGCAGGAGGGACATCTGTGAGGGTAAAAAAGGACAAAAAGGTAAGTCTGGGCTGAAAAACATTAATGTAAAATATGAGTAAATCAAAACATAATGCCGAAGAACATGAAAGAGGAATTATAACCATTCAATGTAAACTTGAGGAAGCAAAAACATTATATACGTAAGTAGGCTATCTAGAAGAAGATGCAGATGAGAATTCCATTGTATCAACATTATGAGAGTCCAGAAAACTTTTCAACTTCAACGGATCTTCATAAGTGGTAGTCTTATTATTGAGAGTCACTTTGAAAAGGCAAGGATGAAAAAGCCCAAAGCGTGCTCCCTTGGAGCGCAGTTGTGGTCCAAGAGACAAAAATTCCTTGCGACGATCCGCTGTAGACTTGGCATAATCTTGAGAGAAATAAAGAGGATTTCCTGACCAAGTGATATGTTTCATGGATCTTGCAGCAGACAAAATCAAGTGGAGGTCGGTGTATTCAAGGAAGTACAAGATAACACCTCTTGGTTTCCTTGCAATCGAAGAGGCGATTCCTCCAAGCAATGAGCTTAGACTATGTGCTCTTTGTATGTTAAGAATGATAGATTCTGGCAAATGAAGTAATTTTGGTAGAAAGGATTTGAAAAAAGCAATGGGGTCCGAACCCTCTGAATTTTCTGCCAAACCATAAATGCGGAGATTGTTTCTTCTATTTCTATTTTCCAAATTTTCAATCTGCTTATGTAGGACTGAAACTTGTGCACACAAGGGATCAACCTTGGAAACAGAAGATTCAAGTGAAGCCATATTTTGTTCCAAGGCGGTGACTCGATTATCTACAGTGGACCACTTATCTAAAAGCATATGAAGGGTGGATTTTGTGTCTTCAATAAAAGGTTTTAAGGCCCTAATTTCATCTAGTAAAAGATCCTTTGTGGTCAAAGTAGATTGCTTTGAGGGAGAAGGAGGATCCTTTTTGAGTCTTTTAGCAGGGCCTTTAGTGGTACTGGACTTTGACGAAGTAGATATGGTAGAAGAGGCCTTAGAGGAAGGAGTGTCCAATGTGTCCTCCATCGATAAACACTGATATCGAGAACCAGTATGGGTCAAAAGTGACTTCGTAGAAGGGAAAGGTGTATGGAGGATCTTTGAGAGTCTACCCATAAAATGTCTAAAAACACAGAAAATGTCACAGTAATTCAAGTGGTATTACAAAAGACCTGTGGTTAAATATATATGACTAACCTTAAGGATATCATGATCATGGAGTGGTCCAAATAGACTATAAATTGTAAATTGATACTTGTATAGCGCACTACTCACCCGCAAGGGTCTCAAGGAGCTTGTACGAATACCGCTGTGGAACCCATCCTGGCTTTCCCTGTGAGGTGTCCACTCCTGGGCACCCCCAAGGTGGAGGCCATGCATCCTTGGCATTGTGGGGGCCGTTGTGGAGATTAAGCAAGCTATTGCCCAGAGTTGCAGAGTGGGACTACTTGATTGGAATAGGCACCGAGGCGAGAATTATCAGGTCCGTGGATTTTTTTTTTTAGCCCAAGACCTGCCGAGGCGGGGAATTGAACCCTGGTCCCGGGCTAGACCTCTGCATCAGGGTCTGCCGCTCTAACCGTTGAGCCACGCTTCTCCACAAGTCATTTGACAAAGCTAAAGCATAGGTGTCACCATTACAGAGTTAGTGAATTCAAAAGCAGAAATGGTGAGTAGTCCAAAACATTAAAAATATGTCAGATATGCGCAATAGAATAATAGGAACAAATACAGTAAAAGCAATTAAACATATTTGATACCTAAGGAGGCAAATATCAGGACAAAGCAAGAAATGGATAAGAATCCACAGAGTGTGAGAATAGCGTGGTAAATATATGCAAGGTCTATAGAAAAATAACAGTTGTAAATCACCATGAAAGGATACATCCAATAGGATACATAGTACAAATGAATATGGTAGACTTTATAAAAATAAAAAAATAAACGTGTAGAAAACCTTGTCATCATTAATGAGACCATTGAAATGGGAAAAATACCGATTATTCAGTATAATAATGCATGAAGAATACACTTTGAAAAATAAAAGCATGCAAGAAGTCAGTTATACAGTGAGAAAAAAGCTGCCATTCCTTGGAATAAGCTTAAGGCAGTTGGTGATGAAGAAGCTTCGACAACATGTTTTAGGAGCAGAGATAGAGGCACTTGGTAATATAGAGTCGTTACGGATGGGAAGTAAAGAAATAATGACTCAAAAGTGGATGAGAAAACGTTGAAAACTCATGCCAATCATCAAAAAGTTTCATATATGTATATTGCGCCAGGTAAAGTTATGTAGAATATGGCTCAGCGCTTTAAAACGAGAAAGTGCGCACCACCGCAGAACAGCCACTTCACTAGCACTTTGAGCAAAATGGAGGCAGATTATGTATGAGGGAAACTGCAACAAATGAGGCTGACATGAAAGGCTTCTGGGATTTATTAGCGCAGCACCCGGAACGAGCGCTATAATAACTCAAGAGGCATGAGCAGCAAGTTGGGAGCGGCCGCACTTGAGATAATAAGTGAAAAAACGCTCGGAGCAACGCTCCGTCAGCGGTTTCACGAAATGGCGGCCGTTACCATAGCTGCTGTCTGAAGGACTCACATGTCCGGAAAAAGGTCCAAAAGTCGTCTGCGGAGCCTCTGAATCAGGCTGCCAGACGCAGAAGATCCTCCTGCAGCATCACCTCCGGGTGAGAAGCTGTGTAGCGGGGAAATAGAGTCGCTCCGGTCCGCTTCCCGCTCCGCCTCCTGGGAGGCTCAAGGAAAAGCCGCCATCTTCCGTAGGCTTAAACCACGCCCCCCGGAGACCAGCTTTCTTACTAAACCATAATGTCACAACATCGTTTAACCTCATTTCTTTTTCAGAATATTATCAAAATAGCCATATCTATTTATTTCATGCAAATATTTGTTATACTGAAGTAACAGGTAAACCTTGTGTGTGAGGGTTTTTTTCTGCACATACAGATAAAGTAAGAACATGCATGTTATTTTCTTTGTATGGCCCTTGTCCACGTCAACAGTTTTTAAAATCTTAACAATTACTATTTATGTGTAAGAAAGTTGCTGTCATTACATAACCTACATTAAGTCATTCTTTAGTACAGTATATCATATGTGAATAGTGAAATATATATGATGTAGTTATCCAATATAAAATAACAATGACAATATCTGGTTGAGTAAGTGAACTCAACGGAATATAGGACTGGATATTACTCTAGGCAGGTGACAAGTGTGATGTTGTAGAAATACTGACTATATTGCTTGATAATAGTAAATTAAAGTTTGTGATTTAAAGTCTGAATGAAGTAGTGTAAATTGTTGCTATAATGAAATATGTATTTTACTCTTATGTCCCTTAATATCTTAACATCCAGGAAATGTGCATGTTTATCAATGTTTTGTTCAGCTTCCACAATCATTTAATGTGCATATTGTTGACCTCACACTATTACACACATATATCCTAACAATCATCATGTAATTGCATATTATGGAAGTACTTCAAGAGAGACAGGCAATGCCCAGGGAGTTTGTAGTTTTTTCAAGGAATATATGCCCAAAATTAGTTCTCTATGATTTTGGTTGGTGTTTATTACGAGCATCCGGATTAAAGCCTGATGTAATAGAAAGTGAAGCCAACACATGATTTGCTCAAAGTGGCTGGTATGCCCAGAGCTTTCTCAAGGCTGATGACTATACTTACTGAACCATTATATGCAAAAAACATTCACTTAGGAAATTTGCATTGTAATTATTTATACAGAAAACCAAAGACACATAATGAAACTATCCAAATTGCATGGAACAATTAACTAAACAAAAGAAACGGAAAAGCAAGAAAAAGAGAGGGAAGTGGGAAGGAAGTAAAATACAAATGCAATGATGGTTTTTACATTGACCATGATGTATACTCATACTTGTTCAGTCACATGAGAATTGCTAAGTGGACAAAGTGTGCCACAATCATGTTCTGTTTATGGTATATTATTAGTGAAAAGTGAAGGGAACTCATGACAGGATTTTAAAACCGGAAACCAGAGAACATTCCAAATATAGGAGGGAAAGCAGTTGATAGTGGAATCAGCTTTTTGAAAAAAAACAAGGAAGAATGTGAATAACCTTACCAAGAGGAAAGTGAGATGTGTACTTTTCTTGTGGAGAAAAAGAGGAAAAGTAACTCACCAAAGTTAAAAGAGAAAAGAATCAAACCAATCCAGGGACCATGTAAAAGGAATTATTAAAATACTCACCAAGAAATGAGGAAAAGTAGTGTTCCAGTCTCTAATGATGAGAGAAGTAAGAGATAGGATCAAGTATTCATAGAAAAACTATCCCATGCATTTAAACAAATATTCCGTAAAGGCAGATATCTATGAAACAAAGCTTTGTCACGTTCACCTGATGGGTACAAATTTACCAGCACTACAGCATGAATGAAAAGTCCAAACAGTAGCAGTGTGGCCGCATCCTAGACTTCAAAAACCTGACCTTAAAATCAGGAAAATAAACTAATAAATCACTGGACTTACAATGTCTGTGACTGGTGCACACACTGTAGGGGCAAACTGCACATGGGGCATACTGCTCATGTAGGTATGCCCTCACCTGTGGTATGGTGTACCCTGCCTTAGGGCTGTAGATACTGCTAGTGGGGTGACTTACCCATGCCACAGGCAGTGTTGGTGGGCATGGCACACAGGGTTGTGTGCCCGACTCTTCAGTTAGTTAAATTCCACCACACCACGGCAGAATGTGCTCCGGGGTGAAGCGGTTACATGATGGGTCTCTGAGGGTGATGCAATATATGCTGCAGCTCTCAGAGGCCCTCACTGTTCACAAGGCCCTTGATACCAGGAGTACCTTTTACAAGGTACATACATGTGGCCCAGAGGTATGCCAATTTAATAGACAGTAGTACAGTTTAGGGATATAATGCAGGCCCTGGGAACCTGATTGACAGGGACTCAGGGCACACTCAGTCAAAGTGCATCAGAAATCTGACAAAAATGAGGGGGGGTTACTGCTACAGAACCACACTTTATTACAGTGTCTAACCCTGTTGACAGATAGGGGAGGTGTCCAGAAGAGATGAAAGGGTGGGAGAGACACAGGACTAATTGTAATGTACCAAACATACCTGGTAGATTGATGGTCTTACTTTGGAAAAAGCCTTAAGAAAAGAGGAACTAAAAAGGAACAAATAGGGAGTAGACAGCAGCAATGGGAAATCAAAAAGGGTAAAGCAGAGGGAATATATGAGAGCAACATATTTTTCAATCTATTGAAAATAAACAGAAGAAATTGCGTAGGCCGTCTTGGAAAGTGCAACGGATAGGGGAGGTGTCCATAAGAGATGAAAGGGTGGGAGAGACACAGGAATAATTGTAATGTACCAAACATACCTGGTAGATTGAAGGTCTTACTTTGGACAAAGCCTTAAGAAAAGAGGAACTAAAAAGGAACAAATAGGGAGTAGACAGCAGCGATGGGAAATCAAAAATGGTAAAGCAGAGGGAATATATGAGAGCAACATATTTCTCAATGTATTGAAAATAAACAGAAGAAATGGCGTAGGCCATCTTGGAAAGTGCAACATTTCTTGACGATCAAACAGACATAATAAACATGGTGGCTAAAAAGAAATGTGTGTGTTAGACATAGAAAGAAAGTTAATATGGACTCCAGTTAGCACTATCGCAAGCACTTCATGATTACACTACTTTGAGAAAACGAAGTGTAGGTAGGGAATATTATACTATTGAGAGAAACTAGTACAGCCAATAGTGAATTTCTGCATCTTTATTTAAACCATTGTTCACAGTATCCAATCTCAAAATCAGTTCATTTTCTCTCATATTCCGATAGTGTTCTAGAATCCTTGTTTTAAGGGGTCTGATTGTACTACATACCTGCAGTTTTTTTGCATGGGGAAATATTTTCATAGATGACATAGTAGGTGTTGCTGTTGATCTAATCTTTTATTTTGATGGATAACTCTAATATTGGAGAGAAGTACATTTGTTTGTTAAGGACCAATTTTCACACTCCACAGTTATGACATGCATAGAAGCCACATGCTTTTGTCAGGAATGGGGAAGTGCTGTTTTTCTTTTTTCTACAAATTCGGATTTGCACAAGATTTGTCTCAAATACTTGGCTCTACGATGTCCTATTTGTGGAAAAGATTTGATCTTTGGTGGAGACAATGTTCATCAGTAGCTATCAATGTCTTTTCAATGCTTTTCAAATCAGGTGATGGCCATTGTGGAAATTGGTAAGAAACCTTGTTTGGTTGCGGTCTCAAGAGTGTTAGAGAGGATGCCTTGGTTGGAGTAGAGCATTATCTGACTTGCTTTCACTGTACTTTGCTGATTTCTCTAGTTCTGTTTTCTGATAGCCCTTTTGTTCCAATCTTTCAATCAGGCTTTTGTCATTGAAGCTCCCGTCCCACAGGCCAAACTTTTCTACTTCCCCCATGACTATACATGCATATGGGGGTGCACACTTTGCCCCCATTAAACTTTCTTGGATTTGTAGATAATATTCCACGTTGAAAGTGAATACAATGTTAGTAAAACAGAAATGAGGCATTTCTAGTAACATCATGTTGAGTCCAAAAAATGTGCAAGTTTTGTCGCTGGTGCTTTATGCATTGACCTCTAAACCCCATATGCATATTATCTGTGTCTAAAATTACAAAATGCAATGGAGTGTTTTCCTGTAACTTATGCCTGCCTTACTGAAGTACAAGTACGCAGACTTATTCCCTTGCCTTGTTTACATTGCTTTTCTGTTGTTTTGTCTTGTATGTTGATGGTCACGGCTGTGCCCACTTGACATTCTTTTTCGTAAAATATTTTATCTTTTTGATTTGGAATTCATTAAATCCTGTCCGGACGGACAGAAGACATATTACTGATTGGGTATATGATTATTTTGGACTGTATATTTAATGCACATAGGGACCATTGTTCTTTGTAAGGTGCTTTATGCACAGCATTTAACACCATCCTCATGTCGAATTGAGGTGTGTAGACTTATAATGACAATTATTGTTAAAATGTAGCCATCATATCATGGTATGTTGTCCAGTTTTAGTAGTACATTCTTGGTATCTTGAATATATGAGGGAAGACTTTTCATAAGTGTTTGAATGGATAATCAACATATTCTCCTATCTTAGATCAAAATTAATCAGTACCTGCTGTGATAGGCCCGCCTGGTGGAGGAAAACCATTTTTGTGTAAATGCAATGTGGCCATTGTTGGGTATTCAATGTAGACATTTTTGTGCTCCTCTAGTGTCATTAGGTTGCTGTTGTACTATTCATCCAATTTGGTTTTGGGACTAGCAAGAATATTGTTTGGAGGGTTGCATTGCAATTGTGGATAATATGTTAGGTCACTTATTTGTCTTGTGTATTCTGAGATGTAACTATCAGGATGTAGCGAAACTATGTTTCCACCCTTGTCTGCTTCTTTTATCTGGATCTCTGAGTTGACTTTAAGTTCTTTTAGAGCAGTTCTTTCCTCTGTAACCAGTTGTATAAGTAGTGTCAATTCCCACATCCTGGGCTAATGTACATTGTGATGTTGCTGATTTATTGCTTTGGACTGATAGTGTGGCAATTAGATTCTGCTCCTAGACTGTTAATGTGCTGGTTATGACATGTCTTAGTTCTCTGCGGTTTGTTAGTTTGTCATGAAAAGATGAGATGAGTTTCAGTGAAACGGATGAACTTGAAAAGATCGATTTGAGTTTTTCTAATGTCCCAAAAAGTTGTTGGGCAAAATGGGAGGCCTCCGTTAAAGACATTTTCTTGTGATTGTTTGGTATCCACATTAGAGATGTTTACCATAAGTTGCTTTTATCCTTGGTCTTGTTTTCTTGTTTCCTTCTGGCTGGTTACTCCTGTAACATGTTTTTTGTTGGAGTACTTTGTGAATTTTCTGATCAGGTTCTGGTACCCTGAATGTTTTTGATTTTGGATACCAAGATGGTGTGGAAAACAAGACCAAGAATCAAACCAACTGATGGTAAACATCTCTAATATGGATACTACTGTAAGATTCTGAGTAGGTGTGAGAGTGTCTGAGTGGGTTTGTGAGTCTCTCCATGAGTGTGTCAGTTAGTCTGTGAGTGACTGCATGAGTTTTTAAATTGGTCTGTGAGAGGGTGCATGTGTGTCTGAGCAAATGCAAGAAACAAAAGCAGACATTCAATAGCCACCAGCACATTAAAATGTATAACTATATAAGTTATTCTAAACATCACACTAGATATATTACTATGTAAAGAATTCTAAAAAATGTGTAAAAGTCTCTGTCTGCTACACCTTGTATGAGTGTTTCAATAGGATCTGTTGCTGGGTGCTTAAGTATGTCAGTGGGTCTCTAAGTGGGTGTATAACTGTCTGGCTGAGTGATCTGTGAGTAGGTGTGTAAGTAACTGAGTGGGTTTATAAGATGGTGTATCAGTCATTGAGTGAGTCTGTGAGTGGGTGCCTGAGTGCCTGAGTGGGATCTGTAAGTGGGTAAGTGAGTGTCTGAAGGGATATGTGAGTGGGCACTTGTATTTCTGAGTAGGACTGTGAGTGTATGTGCAAGTCTTTTACTAGATCTATAGGCGGGTGCATGTGTCTCTGAGTGAGTGTGTGACTGGTGGCATGAGTCCCTGAGTGGGTCTGTGAGTGGGTGCGGGAGTGTCTGATTGTGTCTGTCAGTGGATGTATGAGTCTCTGAGTAGGTATGTCAGTGTCTGTGTGGGTATGTGAGTGTGTGCATGAGTTCCTGTGTAGGTCTGTGAGTGGGTATAGGTGTCTCTTAGTAGGTCTGTGAGTGGATGCGTGAGTGCCTAACTGAATCTGTCAGTGGGGGCCTGAGTCTGAGTCAGTCTGTGAGTGGTTGCATTAGTGTCTTAGTAGGTGTATGAATAGGTACATAAGTGTTGGTATAAGTCTGTGAGTGGGTCTGTGAGCGGGTGCATGACTCACAGAGTAGGTTTGTACCTGGATGGAAGTGTTCCTGACTGGATCTATGAGTGGGTGCACAAGTGTATTAGTGGATTTGTGAGTGGGTGCATGAGTCTATGATTGGGTTTGGGACTGGGTGCAAAACATTGGTGTGATGTTACATGGAGGGAATGAGTATATGCATATTCTGTTTATATTACTTATTTAGAGGAGCATATATTTAATGTGACATCCAGCTGTACCTTAAACTATCAGTTAGATGAACATAAATGTTTGCATGCATCCGCCCTGTCTTTGCCCTGCATATTACATTCCTCAGGGGGGACTTAAAGTAATTAGTGTTCAAAATGTAGGACTAGACAAAAGCTACAGGTTCTTGTAAGTTTATTAACAAAACACAGAGCCAGGGCCATATTGGTCTCAAATTTTAAATAGATGATACTGAGGTGTGTTTAATATGAAGTGGTTAAGAGGCAGAACTGAACTCAAGTCATAGATTGTGTACGTGCATGTTGCTAGACCTGTCAGCCTTAGGGTGGAATTTCCCCCAAATCTTTGCCCTCCACTTTTTACTGAAATTCATTTTTGTTGGGCTATGCACTTTACTACTGCTAACCTGTGCCATAGTGCCTGTGCTCACTCCCCTAAATTTCGTGATATTTACTTACACCTGATTGTCATAGTTCATGTGCTTATAAGTCCCTTGTAGAGTGGTATACCATATACCTAGGCCCTGCAAATTAAATGCAACTAGTGGGCCTGAGGCATTTATTGTGCCACCCATTTAAATAGCCCTAAAAATGTCCCAGGCCTGCCATTGTAGCCTAAATGCAGTTTTAAATTGCCAAATCACCTTGGCAATATAACCGAATTGCCAAGCCTTTGACTCCATTTTTATTGCACATAAGTTACCCCTAAGGTAGACCCTAGTTAGCCCATAGTGCAGGGGTATTGCAATTAAAAGGTTAGACATGTACTTTTGAGGTTTACTTCTTCTGGTAGTGAAAACTCCTAAATTCATTTTTCACTACTATGAGACCTATCTCTCCCATAAAATAGCATTGAGTTTATTTATCACATCTAATTAGTGCTTACGTTTGATTGGGAATAGGTCAACTTTTCATGTTTGGTGTCTAAGAATTTGTAACTTAAACCCCTCTTTAATGGTACAGTCAGATTTTAAGTTACAATTTTGAAACTGCCACTTTTAGAAACCTGCCATTTTCCTGGCGTGTTTGGTGCCTGTAGCCTGTTCCTGGATTACATGGATGAGTGTAGTTGACAGTTAGACTTAGCGTATCTCTCTCAGACAGCCTCACAATAGAGCGATTACATGTGCCTTGGGGGGCCATCAACTGGCAGGATGGGGGAACTGTGTACAGCACCACTTGTACCTTAGTAGGTTGTGTCATGCCTTCACTCAAAAGACTTCTCACCACTCCATTGTTCATGCAGCCAGACTGGAGCTGTGGCAGGGGAGGCAGGAATCTTCCAGGGCTCCGAAGGAAATTCTCTAGAAACGTCTCCTACTGAACAGCAGGTACCAGGTATAAAAATAGATCCCTTAGACCTACTCTTCAGTACACTTTCAGAATATGTGGAGAGACTCTCAGAGGACTGCCTGCTACTATGGCCTGCTGTGTGCTTCACAAGATGGCTTAGATGCACTAGGAAGAACTGCTTTGCTGCTTGGAGCCTGCCTTGAACCCTCAGAAGCCTGCCCAGCTGTTTGAGCCCTGTTCCACTGATGGAATCCAGGACTTCCAGAGTGACTGCACAGAATAGTTGCTGGTCTCCTGATCAGAGCCTCAGGGACATAAAAGACTATCGATTTTGAACAAGTACCTAGACCTAGCCTGGGGGTCCTAACCCCCCCTCCCCCAATGGTTCCCCTCCAGTGCTGGACCCTCGATGGTGCTGCTAACAAGGCCCAGATAGGCAAATAATTTTGGATAAAAATGGCTCTGAGAACTGAGAGGAGACTGAGACCAACCTCCTCATCTATCCACCCACAATGCATTGCCAGTTGGCTTGACTTCATGGCAGCTGCCAATATGTTGTACTAAGCAGCAGCACATCCGGTACAGCAGTCCTTCACCAAAAGGGTGTGTGGCCTCCTGGAACTCTCGTCAGCTACAGTCTCCAACTCCATCCCACTGGCGATTTTCAACTTTCAAAAATTTAGACTAAGTCTGAATGAAGAAATCTTCACTGCAACCTCGTCCAGTGGCTCACCAATGACACCTCCTTTTTGGACACCACCTGCAGCTCTGTCCCACTGAACCTCTACCATTGTAGAGACTTTTTAGAGAAATTATTTTCTAAGTCCCATGGTAAGCACCAAACGGAACCAATCTACTTGTTGTATCCAACTCACACTCCATCATGGTCAGCCATATTTTTTTCCTTTGACCTCTGTCTTGCACAAGTAAAAGTCCCTAGTTTTGCTTTGATCTTTCAGGGGCTAGTTTTCACCTTCAGTTTTAAAACTTCATAACTCCAGTTTTACTAATTGGATATTTTGGTGTTTTGATGTCAAATACTGTAATAAAATGTGTTTTATTTTTCTAAATTGGTTTATAATTTTTCTTGTGTTGTGTTCTCACTTTATTACTGTTTGAGTGCTGCATACATCTTTTACACACTGATGCTAAGTTAAACCTGTCTGCTTTTGTGCCAAGATACTAGAGATTTAAGAACAGGTTAATTTAGTAAATTTTGTGGTTCACCCTGATAGAGACTGTGACTGTTACTTGAGCAGACGTCTACTCCTATGACCAACAAGCCAATTTCTCACACATATCCATTTTCCACTCAGGAGGATCTTCCCCCCAAAAAAGGACCAATTACTCTGTGGTATCTTCATGGATACACAAAGTACTAATTTCAACAAGTGAACCTGATGCTGCAATATCAAAAATTGCAACAATGGTTTACCATGACCACCAAAAGAGCCCACATTGATCAAAATTATATTATTCCAATAAATTGTGTTGTATGACAAGGATTCTGATACAGATTTTAAAATCCCTCTTCCAATTAATCAATGCTATAGATGGCTGCTTGCTTGCTGTTGATTACATGACATACCTCCTTTTCCACTTTGGTCTTACACCTGGTTTGCTACTGGAGTTATATCCATTTCAATGTGGATTTTAATGCTTATTAAAATTTCTCTTTTAATACATATGAGCAATATTCCGGCTAAAGCAGTGCCATTTCCTGTGGTTCAGGAATTGCAGCCATATTCTTATCTCAAAGAACATGACAGGATTATTATGCTGTTTACATCACTGTGTACCCAGTGCCAGGTGGTGTTGGTTGGTAGAAAGATCATCTGTCTGACAAATATTATTCAAAATATGCCTAGACTACTTAATAATTCCTCTTCCTTTTTCAAATTCATGGGGAATAAATTCTGTCAAAGAGCTCATAGTAGATATTTCTTTCTATGCCTCTTTAGACAGTTAAAATCCATATTTAGCCTCTGAAAATCACCAGGAGTTGTTTTGTTTTCATCACTATGACCAACTGGTAGAAACTAGATTATTTCTTGGGGTGGGTGATTATCCACCTCAAGAACTAATGACTACCCTTGTCAGGGTGAACCCTTAAAGCTCCTGAATCAGCCTTGAGTACACAACCCCCTGGTATCTATGGCATAGAGCAGACGTCCTTCACTTAGAGCATTGTGTAAAGTGTTTATGCAGTACTGAAATAGTAATAAAGCTAAAGGGCAAAAAAATCAAAATCAAAAGCAAATTAGAAAAACACGTCAAATTTACCAAACAAAATGACCGAGAAATACAATACAGTGGACAAGTGGTATGAATTTTTTAAGTTTTAAGAAGGAATACCATCAAGAAGTAAAACATGTCAATGATAATCAAAGGTTGAAAATACCAATGATAGAAAATTGTTGCATTAGACCAGGATCTAGGTGCAATTTGACATTGATCATAATGGAATGTTTGACAGAAATAAAGATCAAGTTCATTCTGGTCAAAGATTTTACCATATGACTTGAGTTCTTAAAATCCCAATCCACCACAAGAGTACATTGCTAAAGCACCCCAAAGGACGCACTTTAAAGACTCACTGGTGTCAGACAGAGGCCATTGGGAGGAGCCAGTCAATGTCCAGTTGCCACCAGTCAGCTGCGTAGTTAAAGAAAAGGCCTGTTGTAGCTTGTTGTATTTCTATAGCTTGAACACAAGATCAGGTAATTGAACAACAGCGAGTGGGATTACGTTCAACAGGGATCTTCTTAGGTTACAAACAGCAAATACAGTCTTCTTCTGATCTTCCTCAAGTGCAGGAGTGTTCTGAAGTGGATGCTTGGAGATGCCACATTTATGTTTTGCATGACCTAGTGAGTGAAAAAGACTCCTGGGCAGGCCCTAACCAATTAGGTAAAAGTGCATAGGGCCAATCCAAATCACTTTATGCATTTTTAAGATAGCGAAAGCCTTCAGCCACACTAAATAGGGCTCTGAGGGCTGGGGGGTGTAGGGAGAGTACTATGGTAATTCTAGCATCCTACAACATCTAACACTAAAATCCAGTTTGAGTCAGTTACTTTACCCACAATATACCCAGAAACAAATGTCTGGTAGAGCAAAATTAGGGTTTCCCAGAAACAAGACAGAGAAAACACAAAAATGTTTTGCCATTCTTCTTCCCTTCTTTTCAACTGCACCCCATGTGTAAACTCAGCTGACCTGTCAAGCAGGCAATTAAGCATGATTTGGAAATGTAGCATAGAAAATATTTGTTCATGCCCCACACTGGCTATTCTATCAGGATCAGAGGAAGCATCTCTACCCACTCAGGTTAGCCTTTTGTTTGGTCCTGGAAAGTACTTCGCATTTTTGTCAAAACTATTAAAACGATAATTACTGGCGTGCATGAATTATAATGCATGTGTCTTTATGACGCATGTCATTGAGATATTATTAGTGATGCCACTGATCATGTCATGAGTAATGTAATATGTGAGGTCATAAGCAGTGCATTGCAGGGGCGTACATTATAATTAGCTCGGGTAACCATAACTGCTGAACTACACCATTTTTGTACAAGTGAAAGGTGAGTCTAAGTATAATGTCCCAGTAATCTTCTTTTTCAGTGAATTTCTTAGGTTTTTTAATTCTATTTTCTGACTATAACATCCCTCTACCCTTTGATTTTTGTGAATTTAATTTTTTATGTTATTTCCTAACTGTTGTGTCCCTGCAACATTTGTTGTTTTCCGTGAATTTCTAAGGTTTTTCTAATTCCATTTTCAAACTGTAACCTGTTACCTTTGGCATTGTGTGCATGAGTGGCTGTATACGTTGCATATTAGGTGTATGAGTGAATGTAGGGGTCTGTGTGTGGATGTATGAGTGGTTTTGTTAGAGTGAGTGGCTTTATGGGTCTCTGAGTGGGTATGTGAGTATCTCTATGGGTTTGTGAGTGGGTGCTTGAGAGGCTCTTTGGGTTGGTGACTGGATGTGTACGCACTGTATAGATTTGTGAGTAGGTGTTCTGTTGGTGTGAGAGTGGGTATGTCAGTGGCTGCATGGGTCTGTGAGTAGCATATTACTAAGGTGGATGAGGCATGGCCAAATAAGTGATGCCCCCAGGTGATTCTGCATGTTTGCATATTTGTAGTCATTGTAAGGAAAAACCTTGGTCTATGCTTTCATGAGGAGAGGCCAAGAAATAACCCATTTTCCACAGTCACAACAGATTGCGCTCTAATAGATCTACTATGCATTTACCATTACCAAGGATTTCAGCTTCTTTTTAAATATGGAATTGCAGATGAAACACACTTGTGTTTCCTTCTTGAAGCCCAGAAAGTTAGAATCAAGTGTCCTTTACAGAATTGGAGCTTCAACTAGGGCACCTGCTATGTTCATATTTGTAAGTGCTTCCTGTTGAGGTTTATTTATGTGAAAAAAGCATCAGGGCCAGAAAGGAACATTACCTGACTGTTTATTCAACAAGAGTCCATAGTTTTGCACACAATTTCTACCTAGTTGGACTAGTTTATGCTGGTTGATAACAAAGTTTTATCTCATTTGGTAAATTCCAGTTGCATATTCTACACTATAGCTGTATAATGAATCTCATGGAAATGTGTTCACCGACCTTCTCTGCGTTAAGACAATGTTTTTGTTCATCATGGGTCTTCATACAGAAATCTGTGCTAACATGAATACTGCTATAAAGAAAAAAACATCACTTGCATCTTTTATCCATAACAACGTGTGAATATGAGGAGCAGCTCTTGCTGTGTTCTCTTTACACCAATAGAAATCTGTTACGTCACCAAGAGGAGGATTTGTTTTGTTGCAGATGACAGACAGCATGGCTTGAAACTTATGAGTAAAAAATCTACAAACATTAGCAGGATCCAAGGAGCAACATTCTGATGCTATCTTCACATTGATGTCCTTAATGTTTGAGTTTGCTCTCCATTAAATAAAATGTTGCTTGTCATTTTCCACTTAGCAGTACTGTCACTCCCTGGTGTTACATTTTGTCAATAGTTGTCATTTTTAAAATGTCTTCTTTCTCAAGTTTTAGTAACTCTTCATTAACAATGGAGCACTCCTGAATTGTTGATATTAAAAAAACTATGGATTTCCCTTCTTCAATAAAATTAAACTTTAGCTGTGCTGCTGCTGTAACATTTTCTAAAGTCTAATTTCTAAGATACGTTTGCGCTCCTTCATCAGAGCTACTTTTCTAAAGTCCATCAGAATATGTCAGCATTTCCCGACAGATGCTTGACGCATATTCTTCAGTAATTCCCTGTGTTAGAAGTTTATCCCAATGTTTACATTGCTGATACTTCCCAAATAATTCTGAGTTTCATAATGCAGATGTGTCTTGAAAACAGGCTGTTCTTTCACAGGAATAAGTTGCAATAGGTCACCAAAGACAATTACATGCTTTACTCTAAACGGACTTCGTACTCAGTTCTTCAAATCTGTTGCATTCACAAGTGTACAAAGGCAAGCATTAAGTTTGAAACCATGCTTACCTCATCATTGATTAAAATTTTCAGTTCCTTCAATACTCTTGACTCCTCATTACAAATATCTTCAGATAACTTCTGTTATTCCAGTTTATTGTCATGTTAAGCAGGTAGCATTAGTAGTCGATGTAGAGTGATTCCTTTAATGCTGTGTGCGGCTAATCCAGTGGGTCCTGTTACTATACGCAATACATTTGATTATGTAATCCTCTGTAGGTAAGTGATGAGAATTGTAATTAAAAAGTTTTTCCCAGTGCCACCTTAACCACTAATAAACAATAATATTGGCTAAAATGATGAGAATTTTTTTTTTGATAGAGAAATATGAGCTCTATTTTAAATTTTACTTTCATGTAAATTTCTTTTGGTTCATCATTTAGTTGTCAAACTAACTACTAACTATTCAAAATCAACGGTATCCTGCTTCGCTTGTTCCATTGCACTTTCCATCTCATTCATGGCTATTGCAGCTCCACTTTCAATAGCGGATTGTCTATTAGGATCTCGATTCAGTGGTACAGAATTTTGACAGCTTTGCAAACTCTCCTTAGCTACCTCAGCAACAATTGATTTCTTCATTTAACGGGTGTAGTTAGTTTGGGAACACTGAACACTCAATACACTATTTCTCAGCATTGAAATAATCTTCATAGTCTCCAAATGATTCCGATTCAGCACACCAAGACTCAAAGAGCTGTAAAAGTGCCAAATTGAAAAACTCCTTTCTTTGTGGAGTTTGGCAATGAAGGGGTTTATTTACAAAGAAATGTTAACCTCTTGAAACTTAATGGGGAGAAAATAGAAGTGATGATATTCGGATCAGGGACATCAACGTGGAACAGCAAGTGTTGGCCTCAATCCTTAGGATGCTGTCCTGTCCCAATGAAGAAGGCTAAGAACCTTGGAGTTCTGTTGGATTTGAACTTAATTTTAATGTTCAAATGCACCGTACCATCTCTATGTGTACCTGGATCATAAGGATGCTTAAAAAGTCTTTCCTCTCATCCAACGCCCAGCACGAATATAGGTAGCACCGGCCTTGGTAATGTACAAACTCGATAACTGCAACTCACTATACCTGGCCGCCAATAAGAGTATGCAGTACAAACTTCAGGTGCAGCTAAATGCACTGGCAAGACTTGTTCTGGTCATTCCCAGGAAACAATTTGCCAGGAAGGGGCAAGAATCCCTGCACTGGCTCCACATAGAAAAACATATTAGCTTCAAGTTACTCTGCATGGTACACAAGTCACTATATGTTCCCTACCCATCAAGATTATAAACAATGTTCAGCTGGTACTCCCCCAGTAGACCCCTTCGATCTTTACTTCAAATGCAACTGGTGGTACCAAGAACCAAAAAGAGGAAATGGGGGACAGAGCATTCTTGATGGCAGCTAGCAAACTTTGAAACTCCCTTCCTCTCGCCCTTAGGGCCATTTGACTTATTTTACCTTTCAGAAAGGCTCTTAAGACCTGGCTTTTCTCGGCCTAGCATCTATCTGGAATAATTTCTTCTTCAATATTCTGCTGTACAGCCGGTCTCCAGTGCCTTGATGCCTTAGGGTGATTGTTGAGCTTTCCAAATTTCAAATCAAATCAAACTGAAAAGCCACTTAACATGGCTTTTAGGGGTGGATGGCAAACTCCACTCCGCCAGCGGAGTTTGCAGAGTTTTTTCCACTGCTCTCTCGAATTTGGCAATACTCCATCAAAATCCACATGCTGCACACCTTTTAGAGAGTCAAAGGCCCATAATGACTACTGTGATCGATGTGCTGCGAGGCTTCTCTTTTGTGTTGATATCATTGAGTCAATAGTGGATACCCTGTCCAATTCCTCCCTGCAGGGCACTTGGTCATTGGGCTCTGCAAGCCAGCAGTACTACACAAGAGTTGCATTATGGAGTCTGCCGAGGATGGTGAGAGTCAGTATGAGAGGAGTTTGAAATGGAGCATCGCTATTGGCAAGGATCTGTGTGCAAGAGTTGTGACACTTCACTTGTTGGCATCAGTGTTTTACAGCACGAGCAGTGGCCTGATGATGACAGCATGACCATGGACAGTCCCAGCCCCGTGGCCAAGCATGCTTCAGAGCAAGTCAAAGGTGAGCATGAAAAAGATTTTAAAAAATACTTACAGTAGGAGGGCGGGGTCGCAGGGAAGAGTTTGTGGGTAGATTGTCTGTTCTGTGCATTATTACAGGTGATTTAAATGGGCCTTCAGGCAATATGTGCTGTATCCATCCTTCTGCAGTAGGGTGCCTGCTGCGCTTCCACATATGCATAGGTAAAAGAGGTTAGTATTGTTTGGAGCAATCCCTTGCCTCTTGTGCAACAGTTAATCAGGCTGCCGTCTTATTCTCATCCATCATGCTTGAAGTTGCTATTAATAAAATACTTCAGTTTTGACACAGCCCAATTGTTACCCGGGTGACTAATAATTAACTGGTGCACCCTTCACAGAGGGGAAGTGGCAGCCCCTGTGTATCTATTGGGTGGGGGATTTCAATTGCACCTTATGCCGGCATAACTTAAACAGAGTGGGTGGGTTAAAAGACACTGAGGGTCAGCCACTGGGGCACTTTATACATACTCCTCAAGGTGACGCTTCAAATGATATCATTATTGAGAATGATCTGCTTTTTGTTGACACCTTGGTCAGTAACTCGAAATTCAATATCCTATCTATATGGGCAGAGGCAAGGAAAGTGTCATTGATTTCATGTTAATAACTAGAAAATCTGCCTTCCTGGTTGACAGTTTTGAGGTGGAGCCCAATAACGCCAGCAACCATAACCCCCTCACTGCCTCCCTACGCATAACTGTCCAGAATGCGGAAGGTGATTGTCACCACCTCCAGTATAACTTAAACGAAGGGGTGAGAATGAAATGGAACAAGATAACCCCCTCACCCCAATTTGAGGAGAGTATTGTCAAAGCTAACTTATGCTCCATCCTGAACTGCCTAGATCAAGTCTCCCTCCAGAAATGATCATACATGGATTCCTGGAAATTTCCAGGAACGTACCCAGAAACCTGACGAATCCAATAGTAAAAAGGGAAACTAAGGGGCCGAAATGGTTCAATACAGATGGCCAAAAGTACCTTAGGAAGGCACTACATACAAGCCCTCGAAACAAACCCCTAATTAAAAATGCAAGGCAGGCATACAAGAGCATAGTTACTCAGAGGAAGCAAGAACTGAGAAGATTGGCCTGGGCGGATTTGGAGAGTAACTTCACTCAAAGACTCTAGGAATTTTTGGGCGATAATAAATCGCCCATTATTTTCAAAGGAATCAAGGGGAATGGACTCATTAATTGCAGGGAAAGTGTGGGAATCACACTATACAAACATACTCAACCTTAATGGTATTATTGACCAGGTAAAATGTCAAGACATCCCATTAAACCCAATTACTGCACACCACTTCTTCTCTGTCAGTGTGAGGTTGAGGACGCCCTCAGGAAAGGGATACACGTCAAAACCCCTGGGCCTGATGGGGTACCTCCTGATTTATTTAAAAGTAATAACACAATCTGGGCACCCCTCCTGACAAATGTCTTCAGAGCAGCAATAATCAGCCCTATTCCACCATCATGGAAAGAGGCCATTTGTGAACAAAAAGGGGAACAAGGAAGACCCGGCCTGTTATAGGTCCATTTCTTAATCAACGCTATGGTTAAGGTGCTGGGGAGGGTCATTAGACTCCCCCAGAACTGGAGGCAAACCGGTTCCTTTGCTGGCAGAAGCAGACGACACGGTTTTAATGGCTCTAACTGCAAATAGTTTACAGAAGTCCCTGAACGTTTTTACTGATTTTATGTCAGCTTTGGACCTAAAAGTTAATTTTACTAAATTCTACATTTTGGTTTGTGGCCCATGTCAAACGAAATCATGAACATTTATAGTAAATGGCAAGACAATTGATACTTAGGGAATGTTTTTAATAATAAACTGAACTGGGACCATCTTATCACATCTAGGGTGCAGAATACTAGTCTTGCAGTGAAAGGTTTTTTCTCATTCGCATGGAAGTTGGGCCACAAGCCAGTAGCAGAATTGATTACTTTATACAAATCAAAATGCTTGTCTGTCGCTACCTACGGGGCAGGAGTATAGGGATACCACAAAAGTGCACAACTACAAACGCTAGAAAAAAAGTTTATAAAAAGATTGTTGATGATCCCAAAAGTGCCTCCACAGCGTTCTGCCACTCTGGGGTAGGGATGGATTTTATTGCGAATTGAACTGTCATCGCTCCACTGATCCTTTGGGCTAAAGTCTGGCTGTCGAAAGACTTAAGGCTCACAGAGGTAATTACTAAGGACTGTATGACTCTGGACAAGGCCAAGGCTACTCCTTGGCTCTGCTATGTGAAAGGAAAATTCAATGAATTAGACCTAGGGCACTATTATGATAATCCTGCCTGCACAGATATAAACATGAAACTGATCATAAAAGATGCATATTTTGGCAAGGTGGACAATCGCCGGCGGCAAACAGGGCTGCAACCTTAATTAGATCGGACCCTTTTATATCCACAATTTTATCTGTCTTTTATCACGAATATACAGTTCTGATTCCTTTTGACTAGGTTCCTGCTTTGCACGCGCAACAGTCTGGATGGTGTAATAACCTTACTCCTTGTCCCTGCAATAATTAATCACAACAAAACACTTTTCACTTTATTTTATTTTGCACACTTTACAAGGAGCCAAGGGCAAGGTTTCTTGTTGCAATTTTAAGAGCAACTCGCTCCCGTAACTACCAGGAGGGTTTTCATCTCTTACACTGTTTGTCTACTGTAGTTATCTGTACTGCAGTATTACATTTTATTAGAATTGCACTTTTAATAAGGAAACAGTATGAAATGTAGATGAAATTGGTGCTTTCCTTTTAGAACTTTGAATTTTAAATTCCTTTTATAATTGTGGAATACTTGAGTCATGTGCCATATTATTGTACAAGTTTGACATGTACATTTTATCCATCTTGTTTGCATGTTATACTTTTATGGTCCATTCGAACTGAATAAAGTTTTTTTGAAGATGATGATGAATATAATCAGGCATCTTCCAAATAGAAGTAAAGCATGCAGTGATAAACTAGTGCACGCTTTACAAACTAACAGCAGAGTGCTATTTATAAACAATGATATACAGTCTGGAGCAGATAGTTTCACAATCACGCAAGACTGTCAGTCCTGTGCAGTGTTTTGTGGCAGGTCCTGGTTGCTGCCTCCGGGATGACTTGGCACAGATAGGTATTGCACTCTTACTTCCCATCTATACATGTATTATTCATGGACCTGTTCTTCAGTCTCTATATGTATAGGCATATGTTGTTAATCAGTGCTTACCAGTGAATGCCCTCATTGTTAAAACCAGCCCTTTTACCAAAAAACAATTATGTTTTATGATAGGGTGGCTGTTGGAGCAATACTCTACCCGCTCACGGAACAACGCGGAATTCGGTTGAGTTTTTTGGCAACTCTGCAGAATTCTACTGGATTGTTTGCCTTGTAAATATGGGCAAGAACACAGCGCCACCGGAGCATCAAAAACAGTGATGCTCAGGGGATGCTGGGGCTTCTAAATATGCCGCTAGATTTTCTGTGGTTAATTAAATTTCCTTTTGCATCTCTAACCAAACAACCATCACATCCAACTACTACACATTTTTCTTTCTCTATGTTTTCTGTTACATTGCTTCTGTATCTGTAGTGTTGAGGTATTTCATAAATACACATGTTTTTGAAATGAGGACTCCTTGGATAGTACTTGTCCATCATTTTTGATTTCCCAATGTCTGTACATTCTGATTTGAACTCTGCTAAGTACTAAATTGCTAGGAAAGACTATAACACTCTATTATTTCAATTCCCCTTGACTTTGAAAACAATCGGTCACAGTTCTCATAGAAACTCATCTCTCTATGGGAAAACATTTTTCAGCTGAAGCTGTAGATTTTTTTGAGTCTTTTCTGCAAAAATATCCTCCCACTTCTCCTTCATCCCATTTTTTTTCTTTTGTAATATAGGAAGTGTCATAACATGCAACGGCGATGGAGTTGTATGCATCAATATGTATATTCATATTTGCTTTCTACATTTTGAGAATGACAGAGTTATAGTCATTAATATACTTGGAGTCCTCTGTTCTCAGGTTGTATGTTTTTTTTGGTGATTTCCATGTCACTGTATGTCTGACTGCAAACAAAAAGCTGTTCACTCCTCCTTGGGAAATAACAGGTCATGAAAATCGAAACTGAATCTTGTGTAAAAGTTTCCATTGTATTTGTATTTTCAAGGACAGTACTTCCCATATCTATGTGTATGAAACTGCATAACATTTTGTTGCAGGCCTTTTTCACTACTGGGATGGCACGTGTCACATACTGTTCTATGAAAGACAGTACAGACTCATCACTGTCTGGTCCTAATTTTGGTGCATATTTTATCCATAACAGCATGTGAATATGAGGAACACCTCTTGCTTGGTACTCTTTACAGCAAAAGAAAGCAGTTACTTTGCCTAGAGGAGAATTTGTTGTGTTACAGATGAAAGACAACATGACTTGGAACCTGTGGTACAAATATCTATAAACATTAGCAGGAAGCAAAAAGAAAAGTTCTCCTGGTGTCTTCACATGTTGGAAGAGAATTTCTTTAGTATGTTGTTTACAGATTACAAAAGTCCATACATGTCACTTTCAAGCAGAATATGGAAAATGTATGGAATGCACAGGCAAAATCTTGTATCCTCTTAATATAACCTGGTTGACTGGTATTCAGCTGCTAGTATCTGTACAGGGCAGTCATCATAGTGCTCACCTGCTCCAGTGGAAAACAGTTGCGTAAAACAACAAACCTCTAAACCTTTCTTCTAAACACTCATGGGAGCTCCTTTTGCTCATTTCATTGTAAGAGATTAATAGACTCACCAATGACTAGAATGTAGTGGATGGATGCTGTAGTGTTCCTAAATTTCTTCTGATCCGGATTGATCCACATTGTTGGTAGTATTTCATCCTCAATATATGTTATATCTTGAACAACATCAACATTTTTATACTAAATATTATTTTGTACCAAGTATAATGTTCTGTTGTGTAGTTCCTATATATCCTATACAGGATCTGCACGTTTGGATAACATAAACTGTGGGTTTGGGGGTAGACTGGTACCGTGCACAACAACTGGATATGTTAGCCTGTTTTCCATAAACTAACTCACAGTGCCACTAGAGTCTACTCTTATTGGGGATCAAGGATCCTACGACAAAATACGACAGAAATACGAGCCCGCAAATTGTGATATTTCCAGCATAAGCTCACCAGGAATCCTGCCAGTGGCATTATTGCCTCCTGGTCTGGTGTGGAATTCAGCGCGGGAGACCAGTTTGTGAGGGGTCAAGTCGGCTCCGGGAAGCGAGGGAAGGTGAGAGAGGCAAGTTGATTTTTGGACCCCTTCCGGGTCGGAGGGGGAAGAGACAATGGCGGCAGCGCGCAACAGTGGTGTTTGAGGCGTGGGAGGCGCTAGTGCCGCTGCTGTAGATTGATTTCCGCAGAATACCTCATACCTTTCCTCTCGCATTGCCAAAGCGGGACAGAGCGGAGCGAAGGCGGCTGGAGGCAGACGGGAGCAGTGCGGAAGTGGGGCGAGAGGCTGATGAAGTGCAGATACTACAGCTGCACCCTCGGTACAACTTGCATTTTTTTTTTGCACATCACCGGAGCGGAGCAAAGGCAAAGACAAAAGTAGTACCAATAGAAAAGGACAAGCAGCAGTGGAGAGGATGTGATGTGCCGGAGACTGCAGGTAGCACTTCCTGTACTTCTCTCACAGCACTGTGAGTGGTAAAGGCAGCATTGACAGCCGCGAGGAGAGCAAGGGGAGAGCAGAACACAGACAGTGCAGACAGCACAACCGACAGAAGTTAGACACAAGTGCACCCCTATTTACGTGAAGCTTTGAGCACTGAAGGTTTGGCATCTATCTTCTCAGAGGAGCGTTTCCAAGCTGAGTGGCAGCAATTAGAACGGAGGAAAAGGTGGAGGAGCAGCAATCCCAGCGTGACCACACTTTCCAGGTGTGGTCTGAAGCAGCTAAAGCACTCCAGAAGAGCAGGAGTATTACCACACGCATGGTAGAGAAGGTGAGAGTCTCTCAACAGCCTGCGAACCCAGGGAGAACTGAACCACGAGATACCCGCTATTTTTTAGGACGTTTTCCTAAACAAGGGCACAACAAACACACCCTTATACCAATTCTTGCGGACAGTAAAGAGAAGCCCAGGGTTCAGGGTGAAGGGCAGGGTGAAGTGCAGGAGGTACAGGAGGGAGAGCAAGAGGTGCAGGAGGTGCAGGAGGAAGCAGAACGCAGAGCTGGATAAGCGGGAGACAGAAGGGGCAGATGACGTGAGCGCGTGCAGTGATAAAAGGAGTGCGATTCCAGAAGCATTAAGCCCTCCTTAAGGGTCTTTGGATGCAAAAAGGCCACTAAGAGAGCAAGGGGGAAGTATAAACTACTGTTTAAGTAGCAGAACCACCTTACCAGCCGATCAGCACTGAGAACAAAACCTAGGCGCAATACGCCACTCAGAAGTAGGAAAATTGTCAGGCATATCCCCTCCGATTGTCCCAAAAAGCACAAAAAAGAAGAGGAAACCAAAGGCAACTGGTAAGGTGCAATATCCTGCATCCAGAGCTAACCAGGCCAATTTAATATCACCCGGTCTGATAAAACAAAAGATAACCCCTTCCCTAAAATCCTTCTTCAAAGTGCAAGAAAGCCTGAGAGAAAACCAGGTAAAGGAAAAAAAACAAAATAAGATCTGGCCTGAGAACCAGAAAGAGACATTTAACGAAGAGACACTTGCAAAAATGTCACATGTAAGTACCAGCAACAGATATGCGGTTCTAGAAACATTGAATCAGCAGGAGACAAAAAAGGATGCCCACTACCCTGCAAGTATAGAAACATCAGGGGGTCTAACACAGCCACTAAAGGACAAGGATAGTCTGGAAAACATGATAATCACCATGATGGGGGAGATGAGGTCGAACTTTGAGAAATCAGAGAGGAACTAGACAAAAATATAGGAAGTGTGCGAAGAGATGGACCAAAAAATAAGTAGTCTAATGGAGAGAATAGCCTCAGTCGAGCTGGAAGTGGGAGCATTGAACAAATAAGTGGAAGAAAATAGTAAGCATGGGTGTAAAATCCGTTCCGCTCGTGGAATTTGCAAATTTTTGACAAATTTGCGTTCCGCGAATCGCGGGACTTTGTAAAAAAATTAGCAATTCACAAGCTTGCGGATTTTTTTGCTTGGTCACGAGACTTTTTGTCCGCGAGCACGCAAAAACGGACGCGAACACGCAATTGCACAACGCAAGCATGCAACTAGCCCATGTACGACTGCATGGGTAACCTCGGTGTAGCCGCGCTGACAAAATCCTGCGAACACACACAAAGCCCCGCGAACACGCAAAAAGCCCAGCGAACGCGGAAAAAAAAAATCGCAAATTTGCAGATTTCGCGGACCGCAAATTCGATTTTGCGGACCGCGAATTCGCATATTTCGCCCATACTTAGAAAATAGAAAAGAAATAGACCAACTCAAGACCTCTAAAAAAATAGACAAAATGTACATGACAGGCTGGAACCAATAGAAAAACAAGCTAGAAGAAATAATCTAAGATTCCTAAACGTTCTGGAAGGCCTAGAAGGTGAAGATATCAAAACCTTTGTAATAAAGCTACTTGAAGACAAGATACCATAAAGAAAAACCTCAGACCTGGCAGAGGATATCCAGAGAATCCATCAAGACCCGTTTGGCAGGAACAAGATCAGAAAGAACCCAAGGAATATCCTCATAAAATTTTAAGAGTTTCACCCTGAAGGAAAGAATTTTGAGCGTGGGCCTGAAAGTAGGCTCGTTCCAGGTCAAAGATTGGGCCTAAAGTATACGATCAGACATATCCAAGACAACGCAAGACAGGCAATGGTAACTAGGTCAGTACATGCATCAGCTAAAGTCACTAGGAGCAACAGTCCTAAGGCGGTTTCCAGCAGCACTTCGAATAATGTGGCAAAATAAAATGCATAACATCAGCGACCCCAAGGAGGGAGACATTTTTTATAGAACAAATCATAGCACAAAAGTAGGATCATGTCGCACAATGTGATAACTTGTAAATAAAAAAGGGGTGAGGAACTCAAAGAGGGGCAATAGAAAGGAAATGTCCCACAAAGAGTTAACGGAGGCTTTTCCAGGGAGGGACAGAGGGAGGGGGGACCACTAGAAAAATTGAACTCTAAAATAAAAAAGTGCACTAGGTGGGGAGCAAGATGGGGTAAAAAAACAAAAAAACCACATCCGTAGAAAGCAATATGAGGTAAAGAAAGCCCAAAAGAACCGCAATAATACCAGTGATAAAAAAAATAGAGAAACTACAAATGGGACAAGAGAAATTAGAAAGAAAAAGTAGAAGAGATGCAAGTTAAAATAATATCTTGGAACGTGAATGGCCTCAAGTTAAAAAAAAGGAGTACCTGAAACTAGCGGACTGTGATATAATAATATTGCAAGAAACCCATATGCTCAGGGAAGAATGGGAAAAGACACTTAAAAATCCAAAAGTGGATAACTAATTGGGTATGTACAAACCAGAACTGCACTGTAAAAAGGAGTCGCAGTCCTGATTAAGAGATCAGCTGAAGCTCAGATTGAAGAGTCAGTAGTAGATAAAAAGGGCAGATCGGTAGTGGTTGGATCCTACGGCCCCAACCTAGACGACCCAGAGCCTCTGCAAAAATTATACTCACAACTCTTAACAGCACAAGCACCAATAATAATGGGAGGGGATTTTAATATAATCTTGGACCTAAAAAAAGATTGATCCCCTCCAAAACATGGTCCGAACCTACCAAAAATGAGGGAGTGGGTGAATCATTGCATCAAAGATCTAGGTTTGATCGACATATGGAGGGAGAAAGGAGGAAACCTTAACAAATATACACTGCAAAGACGAGAGGTTGGGGCATGCATCAAGGATAGATTATTTTTTAATTGATAAGAGTTTATTAGGAGCAACATTAAAAGTGGATCATCTGCGAGCTCATTTATCGGACCACTCAGTTGTGATGCTACACCTCAAGTGTAGCGAAGAATTGCTTACACGCAGATTCACATCAACAAAGAAGGAACCTCGAGGCAAATTGCTGGGATGCTTACAACGCTTATATCAGGGGTAGATTAATTAGCCCCACGGCCCACAAAAACAAAACCAAAAGAATCAAGATTCTAGAATTAGAAAAAGGAATAGCAACCTTAAAGATGGAGATTAGTCGTTCTGCTAGCCCTGAAGGGAAATCTAGGCTCAAAGAGGCGAGAGAGAGGAAGAAAATGGAGCTGGTAGACTTCCTAGAAGTAATCCTAAAAGAGAAATGGGATGCGAGCAAAATAGCTCACTACGAATATGGAGAGGGTTGTGGGAAGCTACTGGCGTAGAAGCTAAAAACTGTTTTGCATAAACTAACCCACAGTGCCACTAGAGTCTCCTCTTAGCGGGGAGGAGACTAGTTTCTGGCAACCTCAAAACATGAAAACCATTATCCCTCAGGATCATGGAAACAATATACTACCTTTTGCTCAGTCCCGCGTGCTTACTTCATGTGTCTCATAGATACACAGAATAAACAGCCTGGGTGTTTCAATACAGTCAATTGAACAATTGATATTCTAGTGTAGAGTAGATTTGCTGTAACAACCATTAGACAGTAGCAGAGATATATGAGGTGCCGTACTATGAAAGTAAAGGGATGGTACAGTTCTACCATCTTGCAGTAATCATGAATATATACAAGTACATAAAACACATGATAAGAAAGTGCACACTCCTACGATATCTCCCTGACTAAATGTACCTAGCATTGGTGTAGGTGTTATGCGTTATGCGCTATGCGCTATGCCAAGAATCACACTAGGATCTAGTCAACCCCATTACCTGAGTAAGGAGAGAGTATGGGACACTGTCCTGGTCCGAGTTGTATACCCCGTGAGGGATATTAGACCACTGCTAGCGTCAGCTGGGAAGTTACGGTCTCCTCTGTCTGTCTAAGCAAGACATGATGTATGTATACCCACAAGTCTCCCCAGGGGTCCTTCCTTGCTGTGTTACTGTGTCAGCCTATAGGATGACGTTGGGGTTGAACTTTAACATAGATATTATACAGAAGATGTTCGCCCTGCCGTGCTTCTAAAAAGCCTCATGCATAATGTATGAGTATCGAACCAGAAAAAAACCCACGTTCTGAATGCAGTGTCGTATGTAGGTAAAAGGTTAGTCACAATGAACCACTATGTATAAAATGTGGGGCAGGATATAGGTGAAATTTTGCAGCGTTTACCTACGCCTATAGAAGGTACCTGCATGGAATATAACACATCCACTAACTCTTGTCAGATTTTATTTCTCTTAGTAGGTATAGGAAACTGGCCCTATATATACTATGCCAAAGTAACGTATAGTGTGCACAGAGTCCAGTGGATCCCCAGAGGCTAACAGGGGCTTAAGTAGATAATACTAAAAGCTCTCTTTGCGTAGTGAGGTCAAGCAGTTAGGTTTACCAAAGGGCTGTGTTAAGTATTTGTTGTGCATACTCAGGCAAGAAATGATTACACACACTCAAAGACTGAATCCAAGACCAAGGGCCCGATGTAGGTAATTTTTTTTTACCGGTTCATAAATACCGACTCATACCGAATCGGTATTTATGAACCGGAAACCCAAATGTAGGTAAAAATCCGGTAAAAAATACCGATTCGGTATCAATCGGTATTCAAAGCCGGTAAATACCGAATCGGTATCTACCGAATCGGTAAATTCCGACTCGGTAACACCCATACAACCCTATGGCCTTCCAGTCCCATAGGAATGAATGGGAGACAATGAATCGGAATTTACCGAATCGGTAAAATCCGATCTCGAAATTTCAAATACATGTCATGTGAGCCTGTGCACCAATCAGGGACACCCACCACACCCCACATCCTGGCACCTGAGAGATCAGCCAATCAGGTGCAAGTACCACACCCCAGTACCTGGAGGTGGCCACGCCCATGCAGGTGCAGAGCAACAGAACTGCAGAGAGAGCTGGAAGGGAGACAGAGGAGCAGGCAGCAGTGAGATCAAGGGAAACAGCATGGAGTCCCAGGAGGCACCA
Source organism: Lissotriton helveticus (assembly GCF_964261635.1). Lineage (NCBI taxonomy): Eukaryota > Metazoa > Chordata > Amphibia > Caudata > Salamandridae > Lissotriton > Lissotriton helveticus. Next base: position 413,027,165 of record NC_136067.1, read on the forward strand.
AAGGATGGAGGTGACAGGAAGAGAAAGATTAAATTTAGCCCCACAGAGCTCCAGGTGCTGGTGGAGGAGGTTGTACAGCACTACAGCCAGCTGTTTGGGAAACAGTCTCTGCATTTTGCAGTGTCTGTAAAGCGGACCACCTGGCTGGCAATACAGAGCAATGTCAATGCTCTAGGAGTGACCCACAGAGACATTGACAGCATGAAGAAGAGGTGGTATGATCTGAGGATCACCACCAAGAAAAAACTAGCCACCCAGAGGAATGAATCAGCAGCAACTGGTGGGGGGAAGAGCCGTGCCCCAAGCCTCACCGACCTGGAGCAGCTTGTTGAATCAACCATGTGGGTGAATCACTCACAATCCAGCACACAGGACTGTAGTCCCCAGCAATGCATCATGGTAGTTGTAGTCATAGGTACATACATCACAGCTGCCAACACCGAACCCTGCATGCCATGCCACACTCCCCATGCACAAACAGTCTAGGTAAATGCCAATGTGTGTTAGGAATCTGTGTTGGCAAAACAGGCAGCTGATCATTGTCCATGTCTGTTCACAGGAGAGTCATCGCGCAGAGCAGCCCTGGGAGGGGAGTGTAGTGCCACAACATCGTCAGTGCGGGAGAAGGCAAAAGACACTGCTGGACCTACCACTGTCCCTGAGGACACATCCACACCCCAGGCACCCACAGCAATGGAGGACGACACCAATGCTCAGCCACTCTCGCCCCTGCTGTTTGACACACAGCCACAGCCAGCACCAGCAGGAGCTACAATACCCAGCTCAGGGTCCCCTGTGCGCGTGAGGCCAAGGAGGCAGGATGTCCCACCTTTACGCATACTGGAGAGCTCCGATGAGGAAGTGGTAGTGGCTCCCAGACCTACTACACCAACAGTGTCTGGCCACGCTGGACAACTTGGCTCACAGGGATCTGGCCGTGCTGGTGACCGTGTCCGTAGGGCACGAGAGCCGGATGAGGGGCAGGATGTGCAGGGTGTCTTCGCTGGGCTTGAAGCCACAATGGTGAAAGTCCAGCGTATGCAGGCCAGAGGCATCATGGCTGTGCACCGGCAGGTGCGCATCCTCAATACCAGGATGTCGGACATTGATCGGGGGATTGGTGCCATGGCAAGGGGAATGGAGGCCATGGGCAAAGGGATGGAGGCAATGGGCAAAGGGATGGAGTCCATGGCAGAGGGGGTGAGGGGCATGGAGGAGCGCATGGGCACCCTCTGTGACAGGCTGCAAAGTGACCAAGAGGAGAGGCACAGGTATAGGCGCGAGGTCAGGCTGCTCAATCAGTCGATCAACCGCTTGGCAACCTCCACCACCCTGCAGTGTCGCCGCTCTGTGAATCTGCAGACTGACATTGTTCACTGCTGTAGTGACTTGTCCCGGGGGATGGGTAGGGTGACCTCAGCAATGGAGGCAATGCTGACCCAGCTGACAGCCACAGGTGGCAACATGGTTGTTGGGGACACTGAGGAGACAACGAGCAGGAGTGGGTCCAGCACGCCTGTTCAAGACATACGTAGGAGCAGCAGACTCCATGCCGAAGACACCGGCACCACTTCACATGTAGACCCCCAGCCCGTGCCTCGCAAAACACCATGCGTAAGCGCAAGCAGTGACATAATTAATGCGCACATGACAGGTCAAAGTGAGGAAACTTTGGCAATACATTGTGCAAAGTGAATTTAATTTGATTATAGTTATTTTTTGGAAGGTGCAGTTGTGTACATTAAAGTGAGTGTTCAAATCACTGGACATGGCTGTGTGTCTTCGCTCAATTAGAAGTATCTGTTGGTAATTTCAGCACGTCGCAGTCGACCATCTGTTGCTGGGGCTGATCCTGCTGCATTGTGATCTGCTTGTACTGTCCCATCATCAATGTCCTCATGATATGTGAGTTCTATATCTGTGCCATCCTTGGTGGCAAGATTGTGCAGCATGGCGCAGGTCGCAATAATCTTGCAGCAGATAATTGGCGTGTATTGCCGTGCACCTCCACTCTTATGGAGGCACCTAAATCTACTTTACAGTAGGCCAAATGTTCTTTCCACAACGCTACGTGTTGTTCTGTGTGCCCGGTTATAACGCCTTTCACTCCTGTTGGATGGGTTCAGGTAGGGGGTGAGTACAGATGAACGCAGGGCATATGCACTGTCACCTGGGTGGAAAAGGATAATTAGATTATTCACATACTCAGGAGTGCTCCTTCAGCATGAACTGTCAGGGTGTCTCACACATACTTACCCAGCAGGTATCCATCACCAAAATCACCAGCAACAAGGCGTCTGTATATCCCACTGTTGGTGAAGATGTAGGAGTCGTGGGTACTCCCAGGATATTTGGCTACGATGTCCGTTATCATGTTGCTAGTGTTGCAGATCACCTGCACATTGATTGAATGTGTGGATTTCCGGTTCCTGTAAATGTGCTCAGTTGCTGCAGGTGGGCATAATGGGATGTGCGTTCCATTGATGCAGCCTATTATGTGCGGGAACTGTGCAAGTTGATAGAATTCGGTTTTTGTCCTTGCTAGTTCTGCAGGTGTCTCAGGGAACTCAATGTAGTGCTCCATCCTCTGCAACATGGCGTTTAGGAACTTTCTGAAGAAGCGTGACAGGCAGCTCTGGGACACTCCGCCTACAGTGGCTATCACGTGCTGGTAGCTCCCAGAGGCAAGGAGGTGTAGGCAGCACAGCACCTGTACATGTGGTTGGATGGCGTGTGCTCTTGGGGTTGGGTGTTCCAGATATGGGTGGAGGTCCCTGATCAAGTCCAGGATTGTTCTGGGGTGGAGTCGGTACCTTTGCAGGATTTCAGCTTCAGTGAGTTGGAAGAGGGTGATCCTCTGCCTATATGCCTGCTCCTCCCTTAGCCAGACCCTCTCTCCTGCTGCCTGTATCCGTAGCCGCCTTGCAATAACGTAGAAGGCCGCCATTGTGGGTGTACTGTTGCATTTTGGGAGCTTCTTATATATCCTGTTCCTGGTTTCCACCTGCTCCCAATCCATGGTAATTACCGACTCTTAAATACCGAATTTCACGAAATTCGGTATTTCCTGACTTTGCTACATCTCAAATGCCCTTTTTTACCACTTCTTATTTACCGACTCGGTAAATATGAATTCGGTATTTACCGATTCGGTGACTTACCATTTCTTATTTACCGATTCGGAGATTATGTATTCGGTAAATTCCGATTCGTGTAATACCGATTTGATGTTTTAGCGACTGGTATTTACCGAATCGGTACGTTTTTGGTGACATACATCTCGTTGCACTGATACCGGTCGGTAATGGCCGATTTTACAGAATTTCGGCCGTTACCGACCGGTATTTGGCTACCTACATCGGACCCCATATGTTTTGTATTAAGTTATTACTTTTTATTTTATTTTAGAACCAAGAGGAACTCAGTTGCAGGTGAGTAACACTTTCAAGAGTAGCAATACTTTTCAAAATGCAGTAGGAATTGTATTGCAAGGCAGTGAAAATGCTTTACAGTAATAGAAATATGTTTGTGTTGTTCATCTGAAACAGTAAAACTTATCAGCTATATAAATAAACTAAATGCAATAGGAGAAATGTAATGGAATGCTAAGGAAAGAAGGCAGTTATATGCATTAGCAGATAAGTATACAGCTTACTCTTCTAGTCTTCAGGGGTTTAGACCAACACTGGGCAAGGTTCCGTTTAAGGTAAGTTCTGCACCATCAGTGGCACTGGGGTGGCTGGGTGCAGATGTCACTGAGCCCAATGTTAGTCAATGGAGAATGAGGGCACAGAGCAAGGTGCTGATTGCAGGTAGGTATCCACGGTTTGAGGGCACAGGCCTCGGGAGTTAAAGTGAGCAGAAGGCAGTACCAAAGATACACCACCAGTGGAACAGGGGTGGCCGGGTACAGGTTGCAAATCAGCGTCAGGCACCCAATACTCTTTAATGCAAATTTTTGGTTGCACAAAGATGCTGGAGGCTCGGACCAGGACGCTGGATGAAGGTGATGAGGAAGGAAGGTTGGGCTATCAAAGGTCGAAGGACTGAGGATGAGGGGGGGCTCTCTGGTGTCGTATTTTCACTACCGGAGGTGGTCGCACTAATAGGGACCCTTCGTGTAGTGGCTGCAGAGGACTTTGTGGGGTCAAAGAGAAGTGAGCCACGCTGGGCATACTTCACTGAATCCGTCTGGATCCAGAGTCCTTGAGGTTGGAGCATTTCTAAACAGGGCAGTTGTCCTTGGGAGATCTGGTCTTTGTTGACGCATGGGCAGTCTTGGATTCTGGAAGTCGCTGGCCACAGGACAGGCATTGTCTTCTTTCAAACGGGTCTCTGAGCAGGAGACAGACTGGTAGGGCTGAGGCCAAATCAGTAGTTGTCTTCAAGCTTTACTGCACTGCATCTTCTTCATACGTTGCAGGAATCTTAAGATCAAGGTTCTGGGTGGCCCTAAATACTGAATTTAGGAATGTTACAGGTACTGGCAGGTAGTAGCCAATAGGCTATGCTGCCTTTAGGGCGACAACACCCTTTGAAAGTTCCCTCCCTTTGGGAGGGAGTATCCCCTAACATGATTAGCTAAACTCCTTGCATTCAAGGTGGAGGATTTCCTAAGGAGGGGCGTCACTTCAGCTCTGGACCTTAGGTGTAGTTCTGGCTGAGCGGGGGCATGCCTCTCCTGACTACTAATTTTCCCGTCAATGTTGCTGCGAAAATCGGGGCTTGGTCAGGGAGGCGGGCATCTCCACTGGCTGGAGAGGCCCTGACTCACATTACAAAGATCCCAAAGCCCTTTAGGCTCACCATCCTGAATGCTGTTCCTGCTAGGGGATAGATGTGAAGCACCTCCACTTGTTCCTGACCCACAGGAGCACAAGGGCTCTCACCTCACGGGTTCAGAAACATGTCTTTGTGTGGCAGGCTGGCATTCAGCTGTATTCAAGAGTGTCAGCCATTTTTCAGAGGGCATCGCAGTGGTCCTCTCCGAGTGCATTTTACAATAAATCCAACACTGGTATCAGTGTGGGTTTATTGTGCTAGGAGGTTTAGTATTAAACTTATTAGCTGTCAGTAAAGCCATCATGGAGCTGTGGAGTTCCTAATGACAAATGTTCAGCCCATGTACTCAATATGGTTTCACTGCACTTACAATGTCCAAGATTGGAAATAGATACTGTGGTATAATGCATCCTGTCTTAGGATTTGTGGGCATGGTGACTGTTCAGTTTTGTCTGCACCAAAACATGCAGTCTGCAATGGCAGTGTTGTATGTGTTAGGTGAGGGTTCTCTGAGGCTGGCATAATACATGATGGAAACGAAGATACTGTTTTGAGAAAGAATACTGGCCCTGGGAACCTGATTGGAAGGGACCCAGGGCAGATTCAGTCAAAGTGCATCAGAAATCTGGCAAAAAGTGGGGGGTTACTGCAACAGAAACCCACATTCCATCTGTAGAGCCACCATTTACAAGAATATTAAGTGATTCATGAACATCCTTGTCTACACTACCAGTTTCAATATTCTGTTCAAAATCTAAAGGTAGGTGCACAACTCTTCCCTAAGAACTTTTTAAAAGATCAGATGGTGGCAACAGACCTACGCTGGCTCCCTGTCAATAATAGCCTGAAATGGGTCTATGTATTGTACGAGAATTGAGTCATAAACATTAAGGGGCCGATTAGGATGGCGGACAGATCACCACCGCCATGCAGGCGGTGGCGATCCGTCCGCCATCTGTGCCTGTCCGCCACCAATTTCCCCCCCTGCCATATTACAATGGCGGGGGGGACCACGGCGGACAGAAACACCGTCCAACGCTTTTCCTCCCTGGTCGCCTTGCGGCCGGGGCGGAAAAGGGTTCATATGGCTGGTGGTGTCTTCCAGACACCGCCAGCCATATTACGATGGCCGGATGCAGATGCCTTTCCGTGTTGGCAATGCCGCCACGGAAAGGCATACGGGCTTTGCTGTGGGGGCCCGTTGCGGGCCCCAGGGTGAAGGGGGGGTGGGAGGTGCACATGGTGGGACCTATGGTACCCCCCTGTGTTTCACAGTACAACATGGCAGGCACCGCGCGGTGCCTGTCATGTTGTGCTGTGAAACGCACAACATGCATTTTTGTCATTGCGGCGGACAGTGCTTTCGGCAGCAATGTTAAAAATGCGGGATGCACCCGCCACTGTGGCGGGTGCATCCTAATTCGAGGCACGGTACCTCCGCCCTTGTGGCGGACGGTCGCTGCCCCAGACAGGAAGTCCTGTTCGGGATGGCATTTTGTTTTCCTCTAACTTATCATTGCAATATTTACATATATTTTGCTGTGTGGACAAGTCAAAGCATAGCTCCTATAGTAAGTAAACAGCAATTATTGTCACTATTCTCAGTTTTTGAGACTACAACTAAATTATGAGCTTGGCTTTTGTAGTGAGTGCATCAAAGTTTGGTTTCTCATAAGAAACAGTGTTCAATTTCCTAATCTCTTCTGTAAAGTTATCTACACTAATACCGGTCTTCTGTTGCGCTACACCTGCACATACTGACTCCTCATGTTCCCTAGGCTTCTGTTCAGGACCACAAAATTAAAATGAACATCTTCACAAACCTTTTCTACATCTGCTACTGTACCATGTAATAGTCGTCCATTCATCTCTCCTAACCAAATTTCTGCATTTTAGTGGTGAACAGCATAATCCTGAATTGATGAAATGAGCTTCTGCACACTTTCTGTGACAGACATGCCAGTGAATGTCAATGTAAATTAGTATACTTGCTCACATTGTATGGATCTAATCCTTTTAAAATTGCAATTTTCTCTTTCAGACCTCCGCATTGAAACTTATGTAGGAAAGGTCCTAATAAATGAATTGATTCCTGATGAACACTACAAATACTCCTTTAGTTCCATTTGTATACAGGGGCCTGTCTACTCCTTTTCCATACCTCTTCAGCTATCACTTCCTCAACATTCCTAGGAACCATCACCTCTTTTGCAATAGGGGTACCATCTCTTACTTCATAACAACAACCAGTTTTATCAACTGCATGCACTTGTGTGTTATTTTGCAAATAGAGTTCCTCATTAAAATGTACTTCTGTGTTAGAGCTGTGCTTCTATTCACCTTTAAAATTCTTGCAAGACTTAGATTTATTAATAAACCTATTGTTAAGTCTTTTTTCTTTATAAACAATACAGATTGTCTAGTGTTCTCATTCTGTTCAATATCAAGATAAATAGTTTTCTCATCAACACTCTCAATACATTGCTTTTGCTTAAGTGCAGCACTTCTCCGCTTATACTTCGTCATCCTTTGCAGCAAATTCCATATTACTTTAGTTCGAAACATGTTAGCTCATAACGCCTCAAACTCTTTCCACCTCAATGAAAAACTGTCTGTTTTCTTACAGCATTTCCTACTTTCAGAAACATATACTCCTTGCTTTTTTTCAGTTGATTTCAAAATCGTTTTTTACATAAGACTTTTACCTCATTCAGCATTGTACAACATATTTTTTTCAGAAACTACTTAGTACTCTTTCTAGCTTCTCTTTTTTCCTCTGCACATTTTCCACCTTATTTTCTTTTTCTCTGTCAGTTTTAAGAATGTAATGCTGTTTCTTCAGTTTCTTCTTTCTGTGTCCCTTGTCAGGCATTGTAACTCCTCTTCTTTAAATGAAAGTGGATATCTGGAAAGCAAATAAATATAGTAACCTTTACATTAAGCAATGTTATTAGTAATTGACTGAGTAACCAGTGTATTCTTTACTCTACTAGATGTAAATAGTTATACAAGTGATAGTTTCCTTTTCTTCTTTGCTCTGTTTCTTACACTAGACACATCTAACTTTGTATGCATCTACCTGTCTTGTCCATAGGTATTAGTGATAGGCTGAGTATAGTACTGTATGTATTAATATGTGTATGTGTGTATCAGTGAATTCATTAATGTTTGACACAATCTGCTATTATGTGTCTCACTGTAAATCTGGGTCTCTAACTACCGGTATTATTCTTTAGCTGCCTATTTTTCTAGCTACCTTATTCCTTACCTGGGTGTCTTACTCTGTGCATTAGTGTGTCCTTGGGTGTCTTAATGGTTGCATTACTCTTTGACCAGGTGTCTCAGTGTGTCAATTGCTATGTGCATGGGTGTGTCAGTGACTATGTTGGTGTTTCCTACAACTTTAAGTGTCTGGTTTGGTTGTGTTAGTCACTGTATGATTGTGTGCATGTGTGTACTTGTGGCTTCATTACTATGCACCTGTGTGTCTAAGTGTCATAGTGTATACATTACAGTGTACTTAAATATGTCACTATGTTTCAGTATGTCGGGATTTCTTTGCATATAGATCAGTTTCTGTCTCAGTATGTTAAGGTATGCTTCAATGTGTACATGGCTGTGTCAGTTTATGCACCAGTGTGTCCCTAAATGTGTCAGTGTACACATCAGTGTATACCTATCTGTGTTAATGTATGCATGACTATTTGCATGAGCCTAAAACTGTATGTATTGGTATATGTCAATATCCGTTATTTCATACACCAGACTGCACATGGCTCTGACAGTGTAAACACAGGTGTGTGCCAGTTTGACTCAATTCATTTATGCATGTATACATTGGTGTCACTTTAAACATGTCAAAATGTCTGGGACTGTTACTCTATGCATTAGAGTTTCCCTGTTTTTCTCAGTAGCTACATCAGTGGATACCTCCATTTTCTTACTCAACAATTTTTTAATCTCCTACATTGATCACCGTACTTTTCTTTAATTTCTCACATACTCTTTTATTCTCTTTTACTTTTTGTCTTTTTGTTTCTCAGTATCAGTTTGAATATCTTTTTTTAGAAAGTCCACAAAAACCAACACAAACAAGGTATGCCACCCTCATACAAGGGAACCATTAATGACAACCCTTTCAACTTTGCTTTCAATGTTACACAGGCTGTAAACAAACATAAACATTGCTTTCACATTTTAGTAAAAATACTGCTCTACTGGCTGGTCAAAATTGTTATCCCTTTCTTACACTCATCTAAAGGAAGCTCAAATCGGTAGGAGTTTTAGGTAGGTTCGAAAATCCTCTGCAGTGCTCAGTGGAACCTCCCATGTAACTTTGAAAGACACACCAAAATCCTTTCTATATCAATTTCACATTCATGTTCTAGTCTTTGTTTTTCCCTTCCCACATGCTCCTGTACTTGTTACCTTGGTGACCAACTTTGAAACATTCTCTGCAAGCAGTAGGTAACAAGCTCCCAACACTTTTTGAGAGCAGCATGCAAACTCCAAAACAAACTGTAGCAGGTGTGGTTGAGTGTATTAAATTAGAAGCATTTCCCAAACACCATTACTTTTTGGTAATATCACAAAAGCCAACCACACATCTCCTTACTTTTATCTCAATACCACAACCATCACAATTCATCAGCAGCCTTCTCCTGTGTGCTACTTCTCCTTACTATGAACATAGTTAGAGTGGGGATGTCAGCTATTGCTTTATGTTTTGGGCTAGAGAGTATGCTAGAAAGAATGGCATTGACAGGGACCTGGGTTAGCCTAATGTTGCTCTTACTTGGGTTGTCCAGATAGGGTTAAAAAGGCCTCAATTGCTTCCATTAGTTGAGAGCATTATGGATTTCCATCATCGAGACCTTATGATTGTGCACTGTGGTGGCAATGCCCTTGTGGCAATGCCCTGGGCACACTTAATAGGGTGGGACTGGAAATCCTTATGAAGGATAGCTTCAGAAAATTAACGGCACTTTTATCTCACACTTCCTTGGTATTTTCCAGCATTTGCCAAAGGCAGAAATGGAAGTTGTCAACTGAATTATGTCTATGGATGGACAAAGTCAGGAAACATGTTAAGAAAACAGTATCTGCTTTCCTCAGAGACCATCAAATGAGCTATATCTACAATAACAACCTACAATTTTACATGGACAAGATGTACAAACCTGATGGAGTTCATTCAGTATATGGGAGGTTGTATATGGGTGTAAGTGGGTATGTGAGTTGTTCAGTGGATGATGTCATCAGTGATGTCGTTTAGGATATCTTCAGTGATCTCATAAGTGATGTCACTGATCATGACATGGGACATGTAATATGTGTGGTCATAAGCAGTGAATTGCAGGGGCATAAGTTACAGTTAGCTCAGCTAACTATAACTGCTGAATTTCACTGAAGTTGCATGAGTGAACTCTGAGCCTCACTATAATGTCCCTTTAACCTCTGTTTTTTTGTGTGAACTATTAATGTTTTTTTAATGTTATGTAAGGTGCTTATCACAATGGGGGGTTTGAGTGCAGGGCGTGGCCTGGCATTGTGCTGCCCTCACCCAAGCTTGCCACTCCTGCCCCTCTCCTCCTTGTCATCCATCATCCAAGTCCATGACCCTGCTCCCTCATTATAGTCATGTGTAGCCATTATTCTGCCACTGCCCTTCCTGCCTGCACTAAACAGTTAGCCTGCTGCCCTATCTGCCTCCTCCCTATTCTCTGTTGTTTGAGTCCACGCATCAGCCCCCTCCCTCTTGCCCTGCATGGTCCGATGAGCTGCCACTGCCCTACATTTAGCTTGATGTCCCTGCCCACTCCATCTGCCCTCCGTTTCCTGATTCCATGCCCCATCATTGCCTTCCTGCTTAGCCTCTGTGCTTAGCTTGCATCCCTACTCTCCTTCCTCTTGCTCTCCAATGTCTGTGTGCTAGCCCAGCTCCCTCATTTTTACTCACCATATTCCATGGATCCCCCACCCTCCTCTCTACCCTGAGTGTTGAGCTGCCACTGTGCCTCCCACCTACCTAACAGGGTCAGTTGGCTGCTGCCTGTCCCTGCCAACTCCACCCTGCCTGTACAAGTTCCCTTCCTTCCTGTCCTCCATGGTTAATTTTGCTGCCACTTCCTTCTACCCTCCATGCTCTGTTGTGCTGCAGCTACTCCCCCTGCCTGCCCTATGTGGTCTGTTGTAAAGCCCCTCCCCCTGACCTCTTGTGTCTGTGTCCAGTACCTACCCCTCCCTTCTGTCCTACATGGTCTTTTGTGCATGGCCCTTTCTGTACCTCTTGCCTACCATGGCTGTTGTGCTGCCACTAACCTTCCTGCTTTCCATGCATGGTCTTCTATGCTGCTATAGCCCCTCCCACCTACCCTGTGTGGGAGGGGCTACAAAGAACAAGTGTATCTGTCTTCTAGCTCCGGTATGTAAAGATTACTTGCAAGTATGTTCACTATGTTTACTAACCCTGGGCGAAGAACTACGCTCCGTTCGCGGAGCTTGCGGAGTTTCGGCAGCTCCGCGTTCCGCGGAGAACGCGTAGCTGTCGATTACTCCGCGATCCGGTGCGTAGCGTAGTTCTCGCGCGCTGAATAACATTATCGCGTGCGCGGCAATGGCTTACCTTCGTTCTGCGTTCGTTTTTTCCTGGTCGCGTGTGCCACCATGTTTGGAAACACTCTCGCACAGTCCCGTGCGACTGTGCGAACGCGATAACGTCATTTGGATGCGCGATAGCGTCATAAGGATGCGCGAGGATGCTTGTTGGTAAGATCGAGTTGCCGAACACGCAGAAACTGCATTCTTGCACAGAATAACTCGCGAGCATATTAAAACCATAATAAATTATCATTTTGGTTAGGAAAAAAAAGCAAAAAACCTTAAAGTTGTACCTTTGGCTTTATTTTTAGGGGGGGAGGAGCCCTCTTTTTGTTTCTACTCTTGTTTTGAAGAGTAAGGAGGAAGGGCTCTTGAGTTTACAACTTCCTGTTCCTGTCCACCAGGCTCCTCCCAGTGCTTTGTCCATGTGGTGCTCACTTTCCTTTGGATTTTGAGCTGGAAGGATCACTTTCTGTCTGTGTTGGCTGCATTACTGATTTATCTTGGATTTAATGAGGACTTTTTGAATTGGAATTCTCTTTTTCAAGTAAGTTTGTGTAATGTATGAGTGAGTATGATGTAGACTTGTGCTTGTTTGATTTGATTTTTTTTTAACTACAGTATTCAATCCTGGAATTAAATTATTGATGGAGGCCTGTACTTTCATGAGGTCCCAAATTGTATTTTTTTTTTAACTTGCATCCAGGCTACATAAAGAGGTACCCATGGGTCCAATCATGTTTCTGTAGTCTGTGTTTAAATGTTTATTCCAGTTTGTAAACAAACATCATGGATGGCATTGGATTATGTTCATTATGCAATAGCAATGTCTGTTGTGGAATTTCTGTTTGTGGAATTTAAAATGTTTCTAATTTTTAAGCCAATATCTGACCCTAGTACCCCATGTAGTTAGTGTGTAGGCATGCTTGAGTTCATTGTATTAACTTTCTGTGGTTGGCCTGGCCATGTGTTGGCGGCCATTTTATGGTTCCAGCCACTTTGCTCTTGCCATAGGCCTCCAACCTTGTGGCCTACTCTGGCAGTAGGCCATAGGTACTACTCATAGGGTCATGAAAGTTAATCAACTGTTTTTGTGGTGTACCCTTAATGTGAAAATCATGGATGGCTTGGATTGATGTAGAAAATCTTATTTTTATGTGTGGGGTATTTCTGGTTTTGGGTGTGTTTAAATACTCTGTCAATTTCTGCCATTAGGTAACCCTAGGAATACAGCTTGGGTAGTTTTGGTAACTTCGCACAGTGTGAGAACGTGAACTTACATTTTTTGTCTTGTTCGCGCACTCAATGTACTTGCTCGGGAACGCGAAAACGACTTTTTATTCCATTCGCGCTGCCGAACATGCCGATTTAGCATTCTCGCGGACAATATGTCCCGAGTTGCATAAAAGTTTCTCGAAAATGTTGCAGGTGTTTCTTGTGCACCCAAAAAGTCCTCATTTATGTTATGTTGTCATTTGGTTGTAGTTTTCTCTTTTTGGAGCATGGACCACTTCCATTTTCTGTCCTCTATGTAACGATTTCTTTTTTTTTGGGTGGGGTGACCAATTTGGGCGGTGGTGTGGTGTGTCCATTTTGTGAAGCAATTAAAGCATTGTCCCTTTGCCATAGGCATTATTGTCTGTCTTCTCTTTCTTGTCATGTTGTTGTTGGTGGCCAGGCCATGTGGTGGCGGCTATTTTGTGTATGCTTCCTTTGTGATTTTGCCATGTTGTTGTTGGTGGCCAGGCCATGTGGTGGAGGCCATTTTGTGTATACATTAAAGTTGTCCATGTTGTTGTTGGTGGCCAGGCCCTATGGTGGCGGTCATTTTGTGAATGCTTCCTTTGTGATTTATTTTGCCATGTTGTTGTTGGTGGCCAGGCCATGTGGTGGAGGCCATTTTGTGTATACATCCTTTGTGATTTTGCCATGTTGTTGTTGGTGGCCAGGCCCTATGGTGGCGGCCATTTTGTGTGTCCTTCCTTTGTGCTTTTGCCATAGGCATCCAAGGTTTTTGACTATTGTATTGTGGCAGTAGGGCAGAGTTACTACTACTCATAGCCATAGGTGCATTAAAGTTAATCAACTCTTGACGCGACATTACATTTTTTGTCTTGTTCGCGCGCTCAATGTACTTGCTCGGGAACGCGAAAACAACGTTTTCTTCTATTCGCGCTGCCGAACACGCCGATTTTGCATTCTCGCGGACAATATGTCCCGAGTTGCATAAAAGTTTCTCTAAAATGTTGCAGGTGTTTCTTGTGCACCCAAAAAAACAGAAGTTGTCATTTGGTTGTAGTTTTTGGAGCCTGGAACAATTACTGTGTCTGTCTTCTTGTTTGTGGGTGGGCTGACCACGTGGGCAGCGGTGCGGCTAGTTTGTGAAACAAAACAAAGCATTGTCCCTTTCCCATAGGCATTTATTGTCTGTCTTCTTTTTTCTCTTACTCTTCATGTTGCTGGTGGTGGCTAGGCCATGTGGTGGCGGCCATTTTGTAGGTACTTCCTTTGTGCATTTATCATTGGACTCCCAGCTTTCTGTCTGATCTCACAGTAGGCCAGAGTCCCAGAGGTAGTAGTTAGCGGGGGTGCTGCCTTTATGTAGCTGTTTTAGTTCGGTGTATGCAATTAACATCATTCATTAGGGCATGTGTGTGTATGGCATTGCATTCAACAATGTGTTGTCTGGGCAGGGGTTTGTTTGTATGTGTTTTTGCGGTGTTAGGTTTACAACCTCTGTCTTAGCCATGGGCTATTTATTCCTTGCACATTAACCTGTCATGTGCAGCAGGCATCCTCCTTTTTCTGTCCATATTGGTATATATAGGCCTGCTTGACTTTATTGGTTCTTTCTGGACTTCATGTGGCCTTTGAGCTGTGGTGCTGCTGGACTGGTATTATTAGTCTTCTGTTTTGTCTTTTATACATTGGCCTGTGTGTCTTTCAATTGTTCATGTTGCCTTACTGCTTGTTTGACTGATGTTGTTCTGCCTTCTTTACTTGTAGGTGCACAAAAAAAGACTGAGGAGGTGCTGGTTGTTTTTTCATCCATCGCTCGTTCTACTGCCAGACGGACGTCCTTCAGTTGTACACCACGTGTGGTGTGTGACTCATCTGACCAGACATCTCTGCAATTTGTGCTGCTGTGAGCTGACTGACATCAGAAGAAGATGGGCCCTAAGAAAGCTACCAGGTCCTCCACCACAAAGAAAGTTGCTGAGAAGAAGGAACAGCAGAAGGAAGTGTCACTTAAGTCTGGTATGGACCCCAAAACCTTTTTTGGCACCCCAAAAGGTCCGCCTGCAGCAGCGGTGTCTGGGGTGCAAGCTGGGACCAGCACATCTGCATTAGTTGGGGCAAGCCAGCATCCCAGGGCCAAGCACATGATGAGGGTCGAAGAGGTAGCCAGCCTTCTGCTTGCGAGCAGTGATACTGAGCCAGAACTAAACTTATCGCTGTCTCAAAGTAGTACACAATCCACGCAAGATGGAAGTGCTCAACAACCACCGCCAGCAGTAGATGTTCAACAACCACAACCACCGCCCGCAATAGGAGTTGTTCACCCACAACCACTTCCCGCAACAGTTGTTGAACAACCACAACCACCGCCCGCAACAGTTGTTGTTGAAAAACCCCAGCCCGCAATAATACTTCCTCAAGAACAACAACCACCATCTCCGCACCAAATAGTAGTAGTTGTTCCTCCCGAAGTCGGGGCAGTTCAGGAAGTAGAGCCTCCTTCCGAGCAAGAAGAAGAGGAAGCCACTTCTGCAGGTGATCTATTTCCTTTGAATTCACCAAGGCAAAGGAGGGTTAGTGCATTGAGTTCTTCGCAAAGCATCCCTTCCGATGACCTTGATACGGATTGGCAGCCACAACTATCTGCGCATTCAAAGGAGAGACATCCCAAGAAGACCATGCTAGGAGAAAGGAAGTTTCCAGGCAGGCTTGATCTTATGGAGGTCGATGTAGGTGAGCAGGATACTGCTGGTGATAAAGACGGGTCTGACACTGTCATCATCACAAGCGTTATTCCTGGTGCAGAGGATGTAGAGACCAACATTTTCACCCTATCCAGAAATGCTGCAATGACTGATGAGCAGGTACCACGAATAACTCCTACACACTCAACACCCAAAGTAACACCAGCTCCAATTTTTTCATCAGCGAAGGCCCGGCAGCATCCGACATCCAGTAGAAGCGCCACTTCAACAGAAGGAGGTAGTGGCAGTACTAGGACTGAGCTGTCCCATAGTGAAATTCCACAATCCTCCAGTCCATCCGGCATTGGCAGTGGGTCCTCCTCTTCCTATGGCAGGAGACAAAAGTTTACCTCCCCAGTGTGGGACTTCTTTACGGTTCACCCAGTTCAGGAGAGCATTGCTGTATGCACCATTTGTCATGTCAATGTTAGTCGTGGTAAGCTTGGTACAAACTATGGGACTGGAGGCCAAACGACCCATTTGAAAAAAACACACTTGATCAGGTGGGAGAACCACCTTGTGTTTGAGTTCTTCAAAACAGTTAAGTACAACGTACGTAATCAGTAGGAGTCCACATTGCATAGTACAGCAGACTCTATACACATATTAGCATTCATTGTTATGGTATGGTACCCAAGCTCATCTCATCTGTCCTGCTACTCTAGTCCTTGGAAATTGGAAGTGAACTATGTAACCTTTGTACATCAATGTATCCAGTTTTGCGCATGTTAACTCGCAGCTTGTTGCGCAGTACGAGAAGACGCTCTGAGGCAACACATCATTGTTCAATGCATACACCTGAAGAGGTGGGAAAGTAAAAGGGCCCGTATTTACGTTTTCTATGTGGATTGTGGAATAGAGTTTGCTTACAGGTTACAACTTCTTTTTAGCATGGCTGCATAAAACTGGCATAAATGTATTTCATACTGTCTAACGTGCACCACTTTTGTCATTAGTTTTCGGTAGATGAGAAGATTGCCTTCTACGAAGCGGACATTTCCATAGCTTACAAAAAAAGAGGAATATCTGACCAGTATACGTTGGTGAGAGGTCTCCGATAGTTGCCACATTTCCCTATTGTGCACTAGTAGCTGTACAAATGTTGATTACTTTATTCTGCCTTTTTTAACTCTGGATTTTTTCTGGTGGGCCCTTCAACGTATTTGACGGAACAACTTAAAAACATTGATGTTACTTACTTACTTCTAACAAAATAAAAATAAAGCTTTTGAATGACCACTTTGACTCTGAAGTTTATTTTCAGTGTCTGTTGTCTTGGAGACTCACACGAGTGAGTGAGCAAAAGGGGGTTTCTTAGGTAACGGTTTGTGTACTAAAAGCATTCGGCATCTTGGTATTGGGGTTCAGGAGTGTGAATTGAATAATTGACCAATGACTCAGGCCATATAGGCTGTCGTTCAGTGAATTGTGCGTTCCTCAGAGTTCTGTGACTGAGGTGTAAGTAAGGTCCAACCTGCCTATCAGTACCAACATCCAATTTTCGTGTGCATACATAGTTGTGTAATATGTATATAACTACATAGGAGATAGAATACCCACAAGACTAGTAGTGGTATACTAACGTTTACAAAAATACTAGACAAACATCATTCTGGATGCATACTTGGTTGCTGTCAATTGCCAAAGCAGACACATTACAGAGGAAAAAACAAGCACTGTTGGACTTACTGGGGACAGCAGCAGGATCCTCAGTAGAGGAGCTCTGTGTAAGTGGTGGTTCACCCGCCGACTCGGTCCCTGTATTCAGCTTGCCCCTGGGTTCTGTGGTTCATGTAAAAAATAATAAACAAAGAGAAAAACATTGAGTGCTGTGAAACATAGACATCATTGCAAAAAACACTGCTACAGTGGAACAGAGCCGGAGGCAACAAATCCATGCCAGGGGCCGTAACGCAAATATGTATCCATCCTTAGAGTATTATTAAATTAAGGATATCTATTGGTGCGGTGGCCCCTGAAGTTTGGTGCCCCTGTGCAGTTGCACAGCTTGCACATGCCTAGAGCCGGCCCTGGCTGAGGTAAGAAGAACAAAGTAACGTTAGCATTCTTTGCCAGAGGAGGATTCGATTCATGCAGAAGAGAAGGCCGTGAAAAAAATGCTACAATTGAATATGCAAACTACGTACAATTATCCATCCACCGCTATTTCACTGACGGACAAAGGAAGGACAAGACTATATTAATAGCATTAACTAACTTCAGTTCTCTACAATAAAGAAAATCTCACATCAATAAACAGCAACAGCTAGCGCCAAGTTGAAACAACACGCAAGAGCCAGTGAAGAAGAAGAACACTGTCATACAATTACAGTAGATATACCGGAATACATCGGAAATGTAACTAGGAGCAACAGTCATCGCGTTACTTATTCAGCCAATATTTACAAAGATACAATAACAATATTTATACTACATATATATATATATATATATATATATATAACTATATATATAATATATATATATATATAAATATATATATATATATATATATATATATATATATTCACAGAAAAAACCATAGGTTATAGACCATATATAGTTAGGAATTAGCATTTACAAAACCTTGAAAATTCACTGAAAAAACCATAGGTTATAGACCATATATAGTTAGGAATTAGCATTTAAAAAACCTTATTTTACTCACACAAAACCATTGAAATTCCATATATAGTTAGTTGCACTAACTATATATCGCGCACCCGTAATCCACTGCTGATGATGTCACATATTACATCATTCATGACATGGTCAGTGACATCACTGATGACATCACTGATGACATCTCAAATGACATCACTGATGACAACATCCAGTGATTATGTGTTTCTGTAAAGTTTAAATATGTTTTACATATTGAAGAATGAGTGGATGTATAAGTGTCTGAATGAAGGTTTTAGTAGGTGCGTGATTGACTGTATGAGTGAGTGATTAAATGCGTCTTACTAAATGCACGGGTTAGTGACTAAACTGTCTGAAAGTGTGCATCAGCATGTCTGTTGTTGTGCAAGCTGCTGCATGTGTTGATCAGTAGCTATATAAGTAGCTATATGGGTTATTGATTGGTTGCACAAGTATTTGTATGGGAGACTGAGTGTGTGTATGACTGGCTGGGAGGTGTGTGACTCTGTGCAGATCAATGTGTACTTGTATCAGTGATTCTATAAGAGAGTAAGTATGTGTTAGTATATGTTTTAAAATGTAAGGTACTCTATGTTTAACTGTGTAGATTAGAAAATGGAACTGTGATTGATTCTTTACAGGACTGACTAGGTGTGTGAGTAACTCCATGGATGAGTGGCAGAGTGTGAGTGTCTGTATAGGTGTATGAGTGCATATGATAGTGTTGTAAAGATGAGTGATTGTATGTATGAATGATTGTATGGGTGAATGAGTGAATGTGTGTGTAGACGTAGGAATCAGTGAGTGGGTATGTAGTAACTAGTATTGGTGTGTCAATGGTTTCAAAAATTATACTCTGTATTTAACACTGGGTGTAACAGAGGTTATATTAAAGTGTGAGGAGATGCATTGTATTGTCACATTAATGATATCATCATTGATGTGACCATTGATGTCAAATGAGATATCATCAGTGATGTCATTTGAGATGTCATCAGTGATGTCATCAGTGATGTCACTGACCATGTCATGAATGATGTAATATGTGACATCATCAGCAGTGGATTACGGGTGCGCGATATATAGTTAGTGCAACTAACTATATATGGAATTTCAATGGTTTTGTGTGAGTAAAATAAGGTTTTTTAAATGCTAATTCCTAACTATATATGGTCTATAACCTATGGTTTTTTCAGTGAATTTTCAAGGTTTTGTAAATGCTAATTCCTAACTATATATGGTCTATAACCTATGGTTTTTTCTGTGAATTTCATTGGTTTTTTAACAGCTAATATCTGTAGCTGTAAAATGTATTCTTCTTTAAATCCAAAAATATATTTTATATGTTTATGAATAATTTTTTTTTTTAAATATTTTTTTTTCTTCGTTCCCGCTTCGCGAATCGGGAAGCTTCCCGTTAGCTGACCTTGATGCCGCGAAATAGACCGCGAGCCGGTAAACGTTTCTTTACCGCAACTGCCGCGTTAGAAAACAACATCGTGACGCCTCCCGTCCGCATGACGTTTCGCGTTGTCGCGTGATACGTCATATGACGTGCTACGTTAGCGAACTCGTACGCTTACCGAGTCGCAAAGCACAGGTTTCTGGAAGCAAACCGGGAGGCCCTGCAAAGCGCGTAACGTAAACACAGCAGGTCATGTGACTTGGTAATAACACTTTTCATTGGTTCATTTCACTTTCGGTTTCCTAATGATGTAAGACTAGGTCATATGATCTAAAATGAACACTTTTCATTGGTTGAGAACTATTTTTTTTCCCAAATGGTGAAAATCCCTCCTTCTTTCCTCACTCTGACTTTCATCATTGTGAGAGAAAGACCCTTTGTTACCAGTGAGCAATGGCTTCTTTACTAGCTTCAGCTGGTGCTTCCCCACCACCTCCACCACATCCAAGGAAGAGTGGACCACCTGCTAAAGTTATAATTCAGCAAGAAGAGGAAGAAGAGGAACAGGACGACCTAGATAATCTCCCTATTATGGCCAGAAGATCTGTTGTACCGGAAGTAACGGGACCAGAGGGCAGGGAGATGGTGCCAAATATACAAACGAGATTTCGTGAAGTAAAACAAGTCTGCGTACATTGCAGTGGAATCATTTGCTACGCAGAAAGTAGCATCACTCTGATCAACAGAGCTATTAACAATCATGCTCATGTTTGTCCGAAACTCCCCAAACAATAAATTCTTTTTTTTGTTTTCTTCCTCCTGTTGAGCCCTTTACAATGAATCGTTTTCGTTGCCCCCTCCGAAAAAAAAACAAAAAAAATATAAAACTGTTCAGAAAAATTCAAAAAAAGTAAAAAAATGTTCAGAAAAATAATAAAAAAAATATAAAACAACAAAAACAATTTAAAAAAAAGTTCTTTTCAGAACTACCTCCCCGTTATAAAAAAATTGGTACAATATTTGCAACTGTGCCAACCTCTATTTCTCTTAGTTCGCTTCCCAGTTCGCTCCCCGGTACGCGAACCGGAAGCGAACCAAAAATTTTTTTTTATAAAAAAGAACAGTAAGTATAAGGGAAGGAAACAGACAGTTATGTTAAAAGAAAGACAGCTATAGGGGAGTAAACTAGAGATACTATTACCCGTAATCCACTGCTGATGATGTCACATATTACATCATTCATGACATGCTCAGTGACATCATCAGCAGAGGATTGCGGGTAACAGTATCCCTAGTTTATTCCCTATAGCTGTGTTTCTTTTAACATAACTGTCTGTTTCCTTCCCTTATACTTACTGTTCTTTTAAAAAAAAATTTTTTAGATCTGTCAGAAACAGTGAAAGTAATGAAATATAAAAGACTACGTAGAATATGAGCACTGTATGCAACAACTTTGACACTGACAGAAGCCTCACCTTCTCCATGCCTCCTACACAGTTCTACATGTACATCATAAATGCAAACAGAACAGAATTAATTATACATGTTAAATGGTTTATTTTTGCTGTTCTCAGAATGTATCAAATTTCACTAAAACAGTGACTTGAAGGTATTCATCATATAACAGCGGGGAAAAAAAAACACAATCAAAATGATTGTGTTTAAAAAACCCATACATTACAAATCAGAATTCAGAACTCCTTAAAGTTAACTTACTTTCCATGACGGCCAAGGATGTCCTATGAACAACTTACACTCTGTTGTGCTGTTATTACTTTCAACCCGCGACTTTCTGAAAGAAAACCTCCATCGTTTTCAAAAACATGTTACATACAATAAATGACTTCTCGCTCTCTACCACACGATTCCACAAGGCCAAATCGTGTCAGAGACATGTATAACTCTTGGATTTCTTGTAAGCCAATCCCGTCTTTTCGCATTTCCGCAACTTTCAGAATTAAAATGTTGAAGATCATTTACACAATCCTGGACTAGTAATATCTTCCCCTTCTTGCTCAATCATGTTCTACATTTCCTATCACACTGATACTGCTTACTATGAAGCAGACTTACACTACCTTTATGACTAGTACAATTATTTAATTCTCTACATCACTTTTAATCACAAAGCAATGTAAAACAGTAAACAGCATTGCAGACTTACATTCCCTCTACTCCATGTTTTGATTCACTGCTTCAATTAGCTTATAAAAAGAAATAGTTTTTCTGAACTCATTCAAAGTGCACGTATTTCTCAATAACGTCCAGTGTTATGGTAAAAAGTTATGTCTCTGTACTACACTTATCCTCAAGGCCAAATAGTGTAGGAGCCATGAGAACTTCTTGAAATTCCTCAGAGCACATCCCGAGATTCTTTCCCTAAAATTTTGGTTTTAAAAACACCAGGTAAGAGTTTTTAAGGTCATATGGCAATTTTTTTTTGAAAATTAAAACAGAATCATTGCAGAATGACCAGCCATTTCTACACTTTAAATAAGCTGTATAATGTCCTGATGTTATTGAAGGACCATCATGATATATAATTGCTACAGTTACAAAAGTCCTTCCTGATATTGACAACTGTGAAGCCACAAAATTTTTAATTAAAGTTGTCAATTTTGTTCCATCAGGCCTACATCGTTGGAACATTAAAATGACATACTGGCCATATGTTCGTATAAATAAAGTGGACATCATTTCAGATTTACATTGGCTACACTCCATGTTGTGATCAGCTGCTTTTACTAGCTTATTAAAAGAGACTGATTTACTGTCTGGCAAAGTTAAATATATAAATCTTTCTGAGTCTACACTAGTAGTAGCTGATACCCTACAGTTCTCGCAGTCATGCTGCCATTGATAAGAAAGCCCAAACAGGTGATCTACATCTACACCTTCATCATGCAATACATCAAGCATATACATTAAAAACTCCTGACAATCTTGCTGACTATTTTGAGAGAATTGTGTTTGGCCTGAACATCTGTCTAACAGATTTCGAATTTCAGACACACTTTCTATGTTTGTTCTATCAGTGCTACATTTCTCTAACACAGAATTTAACAAACTGCAAAATCTTTGATCCGAATTGACCACAATCTGTTCTTTTAAAGTTTCTAGAGAAAAGACAACATTAACCACTACATTAGCATAGCAGTTGACACCAGAACTGTTTTCAAATTGAAAACCAACAACATCTTCAACAGAATCCTTTTTCTTTCTGCTTATAATTTCAGGTTCATCAACTTTTCGTCTTTTTGCTACAACCTCCCCAGTATTGGTCACATTTCTTCGTTTCCGGCCTACCACAAGTTTCTCAAACAAAGGATACTGAGGCAAATGTGGCGCATACTCTCTTCTCAACCTATTGTATTCCTTAACACAATCTAGATCCGCACAAATGTTTGTGACATCACACTCAATCAAGTACAATCCCGATAAAGTCCTAACTCGTGACAATGCCACATATGCCATACCCTCCTTGAACACAGAACTGCCAATATTCACCAATGCACAGTCTACACTTAAACCTTGCGATTTATGGATTGTCACCGCATATGCCAAGCAAACAGGAAACTGCTTACGACGAACATATAAGTCTTTTACAAGCAAAAATCTAGCAGAACAACAAGCAATTAGCTGTACTTCCTCAATGCCATCAAATTTAATTTTTAAAAATTCAATTCCATCTCTATTTCTGTATTTCACAAAATCAACAACATTACCCATTGATCCATTTACCAGACCTCTTTCAACATGTAAATTCCTTCTTAAAATTATACGGCAGTTCAAGCACACATTCAGAGTCTTTTCAAAACCCGCAGTTTTAGATATACTCTTCTCTAATGAATCCAATTTTGTTTTCAGATTCTCAGACAAAATAATTGTTGATCCCATATGCTCTACTCTGTCAATAGCTTCCAATTTCACAATCTCTTGCTTTTCTAAATGCAACATTTTGTTGTTGAATTTGGCACATTCTGCAAGAGTTGGCATCAAACATATTCCAGATTTTTTCTCAGTAACTTTCTGAAAAATATTCTCAGGCACAACATCTTCGTCTGGATATAAATTTGTCAGTAATCGTGCATGTAAAGCTTCTTTCCCATGCTCGGTCACTTTTCCAATTCTAACATCTTGTAGAATAGTCTTGTAAACTTCATCCTTTGCCTGACGCATATTTTCATGCAGTTCAGCATAATTGAAGTTTAACCATATATTGACGTTGCCAATACTCCCTAAGCACTTCCTGGTATCTTCATGCGTGAGCATTTTGAACACAGGTTGCCCTTTCACTGGTGTCAGCTGCAGAAGATCTCCAAAAACAATGATGTGTTTGCCACCAAATAACACATCATACTCTGTTTTGAGAACTTCTTGCATTCTCAAATGCACAAAGGCAAGCATAACATTGGAAACCATGCTTACTTCGTCAATGATAAGAAGTTTCATTTTCCTCAAGACTCTTGAAACTTCAAAACAAGCATCTCCAGATAGCTTGTGATATTCTAATTTGTTGTCATGCTCCACTGGCAGCATCAGTAAACGATGTAAAGTAATCCCTTTAATGTTATGTGCTGCCAGTCCAGTTGGAGCGGTGACAACACACAGCGATGACTCTGTCCTTTCCTGCAAATAACATGAAATTGCTTTAATAAGGAAACTTTTTCCAGTTCCCGCTTCTCCACTCACGTACAGTCGGACAGGCTTCAACGACGTACATGAGCACTCTTTCTTATCATGACTTAATCCATGATCAATTTGCATGGTAAGTTTGTCATATATTTTCCTCTGCTCAACGTTGAGTTGTCTTTCCAACTCTTCTAAGTTAACCGCATCCTCCTGAGCATGTGCCATGGCTCTTTCCACTTCATTCATAGCAGTGGCAGCTTCATTTTCGATAAGAGGTCCTCCTAGTGGATCCTGACTCAATGAAGCAGAACTCTGACTGTCCTGAGAACTGTCTCTGGCAATCTCGGCTGCAATCGTTGCTTCCTGCTCAATTTCCACATTCAACATTTCTACATATTTGGGAAAAGCAGGACATTCTATGGTCTCCTTGGCAGCATTGAAAGAGTCTTCGTAACAGAGGAAATCTCCAAGCAGTTCCTCTTCTGCACGCCAAGGCTTAAAAAGTTGCAAAAGTGCTAAATAGAAAAACTCCTTTTTTTCAGGAGATTCGCCACTCAATTTTCGATGGTTTATCAAGTGGCATTTTCTTTGCTTGACCAGACATCCCTCACTTCCTATTACAGCATACACTCCTTTCTCAGTATCTTCTTTGATGTTCCTCTTGAATATGTAATTTTGCAGAACCTCATACAGACAAACATTCTCGAGGTGACTGCTTCGATTTGGATAATATGTATCCAACATGTTGCTCTTCAAAATGTCGGTACTGTTTGGCTTCTTTTCCGCCAAATACTCAATTTCCCGCACAGGTTTCAGAACTCGATTACGCGTTGCAGCAAGACCAACACTCGCCCAAACGATACTCCTGGACTTGGCATAGAGACTTGCTGAAGACAACCGGTCAGAACATTCGTAAGCTCCGATTTCTCGATGCGACAACATCTTCAGACTGAAACTGTACAACTTCTTGCTGAGGCTCTTTTCATGGGAAATGTCCTCCCACATATCCTTCAATTCTGTCTTCTCTTTTTTGGTGATGTAAGATGTCACATACCTAGCCACAGCCATACAGTTATCAGCCACAAACTGTATATCCATGTTAGCATTCCACATGGACAAAATCACCGGGTTGTAGTCGTTGATGTACTTAGACTCTTCGTTCCTCTTCAAATTGTATGTGTTTTTAGGTGATTTCTTCATCACATTATGTCGCAGCGAAGACATCAAACTGTTCACTCTTCCTTTAGAAATCACCGATCGTGGAAAGCCGAAACGACATTTGGTGTAGAACTCGTCTTTGTTCCGGAATTTACGACGACAGTACTTTCCACATCGATGGCTTTGGAAACGTAGAACTTTTTCTCTAAGGCTTTTTTTCTCCTTTGCGTTTGGAACAGCACACGTAGAATACTGTTCTATGAAACTCATCACTGAGTCGTCTGCATCCGTTCCAAATTTAGGTGCATCCTTGATCCACAGCAACATATGTATATGAGGAGCACCTCTTGCTTGGTACTCCTTCCTCCAGAAGAAATCCAACACCTCTCCAAGAGGTGGATTCTTCTTATTCATGATGAAAGACATCATACCTTCAAATCTATGATTGAAGTACCTACATACATTGACTGGATCCAAAGAGCACAGTTCTCCGGGTGTCTTGAATTCGATGTTTTCTACGTTAGCATTTGCCTCTCGTAGAAATTCAAGTAAGTCTTCCCAGCCATACTCAGCACAGCTCAAAGTGAGGAACCATGTGGGAGTTCCTAAGTTCCTCAGCATACATTTTAAATCACCATGACGACGGTACCAGTACTCATTAGTACCACGCTGACACGCCATGAGATTAATCAGGTGAGAATCCAAAATACTGTCTTGGACATTGACTTTATCCATAAAGTCACTTGCCGAGATGTTTTGCATGTGTATACCACTTTTCAAGATGTGGTTCACTGCATATGACAGTCCAGACAGATCACTTTCAAATAGTAGATGAAACAAATAGGGAATGCATTGCCGAAACCTAGGATCTTCTGCATACAATCGTAAAGTCCGGTATTCAGAAGCAGGAATTTGATGAGGTCGCTCATCATATCTTCCTCCCTGACCTGTTGGAAAAAGCTGTGGGAAACACCGAGCTTCCAAACTTTCCTCCCAAACACTAATGGGACTCCCTTTCGCTTGTTTCATTTGAAACAACTCAATAGCATTCCCCATGACTTCCTTGGAATGCAAAGGATGAACACTATAATGTTCATATATTTCTTCACTAGTACAGGGTTCTACTTTCTCAATTTGACCAGCACACAAATCGCTATCCTCTTCCTCACTTACTTCCTCTTCTGCAACATATACATTTTTATAGTATTTATTATATTTTTTCAAATACAATGTTGCCCTTTTGACTTTCCTAACATCTACTAAATCTTGCCATATTTTCTTATTCTTTGTCGGAACCCCATTAACTAAGATAACCAGAGGTTCCTCTTCCACTTTTTCTACTCCAATTGTGTTAATGTTTTTCTTCAAATCTAGAGGCAAATAAACAACTCTTCCCTTTAATCCTCTCTGTAAATCTGATGGAGGCAATTTCCCTGTCTTTGGCTCCATTCTTACAATAGCCTGAAAGGGATGGATACTTTGAATCAAAATAGATTCATAAGTATTTAAATCCTTCAATTCAGAAGGAATTTCAACCAATTCCAGATTATTATGAACTGCTCTAGCAGGCATCTGGTTTTCATTTAATTTGTTACAACAATAAGTACACACACGTTGATCCAATCCCAAATCAAAACAATTTTCTACCATCAAGTATGTTGTAAAATCCTTCCATTCACTATTATTTTCCCTTTCACTTTTTCCATATAAATCCACTAACTTAGTCTGATTCTTATAATAAGTGCGTCGACAACACACACAAGTGAAATTTGGCCTCTCACTTGATTTCACCTCAAACGTCGCAATTTCCCTCTGGAAATTATCTGTACTGGAAACCTGTACACTATCTTCCACATTACTCTCTTCTTCTTGGTCAATTTCAACATTCTCCTCTTTACTTCCAAAGTAACAAAACTCAATTTCTTCACATATATTCTTCACGTCTATTTCAGAACCATGCAAAAGAGCAGCGCATAATTGTTTTAGCATAATTGCTGGACTCTTAGCATAATACAACATTCTAACTAATTTCCTCACTTTATTATGATGCACTGCTAGCATCCTGAAATGATGAAAAACACTCTGGCATACTCTCCTGGAAAGACAAGCCAGTGAATGACCATGCAAACCTATCACTTCTCTCACTCTGCAAGGATCTAATTCTTGCAACAACTTCATTTTCTGCTTCAAACTTTTCTTACTAAATGACCGTATAAAATCACAAAGCAAATTGATGGAATCCTGTCGTACACTGCAAATACTACTACACTTCCAGGTGTACACAGGACCCTTAGGACGTCTCCCTAAAACCTCATTACCTAACACCTCTTCTATCTCTGTTCTCACAAGTTTTTCTTTTTCAACTGGACAACCATCTTTCACTTCATAAGCTCGACCACTGGTGTCAACTGCATGCACCAAATCATTATCCTGGAAATAACTCTCCTCATTAAAAAATGCCTCAGAGCTTGAACTATGCATCCATTCTCCAGAAAAAACTTCACAAAAATTACTACGATTAACTATTCTCTTCCATCTACTATTTCTTTTGAAATCATAAATTACCTTGTTTAGCTTCCTAATTCTATTGATTGTCAAAATAAATAACTTACGTTTAATTTCAAATGCCTGATCAATAACTTTCTCAACTATTTTTTTTCTCTTATAAAAAACCACTTTCTGCTGACCTTTCTTAATATTTTTTAACAAATTCCCAATTATCCTGTTGCGGAACATTCGTTTACGAATATCCCTAAACTGTTGTTTCCTTCTACTTTCATGCATAGAGTTCTCTCTTACTCTAGCAGTAACATTTCTCATTGGCCTTTCCTTACCATTTGAATTCTGTCTCCTTTTCTGGAGTGAAACATTTTCTGTAGTAATATTTTTTTTACTACACATATTTCTTATGACTGTTTTTCGACTCTTACCCGGTGCTTTCTTGGTGACTTGACAAATCTTTTTGTTAGAGGACTGCTGCAATATTCCATGCTCCTGCTGTCTTTGACGTTTTCCAGCCTTTCTTACTCTTTCTTTGCTAGGCATCCTAAAATCTTGAAATAATCTGCAGTTGAATCTGTGGTAAAATATAATAAAAAATGTTATTAACCACTATTACCCAACAGTAAATTAATAACAGTCATCAAAAACTTAACACACTACTTAAGTATATAATATACTGAAGCCTATCTCCAATTTTTCACTGAACAGGACTCATATCTTCTTAACCTTGGATAAACCTCACCTACTCTGTGTCCCCTGCACATAATTAAATGTAAAGGGGCAGATTTATATTAACTAGCACATCCCCAGGGATGCACCAGTTAACGTGCACCGCTGCTCTGCCACCCACGGTGTGCCGCATTTACAATCAGATAGGACAAAGCTACATCAAAACCCTGCGCCTGCTTGAAGCAGGCATAGATCTTGACGCAGGTAGGCTGAAAGCTAAAGCAACAACTAAGTGTCGTGTGCAGAAGTTACAAAAAAGGAAAAATGGCGTTTAAACCAGTAATGAGACCATGCTAACGTAATACAGAGTAAAAATATCCAGGATCTACATCAGTTTGGGGTTCACGAACCTGGCAGGTACAAGGCACTGAGGCTTTCCACCGTGCATGTCTCATCCCAAAACATATGTTGTTTGTGAATGAAACAATTTCCCAGACCAAATGCTTTGGATTGGCTACTTCTAAAAAATTAAACACCCCTACTATCCCGGAGTTAGAGGAATACGATGGTTGGAGTAATTTTACTCGTTGTCTATTAAAGATTTACAGGCCCTACTCCGTAATTCTTCCTTTAACATTTCCAGTATAAATCCAAAAGGTTGACTGCTTTGGCAACGTGCCTTATCCACGGTTTAATAACGCTGCCTTTTGCTTTATATAAGTTTTCAAATTGTATGAAATATATACCAATAGGTCGTTATTAACCTTTAGGTAGTGGTTTTCTTCATCAAGTCTGGTCGCTTCCATACACATACAGATTTTCAAAGATGATCAAGAACTTTATCTGAATGGAGAGGAATGCACTGAGACGCCAGATCATTCACTAATGTGTAGGCACATACAGTTACACGGTTCATGCAACAAACACCGACCAAATATGGCTTGCGTGTTGCAAGGCACGCCAGTTCCTGCTATCATCCCCACGTTCAAGTTCTTGGAAAATGGTAGTTATTTGATGCTCAATAATGAAGATTGTTCTGGGTTAATTAAAAGTATTCATTTTATCGTAACAGTAAATGAACGGGTTATTTGCTGCAGAAATGTTCTATTTCCTCCCACACATGAACATAGGGAGTTTTCAATCTGGCCACAAATACCAACCTTGGGAGCACATTTCAACAGCATGGCAAGAATAAGAGCTCTTTTGTCTCAGAGAGAGGTGGCCTTGAGTTCGGCCCGTGAAACTTTCGTGCTTCACATAGCGAACACCCGTACAGAGGTGCAGACCCTTTTAAATACAGATTCGACTTTGCATTTCAGCAAGATTACCCATTCATTTCCATGCAGCAGGAGGCCCATAGGAATGAAGGTGCAATTTGCGATTAGCAATTACCTCATCGCAAATTACGAATTTTTCCGACGGTGCAGGGGTATCTCAAGAACACCCTGCTGCACCCCTGAAAAAAAAATTTGGGGTCATATGGCGCACATAAATTTTGAAAACATTCCTTTACCTCAAAAACGATTTTCAACTCATAATTTGAAAACACTGCACATGGGGAAATGACTTAAAATGTCCTTAAGACACATAAAAGCATTTTTTGATTGCCTTTGCAGCATGTTTCAGTCACCTTTAACATGCCTATGTAACGGAAACATTCAAAATCTAAATTTGCCATGCACAGGTGGGAGCATATTTACAAGCAATTTGCTCCACAGACAAACTTCTTACATTGAAATGGGAAAGACTCTCAATTACCTTATAAAGAAGCAGACACCATTATGTCCTTCTCATCAATATTAAAACCATTGCTTTTTCTCAAAAACGATTTACAAGTCATAATTTGAAAACACTCCACAGCTCCTATGCACATAAAAGCCCTGTCAGTACTAATACTTCACATTTTCTCCAATTACAATTTCTCAAAGAAACAAAATCTATTTGTGAATCACTTGAGACAAAGCAACATTTGAAAAACACAACTTTCTTCATAATTTTCTCCTTAAAGCACACTATTTTCTATCTAAATTAAAGAAATTTTTTCTCACCTTAGCAAATACTTTGAGTTTCAAAACAGTCTCAGAAACACACCAATTTGTCTTCAGCAGAGCAAAAGGTATGCACTCCAGAGTCTGCAGCTATCAAAAGCACAGAAATGCTGTAATTCCTCACACAGATCTCTCATGTCACCCAATCAAAACTCTTCCCTCACTTTTTTTCAAAGCAAAACCCTTCCCCCCTCTGCCCCCTCTCTGCTTTTTCTGCATAGCAACCACCTCTTGCAAGACCTCTCACACAACAAAGTTGCAATTGAACTCTGAACTCTCAGTGCACCTGCATATCCAAAGCATTCTTTCATTTAATGATTTTTTCTTCGCCACTCAAAATACATCTTTCAACGAACTCATCCATGCACACTAACTTTCTGTTTTCAGCAATCAAAATCCACCAATCACTCTTACTGCTTCATTAACACAGAAACTCCTCAGTTTTTTTCATTTTACACTCTCATTTTTTCAACTGCCATTTCATTGCCACACTTCATCTGACTGCAGGAGAACCTTCTCTCGCCATGTTTTCTGTCTGGATTGTTGGACATAGCTACATCTATTGGGCTCAAAGGTACGCTGAAAACAGGAATTTACCTAACCTCAATTTACAAGATGTGGAAATTAAGTGGTTTGGCCACAGAGGATTAAAATGTCACCAATTGATACCATTGGTGAAAACCTTTATGCATTTGCCAAAACCTGACCTGTTAATTGTGCACTGTGGAGGTAATGATTTGGGCACTTTGACTGGGGTAGGTCTGGAAATGCTTTTAAAGGACACCTTTGAGCAATTGATGGCACTTTTTCCTCAGACTGCCTTGGTATATTCAAATATATGCCAAAGACAGAAATGGAGGTGGTCGAACCAATTTTGTCCACAAATTGAGAAATCGAGGAAGCATGTAAACAAATCTGTTTCAGCTTACATGAGAGACCATGGAATGGGCTCCCTGTACAACAATAACTTGCGTTACTACATGCAAGATATCTACAGAGGAGATGGAGTTCACTTCTCAGATGAGGGCAACAGAGTTTTCACTCTGAATTTAAGAATGTGCATTGGTACCTACTTATAAGTACCTAAATGTACCATAAACCCAAAAGCTCTTCTCAGAGCTACCCTACATCTGATCACTCACAATTATTATTGTACTCTAACTTTTTTCACTAATTTTCAAGAAAGTACGCTCCCCAGAACGCTTCCCGGTTCGCGAACCGAGCGCACTCCACGCAAAAAAACTAAAAAAACGGTATATATTTTTTTGCCCTGCGAGAACCTTTCAAAGCCTCCACATCAAACCTAGGGGGTCAGGGACGATCTACTATGCCCCCTTATGGTCATTTGCCCCTTCGCTTTGGCCTCCTCTTGTCTCTCGATCCTACCGAGAGACAAGATGGCGGCCGCTACGGACTGTTTGGAATGTTTACAGACGCCGAAAAACCAATCAGCTTCGCAAACCTCCGTAACGCGAAAAGTACGCGAAGCGGAGCGCTGTTACAGATATATATCTTTTTTTGAACGTTAATTTCTCAAAATCCACTGGAGCACATATATTGAGACCTAGCAAAGGCACATCGGGCTACCAGTCCCTACAATTTTGCCAAGTTTCGTGCAAATCCATTCAGCCGTTCGATTATTATTATTATTTTTTTTTTTGCCCCGCGGGGCCCTTTTAAAACCTCCACATCAAACCTAGGGGGTCAGCGAGGATCTACTATTCCCCCTTATGGTCATTTGCCCCTTCGCTTTCGCCTCCTCTTGTCTCTCGATCCTACCGAGAGACAAGATGGCGGCCGCTACGGACTGTTTGGAATGTTGACAGACGCCGGAGAACCAATCAGCTTCGCTTCACAAAGCTCCGTTGCGCGAAAAGTCCGCGAACCAGACCGCTGCCTGGTCCGCGCTTACAGATATATATCTTTTTTTAAACGTTAATTTCTCAAAATCCACTGGAGCACATATATTGAGACCTACAAAAGGCACATCGGGCTACCAGTCCCTACAATTTTGCCAAGTTTCGTGCAAATCCATTCAGCCGTTCGGGCTAAAAGTGAGGCCAACCGCCCTATGGAAATTAACATGGGAAAAACGCGTTTTGGGACCCCCCTTTTTTCTCGGCCCCCCCTTGACGAACCCCCCCCAAATTTTCAAAGGCTGCTCAGAAACAAAATGTGCCATTTTCCTGAAAATTTCAGCCAATTCCGTCCACAAACGGCAAAGTTATTAGACATAGAATTTTCAAAAAACCCATAGAGAAAAAATCCTAACTATATATACCTACTGGCGACCGCCAGTAGGTAATAACTATATATATTATATATATATATATATATATATATATATATATATATATATATATATATATATATATAATATATATACACACTTTATTTTTGGGGTAGCCACTCACCAAGACCCACAACCTCCACACCAAGCAGGTCCAACAGGTCCTGCTCCCGGTCCAAAATGTCGGCCCAGCGGTGGGACAGCTGATGGTGGGTACGCCGGATACCAGAGCAGCGGAAGACTGCACGGCGCACCTTCGCCCACCGCCGGAGACGCTCTTCAATGCGCTGGTAGCCGGAGCCGGGCCTGCCGCCTGCTGCCAAAGTCAAGGGGAGGTGGCGCTGGATAAAAAAGACCAGGGCGGCCACCTCCTCCTCCCCAAAAAGTTGGCGGGGCGTCACTCCTGCGGGGCGCATTCTGCCGCAAGGCAGCCGGGTTTTTTTCGGCACAGCCGCCTTGCCCTTTGAGCCGCCGATGCTGCTGGCACCCTTCACCATGGTTCTGGGTGGAGGGGAGAAGGAAAGTTGAAGACAAAAAGGTAGGGGAAGGAAGAAGCAAGGTAAAAGAAGGAAGTAATATAAAACAAGAGAAAAGTTGCAAAAAAAGTTGTAAAAGTAAAAATAAAATGAGAAATATAAACCTAGGCACAGAGAGAAATAGGTAATAAGTAAAGAAAGTTAGAAAAACTGAGTGAAAAGACCAGGATGGAAGAGATAGGAGTTAGATGCTAAAGTAGGCCCAAAACCATAGCCAGAGTGTGAAATCGAAGATGGCTCCGCCCGTCGCGACCGCCGCGGTAAGTTCGCGTGATATTTGACGCGATCACGCACTTTGGCAGTGCGAACGAGAAGATGAGTTCCCGAACATGTCTAACACAACGCGAACACGTTACTTGTGACCCGGAACCGGAAATAAGGGAACGCAAGCGGGCGGGACAAACCTCTTTGAGTAACTTAGCGCGCTAGCTATCTCGAGCATGCAGGCAGCGCCCCGAACACGCGCACCGCGCTCCCGAAGACGAAAAACGGCGCGCGAACGGGTCTAGCAAGCTACTACGCATGTCCGCGGAGCTACGTGTAGCTCGCGGAGTGCAAGTGCGTCTTCGCGTAGCGTCACGGAGTGCGGCTACGCGAACTACGCCCACATTGGGTGAAACCATGTGTTGTTTATTTAAATGCTCTAAACATACAAACTCCTCTCGTGAACAAGAAGGCTAGTCCTTCGAAACTCGTCGAGTGAAGCGTAACTGAATAAACATGCTTTATTGAAATAGTTGCCTGGACATTGGTTTTGTGCTTTGAACTAAGAAACCGATCCGTTAGATATGGGAGTGAGGGATGTGAAGCCCATTTCCCCCTACGAGTGCTAGAGCTTCAACCTGCTCACGCTGCAACTCGGCCTTACAAAAGGGAACACGTTGTAAATGCTGACGGAACGGACCACCAACCAGCAAGCAGAAAATACTGCATGCTGGGTAATGCAGTCCGAACAGCGGAAGCACCAGTGACTCCGTGCAACGTTTTGCAGGTATCCTCAGGACTACTTTAGTGACTGAGCCAATAAGAGAAGCTGCCAGCACCAGTGGAACTTTTTTAAACTAGTAGGCATTTGAAAAAGGAAACAATCCGAAACGCGTCATGCCAGTTTAATAAATGGGTGTAACAAAATCCCCGCTGTGTCGGCTTATCTGCTTCGAGTGAAGAAGATTGCTGTGGAATACATTGCGTGTCCCCACTAACACGCGAGGATGGCCCTCCCATAAAGTGTTTGAGAAGGGTGTTAATGGGTTAACCCGGACCGCCTCGCACAACCAAGACAGCAGAGATTACGTTGCCAATGGCAAACCATACTTCATGGTGGGAAATCGCTACTTTACCGAGGTCCCCGACTCTGCCTGCCAAAGGGACTGGGAGGCTTGGGAGTGAGGGATGTGAAGCCCATTTCCCCGTACGAGTGCTAGAGCTTCAACCTGCTCACGCTGCAACTCGGCTTTACAAAAGGGAACACGATGTAAATGCTGATGGAACGGACCACCAACCAGCAAGCTGAAAATACTGCATTTTGGGTAATGCAGTCCGAACAGCGGAAGCACCAGTGACTCCGTGCAACGTTTTGCAGGTATCCTCAGGACTACTTTAGTGACTGAGCCAATAAGAGAAGCTGCCAGCACCAGTGGAACTTTTTTAAACTAGTGGGCATTTGAAAAAGGAAGCAATCCGAAACGCGTCATGCCAGTTTAATAAATGGGTGTAACAAAATCCCCGCTGTGTCGCCTCATCTGCTTCGAGTGAAGAAGATTGCTGTGGAATATATATATATATATATATTACCTACTGGCGATAGCCAGTAGGTATATATAGTTAGGATTTTTTTCCTATGGGATTTTTGAAAATTCTATGTCGAATAACTTTGGCGTTTGAGGACAGAATTGGCTGAAATTTTCAGGAAAATGGAACATTTTGTTTCTGAGCAGCCCCTGAAAATTTGGGGGGGTTTCGTCAAGGGGGGGCCGAGAAAAAAGGGGGGTCCCAAAACGTGTTTTTCCCATGCAATTTTCCATAGGGCGGTTGGCCTCACTTTTAGCCTGAACGGCTGAATGGATTTACACCAAACTTGGCAAAATTGTAGGGACTGGTAGCCCGATGTGCCTTTGCTATGTCTCAAGACATAGGCTCCAGTGGTTTTTACGAAAATTAACTTTGAAAAATATATATTGGGCTACATTGGGCTATATATATGTTGGAGCCCAAATGTAGCCCAATGTAGCCCAATGTAGCCCAATGTAGCCCAAAGATGGCCACCAGAGACAACAAAAAACAAATGTAGCCCAAATATCAGCCAGATGTAGCCCAACTATAGCCCAATGACAGAATGTCCCAGAGTGTTCTAAAGAACAACTAGAGTGCTAACAGTCCTACTTATTACAAAGGTATGGCACACCTGAAGCCATCTTGATTGGAATAAAGTGGTAACTCTTAAAACATTTAATTTAAAAAGGAACAAAATGAGGGGGTTCATTTTGCCATAGAAAGTATGATTAGCGAATATATGACGAAATCCCGCATACCATCAGTCCGCAAAAAAAATCCTGCATGTACTATTAGGCCGCAAATTAAAATAACGAAAACTTTTAGAACGAATATGCCTTTAGCATACACTAAACAACTAAACAACCCTTAACCCTAAAACACTACCCCCAGCATGACCCTACACTACACAAACAGTACAACACTACCCTAAACCCTAAAACACTGCCCCCAGCATGACCCTACACTACACAAACACTACAACACTACCCTAAACCCTAAAACACTACCCCCAGCATGACCCTACACTACGCAAACACTACAACACTACCCAAAACCCTAAAACACTACCCCCAGCATGACCCTACACTACACAAACACTACAACACAACCCTAAACCCTAAAACACTACCCCCAGCATGACCCTACACTACGCAAACACTACAACACAACCCTAAACCCTAAAACACTACCCCCAGCATGACCTACACTACGCAAACACTACAACACTACCCTAAACCCTAAAACACTACCCCCAGCATGACCCTACACTACGCAAACACTACAACACTACCCAAAACCCTAAAACACTACACCCCAGCATGACCCTACACTACGCAAACACTACAACACTACCCTAAACCCTAAAACACTACCCCCAGCATGACCCTACACTACGCAAACACTACAACACTACCCAAAACCCTAAAACACTACACCCCAGCATGACCCTACACTACGCAAACACTACAACACTACCCTAAACCCTAAAACACTACCCCCAGCATGACCCTACACTACGCAAACACTACAACACTACCCTAAACCCTAAAACACTACCCACAGCATGACCCTACACTACGCAAACACTACAACACTACCCTAAACCCTAAAACACTACCCCCAGCATGACCCTACACTACGCAAACACTACAACACTACCCTAAACCCTAAAACACTACCCCCAGCATGACCCTACACTACGAAAACACTACAACACTACCCTAAACCCTAAAACACTACCCCCAGCATGACCCTACACTACGCAAACACTACAACAGTACCCAAAACCCTAAAACACTACCCCCAGCATGACCCTACACTACGCAAACACTACAACACTACCCAAAACCCTAAAACACTACACCCCAGCATGACCCTACACTACGCAAACACTACAACACTACCCAAAACCCTAAAACACTACACCCCAGCATGACCCTACACTACGCAAACACTACAACACTACCCAAAACCCTAAAACACTACCCCCAGCATGACCCTACACTACGCAAACACTACAACACTACCCAAAACCCTAAAACACTACCCCCAGCATGACCCTACACTACGCAAACACTACAACACTACCCTAAACCCTAAAATACTACACCCCAGCATGACCCTACACTACGGAAACACTACAACACTACCCAAAACCCTAAAACACTACCCCCAGCATGACCCTACACTACGCAAACACTACAACACTATCCTAAACCCTAAAACACTACGCCCAGCATGACCCTACACTACGCAAACACTACAACACTACCCTAAACCCTAAAACACTAGCCCCAGCATGACCCTACACTACGCAAACACTACAACACAACCCTAAACCCTAAAACACTACCCTCAGCATGACCCTACACTACGCAAACACTACAACACTACCCTAAACCCTAAAACACTACCCCCAGCATGACCCTACACTACGCCAAAACTACAACACAACCCTAAACCCTAAAACACTACCCCCAGCATGACCCTACACTAAACAACCACCACAACTCTACACTACACTAACACAACACTACACTACACTACACAATCACTAACCCACGAAAAAATTAACACAAACCCACTTACCTCTCTCGTCATCGTGGTTTTCACAACGCAAATGCATTTACCATACATGCCTTTAAAACGTAATTCTTTGTAAAGGCATGCGCGATAAATGCACATGCGTTTTGAAAAAATGCGGGATAATGGTATGCGAGGTCAAGGACCTTGCGGGATAATGGTATGCGGACTGAAAGTCTGCGGGATAAAAAATGCGGGAAAATGGCTGCAAACCATGATTAGCAGCAGACTTCCCTGGTGAGCACTAGCTTTACTACAGTGATCTAATGAGCAACTAGAGTGCTAACATTCAGAATTTATGGCAAATGTGTGACACATCTGAATGCCTTCTTGATAGAACCAAAGTAAACAAGCATTGAAAATGCAATAGATCTCGCCCTCGTTTAAGTTAAAGCCATTCTGTTTGTAATGAGGTGGCTTTTTTGCTTTGCTTTTATTAGTGTTTTTAAAACTTTCATGTAAATAACATGCATATGTATGCATATATGTATATGTATGCATGCATTTATATTTATATAGATATGCAGATTATATATGTTTATATATGTATATTACCTACTGGCGATAGCCAGTGGGTATATATAGTTAGGATTTTTTCTCTATGGGATGTCTGAAAATTGTATGTCTAATAACTTTGGCGTTTGTGGAAGGAATTGGCTGAAGTTTTCAGGACAATGGCACATTTTGTTTCTGAGCAGCCCCTGAAAATTTGGGGGGGTTTCGTTAAGGGGGGGCCGAGAAAAAAGGGGGGTCCCAAAACACGTTTTTCCCATTCATTTTTCCATAGGGCGGTTGGCCTCACTTTTAGCCTGAACGGCTGAATGGATTTACACCAAACTTGGCAAAATTGTAGGGACTGGTAGCCCGATGTGCCTTTGCTATGTCTCAAGACATAGGCTCCAGTGGTTTTTACGAAAATTAACTTTGAAAAATATATATTGGGCTACATTGGGCTATATATATGTTGGAGCCCAAATGTAGCCCAATGTAGCCCAATGTAGCCCAATGTAGCCCAAAGATGGCCACCAGAGACAAAAAAAAACAAATGTAGCCCAAATATCAGCCAGATGTAGCCCAACTATAGCCCAATGACAGAATGTCCCAGAGTGTTCTAAAGAACAACTAGAGTGCTAACAGTCCTACTTATTACAAAGGTATGGCACACCTGAAGCCATCTTGATTGGAATAAAGTGGTAACTCTTAAAACATTTAATTTAAAAAGGAACAAAATGAGGGGGTTCATTTTGCCATAGAAAGTATGATTAGCGAATATATGACGAAATCCCGCATACCATCAGTCCGCAAAAAAAATCCTGCATGTACTATTAGGCCGCAAATTAAAATAACGAAAACTTTTAGAACGAATATGCCTTTAGCATACACTAAACAACTAAACTACCCTTAACCCTAAAACACTACCCCCAGCATGACCCTACACTACACAAACAGTACAACACTACCCTAAACCCTAAAACACTGCCCCCAGCATGACCCTACACTACACAAACACTACAACACTACCCTAAACCCTAAAACACTACCCCCAGCATGACCCTACACTACGCAAACACTACAACACTACCCAAAACCCTAAAACACTACCCCCAGCATGACCCTACACTACACAAACACTACAACACAACCCTAAACCCTAAAACACTACCCCCAGCATGACCCTACACTACGCAAACACTACAACACAACCCTAAACCCTAAAACACTACCCCCAGCATGACCTACACTACGCAAACACTACAACACTACCCTAAACCCTAAAACACTACCCCCAGCATGACCCTACACTACGCAAACACTACAACACTACCCAAAACCCTAAAACACTACACCCCAGCATGACCCTACACTACGCAAACACTACAACACTACCCTAAACCCTAAAACACTACCCCCAGCATGACCCTACACTACGCAAACACTACAACACTACCCAAAACCCTAAAACACTACACCCCAGCATGACCCTACACTACGCAAACACTACAACACTACCCTAAACCCTAAAACACTACCCCCAGCATGACCCTACACTACGCAAACACTACAACACTACCCTAAACCCTAAAACACTACCCCCAGCATGACCCTACACTACGCAAACACTACAACACTACCCTAAACCCTAAAACACTATCCCCAGCATGATCCTACACTATGCAAACACTACAACACTACCCTAAACCCTAAAACACTACCCCCAGCATGACCCTACACTACGAAAACACTACAACACTACCCTAAACCCTAAAACACTACCCCCAGCATGACCCTACACTACGCAAACACTACAACACTACCCAAAACCCTAAAACACTACACCCCCAGCATGACCCTACACTACGCAAACACTACAACACTACCCAAAACCCTAAAACACTACACCCCAGCATGACCCTACACTATGCAAACACTACAACACTACCCAAAACCCTAAAACACTACCCCCAGCATGACCCTACACTACGCAAACACTACAACACTACCCAAAACCCTAAAACACTACCCCCAGCATGACCCTACACTACGCAAACACTACAACACTACCCTAAACCCTAAAATACTACACCCCAGCATGACCCTACACTACGGAAACACTACAACACTACCCAAAACCCTAAAACACTACCCCCAGCATGACCCTACACTACGCAAACACTACAACACTATCCTAAACCCTAAAACACTACGCCCAGCATGACCCTACACTACGCAAACACTACAACACTACCCTAAACCCTAAAACACTAGCCCCAGCATGACCCTACACTACGCAAACACTACAACACAACCCTAAACCCTAAAACACTACCCTCAGCATGACCCTACACTACGCAAACACTACAACACTACCCTAAACCCTAAAACACTACCCCCAGCATGACCCTACACTACGCCAACACTACAACACAACCCTAAACCCTAAAACACTACCCCCAGCATGACCCTACACTAAACAACCACCACAACTCTACACTACACTAACACAACACTACACTACACTACACAATCACTAACCCCCGAAAAAATTAACACAAACCCACTTACCTCTCTCGTCATCGTGGTTTTCACAACGCAAATGCATTTACCATACATGCCTTTAAAACGTAATTCTTTGTAAAGGCATGCGCGATAAATGCACATGCGTTTTGAAAAAATGCGGGATAATGGTATGCGAGGTCAAGGACCTTGCGGGATAATGGTATGCGGACTGAAAGTCTGCGGGATAAAAAATGCGGGAAAATGGCTGCAAACCATGATTAGCAGCAGACTTCCCTGGTGAGCACTAGCTTTACTACAGTGATCTAATGAGCAACTAGAGTGCTAACATTCAGAATTTATGGCAAATGTGTGACACATCTGAATGCCTTCTTGATAGAACCAAAGTAAACAAGCATTGAAAATGCAATAGATCTCGCCCTCGTTTAAGTTAAAGCCATTCTGTTTGTAATGAGGTGGCTTTTTTGCTTTGCTTTTATTAGTGTTTTTAAAACTTTCATGTAAATAACATGCATATGTATGCATATATGTATATGTATGCATGCATTTATATTTATATAGATATGCAGATTATATATGTTTATATATGTATATTACCTACTGGCGATAGCCAGTGGGTATATATAGTTAGGATTTTTTCTCTATGGGATGTCTGAAAATTGTATGTCTAATAACTTTGGCGTTTGTGGACGGAATTGGCTGAAATTTTCAGGACAATGGCACATTTTGTTTCTGAGCAGCCCCTGAAAATTTGGGGGGGTTTCGTTAAGGGGGGGCCGAGAAAAAAGGGGGGTCCCAAAACACGTTTTTCCCATTCATTTTTCCATAGGGCGGTTGGACTCACTTTTAGCTCGAACGGCTGAATAGATTTACATGAAACTTGGCAAAATTGTAGATATGGTTTGCCCGACGTGCCTTTGCTATGTCTCAATATATGTGCTCCAGTGGATTTTGAGAAATTAACGTTTAAAAAAATATATATATCTGTGACAGCGCTCCGGTTAGCGCCCCGGTTCGCGTACCTGACGCGTAACGGAACTTCGCGAAGCGAAGCTGATTGGCTCTCCGGTGTCTGTCAACATTCTAAACAGTCCGGAGCGGCCGCCATCTTGTCTCTCGGTACGATCGAGAGACAAGATGTGGTGAAAAACGAAGGGGGAAATGAAGGAAAGGGGGCAAGGTAGACCACTCCTGACCCCCTAGGATTGATGAGGGGGATATTAAAGTGCCCCGCGGGGCAAAAAATAAAAAAAAAATGTTTTTTGCGATTTTATGCCGTAGAGGCGCGTCCCGGTACGCGAACCGGGCAGCTCACCGGGCAGCTCACCGGGCAGCTAACCGGGCAGCTAACCGGCAGAGTAGCTGTCAACATTGTAAACAGTCCGGAGCGGCCGCCATCTTGTCTCTCGGTAGGTTCGAGAGACAAGATGTGGTGAAAAAAGAAGGGGGAAATGAAGGAAAGGGGGCAAGGTAAACCCCTCCTGACCCCCTAGGATTGATGAGGGGGATATTAAAGTCCCCCGCGATTTTTCGCGGTAGAGGCGCTTCCCGGTACGCGAACCGGGCAGCTAACCGGCAGCGTAACGGGAGTCCGCCATCTTGTGTTTTTGGAGCGTCCGGTTCGCGTACCGGGTAGCGTCCCGGTAAGCGTAACAAGGGGAAAACCAAGAGAAACAGTAAAAAAAAAATTAAGGGAATAGATTTCCAGCAAACTTGGCAAAATTGTAGGGACTGTTTGTTTGATGTGCCTTTGCAAGGCCTCAAGATATGTGCACGTGTGGATTTTGTCTAATTAAGGTTAAAAAATATATATATATCTGTAAGCGTGCTCCGGCACGCTTACGTTACGGGTTTTGTTTGCGCTGCAGAGCCGATACGTCACGGTTATGCGACGCGTCATGAGGCGTCTCACGTGGCTACGTGATACGTCACGTAATAAAGAATATATTTTACAGCTATAGATATTAGCTTTTAAAAAACCAATGAAATTCACTGAAAAAACCATAGGTTATAGACCATATATAGTTAGGAATTTGCATTTACAAAACCTTGAAAATTCACTGAAAAAACCATAGGTTAGAGACCATATATAGTTAGCTGGACATTGACATAAAACCAATGAAATTCCATATATAGTTAGTTGCACTAACTATATATCGCGCACCCGCAATCCACTGCTGATGATGTCACATATTACATCATTCATGACATGGTCAGTGACATCACTGATGACATCACTGATGACATCTCAAATGACATCACTGATGACATCACTGATGACATCTCAAATGACATCACTGATGACATCATGACACACCAATACCAGTTACTACATACGCACTCACTGATTCCTACGTCTACACACACATTCACTCATTCACCCATACAATCACTCATACATACAGTCACTCATTATTACAACACTATCATATGCACTCATACACCTATGCAGACACTCACACACTGCCACTCATCCATGGAGTTACTCACACACCTAGTCAGTCCTGTAAAGAATCAATCACACTTCCATTTCCTCATCTATACAGTTAAACACAGAACACCATACTTCAGTGACATCACTGATGACATCACTGATGACATCTCAAATGACATCACTGATGACATCTCAAATGACATCACTGATGACATCATGACACACCAATACCAGTTACTACATACGCACTCACTGATTCCTACGTCTACACACACATTCACTCATTCACCCATACAATCACTCATACATACAGTCACTCATTATTACAACACTATCATATGCACTCATACACCTAGTCAGTCCTGTGAAGAATCAATCACACTTCGATTTCCTCATCTATACAGTTAAACACAGAACACTTACTGAAAAACCAACAGTTACAAAAATGTTATAGTTAGGAAATAGAATTGCAAAAATCTTAGAAATTCACAGAATTCTCATTTCAACTCGATCATTGTTTCAAAAGAAACAAACTTTCAGTGAAGTCACGTTAATAAATGCACAAATGTGAACTGTTTTTAAATTTTGTTAGTGAATTGCAACACTTTTAATATGAATTTCGCAAGTAACATCACATTGTCCTTCTTAGTCACATACTACATAATATTGTATATAGCACTATTACACTATTTATGCACTGTATCACTTTTCAATGTGATACCTCTCTTTA
This sequence comes from Lissotriton helveticus, assembly GCF_964261635.1. Taxonomy (NCBI): domain Eukaryota; kingdom Metazoa; phylum Chordata; class Amphibia; order Caudata; family Salamandridae; genus Lissotriton; species Lissotriton helveticus. The sequence goes on from NC_136067.1 coordinate 413,070,948, forward strand.
ATAGGATGTATTTTAGGTTTCTAAAGGTTTTTCTTTTTTGACACACTGATTGAGTTGAAATTAAATTAAATATAGTAAATGCATAAAGAAACCTTACTTGCAAGAACGCTTCCTCAATTCAACTATTGCCATGGAAGCCAATGGCTATACTTCCCCCATAAGGACTATTGATGTTATTAATTATTGCTTAACTAGCCCTTCGGGTCATTTCTGTTTCTGGGATCAAGAAATGTAGGTTTAATCTTTTTTATCCTGGCAAGGGGGCAACAGGCAGTAGGTCAGTACAAGAAGGCTGCCATGGCCGGCAGTAGGTGTAACTGCAGGGCGGTGACGTGGGGAGGGGGAGGGGCAGGGTGGGGGGTGCTAATGTATGGATTATGGACTTTAACAGGTAAGTAAACATATAAATAATAAAACGAATTTCGTTGTGTGCACTGCATCACCAAATGTGATGCAGTGCGCGCAACGGAATTCGTGAAGGAGGATCATAGGATGAAGACACTCACCCATGACCAACCCTTCAACCACCCCGCCATATCTCTAACACTCCTGCCTTCCAACCAGCCCTTTCCTTCCACGATGTCCATGCACTTGACTTGGAGAACTAGACCTTATCCCACTGCGCTCATGCAACCTATTAGACAGAAAATCCCTTTATCTGATAATGATATCCAAAACCCTCCTCTTGTCATAACGCTTCACTCCCTGATATCACTGGCAATCAGGGTATAATCCATCCCATCCCAGCAAACCCTCATAGAGCTGCTAGGTTCAACCATAGAGTGGTCAACAAGCACAACCTCAGGCAAATTACCCACACGCATTCTATCCCAGCACACAACAAACCCCAATTGAAATGTATGCTAATCAACTGCAGATGAGCTTCAAGACATGCAGGAGATATTGCAGACCTCTTTCTCACACATGATCCTGACATACTAATTCTGACTGAAACATCTGCTATAGGACTCTTCTGCTCCTACTAGTCCCTCCTAACCATGACATTACTAGATTATACAGACCAAGTAGTCCAGGTGGATGTATCGCATGCATACACAACATCAACCTTTCCGTTAGACATGCACAAATCCCCTTTCTATTGGCTCAGTATCACTTGCAACAACAGACCTTTATGCAAATTACAGACAATGTAAAGTTGCCCCAGGTGTCCATCTGGGTTTCATAGAACAAATCATAGAAATCATTGTAATAAACGCTGGTCAACATTGTATGCAAATCTTTCTGGGAGACTCCAACCTTCAATGTTATGAACTGAACGATCCTGCAATTAACAGTTTAAAACCTTCCATGCTGACCTTAACATGACCCAATTTTGTGACAGGACCACCCATAACAAGGGGTCAGCCTTAGATCTTATTATTGCGAAGCCCAACTCAATTAAATTGTAATCTATCCTCTCCTGTGATAGGACTGACCAACGCCACATCACATTTTTCATCAAGGAAGCTGGGATAACCAACACCGCACAACTAACTAAACCCAGATACTGTAAAAGGAGTATGCACAACATCAACCCTTTTTATCTGACCTCTCTTAGCCACAATACCTTGCCTCCTACTGGAGAGGTGTCAGATGTCCATGATCGTACAACTTATTACACATGCTCCATGGTGACTATTCTTGACACTACGACTAAAGTGTCTACAAAAGATTCTAAACTTGGTATCATGATAGCCTCAATACAGAAAGTCACAACTTGAGACTAGCTGAACTTCAGTGGAGATCAACTCCTTCCTTTGAATACCTCAAGCACTTGAGATTATTGAGGAAAAGTTACTAAAAAAAATTAAGAGCTTCAAAAGCAAATTTTTTCAGAAACCAGCTGGATCAAGCCAACAACCAACCCCAAAAAACCTTTGAACTCATAAAAGGTCAATCCAACTGTGCACCTAGTCCATCCCTGATAGATATAATCCACTTCCAAATTGTGAGAAATTCACCTCCTTCTTATCCAGAGGAGAGCCTAACACATGATCTGCAGACAACCCCCTTCCAGACTACTGTTCCTTTGTGCCCTCTGAGTCACTTCCTCAAAAACAATGCCCCATGGAAATCTTACACAACCTTTGAGGGAAGTGCCATTCATAATATTCTAACAAGGCTCAAACAACGTCAATATCCCTCTACCTTCCAACTTCCTCAAAGAGATCATTCCCATAATTCTCCCACTTTGGATGTCAGGGACTGTCCGGGATTTTGTCAGGAGCACAGTCAGGGGCTTGGGCAAGGACTGGGAACTGGGTAGAAAATGAACACAGAAAGAGTAGTACAGCGCTGCCCATGATCATACAGGAAGTCAGAGGAGAATAAGGAACCAAAGGGAAAGCCTGTACAAGTGAACAGGATGGGTGAAACTCAAGGGATCCACAAAAACTCAAGAGACAATTTAGCATTCAGGATAACTATAGCCAGGGTGGATGTGCAGACATATATACATATATATACACACACACAGCAACAGTAACAATAAAGGGAATGTGGGGTAAAGCACTCGGGAGCTCCACACGGTAAGACTGAATCTCAGTACGTCCCTCACCCACAATTGCTGTTACAGATATTGACTGCATTAACACATATAGGATATGCATATAAGGGCAGAGTCTGAGGAGCTGATACCAATGTCGATGTTATCAATGTAACTCAAAGACCATACTCACAGTGAACAGTAAACACCATCTAGGTTGTCAGCTGTGCCAACAGAACCTGGCAATCAAACCGGAACACGCAAGGCAATAACAGCAAGGAGGTAGAACTAAATTCAAGCACAATAGACAAGGAGCTAGCAAGGAAGAGTGCTTAACAGGAAAGGAAGGAAATCACAGGACATACTTGTCAGAAAGCAATTGACAAACATACTAGGTACTGTCATGAAGAAAATGGAAAGACAAGCAGGGACTGGAAAAGGATATACAGAAGGGACGGCTACAAGGGTATACTATAAAAGAACTGAATAAGTAGTCAAGAAAACAAAATAGCCCAGAATCCTGTGCCTGAGCAGGAACAAGAATTGAGCAAAGGCTGAAAAGTCAAGGTAGTACAGGCAGTGATAGTTCAGAACCAAGGGAACTGCTGCAGCCCAAGAACGAGGAATAAGTAAAGCGCAGCAAACACTGGAAACAAGGATATAAAAAAGCTCATGAAACACTGGAAACAAGGTAATCAAAAGTTTAGGAAACACAGGAAGCAAGGGTTGGTCTCACCGGTACACAGCTACAATGACTAAAATGTTGCCTAAGGGAGCTGGGGCTTGAAAAAGCTCACAGTAATCACATGCATCAGGTGTGAGCAGGTTAGCAGCAGCCGGCCACATGTGAGCTGAATTCCTCTACCCATGCTTGGCCTGCAAGGGTGGAGAAGAAGCAGTGAGCAGGGAATTATAGGTAACAGAGTGTCAAACATTGGCAGTATGGCTTCAAGCATGAGCAGGCTGGCTTTCACAAAACCCAGAAATGTCAATTAGCAAGTAGAGCCTAAATGACCAGAAGTCAGTATATGTATGAAGGGGAGCGTCTGGAAGCTTACTAGAACACTGGAGAGTCCCACAGTTCAGCCCCCCGGTGGTGGACATGGGAACGCATGGAGCAAGTCATGACAGTACACGCCCTCCGAAGACTGGCTCTTGGAATCTGGAACTGGATTCAAAGCCTTTGCTCCTAAGAAGTAAGTTCATTTCTATCAGAGATGTAGTGTAAGATTCCAGATTACTGCAGGAAATCTGTGATGTTCTGGGGGGTAGGGTAATAGGTTGTAAATTAACAGCAGTATTGAAGGTAGAACCTGAAGAGTCCAATTGCAGAAAAGGGGGCTTAGAAACCTGAATTAAAGGTGTATGAAGTTCTGATGATGGCAGGCTAGAGTAGCACTCTGAAAACAAAGTCAAATTAACTGCAGGGTCAAAAGCAAGTGAATGACTGGCAGGAGGCACAGAGGTCAAAGGCAAACTGCCTGAAGACTAAGGAGGTGACAGGAAGCAGACCTGACGTTTTGACCCTGGAGGTAAAAATACAGAAGGCTCACATGCAGGAGACTTGGAAGCAGGTATGCAGGAGACCCAGGCTCAAGAGACTTACATGTTGAGAGTTTAGTCTCTGACACTGGAGATTCAGATACTGAACATATGCGTAATGAGGCCTCTGAAGGCTGGCACACTGGAAGCATAGGGTAAAAAAGCAGGCAGACTGGAAACTCTGGTTCAGAAGGCAGGCAGCCTGGAAGCTCTGGTTCAGAAGTCAGACAGGCTGGACACACTGGCTCTGAAGTCAGACAGGCTGGATGCTCTGGCTGTGAAGTCAGACAAGCTGGAGGCTCTGGCTCTGAAGTTAGAGAGGCTGGATGCTCTAGCTCTTATGTCAGACAGGCTGGACGCTCTGGGACTGAATTCAGACATGCTGCACGCTCTGACTTTATAGACCTGTGAGCTGAGGACATGTGCTCTGAATGCAGGCTGTCTGGAGTCTGCAGTACTAATCGCAGGCAGGCTTCATGCTCGGGCTCAGATGGCAGGCAGGCTGCAGGCTCGGGCTCAGATGACAGTCAGGCTGCAAGCTCGGGCTCAGATGACAGGCAGGCAAGCAGGCTCAGATGGCAGCTTAGCTAAATGCTCTGGAGACGCTGCAAGAAGACAAGCTGAAGACTGGGAGACACAAGGCTGACAGACTTTAAATTCTGGGAATGGTGACAGCCCGGAAACAGTAGATTCCCTGTTGTCAGCAGTGAAATCTTCACAGTTCCTTGGCTCATTAAAACACATTGAAGTTCTTTCTTCGGAATGGCTCAGAATAGTGCTTGTCTTAGATTCTCTGATGATCAGACTTCCTTTATCTTTTGGAAGTCCACATCTCTTAGTCACATGAAATAGGTCAGAGATTTGTGGGTCATGGGAGATTTTTTCAATATCTTCTGCCTTACAAGGTGGTATAAATGCATCAGAGCATAGAGTATTATAATTTCCTGACTTTTCAATATGTGGTGTGCTTGAAGGAAAGGGAGGAAACAAGGGGTCAGGATTTTGTTTCTTCTCAGCAAGGAGGTTGGCTTCAGTCACAGCCGTTAAATCAAGGGTGTGATCTGAGTTACAGGATATTGTTGCATCAGGGATTATGTGGGGAACAGGTTCAGTTTTTTTACTGTATGTCTATGGCCTGTCTATGGGTTATCTCTGAGAAATAACTCACCCTCACTATCAGGAAATGAAAGCAAAGAGATGCTTTATAGGGGTTCCTGAAAAGTGGAAGGACACATCTCATTTGTAGCACCTAGATGTAATTTAGCACTAGAAGACAAAACACCAGAGGAGTTAGACAATTCCGACTCCAAACACATACTTTTATTAACTCCACTGTGAGACAAGGTACTATAGCTTTTGTGAATGGAATGTGAGTGATCAGCCACAGTATTATTCACACAATCACTGGACCAGCTCTGAGGGGAACGCAAAGGAGAGTGCAAGGTTTCATTCTCCATTTCTAAGAAAGGGTAACATAGTAGTGGAAAAGTTGTCTTGTGCAGGGGTTTTAGATTCCCACTTGAACTCTGGGTAACAGTTTTTAAACAGAGTCTGAATCATTTTATTCTCTCATTGTAATTCAAGAATCTTAGATGTAATTATATCCTGTGAAGACTGAAGATCTTTCTCTACAAGGACAGTGGTAGACTTGGCAACTTCACAACAAGCAACAGAGAGTCACCTTGGATTTTTTTCAAACTGGCTATAAGCCGCCTGTGTTCTAGTAAGTCTTTTCTCTCTTTCGGTAAACTGGTTATTGTTTACTTTTAATGTGGTATTTAACTAGATCTCTTTAGTATCCGGGACTGTGATACTTACTGGACTACACGACTGGGCAACATTATTTGAATGGAAAACAGAGATTATGAAATGCATCTGCTCTTTCTTTGGTTGTGTGGTTGAACATTGTATTTTACAACCACTTACAGCAGACATGTGAGAATCAGAATTCTTGTTCAGCAAACTGAGTAAGGTATTGTTCTCCTCTTGCAAAGCTGACACAGACATTGAATCTGGATCAGAACAGAAGATTAGGTCAGGATCTAGCAAAGAGATGTTTGAGTGCCAATGATTAAAATGCTCAGAACGTAAATGTCCAATTCTCATAAGAGGATTAGTTGTTTCGGGACTAGTGTTAACATTCTCGAATTGTAAAGTAGATACTAAATGTCTCTCATTGTTGGGCACTAGAGAACTGCCTTGCAGACATCTAATTGATGCACTGGTGTTTTTCTTTCTTATACCTCTCATTATGTCACACCTTCAATATTTTCACACGCAAATGCAACAGAAAAATTGTGACCCTGGAAATGAGGGTTGGTCATTCTGTCAGAGACTGTCCAGGACTATGTCGGGAAAACAGCCAAAGACTGGGAACTGGGTAGATAACGTACACAGAAAGAGTAGTACAGTGCTGCCCAGGATCACACAGGAAGTCAGAGGAGAAAAAGGGATCCAATTTGGATGCCTGTACATGTGAACAAGATGGCTAAGACACTAGGGATGGGCACTCAAGAGGCAATTTAGCCTTCAGAATAACTACACCAAGGTGTTGTGTGTCGATTTAGATACCGTCTTTAGATTTCCCGATTTATGCCCTTATAGAGGTATAATTCACATTGCACTTATTTAGGCATAGAAATCCTGCCCTTATTAAGGCATTGCTCATGCTAACCAAATACAGGCATGGTCAACTACATCCGACCCTCTTCGTCACAATGATTTCCTTGAAAACCAGACTTTTAAGCCTTTAGGACTTCCCCTGCCTGGATATTTATTTCTCCAAGAACTGCATGAACATCTATTCCTTAGAGATTCATTCATGACGTTCATATGCCCAACTTGTACGCCGATACAGGCATTCCTAAACACCTTCAAGGTATAATTATACCTTCACTTGCTATGGCAAGGCAGAGTGCGGTTCGGCTACCTACTTGCACGATGCAGCTTGCCACAGCAAGTCCCAAAGGAAGTCATCTCCCCAACTGACGCACTGACCAGACGCTGTCATCCTCCTTGCAGAGAATCCAACTCCAGTGTTTCTGACTCCCCTTGCGGGTTGTTAGAAAATTGAGCCCGGAAAAGAGATATCAACCTCTCTCATTCTAGGGTATGGAGCTGATTAGAACCTAGAGAAACTTTTGGCAATTCATGGCAAAACTAAACTAAACTAAACTTAAGCTAAAACAGCACCTACTTCTTCCCTCATACTAGACTTAGGTTAAGTACACTGGGGTAGGATTATTTTAGAAGCCAGTTGAGTATTTTAGCATATGTTCTTTATGTATGTATTTTTATATATGTCATAGCAACAGACCATGCGATTACAGTATTATTTTATATTACTGTTTATGCTGTATGCATTATACTTCACATTCTGTTTTACAATTGTAGCAGTTCATATTTCTTGCATGAGAAAGAAGACTGTTCAATAAACCCTTTTTATTGAAAGGCCCATCTCTCTATTTCTGTGCAACTCTGTAGAAACCTAGCATGCACGAGTGAAACTGTAATCTATTGTTTCCACAACTCTGAAGATATTGTTCTGAATCTAAGGGTAATCCCTTCTTGTTCATTTGAGAAAGTTTCTAGTGACCTCTGAGTTAGCTGGCACACACAAGTAATTAAGTTTAATGTACTCGATCGAGACATACTGACCTCAGTTCTATGTAAAAAATATAGTGTATGTTATTCCAATGTGCAGAGCCTATCAGGGATATAGGAACTACAGTACAAAGGATGGATGTGCACAAATATATACATATATACACACATAGCAACATTAACGGTTAAGGGAATATGGGGTACAGCACTTGGGAGCTCCACAGAGTAAGACCGAGGCTCAGTAAGTTCCTCAACCACAATTGCTGTTACTAATACTGACAGCAAATACCCACATATAGGATATGCATGCAAGGGCAGGGTCTGTGGAGCTGACACCTATGGTGATGCTATAAATGTACCTCCAAGACAATACTCACAGTGAACAAGAAGCGCCACCTAGGTTGTCAGCTGTGCCCATGGATCCTGGCGATTAAACAGGAACACGCAAGGCAGTAACAACAAGGGGTAAGAACTAAATACAAGCACAATAGACAATGAGCTGGCAAGAAGAGTGCTTAACAGGAAAGGAGTGAAATCATACGGCACACTTGGCTGATAGCAAGTAACAAAAATACAAGCAAGACAGCAGGAATAGAAAGACAGTAAATTAGGAACTGAAACACAGAATATGGGAAGAAAAGCAGGGACTTGAAAGGATATACAGAAGAGGAGGCTACAGGGGTATACTAGAATAGTATTGAATCAGGAGTCAAGAAAACAAAATAACACAGAAGGCTGTGCTGGAGCAGGAACACGAATTGAGCAAAAGTTCAAAGGTCAAGGTAGCACTGCAGGCAGAAAAGGGAATGTTAAGGCTCAGGATTAATGGAAATACTCCAGGCAGTGCTAATTCAGGAACAAGGAAAACAGAAGAAGCTCAGGAACAAGGAATAACGATAGCTCAGGAATCACTGGAAATAAGGATATCAAAAGCGCAGGGAAAACTGGAAACAAGGGTCGGTCTCACCGGTACACAGTTACAATGACCAAAACATGACCTGAAGTGATCACCGGTACACAGCTACAATGACCAAAACATGACCTGAAGTGAGCTGGTGCTTAAAAGGGCTCACGGTAATCACATGCATCAGGTCTGAGCAGGCTAGCAGCAGCCAGCTACGGGTGAGGTGAATTCCTCCACCCATCCTTGGCCTGCAGGGGTGGGGACAAAGCAGTTAGCAGGGAATTCTAGATAACAGAGTGTCAAACATTAACAGGCTGGCTGGCTTTCACAAAACCCAGCATGGATTGGGAATGGATGGCAATTTGCAAGCAGAACCCAAATGCCTGGAAGTCAGTATATGCATGGAGGGGAGGGTCTGGCAGCTTATTAGAACACTGGAGAGTCCCAAAATTCAGCCCCCTGGTGATGAATATGAGAACACAGGGAGCAAGTCATGACATTGGACCAAGATTGCAATGCCCCCCTCCTTCAAGGCACGATCCCTAAAGTCCAGTCAGGTTATCACCATCAAAAAAAAAAATCAGATCAAACTGACTTAAACAACTTTTGACCTATCTCCAATATTCCTACCTTGGCAAAGCTCCTTTAAAAATGTGTTCATATCCAACTCTGTAACCACATCAATCAATTCTGATGATTAGACCTATTTAAATTCAGTTTCCGTCCAAGGCATAGCAACGAATCTGCTATGACACACATAGTGGATGATGCACTAAAATGCTGGATTAGACCCAATCCTGTCTTTTATTACTCCTTGACTTATCAGTGGTATTTGATACGGTTAAGCATGGCACCCTACTAGACCATCTGGAACACCGTATGGGGTTATCAGGATCAGTACTTTACTGGTTCACCTCCTATCTTCATAAAAGGACTCCAAGAGTTAAGGTCAACCACTCACTATCATAGGCCATGATGGTCATATTAGGGGTCTCACACGGCTCTACACTTTCGCTCACTCTTCAACCTGTTCATGGAAGCACTTACCTACATTTTTAGTTCTTCCAACATCCACTATCACATGTATGCAGACGATACCCAACTAAGACTCTGCCTCAGAAGACATGAGTTCACTCAACACAAGTCTTTAGAAAACAGAAACAAAAACTAAATACTCAAAACACGGAATTCCTACTAAACGCCCCACCTAGCCAATTCCTACTAAACGCCCTACCTAGCCAATCACCTGTCATTGAAGAATTGTTGAAACATCTAACGGCCCTCAACTGTATTCCACAAATCATTGGATCTATGAGATCATTGGGATTAACTTTTAACAAGAATCTCAACATGCGGAAACTCATCAGTGCAGCCACCACAGGAGGGAATCAACAAATGAACATTCTAAGAATATCCAAACCCTTTCTATGACTTCAAGCATGCAGTGCAAACCCTAGTGATTCCCAGGTTGGATTATGGAAATGCAATCATCTATTGGACAGGTCCAAATTGGCTCTTCTGAGAGCCTCACTCATCTCTGCTGCTCATCAATCACTCTATCACATTGCCCCTGATTTTAAATCCCTCAACTGGCTCCCTTTTGAAGCAAGAATCAAGCTAAAAATTGCCTGCATGACTCACAAAGCCCTCTACTTCAAACCCCTGGATATCTTGCACAGAAACTAGAACTCCATAGTGGTTCCAGATCGTCCAGAAGCTCTAACACCTTACTTCTGAAACCTCAGAGATTTACAAGCGTTTCCTCTCTGGGAATGCTCTGATAATTTGGAACACCTTGCCCTTTGAAATGAGAAAGAATCCCCCAACTGTATTATTATTATAGAAATCAGTCAAAGTACTCATAATGAACACATTTCTTCCCTAGATCCTATGATCCCAGCCCAATTTCTCAATGTTCCTCATGATTACGGCATACCAAACACATTGTGTCTTTGACTTCTCAGTCCTAACACCACCCTCCCTTTGCTCGACACTGCATGATCCTGCAGTTTTCTTGGCTGTTTTATTTTTTATTTTTACTGATCTATCTCATTTGCACTCTGATCTTTGTAAACCATACCCTTCCTTGCCGGGTATTACTTTATCCTGAATTTTTCTTGGAAATTATATTATTGTTATTATTGCTCTGCTCTCTGTATACTTGTAAAGTGCTCTGATACCAAAAAGGGTCATGTTTGTGCTATAAAAAATTATCAAAATAAATAACGGAAGATTGCAGGTCCAAGTCATGGCCATAAACGTAACATCCCTCCCTGAGGGATCAACAAACAGCTGGGCTGAGAAGTGTGCCTGTGGTGGCCTCGCAAATGACAGCAAGTGCTCCTCTGCCTCAAGCCGGAAATGCTTGTTTAGTCACAATGGACAGCATCCTTACCCTGGGCCAAAATTCGAGTCAGACCAGCATTGTTTATGTGATCAAGGTCTTGTTTGACCGAAACGCGTAATGGCGGTGTGGTGAAGAGCGAAATAAATCACTGAGCACTATTACCTGGGTTTGCCTCGTCCTTTGATGCTGCGTGACTGCTGCACGATGATCTTCTGCCGAATATATATATATATATATATATATATATATATATATATATATATATATATGTGTCGCTGCATGGATGAAAATAAACACTTACATTCACACAATGTATGTGTAGATATTTTATGTGATGTTCAAAGTATCATGATAGTAATTTTGCTAAGTTGATTTTGTAAGCAAGTATAGTTTCATGGAAACGAATCTGCACTGTCATGGATACAAATGTGTGTCAAAATGTAACATGTGAGAGTGTAGATATCCTGGAAGAAAACAGTGTGAATGTAAAAGGGCAGTGGTTTCTTCTAGGCCTAACCAGGACACATGCCAGAGGGTCTTGCAGTCCCAACTTACCAAGGAGCAACTCAGAGCCTCTGGAACCTTGGATCGGTGTTGTGGACACTTGAAGACCCCAAAAGGACCTTCTGAAAGGAGATCTGGAAGTTGCTACCATTTGGAGAATTTTCATCAAAAAGCTCCATAAGTTGACCAACCAGTCGTTGAGAGTCAAGCCGGCAATGTCGAACCACCACTTGGCCTGAGATTCAGATTTGCCCCGTTGAAACTCTGGACCTTTTCGCCATTGACAAGACCACGGAGGAGGTCACTGAGGCTTCCTGCTGAAGCAAGCCGCCATAGTCGACTTGCAACTTGGCCTGTAGTGTAGCCTTGCTCGACATTGTAAAATTAAGCTCCAAAAAAGTGACAAAGTTGGAAGGTAAAAACTGACCGGGCCCTACCATTCATCATACCAAACCTGCGCTCCATCACGGTCTGCTTGACACTTTGACTTTGTCCCAGTCAAGATTGAGCAAATGTCCCAAGTTGGCGCTCTTGGCTTTTTGTCACTAGAAAATATTTAGGGTCAGATGTACGACCCACCAATTTGTGACTCGCAAATTGCATCGCATTTGCGACTCACAATTTGTGACTAGCAAATTGGGATGTATACCAGTGTCTCAGACACTGTTTGTGATTCCTAATGGGGTCGCAAATTGCATGCCTCATGAATATTAATGAAGCAAGCCCAATTTGCGTACACATTCGGAATGGCTATCACTCCGAGGGATGGTGGCCTGCTGGGGTCAGCAGACCACCACGTCTGGGACTGCCTTTAAATAAAGCAGTCTTTTTTTTGTAATGCAGCCCATATTCCTTAAAAGAAAACAGGATATATTTTAAAAATGAAAAATTTAACTTTTTAGTTTCATTTTTCTAAGGGCAGGCAGTGGTCCCTGTGACCACTGCCAGCTCTTGAAAATATTTTCCCACATACTCACAAAGGGGAAGGGGTTCCCTAGGGACCCTTTCCTGTTTCAGAGTGGTTTACCACCTACTTGTAGTAAAACAAGTGAAAAAGGGTGGTAAAACCCATGCACCACTGCCTACTCTTAAAAAAAGGAAAAGGAAACTTTTGTAGTTTTTTTTGTAAATGCATCCCTTTTGCCTTTAGGGAGAATGGGATGCATTTAAAAAAAACAAATAATCGCAGATATGGGTGCCTGTTTATTCCAGCAAGCCACCATCCCTGTGATTACAGGCCATTATCTATGGGTGGCAAATTGCAACCTACCACATGAATATTGATGAGGTAGGTCATTTGTAACCTCAGTGGGAACCAATAAATGTGTCTGAGACACACTAGAAAATTCCATTTTGACAGTCCCCAATTGCGAGTTGCAAAAAATCGCACTTAGAGACTTGCAATATGAATTGGTTGTACATCTGGCCCATTGCTATTTAACTGAACACTGGTTCTTTGTTCATATAAGGTATGTAGTTGTGAATGTGGCCCTTTATTTGATCCGGATCACTGACATAACCTCGACAGACCGAATATCGAGTGGACAAAATATCGATGACAAATTATCGACAACAAAATTATCGATTGCCTATACTTAAACAACAAACCACAAAAATATCGAAACCACAATATCGACTAAAAAAAACAACGACTACAACAATATCGACTAACAACAATATCGACTTCTAAAACATCGATAATCACATATTTAAATGAAAAACAGTCAAAATATCAAATACAAAAATATAGATAGCAAAGTGATCGATTTTTTACAATATCGACATTACTATTTCCTTGAATAAATCACTTTATTTATTAAAATTGAGTCATACTAATCATAATTATTCAAATATTGTTTATATAAATTTATAAAATATATTATATATTTTCCTAACATTTATAACACACAATAAATACAAACATATATTTTATAATACATAAACAATGTTTTGAACGACTAAACAATTATTACTGCAAATTATATATATTTCTCCACTTTACAAAAATAAAAATAACATTACCTATACTAAATAAGGCCTTACACATTACAAAAACGTTAATTGGCGTCACCCATATAAGGAAAGCAATTAGCATAACAGATAAAAAAATTCAAATCCACAAATAAAAACAGACTATCAATTTAAACAACCAATCCTATTTCTGAAACAATTAGACTAATACTATACAAACAAGATTACAACTAACTAAAAATGCAGGCTACATCTCCTAACTAAAGGAAGACGAAACTCTGCAGGATTTCTGAAAGAAAACTGATTGACTGCAACATAAAGACAGCTACACCTATCTAAAGTAAGTACTACTACATTATTAGCCATCCAAAATGTAACTCTCAAACCTCACACCTATGTTTAAAAGCCAAATACCTAAAATATGTTTTTTTTTACTAATTATCCTACAGACAAAAAGAAAATACAGAAGACCTACACAACACCTGGACATCAAAGGTTTAATATAAATAAGTAAGTATATAATTGAAATGTAAATTAGACATTTAATAGATAGGTAACTAAATAGAAAGTAGCTAAAACACCTCTATCACAATCTCATAAATAGTAATACAATATTTGTACACATTTTCTCTACTTCCACAGGTACAAAAAGATATACACAGAAAATAACAGTTTAAAGAACATCAACACCTGAAAAGAACTACTTGAATTCATCAAAAGAATTACAGGTAAATTAAAAATGTATTAAACTGTATTATTAGAATACAACATTATTTTTTCTAAAATTGTAATGACATTCTCTTTTAATTACCTCCTAGAAATACAATACTATCATGACTTAAGGAGCTAAATTCATTTATTCACAAAAAGGGAAAATGCTTCTTTGTTACATGGGATATGTCTACACTCAAGAGAAACAAAAAGATTTGAAAGTGTTTTGGAAGTGTACGAAATATTATGCCAACAAATGTTATGGTAGAGCTATAACTCAGGAAACTACTGTTACTAATACTAAAGAACATAATCACCCACCCAATGTAACAGAAATAGAGATTAGACAAATGCTAGATTCCCTTAAAGAAGCTAGTACTAGAACAGATCAACCAACAACTGCTATTCTGAAACACCATTTAAGTGTACTTCCCCAACATGCTTCTAGCCAATTACCATCTATCGAATCCCTTAAAAGAACTGTAGCTAGACAAAAAAGAGCAACATGCACTACTCCTCCCACACCAAAAACTTTTGAAGAAGTGCACATTCCCCCTGAACTCTCTGTAACTCACAATAAAGATAATTTTATACTCTATGACAACAAATCTAAAGATAAAAGAATTATAGTGTTTGCCACAGCAAACAACATGACTAAACTTACCCAATGCCAAACTTGGATGATGGACGGTACTTTTTCTGTATGCCCTTTTTATCAATTATACACCATCCATGGTCATTTCCAAAATGCAAATATTCCATTCCTTTATGCCCTTCTACCAAACAAACAGCAAGCTACCTATCAAGAAATGCTAACTGAAGTCATTCAACATACTAACAACTATTTTCCACAAAAAATTATCATTGACTTTGAAAAAGCAATGATAAACAGCATCCTTAAAACATACCCACACACAGCAATACAAGGTTGTTATTACCATTTTAATCAATGTATCTGGCGACATCTACAAAAATCAACCTTGAATATCCAATACGCCACTGATAGCACATTTGCTTATCAAATAAAAAAACTCATCTTCCTAGCCTATGTTCCACTAACAGATGTAACTGAGCACTATAACTTATTAATAGACAGCCCCTACTATAAAAGAAATGAAGAAAGACTAAGCCCTATGCTTGACTACTTCGAAGACACATGGGTAGGAAGGCTACACAGATCAGGCCATAGAAGACAACCCAAATACCAAATAGCTTGGTGGAATGTCTACCTTAGCACACTAAATAAGGAAGCTAAAACAAACAATGCAGTTGAAGGATGGCACAATGCCTTCCAAGCAACTACAGGCCGAGGAACGCCTACCCTTCACAAATTAATACAATCCTTACAAAAAGAACAGAGTTACCAGGAGCTCCGAATGGAGCAATCAGTAACTTTGATCGGGCCTAAACTCACCAAAGAAAGTAAAAAAATGTATAACACACTCCAAAGTCAAGTTACCCTCTATCCAACTAGCAAAGGACTAGAATATCTATTAATGATTGCCAAAACTATTCTTTAAAACATTACATAACTATACACATTAAATTAAGCATTTTTTTTCTAAAATCCTTGATTTTAACATGTAACAATTTGCAATTAAATTATCAAATACATAATATTAACATATATAAAATGTATTTAGATAATGTATTTACAAAATGTTACATACAACGTAATTAAAGCAAAATTTAAAACAGTTTACCCACCCATACAATTATTAGAAAATACATACATTTCTGTTGCAGCTTCAAACGTAATCCAATTCCAAACAATCCATACGACACCATTGCAAAAACCCATACAATACATGGAAGCCCAAACAAAAATGCTAAAATACAAGCAAATCCATAGCGACTCCTTTCCAATGTAATAGACACGAGATACGATAGAAAACCCGAAAAAAAGAATGTTGAAAAAAAACGCTCCAGGATAACTTGAAATCCCTAAAAATTGTGTTCAAAAATACGAGTATATAATACTCGTCACACAACTCTGATCGAAAAAGAAGGACCTCCTCAAAAACAGTAAAACGCGACGATAACCTGGAAAAAATAAAATACATACCCACCCACACAAAAACACCCATACATATATAAATACACATATTTGTACACCAAACATATTATCTTAGTAACATTTAAACATATTACCTCACCTCACACACCTACAACAAAAACGCGGTAAATATCAAATATCGTACACTCTATCTAACACCGAACACACAATCTTCTCTTAATAACCCTATCTACATAAACCTAAACACACCACACATACACTAACAATAACTTCATTAACTTGTAAAATACAATTAAAACAAACTTACCCTCTCTAACACGAAGCAGCATCAAACCGCGATCTGTTGAAGCACCAAATAAGCCTTTGTAACATTACGCGGTTAAAAAGTAGTCCCTGTATACAGCAAAATCCTCTTTAATTTCTATATTCCAACACTTAAAAAAATACACTGAGTATTATATTAAGTGTAAATAATTATTTAATTAGTAGAAAATTATTTCTTAAATATACATTCCTTTCAAATAATTATTCAACTGTTATATGATACTTGAAATAATATTTGATGATTTATATATACATAATGAAAATAATCTATATGTAAAAAAAATTGCATCTATAACTTTGTTACAAATAATTTGTTTATAAAAATAGCAAATATTAGTTGAAACATTATGTATGTATATAAAAATGTATTTTTGTGTTTATCTATGTAAAAATTTATATTATAAATATTTTCAATATTCATAATATTAATTTGAAAAATATATGATTTCTTTGTAAAAAAACAAAAATGTAACTGTTATAAAAGAAATGTACATATTTATCTATGACAATATATTCAATGTGTATGTGAATAAAATAATTGTTATTAAATGAAAAGTACATATTACCAATTTGTTTCTTTACCTATTTAAATTACAATATATGTTAATAAACATAAAATAATGTTAATATCATTTATGTGTGAAAAACATATATATGCACTTCATATATTTTTTGGGATAGTAAAAACTGTTTAGTTAAAAATTCCAATTCAAATAAATAAATTGCATATGAAATATTCTATATAAAAATGCATTTTAAAATTTAATCTTAGTAAAAGTGTAATAATCTTTTAAGTACTACAATAACAATAATTATAATTAAAACACAATTTTTGTATGTACTGTAAAAACTTTATTATAGTATCCTACCAATAAGACTTTTTAATATAAAAAAAGTTTTCTTATTTCCACTGCACCAATTATAAACTTACAAAACCATACTACACATTAAAACCATACAAATTACAATTCCCATTTCACCAATTGTAAAGTCATGGAAGGTGCTGGACACTGAACCCATACTAATTACTAATTCCACTCCAATGGGTGCAACAGTAGGGAAAGTCAATACTTCATATATTAATAAATAAATAACAAAATATTATCAATATAATTTTGTTAACAAATGATTAACTATTTAATTTAACATAATAATTAATATATCCAAATTACTAAATAACTATCGTTATTTCTATTACTTACCTATTAATACTAATTTACAACTAATTACCAATAATTATTTTGATAATAAAAAATTAAATGTAAAAAATTTTCTATTAAATACAATAAAATAAAAGATGTATGACGTTTGAACACATACTTTTACAACGCATACCTTTACAACAAATTATTTACAACGCAAATAGCATTACAGCGCATTTATTTACAACGAATGTTTTTACAAAGCAAATACCTTTACAACGCATAGCATTACAACATAAGTATTTATAATTATATAATATATTATTTAATGTAAATTAATAGAAAATAATTTAATAAAATGAAATAAAATTTAATTATTTAATGAAAATTTAAATTGACCTTATTTTTACCCTTTACCCCTCTACCCTAAAACCCCAAACTGACCCTGAACCCTAAAAACACCCCTTTACCCACAAACTGAAAACTGACCCTGAACCCAAAAAATACCCCTTTACCCACAAAATGAAAACTGACCCTGAACCCTAAAAATACCCCTTTACCCACAAAATGAAAACTGACCCTGAACCCTAAAAATACCCCTTCATCAAGAAACTGAAAACTGACCCTCAACCCTAAAAATACCCCTTTACCCACAAACTGAAAACTGACCCTGAACCCTAAAAATACCCCTTTACCCACAAAATGAAAACTGACCCTGAACTCTAAAAATACCCCTTTACCCAAAAACTAAAAACTTATCCATAACCCTAAAAATACCCCTTTACCCACAAACTGAAAACTGACCCAGAACCCTAAAAATACCCCTTTAGCAAGAAACTGAAAACTGACCCTCAACCCTAAAAATACCCCTTTACCGACAAACTGAAAACTGACCTTGAACCCTAAATATACCCCTTTAGCAAGAAACTGAAAACTGACCCTCAACCCAAAAAATACCCCTTTACCCACAAACTGAAAACTGACCTTGAACCCTAAAAATACCCCATTACCCAAAAACTGAAAACTGACCCTGAACCCTAAAAATACCCCTTTACCCACAAACTGAAAACTGACCCTGAACCCTATAAATACCCCTTTACCCACAAACTAAAAACTGACCATGAACCCTAAAAATACCCCTTTAGCGAAAAACTTAAAACTGACCCTCACCCCTTAAAATACCCCTTTACCCACAAACTGAAAACTGACCCTGAACCATAAAAATACCCCTTTACCGACAAACTGAAAACTGACCCTGAACCCTAAAAATACCCCTGTACCCAAAAACAGAAAACTTACCCTGAACCCTAAAAATGCCCCTTTACCCACTAACTGAAAACTGACCCTGAACCCTAAAAATACCCCTTTACCCACAAACTGAAAACTGACCCTGAACCCTAACAATACCCCTTTAGCCAACAATCCAAAGCTATAAGATTTTAAATATAATTATATACCTACCAACACTTACATTGTAATGGTATGCGTAGTAAAAATACCTGCAAACTAAAAACATTTGATCTAAATACATGCGTTGCTATGGTTTGAGCGTTGTAAAAGTTTAATTGTAAAGGTATTGAATTTTAAACGTTGTGTGCTAAACTTTGTATACCTTAAGTAAATATTATTTTTTCCTCATTTATTATTATATTACTTCCCACTCTATTCCCATATAAACAGACAACCCACTACAGAAAAGTAAATAATTAATGTAACATAATTAGCTAATAATCAATTAGATAAAATAATTTACCAATTATATTTTAATTAATGAACAATAATTTTTAAATTAACATTAAATTAAATATTACTACCAATTAATAATTTTACATATTTAATTGATTATATTTAAATTACTTCCCACCCTATTCCCCTATAAACTCACAACCCCCTACATCACATACATTATTTAAAATAACATAATTAGCAATTACTCAATACAAATATATTAATTACCAATGTAAATTTATATAATTTCAATACATTATTTGATTGACAATAATTAAATTATTACTACCAATTAATAATTTAAGCTTTTGTAAATATTTATAATAAAAATACCTCCCACCCTATTCCCCTTTAAACTCACAACCCACTACATGACATAAAATTTATAAATTCACATAATTAGCTATTAATAAATTAAATTATTTACCAATTAAATTTTATATGATTTAAATATATGATTTAAGTAACAATTATTTTAATTTAACTACCAATTAAGGAAATTACATATTTAATTATTTAAAATTTAATTACTTCCCACCCTATTCCCCTATAAACCCACAACCCGCTACATGACATAAAATATTAACTTTTTCATTATTAGCAATTATTCAATTAAATTAAATTAATTACCAATTAAATTATATATAATTAACATATTTTAATTAATTTACAATTAATTTAATATTAATACCAATTAATTAATTTACATATTTAATTATTTATAATTAATTTACTTCCCACCCTATTCCCCTATAAACCCACAACCCGCTACATAACATAAATTTTTAGAATGAGCATAATTAGCAATTAATGTATTTAATTTAATTAATTACCAATTAAATATTATATATTACAAAAAAAAATAATTAACAATTAA
Organism: Lissotriton helveticus; assembly: GCF_964261635.1. Taxonomy (NCBI): domain Eukaryota; kingdom Metazoa; phylum Chordata; class Amphibia; order Caudata; family Salamandridae; genus Lissotriton; species Lissotriton helveticus. Next base: position 413,091,103 of record NC_136067.1, read on the forward strand.
TTAAATATTAATACCAATTACTAAATTTACATATTTAATTAATTATATTTAAAATACTTCCCACCCTATTTCCCTAAAAACCCACTACCCGCTCCTAGAAATTATTATAGTATTTGAATTATTTATTTAAATTATTAATTATTTTTTAAATTATTTCTATATAAATAAATAAATAAATAACATATATTTTAACAATAAATGTATTTATAAAACATACAGTGTACATTTAACTATTAGATATTATTTATATCCATATTATTTGTCGATATCATGACAGTCGATATCATGACTGTCGATAACACAACTTTCGATATTTTTTAACTACTTAAAATGTCGATATTTTTTACTGACGATATTACATACTCGATATTTTATCTATCGATATTTTTTAACATACATAACAATCGATAAAAAAAACTTCTATATTACTTACCTCGATATTAATGCCATTTCGATATTCTGGAGTCGATATTATGTCCATTCGAAATAAAATACTCGATATTTAGACTGCACACCATTTGATCCTAAGACCAGTTTAATCAGCTGAATAAGTTAGGGGGGTATCGTAAATATTGACTTAGGCAAAGCTTTATGATTTTTCCAGTATGATATAACACTCTTTTTTTTTCACATTGCATTTCTTTGCTACTGTATTGTTTACTAGCTGTACCCTGCCATGCGTTGCTGTGGCTCAGTCTGGTTAAATGGAAGAGAAAGAAAAGAGTAGGAGCATGTTTCTAATATGTTTGATTTCACAATGCTTGTGGGCACACAATATGTTGTCACATTGTGTATGTATAAACACGCGCTAATGTTGCAAAGTGAACAAACTCCTCCCCGCTCCCTCCACCCACTTCCCAGTCTGCCATCCTGACACCAACTGTTCATCCTAATATATGTAGACTATTGTCTCTATGCGTCCCTTGTAGTTTTTGCGTCGCAACCAAATCAATAGGGTCTGTTCGGCTTTCGATTAAAAACACACGCGTATTGGACACGCGTGTATTCTAATCCACGTTGTGTATATATAAACACAGCTTAATCGAACCCAACGTTGTGTCAAAATTTCAAATCAATCGGTGAAGAACTTTCGGAGATTTAAGATTTTGAACAAAGGAACATTGACATTTGTATGTCTCTGTTAGGGCTTTTGATTAAAAACATGCGCATATTCGACACGCGTATATTGGAATCCAACATTGTGTATATAAAAATACCCTCCTTTTCGAATCCAACGTTGTGTCAAAATTTCAAAGCAATCGGTGAAGATCTTTCAGAGATTTGCGATTTTGAACAAATTAACATTTACATTTTTATTTATATAGAAGATAGATATTCATAATAGATATTGTTTATATTGCGTGCACTGGAATAGAGGTTTGATTTTTTTTTAAACAAAATTTTAAATATATCCTTGGTGTCCGGGTGTTCTTGAGTATATTTTTCCATGATGAAAAAGAGTTTGAACTCCACCTGTTACCCCTGTGATGTCTCATAGGATGATGGTTATCTGAAACACATCTCAATCTGATACAGCTCAGTGGCTTGTGGAGTGGATGCTGTACAACTGGCTTTCTGTCTCAGATTGGCACTTCGACAGATCCTTAGTGCCAGGGATACAGAAATCTTATTTCTGGGTTGTATTCTGGAATATTGATGCAGAAAATGTATCAGTAAAAGTACCGTTTACATTTTGTGAAGAGTGCTGCAGTTCTGCCAATTTTGTTTTTCAATAGGCAAGCAAAATTAAGTGTGCTTGTCTCTGTCCTGGAAACACCTTCCTTATATCATACAAACATCTTTTGGAACTTTTCTGCAGAACATGTTATTTTAAAATCGATATCCAAAAGTGTGCTTGTTGACCTAATGTTATTTTTTAAATGATATTTTATTATCTAGCATTTTTGGGGGGTGCTTATATATATATATATATATATAAGTAGGTAGTTATAGTTGCAACCTAGTTTCTTTTTTTTATTTGCTAATAACTTTGGCGTCGTTTGACGAATCTTCACGAAATTCTCCCCCAAAAAAGTCTATCTAGGTCAGCTCCTATCCTGAAACCTCGGGGGTGATTCGTCAAGTGGGGGCTGAGAAAATAGGGGGGTTCCAAAACGCATTTTCTCCATGTCAATTTCCTTAGACATAACTGATGACATCTCAAATGACATCACTGATGACATCACTAATGACATTATCCAGTGACTGTGTGTTTCTGTAAAGTTTAAATATGTTTCATACATATTCCAAGGTGAATTGAAGAATGAGTGAGTGTATAAGTGTCTTGATGGAGGATTTAGTAGGTGTGTGACTGACTGTATAAGTGATGATTGCATGGGTTAGTGACTAAACTGTGTGAATGTCTGTATCAGTCTGTCTGTTGTTGTGCAAGCTGCTGCATGGGTTAGTCAGTAGCTACATGAGTGTCTATATAGGTTATTGATTGGTTGTCCGAGTATTTGTCTGGGAGATTGAGTGTGTGTGTGTGGTGTGACTCTGTGCATAGATGTGTGAGTGGTTGATTCACTGGGTGTATGTGTTCAAGAGTGCATGTGGAAACAGCTGTATGGGTGTGTGAGTGCGTGTATGGGTGTGTTGGTGAGGGAATTGATGTCTCAGTGGTACATGTCCAAGTAACTACTTATGTAAAAGGCAGTGTACGTGAGATTTGAAGCATATACATGACTCTACACGATAGTCAGTGGATCTATGACTGGCTGTATAGATGAGTGTGTATTTGTATCACTAATTATATAAAAGAGTAAGTATGCATAAGTATCTGTATGAATAAGTGTGGTGGTGTGTGTATAATTGTAGTTGATTAAATGAGAGCATGATTGATTCTTAGCATGACCGACTAGGTGTGTGAGTAACTGCATGGATGAGTGGCAGTGTGTGAGTGTCTGTATAGGTGTATGAGTGCATATGATAGTGTTGTATTGATGAATGACTGCATGTATGAGTGATTGTATGGATGAATGAGTGGATGTATGTGTAGACCTAGGAATCTTTGAGTGCATTTGTAATAACTGGTATTGGTGTGTCAATGATTTAAAAAACGGTAGTCCGTATTTTACAGTGGTTGTATCAAAGGTTATATTAGAGTGTGAGGAGGTGCATCAGACTTTCTTGTGGATGATGTCATCAGTGATGTTATTTGAGATGTCATCAGTGATGTCACTGACCATGTCATGAATGATGTAAAATGTGATGTCATGAGCAGTGCATTGTGGGTGCGCGAGTTATAGTTAGCTGAACTAACTATAACAGTGGAATTTCTATGGTTTTGTAAGAGAGAAATGTCCAGCTAACTATAACGTCCCTGAAACCTATGGGTTTTTCAGTGAATTCTGAAGTTTTTTAAATGCTAATTTCTAACTAAAATGTACATGAAACCTATGTTTTTTTCAGTGAATTTCAATGGTTTTTTAAATGCTAATTTATAACTATGACATTCCTATTAAGTCCCCTTGAATCCTGAAGGTCCTTGGTGGCCAAGTAGCCCACCAGGTATATCCAGTAGGTGCCACAGACCTGTGGTTCAGAGAGGTGTTCTGAGGCCACGCCCATTTTTACACCAAGCTGAAAACGTGGCTTCTGGCACCCTGCTGCTCAGAGGATGAAGTCCACTTGTGTCTTGAGGTCCTCAGGACACAAGAGAACCTCATTGCCAGCAGTGCACCAGAAGTCCCGTTTGCAGAGTGGTGTAAAAAGGGGCATGGGCTTGGAGCACCTCTCTGCAATGCAGCCCTGTGGCATTTGCAAGAGGTACTTGGTAGACTAGTTGGACCCCAGGGACCCACAGTATTGAAGAGGAATTAATCCCCCAACTTAAAACTCACCACTGGGCGCATTTGCACTAGAATGCATGGAGGGGGTGGGGTCTGATGTGACAAGTGTGCAAACACTCCCTGTGGCTTGTTTTAAGTTGGAGGATTGAGTCCCCTTCAATCCTAAGTGTCCTTGGGGGCCAACTAGCTAGGGTGATTGTCTGCAACGCAAGGGATGGTGACCAGGAAGGGGCACCACTGTTCTTTTTTTTTTTTAAAGGAACCAGTGCTGTGTTAAAAAAAGACAAGTTTTCCTTTTGGAAAAACATCAGAGGGAGTGGACAGCGGTTCCCTGTACTACTGCCTGCTACCCCGAAGTTGGCAACATAAATTCCCAAAAGGAAGGGAGTCATAAGGGGACTACTTCCCCTTTGAAGTGATAGTAACTGTTTAATGGTTTATAAACTGAAGAGTGTCCTCAAATCAGTGATACATTAAATACCAAATGGCCCTTTGGAAGGTGCACTCCTTTTACGCCCCTCCCAAACTGCGATTTGGTATGAGTTGCAAATCCCATTCTATGGCTTGGAAAAATGTTTCTGACACATAAAAGGCATTTTCCACACAATCAATAGGCATTTTGCAGTTGCAAATTCTGTAATTTTGGGAATTTCGGGGTTTGCTATCACCTTATCCTTTGATACAGAAGTCCCATAGTCCTATTTACCCTGCATGTCCTCAATATGGTAGTACAGAGGTGTTTAATTGTTAATACAGAGGTCAGGCTCACAATGACACATTTGTTATCAGCACTTCCCACCTTTAATAAGAAAAATACCTTCACTTTTGTGCATGCTGTCATTAAAAAAGTGAGTACACGGTCACACACACCCGCACACACACACACACACACACACACACGCACACACACTGTACATTGAAGGGACTGGATAGGCTCTTCCAAGGCCATGCTAATAGGATATGTGCAAATGTACACAGCACTAAAAGGAGACTGGATGCACACTTATATGAATCATCAAACTTCCAGATGGTTCAGGGAAGCCCAAATCATACACTGATTAAGCAGTAGGTTCATTTTGTAAATTTACTCACAAGTCTGTCATAGCATTTATTACCTGAATGTCTGATTTGCTATATGCATCTTTTCATAATGACCCATAGGGACATTTTTACAGCAAAGATGTTTGAATCATTGCATTCTAGCTCCTATATACTTCTGCTTTCCTGCCATGCTATTCTTCCTTTTGGTTGGATCGCAGCCAGACAAATCCTTGCCAACCCCCGGCACAATCACATCACCCAACAGTTCTGCGATCTCCACTGGCTCTCCGTCAAAAGAAGAATTACATTCAATCTGCTAACACACGCTTACAAGGCCCTCCACAACATCAGACCAGGATACCTAAACAACTGTCACTCCTTCCATGCCCTCAAGAGAAACCTCCGATCAGCCGACCTCTCCCTTGCCAATGTCCCTCACAGGACCAGAATGGGCATAAGTGCTTCTCCTACCTCATAGCCACGACCTGGATTGACCTCCCCCTCCACTTCTGGCAAAGCCCAACACTGCTCCAGTTCAGGAAGGACCTCAAGACATAGAGTAGCTGTGCTTTACAAATCCCTGATTGAACAGCGTTCTCATTAATTATGTCCACTATACAGAACTTCAATGAAAATATTCCAAATTTTAATTCAAGTTCCAAAGTTATTAAAGACATATTGATTAGTGAGTACTAAGAATCAACTGTGTCACTTTATTCCCATGGCAACCAGAATAAAAGAACAGTGAGTTTAGGCAATAATAGCTATGGTAAATAAAATACTTAAATTCCCATAAGGCCGTGGGTCAGAATGACATAATGACATCCATGTGTTACAATAGGGTAGTATATTGTGCAAAGTTCCCAATGGTTCTTCCTAATTTTTGGTGCAAGTCAGTTTTCTTTATCCAAAGCAGAGAACCTTATATGTTTGTGCCGTTGCCAAGTTTTTGGGACAAGCCTGGTTAATCAGGTTTAGAGCTATACGAAGGGCCTACAAAAATTGACACAGCAGCTAAAGGGCATGCATATTGTATAGTTGAAGCTCGTAATGCTACTTCTTGTTCTAGATTTTGAATTTCTAACATCGTAAATCCAATCGCCCTCTTCGCCTTAAACTGTTTTTAATTGGATCGATTATTTATAACATTGTCAAAAGCTGTATTTTTTACCGAAAATAGGAGAATCGTATTTATCCATTTTATCAATTATATTTTAAAAAGCTGTACATTTTATTCGACAAAAGAGAATTGTGATACATGTTTATATTTATTGATGAATGATTTCCTATACTGAAACTTTTATTGCTTTTATGATATTTATATCGAAATAAAGCTTGATTGACTTGACTTGACTTGTTTACTGCTTTTTCAGTAGTGGTGAAGACATTTACATATTTTGAGATTTATTTTAAGACTTGGTCACTGATTATAAGTCTCTCAGCTAAAAGATTGGCATCTGAAGATGCCAGCTTGATGAACTCTGGGGCAATTTTTTTACAACAGACCTTTAGGCCTTTCTAGGGAGAAGCCAACTGTTTTCCTAAAGGTTCGGGATTTTTCCCCGAAGGCATTTTTTGTAGATAAATCAAACTCAACTAATTTTGTATTATTTTGGTTCAAATATTAACAGGTCAGAGTTTTCGTCCGAGAAATTTTGAGACATCAAGAAATTGTGTATTTCCTTAGTGGCATTTCTATCTCCTTTTCAGATGGCCTGAAGTCAGGCTGCCAACTTGCATCTTGTTAAAGTGAGATGCTTTCATTGTTTTTACTGACTAAGTGAGAATTACAACAAGCAGACGTCTCTGCTGATTCATTAACCCCTTCCAGGCTGATGACGAGCTGATGATGAGGTCTCAGCGCACAGCGGGAAAACGCGCCGCGCGCATGGGGTTAATGCAGTGTTTAGACATACATGTTTTTGAAAGGCTGTCTCTTAATGGGCTTGATCAGGAACTGCTCCAGATTAACCCCAGGTACCTCCTGTCCTCGTCCCATTTCTTAACTAAGTGGAGATGACTATCTCTTCGATAGAAAAAAAAAGGAGCATGCTGGGATACCCAACCCACTCCCTCCCACTGGGAGTACATAAGCGGTACCAGCCCAGCATGCAGCCTGTTCTTTTTTTCAGTCTTCCAAGAGATTAGGACTTGTTTGGGGCCATGGCTTGCTTTGGACAGTCTCTCCCGAGGTTTGTTGGCTTCTTTTTGTTGCCTCTTTGCTCAGTTCTCTGCTGGGTCTCAGGCTGTCCTGTCCTGCGGGCTTCTGTTGTCCCTGGTCGGCCCTAGTTGGGGCCTGGATTGGGGTGTGCCTGGGTTTGCCTGTTGCTGTTGCCTGTTCTGGTCGCCCCTAGCTGCTTGTCAGGCGTTTTGCCCTTTTTGAGTCCTGGTGCCTTGCGGTTCTTGGACTTCCTTTGGCTGCCTGCAGCCCTTACGCCCATTGGTTCCTGCCCTTCTGTGGGTTCGGGCCTGGTGCGTGCCTGTCTCGGGGCATGCTTGCCTACGGTTTTCGCTGGTGGGCGCTTCTTGCATCCTTCCGGGTGCTTTTGGCTTGCCCAGTGCTTGGGGTGTCTGCCTTCCGCTGGTTCGCTGGGTCCTCCCCCTTGTTATCCGGGGCGGGTGTTATAGCCTTCCTCGATTCTGGGGGTCCCTTGGCGGTGTTGGGTGTTGGCTTGGTGGACGTGACTTTTTGCCTGCCGCTTCTTTTGCCTCCTGTGGGGGCTGGTGGTCATTGGTCTTCCTTGGCCTCTGCCTTGGGTGGCCCTTTGTTCTTCGGGTTCCCAGATCCTCTGCCCTGTCCTGGCTGCTATGCCCTTTCCCTTCTTGTGGGTGTTGGGTATCGGCCTCCCCTGGTGCGTAGGCCACTTTGTTTCTTCCCGCTCCTCTCGTTCCGCTTTTGGGTTGCGGTTGGCTTTGCTTCTGGTCCGGGGCTCTGTTTTTTTCCCTTTGGGGGGCCTGTCATTGGGCTTGTGCTCCCTCGTTGGCTGTTTTCGGCCTGTGGTGTCTGTGGCCCTAGCTCTCTTGTTGGCTCTGGGGTGTTCTTTCTCTCCTTATTTGAGTCTGTTCCCACTCCCCTGTTGGGTGGTGTTACTGTGGCTTCTCCGGGCTCCTCTCCTTTGGTTTCTGGTGCCTGGGTTGTTTCGGTGTGCTCTGGGGGCCTGGGCTCTACCTCTGTCGGGTTTGCCCTTGTGGTCCCTGTGTTTGGCCTCCTGTTCCCTTGTGCTTTTGGGTCACTGGTGCGGCTCTCTTGTGTCGGGCTTTGTGCTGTGGGGTCCTAGTTTGCTGGGGGTCCTCTTTTGGTCCCTGAGTGGTTCTTTTGCTGGCCACTCGTTCTTTTGGGCTCTGACGCGGTCCTGGTCTGGTGTTCTGTCCTTTCCTGTGCTGCTCCTTTTCGGCTGGCTGTGGTGCTGGGGACGTTGTGGGGGCTGCTGTACCTTTACCTGTGTCCCTTCTTTGTTGAGGGTTCTTTTTGCCTCTCCTTCCAGGTCCAGGTGGCACTGTGTTGTGTGCCTCCTGGCTGGCTGGCTGGACTGCCGGTTCTCCGGCGGGCTTCTTGGGTGTTTATGTGTCTCCTGCCGGGTTGGGCTGTTGGCCTCCTTGTTGGTCTTTCCTGTTTTGCCCTTCTACCTCTTGGGGTTCGCCTTCCTCCAAGCGGTTGGTCGGCTCTTGATTGGTGTTCCCTTCTCATTTCCGGTTCTGGGGTTTTGGGTTCCCTAGTTCTGTGTTGGACCTCTTTGTTGTCGTTCTGGGTTTTGCCCTGGTTTGTGCCGGGTCTGCTTCGGGGTGAGCTTCTTTGTTCTGCCTGGCCTCTGCTGGGTGGGTTGCTGGGCTTCTTGTGCCAGTGTCTCCTGCTGTGGGGGTGTGCCTTGGGCCTGGTCATTTCTTGTGCCCCGGGTTCTTTTCCCGGTGGGGTTGCCTTTTGTTTCCTGCTGCTCTTCGGTGTCTCGCATGGGGTTTGCCGTTGGTCGGTCCTGCCCTGTGGCCTGGTCCTTCCACGGTTTTCTGGCCTCCGGGTTCCCTGTTGCGGTTGTTTCCGGCTGGGTGGGCCTTGCTTGGGTTCCCTGCCCCCTTCTCCTCCTGGCTGTTCCTCTGGGTGGGGGCCTGTTTGCTTGTCTGGTTCTGCCCTCTTTGGTCTTTGCGACTGTGCTGGTGGCTTTCCCTGGTGTGTTGGGGTGGTCGTATGATTGATCGAGTCTTGCTTCTGCTGTGTTCGTTCCTGGGCCTTCGGCCCTGCTGCCCTGTGCAGTCTGTTCTCTTCTGCTCTTGGCCGTTGTCCTGGGTTGGCCTGTTTGGTTCCAGGTTGGGTGGCTGTCTGGTGGTGCCTGGGTCGGTGGGCATCGCCCTTGGGGGTTTCTCCCTGGTCGATTGCCTTTTCTGATTCCGTATCTCCATTGGGACACGCCCGCTTCTATTGGACTTCCTTTGGTCATTTGGGGGGCTTGGTTTTGGCCCCTCTGGGTGCTCCCTTGTAGCTTGGCTCTGCGTTTGTGGCCCCCTTAGGCTTGTGCTTGTGTTTGTGTTTGTGTTTTTCTCTGGTCATCCCCTGCTGGTTTTGGGGTCTCTGCTCTGTCCGCTTGGTTGTGTGCTTGCTTGGTTGTGTGCTCCTGCCTGCGTTTTTCTCCTTCGTGTGGGCTCCTTTTTGCTTCTGTGGGGTGCAGTTTTTCGGTCTGTTGACCTTGGCGTTGGTGGGGTCCTGGAAGGCCGGGTTCTCTGCTTTGGTATTCTCCACTTAGTTAAGGAATGGGACGAGGACAGGAGGGACCTGGGGCTAATGTCCTATTACTTACTGGTAATCTTCATTTGTCCTTGTCCCGTTGTCCTCGTCCCATTCCTTACGCCCCTCCCTCCCTGACGGCCGGCCTTCCGGTTGTTGGCTTGTTATTTTCAGGATGCATGCTGGGCTGGTACCCCTTATGTACTCCCAGTGGGAGGGAGTGGGTTGGGTACCCCAGCAAGCTCCTTTTCTTTTTTGTCTGTCGCGGTGATAGTCATCTCCACTTAGTTAAGGAATGGACAATGGGACCGGGAGTAATGAAGATTACCGGTAAGCAATAGGACATTACTATCTTCCTAACAATCCAAGTCCCCTTGATATAAAAAAAAACTTCTACTATCAGCTGGCTTGGTCTGGGGATGGACATGTGCCCAATATGTGGAACTATTGGCCTTGTGGAGACACTGATATATGACTGTAAGGAATCATAAATTCATGTCTTAAGTTTTTTTTTAAACCTCTTCAGATATTACCAGGCCCATGTGGTTTTCTTCCATAAATGTCTTATCAATCGAAGGGAAAACAGTGTTAACCATGTCTACAAATGGAACTCTAGTAAACACTGTTTGAATTACAAAAGGAAAACTTTCATTAACCTTTAAGATCAAGTGTTGAGAAAGAGAGAGCTAGACTACGTGAAAGCAGCTTAGCCTCAACACCTGGCTGAGGGAGGAATGAGACAGGAAAGTCATCTCTTTTTTTAGTTTGAATGTAAAATTGTATTGAGAGAAATATGCAAGTATAATAGGAAGAAAAACAAGATACTCATTAAACATATACTCACTGGTATAAAAAACGTCTAAACACCATCATGAAAAAGAATTAACTATGTAACAATGTAGAAAACTCAAAAAGAACCTAAAAGGCATAAAACAAATAAACCTAATAATTTTAGTAAAAATCAATTCATGGATGTTTAGGCAATTCTTCAGTTCAAGGATTACGTAATATAATTTACGTGCATAATTATTTAATAAAAAAGCATTTCTAGGTAGCTATAAGAGATCTCTTTCGATATCAAGCGCCACTGGATAAACATATGTTCTATCAGGTCTGTGATTGTAACAAACTAAATACCACTATGCCTGAAAAGATGCATCCTTCCAAGATTTTGTAATCTGTTGAAAGGCAACAGCCAAAAGTAAATCTATTATGTTAAAGTCTTTGAATTGAGATGACCAATAATCAGAAATACTATATAGAAAACTATTAGTAAAAGATAATGCACTAGTGTTAAAAATGGTATTAATCTGTTGCAAGACCTTCAACCAAAAATCAAAGATAAAAGGACATTCAAATAACATGTATTTAAGGTCAAAGTTTGAGTTGCGTTAGCCGCTCTAGAAGTTTTCCTTATTTTAGCCCAAATTTTTTTCCACATTGGAATCAAAAAAGTTTTCAAATTGAGTTCACTAAAATTCCCCACCTCTGTTTTATGTCTATTGTCAGCAATAAGTGTTAGATTTTTATATAATTGGGTTGGAGAAGGGAATACATCCAGCACTTTATGGATATGGGGTGGCATGAAAGAAAGTGAAAGATCACCAGAAAATTTGTTAAAAGCGGATTGAGTTACAGAGATTAATGATAAATATTCTGCTTCAAATTAATCTGGGAAAATAAAAAAGTTACTGTACTACCGAAATTGGAAGACAAGCACCGTTTTGACAACACTGGTGAATCAATTATAAACCTTTAAAAGACCAATCTTTGCCAAAAATTATTTTATTATGTATTTTAATAGTAATATTGTACCAAATTGAACACTCCAAAAATTGATCTTTAGGATTTCCATGAGAAATACAAATAGGATGAAGAATCTTACATGTGTTTTGAAAAATTGAAAGAGATGGAGGATGAGGGCCTAGAAATAAAAGATAAACTTTCCAAAAAGAAATAGAATGGAAGAAGGATTTCTAAAGCTCAGTCCATAAGGAAAAGAGTAAAGGATCATTATCCTGTAAGACAAAATAAGTGTGTTTAATGCAAAAGGCTATGTGTTATGTATGGAAATCTGGAAAGTTAATTCCTCCCATATGTTTTGGTCTTTTGAGTTGTGGAGTGACATTCTGTGTTTGTTATTATTCCATAAGAAATTAGATCAAATAGAATGCATATTTTTGTTTTGAGAATGAGGAATATTAATAGGCATGTTCAAAAGATAATATAATATTATAGGAATGGGCATCATTTTTATAGTATTGAGGCAGCCCCAGCAAAATAAGAATAAAGTATTCTAATGAGATATAAATGAAAGTAGTATCAGCTGTTTATATAATTGGGTTGGAGAAGGGAATACATCCAGTACTTTATGGATATGGGGTGGCGTGGAAGAAAGTGAAAGATCACCAGAAAATTTGTTATATGCGGATTGAGTTACAGAGACTAATAATACATATTTGGCTTCAAATTAATCTGGGAAATAAAACAGTGACTGTACTACCGAAAATGGAAGATAAGCACCATTTTGAAAACACTGGTGAATCCATTTAAAACCTTTATAATACCAATCTTTCCCCAAAATTATTTTATAATAGTAATATTGTACCAGACTGCCAACTGCAAAAATTGATCCTTAGGATTTCCATAAGAAATAAAACTAGGATAAAGAATCTTACATGTGTTTTTAAAAATTGAAAGAGATATAGATGAGGACCTGGTAGTAAAAGATAAACATTCCAAAAGAAATAGGATGGGAAAAGGATTTCTAAAGATCAGTCCATAAGGAAAAGAGTAAAGGATCATTATCCTGTAATAAAAAATAAGTTTGTTTAATGCAAAAATGTTATGTATGGAAAAATTAAAAGAGATAGAGATGACGGCCTGGAAGTAAAAGATAAACATTCCAAAAGAAATAGGATGGGAAAAGTATTTCTAAAGATCAGTCCATAAGGGAAAGAGTAAAGGATCATTATCCTGTAATAAAAAATACGTTTGTTTAATGCAAAAGTGTTATGTAAGGAACTCCTCCCACATGTTTTGGTCTTTTGAGTTTGTGGAACGACATTCTGTTTTTTTAATTATTCCATAAGAAATTAGATAAAATAGAATGCATTTTTTTTGTGTTAAGAATGAGGAATAATAATAGGCATGTTCAAGAGATAAAATAATATTATAAAAATGGGCATCATTTTTATAGTATTGAGGCAACCCCACCAAGATAAGAATAAAGTAGTCTAATGAGATGTAAATGAAAGTAAACATGTGTGCAATGCTTTCTAATTAAAAGGTATAGGATATTAAACAGTGTTGGTAAACAACAATACTAGGTATTTAATCTTATCCGGGTTCCACTGAAAAGAAGAAGTGAAATTGCCATGAAAACATAAACTATTTAGGGGGAAGAAAGTCACACTTATCTGCATTCAATTTATAGCCTGAGACAGATGTAAAGTTACCTACTTCTAATCAAAAAGCTTTTAAAGACGCTGTGGATGAGAGATAAAAAGTAAAATATTATCGGGATGAACAGAGAAATTGAGCTTTTAACTTGAGGATTTGATTGAATCTTTATTAAAAAGGGTTCTAAGGCAAGAATAAACAATAAGGGAGATAGCAGACAGCCTTGCCAGACACCTCTATAAAGAGAGAGAAATTGAGATTAAAGGCAAGTGAATAAAATTGAGGACTTGGGGAGGAAGACAGCAAAGAAACATAGTAAATACATTTAGAACCAAACCCTAACCAGGAAAACGTAGAAAGATAAAAGACCAACTAACTTTTTCAACTGCCTTTTTCCGCATCTAGAGAGGCAGATACCAAAGGAGAAGGATATGATTTTGATTTACTAAGCACATTAAAAAAATAGTCTAGTAGAATAATTGGGGTAATAGCTGATCCAAACAAAGAGCTAATTTTTTCACAAACATTTTATAATCTAAATTTATTAGAGAAATTGGACAGTAATTTTTACAGAATGTATGGTCCATATTGTCTTTGGCAAGAAGACATAATAAAGCCTCTTGAGAGGAACCTCCAGATACATGAGAGGTTATAGAATAATGAAAAAGTTAGTGTAGTTTAGGCAGAAGAAACAAGGAAAAAATATGAATAAAAATTCAATAGTAAAACCATCAGGCCCCGGAGCTTTATCTCAGTTAATGAAGCAAATAGAATTAGTAATATCTTGAATTTGAATATTCATATCTAGTTTGGAAAAATTCAATGTTTTGATGTGAAGGAGAAGGGATGGATGATAAATATTGAAGAGAATCTTAGGGATCAGAAGGATATTCAGGGGAATAATGGGTCTAAAAAAACTGGGTAAATTCCAAAAATATATCTTCATTTTTATGTATAATACAGTTGGTAAAGGTTAAAAGAGAGTCAAATTTAGTATATTTGTTTTTGATTTTAAGATAATTGGCGTGAAGTTTTCCTGCTTTATTTTGACCCCATAATATTTTGCACTAGATTTGAGTACATACAAGTTAGCAATTTCTGTAGAAAGTTTATTAAAATGAAATTTAGCAGCAACTAGGTGATCTAAATAGAGTTTAGAGTTAGATTTATAAAAAAGAGTACTCTAGTTGCTTAATACATGAGGTAACTACTTTTAAATTATTCGAGGCATATTTCTGTTTCAGTGATACAAAATTAATAATTAAGGGCCAGATGTATAACCCTATTTTGCATCCGCAAACGGGTTTGCGACCTGTTTGCGCAAGCAAAAACTAATAGGATCATGTACCACCCCTATTAAGCGAGTCACCATTTCTTTGCGACTCGCTAACTAGGAATTGTGAGTCGCTATTAGGAAGGGGCGTCCCATCCTAATAGCGAGTCAAAGGCCTAGGTAGAATGTTTTGCAACCGCAATTGCGGTCACAAAACACTCGCAATTTACCGCCCTCTTGTAAAGAACTCGTGAATGGGAAGGGGTCCCCATGGGACCCCTTTTCCTTTGCGAATTCAGGGAAAAATTATTTTTTAGGGGCAGGCAGAGGTCCCAGGGACCACTACCTGCCCTTAAAAAATTAAATGAATATTTTCATTTTTCGTTTTTCAAATGCATCCCATTTTCTTTTAATGAAAACAGGCTGCACTTAAAAAAAGAAAACAGCTTTATTTAAAAGCAGGCCCAGACATGGAGGTCTGCTGATCTCAGCAGGCCACAATACCTGGAATGGCCAGCCATTCCTAATGGGGTCCCAAATTGTGAGGGCCTCATTAATATGCATGAGGCATGCAATTTGTGACCCCATTAGGAATCGATAACAGTGTCTATGACACTGTTGTACATGGCATTTAGCGACTCACAAATTGCGACTCACTAAATGACATGGTCGTGCATCTGGCACATAATCTCTAGAGGCTGCTTAAAAGTGTCCCAAATAATCTGAGGAGAAAGGTCAGGAGATTCATTTTCTTTAAAAAATGTATTAGCAAATTTTTCAAAACTGTGTGTAAATTGCAAATCTAAAAGAAGAGAATGATTAAATCTCCATCATCTAGTTCCCTGAATAGGTGGGAAAAGATCTAAATCTAAAGTGACTGGTGCATGGTCTGAAATTAATATAGACCCTACATCAGAGTTGATAACATGTTTAGCAAGAACATTAGAAATAAATATACAATCTATCCAAGATTGGGAAAAATGAACAGGGGAAAAGAAAGTATACTCTTGGATTGCATAATCTCCAAGCATCAACAAGATATCGTTGTGATTTTGTCAATTTAAACTGAGAAAGCACTTGTGAAGGCATAAATCTACTTTTAGATTGTCTATCTATGAAGGGATCAAAAATCATGTTACAACCACCACCAACTATCAAATATTCATCAGTGTGAGTCATCAATTCAGATAGTACCCATGGCCAAAAGGATCAATCTGGGTTAGTAGGCGCATAGATTATGGAAACCAAAATCCAACCACCTTCACAATCAACATCCTGGGCAAGAATTTTAATATCCAGACGTTTATGGCATATTATAGCAACCCCATTACGGTTTCCTGAACCCGGAGAAGCAAAACTATGACCAACCTATTGTCTTTTAAGTGTAGCTAGATATATGTTATGTTATGTTATGTTATGTTATGTTATGTTATGTTATGGTATGTTAAAAAGGCTTATATAGCACATGGCTACCCCAGCAATGGGGCGTCCCAGCGCTATGTTTCCTGCAACAGAACAGTATCACCTTTTAAATTGGGAATATGGGACAAAAACATTTGATGTTTAATAGGAGAGCCTAAACCCTAAACTTTCCATGAAATAAACCTTAAAGCCATCTACAATACAGTAATAAATTCAAACAATTTAAGAAAAAGCAATAATAACATTTTTTTTTTAAAACAGTATATGTGTATTAAAATATAACCATGAAAGTGTACTAACATATCAAAATAGATTGCATTTGAGAGACAAAATAGAATCTGAGAAAAAGAAAGAGAGGAAAGAAGACTAAGGGAAAGAAATAAAGAAAAGAGAAGCTGGAAAAGAGAAGGGAAGTGAAAAAGATGAATAAAAAGGATACAATATTGATAAAGTATTTTTGAGAGAAAAAGACAGAAGAGAGACAAGGAAAAGAAATATGGCAAACATGGAAGAAAGAGACAAAAACCATATAGATAATACAAAAAAAATTACATACCAGAAAACAGACACAAAAGTTGAGGGTGGTGCAGCCACATGAGGGGAACAACACAACAACTGGAGCCCTCGGGATGGAAACGGGAGGAAGGAAGTTCATCATCAGACATATAAAGATTCACATAAAGGACTTATAAGAAAAACAGTGTACCTAATAAAAAGAAGGAAAAAATATAGTATTTCAATTTTAACATAAAACAATACATGAAACAAATAACCAGGAATATAGTGAAAAAAATTACCAGAATTGGTAGTATATGTTAAACAATGGATCTAGTAATTTCCTTCTCTTCCACTCTACAAGTGTTCAAAAAATGTTGTAATAGACAAGGATCTTTGTAAGTCATTGTTTTATTTTTATAAGTGACTTTAAAAAGGCAAGAATGTATAAGACCAAATATGGCATTGATGCTTCGGAGTGCTGGCCTCATATCCAAAAGTGTCTTTCTTCTATTCACGGTTGCTTTTGTATAGTCTTGAGATAAGAAGCGGGTAGAACCTTGCCATGAGATTTTACCTTTGACTTTAAATAATAGTAGAACTCTTAACCGATCTACAAACTCTAAAAAGTACAAAATAACACCTCTTGGCTTATTCGATGAAGATGCAGTTTATGAACTGTGACCTAATCAATGAGCTTGTTGAATGTTTAATGTTAGTGTTTCAAGAACATTTTTGGAAGAAAGGATTGGAAAAAGAAGAGAGGATTAGAACACTCAAGTCCCTCTACTAAACCATAAATACACAAATTATTACGCTTGTTAAAAGTTTCAAGATTTTCAATCTTTTTCTGAAGGTGTAAGATTTGAGACTGCATAGAAGGGACATGACCAGTGACGGAATGAAGGTACCCACTCTATTCTCCAATTGAATTACCCTGTTCTCCATGTTTGACCATTGATTATGTAACTGTTGAAGATGAATATTTGTCTCTTCCATGTATGGCCTGAGTGCCAGTATTTCCTCAAGAATTAATTCCATAGAAATTGAAGGAGGAGATATTGCTGGCAAAGGCGGGTCTTTTTTTATCCTTTTACCTGATGCAAGCACGTAAGTGGCAGATAGCTTGGATGCAGTTTTAGAGGTAAGAAGTGGAATACTTGATGTTGGTGTCTTTGTTACCACACCTTGCTCTGATACCGCAATGGTATCGTAAAGAATGGATTAAAGTCAACCATAGCTGGAGCAGAAGGAGAGGAAATGTTGACAGAGCAACAAGCAGGTGTTGTTCTTCCCATACACAGACAGCACAAAATCAGAATGCAGCTTGATTAAGAAAGAAACTTGAAGAGGTGCACATTAGTACCAAGCAAATTCTATTATTCTCCTTTAATTCAGGAAATTTACAGTCACAGGGAAGACCAATTAGGGTAATGCATCAAAGCAACAGAGGACCCAAAAATAATAATAAATTAAATAGTTTGTGACCACTGACGGTAAATGAGGCAGAACAAATTCCAGTGAGGAAACTAGAGGTATTATGTGCAAAAACAGCTTGCAAAGTATCCAAAAATATGTGTCCCATGCTGCTTTAAATGAAATCACCACATATTTGTGAGGAAAAACATCCTTTTGTTAAAAAACAAAATGGCAGACGTGAGTCCTGGAGGAGACGTGTCAGCTCGATAAACAATAAATTGTGGTGTCCCGCTTACCGCAAAGATATGGTAGGCGTAGAAAAGTAATGCCAGTAATTCCATAATGCAGCAGACTGCATTAGCGCAGAAATGTAGAAGTCCTTCCGTAGGTCATCTCTGTAATGCACCTGAGTTGGGAAATACCTTAACTTGGTGAGTGTACAGTAGTCTAAAGGATAGTAGAGAAAGAAAAGGCAAACCATAGCTTCACTGATGATTAAATGCGTTTACATGCTACAGAAAAGCAAGGCTGTCTCATAAAGCTCATAAGCTAAATAATGGAATTTAAAGAATATGCACTGTGCAAACTGATAATGATTAAGTTTTTAGCATAAGTATGCGTTAGTACATAATGAGTAAGTTAGTGATTTCAATAAAATGAAATATCACTTAATTGACTGCCTGGGAGCAGCAAGCAAGAGTAAGAATTATATACTACACTATTGGAACAAATTAAAACAATATTGTCGCTCTACTCAAGAGCCTGTAGGTAATTGGAGTATTTTATTAACCATAACTATTGAGGCTTACCTTCCCTGATTTTTTTTTATCTGGCTGCTATGGGAATTAAGCTAGAAAATTGATTTATAATAAGAGCCTCGACACCTGACGTTTCATTTTAGCATGCATTCAAGAGTACTGACTGTATACCTACCATGCTGCACTTAATATTGTAGATGCCCTGTTCCTGATACTTACCTAAATCTTTTTTAAATTCTCTATTATGTGCCTGGTACCTACAACACTAGTTTGTCATTGATTGTTGATTGCATATCTGGAAGTTTGAAAATATGGTAGTGCCTTTTTGCTAAGATCTCTATTAAAGGACAGATTAATAAAGTACTGTGGTAGCCTAGTGAGCATTTGTGCTCACTTTTATAGCTGCTGGAGAAAATCTGTACTTCAGAAGGGGCATAGAAGCGTGTGAAACCTCAACTGCAATATAATGGATTATAAGTAAGCACCTTTTCAATACAAATTGGCATTCTGGAGCACACGGATCACTGACATAACCTCGACAGACCGAATATCGAGTGGACAAAATATCGATGACAAATTATCGACAACAAAATTATCGATTGCCTATACTTAAACAACAAACCACAAAAATATCGAAACCACAATATCGACTAAAAAAAACAACGACTACAACAATATCGACTAACAACAATATCGACTTCTAAAACATCGATAATCACATATTTAAATGAAAAACAGTCAAAATATCGAATACAAAGATATAGATAGCAAAGTGATCGATTTTTTACAATATCGACATTACTATTTCCTTGAATAAATCACTTTATTTATTAAAATTGAGTCATACTAATCATAATTATTCAAATATTGTTTATATAAATTTATAAAATATATTATATATTTTCCTAACATTTATAACACACAATAAATACAAACATACATTTTATAATACATAAACAATGTTTTGAACGACTAAACATTTATTACTGCAAATTATATATATTTCTCCACTTTACAAAAATAAAAATAACATTACCTATACTAAATAAGGCCTTACACATTACAAAAACGTTAATTGGCGTCACCCATATAAGGAAAGCAATTAGCATAACAGATAAAAAAATTCAAATCCACAAATAAAAACAGACTATCAATTTAAACAACCAATCCTATTTCTGAAACAATTAGACTAATACTATATAAACAAGATTACAACTAACTAAAAATGCAGGCTACATCTCCTAACTAAAGGAAGACGAAACTCTGCAGGATTTCTGAAAGAAAACTGATTGACTGCAACATAAAGACAGCTACACCTATCTAAAGTAAGTACTACTACATCTTTAGCCATCCAAAATGTAACTCTCAAACCTCACACCTATGTTTAAAAGCCAAATACCTAAAATATGGTTTTTTTTTTACTAATTATCCTACAGACAAAAAGAAAATACAGAAGACCTACACAACACCTGGGCATCAAAAGTTTAATATAAATAAGTAAGTATATAATTGAAATGTAAATTAGACATTTAATAGAGAGGTAACTAAATAGAAAGTAGCTAAAACACCTCTATCACAATATCATAAATAGTAATAAAATATGTGTACACATTTTCTCTACTTCCACAGGTACAAAAAGATATACACAGAAAATAACAGTTTAAAGAACATCAACACCTGAAAAGAACTACTTGAATTCATCAAAAGAATTACAGGTAAATTAAAAATGTGTTAAACTGTATTATTAGAATACAACATTATTTTTTCTAAAATTGTAATGACATTCTCTTTTAATTACCTCCTATAAATACAATACTATCATGACTGAAGGAGCTAAATTCATTTATTCACAAAAAGGGAAAATGCTTCTTTGTTACATGGGATATGTCTACACTCAAGAGAAACAAACAGATTTGAAAGTGTTTTGGAAGTGTACGAAATATTATGCCAACAAATGTTATGGTAGAGCTATAACTCAGGAAACTACTGTTACTTATACTAAAGAACATAATCACCCACCCAATGTAACAGAAATAGAGATTAGACAAATGCTAGATTCCCTTAAAGAAGCTAGTACTAGAACAGATCAACCAACAACTGCTATTCTGAAACACCATTTAAGTGTACTTCCCCAACATGCTTCTAGCCAATTACCATCTATCGAATCCCTTAAAAGAACTGTAGCTAGACGAAAAAGAGCAACATGCACTACTCCTCCCACACCAAAAACTTTTGAAGAAGTGCAAATTCCCCCTGAACTCTCTGTAACTCACAATAAAGATAATTTTATACTCTATGACAACAAATCTAAAGATAAAAGAATTATAGTGTTTGCCACAGCAAACAACATGACTAAACTTACCCAATGCCAAACATGGATGATGGACGGTACTTTTTCTGTATGCCCCAAACCTTTTTATCAATTATACACCATCCATGGTCATTTCCAAAATGCAAATATTCCATTCCTTTATGCCCTTCTACCAAACAAACAGCAAGTTACCTATCAAGAAATACTAACTAAAGTCATTCAACATACTAACAACTATTTTCCACAAAAAATTATCATTGACTTTGAAAAAGCAATGATAAACAGCATCCTTAAAACATACCCACACACAGCAATACAAGGTTGTTATTACCATTTTAATCAATGTATCTGGCGACATCTACAAAAATCAACCTTGAGTATCCAATACGCCACTGATAGCACATTTGCTTATCAAATAAAAAAACTCATCGCCCTAGCCTATGTTCCACTAACAGATGTAACTGAGCACTATAACTTATTAATAGACAGCCCCTACTATAAAAGAAACGAAGAAAGACTAAGCCCTATGCTTGACTACTTCGAAGACACATGGGTAGGAAGGCTACACAGATCAGGCCATAGAAGACAACCCAAATACCAAATAGCTTGGTGGAATGTCTACCTTAGCACACTAAATAAGGAAGCTAAAACAAACAATGCAGTTGAAGGATGGCACAATGCCTTCCAAGCAACTACAGGCCGAGGAACGCCTACCCTTCACAAATGAATACAATCCTTACAAAAAGAACAGAGTTACCAGGAGCTCCGAATGGAGCAATCAGTAACTTTGATCGGGCCTAAACTCACCAAAGAAAGTCAAAAAAAGTATAACACACTCCAAAGTCAAGTTACCCTCTATCCAACTAGCAAAGGACTAGAATATCTATCAATGATTGCCAAAACTATTCTTTAAAACATTACATAACTATACACATTAAATTAAGCATTTTTTTTCTAAAATCCTTGATTTTAACATGTAACAATTTGCAATTAAATTATCAAATACATAATATTAACATATATAAAATGTATTTAGATAATGTATTTACAAAATGTTACATACAACGTAATTAAAGCAAAATTTAAAACAGTTTACCCACCCATAAAATTATTAGAAAATACTTACATTTCTGTTGCAGCTTCAAACGTAATCCAATTCCAAACAATCCATACGACACCATTGCAAAAACCCATACAATACATGGAAGCCCAAACAAAAATGCTAAAATACAAGCAAATCCATAGCGACTCCTTGCCAATGTAATAGACACGAGATACGATAGAAAACCCGAAAAAAAGAATGTTGAAAAAAAAACGCTCCAGGATAACTTGAAATCCCTAAAAATTGTGTTAAAAAATACGAGTATATAATACTCGTCACACAACTCTGATCGAAAAAGAAGGACCTCCTCAAAAACAGTAAAACGCGACGATAACCTGGAAAAAATAAAATACATACCCACCCACACAAAAACACCCATACATATATAAATACACATATTTGTACACCAAACATATTATCTTAGTAACATTTAAACATATTACCTCACCTCACACACCTACAACAAAAACGCGGTA
Source organism: Lissotriton helveticus (assembly GCF_964261635.1). Lineage (NCBI taxonomy): Eukaryota > Metazoa > Chordata > Amphibia > Caudata > Salamandridae > Lissotriton > Lissotriton helveticus. The sequence continues at coordinate 413,113,307 of NC_136067.1, forward strand.
AATATCAAATATCGTACACTCTACCTAACACCGAACACACAATCTTCTCTTAATAACCCTATCTACATAAACCTAAACACACCACACATACACTAACAATAACTTCATTAACTTGTAAAATACAATTAAAACAAACTTACCCTCTCTAACACGAAGCAGCATCCAACCGCGATCTGTTGAAGCACCAAATAAGCCTTTGTAACATTACGCGGTTAAAAAGTAGTCCCTGTATACAGCAAAATCATCTTTAATTTCTATATTCCAACACTTAAAAAAATACACTGAGTATTATATTAAGTGTAAATAATTATTTAATTAGTAGAAAATTATTTCTTAAATATACATTCCTTTCAAATAATTATTCAACTGTTATATGATACTTGAAATAATATTTGATGATTTATATATGCATAATGAAAATAATCTATATGTAAAAAAATTGCATCTATAACTTTGTTACAAATAATTTGTTTATAAAAATAGCAAATATTAGTTGAAACATTATGTATGTATATAAAAATGTATTTTTGTGTTTATCTATGTAAAAATTAATATTATAAATATTTTCAATATTCATAATATTGATTTGAAAAATATATGATTTCTTTGTAAAAAAACAAAAATGTAACTGTTATAAAAGAATTGTACATATTTATCTATGACAATATATTCAATGTGTATGTGAATAAAATAATTGTTATTAAATGAAAAGTACATATTACCAATTTGTTTCTTTACCTATTTAAATTACAATATATGTTAATAAACATAAAATAATGTTAATATCATTTATGTGTGAAAAACATATATATGCACTTCATATATTTTTGGGGATAATAAAAACTGTTTAGTTAAAAATTCCAATTCAAATAAAAAATAAATCTCTACTTACAATTTATTTATTAAATGTTAATAAACTGTTTTTCATTTATTGCATTTAACCCTGTGTATGTTTCCTTCTTTATTATTGTATATAAATATAAATTGCATATGAAATATTCTATATAAAAATGCATTTTAAAATTTAATCTTAGTAAAAGTATATTAATCTTTTAAGTACTACAATAACAATAATTATAATTAAAACACAATTTTTGTATGTACTGTAAAAACTTTATTATAGTATCCTACCAATAAGACTTTTTTATATAAAAAAAGTTTTCTTATTTCCACTGCACCAATTATAAACTTACAAAACCATACTACACATTAAAACCATACAAATTACAATTCCCATTTCACCAATTGTAAAGTCATGGAAGGTGCTGGACACTGAACCCATACTAATTACTAATTCCACTCCAATGGGTGCAACAGTAGGAAAAGTCAATACTTCATATATTAATAAATAAATAACAAAATATTATCAATATAATTTTGTTAACAAATGATTAACTATTTAATTTAACATAATAATTAATATATCCAAATTACTAAATAACTATCGTTATTTCTATTACTTACCTATTAATACTAATTTACAACTAATTACCAATAATTATTTTGATAATAAAAAATTAAATGTAAAAATTTTTCTATTAAATACAATAAAATAAAAGATGTATGACGTTTGAACACATACTTTTACAACGCATACCTTTACAACAAATTATTTACAACGCAAATAGCATTACAGCGCATTTATTTACAACGAATGTTTTTACAAAGCAAATACCTTTACAACGCATATGTAAATTAATAGAAAATAATTTAATAAAATGAAATAAAATTTAATTAATTTAATGAAAATTTAAATTGACCTTATTTTTCCCCTTTACCCCTCTACCCTAACACCCCAAACTGACCCTGAACCCTAAAAACACCCCTTTACCCACAAAATGAAAACTGACCCTGAACTCTAAAAATACCCCTTTACCCAAAAACTAAAAACTGACCCAGAACCCTAAAAATACCCCTTTACCCTCAAAATGAAAACTGACCCTGAACCCTAAAAATACCCCTTCATCAAGAAACTGAAAACTGACCCTCAACCCTAAAAATACCCCTTTACCCACAAACTGAAAACTGACCCTGAACCCTAAAAATACCCCTTTACCCACAAAATGAAAACTGACCCTGAACTCTAAAAATACCCCTTTACCCAAAAACTAAAAACTTATCCATAACCCTAAAAATACCCCTTTACCCACAAACTGAAAACTGACCCAGAACCCTAAAAATACCCTTTTAGCAAGAAACTGAAAACTGACCCTCAACCCTAAAAATACCCCTTTACCGACAAACTGAAAACTGACCCTGAACCCTAAAAATACCCCTTTAGCAAGAAACTGAAAACTGACCCTCAACCCAAAAAATACCCCTTTACCCACAAACTGAAAACTGACCTTGAACCCTAAAAATACCCCATTACCCAAAAACTGAAAACTGACCCTGAACCCTATAAATACCCCTTTACCCACAAACTAAAAACTGACCATGAACCCTAAAAATACCCCTTTAGCGAAAAACTTAAAACTGACCCTCACCCCTTAAAATACCCCTTTACCAACAAACTGAAAACTGACCCTGAACCATAAAAATACCCCTTTACCCACAAACTGAAAACTGACCCTGAACCCTAAAAATACCCCTGTACCCAAAAACAGAAAACTTACCCTGAACCCTAAAAATGCCCCTTTACCCACTAACTGAAAACTGACCCTGAACCCTAAAAATACCCCTTTACCCACAAACTGAAAACTGACCCTGAACCCTAACAATACCCCTTTAGCCAACAATCCAAAGCTATAAGATTTTAAATATAATTATATACCTACCAACACTTACATTGTAATGGTATGCGTAGTAAAAATACCTGCAAACTAAAAACATTTGATCTAAATACATGCGTTGCTATGGTTTGAGCGTTGTAAAAGTTTAATTGTAAAGGTATTGAATTTTAAACGTTGTGTGCTAAACTTTGTATACCTTAAGTAAATATTATTTTTTCCTTATTTATTATTATATTACTTCCCACTCTATTCCCATATAAACAGACAACCCACTACAGAAAAGTAAATAATTAATGTAACATAATTAGCTAATAATCAATTAGATAAAATAATTTACCAATTATATTTTAATTAATGAACAATAATTTTTAAATTAACATTAAATTAAATATTACTACCAATTAATAATTTTACATATTTAATTGATTATATTTAAATTACTTCCCACCCTATTCCCCTATAAACTCACAACCCCCTACATAACATACATTATTTAAAATAACATAATTAGCAATTACTCAATACAAATATATTAATTACCAATGTAAATTTATATAATTTCAATACATTATTTGATTGACAATAATTAAAATATTACTACCAATTAATAATTTAAGCTTTTGTAAATAATTATAATAAAAATACCTCCCACCCTATTCCCCTTTAAACTCACAACCCACTACATGACATAAAATTTATAAATTCACATAATTAGCTATTAATAAATTAAATTATTTACCAATTAAATTTTATATGATTTAAATATATGATTTAAGTAACAATTATTTTAATTTAACTACCAATTAAGGAAATTACATATTTAATTATTTAAAATTTAATTACTTCCCACCCTATTCCCCTATAAACCCACAACCCGCTACATGACATAAAATATTTACTTTTTCATTATTAGCAATTATTCAATTGAATTAAATTAATTACCAATTAAATTATATATAATTAACATATTTTAATTACTTTACAATTAATTTAATATTAATACCAATTAATTAATTTACATATTTAATTATTTATAATTAATTTACTTCCCACCCTATTCCCCTATAAACCCACAACCCGCTACATAACATACATTTTTAGAATGAGCATAATTAGCAATTAATGTATTTAATTTAATTAATCACCAATTAAATATTATATATTAAAAAAAAATTAATTAACAATTAATTAAATATTAATACCAATTAATAAATTTACATATTTAATTAATTATATTTAAAATACTTCCCACCCTATTCCCCTAAAAACCCACTACCCGCTCCTAGAAATTATTATAGTATTTGAATTATTTATTTAAATTATTAATTATTTTTTAAATTATTTCTATAAAAATAAATAAATAAATAACATATATTTTAACAATAAATGTATTTATAAAACATACAAACAGTGTACATTTAACTATTAGATATTATTTATATCCATATTATTTGTCGATATCATGACAGTCGATATCATGACTGTCGATAACACAACTTTCGATATTTTTTAACTACTTAAAATGTCGATATTTTTTACTGACGATATTACATACTCGATATTTTATCTATCGATATTTTTTAACATACATAACAATCGATAAAAAAAACTTCGATATTACTTACCTCGATATTAATGCCATTTCGATATTCTGGAGTCGATATTATGTCCATTCGAAATAAAATACTCGATATTTAGACTGCACACCGGAGCACACATAGAAAGAGGAAAAAGCCTATTGTGATTGTTTTTGTGCAGGAAGGTTTGCCTTCCAGCACAAAAACATTCATCCCTGCAATGCAGGTACCCTTGCATCCTGCCACAAAAAAACCTGTGGTGGCGCATGGCAGCCCATTGTGCGCTTGCTCTGGGGAAATGGACAGAAATGCACCGTATCCGATAGATACAGCACATGCCTACCCTTTTCTTTTGCCACAAGGCAGTGTTACAGGAAGGCCAGCGGTGCTGCCCTGTGGTAAAATCTTGTAAATACGGGCTTATGGGTGCTTAATCTCGACTACCACCATATATTCAGGGTATTGATATGTGGTGTAAAGAAGAGTACATTTGTACTTACCTATATATTATTGTGTTTAGACATACATGTTTTTAAAAGGCAGTATTTTCATAGATTTGTTCAGAAACTGTTCCACATGACAATCTTCCTGACACTCAGAAACCCCTTTGATATAATGACATCTATTTACTACCAGCAGGCTGGGTTTGGGGCTGGACAATTTCTTTCACATTTTCCCAATATGTTGAACTATTACCTTAATACAGACACTGATATCCGTCTGCAAGGAGTCATTAATAGAATGCATTACGTTTTTCTGAAAAGCTCTTCAGAATTATCCAAGTCCTTATGAGTGTCTTCCATTAATAGAGTATCAATTGACACAAAACACTGGGCCTCATTTACAAGCCCATTGCTCCTCTAATGCGTCATTTGTATTGACGCAGCACAATGGGCTAGCCCATATTTGCAAGGCCACTTAAAGTCACCCTGCAAGACTTTTCATGGCCTTGTAAATATGAGCCCCTTTCAAACATTACTCTATGTGAAAGAAGCGTTCCATGGGTATTGCCATTGATGCTCCCACGCAAAATCCATGGAACCTGACACATTCCCAGATGTACAATGTTTTGAAAAACCTGGAATGCGTCAGAATCCTAAAAAGCATAAAAGTGGTGCAACAAGGAGAAATACTTTTATATCTCCTAATTGTTTCCTCTTTCTATTTTGCAGCACGCATAGAAAGACAAAAATGCCATATATGATTGCTTTTGTGCAGGAAGGTGTCCCTTCCTGGGAAAAAGCAACCATCCCTGCAACACAGGTATCCTTGAAACATAACTCAAGTGCGTCTGCATTGGAACACGGCTCCTGTTTGGCACAGGTGCAGGAGAGAATCACAGATATGGCACATTCTTGCCCTTTTATTTTGATGCGCGGCAGCGCAGGAGGAAGGCTTGCTGCGCTGCCATGTGTCAAAGTGTAGTAAATGAGGCCCATAGTGTTTTGAAAGATGAAGATTCAAGACTGATCAGTATTACGCTAAAAGTGGATTTGAGGCTTACCTGAGCGGCAGCTAGACTAGTGGGCTTTTTCTGCTTTCGCCAAGTATCAGGAAGGAACAACATAGGGTAAAATTTACTTTTTCTATTACCATTGTCAAAAACCAAAGATGATATGAATGTCCTCTGGGTGCCTGCATTCCAATACAGCTCTGACAGGGAAAGATATAAACGAGATGAGTTATGTATTGTCAGAACGTGCTAAAACTGGGAAAACCTGAAGCTTGGTTTGTCTGTGCATCGTTGTTTTCATTGTAAACAGATAAAAGGCAGCGGAGACATATCGGGGCAGATTTATGACGGCCTTGTGCCGCCGGTGCGTCACTTTATTTGACGCAACGGCGGCGCAAACAATGCGCCCTATTTACAACGTGACGCATCTAGGAGATGCGTCACGTTGTAAAACCCTGCGCCATAGGAGGCGTTCCTGCGCAGGGGGGGGCGTTCCTGCGCAGGAACGCCTCCTAAAAGTGGCTGAGTGAAATCTATAAGATTTCACTCAGTCACTTTCAGGACAATGCTGCGCCAAAACCCTGCGCCTGCTTGAAGCAGGCGTAGGTCTTGACGCAGCATTGTGGAGATGGGCCACCCCCGAGCCTTGCTGGAGCTGCGTCGTGCTTGCGACGCAGCTCCAGCAATGCGCCACCTTTACGATACAGATGAGTCACGCATCTGTGCCGTTTTTGCCCCATGGTGCGCCGCATTGTAAATGCGGCGCACCATGGGTGGCGCAGCAGCGGCGCAGGATGACTGGCGCATCCCTGGGGATGCGCCAGTCATCATAAATCTGCCCCAGAGTGTATGTGATATCTCGCAGCATGATGCCCTTCAGCGGATCCATGTGGCCTCCACCACATCGGGGGGGCAGCTTTCCTACTGAGAATTGGTTGTGGATTTCATTTAACAAGGACTAGCCACAAAGAGTATGATTAGAAAGTCTTCTGAATCATGTTCCATGTGCATGTTTCCGTGCAGGAAGTAAATAGGTGAATATTCGAAAGTGATCTCCTTACCATATTGACCCTACCAAGAGGTAAATGCCCGGAGTGTTTCCAAATGAGGTAGTTCCACGGAGCGGAATGTAGTGACCAGAGCAGGTCTCAAGGGACTCTAAGACATCTTGCTGCTTATCTGGCGCTCGAGAGATCGTTAGGATGCCTGCTGGCAAATAGAAATGGTGCTTTCCCAGACCTGATAACCATAGTAATGCTCTGACAGCTGCGCTTCATCTGAGCCTGACTCCTCCGTGACCTGCAGTTATGTTTATTGCGCATGATGCCGTTTTCTCTTCTATAGAAGATAACAATATTCTGTTCTGGCGGGTTCTTTATCTTCGTTCGAGGATGCTCCATGCCTTTCAAAATGGGATGCGACTATGAGAATTAACATTTCAATATCTAATCTTAGGGATGCCATATATTGTAAAGGTTTAGTAGTGTGCTAATCAGAGAGCAGCTGATTTATTATAGCTGAATGCCTATCCCTTCAAAAAACAAAAATCGAATTGTGCTGTTAGCTACATTACAGTGGGATTTAATTTCAGTATAGCTCCGAAGTGTCATGCCTAAGAGCCCCTACAACGGTTCAAGGATTTTCGGTAACGAAGGCAAAATTAGTGTTTCCCTTTGTCACGCTTCTCATGCCTTGCTTGCAGGGAAAGGACCTAATTTGCAGATCCTAGATTGAGGATGACACTCATTGCCCCTCTGCTCCATGTTTCTTGTGCCATAAGGCGGTTGCCTTAACTCTACTGATGGACATAACACCCATGACCCTGATTACAGCACCTGCACGAAATGGCATAACATTCCAAGGGGCATATTATCGACAAACTGTGATAAATATCGCAGAACACGCTTAGTGCGTTTTTTTCTATTGCCGGCTATCGCTGGATTTCATCACTGAGATAGCGCGTAATTATCAACGCTTATCTCAGTGGCGATGCAAAATCCAGCGATAGCGACGAGAACCAGCAATAGCGTGAGAAAACAAATGCTATTTCCACTGTGCTATTGCAAAGCTTGCTAATAGGCAAGTGCGGACTCAGCCTGACAATCCACCTCCCATTGACAAGATGAGTAGGTCAGGTTTTAAACAGGCATTAGTAACCAGCGATAATCGCAGTTAGTGCAACTTTTGTTATCGCTACATGGGTCCGGGCCGGATTGATAATAGAGGGAAGTTGTGTTAGCGACAGTATTCATGTCATTTTAGTGGGGAACGCCAACTTTGCATGTCATTAGCGATAAATATCGCAAACATGCAAAGTGGAGAAAAGACGGCTGCTACCTCAAGGAAACACGCGTTAGCTTGTCCATGATAATAGAGCGATATTTAAATCGCTGCTTTTCGTCCGAAAACGGCCGCTAAAGCAGTGAACTTGGGTTTGATAATATCCCCCAAATGTCTTAATAATTGTAACACTATCCAGGGAGAAAGAGCAGGAAGAAAAAAAAATTGAGACTGACTGCATTGGCGTGAGCAAAGGGACTTGCTGAGTGGGAATACCCTCACACCCTGCATTTTTGGCACTTGAAGCATCCACCAGAAGACTTCTCAGTGTTCCCTTTAATTGATTGACACATTCAGAATCATAGGATTTACATTGGTCTGTGCGTCCACTTTGGAGGATAATTGTGCAGTTTGTAGCAGAAAAGCAGGGTTCTCAAGAGAAGATTGTTTTGTTGAAGTTCGGTCAGCAATTATACAAATTAGCAGTGAGTAATGCTGGTGAGGGCAAGCATTTAAGTATGTATTGAGAGTAGGTAGGTGGTTGCATTGGGTGGCAAATAGTGGGGCATATTACCAACGATTAGCGATATTTATCGCTCACATGGCTTAGCAACGAATTTTGGGGCATATTACCAAGGGGGCGATAGACAATTATCGCCGATTTAGCGGCCGTTTTTGGCCGCTAAGCGGCGATAATTCTATCGCCCCACAAGCAAGCTGTCGCTAACTGATGTTAGCGACAGCTTTAAGGCGATAGCGAGCGGTTTGGGGACCGCTTTGCATGTCAGCGATGTTTATCGCTAATGACATGCAAACTGGGCGTACCCAACCCGTTAGCGACTGAAAGCAGTCGATAACGTTGCTATCGCCTATTAACAAGGCAGGCGTAGCGTTGGAAATATTCGCGCTACGCGCGAATATCTCCAAAATCTAACGCCTGCTCAGACCAGTTCTTAGCCATGTTATCCAATGGGAGGTGGATAACATGGCTAAGAACATTTTGTCGCTAATGCGTGAATATCGCTGTATTCTCAGCGATATTCACGCTATCGCCGGAAAATGTATCGCTTTGGAGATAAACCTTGCTAATAGCAAGTTATCTCAGCGATACTTTCCGGCGATGCTTAGCGATAAAAAATTTGTTGGTAAGCCTAGTTAGCGATAAATATCGCTAATCGTTGGTAATATGCCCCGTTTTATCGCTAAGCATCGCCGGAAATTATCGTTGAGATAACTTGCTATTAGCAAGGTTTATCTCCAAAGCGATACATTTTCCGGTGATAGCGTGAATATCGCTGAGAATATAGCGATATTCACGCATTAGCGACAAAATGTTCTTAGCCATGTTATCCACCTCCCATTGGATAACATGGCTAAGAACCGGTCTGAGCAGGCGTTTTGGAGATATTCGCGCTTAGCATGAATATTTCCAATGCTACGCCTGCCTTGTTAATAGGGGATAGCGACGTTATCGACTGCTTTCAGTCGCTAACGGGCTGGGTACGCCCACTTTGCATGTCATTAGCGCTAAACATCGCTGACATGCAAAGCGGGCCCCAAACCGCTCGCTATTGCCTAAAAGCTGTCGCTAGCATTAGTTAGCGACAGCTTGCTAATGGGGTGATATAATTATCGCCGCTTAGCGGCCGAAAACGGCAGTTAAATCAGCGATTATTGGTAATATGCCCCAGTCATTCTTATGGAGAGGCATTTTAGTATTACCAGAAACAGATGTTTTGTGAGAGAAATGCCAGAGTGAGAGATTAGAAAGTATGTCGAAAGTGGGTAAATGACAAAAAAATATTTTATCCACACATTAATGTTGCTGGAGTTACCTGGGGTGGTTGTGAACATTTTTTTTTTTATTTCTCTTGCCAAGCCTTTGCATCTCAAAGGTTGTGACGGGGCTAAGAGGCTTCAGGTCCTCAAACCTTTCACCAGCAGCTATCTTGCAGTATAGTCTCCATGTTTCGCCATATCTGCCCGCTCTCCATAGCAAATGAACTATGTGTCCCACTTTCTTGAAAGACAACCAGGTGGGTTTGAGAAGGCTGAGTGGTAGACGGCAAATAGAATGGAAACAGGAGTTGCGAAGGAAGCGGTGTCTGGAAGAATGTCATGTATTTCGCCAAATATCTAATAAGAGCAAACTTCAATGCACACACTCCCAGCCATGCACACCGAAAGGACGCTGTGAATCTGATGTGAATACAAGCATTTGTGGCTTCATTAGTCATATAAAGTGCTATAAAAATGATAAAATACAAAACAATACTAAAATGGAAAAACTGTTGCGAAGTTGAAGAGACTGAACATTGGATGTCTTTCTGCAGTCCCTTTCAGAATAGTGAGTGCTGTGTTAGTGTTAGTAATCAGGCTATTTATGTTCCTGTCAAGTGACCCTTCTTCAGTCAGTTCTAGCATTTGGACAGCATTACTTTGCATTCTGAGAATTGTGGTGCCTTTTTTTAAAGTAATATAAGAATACCAACATTCAAAGTGTTACTAGCTAAAAAAACAGATATGGCTGAATGAATCACACATTATAGGGGAACACAGCTTTGCATTTACAGACAGCAAGTGTTAGGCAAGACATGGTGTGAAGCTAACTCCTGAGGCGAATAGCCGGGAGTAGACGCTGTTGCTTGCATTTTACAGACCTGCTTACTTTTAAAAACTGCTTTTTAACTTTGTATTGTAACTTATACTGCACCTTGGCACTTTGGGATCACGGAGCGGATCTAGCGCTCACGTGACCCTACACACCGGCGTCCTGCGCCGCTGGCCACGCCCCCTGCTAGGCCACGCCCCCTTCCCGCCCTACATAAGAGCTGAGTCAATGAGCGCTCTGTTGGGTTAACTCCTGAGGCGAATAGCCGGGAGTAGACGCTGTTGCTTGCATTTTACAGACCTGCTTACTTTTAAAAACTGCTTTTTAACTTTGTATTGTAACTTATACTGCACCTTGGCACTTTGGGATCACAGAGCGGATCTAGCGCTCACGTGACCCTACACACCGGCGTCCTGCGCCGCTGGCCACGCCCACCGCTAGGCCACGCCCCCTTCCCGCCCTACGGCCCCCTATATCAATGTGCATCTACAGAACGCGCAGCGGACGAGCGCAGCGGGAGCGCCTAAGGCAAGCCCGTCTGCGCCCGTCCGCGGCCGACGGGGCTAGGGGCACGACTCCATGCCAATTTTATTTCTTACTCCTCGGAAGAACTTACTACCCTCCAAGGACACTGGCCACTCTCGAACCTCGTCCGGAGTCACATCCTTTCATTAGGGCTCGAACCCTCTTCTGCTCCTACCTTGCCGCTCCTCCCGTCCTCTCTTCCCCCTCAACGCCCTTTCCTGCCCGACCCTATCCCACCCATCCCTTCGCTATCTATTCTCTTACTGAACACCAGGTCAGCGGTCAAGCACCATCATGAGCTCTTTGTCTTGCTCGATTCTGAGAAGCCTGACTTACTGCTCCTGACCGAAACCTGGTTCTGCGACTCTTCCCTTCCCGTCCTCCTGGCTACCCTCCCCCTTCCTACATGGCTTTACGTGCCGATCGTTCGGCAGGTAGGGTTGGTGGTGGAGTGGCGATGATAGCTCGGTCGGAACTAAAGTTTCAAACCATTCCCTCTCCCCCATCCCTTCCACCGAATTCCTTACAGTTCGCTCCCTCGCCTTTTCCCCCCCCATTACCTGTCTCCTAATGTACCGTCCTCCCCAGTCCCTGCCTCTGTTCTTGCCGGCTTTTCAAGATCTTCTGGCCAACATGGTGGTCAACTATGCATCGGTTCTGGTACTCGGGGATTTCAATTACTGGCCCTCAGACCCATCTGAGTGTACAGCCTCTAAAGAATTTACTGAGTCTCTCACATCTTTAAATTTTGAGCCACACATCTCTGTCCCCACTCACTCCCATGGTCATATACTGGACCAGGTTTGGTCCCTTAATCTTTTAGTTTCCCCGGTATCGGTTTCCCCCTGCCCTTGGTCTGATCACGCCCTTATTTCTTTTTCCATTTCTCTCTACCAGGTACCCAAAGCCCCCCGCGCCAAAAATACCTGGGCGCGGAATTGGAACAGAGTCGACTTTCCTACCCTGATGTCTCACCTACGGAACTCCTCCCCGTCCCTTTCTGGTCTTTCGTCTGACTCTCAAGCCAACATGATTAACACCTGGCTGGCTAGAGGGTGCGACTCAGTGGCTCCCCTGCGTCGCATTTCCGTTCGGCGTCCCAAGGAATCCAATAGGTGGTTTAATGACCACCTAAAAGAACTAAAAGCGGCCACCCGACAAGCTGAAAGGCGCTGGAGGAAAAATTACTGTCCCTCATTAAAAACTCTCTATTTGTCATCACTCACCGACTACAAGACCGCAATTCTCGCCGCCAAATCCTCCTACTTCTCAACAAAAATAATTTCTGCCGATAATAAACCTAGGGAGATCTTCGGCATAGTGCAGGACTTGGCTTACTCTGATAGAGCCTCACCTCAGATCCCCCCATCTCAGTCCCTCTGCAACCAACTAAACACTTACTTCCTCGACAAGATCACCACCATTAAGGCCAACATCCCCCCCCCCTCGCCTGCCTTTATTGACCCTTCTCCTCCGGCCATTCGAAACCTCCTTACCTTTATCCCTCCCCTCACTGAAGAGGCATTTTTGGAGATTCTCCCCAGAGTGAAATCAGGGTCTCCGGCAGATACCTGTCCGGCACGAATCCTCCAACAAATTTACTCCTCTTGTCCTGAACCCCCGATTGCCTTCCTTAATAGCTCCCTAGCGCAGGGAGTAGTGACCCCTACGCTCAAATCAGCCACCATAGTGCCCATTCTAAAGAAGCCTGGCGCTGACCCATCCATCTCAGCCAACTACCGCCCCATTTCCCTGCTGCCTTTCCTGGGCAAGGTGCTGGAGCGCCCACGTTGAGGCAAATGGGGGGCTGGCTTCCCACCAGGCAGGCTTTCGACCGAGGCACTCGACAGAATCAGTCGTGGTATCAGTCCTGGACAACCTCAGGAAGGGTATGGATGACAACAAACACCAGGCGCTGGTTCTCCTCGACCTTTCCGCCGCTTTTGACACGGTTGACCATACCATCCTACTGTCCCGTGTCAAGGCGGCTGGAATCGAGGGATCCGCCCTGGTATGGCTTTCCTCCTTCCTGAGGGACCGCACCCAGGCGGTCCGGCTAGGAGACTTCACAACCACCCCACTCCCCGTCACGTGTGGTGTCCCCCAGGGTTCCTCCTTGTCTCCCCTACTATTCAATCTTTACATCTTTCCTCTTATCTTCGCTCTTCAGCAGCTGGAGGTCACCGTGTATAATTACGCGGATGACCTCCAGCTCATCTTTGATCTATCTTCTTCCCCTCACTCTGTCTCCAGCTTTCAGCACACTATGACATTCATCAGGGACTGGATGAACCACAACCACCTCAAGCTGAACCCGGACAAGACCGAGTTGGTTCTCACCGGTGGTTCTTCCAGTCCCTGGAACTCCCTTTTCTGGCCCCAAACCCTCGGTCCCGCCCCCACTCCTTCAACCACGGTGAAAACACTGGGGGTTAAAATGAATAATCAGCTCACCCTTCACTCTCAAATCAGTTCTGTAGTTTCTTCCTGTTTCCTTACCCTCCGCACTATTCGCACTGTCTCCCGTTTCTTCACTCCCCAGGCACTCAAAATGATCATGGCCGCGCTTGTGATATCACGGCTGGACTATGCCAACGCCGTCTATAATGGCATACCAGCATATAGCCTAAGGAGGCTACAGTTGGTTCAAAACCAAGCTGCCCGGCTGGTTTTTGGTCTTCCACGCTTCCACCACTCTACACCCCTCCTCAGGGAGCTTCATTGGCTACCTGTTAAGGAACGTTCCCTGTTCAAAACCGCATGTATGGTTTTCCAGGCCCGTCAAGGCACCGCCCCTGCCTTCATTCCTTCACTTATAAAAGATTACGCTCCCCCAAGAGATCTTCGATCCTCCACCAAGTCCCTTCTTCAAATTCCACGCTTCAGGCGCAAAAAGTGGGGTGGGTCCAATTTTTCCACCTTAGCCCCCACTTTTTGGAACTCCCTCCCTGACCACCTTCGTGCTTCTACCCATTATGTATCCTTCCGCAAGGAACTGAAAACGTTTCTTTTTAAACAGGCTTTCCCTGCGTAACCCTTTCTACTTCCCGGCTCTACTACCGGTTCCCACTTTGTCTCAGTAGTTAATACCCTCCTTCAGCGCCAAGAAACCGACAGGTGTACGCCGCGCTTTACAAATGTTTTAAATTAGAAATTAGAAGCTCTCTGATGTGCGATTACAGGCAAATTAAAGGATCCTGGGATGACATGATATGAAACAGATCCTGCTTATCAGAGAGTGGTTACTAGTGATGTGTTGGATGGTAATCAGGGACACCATTCAAATCCTTGTTATTCATCTACTAATCATTGATATCAGGTGTTAGTTCAACGAAGCTGACCAAGTCTAAAAGAGCTAGAATGCATTATGATGTCAACAAAAGCCAGGAAGTGGAAATAGTGTCCATAATAGCATAGAGTGCATGAAGTGAAATGGCACCCTATTGCAAAGTGGGGTGCAAATGTCAGAATATTGTTGCAAGTAAAGGAAATGGTGCAGAGTGGATGTAATTAGGTGGTGCGATCAAAGTGTGGGTAAAGTGTATATGAATGAGATTTGTTTTATGCTTTGAGCATTCAAGTACTGCAGAGAAATAAGGTCTAGGTCTATGGAGATGTAGACACTGGGTTGTTGTATAAATCCTCATGCTCTAGGCACAGGAAACAAGTGTTGCAATTCACAGCTTCTATGTTCTACTAAACTGTGTGATCTACTGCAAACCATTCTGCTTCACTAGACCATAGTTTATATATAGGCTGGTACTGATGTCTAACTTTTGTATGAAGATGAGCAAGAAAATGATGACTAGATCCAAATGTCTGCTTTTTTGATTAAGAAAAGACATAGTAAGGCCAACTTTTTTCCTTTAAGAAGTGTCAGAAAATTTGATACAAAAAATTGATCAATGTATAAAAGCATTTTCTTAGGTGGGCAAAAAACTATATTTGTTTGTAGTATACTTTGTTTACTGGTGGGCTTTTTGAATAAGTCTTATTTTTATTATGTGGTGTAAACTACAGCAGTGGCCTCTGGCTCCACATGTACCATGGCTCTTGGAGACAAAAAAAAACTCTTGTCTCTGGCTCGCCTTCGCTCGACCTTGCCTCTAAATGTGTTGGTCTGCCCACTGCATGTGGTATTTAACATAAATGAAGACAAAGAAGTTCAAAAAATGCCATAATAAGGATTTTTGGGCTCCCAGGCAAGACACATTTTGGAGTCCCCTGTTCAGTTCACGAATTTGTTAGTTAATGCATATCTACTCTGCTCAGTAAGAGAAATGGGAGTGGGCAATACAGGAGAAGGGTGGGCCATACAGGAGAAGGGGAGAGAAGTAAAGAGAATGGTACAGCAAGAGAGGAAAGGTAGAGAAAGAAGGGAGTTAAATGAAAGATGAGCTACAGAGATATGTGAGGTACAGAGACATATCAAGGAGAAGGGAAAGTAGGAAACAACATAAGGTAACAGGAAAACTGTGAGTTTGCCAGAAAGAAGGATATAGAGGTAGGGAGGGAAAGAGAAATAGAGCGATAGGAAAGGCTATAAAGTGAGATAGAGCTAGAGATATAAAGAAAGAAATCTAAAGAGAAAGATGAGGTATTCAGAGAGATGAGGTATGGAGAGAGGCAACACAGAAGACATGAAGTAGTGAGAGATATATAGACTGATGCAGGGTAGAAACTGCTGATGTAGCAAGAAGTGTAAAATAAGAAGTCAGGTATAGAATTATATATATCAGGGAAGGAGAGGTGAAAGGTAGAGAGAGAAAGGTAGAAAGAGGGAGTGAAAGGTACAAAGAGAGATGGTGGACAGAAAGAAACGTAGTTGAGAGAGTAGAGATGGGGTACATTTAGATGAAGAAAGCAGTAAAGCGAGAGGGGTGTGATAGAAGAGGTACTTTTTAATATAGAGAAAGACACGAGAAAGAAAGATGAGGAAGAGAAAGAGAGGTAGTGCAGAGAATTGACGTAGAGAGACAGGTTGATAGACAACTACTCTAGAGAAAAGGGTGGGAATTTGTTCTTGGTGAGGTAGAGAGATGAGATACAACAATCAAGAGAGGAAAGAGACAGATGTGGATTACAGAAAGGGAAGTAGATATAGAGGGGAGAGGGAATAAAACAATGTTGATATAGGTGACTGTTTGGAGTTTTACCTACTTATGGATTGTCAAAACTGGTTTGTTATAGTGCTTTACATATTACTGCATGGAACATGAGAATGGAGCAATGAGGACAATGGCATCAAGACACTGACTCCAGATGTGTGAATCTACCACATGGAGACTGGTTCTGTAAAATTGGTAATCTAAGGGTACTCACCAACATGAGTAAAACACATGGCACCAAAAACAGACACTTGGTGCATGAAGCCTCAGGGGCAAAAAAAAAACTACATTTGCCCATTTAAACTTCAGTGATTACTCTTGATCATCTTCATATTCAGCCTACATCTGAACAGTTTTCAAGCTACTTAATAAAGGAAACCAAATCATTAAATAGTTGGGCAGAACTCATATATGAATTTTAATTATCCTTTGATATTATGGAGCAGCGTGCTGCTTAAAT
Organism: Lissotriton helveticus; assembly: GCF_964261635.1. Taxonomy (NCBI): domain Eukaryota; kingdom Metazoa; phylum Chordata; class Amphibia; order Caudata; family Salamandridae; genus Lissotriton; species Lissotriton helveticus. The sequence continues at coordinate 413,130,053 of NC_136067.1, forward strand.
CATAATGGCACTTTATTTTCTGGCACAGTACCCCACGCTATCAGAAAATATCTTCATACACTAGACTAAAGAGATGCAAAGGCTGCCTTCAATGTGTTGACAAATCCATTGAACGTAATTCTTCTATTTATACCTGGTGGCTCAGAAATACCTTGGCAAAACCGATACAAGGACACTGATTCAGCAGCTGACTCTAAGGGGGGTCTTCCAAAAATCAAACACCTGTGACTCCAGCTGGTGAGTTGACATTGTTGAGATATATACTTCCCTGCATGGACCAGTCCTTTATTTGATATGTTTCTTAATGTGCACATGGTACTAACTTATTTGTTTTTGACAATGTGAATTAAATAGTTTGTTGAAAGTTAGACATACAACTATATTTGATGTACCTAAACCATTTACATCTTCTTCTTGTAGGTACTGGGACACTGCAGTGGACCATACTCCTTGAAGCAACTAACCCAACAGCAAACCCTGCTTGAGGACAAGAGGAGGAGAAGGAGCAGGAGAAGGTCGTAGAAGAGGAGAGCATGGATAATCACCAGGAAAGCTCCCATGGGTGATAGAGCGCTGTAAAAATCTATTTGTCCTTAAAACGAGTGTTTCAGCACCAGTAACTTGCCATGTGAGGAGTTAGCTTACATTTAGCACTGTCTTTGTTTCTTTTTGGCTATAGTAATGTTAAAGGTGTGTTTATAAATGTCAACAGGCTTACTCCATTATGGATGGGTGTTTGTGCCTTCCTGAAACCCTTCCTTAAACCTTTTTTCCCCCTCTATACACCCCACCCTTTTTGTAGAAAGTATTCCCCATTTTCTAGACACCCCCATTTAGAAATCGGGTCAGTGGTTTACTGGCGTTCGAATCCTGGTCAAACAGCAGCCATAGTCCTTCTCCGAGTGAGGTACAAGACAACCCTAAATTAACCTGTGCTCACCCCTCTGGTAGCTTGGCACAGAGCAGTCTGACTTAACTTAGAGGCAATGTAAAAAGCATTTGTGCAACACGTCACATAGTAAAACGATGAAACTACCACACATACAGGATCCAACACTAGATAGATTCATAGAGCAGAATGCTATAAATCAAACATGACCAATATGAAAACAATCCAACCAGTAGAACTGGAGATATACATTTTGACGATTTTAGTGAAAATAGCAACAAAATGCACAAAGCACCAACTCTGGATATTTAGTTGCGTTGGACCAGGTCAAAATCACACTTTCATGCTGATCGCAGTGGAGCATATGTTGGATACAATCACCAGGTTAGGTCCCCTGAAAATTACCTGCCCAAGTTTGTGCCAAGAGTCCTGTTCATGTTGAAGAGGGTTGCGAGGAGCAGGGACAGCATCTCAGAAGGCTGTTGCCAAAGGACGAGGAGCCGGCTGGTGTCACGGGCAGGTGTTGCTGGAGCTATGCATTGACAGTCCCTATCAGTGTTTTTGATACTGGAGTGCACAGAGTCAGACTGATGGACCTTTGCGCTGAATCGCGGTGCAAGCCGTGAGGTCTCAATGCAAACAGGCTTATTCACAGTCATAAGGTGCCCAATGGCTTGAATTCAGCTCCCATGAACCACACCCAAGGTCCAGGTCCTGGGATGCACCTCTTGGGAGTCAGGAACTCACTAAAGAAGGGCCCATGAGCTTTTGGTGAATGAATGAATGAATGAATGAATATAAGCTTTATGAGGCGCAAGCTTAGCCCAGGTGAGCCTTTTTCATCCCTGAGGCTCAGTACAGGAGGCCGGCAGACTATCCCTTGCAGTCACTCTAGTCTTCTGAGGTCAAGATGAAATTGCAGGCCCATTTCTTCCTGCCCAGGCAAGAGGGCAGCAGGCAGTAGGTCAACACAATAAGGCAGAAGTTTGTTCAGAGCAGCAGTCCAGCACAGTGGCAATCCTTTCAGCAACACAGCAGTCATTCTTCCTGGCAGAGTATCCACAGGTCCAGAAGTGTAGTGAAGAGTTGGTGTATGAGGTCCAGTATTGATAAAAGGTGTGCCTTTGAAGTGCCAAGAAGCTTCCAGAGATATACTTTTGAATTGCATAGATGTCCTGTCCTTTTGTACCTGGTTCCAGACTAACTACAGGGGTTTTGCATCCCTTTGTGTGGGAACAGGACACAACCTAATCAAGTGTAAGTGGGGCTGGGCCCAGCTCCTCCCACCCATCCTACCAGTAATGGCCCATTCAGTCACACCTAAGCTCTGCGTTGTGCATGGCTGTCTAGGAGTAATACACAAAACCCAACTGTCACCCACGCTCAGTTATGTGACCCAGAGACAGGCTGCAGGCAATAAAAGGCTAAGGCAAGAAAATGCCATCTTTCTAAAACTAAAAGGAATAATTGGGGGAGAGGATGTGGTCTCACGGCTAGACTGCCGACCTTGGAGGTGGGAAACCAAGGTTCGAGCCTCATGGTCGACTCCACAACCTTTGATTCTGGGCAAATCACTTAATCTCCCCATGCCTAAAATTTTTTTTATTTTTTTTAAAGAATTTGTCCTTGTGTAACTTAACTGGTGCTCATGTAAAGAGCTCCAATACCTTTGGGTCGGGTTTGCGCTATATAAATAAATAATAAAAAATTGTGATGTACTGAATGCTGAACAATGCAAACATTCACCCACAGTCACAAGGATCTGGGTTTAATCCATTGTTCTTTTGCTCACCAGGCCACCCCAGTTTGGACCCATCCAAATGCAAACCAGTCTTGACCCTGTTCCTCATGGGAATAGTCCAGCCCGAGCAGCCAAGTGAAGTTCTCCGTGGACCAGAAGCAAGCATCCTGGGACAGGTTTCGGGGCATCCCGAGGGGTTTGTTGCATTACGCTCCTGTTCCTCCTATATTTTTGCTATTTTGCACATCTTTGTCTCCTGATTTTACTTTTTTTTAAACTAGCATTGGTTTTATATTGAGTATCCAGTTTTGGTTTTACTTTTTTTAACATAAAAAACAAATGAGCATTTGTTTTACTTAGCTGCACAACTGGGACTGAATTTGATGTGGGGTGGGAATCTACTTCCTGTTTCCCATGCATGCCACTGAGAGGCACCATCTTGGGGTAGTGTGCGCTCTAGCTTACGTTGCTAAATGGAACATAAAAATGCGCGCTGCGCGGTCGCAGGCACCTTGAGGGGTTTGTTGCATTATGCTCCTGTTCCTCCTATACTTTTGCTATTTTGCACATCTTTGCCTCCTGGTTTTACTTTTTGTTTAAACGAGCATTGGTTTTATGTTGAAATGAATCCAGTTTTGGTTGTACTTTTTTTTTAACATAGAAAACAAACAAGCATTTGTTTTACTTAGCTGCACAACTGTGACAGAATTTGAATTTGATGTGGGGTGGGAATCTACTTCATGGTTCCCCTGCACCCCATTGAGAGCCGCCATCTTGGAGTAGTGCACGCTCTAGCTTACGTAGCTGCCGGAAACATAAAAATGCGTGCTGCATGGTCGCACCGCTGGTGCACCACTGGCAAGCCTAAGGCAAGCCCGCCTGTGGCTGACAGCATCCCCTAAGCGGCCAGCACCCGCCACGCTGCCCACTGGGCCCCCGAACATTGGGCACATTGCGCTCTACCAGTGACTTTCTGTTAAATCTCTGTCCACTCCCCTGCACCCTCCAAGGTATTTATGATTTATCTAGATGTAAAGATCTCAACTGGTAATGTGGCTTTAAGCGTGTTGTAGGGTCTCTCAACTCTGGACCAATTAGCACCTCCCTTAACAGGCCTATGAAGGCCTCCCCTATTATGGCCGCCTTGATTAATGCCCGCTCCCTTAGGAAGCACAACTTGGACGTTTTTGACCTCCTTGCTGACAGAACTGTGGACCTTCTGTTCAGATTCCACGTCCGATCCCATTGTCACTTTGGCCACGCCCAAGTGTTACAAGATTTCTAGAGAGGATCGCCCAGATGGAAGAGGGGGCGGAGTGGCTATTATCTATAAAAACAAGTGGGACTTTCGTAGGGGCGATGTCACTCCATCGGGGGACTGTTAAGCACTTGACTTAAGCATCGGCCCATTTTAACCTGGGGGGCTCTCTGATTTATAGGCCTCCAGGCATGGCAGGGTCCTTTCTTCAGTCATTTGGTGATGCTGTTGTCCCTCTGGCTCTACAATTCCTCAACAATATTCTTTTAGGAGACCTTAATATTCATCTTCTTTACTAGGTAGAGGCCAGGGAATTGTCTGACTTCTTGGATATTCTTCATCTTGCTCAACTCTCCCAGTGGATAAGCAGTCCCACCCACCGAGCGGGACACATTCCGGATCCTATATGAACTAACTTTTCCATCAAGGTCGAAGACCCATGTCCGGTCCCCTAGTCGGACCATTTTGTCACCCATTTTTCATGGGCAATCATCAATGTTGACCCCCCCTGCTCGCAGCCACCGTAAACCAGCATTCAGCCAAATTGATCCGCTTGCAATCAATCAGGCCTTGGATGCCTCTAGGCCTGCCCTCCTGGTGATCTTGAGGGCGGCCTTGCTAGATTTACAGACTGGATGGCTAATGCTGTGGACACTTTAGTTCCGTCATGTCCTCCCAGGCTTTCTAGGGAGTCTCCTTCTAAACCTTGGTTCACTCCGGAACTTAAAGTGCTCAAACATGATTGTAAAGTTCTTGAGCGAAGGTGGCGCTGCAGCAACTTTTGTGCAGTGGCTCAGCTGCAACTTAGGCATAAACAAAAGACATACTATGAGGCCATAATTCAGGCCAAAAGGTGCTTTTATTCAGCACGTATTGACTCTGCTAACAATATTTCAATGAAATCTGTGCAATTGTCCAGAGCTTTATGTCACCTACCCCCTAATTAAATTTGTCTCCATCTACGGACTCCTGGTGAGACAACCTTTCCTGTTTCTTCAGAGATAAGATCTAGACCATACAGGCTTCTTTTTCCTCTTGTGACAATGCCTTAGGGGTCTTGTTGGTGACATCATCGGCTCAACCCACTATCTCCCATCAGGCTTTCAGCCCTGTGGACCTGTCTGAATCTCTCAAATTCTTAAAGGGCCCGAAGTCGGGCTCTCCTATGGACCCTTGCTCAGCCAGACTGCTGGCAGCGGCAGCTGAGACGATCAATGCTGAAGTGAACGCCATTCTTAATCTGTCCCTGCAGAAAGCTTGCATCCCGGAGGTCTGGAAGCAGGCCAAGATTCTTCCCATTCAAACAACTGCAAAGGTGCACCACAAAAAACAATGAACAAATGCCAATGCTGTTAATAAGCAAGAAAAAAGGACGTTTTGCATTAACGGGATGTTATTAATCTTCAAGTGATCTTTATTTTCAATTTATTCAAAAACAATGTACAGCCGACGCGTTTCGTCCCAAGCTGGGACTTCTTCAGGGTATATATTTATGTATTGGTTTTGGACAAGGTAGGTGGGATTCCTGAATATAGGCAAAGGAAACTCTCACAGATTCATATGTTTAAACATCTTCTACATGTTCTGTAATATTGACAGAATACCAGGGGACAGGGATGTCCTATAGGTCCCCAGAAGAAGGAGGTGGGCACTGTATTCCAGTAGGCCGTTTGTATTCAAAACAGCCGGCGCCCATCCACCAAACCTCCGTCCCGCCGAAACACCCGCAAGGTCGCTGTGGTATTCTGTCAATATTACAGAACATGTAGAAGATGTTTAAACATATGAATCTGTGAGAGTTTCCTTTGCCTATATTCAGGAATCCCACCTACCTTGTCCAGAACCAATACATAAATATATACCCTGAAGAAGTCCCAGCTTGGGACGAAAGCGTCGGCTGTACATTGTTTTTTAATAAATTGAAAATAAAGATCACTTGAAGATTAATAACATCCCGTTAATGCAAAACTTCCTTTTTTCTTGCTTATTAACAGCATTGGCATTTGTTCATTGTTTTTTGTGGTGCACCTTTGCAGTTGTTTGACTTGTATATAATTCCATATGGAATCAGCACAGTAACGATGGGTGCCAGACAGTGTGCACACACTTCCCTTTAGTCATCTTAGGGTTAATCATCATTTGGGGTGAAAAATAGTCAGGTGCTGACATTAGGAAGGGTCCATCGTTATACCTTTGGTATTCAAGATTCTTCCCATCTTAAAGAAGCCTTTTTAGACCCCCTCAGCCCAGGGAATTACCGCCCTATCTCCCTCTTGCCTAGCTTAGCTAAGGTCTGTGAGCAGGCGGTGCCTAAACAATTCATTGAGTTTGTTGAAAGCGCAGGCCTCCTGCACCGTGCACAGTCATGGTTTTGGGCCACCCATAATACTGAACCAACCTTGTTAGAGGTCTCGGAAGCTCTCCGGGAATGTTTGGACACTGGCGGTAGGGCGGCATTGATTTTGCTCGACCTTTCGGCAGCATTTGACAGGGTCCCGCACTCATGGCTTCTCACGTGACTTACCGAGATAGGGGTCTCTGGCTCGGCTTGGGGCTGGATCAGGTCTTTCCTGGATGGACGAGTGTGGAAATGATAAGACTCAGCGACCAGATGTCGGAATGACACAAGCTTTTAATGGTTTCACAGCACAACGATAAATACGTTGTCAAATGTGCAACCCCAGCCACAGGTGAAAGTCTGGCTCCACGTCCCTCAGCCGCTGCTCCGTAGGCGCTCACCATAGAATGCTCGCGGTGGTGACATTCTATGTGATGTCACCACGGAGCGCACCAGGGCAAGGAGAGGGCAGGGGGTGAAAGCGGGTCAGGGTGGAAGATACCACACATCCCCCTTCCCTACACAACAACAATAAAACCGTAAAACATAATGTTGGTATCAGAAAATGTTCTTAGGACTAGGTTATGTATTGTTCCAGATGTCTGTGCAGTCTGACCACCCTTTGGCTAGTGCGGGTGGCTGTATGGGTTACTTCGCCACGCTTCCTAGAGGGCTGTTCACCTTGTACTAGGGGCTTTTCTCTCCTCACCTCCCCCTCTACAGAAACTTCCTTCGGGGGTGATACCTCACTACTCTTCCCAAGTTCCAAATTTTTCCTTCTTGGGTCTTCACTGCATTCCCGAACACCTTTACAACCTTGGTGGGTCTGCTGAACATCGACCAACTTGCCCTCCCTGTAGGTGCTCTGATTTTTATGTCGTCACCCACTCTGAGACCCACTTCTCGGGTGGAGTGCAGCCTATCGAGTCTTTGCTTCCTCTCTAGCATGGCTTTCCCCTGTCTATCAAGTGCTGTAGCCTCTCTAGAGTGATCAGTCCAACATTTCTGCCAACTCATACACCCTGGTGAAAGTTTGGTGTTGGGTCTTCTCGCTTTGAGTAGTTCAAACAGGGTTACACCCGTCGTCTGGTGTGGAGTTAGGCGATAGGCTTCCAGACGTTTTATGATTTCTCCCTTCCAGTTCAACCCGTTAGTCTTGGCTAGTTGGATGCCATCCTTCAGAGTCTTATTGAAACGTTCTACCATTCCGTTAGTTTCAGGGTGGTAAAGCGCACATCGCTTGTGTACGATCCCATAACTCTCGAGGAACTCCTTCATCTCCTTTGAGCATAGCTGTACTCCATTGTCTGTCAGTATACTGCTTGGTGATCCTTCTCTGAGTAATAGCTCCCGTAAGAACTCAATGACAGCTTTTGTGGTGATTTCTGGCACGATCTTTACCTCTGGCCATCTTGAATACAAATCCACCAGGACTAAGATGTAAGGCGTGCTTGTTTCTCCAGACAATGGGCCTACGATATCTAGCGCCACCTTATCCCACGGCCCCGAGGGAGGCGGCCTGCAGACCATCGGCGGAGTATGTTGTTTCAAGACCTTGTCGCTAACTGTGCACGGGATACAGTCCCTCACTTTCCTTTCGATGTCATGGTCCATGCACGGCCACCAGTAATCTTCTCGCATTCTCTGCTTTGTTTTAGTGATGCCAAGATGTCCATCGTGGGCCAACTCCACCAGTTGTTCTCTCACAGCCCTGGGTGGGATCAACCTTGTACCCCTGAATAGACATTCGTCATTCTCAGATATCTCTTCTCTGACCATCCAGTATGGGCGTAGGGTTTCGCTTTGCTTGTCTTCCTGCCTCCACCTTTCTCTTGCTCTTTCGCTCACTCTTCTCAATAGGCCGTCTGCCTCCAACGCCTCTTTCCACGCTTCCTCACTTATGGCCCCTTGGGTGATCACGCATACATTTTCTGTTTGGAACTCTTCATTTTCCTCCTTTTTGGAGCCTTTGGGCTCATCTTCTGCCTCATCATTAACCAGTCGCAAAAGGCAGTCTGCAGCCAGGTTTTTCGTTCCGGGTACGTATTCAACGCAGAACGTGTAATCTTGTAGGCTCACAACCCAACGCCTGATTCGGCTCGATATCGCATCGAGTCCCTTCTTGGTAAACACTTCTACTAGGGGCTTGTGGTCAGTACAAAAGGTGAACTTGGTACCCCAGATGAAATCTCTGAACTTGCTCATGGCCCAGTGTGCAGCTAATGCTACCTTCTCGATCCCTGAGTAGTTGGTTTCCGACTTCCTTAGTGACCTGGATGCGAAGGCTATGGTTTCCTCTCCCTTCGCACCAACTTGAGAAAGGACCGCTCCTAGTCCCTTCGAGCTCGCATCAGTGGTTACCACGGTCTTCCTGTTGGGAACAAAAGCTTTCAGGCTGGGGGCTTCTGCCAGTGCTTTCTTTACTTCCTCGAACTCCTCCTGGCATTCTTCGTCCCAATTGAACACCACGTCTTTCTTGAGCAGGCGTCGAATGGCAAAGGTTCTGCCAGCGAAGTTCCTTACAAATTTACTGTAGAATTCTAACATTCCCATGAATGACTTTATCTCCTCCTTACTCTTTGGCGGCATCAATTTCGCTATGGTGTTCTGTAGTTCAGCTTTAGGGCGGATACCATCCTGGGTCACCTTGTGTCCCAGGAAGTCAAGCTCATTGCACCTGATCTTGCACTTTTCTTTTCTTACTGTGAGGCCCTGGTCCTTAAATCTCGCCAACACTCGCCTCAGCCGTTCATCGTGTTGTTTGTAGTCCCTGCCAAACACAAGTATGTCGTCCTGGTAGCATAAGACTCCGGGGATCCCCCTAAGTATGCTCCCCATTATTCTCTGGAACACCGCAGCAGCGGAGACCAACCCAAACGGCATTCTCTTGAATTTGAAAGCAACCATGGGCGTCACAAACTAAGTTAGGTCCTGTGAGTCTTCATGGAGCCTAATCTGGAAGTAGGCTGAGGTTAGATCCAACGTTGAAAATATCCTCGCACCTTCCAGCATGCTCATCATCTGCATGATGTTGGGCAGGGGAAATTTATCCACGACCACTTCCTTATTCAACGCCCTGAGGTCGATGCATAGGCGGACAGATCCATCTTTTTTCCTGGCTGCGACGATCGGCTCGAGCCACTCCGTTGCCTCCACTGGCTCTATGACTCCCAGTTTGCACAGCTTCTCCAGTTCTTCTTTTACCGCTTCTTGAATAGCCAGTGGTAAGTTCCTCACCTGCATTTTCCTTCAACTTTATTCTGTGAGAATAGTTCTTCAGGCACCCTAACTCATCATTGAACACTTCCTTGTATTTCGTCTCTATGTCGTCACTTGTCCCCTGTACTTCGTGGATCAAAAGATCTGTGGAATTTTGTTAGGGTCAAGATATATGCCTAACTCCTTTTGTGCTTTCCACCCCAGAATGTTGTCTCCCTTTGAGGATACATACACCTTCTATGCAGCAAGTCTACCTCTGTATTCTACTGTGCTCCAGAAAAAACCCTTCATACTAATGGGTTGACCACTGTATCCCCCAGGTCTAAGGTCCATTCTACTCAACCTGATCTTGCCCTTCGCCACGCTTTCAAACTCTTTGGCATTGATAATCGTGATCTTCGAACACGAGTTAAACATGGCCTCAATGCTTGTCCCCTCAATCTCAATGTTGTCTTTAGGACTGTTGACTTGGCCATCCCCTATTTGAAGGACAATCTCATCACACACTGTGTTAACATTTTCCTTAGGCTGTTTCTTGACCCCTTGACCACTCCTGCAAAATTGTCGGAAGTGTCCCTTTTTGCCACACTTACTACATGTGAACCAGAGTGCGGGGCAGTCCTTGTCATTTGCCATATGGCCTTGTTTGCCGCACCTATAACAATTCCCTTTGAAAGACCAGCCTACCTTTCCTTCCTTCTGCTCTTTGTGACCCAACTTCTGTCCTTTGACTTCCAATACTTTGTCATCTTCTGTCACCACCTCGCTCACCTTAACCTTCCCCTCGCTATCCTTGCCCTCACTGTCTTGCTTTATCTCACTCACACACTGCATCATGTGCTCAACCTGCTTGGCTACAATAAGTACGTCTCTTAGTGGAGGGTCATCCTTCAGCCACAACTCCTCCCGTACCCGTTCCGTTCTACATGCTAACACAAACTGGTCCCTGATCCTCTCTTCACAAGAGCCCCCAATTTTGCATGTCGCAGAAAGTTTACATAGGTCAGACTCAAAGTCTTCTATGGATTCCCCTTCCTTCTGTCCTCTCTTCCCAAAATGATACCTTTCCATGATGGTGCTAGTCTTAGGGAGGTAGTGTAGGTCCTTTTTTTTTATGCTTAGCTCAAACTCGTTTTGCCCTCTCGCCTCTTGAGTACTAAGTTCTGGGAGGTGTTCTAAAACTTCTTCCCCTTCTGCTCCTAAATAGTATGCTAACAAAGCCACTTTCCTCTCTAACCCCAGATTGGGCCCACACACAACAGCATAGTTCCAAATCATTTTCTTCCACTTCTTCCATTGTATTGCAGGTTCCCCTGGGTTTACTAAAAACATTGGGGGTGTGGCGTTACATTCTGCATTGTACTTCACAGCGATAACTAAAAACGTCTAGTGCTACTATTTTATACCTGCAGTCCTAAACACATTCAACAAAACTCCTTCTACATTTTTTAAAATGCTGTCACTTATAAAAATTGTTATACTTTCGCGTTGCTTGAAGCATCTACAAGGTGGCACTCTTAGTCAGGGAATGGTTATCTCTACTGGGAACAGATTCCCCACAGTTGCGCAGATGTTAGCTTGATTTTCCCCAGAAAAGGCAGAAAGGTGGGGGAGGAGGCCCCTCCTGCTTCAATCCAACTACCGATTGCTCTACTGAGAGTCTTTTCCCCACACGACTGCATGTGCGGCCAGGTGAGGCCATATGGTGGTTTTTTCCCTAGCTTTTCCTCTGCAGGGATTATCTGGGTGATGGTGAATCCTTCAGAAAGCCTTCTAGCATCACGTTCCTGAACCAGTCCCTTCACGTCACACTGCACAGCCTTTACCACCCGCGTTGCACTTTTCTCCACCGATCTCTCGCTCCAGCTATTCCATGTGACAGCACACTCCTCTTGTTCTACACACAGTCTTTCCTTTCGCCGCACGTACAGTTAGAGAGTTTATTGGAAGGTCGTGCTTTGCCAGGCAGTCTTTTTCAAATACCCCACCAAACTAAAGCGGCTGGAGCGGTTGATTACGATCTTTCCTCGATTATCCACCTTTCTTTTCCAGACACTCTGCGCTACTCCTTTACATTTGCTTCACTCGCCGAGGTGCGTTTACACAGCTATCATTTCTCCTGTAACTCTTATAATGTGTAACTCACAGACCGGGACAAGGTTCACTTCCCGACTGTTTTTCTTCTGTCACGTTGCTCCGTCTTCAATTTTCTCGCCAGCCTTCCGTGTTGGGTTCGCGTCTGCCTGCATCCGGTCCTCGTCGCCAGTGTGGAAATGATAAGACTCAACGACCAGATGTCGGAATGACACAAGCTTTTAATGGTTTCACAGCACAACGATAAATACTTTGTCAAATGTGCGACCCCAGCCACAGGTGACAGTCTTGCTCCACGTCCCTCAGCCGCTGCTCCGTAGGCGCTCACCATAGAACGCTCGCGGTGGTGACATTCTATGTGATGTCACCACGGAGCGCACCAGGGCGAGGAGAGGGCAGGGGGTGAAAGCGGGTCAGGGTGGGAGATACCACAACGGGTCCAGGAGGTCTGGCTTCCGCCATCCTCTTCTGCTCCCAGCGAGTGACCACAGGGGTCCCCCAGGGGTCCTCTCTTAACCCCCACCTTTTTAACATTTACGCTATACCATTGGTTTACTTGGCTGAAGAACTGGGGGCGAAGATTATTGCCTATGCTAACGATACACAGCTTCTCTTTACATGGGAGAAGAATGCAGACTCAGTCTCTTCTGCGAAGCAGTATTTGTCCTCAATTTTTAAATGGCTTGCTTCCGCACAGCTCAAATGCAATGAAGAGAAGTCTGAGATTCTCCTATTCGGGAAATTTACTCCTAAGTTCAGGGACACTCACTGGCCTCCTGAGTCCCACCTGCCTACCTCTATTGGAAGCCTGCTATGAATTTGGGGGTGTGGTTTGAGGAGAACCTTTCCTTCTACAATTAGGTTAAGAAGCTTGCCGGCACTTGCTTCGGCTTTCTTAAAATCCTTAGGAAGTTTCTCCCCCTGCTGCCTAGGGCCGCAAAGGAGACAGTCATCCGTGCCCTTATTCTATCTCGGCTGGATTACACCAATGCTCTTAATGTGGGAATTGCTGGCTACTTGCTGAAAAAGCTTCAGGTGGTCCAGAATGAGGCTGCCAGGTTTTTTCTTGATTTTCACTCCAGAAGTAGTGTTAGTCACCACCTGCGCTCGTTGCACTGGCTGCCCGTGGTGGTAAGGGTAAAGTTTAAATCATTTGTTATTGCCCATCGTGCTCTCTATGACCAAGGACCTTATATTTGCAAAATTGCTTCTCTTTCTATGCCCCTCTGAGACAATTGCGCTTCTCGTCTCAACTGTTGGCTCTGGTTCCACTCTTTGTATGCCAGAGGTTAGGTGGCAGCTCCCTCGTCTAGAAAGCGGCCGTGGCATGGAACGCCCTTCCCTTTGCTCTTCGGAATATCAAGGATCCACTGGCTTTTAGAAAGCTCCTGAAAACACATCTCTTTGTCTAAGTATCACTCTCCACCCCTCATATGACTCCGCGCCGGGACACTCCTGAGTATCTGTGCGCGTTATAAAATAAAATTACACAACATAACATCACCCCTCATCAGCCAGGCAAGCTTGAATCCAGGCAAAGACGTCTGCACATAGGTTAGTGAAATGCATTTTATTGTACAGTACATGAATGAAATCCATAGATTACCACATTATGACATAAATTACTAAAAACCTTGCTTCCCTTCACTGTTTTTAAGCAGCTGACTTCATATATTCATTAACACAGACTCATTTATTTCTGCCTGTTCCATCTGAAAATCTTTAACTTTTACACCTGTTCCAGCAACATGGCTTTTAGGAGTGTCTCAAGTTTGCCATGAATGGAGAATGTTAGCACTCTAATAGCTCATTATAACTCTGGTGAATCGATAATAAAACACCAGAATTCAACTGACTGCTGGACGTATGTTTTACTCACCCGACAATTTTTTCTAACATGAATGAGGAAGATATATTGAAATTATTAGGGATGTGTTTTCATTTTGGCTTTCTGCAGCACTTGCCATAATTACCATTACAAATAGAAACCCTCTTTCTATTCAGACTCTACAATCTCCTTAATAGGAAATGATTTAAATCATTCTAAAAATAAGGTGTTCAGGACTGAATATAGAATGCTATCTATCATTCTAGTTTTTCATGAGATCTCTATGGTAAGGCTGAAATAGAATGCTGAGAATAAACTGACAGGCTGCTTCTGTTGTTATAAGTGCTTGCTTTACTAAGCATGTCAGACTTGTTTTACATGGAAGAGGAAGATAGTTATACATTTATGTAAAAGTTTTCTCTTCTAGAGTAACAACTCATGAGAAAATATTTAGCAAAATGGTTTTCCTTCAAGGATGCTAGATCAAATTCCTGCAGAAGACGTTCATTTTTCACGGGGTATTTCATGTTACCCTCGACCTAATTAACACCATTTAAATTTTACCCAAAAAGGGGTCTGATTTACAATATATATATATTATCAACGGGTAGACTATCCCCAGGTAGATGTTAACTAGTGTATATTTACCTTGGAGTGTCTCTCCTTGGATAATATTGCTTAAGCAACACATCAACTTGAAATCACATTTCATTAAATTCACTCTCCGGAAAAGATTCAACCTTTCATCCTTGGTACAGTAAGATCTATCCTCACCACAGAAGGTGAAAACCACAGATTGGAGTTAAGGAACTTGATGGGTAAAATCTTTTTTTTGTCTTTGAGAACAGAAAATGTCACATTCTACTCATCACATTGTGTGGTGTATTGAACCTGGTTGCGAACTGAAAAAATTGTAACAATGCATTTCTTTGCAAGAAACCAGAAATATTTCATGGAAATCATCTCTTACAGTTTCAGAATATCAGAACATGGAACTAGTGTTTGGGTACCATATGGTTAAACTATTGAAATTGACAAAAAAAAGTTTTTTGTTTTCATCTGTAATCCAGTAAATTTAGCTTTCAGTTGCCAATCAAGGAAGTAAACTTCAGTATTTAGCTATTTTCTATGGAGCACTTCACGTCAATGGCTGACAGCAATGTAAATGTTATCTTGATAACAAGGTCTACTTGTGCCACAATTACCCATACCTTCTGCTACACTTTTATTTTGTGACAACATGGTAGGCATGTTGTACTATTACCAACTCCCCGTCATGCTTCAACTACATCCTAATAACGGCTAAATACATTCACCATATGGCCGCACATAATGGCTGATCATTCCATTGGTTTAATTCTCTGTTGTGGTGTGTGCGCTATCAGAGGTATGTGTGCATTTTTGGAGTCCTTCACTCTCTGTTTCATTCAGTCTTTATCATGAATAATCAAAACTTAGGGGTATATTATCAAGGGGTTTATCTCCGCTTTTTTTGGCTTTAAAAGCCAAGAAAGCGGAGATAAAATTATCTCCCTATTACCAAGCTGTCGCTAACACCAGTTAGTGACAGCTAATAGGAGATAGCGACCATCTTGGGCCCCGCTTTGCATGTCAGTGATATTTATCACTAATGACATGCAAAGTGGGCGTGCCAAGATGTTAGCGACTGGAAACAGTCGCTAACATCGCTATCTCCTATTACCAACTTTTGGAGATATTCGCGCTAAGCGCGAATATCTCCAAAAGCTAACACCTGCCCTGAGCAGTTCTTCACCATGTTATCCAATGGGAGGTGGATAACATGGCTAAGAGCATTTGCTCGATAATGCATGAATATCGCTGACTTTTCAGCGATATTCATGCATTGCGGCCGTTTTTTATCGCATTTGCGATAAACCTTGCTAATAGCAAGGTTTATCTGCGATAAAAATCGCCGATGTGCGGCGATAATTTTTGTCTCTAAACAAGTTAGAGACAAAAATTATCGCTAGTTGTTGGTAATATGCCCCTTAATTTCAGAAAGATAAATAAAGAGGTATAGCGTTTGCAACATACAAAAAAGAGGGAACAAAAAGGAAGTAGGCGCACGGAGAGTGTCTATAATGGCCCCGGTTTTTCAAGGTGGAACAAATGAGTTTCTCCATCCATTGGTACTTGGGAAATACATATGTGTTTTTAGCAACCGTGTTTGATGACAACAGCAGAGAGAAAGACTCAGAGAGCATCTGAACTGCTTCTTTTGTATTGTTCCTTTAAGTGTCTATGCTGGGGACGTTGCGTTTGAAGGAGGGTGGGTTTTGAACTACATGGCAGCAACTTTAAAAAGGACACCTAGGGTGACATGATCGAATTTAATAAGCAGTGACACATTTGAATAGGAAATAGCATGTGCAACGTTTGCAAGATATTCTTGGAATAAGCAATCTCCCAAACTACAAGGCATTGTTCCTAAGACGTATGAAAGTACACACATAAAACGCCATATTAAGCTGCTCCATTTTTAATTTACAGCGCAGCTTGTTTGATGCCTGTGACCTGCTTTCAGGGTGTTTAATATTGAGGTGCTTTTACGTGTTTCTCTGTGCTATGCTGCACAATTCCGTTAGCTTCCAGGTAGCCATGTTCAGAGAAGGTGATTCATTTCCGCAGAAAATTACAGTTTGACACATATCCTGTGTTATGGGAATGTGCGCTTCCAAGGGGTTATGTGGTTGACTTTTACGTGGCTGTATGATGTGCTCTGCAAAACTCCACTGCACGCTATTGCTGCTGGAAATGCAATGTTTGCCAGAATTACTGATGTATTTATTCCGACTTATACCCATTCTAAATAGATAATGGAAAGATTTTCCTAGCAATTTAGCAGCATAATATGTGTGCTAAATTCGTTCAATAAAAGGCTGCAGATTGTTAAGTACCCTAGGAGGCCAGTATTGTGCTGCACAGCCATGACTGTAGCAGGAAAAATGTAACCTATCCGAAGCAATACATCATCCAAAGAAAGACATTACTGATTGAGCTCCATCATTTAAGCTTATAAAATAGCTGTCTAATTGCGATGTGCTTATGAAACTATCAGCCTGATTCCTGTACGGGCCGTTTTGCGTGTCCCTAATAGCGATTAATAGCGACTCGCTATTGAGGAAACGCAAAACGGCATTCATGTACTTTTCGGGGAAAAAATAGCGACTCGCACGCGGGCGCTAAAGCCGTTAGCGACCGACAAAAAACGCAGAAAAATCGCTATTTCCGGCTACCTGCGATCGGGATAGCGACTCGCAATCCCGATCGCACGGGATAGCGACTCGCAATCCCGATCGCACGGGATAGCGACTCGCAATCCCGTGGGATCGGGAATGCGAGTCGCTATCTCGCGGGATCTGGAAAACGGGAAGACGCATTACGAGCACCGTGATGACATCACAACCAGGAAGCAGCCAAATCCCACCCCCAAACAACACAGTGACGCTATCAGTCGAGTGTTGAAGACCGAAAGCTGCCGCTAAACTGCCGTTAGCGACTCACAACCCCGCCGAAATAGCGACCGCCATGTCGGAGGAACCCCAGCCAGGCCCCAGCAACAGCGCTGCCCGCAAGCGCAAACTGAAATTCTCCGAACAGGAGCTGGAGAACCTCATCGAAGGGGTGGTGGCCAACCACGACCAGCTGTTTGGTGCCAACTCCCGGAGGGTCCCAGAGCAGGAGAAGAGGAGGATCTGGGTTGGGATTGCCTCCAGTGTGAACTCTGTGGGCGTTGCGGACAGGTCTCTGGAGGAACTCAAAAAGCGGTGGTACGACCTCCGAGGCCGTGCCAAGGAGAGGGTTGCGGAGCGCCTTGGTGAGGCATCAGGCACCGGAGGTGGTGGACCGACTGTCCCACCCAACACCCCCCTGGAGGACCAGGTAGAGGACACGTTGGAGAGGGAGGCGTGTGTTGGCGTGACCCCTCTGGACTCCTCCCGCCCCACCCAAGACACCCAAGGTAAGTGGCATGCGACTGCGACCCTGTCCCCTATGACCGCCCCTGACCAAATAGGCTCACTCATTGGCCCTTAGTCATGCCTATGTTGTGCATCAGGAAATGCCCTGAAGCATTGTGGGAGACGTAGTATGTCCACAATGTAGTAGTACCACAATGCGGCCAGAAAGGTTCCAAAGTGCGCAAATACACAGCCACCCAGGGAATGACACCCAGCATGCATGTAACATCTGCACGTCTGACAGTCACATGCACCTAATGAGTATCCACTTACCCTCACAGGTGCGGGAGACAGCAGTGACAGTGAGAGGCTGCTGATCGATGAGGAGGCCCAGGAGGAGGAATCCCTACCTGAGACACAGCCACCAGCCCCTGCAGCAGCGCCAACACCAGCAGCCAGGCCCCCCGCCTCTGCTGCATCAACACCTACAGGCCCACCGGCTGCCAAGGCCAGGCCCCCCGCCTCTGCTGCATCAACACCTACAGGCCCACCGGCTGCCAAGGCCAGGCCCCCCGCCTCTGCTGCATCAACACCTACAGGCCCACCGGCTGCCAAGGCCAGGCCCCCCGCCTCTGCTGCATCAACACCTACAGGCCCACCGGCTGCCAAGGCCAGGCCCCCCGCCTCTGCTGCTTCAACACCTGCAGGCCCACCGTCTGCCAGAGCCAGGCACCCCACCAATGTGCCTCCAGTGGCTGCGGCACCTGCAACACCAGCTGCAACAACACCTGCAGCACGGCCAATAAGATCTGGCCCAGCCACATCCGCTACACAGCGGCCCAACAGCAGGCGGGGCAATGGGCATCTCCATGCCTGCCTGAGCGTGGAGCGGCGCATGCTCCGCATACACCAGCGGCAGTCCCAGCAGCAGGGAGCAATCCAGCTCCAGCTCCATAAGATAGGCCGCAATGTGGCTGGAGTCGGGGAGAGGATGGACCGCATGACGGCGGCCATGGACCGCATGACGGCGGCTATGGAAGACAACACTGCAGCGCTGGTGAAGCACCGCAGTGTTGCAAGCAGGCGCCACCACCAGTTGCTGAGCCGGCTGTCCACCTACAGCCGCTCCAATTATGTCTCGGCAAATGCCACCACCCTGCTTGCGCGGCGCTCCCTGACCCAGCAGCACCAACTGGTCCAGTGCTGCGAAGATATTACCCGGGTGCTGGAGCATTTGACCACCGCTGTCACCGCACTGCACGCACCTGTGCTACCGGCAATTGTGGGGGGTGATGATGCTAGTGAGGGTGCCTCCAGTGTCAGCAGCCACTCTGCCACGCAGGCCCCCCCACCTAGGCGCAGCACAAGGGCTACGCCTGCTCCAGCTGCCCAGGAGGAGGAGGAGCCTCCCAGGCGCATGCAAATTGTGCGCCGGAGGCGCCAATGACATTGTGTCAGGGACACAGGCGCATGCTGAACTTAAGCCTGCCATGGACCGTGTCATGCAGTATGCATGAATACTGCATTTTGTAAATAGTTGTTTCCAAGACCCATTATTTTTTGTGATAATAACAAATACATTTATTTTGGTGCACACATACGCCTTGTGTAATCATTACAGTTTGCATGCAATTGTGATATGTGGGGTGGGGGAAGGGGGTGGGCTAGAAATTGTTAGCTGTGATGTGGTTGCGACGTCTGTGGCCTTCAGCTGGGTTCTCCCCGCGTGCATGGTGCGCATGTGCTGGTGGCCGGTCGTCCCCCTCAGATTCACTGCCTGAGATGTTAACTGGTATCCGGCGCTTGGTTGCAATGTTATGAAGCATTGCACAGACAGCCACAATGCGGCAGCACGCTGCAGGACTGTAATACATGGCCCCACCTGTCTTGTGCAGTATACGGAACCTGCTCTTGAGCAGGCCAAATGTCCTTTCAATACAGTTCCTTGTCCGGATGTGCGCAACATTGTAGCGGCGTTGCTGAGGTGTGGCAGGGTTGAGGTAAGGGGTCAGGAGGTATTCCCGTAGGGCGTAGCCACTGTCACCTGTATGAGAGGAGCAGATGTTGATTGCCTGTGCAGCGCAGTTACTTCATAGCAATGTGACATTGTCGACAAAGTGTACTTACCGAGTAGGTGTCCTTCCCCAAACTCTCCCCTGATCAGTCGTGTGTGGAGTCCGCTGTGCCTGAAGATGAAGGAGTCATGGGTACTCCCTGGGTACTGGGCCACAATGTCAGTGATGATGGTCTTGGCATTGCAGACCATCTGTATGTTGAGGGAGTGGTACGACTTCCTGTTGCGGTACATATACTCCGTGCCAGCTGGTGGGCAGATGGCTACGTGGGTACAGTCTATGCAGCCAAGGACATGGGGAAAATGGGCAACATTATAAAATTGTAGTTTTGTGAGGTCCAAATCCTGTTGGCTCGTGGGAAATGTGATGTGCCGGTGGAGCTAGGTGAGCATGGCTTCAACAAAAGTGTGGAGGCAGCGTGACATGGTGGGCTGGGATATCCCCCCAGCAGCGGCTACTATGCCCTGGAAACTGCCGGATGCCAGGAGGTGCAGGCTGCACAATACCTGCACATGTGTGGGCACAGAATTGTTTCGCCTTGTTGGGTGCTGCATGATGGGGTCGAGTTCTTGTATCAGCCAGGTGATCATTTCCCCATTCAGCCTGTATTTAGCATAAATCTGTTCTCTGGTTTGCCCCAGCAAGGTGACCCGCTGCCGGTAAATCCTTGCCTGCCTCATGCGTCTCCTCCGTGCTGCTCGCTGTAGCCTTCGCCGCCTCACCACCATGTACATCCCAGGCATTGTGGAACGCCTATTGCTGCTGCTGAATGTCCTTATGTGTGATTGGTCAGGCCTGGACCTGTTGGTGATTGGCTAACAGTATTTTCAAAATTTGGTTAATCATGGCTTTTATGGTTACCACCTGCTTTGAGTTGTCCTTAAATTGCGCCGCGCAAATGTGCGATTTAGCGCTTTTTCGCTAATGTATTTCTTTCATGAATGCCGATTGAGACAATATTGCGTTTCGCTATTCAATTCGCAGATTCCGTGGTTGGTCGCTATTTCATTATCGCTAATGCTCGGCTTCCCGGAGTCTGCGACTTTTACAGCGTAATCGCTATTCCGGTCGCTATTATTTTTTAGCGATTTCGCTATTTCGTACTTGAATGCCGATTCCGTGTTTTGCACCCGCAATTGCGTTTTCGCAGCCATTGCGGGCGCTATTTCGCTTCATGAATCAGGCTGTAAATCCCCATAAAAGTAAAACATACAATACTACTACAGTCGATTGTATGGTTGTTCCTCCTAATCTTTCCAATAATTTTGCCCCTATAGCTGATTGGATTCCTAAAGGAGGAACATTTTACCATACATTTGTACACATTAGAGAGCATTCGAAAATGTTTCAATGCCTTTTAAACACATTACAGAGCACAGCAAGTGATTCAAACAGCTTTACCAAATGATATGCTAATAAGAATATAATCATAAAGTTGAACCTGGCTGATGCTAATGGACTATTTTCTCAATTCTTCAAGTAGTTCTTTGTGTGAAACACAATCATCAGTTTGTATCAACCTTTACACCATGTGATGTCATAGAAAAAGGTATAATCTGGAGAGAGTATGTGACAGTAGACTAAGGGCAATTTATAGTGTTTGTGGAAAAGCAACAAATGACTGGGTGAGGGGGCAGACTCTTAGCGCAGGCATAAAGGACCTTAACACGCATAAAGTGGGCCCGATGGACTGTAAGATGGTCATCTACGACTGCGTTGGAACTAGTAGAGGATTTCTGATGTTGGTTCAGAACTAGCATATAGTAAGCAAGGCTTGTGACAACTTATGTTTGGCTAAGGGTTTTTCAGGAGTGAGTGAGGGTCTCTGAGAATCTACTGAGACTCAGGGAGGTAGGGAAAAGATAATGAGAGTGCCAGTCTGGCTAGCATTAAGACTATGGAAGCTGAAGGGTGATCTGTGACGGCAAACTAAGGGGCCACTTGACGTTGGCTGAGGGTGAATGAGTGTTGGATGAGGCACTCCGAAGGGCCAGTCGAAGCTCAAGGGACTTGATAGCCTGTGGATGGGCCTTAGGCAATTACATTGCAGTTCTGTGTGATATATCAACCCAGCAGCAGGACCCAACATTAGACACAGATCCCTAATTCACTATCAATTGCAACTGCCCTGCTTCCACCGCTGCTGGTGTCTGTTACTGGATGCAGTGTTGCACACGTACAATAAATATTTGGAAGGGGAGGAGGAAATGCCACACTAAATATCATGTCTCCTACCTTAAGGGGCAGTCCAGACTCTCCTTGATCTCTAGCACAATATTCTGGCTGTGTTCAATAGTCTCTGCTACCCATTAGCAGGAACTATCATTGGGGGACCTGGGTAATTTTATTAAATCGATGTATTGTGACATGCACTGATATACTGAACAAAATACTTTAAGGGTGGATGACTTTCCTCTCTCTCCCCATCTATTGTTGTGGATGATTGAGAGTGGCAGGGTGACACTGCCCAACTCTGCTTTATCTGTCAGTTGTGGGTCTGTACAGACCTGCACCTGATAGAAGATTTATCAATGCCAATACTGCGGACTGACTGCTGCCTTGAGCATGATAGCTGTTCTTACCGAAATTTCAGAATCGAGAGTACAACAATCAGGTGGGTTAGGAAACCTCCGAGAGGCAGGATATAAATGTTGGTACTTTGAGTATTTGTGAGGTGGTCAAGTTACTGAGGGTGGTAAGAAAGGGTTGGGGGACAGAGGGGCTAGAGAGCCTAAAAAGAAGTGAGTGGGCTGGGGAGGGGTATTTTGTGTCCAGCTGGCCAGCACCTCAATTTTACTTTCCCAGCTACTGCTACAGATCAGCTTACAGCGGGATGCTTATCGGGGGGGGGGGGGTATTAGAACTGGGGGCCACTAGTTGGCTGAGGTAGGTACCTTAGTCCAAATAGGGACCCTTGCTTCTAGTCAGGGTAAGGAGGAACACACCCTTAGATAACCCCTGCTCACCCCCTGGTAGCTTGGCACGGCAGCCAGGCTTATCGCCAAGGCAATGTGTAAAGTATTTGCAACAACACTCCCTGTAACACAGATGGACACCACCCCGGTTTCATAAAAATAGCGGTATCTTTATAGAAAGAAATACAATGAGACCAAACGATAGAAATCCAACTTATGTGTATTCGTAAAATTTCACTTGGCCAGTTATTAGGCCAGCAATCACTTGTAGGTACTTGCGGTATTATTGAGCGATTTACAATCTCTAATGCAGTCCTAATGCAATGCTATGCAGTTTGTAATGCAATTCATAATGTGGTAATAAGACAGTCCTTAATGTAAGAATCAGGCAGTTTGTAATGCAATAATAATGCGGTTCGTTATGCAAGAATCAGGCAGTTTGTAATGCAATATTAATGCGGTTCGCAATGCAAGAATCACGCAGTTCGTAATGCAATAATAATGCAGTTCGTAATCAGCGCGGTCAACTCGGGCCCCACTAGGGACCAACGCCAGAGACAATGGTCATAAGCTTAAAGGGATGGCCCCGGTACTGCTGGGCAGATACGGGCCGCTCGGGGACTCAGCGCGTCTAGCGGGGTGCAGTGGAAGAGAGCTCGGAGCGCTCCTGTACTCCTCCTGCACACCTCCCCAGGCCACACACGCTTGCGGCTCCCGACCGGAGTCCAAACCTTACCTGGGGGGATGCGCTGCCTCGCTCTCTCTCTCTTCCCGCTCGTTGGACGTCCTGCTAGGCGATCCCGATCATGTTGCAGCTCTGTTGCCAGGTGACACTGTAGCCGGACGGGTTACGGCGCTGCCTTCTCCTTTATTGACGATCTTGGGCAGATTCCTCTCAGTGAACAACGATCACGATCCCTTTCACCTTACAGCTTTCTTAGCTTCTAGAAATCCTTTAGCACGTTGCAGCTCGGGCCGGTGGCGATGATCCTTACTCACACCCTCATTTATGATGATGGCTCGGGCCACAAACAGCAATACAGTAGAGTGGACGATGTTTTACGCTACGGGGGCAATGCGATCACAGGGCACCTCGTAAACAGTACCACGGACCACACCGCAGTCTTCCAGAAAGTCTGTAGCACATTGCGACTCGGGCCGGCTGTGGTGATTCTTACTCACAGCCTCGATTATGATGACGACTCGGGCCACAAAAAGCAGTACAGCATCGAGGATGAGGTTTCACACTGCAGGGGCAATGCGATCATGGGGCACCTTGTAAACAGTACAAGTTGAGGTGAAGCTATCCTTTAGTGGCAACAACATAGCCCTCTTCACATCCAGGGGGATACTCCTCCCCCCACATCAAAGCAGGCCAGCCTGTTGCTGTCTCACCTACTCCTCCCTGGGGTAAGGACACTTACCAGACCCTGTCATATCCAAGCCCAGGCAGGCAATATACAACCAGGCAGAGGCACACAGGATAGTTTAAGACAAGACACCAGACACTTTTAAAAATGTGGTTTCTAAGCACACAATTTAACAACCATCTTCACAAAAAAGATGTGTTATTAAATCCTGAGTTCAGGCACACTAAACTCAATCTCTCTATCTTATGCCAATGGGAAGATATGCAGGAAACACGGGACACAGCATTCTCCATTCTGTCCTATGGACAAGATGGCCTTGTAACAGTGAAAAATGAATTTGACGGTATTTCACTGTTAGGACATGGTACACACCTCAGTACATGTCCTATTTTTCACATACACTGCACCCTGCCCAGGGGGGTACCTTGGGTCTACTATAGGGGTGTCTGATGTGCATAAAAAAGGGAAGGTAAGCCCTGGTAAGTGGGTGCACTTGCCAAGACAAAAAGGCAGTTAACTAACTGCACACAGGCACTGCAGTGGCAGGCCTGAGGTCTCTTCTTAGGGCTACGTGTGTGGGTGGCACAATTAGTGCTGGAGGCCCACAAATAGCATTTGCAATACCTGTCCTGGCACACATAGTGCACTTTACCAGGGACTTTACTAGTAAGGCAAACATATCAATTATGGACAACCAATGACCATAACACTTTATACAGGGAGCACTTGCACTTTGACACTGATCAGCAGTGGCAAAGTGCCCAAAGCATCTAAGTCAGCAACATTATGTCAGAAAAAGGTCTAGGAGGAAGGCAAAAAGTTTAAAAAACTTTAGCCACAAAAGGCCACGTCCAACAGGGGGAATCCACAACATGCATTCGTAGATAGGTAACAATCTAAAATAATCTATATCAATCTATACAAATCTACAATGGGCGATTCAAAATGACATTGCAGAGAGTTTGAGTCTGGCTGCATTGCTGAAAGTCACTCAGTCATGGCTGAAAGATCGGAAAGTTAATTGAGGTTCAGAAAGATGTTGCCTCAGGACTTCTTTCCATGTAATGCTCTTGATGTGCATGTCTGGGTCACTAGCTTACAGAAGAACCGGAGCGAGAATATTATACGTGTATCCCATTGTATCTGATTTCCTTTTGTACCCAAAATTATTGTGGGTGTCTTTTTAAAGGCCGTTTGAGCTCTTTTGAATCAATATATGTATTTTTTTTTAATGGATGCATGCTTCTGTAAGAAAAGACTATGCACTGGCACATAGGTCTGGGAGATATGCTGAAGGTCAGGCACCTACACATTGGTGAATATTTATCAAACCTCAAAGATAGGGTCCTTATTGACACTAGGTGCAGGAAATGGCTGTTGTAAATTCCCTGCCCTTCCTAAAGGCTGATGAACGTTGCACGAGCAGGCATCCTCTCAATGAGGTCAGTGCCAGGCTGAGAGGATGTTATGAGCACATCTTACTTTCTGGCCTAATAGCAAGCATTTTGGAAAAACACAAGGGTGAAAGCAGTGTTGGACTATACTCTTAACCACATAAAGTGGCAGGCAGATTAACACACACCATCAAAAGTTGCTAGCTAATCCCAACATCTTTCAGTATGTGTTGTGTGCTCTTCGAGTATGTGGAAAAAGGGCCTGAAGAAACCTCACAATTTTTTAGGTAGCTGGGCTCATAATCTATGTGTGCAGCTGGTACCTGACCAATCCAAATCCCACCTGCCTCTACTCCAATGCATCAAATATGCTGCTGAGGGACACATAAAAGATCTGTAAAAGTGCAACAAAATTTGACCCACCTTGACAAAAATACTCTGACAGCTCCTATATGCCTATATTATCTCCAAGATTCACTATGGTGACTTGAAGGCAGCAGCATCCAGTACACCATTCTATCTGACTGAACAAAAGAGTCATCTCAGAGGACAAATGCAACACACAAAGCCATGACATTGCCTGAATGGAAACCAGGAGGTAAAAAGGGGGAAGTCGCAAAATACTAGTGTTCTTAAGCTACAAATTTACATGAATACATTTCTCTAAAAGGACCATTCTGTGTCTGATCAATAAATAACTTCCCAGGAATACTGCCCCTGGGCTGCACAATAAGGAGATCACATACTGCCTAATATTCATATACACAATACTGATTGATTCCCTAACCATAACTTCTTATTCTATGTGCACTACTCTGTTGCTTCCTGGAGTGGATTAAACTTTATAATCTTTAACACATAAATATATAACTGTAAGAAATTGCATCTTTTTGCATGATTACCTCCAATTTTGGACTGGTGCTGATGATTGTTAGACCCTGCTAACCAGGCCCCAGTGCATGTCCACTGAGCAATCAAAACTTGTTGAACTGATTAAAAATCCTAATTGGCAAATGTAACTTATCTATAAGTCCCTAGTATGTGGTACCCAGTTGTTGGACTTGGTCCCCTCTGCGGGGTCAACCCCAAATATTTTGCCTTCACCCAATCTATTTTTGCTTTGGTTTTGTTGGCCGTAGGTCTCTGCGACTACTGCTAACCTGTGCCAAAGTCCTTGTGCTCACTCTCTAAAACATGGTAACATTGGCTCACACCTGGTTGGCATATTTAGTTTATTTATAAGTCCCTAGTAAGGGGGTATACCATATACCCAGTGCCTGTAAATTAAATGCTACTAGTGTACCTGCAGCAGGTATTACCGCCCACTTAAGTAGCTCCTTAAAACATGTCTGAGGCATGCCATTACAATATGACTTGGCAATGTAACCCCTTTGCCAAGCCTTAACCTCCCCTTTTTTTGCATAAAAGTCACACCTCATGTAGGCCTTGTGTAGCTTATAGGGTAGGGTGCATTGTGATTAAAGGGTAGGGCATGTGCTTTCATGTTCTTCATGTCCTGGTAGTGACAACCTCATAAATTCGTTTTTCACTACGGGGAGTCCAACCTCTCCCATAACATTGGGATGAAATATTACATTTAATAAGTGCTCAATTTGTATTGGGAACAGGTAAACATTCATGTGTGTTGTATGAGAAATAGTTATTAAAAATCCTCTTTTATGGTAAAGTTGGATTTTAAGTTACAATTTTGAAAATGCCAATTTTAGAAAGGTGAACATTTCCTGCTTTGACTATTTGGTACCTGCAGCCTGTTCCTCTGTCGCAAGACTGGGCTGTAGTTGGAAGTTGGGCTTTGTTTATTCCTCCCAGACAGACAAACAATAGAAGAATTAGGTGTGCCTGGGTAGACATATAATTGGCAGGATGGGTGTGCAGGACTGGCACAGTCCTACTTGCAGCTGATTAGGCCGTGCTCTGCCTGTACACAAAGGATCTCTCACCGCTGCATTGTTCATGCAACCAGCTTGGAGCCATGGCAGGTGAGGCAGAAAACTTCAAGATCTTCAAATTGAATTCTCTAGAAACATCTCATACTTCAAAGAAGGTACCAGGTATAAAAATAGGACCCTCATAAGCAGTCTTCAGTTCACTTTCTGAACCTGAAAAAAGGCTCACAGGGGACTACCCGCTGCTGTGGTTTGCTCTGTTCTCCACAAGTCTGCTTTGCTGCACTTGGAAGGACTGGTTTGCTGCCTGGAGCCTGCCATGAATCCTCAGGGGGCAATCTGCTGCTTGAGCTCAGTTCCAGTTTTTGAACCCAAGACTAACAGAGTGACTCTAAGGGCTAGTTCGCTGGCCTGCTGATCAGAGCCTCAGTGATAGAAAAAGGTCCAAGCATATTAAACCCACATCTGGACCTGACCAGAATGAGTCCTACCCCCACCCCCAAGTGGTGCCCCTCTAGTTCTGGAACCTTGGTGATGGTGCTAAAGTTGGACAAATAGTCTAAAGCAAAAACTTGGCACTAAGAATTATTTTTGCTAAAAACTGCTCTTAGAACCAAGGGAAGAGTGGGCACAATCTGCTCGTCTATTTACACAAGGTGCATTGTCAGTCACCTTGACTTCGCGTCAGTTCCCCCTACGTACTTCTCCTCTTCAGCAAATCCTGTTTAGCTGCCCTTCACCAAATAGGTAGCCGGACTCCTGTCCAAACTAATAAATCTCTACTGCGACTTCATCAAAGAGGCTTCTTGACTATGACGCCTATACCTCGGACACTGCCTGCAGTCTTGTCCTGTTGAACCTCTAAATTCTTGGAGACTTTTGTTCATCCAAAGGTAAGCGCCGATTTGGACAAATCAACTTTTTGTATCTGACTCCCGCTCCAACGAGGTCGGACATATTTTTCAACTTTGACCCAGTCTTGCATGACTAGATGTCTGCGGTTGGCACTTTGATCTTTTAGGCGCTAGTTTTTTCCTTAAACTGTAAAATTCATAACTCTAAGTTAAGCCTGACTTCGTTTTGTGCCAAGCTACCAGAGGGTTAAGGTCTCGTTAATTTAGTGACTTTTGTGGTTCACCCTGACGTATGTTGTTGCTGTTGCCTGAGCAGGGTTAATACCCCACTCAACCAACAAACCAAACTCTCACATCAGTATACCCAGGGTTTGTAATCTATATGCACTAATGAACTACAGCATTTATTGTGCCATCACTAAAGTGACAAGGCAAAGTATGACTTCAGGCCTGCCCCTGCAGTCTGAGTGTGTTATTTGAAAACCAGCAAACTTGATATGCCAAAATAAACCTTTTGCCAAGCCCAAACATTCATTATTAATACTTAGAAGGTAGGCCTTAAACACTCATAGGGAAGGTTGTATGGTATTTAAAAAGTAGGGCATGTGTACATTACTGGAAGTGAAACATCTCCAAATTTGTTTTTTATTGTTGAAAGGCTGTTTCTTCCATAGATAAATACTGGGTTACATTATAACATCTTATAATTCATAACTTCAGTTCCAGAACAGCTCGAAGCATGCTTCAAGGACTTATATTTATAGTAATTTAAAATTCAATCTAATGGTCAAATTGGATTTTAAATTACTACTTTGAGACTGCCACGTTTAGAAAGTTGCAATTTTCATGCCTAAGCCAAATGTGCCTTTCTATTAATTTATTAATTTTATTGTATTTATGTATTTATAAAGTTTTATATAGCGCGAACAAGATCCCGAAGGATATCAGAGTGCTTTACAATAAATTGGTAGAGAGGACAAAAAGAAATAAACGTAGTAATTGAGAAAAGGAAAAAAAACAATGCTAAACAGTAAACAATGGTACAAGTATAAGGTATAATATTATGCAGAGGATGCCATCCGTGACTGTTAGTTGTGCCATGGAGCTAGGAACAAAGAGATAGTCTCCTTATAGGTACCTCATCCCCTAACGGCAAGAGTTTGCTCATTAAGAATCTTTTGGCTTCCAGTTTGAAGGCCGTCGTCGAGGAGAGTATGCGAACATCCGGAGGAAGAGAGTTCCTTATTTAAGGGGCAGCACCAGAGAAGGCTCGGTCACACGTTCTCTTTTTGCTGAGGATGATAGGTTTCAGGAGGAGAGAAGAGGCGCTTCTAGATGCCCGCCCCTCACAGGATAATTCAAGTTTTTGCGCCAGATACTTTGGAGTATTATAGTGGAGAAGCTTGTGCGTCAGGATTGCAATTTTTGCTGGATTCGTGCTTCAAAGGGTAGCCAGTTGAGAGATTTAAGCACTGGAGATATGTGCTCATTTCGTTTGGAGCCTGTAATCAGTCTTGCTGCAGAGTTCAGCAAGGCCCTAAGTGGAGCCAGGGCAAATTTAGGAAGGCCACAGAGAGTTGCACTGCCACAGTCTAACCTTGGTAAGACAAGCACTTTTTCCACCTGCTTGAAATCCTTTTGTGGCAAGAAGGGTTTGATCATTCAGAGAGTCCTCATCAAGTGGATTGCTCCCTTACAAAAGTTGCTGATATGAGTCTTCATATTCAAGTGGTTGTCAACCGTGACTCCAAGCGATTTGCCTGTCTATGATGATCGTAGTGCAGTTGAGAGACGTAAGGTGAGGCATCCAGAGGTCGATATTGGGGGTGTTGTTCGGTGGGGAGATGAGCAAGAATTCCGTTTTGGAGGCGCTGAGCAGGAGATGGTTCTCCGTTAACCAATTTTGAGTCGACATGAGGATAGAATTTAGCGCAATGATGTTATCCGGGAATTACATTTTCATATAGAGTTGTGTGTCATCGGCATACATGTGGAGGAGAATGTTCATAGAGTTAAGTAAATTAGTAAGAGGTTCCAAGAAAAGGTTGAAGAGGATAGGTGAAAGGGCGGATCCTTGGGGGACCCCCACAAGTACCGGGGAGGGCTGAGAGAGAGAGTGATTTGTCTTGAATCTTTGAGATATGTGGAGAAGGAAACATGAGATCCAGAGGAGCACCTGATCCGAGACGCCCATTCTGTTTTGTAAGATGGATAGGAGGATGTCATGATTGACCATATCAAATGCAGAGGAAAGGTCAAGGAGGATCAGGAGGCAGGATTCGTTTTTGTCAAGCATTTTCAGGATGTCATCAAAAATGTGTACAAGGGCCGATTCAGTGCTTTGACCCCTCCGGAAACCTGATTGATGATGGTCTAAGAGTTGGTAATTCTCAATGTGAGCACAAAGCTGGGATTGGACACATTTTTCAAGAAGTTTTCCAAGGGTGGAGATGTTGGAGATAGGTCGGAATTTATTGAGATCTGATTTGTCAGCGTTGTTTTTTTTAGGATAGGTGAGACCTGGGCTGCTTTTAGGCAGTCAGGGATCAAGCCTTGAGATAAGGAGGCGTTTACAATCCTGGTCCAGGTGGGGATGAGAGCGCTCTTGATTAGCTTGAAGATGGACGGAGGCAGCGTGTCCCCGAAGTGAGTAGACAGGTTGATAGTCTGGAGAATTTTTTCAATGTCTTTTTCACTAAAAGGGGAAAAGGAGCCCCAAGAGGCATTATTCCTAGCACCAACAATGGTCGGGATACGCATTTGAAGGAAGTCGGAGGGCGAGGCAGCTAATGAAGGGGGCAATAGGGCCTTCTTAGAGGCGAGGTCAATGGAAATAAGTTGTGATTTCTCTGTGAAGAAAGTGTCAAATTCATCGCAAGAGGGTAGGTTGCCATTCGAATCAGAGAGGCTTGGAGCGGTAACAGAATGCTGTTTGACCAGTTCGAAGAGTTTTTTGGGGCGATTTGCCACTTGGTCTAGTTGTAATCTGAAGTAGTCAACCTTAGCTTTTTTGATCTGTTTGTTGTAAAGGCCTCTGACATCTCTCAGAAGTTTTAGTTGATCAGAGGAAGGATTCGAACGCCAGGATCTTTCAGCTGCTCTAAGATTGCAACGTTCAGAGTTTAAGTTTTCGTTGTACCATGGTTTGGACATTTTTGATGAGGTATTTTTAAGCTTGAGTGGAGCAATGTCATCCATGATCTTGGCGATGCTCGAATTGTAGGGGTCTGTGAGAGTTTGAACCTCAACCAGATCAGCTTAGGAGGAAAGGACGGATTTACAATGAGTAGCTAGTTTGAAGTCTGCGAGTCGGTTTTTGTGTTCAGAAAATTGGCGCACAACCTGTTACGGTAGGATAGTGGTTAATGGATTCTTGAAAGGATATTTTGGTAGGTGCTTCTTGGCCAGAGGAAAAACCTTAACCTCTGTAAAGAAAGAAGGACAGAAACCTCCTTTTCCGTGAATTTAGGCAAAAGGTCCAGAGCACACAAAATGTATCTATAGACTGGTTTGTCTTAGAGTAGTGATAGTAGGGATAGACCGGACAAGGCGTATAGTTTTCAAAGGTTTTATTCACCAACAGTGTTCCCCACCTGGGAATCACTGTAAATATCAATCAAGCCAAGCCGACACGTGTTTCGTCACAACATATGGCTGTGACTCTTCAGGGCTGATATAAATAATCAGAGGGCAGGGTCGGTGAACCGGTGATAATTCCAACCCGGTCCTAATCGGGTGGATTTAAACTTTGAACGGGCGGCACCAGTCGGGTTGCCGATTCCGAACTGTAGGTGGAGAATTTGTTAAATCTACAAATTCTGGGGAGCTGAGGCCAGGTTGAGCCTGAGTAATGGAGTCGACGTCAATCGGTTTCCGAGTAGCTAGTTTGTTGTGGTTAATTGATCTGCGACCTCGTTTCAGAATCTTTGATTTACCATGTTGAGCCTTCCTCAATATCACCTCCCTGTTAATAAAGAAAAGGATGTTGTGATGGTCCGACCACTCACAAGGAGTTATGTATTCTAAGGAGATGGTCTGATACTTGGAGATGATAGGGTGAAGGATTTCCTCTTTTCGTGCGGCTTGGTTGGCCACAGTGCTGTGATAAATTGTTATCATGTAGAATTGATTTGAGGCAGGATACCGCTGGGTCATTGTGATTGGACCAGTGCAAGTTGAAATCCCCTAGGAAGATTTGTGATACTGCAGAGTCGACATTGCTAGAGATGATATCCATTAAGTGCTCAATAAAAGGGAGATTATTTCCCGGTGGGTGGTAAAAGGTGTGAAGTTTACAGATTGGTAAGTTCTTATTTGAGATGTTGAGACAGAGATATTTGCAGGCGGAGGGGGAAGAGGACTCCGCCTGAGAGATCGAGAGAGTATTCCTATGAATGCAGGCTACCTGTGTTGAGCATCACCTGACTGTTACTGGATCCACAGTGATGAAAAGTATATTGTAATCAGACATTGGAAATCAAACTTGGATGTGGAAAGATATTCCCCCTTTGACATGATGGTCATCAGGGCTGTGACCTTGGACTTATTTTAAGTTCAAAGGGCACCTACCTTGTCACAAGCAGATGTAACTCACACCTAGGTCTGTCATTTCATTGTCCTGATAGACAACTGGGCACCAATGCCATTGGGAGAGGGACTGCTCGCAGAGCCAGTTTAGAGTGTCCAAAGGGAGCATTTGTCCATTATTCTACCCACACTTTTGGGTGGTCCCAGGGAGCTCTGCATATGAGAATAAAGGTACTGTCATATTGGTTTTATGGAGAGCGGGGCACTGTGGGTTAGTTTACAATAAAACACACAGAAAGTGTTGAAAAGTGGGTTCGGCCCCCCATGGGTTAGCACTGAGCATAAAAGTGGCACCCTCAGTAACACCTTCAGAACACCTATGGATGTGTGAGAAAATGAAGAAGGTCTGCACCTGCTATTGAATATGTGGAGAGAACCCCCAAGGGCTGGAGTTGTTCCCACTTGTACTCTGGACAGACAAGTGGCCTCCAAATGTTAGTTACCTAGTTGACTAGCCCCCTATTCAACTCAAGGAACACAACATTTGCAAGAAGCTCAAATCTCTGCATTTTCCCTGGACCCAACTAGTAGCTTCTGGTATATTGAGCGCAAATGCCCCAGTGGTACCTACAAGGTCATAGCTGATGTTAGAGTATACTTTTTCACCCTTCACAATTACAAGACTGGACACTTAGAAACGGTTTCTGAACCTTTTGCCCTAAGAACCAGACCTCTGTTGGGCTGCAGCCACAGAAGTCAATCTGCAAATTGGAGGCAACCTCTTGGCTTGCCTAGCTGAAAGGAACTGTTTTCCAGAATGTTTTTAAGTTTGAATGTAGCACGCTTGTTTTAAACTTTTCCTAAATCCTAAATCGTTTATATGCTTTATATGTTTGAATGCACCACTTGAAAGGATTATTAGAACTGGTCTGTATGAAATTGAATTTGAATCTGCTGACAATAGAGTAATGCTTTTTGCCTCCTCTAACCATAGAGATAGAGCGAAGGCGGGAGGTTGACATTCTAGTTGCCACCTCCAGTTTCCTATTTAATGGTGGCTGTGGGCCTGGTGCGCCAAAGGCAAGCCCGTCTATGCCCGTCCCCACCCAACTGGGCCCAGGGGCTAGGACTCCTGCTCCTTCCAGCACAGGTTAGTTAAAGTACACCACAAATAAGCTACTACAATTGAGACGCCCACCAATACCTCTATGTTCGTCATTGCTGGGTCAAAAAATGAACTTTAGACCTATAGCAGGGGAGTCCGCAGTTAATGGAGCTTCGAACTGTATTGGAATAAAGACTCTCATCTCACTACTCAGGAGCTACAAGTATCAACATGGAATCTTGGAATGATCTATGCGTGCTGAAGGAAGTGGCCTAATTTGGGTCACCCGGGTCACTCTCGACCACCTCTCAGCCTTCCATACCAAATGAAGAGTTGGTTAGACAGAAGAGAATACAAACCAATATCTGTTTATTCAGGTACACTCAGAGTGGAGCCCAGGCTGCGAAGTCGCTAGGAGTGCCTCAGAGGGACTGACATCACCAAGCATAGAGATACATTATGTACATTTCAGAACCAATTAGGGTACGCCCACAATGGAATTTTCCAAGCAGATGCAGCTAAACAATGAAGTACAAAGGATAAGTTTCAATTCCGAGTCCGGGCACACACTATCTACTAATCAAGGTTACTCTAACTGTGCCCACCACCAGACAAGTGGGAGAAGGCATCTATATAGTGGGAAAGGTATGCACTAATAAGGATACTGTATTCATTAATAAAGCGAATCCCAGCCTCGAGGAAATTAAACCCAACTGAGGCCTCTTCTCAGGAATGACAAAGCATTAGTTTCGATTATAACTCAAAATGGTACCCTTATAGAAAATGGCACAGCGAAAGCTAACTTACACAGAACAATGCGCAAACATGAATTTTTCTATTTCACCAGTGCTCACTGTCCAGGCATGCCATTGACATTACAACCCTGCTGGAAGAGGATCCCCTGGACATTTTATTTGTCACAGAAATGTGGCTTATCTACAGACCCCTCGGAACTAGCTCCAATTTCTTGGAGGCAATCCCAGACATACTGGCCCGCCTGGGTCTCCAAAAAACCCACATGACTATTTTGGGTGACTTTAACCTTCGCTTCCACATACAGGATGACGCCTCCGTCAAAAAGCTAAAAGCAGATCTTGAGGCATTACAACTAACCCAACTCATATCAACTCCCATACATGGGAAAGGGCATACTTTGGAGCTTTTTCCAATGACCCTCTGGTTACTCAATCTAGAGCAATCCCGGTCCCCTGGTCTGATCATTGTCTTATTCTCTTTAAACTTCCCAAACCAGCCCAACAGATCAAGGGAAGGACCCAGGTGGCGGCCATAAGAAGATTGTCAATGCTGAATCCTAGGACTTGGGAAACCATCCTGAAGGATGAAACTCCTATGTTTTAGGTAATCTAGAACAGAATTATAAGCAATGGGAAAATTGGATCACCCAGTCACTAGATGTATGGATTCCCAAAACTAACTCCAGACCTAAAACACTTACAAAACAAGTCCCTTGGTACAATAATGACATCTTTGCAATAAAAACACATTGCAAGAAATTAGAAAGAAACTGGAGAAAGGAATTTGACCCGGCACTTAAATTAAAACATAAAGGTTCAATCGGAGCCTATCACAATGAAATAAAGAAATTGCAGGCCAAATTCTATGAGGAAAAAAATCACTCAGGATTTGAATTCCCCAAAAGACCTATTTAGAGTGGTTAAAACCCTATCCACTCCACTTGATTTTAACATCATTGTTCAAGTCACAAAAGAAAGATGCAACGCTAGAACATCCTTCTTCCATAAAATAGTGACTGATATTTATGATAAATTTCAGATCAATCCCAAACCTGAGCTATGGGAGGTAACTTAGGGCAGGGATCTGCCACCACCTCAAATTATAGCAAAATGACCTATGCTTGACAAAGAGACAATCCATAATCTTATAAAGGCAACCAAATACGGCTCTCAATTAGATCCCGCTCCCCCACATGCCGTATCCAAAGAGGCAGAGGTTATAATATCGTCACTTATGGAGCTTCTTAATTTCTCACTAGAGGCAGGCTTGGTCCTTAAGCAATGGAAGCATGTAGTAATTAGGCCACCATTAAAAAACCTCAGTTAGATCCAGAAATCCTTGCCAATCTACAACCCATCTCATTACTCCCTTTTCTAGGAAAAGTACTAGAGAAATATGTCAATCGGGTATAAGCAAACTTTCTGGAAAATACCAACATCTTCATCCAGCCCAGATGGGCTTCTGTACCCACCATAGAATGGAAGCACCACTTCTGGTGTTCACAGAAGAGCGCAAAGCTGTACTGGATAACGGAGGCTCAGCCGCCATCCTACTACTGGATTTAAGTGCGGCATTCAACACAGTGGATCACAAGATCAGAAAAAGAAATAGATTTTGCGAGGTGGGAATTGAGGGCAAAGAATTAGATTGGCTGAGCTCTTTTCTGGAAAACAGATCCTACCAAGTCATGGACAAAGACTCCCTCTCTGACAGCTTTCCAACGATTTGTGGTGTCTGTTAGGGATCATCTCTCAGCCCCACGTTGTTCAATATATATGTGCGCCAGATTGCCACCTTTGTGCAGGACTTTAACCTCTCAGAGCTCTCCTATGCGGATGACACCCAGCTGGTTGTTTCTCTTACAGAAGGCCCTAATCCAGGAAATAAACATTTGGCACCCTGTTTGGATAAGCGTCGCTGGATGTCAAGCTGCCTCTTAAAGCTGAATGGTGATGAGACAGCATTAAAGATCCTTGGAAACCAGGCAATATACAGACCTATGATCAGCTGGCCTGTTGACATGCCCCCCCCTGTCCTCAAACCGGTGACAAACAATTTAGGAATCTGGTTGGACAATTTGCTAGCAATGGACCACCAAACAAATAAACTGTCTGGCATATGTTTTTCTTCACTCCGAATGCTCAGGAAGATACTGGTATTGATCCCAGAGCATCTAAGGAAAATGGACATTCAATCCCTCATAGTTTCCATTCGGGATTATGGCAACTCACTTTATGTGGGCACGCCCAAATACGTAATAAAGAGACTTCAGACTTTGCAAAATGCGTCAGCAAGGCTTCGTCTAAAGGTTCCTAGTTATGTCTCCGCAAGAGAACCTCTCAAACAGCTGCTTTGGCTCCCAATTGAGTCAAGGATTACGTGTTAATTCCTCTGTATTGCTCATAAGGCCATAATTAACAAGGGCCCAGTAACCACTTATGTTCCAACTAGACACCTGAGATTCTCACATCTTAATTTTTTCTGTACAACCAGTGTAAAAAGGATGAGATGGGGAGGAAGACCGTTTGCACACGTAATACCGAAGTTGTGCAACGACCTTCCACCCAGTCTCAGAGCACTGAAAAATGAACTTTCCTTCAGTAAGAAACTTAAGATATGGCTGTTTCCTCATTAATGTACCAGAGGCCCTACTCTCAACACAGTACTCACCAGTGCGGGAAAGCCTTCAGGTAGCCATGTGCCTTACAAAAAATAAACATGAACCGGAACCAGTACAGAGCATTACCCTGATGATGCCGCTTTCCCGGGTCTGTCTTAAGGACTCTCCCGCCCATGGTTTTCCCACCTTCGACATCAAGAGCCTTGAACTTCCTCCTGGTGCCAAAGCTCCCATCGAGGACCTGTGCCTCAGCCAGCTGCCTTCAGTGATCATGTCTTTAGATTCAGCCTGCAGCCTGACTCGCTGGCATCTTAGTTGTCAAGAGTTCCAGAAAAATGAGTAAGTCAATTTCCACCGAGCCAATCCTGGTCTCTGTAGCCAACCTACGTGCCATTGCAGTTGGCCTTAACTTTTGACTTCGAGCCTGTCTTGCATGACCAGATGCCCATGGTTGGAACTTTGTATTTTTTGCCGCTAGAATTAATTGCATTTTGAAAAGTCATATCTCCAGTTCCCTATATCCAATTTTGTCATTTTGTGTCTATTTGCTCATTGAAATGTACTCTATTTTTATGAATGGGAGTTGGAGTTTTGATGGGTTGTGTTTTGAACTGTTCAACTGTTTATGTATAGATAAAACCTTTACACATTTCTCCTAAATTAACACTATCTGCTCTGTGTTACAGTTATCAAGGGTTGAGCTTAGATGTAAATTACCTAACTGAATATAATAAAGCAAGGTCACTAAAATTATGTGATTGTATGGTCACAGCATTTTTTGCACAATTATAGATTTGCTGCAATTAAAAAATAACCTGTTATCCGTCGCATAATCTGCAGGTTTTAACGCCCCAAAAATTGTTTCTAGCGTAAACAGTCCAAAAGTTACTAAAACGCAGTGACTCATGGTGCTGCATCGTTCAAA
This sequence comes from Lissotriton helveticus, assembly GCF_964261635.1. Lineage (NCBI taxonomy): Eukaryota > Metazoa > Chordata > Amphibia > Caudata > Salamandridae > Lissotriton > Lissotriton helveticus. The sequence continues at coordinate 413,167,788 of NC_136067.1, forward strand.
ACCATTGGCAAAGGTTGACTGATCGCCTTTCTGTTGCTTATTGCTATATTTGGGTGCTGGACTGAGACTAACGATTTGCAACCTCTGTCCTGACCGTGTCAACAAGTGTCAACATTACTATATATTAAGGTATTATTATCACAAAATGTGCTGCACAACTTTGTATAACTTCCCTTTTCTTGCCGCATAATATATTCAACCCTGACACATAATTTGGCCCTCCTTTACCACATAAAACCAGTGGCACTGCTATAAAGGAATATTTACATTATTACTTAAAGAGGACTACCATCACTTCAGTTAAAAATTCACTTTCTCAAAATAAAATATTCATGCATGTATAAATGCATAACAAGAACTGAACTTTAGGGTTATGCATTCGGATTCACGTAGGGAAATAAACGTAACAATAGGTAGTTGATTGTCAAACTGAGCATTAATGGAATTGATTTATGAATAATAAATGCTTACACGTCTAACTCAAAAGCCCTACTCGAACATTCTCCTGAAGACGCTAAATCGTTCTCTCTAGATAATTAATGCTTCAACATGTTGTGCCTGTGATAAACTCGAGAGAACGATTAGCATATTATAATCTAACAAAAGACTCCAGAATTATTCATGTGACTCTCCACTTTGTCAGACACCCCCATTTATTTCTGCTATACATATTTCCTTCAGTTTGATAACCTGATATTTGAAATTAAGATCCGAGCAAAGGCTGCAAACGTTAGTCCCTCAAACCATAGACGCATTTGCCTCATCATAGTGTTGAGGCAAGTAAGTTATTGGATATACAAAGCTCTCTACTGAATACGCATTGTATTGCAATGCACTTCTTCTTCTAGGGGGAACCAGTGGAAGTCACTCAAGCTCAAAGTTCTTGAGACCCCACTGGTGATTTGCCGTGCTTTACAAATCCGAGATTGTGTGTCCCAAACTTGCTGTAGTAAGTAAGCGAGTGTTTAGTGGGGCAGTGGCAGACCTGGGTAGGCTTTTCAGGTCGGAGTCAACAGTGTCAAGGTGAAACAGAATCAAGAATAGCATGACTTATTTGAATACTGCGTTGAGCAATATGAGTTTTATTTTCTTTAACATGGGTAGTTAGCAATGCACTGATTTCTTCTAAACAGAAATATGGGTAGGACGTTTTAACTGTGTGTTTAGGATAACTGGCAGAGCTTCTGTATGGATGTATTCCATAGCATAACGTGCAAATGGGTAAAGCGTTGGTGAAACAAAGCTATTAAGCCTCTATCTTGTTGCAGTGAGTTTTTAATGTAATCATAGAATTAAGAAGCAACACCATTGAGCACAGCTGTGTGTCATCTGCATTTTGGTAATTGTATTTTTTTATTTTCTAGTAGTGGTTCATTTGAAAATAGGGGGCCATATTATCAAGGAAGCTGCGGTAGTTTATCTCCGCTTTACCGGCAGGAAACTGCCGATAAAGCGGCGATAATGGGCTTGATAATATGCGATTCGAATTTCAGTCACACATCTAACCTGGGCTTCGATTGAAATTCGAATCGCATATTATCAAGCCCATTATCGCCGCTTTATCGGCAGTTTCCTGCCGGTAAAGTGGCGATAAACTACCGCAGCTTCCTTGATAATATGGCCCAGAGTTTTGATCTGAGGGATGATCTTCCGGGTCGACTCAAAATCGACTTCTTTGAATGTTGACTGCTTTAGAAATGTCCATTGATTGCTTGCAGCAAACTCAAACGGAATAAGGAATGCCACTTAGGGTATTGTGAGCAGTGTACTATTTATCTTACGTTAAATGCAAAATATATGCACAGTGATATTCTTTTTTCTGCAATTATTGACTCTTAGCTGTTCAATCATGTTGCCTCCTGCTGCAGGTTCCAGAACATCATTATTTCATTTTCTGTTCTAATTAGTACTGAGGAATTCCATGCTTTTTCATTTTGTCTTTCGTAACTAGAGCAAAGTGTTGCCCCCTCTGTGGCTAGGGGTTGTTAAAGAAGAGGCTGGAGTAGCAGGGAGCAAGCTGGAGGGCATATTTGTGACCCCTGACTACCTCCAAATGTCGTTCTTGGCTCACCCTCTCGTAGTTTGGCAAACAGCAGACAGGCTTTACTTAATAGGCAATGTGTAAAGTATATGTACAACACTTCAAACAGTAGCACAGTGAAAACACTACAAAAAGACTCCACACCAGGTCAGAAAAAAAGATTATGATTTTTTAAATAAATCAACACCAAAACGACAATAGGTAGAAGTCGTGATGTGATTTCTTAAAGATTAAACAACATTTGGCAGTCAAAAGCAGTAAGCGCCTACGGGGGCTGATCAAAGTACCTTTATAGGTTGTAAAATACGTGTTGGCTTATCGTCTTCATTTTGCTCTGAAAAATAAGACACATTTTGAAATTTCCCTTTGCCTGCTTGTGGATACTGATTGAATTATCAAGGGACCACAAAAACCCAGTCTTTTACAGGTCCTAGTCTCACCGCTGATAACCAATGTTAGAAATGTGGTTTCTGGTTAGCAGAGGCATGCACCCTGTCCGAGCTGGAACCACAGTCCAAGTCAGGGAAAGTCAGATACACACCATAAAATAACCTGCGTTCACCCTCTGGTAGCTTGGCACAGAGCAGGAAGGTGTAACTTAAGAGGCAATATGTCAAGTATTTCTGCAACTGTTCAAACAGTAATACAGTGAGAACAGCACAAAAAGATCAGTTTAAAAAAATAGATTATGATTTTGTAAATAAATCAAGAACAAAACAACAAAAATCCAATGGATAGAAGTCACGATATAAATTAGTAAACATTTAAAGTAGAAATAGTGCAGAGAAGCAGTAAGCGCCTATGGTAGTTATCTGGTTGCGCTGGACTGGGGCAAAGTCAAGAGTTGATGCCGACCGCGATTGAGCGCGGGCTGGATGCAGAAGCCACGCATGGCCCATTGAACAAAATACCTTGAACCTGGTCACAACATAGATTTGAGGGGGGACAGCTTTGTGTTGGTGTCAATCCCTGCAGTCAAGGTGATTTGTCGATCTTCTCAGTGGTGATGTAGTGGTTCTGAGTGCAATGAGCCGGGTCTGTTACCGCTACTGCGGTGATGCATCGATTCCACTTCAGGCAACAGAAGATGCATTAGTTACATTGGAGCAAGCACCTGGATCATCTTCCAATGGACCAGGCACAGGAGATCACTCAGGGTTCAAGCAAGAGTCCAGTTCTTTCTCAGTAGGGGCAGAGTGTAGCAGGCAGCAGGCAGCAGGGCAGCACCGCTTAAAATGAGTTCTTTCAGAGCAGCAGTCTATCAGAGTGGTAGTACTCATAGCAGCATAGAAATACATCTCCCTTGCAGAGTTTCTTCACAGGTCCAGAAGTGTCTCATTTGGTGGGGTTAGAGAACAAGTACTTATACCCAGTGGTGCCTTTGTGGTGGCCGACTGCACTGGGAGCTGCACCGACACCCACTAACAATGCACACAACCTGCGATTCATCCTGGTCTCCACACTGTCAATGACCCAGCAAGTGAACGGCGTCTCCTCCTCCTGCTTCAACACCGTCTACATGCTCAGCAAGATCTACAGATGGATCCCCCCCTGCACCAGAAGGACGGTCCCCCAGGCCCTTGTCAGCAGCAGATTGGGCTACGGCAACGCTCTTTATGCTGGAACATCAACTACACTCAAGAATCATCTACAACGCATACAGAACACCTCAGCATGCCTCATCTTCGACATCCCCCATCACAGCCACATCACAGCCCACCTGAAAGACCTACACTGACTCCCTGTCAACAAAAGGATCACCCACAAAGCTCGCCACAACACCGGACCAGTCTACCTCAACGAACGACTTATCTTCTACACCCCGAACCACCAACTTCGCTCCACTGACCTTGCCCTCGCCACCGTCCCCCGCATCCATCGAGTGACCGCCGGCAGCAGATCATTCTCTCACCTCGCCGCAAAAACCTGGAACACCCGCCCCATCTGCCTACGACAGACCCAGGACCTGCTGGTCTTCAGGAGACTCCTCAAGACCTGGCTGTTCGAGCAGTAGCAGCACCCCTCCCCCCACCCCTAGCACATTGAGACCCTCACAGGTGAGTTGTGCACTCTACAAATGTATTGTTTGATTGTTTGAAGTGGGGGTTACTTCAAAGAGGGACTATGAGGTGCGCTGATGTCCCCCGTGCCCAGTCCTGGCTCAAGACTCACTACAGGGGGGTAATTAACCATTTGTGTGGTGGCAGGACACTGCCCATTCAGATGTGTCAGTGCCTCCCTTCCATCCTGCCCAAGAAGAGACACCAGAATGCAAATGGGCACCCAGTCACCCCTACTCTTCATTTGTATTTGGCAGTCTAGAAGGAATGCACAAAGTCAAGCTGTCCACCACCCCAGACTTGTGTTGGAGAATGACAGCTTTCTAAAACTGGCATTTCTAAAATAGTAATGTTAAATCAAAGTTTGCGAGCAAAGAGGATTTATCAGTATCAATCCAATGATATAAAACATGACAGAGCTAATCCTTCTCAATGAGAAATCGGAGCTTAAAAGTCTAATAAAGAATTCCCAATGTTAACCAATGAGAGGGGTAGGATTCATAGTAGTAACAGGACATGTAAGCCTTAAAAATATTACCTTTAATTACACAGCACCCAGCCCTATGGGCACCTTGGGCCTTTGTTAAGGGTGACCTATATTTAATACAAGGGGTGTTTAAGGCTTGGCAAGGGATTTAGAATGCCAAGTCGACTTGGCAGTGTAAACTGCACACACAAGCTCAATTGTAGCATTTTATTTACAGGCCATGGGCATAGGTAATGCACTCTACTAGGGACGTAAACATACATGAAACATACCAGATGTGGCTAAGTGAATGAAACCAATTTTATGGGAGAAGCACGTGCACTTTAGCACTGGCTAAGGCCAACAAAAAGGATACAACAAGAAGTGGAAATACGTTGGCAAAAAGTTTTGGGAAGTCCGCTTTAAGGCTTTAATGATGTTTGGTCTAACACTGCACATTAACTCTGTATTTTTAAATGAACTTCAGAGGGTTTTTTAACATGCTTTAAGATGGTAGCTCTCCAAAACTTCATGTTACCTCCTCTTTTTTAGATGAAAAAGTAAAATTGTTTTCTGGTGAAAATGTGGATACATGAGGTGTGTCTGTGTACCTGATGGGTGTGGTGGAGAAAACTAATGTTTCTGCATAATGTTGTACCTTAACTGCTGTGTGGCTTTCAGCTATGTGAAGTGAGGGTTGAATTAAGACACTGGCCATAGGCCACTAACCATCAGCCAAGTCCAGTGCAAACCAATGTTGTAACTAATCACTCGTGCATGTAGCTTTCAATTGTGTGCATTGTGGTTTGCTGTGGCCAACAAAGCTACCAAGAAGCGAACTCCTATCTCCGTATGCAGTCTATAAATGAAATCTAATGTGGTGGTTCAACATTTTTGCAAATTTGTAAATGAATCCAAAGATACAAAGAGGTAAAAATATGCTTTATTCTCCTTTAAGCTTTCCTTACCCCTGCAAGAGCTGCATGAAATGTGGGATCCCAGTTTTGGTCTTACAGTGATATAATGATAGAAGACGTAGGTGCATATTTGTCATTTTGTCACATAGAGCAACAAGTCACCCTAATGGACTGTATTTCGCTGCACTGTGTGATAGGGAAAGGGCAGGAATGAGCCATACTTAACATTGTATGGCACATTCTTGCCTTTTCCCACCGATTGCGAACAATGTGCTGCCTAGAGCCAAAGCAGGCACTCTTGTACCATGGTTCAAGGGTGCCTGCATTGTTAGCAGGATTGTTTTTGTGCAGGAAGGGGTACCTTCCTTCACAAAAATAATCCCTTGAATCATTGTCCTCTTTCTATGTGTACTGCAGCCTTTCATGACTTGATAAATTGCATCTCAAGGGTTGCATCGCCTTTTCACTCTGTTGAGTGGTGCAAAAGCAATGCAACCCTTGACAATTATGGCCCTGAATAAATTCATTCCTGAACAATTGTGTGCAGATGATTCAAAGGGAGCAAAGGTTATCAAAAAATTAACATTATTTGTCCCCACAAAATAAGCATCCCCCCCCGTTGATGGATGTGCATGAAACTCAATACTTCAGAAGTAGGTTAAACATGCCAAGTGTCTTTTACATTTTATGCAGTTCTAGAAATGGTATTAAAGTTATTGGCTAGTTAATAGTCTGGACATTTTTTTACAGGTTCCTTAAACAGTGCTAAAATTGTCAGCTTATCAACACTTTTTGGCTTTGTCATTAAATGTGCCCTGATGCGCAGTCTCATGCATTTCAAAATCTCAAAACCTCAACTCATTTTACAAGTCTGCACAAAACTTGCCTTATCAACATAAGATTAAAATGCTGCATTGTGGCAACATTTCTGATAAATTCGTCAACGAACCCCTTAGCTATTAGCATGCACAAGCAAATTATAAATTGAAAGCAATTTGTCCCCTGCTGTTAACGGTGTGCCCCTTGGCAGTATCCACCGTTCTAAGAGCACTAATGATATTGACAAATCAAACAAAATCTTTTCCTCTAAAATAGAACCCTTAAAAAGCCTTCCCTATGCCTTTTTTAAAGCAAATATTTCAACAGTACAATATGAATTCCAACAAAACAAGTAAAGTCAATCTGTGTACATTCTACATTTATATACATAGAGAATCCACAAGTGGGTGTGGGTGGTCCCTACAATGGTGGGGAGCACGTAGTGTTCTTTAAATACCCCTCACACACCAAAAGGACCCTTGGTGTCATGCTTCATCATTGGGGTCTTCGCACCCCTCTACGGGATTCGGCGTGCTACCACCTTCGCGGGAGCACTTTTACACAATGACTATGTGAGGAGCATATGAGGTTTTTATGGTATTGAGTTAGTGGTGGGGTTCGAAGTGACTAAAGTGATGGTTAAAAAGTACCTGGCTCGTGGGATGGACTCAAAACATTTTTAAATAGGCCCCCGGGCTGGTACTGTTAAAAGGGTGATTTTAGAGGTTCTTATGTAATGCAATGTACATCACCTCCTGTGTGCGTCAACATGTTTCGGAGTGGAACTCCTTCTTCAGGACGGGGTGCACAAATACCCACCTTACTCACGTTTTCCTACAAAAAGTCTGTAGTTTACAGAAAAGTGATAGTCTAAGACAAGGTTAATATGTGCCTAAATTTAATTGTCACAAAGGTTTCTGCGATTCACGAACCTAAGGAAAAAACACAAGAAAAGAAACAATAATATTTCATTTTTATAGTGATTCACTATTTCCATTATTCCTGGTTCATTGACCTAGAAAAAAAGGTGTGTGGGCAGCAGCTACTAGACAAATATTGTCATCCTAATAGTGAAGGTGCGCCCTGTAAAAAGGAACGAAGACAGGACATACAAAACACAGAACATAAAACACACGCTCTATTTGTTTAGCCTCTGTAGCTCGGGGACCTGTTATTCTGAGGAGGATAGTAAAGTTGTTTTTAATGCATACTTGTTACCACAATATGGTGTGCCTCATGAGCCTCCTAATGTTGGGGAACTGTCGTGCCAATCTGCACCCTCTAAGGTAAGAGATACAGCTCAGATTGCTCACCTTCAGAGTTGGAGTTCCTGTACGTTGTTGCCTGCTATAGTACTCACGATTACGAGGGAAATTCCTATGCCTTGCTGCCCCAACGCGGCTCTGCTGTGAATGAAGGCTGGACTGGATTTCGTGGCTTTTATATCCGATCGTCCGATCAATTAGGCGTTAATTGCCTGAAAAAACGGAAGGAAGTGAGCTGCCCATATATGGTCTATCCGGGCCGCGTGTTTGTTTAGGCTGCCGGTCCCGGAGTATGCCAGGTAGCACAGTGCCGGCGTGTGAGCAGCGCGCGGTCACCGCTCATTTGCAGGAGAGTGGCCCACTTGTCCCTTGTTCTGCATATGCGCATCCGCCGGAAGGTAGTGGCTCATCGCTGTCCCCTTTCGGCACCGAATGCACTCCTGATTGGGCACATAATTCTTATGTCTGAGTTTGTCAAAAGTGCCAGTTAAACAATCACTACCTCTATAGCGGTAGTTAGGTTTCTAGAAAATAACGCGCTCAATGATTGTGCTGATAAATGTTAACTACCCCGGGGGGGGGGCGCTGCACACTTTTTGAGTGCTGTATATTCAAAGGGCTGTCAGTTACATGCCAAAGTCAAGAGTGCCAGTTAAACAATCGCTACATCTAAAGTGGTAGTTATGTTTCTTGAAAATAATACGCTCAGTGCTTGTGCTGATAAATCTTAACTACCCCGGGTGTGGTGGTGCTGCACACTCCTAGGAGTGCTGTATATTCAGGGGGCTGGTAGTTCCATGCCAAAGTAGCGTAGGGGGACTTGATTTGTTCAATCAACTAGGGATGTATAATTGTAACAAGTTAATGGCTGTGCTGACAAAGTTGTCTACCCAGGGTGCTAGTGGCGCTGCACATATTGCTCAGTGCTGTGTACTCAAGGTGATGGTGGTTCCATGCTGAGGTTGCGTTGGGGGACTTCATTAATAAAAAAATACTATGGATGTATAGAAACATTCCCATGTAAAAGGAAACAAGTTGATGAGGGGAAAAACGTGACATATCTCCTGTGTTAGAAGACGCATTAGGGTGGGCTTATACCCTGGGTTACCAGTTGCCGTTAATTCAATTGCCCCCAAGGAATATCATCATTGAGACCGATGATATGGGTGCCCAGCCGGAACACCCAACGCTGTTCTTTTTCAAACAGACCATTTTCTGACTGCAGTTGTTCTATTACAGTCCAGTTCAAGTCATTTACAGAATGTTGTTGATTCAAAAAGTGGGTGGCCATTTTGGTAGTAGTTTTTTTGCACATCACATTACTTTTGTGCTTATTGATTCTGATTTTGACTGCTCTAGTGGTCATCCCGACATGCTCAAGGCCACAGGGACAGGTGATCAAGTAAACCACGTGTTTGCTATTACAGTTCGTGAATTTCCTTTGGTCCCACGTCGTCCCATTTCTAAAGGTTAGGTGCTTACTTTTCTTGGTCAAATGACAACTACTGCAATTGCCACAGGGGTGGTACCCGTGTATGCCTTGCAGTGTTGGTTGTTCAGATTGTTTGTTTTGCGGGTAGGTGTGGACTAGAATGTCCTTTAGGTTCTTCCGTCGCCTGTGTGCGAATAGGGGTTTTTCAAAATCTAGTTCACCACAGACCAATGTGCGCCAACGCTTGTTGATGATTTTCGAGAGTTTGTTAGAGTGGGTACTGTATGCTGTCAAAGAGATGGGTCTCTTTTGATCAGTTTCTTTGTGGACCTTATCTTCCAGAAGGACCTCTCTATTGTTGTTGCGGGCTCGCCTGATTGCTATGTTGATCACCCGGTCCGGGTATTGTCTCTGCTGAAGTTTGGTTTTCAGGTATGTTGCCTGTGCTTTGTACTCTCCTACATCAGTGCAATTCCTCCATAGGCGGAGGAATTGGCCATACGGGAGATTCTCCCGGAGATGTCACGGATGAAAATTGTCGAATCTTAAGAGGCAGTTTCTGGCAGTGGGCTTAAAGTGAGTAGTGGTTTTCAGTATTCCGCCTTCGGGGTAGATATTCAAATCCAGAAACACCAAAGACTCATTGGAGACCGAGCTGGTGAATTTCAAGAAAGCGTTTTGGGTGTTGAGCCATGTCATAAATTCCGTCACAGATTGTAAGTCACCCCGCCAGATTACAAAAATGTCATCTATATATCTATTGCAGGTTAGTGTGTTACTTCTGAAAGGATTGCCTGTGTGTAGGGTTTTATTTGTTTCCAGGTGATGGACCTATAGGCCGGCCAGTGCTATGCCATGGCTTTGTAGGTATAATGTTTTGTTGTACTCCAAAAAGTTATTTGTGAGTGCTATAGAGATGCATTCTAGAACAACACCCCTAGGTGTTTGGTATTTCCAAGGGGTGGTGAATAGTACTTCCTCAGTGATTGAAAGCGTTTTATCATGGGGCAGAGTTGTGTACAGGCTCTCCACATCGAGGCTCAGTAGTAATTGAGTTTCTGGGTCAAAAGGTAGATCGTTCAGCAACTGGAGAACCGCTTTGGTGTCCTTTAGATAAGTGTCGGTAGCTTGTACTAGGAGACGCAAAAAGACATTGGCAAATCTGGACATAGGTTCCAGAATGGAACCGATGCCAGAAACGATAGGCCTTCCTGGGAGCTTCTCCAGATTCTTACGTATATTTGGGATACTGTAAAAATAGGGAATTCTGGGTGCTTTTTGGACCAGGAAATCTGCCTCTTTGTCTGACAGCCAATTGTGGGCTAGTGCAACTTCCACCATTCCCACTATGGTGGTGCGTAGTGACTCAGTGGGGTCCTCCTGTAGGACTGTATAGTTCCTCCTGTCTGACAAGAGTCTTAGACATTCTTGATCATAGGCGGTCGTGGTTTGTACCACCGTCGCCCCCCCCCTTGTCAGCAAGTTTGATAGTAATATCCTTGTTTGCTGCAAGTTGTTTGATTGCTTCTTGTTCCACAGGGTTGGTGTTGTGGAAGACTTTAGTACTTGATGAGTTTAACATGCTTAGTTCGCTCATTACTGCCTTCTCGAAGGCCAGTACTTCTACTGGCAAAACTGCACCTGGTGGGGTGAAAGTGGACTTTGGTTTCAGCCCTGTGTCAGTGGTTACCAAAGTGGTTTCTTTATTATGAAAGAAGGTTTGGAGTTTAATTTTTCTAACAAAATCCTGCATTTCTGCAAGCAGTTTGAATGTGACCTTCTGCCCTCTGTGCCACTCATTTTCCCCTCGTTTTTGTACCCTTTTGCCTTCTGTTCCACTCATTTTTTGTGCCCTTCTGCCTTCTGTTCCACTCATTTTTGTGCCCTTTTACCCTCCGTGCCACTTGTTTTTCCCTTGTTTTTTTGCCCCTTTTGCCTTCTGTTCCACTCGTTTTCTGTGCCCTTATGCCCACTGTTCCACTCGTTTTTCTGCACCCTTCTGCCCTCTGCGCCACTCGATTTTGCCTCATTTCTGTGCCCCTTTTGCCTTCTGTTCCACTCGTTTTTGTGCACTTTTGCCTTCTGTGCCACTCGTTTTTCCATCGATTGTGTGCCCCTTTTTCCTTCTGTTACCTTCATTGTCCCTCACCGCTCTCGCCGCTGCATCCCCTGCGGCCCCGCCCCACTGCGTGCCCACTGCCCATTCACTGCCCCAGCCTCCTGCCTCCCAGCTGCTTCTCCCTCCCTCCTCCCCATATATGCCAGCCGCTGCACTGCCGTGCCGCTGGAGTGCCTAAGGCAAGCCCGTCTGCACCCGTCCGCGCCTGGACCGCGCCCAGCGCCCGAAACACTGGCCCCCGCACCCTCCACGACGACTGCCGCCACTACGATTCCAGCACTCTGCACGCTCTCAACTCCGGAGGGAGCAACACCTGTTTCAAGGCCGCCCCAAAACGCCTGCCGGAATTACAGCTTCACCAGCCTCAGAGCCGACAAACCACCCACCAAGAAAGACCCTAACCACCTCGGTTGCATACTACTGAACACCCACTCCGCACGCAACCATGCCTTCGAGCCCTGGGACCTGCTCGACACAACATCCCCGGACGTCGCCCTCCCGACAGAGACCTGGTTTAAAAACTCCTCCCCACCCGACATTGCCATAGCCATACCAGATGGCTACAAGATCACCCGTAGAGACCGCACCAATGGAATCGGAGGAGAAATCGCCATCGTCCACAAGAACAGCATCAGGGTCTCGACTAGCACCAACAACGCACTCAGCACCGCCGAACACATGCATTTCCAGATCCACACAGACCCTAACTCCACTCTCAGAGTCACCCTTGTCTACCGACCCCCCGGACCCTGCTCCCAGTTCAGCGACTCCATCGCCGACTTGATCAGCACGCACGCCCTGACCTCCACCGACTACATCCTCCTCAGAGAGCTGAACTTTCACCTTGAGTACAACAACAACAACAACTCCACAACCCTGATCGATAACCTCGCCAACCTCGGACTGAAGCAACTTGTCACAATGCCCACCCACTCCGCCGGCCACACGCTCGACCCCGTCTTCTCCTCAAGCCTGCACGTTTCAGTCAGCCACATCACCAAACTCCTCTGGACTGACTACTGCTGCATCCACTTCACCTTTCAGAAGCCCACCACACACCACCGCACCCAGCAAATCCCCTGCCGCTGCTGGAGCAAAATCATCGAAGAACAACTACACGCAAACCTCGCTCTCAGCCCACCCACCGAACCCTCCAACACCGACGACCCTGCCCACAGCCTCAGATGCTGGAATGACAACTGCGCCAACACCCTCGCCCCGCTGAAGAAACCCCCCCACAGAGACACCAGCAAGAGGAACAGCTGGTTAACCCCAGAATTCCTAGCCTCCAAGCAAGCCTGCCGGAAACTAGAGAAGAAATGGCACAGTGAACAAATTCCAGACAGCCACGCAGCACACAAGGACGCCATCCGCAACCCCCACCACCTCATCAAGGCGGCCAAGAGGACCTCCTTAAAAGACCACCTCGACAACAACGCACACAATAGCAAGGATCTCTTCAATATCGTGAAGGAACTCTCCAACCCAAGCTCCTACACCAACGACATCCCACTGTCCCAAGCCCTCTGTGACTCCCTCGCCACCTCCTTCCACCGCAAGATAGTAGACATCCACAACAGCTTCAACACCCAGACTGCCCCAACAGACAGCAACACAACAGATCCTCAGCACACCATCGACCATGACCCCCTGCTAGCCTGGGCCAGCGTGAGCATCGAAGACCATGCGCACAATCCACTCCGGCTCTGTCAGACCCATTCCCGCACCACGTCTTAAACAGAGCAAGCAGCTCCATTGCACCTCACCTGCCCAACGTCATCAATCTCTCCCTCGAGACTCCGACCTTCCCAGAGATCCGGAAACACACCGAGATCAATGGCCTACTCCAAAAACCTAAGGCAGACCCAAGAGACTTCAAGAACTTCCAGCCCATCTCTCTGCTCCCCTTCCCGGCCAAGGTGCTCCCCTTCCCGGCCAAGGTCATCGAGAAAACCGTCAACAGACAGCTAAACCGATACCTTGAAGAAAACAGATTCCTGGACCCTTCCCAGTCAGGGTTCTGCTGCAACCACAGCACCGAGACTGCCCTCACCGCCGCCACCGATGACATCAGGACCCTGCTGGACAACGGAGAGAACACAGCACTCATCCTCCTACCTCTCAGCCGCCTTCGACACCATCTTCCACCGCACACTATGCGCACACCTCCACGCCGCAGGGATCCGAGACAAGACTCTGGATTAGACCACCTCCTTCCTCTCCGGCAGAACCCAGGGCATTTGCCTCCCCCCCATTCCGTTCCAAAGCCTCAGAGATCATCTGCGGCGTACCCCAGGGAACCTCCCTCAGCCCGACGCTGTTCAAAATTTACATGGCCCCGCTTGCACACTTAGCCCGACAGCATGACCTCAACATAATCTTCTATGCCGACAACACTCAGCTGATCCTCTCCCTCCCCAAGGACTCCATCACCACCAAAGCCAACCTCCACGAAGGAATGAAGGCCGTCGCCGACTGGATGAAGACCAGCCATTTGAAGCTGAACTCGGATAAGATGGAGGTCCTCATCCTCGGCTCCAACCCTTCAGCCTGGGACAACTCCTGGTGGCCGACGTCACTGGGGGCAGACCCGACACCCATAGACCACGCACGCAACCTGGGAATCATCCTCGACTCAACGCTCTCAATGATCAAGCAAGTCAACGCCGTCTCCTCCTCCTGCTTCAACACCCTCTGCAAGATCTACAGATGGATCCCGAAGATACAAGAAAGACAGTCACCCAGGCCCTCGCCAGCAGCAGACTCCACTAGGGAAACGTCCTCTACGCGGGAGCCCCAACCAAGCTCATCAAATGACTACAACGCATCCAAAATACCTCAGCACGACTGATCCTCGACGTACCGCGCCACTGCCACATCGCCCCCCTCCTGACAAACCTGCACTGGCTCCCCGTCAACATGCGGATATCCTTCAAGCTCCTCACCCACGCACACAAGGCACTCCACAAGACTGGCCCAGCCTACCTCAACAGACGGCTCTCCTTCTACATCCTCAACCGCCAGCTACACTCCGCTGACCTCTCACTCGCCACCGTCCCACACATCCGAAGAACAACCACCGGTGCCGCCGCCAAGACATGGAACACCCTCCCACTGAGCCTATGACAGACCCAAGACCTGCTGACCTTCAGGAGGATACTCAAGACCTGTCTGTTCGATCAGTAGCGCCCCCCCCGCGCCTTTAGACCCTCGCGGGTATGTAGTGTGCTTTACAAATGATTTACAAATGATTGATTGATTTGTTTTTTGTTTTTTACAACCAATACAACAACATATCGCACCAGGCACGTATTTCAATTTTATCTCTGTCTGGGTAGGATGGATTATCATGTTTTATTACATTTCCGAATTCTAGATATAATTTTCATTTAAGGATAATTTTATCTAAGAAACAGATATTAGTCCTATACTTATGATACTTGCTTTTATGTTCTAGCATCAGAAATGGAAAGATCTGGATGATAAAATAATACTGTCTTGGTGAAAATATGAAGTACTTGGAAAATAATGGATGTACAAAATATATCTTTGGGCCAGATGTATCAAGCTATTTAGGATTCACAAACGGTGCGAATTGCAAAATTAGGCCTTTGCGAATGTAAAATGGCCTAGTCCTATGTATGAATGCTTTTGCAAAAAGTGTGAATCCAAATTTTATGAATCCAGGTTTAGTGAATACCAAATTGCAAATTCAAAATGTGGGACTCTCAAATTGTGAATACGCAATTTTAGAGACCGAAAATGCAAATTTTGCAATTTGGGAAACACAAGTCAATATATGAAAAATTCGGAAATGGGGAATTACCCAAGATTTGCAATTTTGCACTTGCAAATTACCACCAACTCAAGGCAGGTGGTAACCAAGTGCAAACTATTTAAACAGGCCCAGAAGGCCTCAGAATCTTGTATAATGGCAGCGCTGTAATTCATAGCAAGGAGGATGCGGATTCAAGCTGCTACACAAAGAAGCAGTAGGAGACAGGAACGCATAACACTGTTTCAGCAAACAGATGAAGAAATCCATGACAAATATAGACTAGACCCAGCAACAATACTAGACCTGATAGCTGACCTACATCCAATACTGGAGCCTCAGACCCGCAGGACCCAAGCCATTCCCACACATGTGCAGGTCCTATGTTCACTGAACCTACTAGCATCAGGGAGTTTCCAGGGGGTGATAGCTGCAGCAGGAGGGGTGTGGCAAAGTTGTGTTTCACGCTTCCTGAATGCTTTTTTGGAGCAATTGAACAAAGGATCCACCATTACATCAGATTCCCCAATACACAACAGACATTGCAGCAGACCAAATTGGATTACTACCAGATAGCACAGTTTCCACATGTAATTGTGTTCATTGATGGTACACATGTAGCCCTCTGCTCCCCCTCAGATAATAAGTATGTGTTTAGGATTAGGAAATCCTTTCATTCACTCAACATCTAGGTTATATGTAATGCATCACACATAATAACTGACATAGTGGCCAAATATCCGGGTAGTGTGCATGATCAATTTATATTCGGATACAATGAAATATACACACGTCTTACTGGGGGTGAATTTGGTGAAGTATACTTCCTAGGTAAATGCATGTTACTCACTTTGATAGACTCCTTAGATCTGTAGAAATAGGGTAGTGATTAATCATATGCCATTCATCCAGTAGATGACAGTTCATTTCCTTCATACTCACACAATACCTCAATCCTGCAACTCAGAGTAAAAGGAAAAACAATGCTGCACACAAGTCGATGCACAATGTCATAGAGCGGACATTCGGCCTACAGAAAAGTGGGTTCCACTGTCTACATAAAAGTGGAGGTGCACTGCAGTATAGGCCAGAGATCTGTTGCAAAATTGTGGCCACTACTGCCATGCTGCACAAACTAGCAACAACCAATGGCATTTCATTGGACCTCACAGATTCAGAGTCTGATGAAGAGGATGAACCACGTCGACCTCACAGAGCAGCAGGTGGTGTTGGTGCAGCAGATGGCAGACAGAGATGTGATGAAATAACAAACAACTATTTCTAGGTGAGTAATGATGAGACAAAGCACATCATGACTGTTGATCAACTGTGTTTTTATTCACCTTAACATCAGGTAAACTGGGTGCACACAGCTATCGACTCCTTACTTGTGTGTGGCAACATGGCAGATATACCGACCATGCACAACATTCAGCACTTTTTGTTATATGCCGTGGGTTGCCTCACCCACTTGCATGCCTTGGTAACACCACTGACTACTTCTTATGGCCATGCACAGCATGAGAGCAGTCAATGTTTAAACTGGCCTCCCTTGATGAGGCCCCGGATGCTGTACCTTGCACTCTGCCATCTGCGCTCAGTCACCGGTGGAGTAATGCTGCTGTGGCAGGTGGCCGCCTCACTGTCCCCTGCACCCAGTATACCTGTGCCAGCTATAGTGGCTGTTTGTAGCTGTTCAACAACAGTGGTGACCTGCACCAATCCCCAGGCAGCATCATGACTGCGGTGAGCCATTTCCACCTGCATGGACACAGTGCGTCTGCACAGGACAGCTGTGGTAAAGCACAGACGTTTAACATCCTTTGTGTAACCATCCAAATGGCTAAATATTTTGTGCTTTTCACAGCGTTTGGAGGCATGCTCCCTCTGCATTGTGGTACAGAGCTCTTTAATCGTTGCTGTCAGGTCCCTTAGACTGTCTGCATTTGCCATATGGCCCTCTGTCACTGTGATATTTATCTCCTTGATGCCGTCCTTGATGTCAGTCATGTTGTGATTCAGACACACCAACTGCCTTTGCATTTACCGCATGCTTTTTAATTGCAGCTGCTGCACCTTTACCATAGTGCCCTCCAGCCCAGCAAAGACAGATGTTTCCCCTCCTTCCTCAGCGGCACCATGTGCTCTTGCTTTGCATCTCCTGCGATTGGTATTGCTACACTGCATGGGAGACTGATCACTTTGATGCTGTGCCTGCTCATCGGGCCTTGACTATGTCTCATCTTGGATATCTTCCCCATCTGCCTCGAGCTCCAGTAGTGGAGCCAGAGTGTACCTGCGTGGTCTTGGTGCAGGTGTTGGTAGTGTTCTGGTGTATGACTCTTCTTTCCCTGCATGTTCTTGGATCTCAGCTGGCTCATCTATTGGTGTGTCTTCACCCTGTGGTGCAGGTTCATCTCT
The DNA here is from genome assembly GCF_964261635.1 of Lissotriton helveticus. Taxonomy (NCBI): domain Eukaryota; kingdom Metazoa; phylum Chordata; class Amphibia; order Caudata; family Salamandridae; genus Lissotriton; species Lissotriton helveticus. Next base: position 413,185,103 of record NC_136067.1, read on the forward strand.
GAATATAACAAAACTACTTATTGTGTGTCCTGCTTTCTGTTATGTGGAAATAAAATGTACTTGAGTTTGTATACCTAAATGCTGCATTTGATTTGTTTATTTACTGGTGTGTCTCAACTGCGGATATGTTTCTCAGTATCATTGCTTTACTATCTTATGTGTCGGACTGCATCTCCCATGATGCATTGCTGGGTAGTAACAAAATTGTGATCTGGAGTAGCAATCTTACTTTTTCATGAAGTCATTTCTAAGTGGGGTCTTTTGTGAGTAATGGGGAAGGGGTATTTATTCTTGCTTCCTACCTTGGCTGGTGTCTGTTTTGGCGGAGCTGTCAATGTCTGCTATGCCACTGATGGATTCCAGGTGTAGGGTGGACTCCACCAAGTCCTCAAGTGGTGTGAACGCCGGCTATGTTGACAGTCCTCCAGCCGTCTTCTTGGCATCCGCAAGCCTTGTTGCCACCTTCTCTTTTGCCCTTGAGCGCAAGTTGTACCAGGGCTTGTGTAGATCTTCTATGGGGGGAGCACTGTGTGACCCCTATGGCATTTACTTTGGCTTGGATGTCCAGCCAGATCTTCCTCTTCTCTGATCTGGTATGTGTAGAGATTTTTTTCCCAAACAGTTGTTCATGGCTCTTCACCATTTCCTCAATGAGGATCTCCAATAGTTTTTTCACTACATTTGTGCTTCCTCTTGCACCATGCAGCCTTTTCTTCCTTCTCCTGTGAGGCCATGATGTGTATTGGTGCCTGTCTCTGTACTCCTGATGTTCTCCTGAGTGGTGTGCTCCTGCTCTCAGCCTCTTCCACAGCCTCAGGCACTCAGAAACAGAATAGGCAGGCACACTTCCTGCTTGTGATGTCATCAAACTGCTTTGGAGTAGCAGATTCGCTTTTTTGTGATTTTTAAAATTTGAAAATTCGCTATTATAGAATCGCTAATTGGGAATCTGTAATTGCGAATGTGAATATTATCAAATCGCTATTATTTTGCGAATTTCTTTCTGCATTGCATTTTGTGATTCACGCTATTTGGGAATTGCAAAATGCTTTTTTGATACATCTGGCCCTTTGTGATTATAATATAGTTTACAGAAAAGTAATATACTGAACATTTTTAAATTGTTTGATTGTTCTGATATTATCATTTTTGAAAAAACATCAGGTGTTGAAAAACACGCATTGACTCTTCTGGCATTTGACACTGTTGTAATGTACCTTTTACTTAATGCACTCTACCTATAGAAGTTCTCTCCTTGCTGCTCAGCCTATGATGAGGTCAGATGGAATGTTGATTGTGTTTGGATTGGAAGAGTGAATCAGTTGGTGTGGATGGGCTGAGCAGTGGAGAGCCTGCTCCTGGTGGGGCACTTTAAAGGATCTTACTTGTAATATCTTATACCTGTAACTAAGAAGTGATCCTGTGAATAAAGCTGAGAACTTCTCTACATCACCTGGTCATCCTTGTAACAGACACATTATTCAGATGTTACTTTTTCTTAAATGACATTGATTATGTTTTGATAAATTGTAATATTTAGTGGACTATGCTGACATTTCAACATTCGGTGTAATACTGTATGCGATTAATTATCTAAACAAATTATGTATCACACAAGGCTCTGAGAGACTTACATTGGCTTCCAATAAAACGCAAAGGGCAGTTTAAGAACCTCTGCGTCATGCACAGGGCAATCGATAGAAAGGGCCCCTCCTTGTTAAGATCTTTAACCTCCCTATATGTCCCTGGGAGAGCCTTCAGATCTTCATCAGCCCACCTCCTGAAGGTTCCCAACATTTACAGATCTCGCTGGGATGGTGATCCACTTCCTTTTTGGCTATTAGACTTTGGAACAAACTACCTTTGGAACAATGTCCACTGAAGCATGAACTTCCCCTTCGCAAAGTTTTATACATCTGGCTTTTTGGCATTTGAACTTCCTGTCCTCTCTATTCTGACCATCTACAGTGTCTATGGCTGCGCTGGGAGGCATCTGGTTAGCCATGCTCTATACAAGACCACAAGAACAGAATAGAATAGAATGGAATAGAATGGAATAGCATAGCATAGAATAGAATAGAATAGAATAGAATAGAATAGAATCAACTTCAACATGTTATGCTTATAAGTCACTGTAATGAAAGTCTGCTGGAAAAAAGCCACTCCTCAGCTGAACTATTAACATTCACTATGACGTTTGTGTCTCTACAAAACAAGAAAGACTTCATGGATGAGCAAATGAATGAAAAAATGTTACTCTGGCAGAGAATTCTATCTGTGGAGTTAGATTTTATTTTTGGTTTTTGTGAAGCATTACTGCCTAAGCGGCTGAACAGGAAACCCACCTGCAATCATGCTTGATCTTTAAAGTTGTTCCAGGGAATGTAATGGTTCCACGTACCCTAAATGTCCACTCTGTGATAAAATAAATTCCCAAATGTAAGGGATTGTTATGATTCGTTGCAGGAAAGCCACAAGACAGCTTGGAGTTAAAGGTAATTATTATATAAGGCTCCCCAATAATGCTACATTATTGTTTAATAATAAATCAGGGTTTGTTTTCATAATGGCTATACAGTGTAACCATAGCGAAGCATGAGCTGAAATATTTTAAAGCTAGTTTTATATAATCTTGAGTTTCTACGTAACATCCGAAACTCTCAGACAATAACGAACCCCTAAGTAGAATTATTGTGCTAATATATGCTGTTAAAGTGAGAGTATTTAATTTGGGTGCATGAATTCTTTAAACCATAAGTAAACACCTTCAGCTTGCATGTAAAAGACACAGAACTTCATTGCTCCCGTAATGTTGTTACCCAACATTAAGATCTCCACAGTTGAGGCCATATTATGATGTGCTTCGCTGGTGCCACACAGAGCTTGTTGCCTCCTTTATGCACCTGAAGTGCGTAAAGTGAATTAGTTTAACACGCTATATCTCTGAGTTAGCGGTTTATCTTAAAAAAGAACAGCTCAAGCAAAAAACCGCAACGTTTGGCTCTCGGTTCCTGAGCTGTGCTTGCTGAAAATAAAACAATATCTTAGAGAAATATGGGGTAAATTGATTCAGTGCGGGAAATCCTACAGCGAGTAGGAATAACCTGGAGTACTCTTAAGCACACAGATGCTGTCTATTGTTGTACGTAGTTAATCCAAAATAAGTTGTAGATTTAGCTCCATACAGTTTACGTTTGTTTAGACCATTTATTTGTTAATCATCATATTCCATTCATATGACTGGATAATCTTATCCTATATTCCATAGTTATTTCTCAAAAACATGTTAGTACTCCACATAGTTTTGGAATCCCCAATGCATTTCGCACAAAAGTGTGCTTCCTCAGGGGGTCTGTAATTAAATAAAAATAACACAAATAGGTACACTAGCAAATGTCCAGGAGCAGGTAAATACATGTATATGCGCACTAATTTAGACAAGTGAATACAAGTCTAACTGAAGGTAAATGTGTTGAAAATGAGAAGTAGAAGGTAAGGAGTGAAAGCCAAAAAATAATTCAAAAGGTGCTCCACGTGTATGTCCACAGTGAACAATGGAGAATAAGAAGAGCCAAAGAAAAGCCAACGAAAATCGGTGTCTATTTAAAGGTTTAAAGTAACACGGATTGAATAAATCAGTATTTCTGACGTATCTGTAGGCGCAAAAGTGACGCATTGCTGGAGTGTGTCACAAAAGTGACGCAACTCCAGCAATGCTTCCTTTCACATGGGGAAAGCCCCATGTGAAAGGGCTTGCGTCAGTCTTACGCCTGCTGTGAGGCAGGCGCAAGATTTTGACGCAACAGCATCCTAAAAGTGACGCAGTGAAATCTCATAGATTTCACTGCGTCACTATTACGAGGCTTTTTGCGGGTTAACGCCCCCTCTGCATACATTATACCTGACGCAGGTATAATGTAGCGCAGGGGTTTACAAAGTGACGCATCTGCTTAGATGCGTCACTTTGTAAATAGTGCGCATCAGGAGGCATGTTTTACGCCGCCGATGCGTCTCAAAAAGTGACCCATCGGAAGCGCAAAACTCACGCAAGGCCTCATAAATGAGGCCCTGGATCCAGGTCTTTTGTTGACCGAGGGGAAGGTGTCTGTTACCAGAAGTCACAATGTCACCACACACTGGTTTATGAGGCAAGCCATTGCACTTGAGAAGCTTCCAACTTCTCAGGAGGAAAACCCCTAAGTCAAAAGAAAACTTTCTTATTGGATGAAAATGTCAAAGGAGTGAAGAAAACTAGGACTCAGGCATTCCAATTTTGGAATTCTTCTGTAGCGAAAATTCAGGAATAAGTGGAGAAAGCAAGAAAAGAAGCAAAGACACATGGCCTTATTGTGATGCACCCTCCAACCAGACTGTTAAGCCTTGATATAGTAAAAGAACAAGAAAAGAAAATGAAGATTAAGCATTACGTGACAGGAAACACAAAGGATTGGGACAACTAGAAGGGAATCAAGGAATAAACAGCAAAGATGGAAAAGAAATAGGAAAGAATACTCACTGTGGAGTGGCTTCATAAGCAGCTGCAAATTCTGAAGCAGGTGATTGTCAATTTGGAGTTTGATGAATGAGGAGCAGCAGCTAGGAGCCTAGGAGCATTAGGTTAATGGTGCAGTAGCATTTTTTATTGGGACATGCATTTTAAATAAATATTAAAATGGATTTACCATAAAAATATTTTTACTATTTTTTTTTAGTTGAAAAAACTTTTTTACTTTTCGTATAATACTGTTTAATTATCATTTATTTTCGCTCAGCTAGCCAGCAAGGAGGGCGATGCTCCCAGGCCGACACTGGACCATATACAAAATCTAAATAAGAATTAATAATAATAATATAATCTTTATTCGGTTTTTAGCATTTGCAAAAACCATAAAAGATGTCATGAAATACAAACATTCACAATAAAAAATGCAATAGATTATACGATTAAAAATAAGAATGAAAATGCCAACAATTTAGATAAAATATAGATAGGCCCTACATTTTAAAGGTTATTTCTGTGCCTTATGATGCACTTAAGGAAATTTAGTACATAGTACACGGTGGATTCAGAGTCCGAGTATTGTAGTGCCAACATAGCTGGGCGGCATTGTCTGTGGCCCCATTTTTTTAATAGAGGAATAAGCCATGTTTTTCGGTGGGGGTGAAAAAACTTGCAGAACAGTATTGTGTGGATGGTGGACTGTTTGGAAAGGCCATCACATGGGCATGGATCCATCTGAGTGTTCCAGTTGTTTTTTTCCGGGAATGTCACTAGTCTGAAAAAAAGGTTCATTCTGAACCTGGTAAGGAGCATCTTTTCGTATGTAGAAATCTCTAAGGTCAAATATAGCTGCATCTTCAGAGACTGCTGCGTCATAATTGCATGCATGACAGATTTTTTTGTAATCGATGAAGACAATCTCAGGGAATCCAGGTGGCTCAAAGCAATTTGCTTCAGATCTTTTTTGGATATGTTTTTTAGGTTTTCTGGTTCATGGTAATATTGTGATAACCCCAAGTCGGTAAAAAAGTGTCTTACATAGGAGAGCCAAGCTATTTTGTTGGCGTGGTCCAAACCCATAATATCCTGTAAGATGCTTTTGGTCAAATTATTTTTTTCCGACAGCCAGACTCGCCTCCAAAGCATAAGTGGTTGGATTTTAATTAGATCTTCAATGTATGAGATTCCCAGTTCTATGTGTGAGGCATAGGTGGAAGTGCCTCGTGGGGTTGATAAAAGGAATCTCATGAAAATGTTTTCTTCTTTTTGTATGGAGCAGATGGATGTATAACCCCAAATCCCTGCACCATATAGTGCAATGGATTGGCATTTCGCAGCATATATCTGTAGTAGTTCTACTGGAGGTCTTTTTCCAAGCTTATTTGAAAATTTCATCAGCGCCAAGATTGCTCGTTTAAATAGATGTCTCCTGGCCTCAACCGCCGCTTTCCAATTCAGGGCGTCATCTATCATAATACCTAGATATGGGTATTGTGAGGTTTTTTCGATTTTTTGATTATTCAGAAAGATGGACTTAGATACTTTTCTTGGTCCGCCAACCACCATAACAAAAGTTTTTTTGATGTTGATGTGCAAATCCAAGGCACCCATGAAGTCTGCGTATTTAGATAAGGATTTCTGCAATTCAATGGGAGTTTGAGCTAAAATGACTGCATCGTCAGCGTAGAGTAACGCTGGGATCAAGCGATCTTTTGCTCTTGGAAGGTCCTTCCCCCCTCTCAGCATGGCCTCTTCCAGTCCGTTGGTGTAAAGAGAGAAGAGGAAGGGGGCCAGGACGCAACCTTGCCTCACTCCCCGCTCTACGCTGAATTGTGGCGTCAGTTCTCCTCTTGTCCCATACCTCACTCTCGCAGTAGCTTTACTGTAAAGCTCCCTTAAAAAATCCAAAAGGGGGGGATCGACCCCCATAGTGCCCAACAGTGACCAAAGCTTTGCATGTGAAACGCAATCGAAGGTGGAAGACAAGTCCACGTATACCATATAAATGGCACCAGGTTTAGCGTGGGTGTAATTAGATGTAAGCAGGCTTAGATTTAGGGCCTGTTCGATGGTTCCAAAGCCCTCCCTGAAGCCAAACTGTAGGTGCGAAAGGATGTTTTTGTCTTCTACCCATTGTTGTAGCTTTCCGAGGAGAACTCTGCCGACTAATTTGCCCAGAGAGTCGAGAAGGGAGATTGGGCGATAGCACTTAGGGTCCTGTCGCTCCCCCTTCTTATAGATTGGGACCATGATGGAAGAAGACCATGAGTCTAGCAGGCCGAGTTTCGATGTTGCTATACAAACTCTTGTAATTATTGGTACCCAGAGGTCGGGAAGGTGTTTAAATAAGTCGACTGGGACCCCATCGGGGCCTGGGGCTTTTCCGGACTTACTTGAAGAAAGCGCCATTTCAAAGTCCTGCAGATCGACCTCCAGTTGTATGGGATAGACTACTGGATTAAAGTTGGACTCGTGATCTTCGGTGTTGGATCGCAGTTTGAAGATTTTTGAAAAATGGTTCACCCACGTTTCTTCGTCAATAGCTACGTCTATTTTTGGGGCGTTGGAGTCGGTTAGCAGAGGGGATTTGACTATTTTCCAGAATGCCTGGCTGTCTTTCTGAAGTGCACTCTTGTGCAGGGCATTCCACAAGGATTGTTTTAGCTCTTTTTTCCTTGTGCTTCTGGCGATATTATACTCCCGTCGAAGAGCTTGGATGGTTGTTTTATCTCTGGTTGGATTTCCGAGAGCTTTCCTCAAGTTGGTCTGCGCTTTAGTACAGTCTCGATTGAACCAACCTATAGCGGTTTTCTTATTTTGATTGGGTGTGTTGGTTAACAATTTTTTGACTTGTTCTATTATTAGGTTGAAGTTTTCCAAAGTTTGATTAGGCTCTGCATGTGGGTCGAGACAGATCAAGATGTTGTTATAAGCGGTTGCTACTAGCCGTTTTGTAAGAATGTTGGGGTCCACTTTTTCCCATTTTATCGTGAATCCGTTACTTTTACCCAGTTCGAGCCTATTCTGGGTTAGCGTATTTGCTATGGTTGCCATCAATGAACTATGTCGGGTTGTTTGAAGTTTTAGGCTTAATGCAGAATGATCACTGAGGTTGTTTTCCAAGATTAACATACTGTTAATTTGATCTTTCAAGCCTTCAGTGACAATTACATAGTCCACAGTAGTTTCGTGGCCCCTTCCTCTGTAAGTGGGTTCTAGCCTATTGTTAAACTTTTGGATGGGGTTTATAATTTGCAAATCCAGATCAGAAAGTATTCTATTCATAGCTGGCCCCACTCCTGAGTGGATAAAGTGGACAAGGGGGTTATCATGTTCGTCTACCAATCCACAATTGTCATTTTTTGGGCAGGAATGAAGGTTAAAATCTCCTCCCCAGATTACATGGGAATTTTCTTTTTTCTGTTTAGGATGACAATGTTCAACTATTTTTTCTTCAATTCGTAAAAGAACGGCTAAGAAGTTATCATCCTCTAGGTTGTTATATATGTTGATTATTGTGATAGGGAGATTTTTGCCAATTATAAGAGTGAGGATCTGGAAGTTCGATAGTAGATCTGCCTTGTGGATCTTTGTGTCAGCAATTGTATTTGCCAGGTAGATTACCAATCCCCCTTTGGGTCTGCCTGAAATGCTGGGAAGGGCAGGAGATGTAAATGTCCTGTACCCCACGAGGTGAAGGGGGGTCGTTGCCCAAGTCTCTTGTAGGCAGATAATTTGTGTGTGCTTCAAGAAGCCGGCAACCGAACCATCCTCGATTTTGTTTCTGAGGCCAGCCACATTCCAAAAAACTATCGAAAGCTGGGTAAATGTATTGTCTAAGGCTGTGTTTTTCGTTTGTGGAGGGGCGGGAATGGAGGTGCGAGGATCCGGAGTTATTCGAGAGGCCTCCGGGCTTTTGATTTTTGGTCAATCGACCATTTCCAGGCCGCTGAACCTGTTCGTGGTCGATATACCTCGCCAATTTTGTCCATTAGTGTTATCTCTGTAGTTGGATCCAAATAGTTGATGAGGTGGTTTCTCCCACTGCTCCCAGGTTCTGGATCTGTTTTGTGGGCCCACAATCTGCCAAGGTACTTCTCTCTGCTGGTGATTTCGATTTACTAACCACCAGGAGTCATCCTGGTTGCTATAACGCGGTGGTAGCCTTGGCCCAGCGACCTCTAGCTCCCACGGCTGCGGAATTGGTTTCCGCCAGATGTTATCAGTATGGCGAGTATGATTGTGAGTGTTATACCTTTTTGGGTAGAAGTAGGACAACGATCTTGTTGCGATCCCCCCCGAGGTGCTGTTGAATTCCCAGGAGCAGATGTACTCGGCTATACTGGGTTCCTCAAACGTAATTACAATGCAATCACCCCGGATAGTTTTTTTCCTATTGCCTACCCACGGGGTCCGACATACTGACGCTATTCTGCTGTTCCAGGGAGGCGGGACGGGGCGGTTTATATTCAACCAATGCTGAACCTTGTTCTGTAGAGACCAATTGGGTTCAGTTCCCTCACCTGTGAGTTCGGGTACCCCTGTCATAACTACCACGTATGGAGATGCCTCAGGTGGCATATTTAGAGTAGGTCTTTGATCAATAGGCCTTCCTGGGGCACCTTTTGGTTTTGGTGGGTTTGTGTTTGTTGCGGCAGGGGTACTAGGAACAGGTGTGTTTATAGTTGGGGTGATTGCTGTTGGAGTTAATTGGCCACTGGGTTGTAAGGGGATGGTCAAGGGCTTGGGAACTGGTTTTTGTGCAGCAGGAGGATTAACTACTATTCGAAGGGTTGGTGTAGATTGTGTTATGGTCTGTGGGGGAGGTAGAGTTACAGATTTCTTAACTGCAGGAAGAGTAGTCGTGGAAATTAGGGGTGGTTTTGGATGGGATTGTGGGGGAATAGATTTAAGAGAGCCTGAGATTTTTGTTAATTGGCTCTCAATATTAGTGAGTCTGGATTCTAGAGGACGAATGTAAGAATTTAGGAGAGATGCTATCTCCTTAATTAGCCTCGCTGGTTCTCTCTCTCTACCTGATTGCTGTGGGCTTGGGGGTTCTGGAGTTAAAGAATCTTGTAGGTCGTGTGGTAAGTGATGTACTATTACAACATTATTTGTTGGGGGAGCAGAGTGATGGGATAGTGTTGGAAGGTTTGTGTCATCGACCAAAATTGCATGATCGGTTGCTTTGGTATTTTCAGTGTGCTCAGAGTTTTTCCTAACGTTCCTTTTCTTTATAGCTCCCTCCCGCCTCCCTCTCATTTGCCTTGTTTCTTCAGGCGTTGGATCAGGGAAAATGTCAGGGTTTTTTTCCAGATCGCTTTCTGTAAAAGTTACTGAGATTTGTGATGCTGAAAGGTCTACATTGTTTGGAAGACTAAGCCTGTTTGGGATCACCATGGTTTGGCTAGATGCTGACTGTACTTCTGGGGTTTTTGCAGTTGCCAGTAGTCCCAGTGAGGATCGACGAGCGATTTCAAGTTTGGTTGAGACTCTCCTCTCAATTAAACTTATGCTTTGGTCGATAAATGTGTTTGCTTTAGCTAAAAAGTCATCCATTGGGCCCAATAGTATTTCTCCTATACCATTCTTTTTTGGGTTTTTCTGCTTGCTAGATCTTGTGTTCATTCTTGTGGTCATTTTCCAATAATTAAGCGTTGAGAGCTCTTTTTGTGTTAACTATCAAGTTATAAGAGTATTCAATAAAGATAATTAATACCTGTGTTGGAACGACCTGGATGTGAACTTAGGGGGGTGGGCCAGACCGGACTCTCACGTTCTCGAACGGCCTCAAACGGCCCGCTCTTTGCCCGGTCTTTGCCCCGGGCTACGACCCGCGCGCGTCCCGCTGCGCGGAGGAAGTAGTGTAAGTTATATGCTTGTGGGCGGTGGGCGTCTCCGCCGGGGGAAGAGGAACCAGCTGTACAACGTGGAGGTTGCTGGTCCTCGCAGTCCCCCGGCTCACTGGTGGTGATTTCAATTGCCTAGCCTCGACCCAGGGGACTCAAGCTGGGAGCGCTGTGCACGCCCTGCCGATTGCAGGGCTCGCTCACACCAGCGAGTCCTCGTAGAGGGGAGGCAGCACGCAGAGGAAACGGGAACCAAAGGCAGACGGAGCTCTGCTCTTTCCGTGGACAATGCAGGCAGCACGCTACTGGAGTTAGCTGAGTGAGTGGCACCCGCGGAGCGGGTGTCACGAAAGGTAATGGGCTGATGGGCGTGTCCGTGGGCGTCTCCGCCGGGGGAAGAGGAACCAGCTGTACAACGTGGAGGTTGCTGGTCCTCGCAGTCCCCCGGCTCACTGGTGGTGATTTCAATTGCCTTGCCTCGACCCAGGGGACTCAAGCTGGGAGCGCTGTGCACGCCCTGCCGATTGCAGGGCTCGCTCACACCAGCGAGTCCTCGTAGAGGGGAGGCAGCACGCAGAGGAAACGGGAACCAAAGGCAGACGGAGCTCTGCTCTTTCCGTGGACAATGCAGGCAGCACGCTACTGGAGTTAGCTGAGTGAGTGGCACCCGCGGAGCGGGTGTCACGAAAGGTAATGGGCTGATGGGCGTGTCCGTGGGCGTCTCCGCCGGGGGAAGAGGAACCAGCTGTACAACGTGGAGGTTGCTGGTCCTCGCAGTCCCCCGGCTCACTGGTGGTGATTTCAATTGCCTAGCCTCGACCCAGGGGACTCAAGCTGGGAGCGCTGTGCACGCCCTGCCGATTGCAGGGCTCGCTCACACCAGCGAGTCCTCGTAGAGGGGAGGCAGCACGCAGAGGAAACGGGAACCAAAGGCAGACGGAGCTCTGCTCTTTCCGTGGACAAAGCAGGCAGCACGCTACTGGAGTTAGCTGAGTGAGTGGCCCCTCGAATAAAGAGCTGAGGTGTCACGCATGCCCTGTCCCCCAAATAGAGTGTTGTTGGCTGAGGTGTCACGCCTGCCCGAGTGAGACCACTAACAGAGACAGTCCAGGGAGGCTGAGCAGGGCACGACTCCCCGCCACCCGTTCTCGAAGTCTCGCTAATGTTGCTTAAGCGCTAGTGGTACGAAGGGACTACAATTCCCAGAATGCACTGCGATGACCTCGGAGAAAAGTTTATGTAACTCTTCTGCGGGTTAACAGGGCCATGAGCTATCGTTTTCAACTGAGCAAGCAGTGTTTCAAGGGTGATGGAAAATTCTGTCTGAAAAATCTAAACCCACCCCTGTCTGTCAAGACGCCCACAGAGGCATGCTGGTAGATGTAGTTTTACAAACCCAGACTGGCCGGAAACAGACACATTTCGCTCAGTCCATGTCCCAGGACAGTCCCGGGTCCAGGTGCTGCTTACCCCTCCATGGCTGCCGACCCCTCCCTGGGCTGAGAGTCTGTCTGTCCTGGTCCCTCCCGGAGTCCTCGGCGCCCTCGTAGTCCAGTGGTTCCAGCTGCTGTCAGTGCCCGCACTCTCGAGGCGCTACTCCTGCCCTCCGTGGGCTCTGCCTCGAGGCGCTGCCCCCGTCTCCGCGTCCGCAGCGCTGCCCTGCGTGTGTCAGCTTCGAAGCGCTGCCCCTTTGTGTCTCTGCCTCGAGGCGCTGTGCTCTGTCTCTCAGTCCCTCGTCTCGTGCCCGCTGCTTCCTCCTCTCTGCGGGGCTGTCAAGGAGGGCGATGCTCCCAGGCCGACACTGGACCATATACAAAATCTAAATAAGAATTTTAATATGACTAGACCTTGCTTCAGAAACAGAATATAATTTTATGTTTCTGCTTCTCGAACTGCGAAGAAGCAGTAGAGCGAAGCTCCTATTCCCTAATGGAGGAGCCGCCCCTGTTTGTACCGTTTAGTGTGGGTGGGGGCTCTCTTCACACTGTGTTAGGTACGTACCGTTTGAATGAAGGAAAACAAAATGGATACAACCACAATTAACATACGTGCTCCACAAATGTTCTGCAGACAGTCATAACATAAACATAACCATCATGTTTGTCACATATGAATGGGATGAAGAACCTAGTTGCTGGGGCCTGGCAGTCAAATTAAAAGAAGAACAGTAAAGGGCAGTCAGTGACTCTCCCTGAGCCAATTGAAAGGATTATCTTGGCTAATCATTCTTTTTGATGCCACCCCTGTCAATCTCTTGTAGCGGCTTTTCTTGACAAAACCATATATTTGCTGCCACCGCTGTAAATCTTGTATAGTGCAGTAAGGTGATGGTAGCCACGCTCAGGAAGGAGGGTGCACATGGTGTGTCCTTCTAAAATGCAGATCACAGAACATGCTTTCAGCGTACATGCATGATTTTCATGTGTGCTTTGGTGAGGGTCAAAAACCTACAAAGGTTGCTACTCGAGTTGGGACGAATGCTTAGCAGAGCCATGTAGAAGATCTTTCTGCATCCTAATTGAGACCTATTCCCAGTCTCTGCAAATATAAACTAAGCCTAATATAGTGTCTGTCCTAAGGGAAATTTCGGCTTAATGATTACAAATGTTTCTTATGAATTACGGTGCTAGTATGTAGGATTTTGGACAATTAAATAACTGCTAAGGAGGAGATTCCTAGTCATTTCAGTTGCACCTTAGAGTTGGGCGTTGGTGCTTGTGAAAATGATTATTTGGTGGCTCTGGTGCCATCAGAAGATAAAGTCTGTCAACTGTATTATTCAGGGCAGTTTTTCTTTAGTTTCTTGGGGCCTTATTGTGCGGACCCTCAATATGGGTTGCAGGAACCACTTTTATAACTTGATCTGCTTGATTAAAGGGCTTACTTTGACAGATGCAATAGGCTAAAATTTCATGAATAAGAAATGGGCAAAAAACATTCAATAAATCAATGTCCAGTAAGTGTTGCAAATTAGAAAAGGATACTTTGAGGTACACACAACAAAATACTACATGCAGCATCTTACAGCTATACAAAATTACATTATAACGGAATACACAAGCCCTTAAAAGAGATCTCACAAGAATGAAAACCATGACAAATTTCCACCCCAAAGCTTTGTCAAAGAGAGTAACAAACACCAAAAGCCTTTCCTACTACAGTAATCAGTGAGATTCCATACAACAACACAACTGCCCAAACCATTAAGATATTCATGATCCACTTTTAAAACCCCTGTGATATGTTTTAACCATCATAAATACAGCCTTTAATGTTTTAAAAGGCATTTTATAATCATCATAAAATACTTACAGGCTTTAACAGTAATGATAGGTTTTTAAACTAGAGAAACAAATCAACCCAATAGCCAGATCTAATATTAGTGAGCATGATGACTCTAACAAGAGAGATCAAGAACTATATTGGCCAGACCTAAATTTGTATACAATTATATAAAGTAGCTCGCTGTACAGAAAACCATTATCTTAGCTGCATCCAGTTTTAACAAAGCTCGGTATAGACACGTTTTCACCTGTGAGTTGCCAAACCATCCACCACTCTTTCTGCATTTGATAGTTTCCAAGAAAATGTGCAAAATGCTTTTTTTTTCGAATCTAACAAATATTGCCGTGCCCAGCAAACCCTGCAGGCAAAGGCAGGAGCAGAAGTTCCTCAATTGCAGGCAGGAGCAGGAATGCTCTCCTGATGCGAGCATACTCTCCCAAGCCTGAGAAGAACCCTGCTTCCCCCAAACATGCGCTTCTTCGAGGGCAGCAGTAATAGAGAAATTATATTTGAAGTGTGCAGGATCATTCTTGGGGTCTGCCCACTTCATTGGGCCCGACGTTAGCAGTGACGGGGTAAGTTTGTTAGGAGCACCCATTTACATGGGGGTGTAACTTCACAGCACATGATCATGTTTACGATTCAACTAGTTCCCACATCCTCTGGGTCCTCAAAGTGAAAGAAAGCCACACACAAACATTAAGTTCAATAGAGGAAATCTTGGTACCTGCTGCATGGATTTGATTTAGGTTTAGAGTTCTTGCTCAAGAGAAGTGGCACCCGGAGCAGAGCCAAAGAGAATTGCTCTGTCCCCTCAGTCCCATAATTTGGGCAATGCCTTCAAGTTTTCTCAGGCTCCTGACCACTTCTTCCTCCTCCTTGCAATAGCAGTTTACCTGAAAGAGCTCTGGGCCACCCTACCCAGAGCCGGTTGTCAATAACCTGGGGGTCCATCGCCCCCAACAGCAGCACAGGTTCTCAGCAGCAGACCTTCCTCATAAGATACCCAGACCCACATCCTCTTCTCTATTTTTTTTAAAACAAACTTTATTCGTCAAGTTGCACAAAAAGCGCATGACTCTGCACACCAGAGTCTACTGCAGTATCACATCACATAGTTATATGGCAGCAATTTACCTTTTTTGGGGGAAAAGAAGACAAGCAATACAGTGAGTATCATTGAGAATAACAATCCCCCGTATCCCAACTGTTCCCCCCTACCCCCAGGTTGTGCAACCACCACCGATACCCACCCACCCGAGCACACACACGCCCCTGACCACCTCCCCCCCTCCCCGAGCCAGGCCCAACCTCCCCTTCTCCTCCCTCAGTCCACCGAGATATCATCTGGTTGGGTCAGCGGCTCCAGCCACAAGCCCCGATAGTCAGCCCACTGCTTCCAAATTTTGTAGTGCTTACGCGGGCATCCCCACGCCACAAAGATTGGCTGCTCCAGCCCCATGTTGAAGTCCAAACCGTTTTCCCAGGCTGCCACAGAGGGCGCCCGCGCATCCTTCCACATCTGGGCAATATCACATTTCGCCAATGTGAGGCCCAACTGAAGCAGGTGCCATTTACAAATATTGCCCCCCATCCCTTCTATTACATGTAATAGAGCAAGCTGAGGCATACGTGGAAGCGACCACCCCATGACTTCAAAGAGGCAGGCCAATATACCTCTCCAGAACCAGTCTAATGACAAGCATTGCCAGACGGTGTGTAGAAAGGTGCCTTCTGCCCCGCCACACCGGAGGCATTCGGGGGAGGCTATCAGTCCCGCCCACCACAACCGCTCCCGAGTAAAATAGACCCGGTGATGATATTTAAATTGGATGAGGTGGAGACAAACTGCTATAGCTGCCCCTCTTGGTGTGGCTAAGGCTTCCCTCCAGTCTTCTTCCTCCAGAGCCCCCATATCTCCCTCCCAAGCCTCCCGTAGATTCCCCTAGGTGGGTCGCGCTGTGAGTGACCAAGGTCTGGTAAATTCTCGATATCTTTTTGGTTTCCAGGTCACCCGTGAAAACTTTCACTTCCAATGGACTAAACTCGGGAATAGAGTCAAGGCCCTCCAGGCTGGGGGCAAGCGCGAGCCGGAGCTGGAGGTACCGGAAGAATTGCGACTGGGGCATGCTGAATTCCACCTGAAGATCGCGAAACGACTTGAGGGAGCCATCCCGCACCACATCCTCTTCTTGGGTACTGGAGAGCATTGGCAAGAGTCCACACTGCCTATTCCTTCAGGGGCAGTCCAGAGTCGCTACCACAGTGGCACGACAGTGCCGCTGTCTATTGGTCTTGTGGAGAAACCATGAACTGGCACCACCAGCCCTAGAGAGAGTCAAATAGAGATTTAAATTGAAGCCTCCTGTTTTGTAAACTTCAAAATGCTTCATCCCAGAGGGGTTACATTTTTGAGCAAGTAGCTATGATTTGGTTCAAAGAACATTAACACAATTATTACAATAGCTTTGATGACTTTTCTAATTAAAAAAAAGCTTCTCTTTTTTCTAATTACAGGCTATACTACATACACGAAAGAAACTGTATTAGTTTTGCGTATAGTCCATTCTGAAATAAAAAAAGAATGAATCATGTTGTCTTTCAATTGTGTAGAGATAAAGATTTGTGGAAAAGAAAGGAATTACTAAGCCATTCTTGCCATGCAGGTTAACATTCCTTTGCCAATTGTTGTACCTAAAAGTTCACTTAGACCCTCATTATAGGTTGGCTGGACGGGGGCTGGAATCCTCATTACCATCTGGTTTCTCTGCACCAAACATCTGGCTGTTATGAGCTTTTTTCCCCAAAATGAGGAACTACGCCTCAGACCTATACTTACCAGGTGCTACATCCAGCAGTATTTTTCTAATTTCTGTGGAAAAAAGACTGACATTGTCCACCTCCTCTTCAGCATCTTTGAAATTCCTAGTGTCCTCCGACCCAGAATTATTTGGTACGTAAGTTTCAGATTTAATAATTCTACTGAATCTAGGGGTATCGAACTTGAAATTATGATTCTGAGTGAAATACTTTAAACTGTTATAGGGACCTAAGAGATCATATAAGAATGTGTGTCTGTTTTGTATATGCAACAAGGTGTCTCTAGGTTCTTAGATAGTTTTGCAATGGAAAAACGATTCTTCATTCTGTCTTACGAAATAATTTAAATGTATTTGAATCTTAAAGATATGTTACAGTCAAACCAAGCATCCCTTATAGAACAACAATTATGTAACAAGCTTATTGAGCCTAAGTGAACAGTGTGAAACATTTACCTATGATAGACTAAATATAATCTTGCTATCCTGTGCAAACGCTTTTTCAAATGGGCTGGGTGTATTTACTGTTAGTAAACAGTTAATAAAACGGTAGAATTTGGCAACATGAAAACAGATCAGAATTACAGGATTCTACCATTTATTCATTGCAATATTTTTGGTATTGCACACTAGTAGATATGTACAAAAGACTGGCATTACATTAACTTACATTTGATATAAATGATTCATATGTTAGGTTAATCCATAAAATGCTAAAACCAAAAGAGCTTTAAAAGCGATACCCTCAATATTATCATTCATAGATCAGCTATCTCATACATTACTTCACAGAGATATGAAACTGGTAAAGGCCTCCTTTCTAAACTTACCCAGCTTGATTTGTATGATGCTACTGGTAGATCTGCTTCCTAAAAATGTATTTCTAATACTTCCTTTATCCATTCATAGAAGGATTGGGAGTAATTAGAGCCCTGCCACTAACACACTTGTTTGGGGAATATAAATGATCTTGCAACTATTAGTTCATAAAGTTTGGGGCAAGATACGCTGAAATCACTAAGGAGCTCGATAAATAGATAGAAGCAGGGGCTGGTTAAAAAAATATTCATAATGGTGGAAATGTTTGCAATATCTTACAGCAGCATAGCAAGTCACTTCAGTAGAGCCGCTCAATGGTAAAACTGGATGTTAGGGATTTGTCATCTTCACTTGGTCAGCTGAAGGATGTGGTGAATGTGCCTAGATTTTCCTAAATAATAAAATAGCAGTGAGGTCTTCAGTGCCCTCTAATCTCCCCCTTTTGTGAAACTTTCACTGACTTACAGTTCCAAAATGTTTTCTTTTTAAATATGTATGTATATATCAGGAGGTTTTTCAAAAACTTGGTCCTAAATTTATCTCAGATATTTTTCATACATATAAGCCCATATGTTCTGCTTTCCCAGCTTCCACATTCCTCTTAACAATGCCTAACATCATCAGACCTAGGCAAAGAGGTCAATCTTTCTGATATCAGGCAGTTAAACTTGGAACTGTTTGCCTCCACCCTTCAGTGCCATTCTAATCATCTTGCATTCTGACTTTTGTAGATGATGTGGCTAATTAAAACTATTGTTTCTAGTTAAGTAACCTAGTGCCAGGGCATCTTCAAAGTCAATCTCACACTCACGATAAAGCCAAACTAATTCAATCAAAGGAAGATGTAGGCCTGTGAATAGGGAGAGATTGAAACATAAATAATGTTTGTAAAATATTCATCTTAATCACAGGTGCCTGTCTCAGCACTGTTGAAGGTAATTTATCCCATTTCTCGAAAAGTCGGACCAGATCCTAGATAGCAGCCTCGTAATTACAGGACTTAGGTTTTCAAGTTTGTCAGTGAGCCCGATATATAGCGGTATACATTACCCATTGACATTTGCCAGTGGGCCATTATAGTTAGGTCTGCATTTCCATTTAGTTTGCTAATAACAGTGGCACAATTTAAGCAATCTTCATGAAAAGTCCCAAAAGTAGTTCATAGACCTCAGCTCCTTCCTGGAAAGGTTCGGGATAATTCATGAAGCGGGGGGCAAAGAAAAGAAGGGGGCAAAAAAATCTCCATGCATTTTCCTGAGACTTTTTTGAAATGCAATACTTAAAAATCTGCTGAACGGAATTGCACCAGATTTTTCAGGAAACTAGGGCTTGGTCCAGAAAACTCTTTTTTGTGATTAGATGTAAATCCTTTCGGTAATTTTTGAGAAATTAAGGATGAAGATGTTTTGTATGTCTTTATGGTTGGGTTTGAGGGCTTCCCTAGAACCAAAGTTAAAAAATAGAGCGTTCTGATTTGCTCATGGGGCTCTTTTTCCCCTTGATAAACTCGTTCCCAGAGGAGTCAGACTCCAGGAGAAAAGAGAGTTCTGATTGGCTGCCTGAAACATGAGAAAAAATGTCCCTGTCCTGAGTTTAAACAATAACAAATATATATGGGGCAAGGTAGGAAAGTGCTGCCCCTTTGCCCTTGCCGCACCACCTCCCCGAGCTTCAAAAATGTTTTTTGAAAGGCGAATCAGCTGGCGTTATTTTATTTGAAATATTTAGTATGTTTATGCAAGGGAGCATGAGTGGGGCCCTCCTTCCTGAGTCAGTTATGGCCATGGCTACCCTAGCTGATTTGGATGATTTCACAATAAAGGGACGGGAGGCATGTGGAAGCCTTGCACATGCCTCCATTGGGCCCCACAGAGCCAATTTCTTTAAAAATGGGGTGAGGCACACATCCCCTCCCTGAGCCTAAATTGGGCCCTGGACACCCCATCCCCAGGGGCCAAACATTTATAAAGTGAGTAGGGGGCCAAGCACATCCCACCATGTGCTGAGATCAGCGCCAGGGATCCCAACCCCAGGGGTGTGATGCTACACAGTGTCCCAGGGAGCCCAACCCGGGACACAGTGGTAACATTCCAGGGAACTACACTCGGCTCCCGCATGGCAGGTGCAGTAGAAAAATGTTCCTGCCGCCTGGGTGGGAGTAAAGGAAAGGTGCTCACTAGGAGGCCAGCTCGGGGCTCCCCCCATGGCCCACAACATATTGTTTTGCTGGTGCCGCTGGTGGACATTGGGGTACCCACCAGAGTCCATGGGTGATGGGGACCCTGAGGTCATAAAGGGTCATGGAGGGGGGGAGTGCGCCCTGGGATGGTATCCATGGGCCCCAAGTGACACTGGGGGTTGCATGGGTGCATGCCCCTTTCCTTTGTAAAAGAATACAGCCCAGGGATAGATCCTGGGGCCTGTAGGAGCTCGGAGAAGGGGGTCGAGTGCTTCTCTTCTCTGATTGGAAAATAATGCCGAGGGGATAGGGCAACTAGGGTCTGCAAAAACTATATAAAAAATAATAATAATAATGATAATAATAATAATAATAATAATAATAATAATAATAATAATAATAATAATAATAATAATAATAATAATGAAAGTAAAGAAAAAAATAAGATATGAGTGTACCGGGTGGGCACCGGGGCACCCACTGTAATGTTTTTGAAAAGTGAATAACATTGAGTGGGAGGAGCATATTATTTACGGATACCAGGAAAGAGAGTCCCATAATGCCCTATGAAATTATAATAAACTATAATGTTATGTTTGTGATGCCCCTGGAAGTGGCAGGTCACAAGTTATAATTATAGGAGAAAACTATAACTGGTGGATGACAATGGTTGGGATAGTGCTGTTTTGGGTTTTTGCACTTAATTTCATTCTTGAAAATCCATCCAGCTGTCTAGATTTTATATAGTACCCAGTTCCTACTACCATTACATATGCTCCAGGCCACCTGGTACTGAGAGTCAAAAAGTAAAACAGACCTCTTTAATTATGTAATCATTTGGCGACCTTTATGAGCTACACGTAGCTGCAAGTAGGTTATGCTGAGTGTCAAATTGAGCACGCTTAGCACATGCATGATTAGGCAGAGCATTAAGTCCTTTGCATTGAGGATAACAATTCTTAAAATGTTTGGCTAAAAGCATAATATATCATGTTCCACCGCAATGGTAAATAGGATCCCTGTGACCTGCCCCAGTGTAAGAGTGCTTTAGTACAGCTGTAAAATATGTTCAGTGTAGGCTTGCTGTTGTCCCCAAATCCCACCCCTGTTCTAATTAAAAAAGTCTGTACAAAATAAATAGAAAACTCATAGCCTCCCACTTTGCACTAAATCAGCGATATGTTTACAGCTTTAGTCGAACTTGCTCTATATGACCCAAACTCAGGCAGTAATATCCAGCACATTGACGAACCAAACAATTTACTGTTCATCCATTCAAGCTACTTTAAGGTTAACAACTGCTGGGTAAGGCTTGATAATCAGTTCATTGAACAAGTCAGTCATATAGTCCAAACAATGTCCATAGTAAATAGGTATCCAGAAAACCTATCAAGTTCTTTGAGCTAAGAAATGCATACCCTGTTCTGGTTCTACAAATGTCTAAAAAAAGAGCCCTGTTTTTTGACAGGGATGAAAGAGTCAGCAAACAAGGTAGTGGAGCCTGACACGGCTTGCGGCTCAGGTGCTAGGATCCTCATTACACATTGGAGCCATTTCTCATACAAGATCTGGATAGGTTGAACAAAAGCATTTCTTTTGTTTGTTGTGAAATGACTTTTCTCATGGAACAAGGCTAGAATTTTGTCCAGAGTGATAATATTCAAAGGTTTAGTCCTTTCTTTGGAGAGACGAGCAGAACTCAGTGAGCTCTAGAAATTGAGGGAAGCTATGTTGTACGAATATCATCCACATCCTTGTCCAAAATTTGTTTTAAGTAATGTACTGACCCTGATTTTGGACCACACTCAAGGATTTTGGGATCCTCAAAACCCCTACATATGAGCACCAATATGGATTCTCAGGGTCCACACACTTTCTCCTATGTCTCCTGAAAAGTTTCCTACAGAGTACTGACAAGGCATCAGATTATCACACAAATCTCCTTGAAATTAGCTTTTTGATTGAAGCACACAGAACATCTTAGCCAGAGAGGGCGCTGAGATTAGTTACTTGTTGTCTTCTTTTTAAAGGGCGCTTGAGTTGGATACTAGTTCAGTCCTGTCCTAACGTTCATGCAAGTCAATTTACAGCTGTCTTATTGATCAGTCTAATGTTAGCTTTTTCATAATATTTTTGGGATTGAGACAGTCACAGTAATACAAACACCCTGACACCTCAGACATCTTTGTGGTGAAATCAAGATCTAGAGAAACATATTCTTTGTCAAGAGGCCTTCTTGGGCCGACTTTGGTTCTCCATTTTAGTGTTACATTTTATATGTTTTAGGCTGACATCATTTTAGTAACATTATTTTTATATGTTTTGGGTGCACAATATTCTTCTGAGAAGACGTTTATGCTGCTTGTTTTAGAAAGCCTTTCTCGTCATAATCAGTACACTTCATTTAAGGCTTAGAACACAGAACAAGATATCCTAGCGCTTGTTTTGCCGTCTATTCAGAAACAGCTTTTAACATCTAGACATATCACTGAAACAGAGCTACACCTCTAACATAGTGTCCTGGAATAAATGATGTGTTCGACATGCAGCTTTGTACACACTGATCCTCCATCCTGTAAAGAGGTATTTCCAATTCCACTACAGGCTGATTCCCTGATCCAGTTATCCAGGTGTGGGGCTCAGGATAACCTACACCAGAGCTTTCCAAACTGTGTGTCCCGACACAGTACTGTGTCGCCTGCAAATGGCGGGTGTGTCGCAGGATGACACCAGTATTAAGAGCACTTAGCACATAAGTGCTGCAAATTAGGAGGCATTCCTTTGAAAGAGTGTCTCGGAGTCAGCCCCAGCAGCGCAGACTCCAAGACACTCTGCTCTATGGGGGCCGGGCGATTCACAACAAAGCCTCTTTAACAAGTAAATGGTCTTTTAAAGACCTGCAAAGTACTCTGTGCTGCTGTGTGTGTGCCCGGGAAGCTGGGGTGTGGTGACAGATGAGAAGTGTCTGAATGTCAGCTTTGGGTGCGATGGATACGATGACTGCGGAGACCTCAGCGATGAGCCGCACCACTGTGGTAATTCGAGTGCCTTTGTTAAGTGAACTAACAGAGCACATTTCAAGTAGTGAGAAGATTCCTGCTGTAATGTACTGCCCGACTACTTCCTTGGTGTATGTGCGAATAAGACCCATGCATTGAAATTTGCATATGTGTATACTAAACATACAAGCAGATGCGATTAATGATTTAGAATTAATTTGATTACACCCGATTTGTCTCTGGTGATACAAATAAATAGATTGGGTTCTTTAAACACCACCGCAAATTTAGTGCAAGAATGCAAAAATCTTAACGTTATGCAAGAGAAGGTGAATGGACATGTCCTGTGGAGGCCATAAAATAGAGAAGCTGTATTGCCTGCCAGCACGTTTGGAGGAGCTGAGAAATAACAAAATGCATTAAAGTGGACTTTTAATGAGAAAAAGTAATATATGAAAAATGCAATATTATTCAATATATTATAGGGCCTAATGTACGGATTTCCCAATTGCAAAAAGTGGGTGCAAATTGCATTCTGACTTTTTGCGAATGAAAACGTATTTTGTGAACCAGCGAATATAGTAAGAGGGAGGAGGGCGACAGAGGGAGGAGGGCGACAGAGGGGGGAGGGCGACAGAGGGGGAGGGTGACAGAGGGGGGAGGGCGATAGATGGACGGAGACAGATAGAGGGAGACAGATGAAGGGAGACAGAAAAGAGACAAACAGAGGTAGGGAGACAGACAAGAGACCGAGGTAGGGAGACAGACAAGAGACCGAGGTAGGGAGACAGACAAGAGACTGAGGTAGGGAGACAGACAAGAGACAGAGGGAGGGAGACAGAGAGAGAGAGAGAGAGAGAGAGGGAGGGAGACAGAGAGAGAGAGAGGGAGGGAGACAGAGGGAGGGAGACGGAGAGGTAGACAGAGAGAGAGAGGGAGACTGAGTGAGTGAGACAGAGGGAGGGAGAGGGAGGAAGAGAGAGGGAGCAAGATAGAGGTAGGAAGACAGCGAGAGAGGGAGTGAGAGAGACAGACAGAGATAGAGACAGACAGGGACAGACAGAGACAATAGAGGCAGAGGCAGGGACAGGGGCAGACAAATAGAGGCAGAGACAGGGGCAGACAAATAGAGACAGATGGAGGGAGAGGGAGGGAGACAGGGACAGACAGAGACTGACAGACAGATAGAGGCAGAGAGGGAGACGGAGAGGGAGAGGGAGAGGAGAGGGAGACAGAGGGAGAGGGAGAGGGAGACAGAGGGGGGTAGGCAGAGGGAGATAGTCATGGGGAGACAGAGAGAGAGGGAGACAGAGAGAGAGGGAGACAGACAGAGGGAGACAGACAGAGGGAGACAGACAGAGGGATGGAGACAGAGGGACGGAGACAGAGGGACGGAGACAGAGGGACAGAGACAGAGGGAGACAGAGGGAGGGAGACAGAGGGACGGAGACAGAGGAAGGGAGCCAGAGGGAGGGAGACAGAGGGAGACAGACAGAGGGAGGACGGAGACAGACAGAGCCAGAGGGAGGGAGGGAGACAGAGGGAGACATACAGAGGGAGACAGACGGAGAGAGACAGAGGGAGATAGAGGGAGAGAGACAGAGGGAGAGAGAGGGAGGGAGACAGAGAGGGAGACAGAGAGAGAGAGAGGGAGAGAGAGAGGGAGACAGAGAGAGAGGGAGAGAGAGCGAGAGAGAGAGAGGAAGAGAGACAGTGAGACAGTTAGAGGGAGAGAGACAGAGGGAGAGAGATAGAGGGAGAGAGGGATGGAGACAGAGGGAGAGAGAGGGAGGGAGACAGAGAGAGGGAGACAGAGAGAGAGGGAGAGAGAGAGAGAGAGAGAGAGGAAGAGAGACAGTGAGACAGTTAGAGGGAGAGAGACAGAGGGAGAGAGAGGGAGGGAGACAGAGAGAGGGAGACAGAGAGAGAGGGGGAGAGAGAGAGGGAGAGAGAGAGAGAGAGAGAGAGAGAGAGAGAAAGAGGGAGAGATACAGAGTGAGAAGGTTAGAGAGAGAGAGAGAGAGAGAGAGAGAGGGAGAAAGGGAGACAGTTAGCGGGAG
Organism: Lissotriton helveticus; assembly: GCF_964261635.1. Taxonomy (NCBI): domain Eukaryota; kingdom Metazoa; phylum Chordata; class Amphibia; order Caudata; family Salamandridae; genus Lissotriton; species Lissotriton helveticus. Next base: position 413,209,617 of record NC_136067.1, read on the forward strand.
AGAGGGAGAGAGACAGAGGGAGACAGAGTGAGACAGTTAGAGAGAGAGAGAGAGAGAGAGAGACACAGTGAGACAGTTAGAGAGAGAGAGAGAGAGAGAGACAGAGAGAGAGGGAGAGAGAGAGAGAGGGAGAGAGAGAGAGGGAGACAGAGAGAGAGAGAGGGAGAGAGAGAGAGAGAGGGAGAGAGACAGAGTGAGACAGTTAGAGAGAGAGAGAGAGAGAGAGAGAGAGGGAGAGGGAGAGAGACAGAGTGAGACAGTTAGAGAGAGAGAGAGGGAGAGAGACAGAGAGAGAGGGAGACAGACAGAGTGAGTAAGAACCGCCCCCGAATCCCCCTTGGGTGGTTCAGGTTCACTACGCTCGCTACACTGCCTTACTGTGTCCCACAATTGTGCATCTCCAAAAAGTGTGTCCCCAACATGAAAAGTTTGGAAAGCTGTGACCTACACGATCGATTAGAGAGCACACCTACTATGCTCTCAGGGTAGGGGTATTGATAGGTAGAAATATATAGAAATCAGACTGCCTTGGTTGGATTGTTTATTCTATTCACCATGTTCATTAGGCTGGTTACTTTGCTTTGTTTTACCTGCCTAATAATTGCAGCTCATTCTTTCTATGCAAGACTACGATTATTTCAATAAATGTATTGAAAAAGTTATTCTATATTTTTTGTGTTTACCATGGGCATGCATAATTATACAACGAAAGGGGTAAGATCTGTTTCCATGATTCCCTTGGGGGTGTTAACTTCAAGGTTGCCAAAATGATCTGCCAGCCAGGAAGGTAAGGTTTTCAGGTGAGGCACGGGTACACAGACTTTGATGGTGTAGACGGACTCAGTCCCCACATTCTGACGTTCTGTTGTCCTAACATCTTTACCATAATCAAATGATTGAGCCTCAACATTCAGGAAATAAGTATATGCATGTCATCACCCATCAACAGAGTGAGGGGATAATAGCAAGTAATTTCTCTTGTAAAAAAGCAGAGTCTGGGATCTGTTAGGGTCAAGTATTTGTCAAGTACGCCATTCCTTCAAAGAAAAAGTTACAAAGTTGAGCCCATTAAGGGAATAAAAGTGTGGATCAACAGCTTTTGATTCCTCAAGAACATGGTAAACTCGATTTGCACACACAGTTGTGGATTCTGAGCAACTGCAAGGAAGATGTGCCATCATCCGTGATTTTGTCAGGAGTCTGAGCAGAGGATGAGCAGAGGGGACATTGGACATAAGGGGTTTAGCAGATAATGTCTCAGTTAGAGGGTGCATCACTTTTTAGTAGGTTGTGTGGGCTTCAAGAATCCCAGTACTTCTTGATCTGTCCAAATATTTCAACTGCAGCATTTTTTTTCAGAGCTGTGTTCAGAACCACCACAATCTCTCTTGACAGGTGTTCCTAGCATATTAATACAAATTAGAAGGTTGTAGTGAGGCCTAAAGCAAAGTCTCCATTTTAGATTCACGTTTTTAACTTGACATCTCTTTCTAGCTGTGACTCTTCACATTGGGCTCTAGTCACATTGGTATACACTGCTTCTGCATTTATTCCTGTTAGTAAGTGTCACCCTGTTATCTGCACGTTCTGTCCAGGGACGAACAATCAGAACAGCATGCCATGGTATTCTTTCTTTCTATGCTAATAAGGAGACATTTCTTTTTAGCTAGACGAAAACCAAAAGGAGCTGCTCTGCACCTCTGCGACAGTGTGCTAAGACAGTACTATATTATATTAACAGTGTCCGTGCTATACTTTGACAGGAGCACTTACACACTGGGATTATCATGGAACCTCTGTGAACTGTGACTGAGATGCAGCCCTGCTGGTTCCGACCTCCATCCTGCTAAGGAAGATAGCCTGTACACTTATCCATCTTCCTGGCACCTAAGACCAAAGTATGGGGGTTAAAATATTCCAATTGATCTGGCAGAGGGTACTCCCGCTATTCAATTTTATTTATTATGTTTTGGCTCTCAAAGAGGGCCACATAAATTACACAAAAATACAGAAAATAAAACAAAACACATGCATTTACAAATACACAAGGAAAATATACCCTTTACATCAATAAAAATTAAATACCAAGCTAACATACAGGTCACTACTACACAAACATCAGAAAATCAAAGCATCATCCAGGACATATTAATAAATAGCTAAAAATCCTTTAAAAAAATTAAAAATATAGAAGCAGAACATTTCATTAGGAGGGCAATAAAGTGCATGCAAAAAATCATTTAAGGTGACAATGCCGAGGCGGAGACAAATAACTTTTAACCATCTAGCGCGCAATTTACGCAACACAGGACAGATCAATAAGACATGCGTGCAGTCCTGAATATTCAATTTACATAAGTTGCACAAGGCAGAGGAGCCATACCACTTGGATAACAGTAGATTTAGAGGAATTAAGTCATAACGTAAAAGAAACCAAAATCTACGGATACCATGCGGCAGGTTCCATGTAGCATAGGTTTGAGGTTGCTTCATCACATATGAGTCAAGAAGAAAATCTACCTTCCTTTTACCGCAGATAAGCTTTTTGTCTGATTGAAAACTTAAGTCCCAAGAGGCAGCTTTCAACGCAAGTTTTAACTGCGGGGGAGAATACGAAAACAAAACGTTTTCATCTAATTTTAGTAGGGCTGCCGCTTTTCTAAAGTTACATACCAGTTGGGAAAACTCATTAAAATTACCCAGTAGTTCACTACGGATAAGAGCTCTTATCGTCCCTTCTTTTGCTCTAGCAAGGCAGGCCACCCATCTCACCAGGGCACATAATCCCTGTACCCAACTACTCCTAATGCCAAAGTCAAGTCTACAGGCGGCCAAAGAGCATGCAGTATTAAGAGAAGAAAGATCTCTAAGGAGTTTCCCCTCAATCTTATGGCAAAAGGCCCAATTTTTCACTTCTATAAGTTCAATACCATACAGAATTGTTGCGGGGATTTTTGATCTATATACCTCCAGTAAACTCTGGAAGTGTCGCTTCCCCGTTGCCAGGTATAGAGACTTGAGACCTTTGCCATGAGCTAGAGCTTTGCGCGTGCAATGCTCAATATGGAGCCTCTCACTTAAATTAGCCATGATGATTTTTCCCAGGAAAGTATAGGACTTCACAACCTCCAGTTTATTGCCCCCAATGTGCCAGTGGTAATCTACAGAGCGGCACTTCTTTTTACCGGCTATACACATCACCTTACTTTTGGCAATGTTAATTTTCATGCAATGGGCTACAGCAAAAGCATGAAGGGCATGTAACCGATTTGCAAGTCCTTTAGGAGTCAGATCAAGCATAAGGACGTCATCGGCATACATCAAACAAGATATGGAGGTCCCCCCCACCACCGGAGCGATGCCCTCACTAACGGACACAACAGCGGGTAAATCTGCTGTGTACAAGGAGAACAAGAGGGGCGCCAATAAGCATCCTTGCTTTAGTCCATTCTTAGATGGGATTACAGAAGAAATTCCCCTCTCGCCCCCCATCAGGACCCTGCACCAAGTCTCAGTATGCAGAGCCCGCACCAACTCTAACAAATAGGGTGGGAGACCAAGCGCTGCCAATTTTCTCCACAGCGTTCCACGATCAACTTTGTCGAACGCTGTGGAGAAATCAATAAAGGCAGCATACACGACCCCTCCTCTCACCTGGACATATTTATCTGTCACCACATGCAACGCGGTGAGATTGTCCAACGTACCGTGATCCCTACGGAAGCCCGTCTGTTCAAGGGGCAGAATGTTATACTCCTCTACCCAATCGGAAAGGGATTGCAGGAGACATTTCGCAAAAACCTTTCCGATAGAGTCGAGGAGAGCAATCAGCCGATAATTGCTAGGGCTATCCCTTGTTCCCTTCTTAAAGATAGGGACCAGGATACTTCCCCTCCAGGAGGCAGGTACCATATTAGACAAAAAAAAGGCTCTAAACAAGGGATACAGAATTTTACTCCACCTTGCAGGATCCTGTTTCAGGACCGTCATGGGGAGTTCGTCAGGGCCCATTGCCCCAGAGACGCGCATCTTTTTTATTGCCATCTCAATTTCTCCTTCTGTGGGGTAACAAATGAGTCCGTCAGGAGTGACATCTAGAACGATATCATCACCTGGGATCCCGTTCCCCGCATACAAGTCCTGGATATAAGAAATCCATACCTCTTCTGCTATAGGGATAGGGGAGGGACTTAGTCTAGAGCCACATCCCTTACTGATTATTGCCCAAAATTCTCTAATCCTGCCCTGAGTGACAGATTCCCTCAAATTGATCCAGACCTCGTCCTGACTTGCCTTTTTAATTTTTAACTTAAGTCTCGATCTCTTTCTCTTTAGCCTGGAAATTTCATTTCCACGTTCCGTGACTCTATCTACGTATTGTTGTCGGACTAGTTTATTTATTTCCTTATTCAGGATACGCAATGTACTAGGGACCACTACCCTTGTGCTAGATCGGGGAGTTTTTTTAGCAAAAGAGATGATGTTTCGCATAAATTTTTCAAAATATTCTATTTCATTACCACGCCACTCACTTAACACCTCTAGAGTATCAGATAAAAACTCCTGTATCCCATTAATGGCGGAAGAATTCCAGACACACCTTCCCGATGAAGTATGGAAGGCAACATCACTGCCATTAAGGGACCAGGGTACAGTGGACATGGGATTTAAAGAAATAGTTATAAACATTATGCTGTGGTCACTCATAGAAGTAGGTATGATCTTAAGATCCTGGATAAAGGGAAACAAACCATAGTCAGCAATAGCATAGTCCAAAATAGACGACCCAAAAGGGGATTTGTGCGTAAATTTAGCTATGTTCTCTTTAGTATGGTGTTAGATAACGATAAGAATAAGCAAACATTAGTAACAATTAATGTTGTTGAATTATCCATATTGTTTACTATTCTAATAATGCTGATTGCATAATATGTCTCATCTTTCTAATAATCACAGCCAATGATTTCTTTGCAAGAATACAATAATGTCAATAAACATTTGAAAATTTATTTTTGTATCTTTCTTGTGTTTACTTTGGGCATGCAAGAGTGACCAAATGAAAGGGTTAGATCTGTTTCCATGGATTTCTTGGGAATCAGAGTCTAATGTTTGAGGCTGCCAATAACATCTGTTATACTTGTCAGTTTAGGGGTCAGATGTGGTAATGAGAGCTAGCTGAAACACACCAACACTTACTGATGGCATATGTGGACTAAATCTCTATATTTTGAAGTTGGTATTGGTCCAATATGCAGTCCTGCTACATTTGTAGGAACTGTATAACATGGCGCTTCCAACATATTAGGTAAGGTACTTATTTAATAGGGCTCCTGAGTAGTTTTCACGCGTGTGCCCAAGGCTCCCTTGTTACATTTCCATGCAGACATCAGTGGTGAAAAAGATGTATCCTCCTCAGCTTAATAGGAAGCCCCTCTTTATGCCCTAGGTTGTTCAAGCTTGAACTTTTAAAAGGATTAAAAGGATTACCCCACTATAGTGTTTTTTCTTACTCTGGATTCCATTTGGCACTACAGTTAACATTACTGTTATTTGTAGACTGGCACATGGTCACTTCAATGGCAGGGGAGATGTTACTTTCATGGTTGATGCACACACCGCTTATAGATACAAAGATTTTTATTACGGGGTTAATCGTTTTCCTGCAGTATATTCCAAAACACAAGCATTTCACACATACACTGAGGCATCAGTTCTAACCGCATATAGACTTTATGAATACTTATAAATACCATTAACATACCAGGTACATCACAATTGGTTCAAAGGAACCCTCCCACACACACTTCAACATTTAAGACTGGGTACCCTCAAAAGTGAGGGGCAACCTCGCCAGTCTTAGCCGGCTACACACCATATCTAAATGTAGGTGCATTAAATAATCATGAGGTGCTTGGACTCTACACACAATTAGTTAGACTATATAGACGTCTAATGAAGTTTGTTAGGCATACAATAACTACTGCCCCAGCAAGGGCTGTTCAAGCTGGGCAGCCACATTTCGCTGTGCCTGCCATTAGTCCAGGTAATATTAATGCCATTATGGATAAAATACCCACTGAATGGGAGAACATTCTGTATTGGATTGCACAAAAACAAATCAGCTTAAAGCAGTGTTTCCCCATAAAGGCCCCCAAGATACATTTACTATTCTCACTATGCGCCTTCCACTTGATATGGTTCCCCTTGATGAAGATTGGACCACATGGGGCACTGTCTTTGCTGCCACTTATACAGTTTCAGATTCTTGGCATCTATCCCAGCCGAATTTGTTACTGGCTCATTCTATCAAAACTCGGAATTGGGACAGGGTCAGTCAGGAGGCGCTTTCATCAGCCTTGAGAGGACACTCTCCTGCCTAGAAAAATGCCCCAAGCCAAGATTCAGGAAGCTCTAGTTTATATAACCCCTTGGGAAAAGCTGAATATTTCTCACTTCAGACCCTCTGCGGTATGATTAACGGAGGCTCTTATGTAAAAAACAAAAAGTCATGCAACCGCTTGGAACGCAAATGGTGGAAAAGGTATTGCACTCTAGACAAAGAGATCTACCAACTTGCACTAAAGGAATATCATAAGCCGATTAGGCTTTCTCGAACACAATTCTTTACACAAAAGTTAGACGAGGCAAAAAATGCTCCTCCTGAGATTGTCAGGACAGTTCAATCTCTCATGTCTTTGTAGGCAGTGTCAGCCCCTAGAGTGCCAAGCACGAGTAGTTGCAATGAGATAGACCATTTTTTCGGATTAATTCACATCCCTATATTCTTTCTTTCCAGAATCTGCTAAGAACTACAGTTTCTCCCCGCCAATAAGGACTACTGACCCCTCCCAAGAAGGTTCCTTTACGATTAAGAGCTTCTCAGTGGAAAACCTATGTTCCATTGCTGCTAAAATCAAACCTGTATCTCCTTTAGACCCTGCGCCCCCCGGCTATTATGTAACGTGGGCTTACTGCCCTTGCTCCCACTCTATGTACCATGCTTAATTTATCATTTGAAGTCGGCCTACTTTCCGCTGAGTCGAAGCACGGTATTGTGATTCCCCTTCTCAAAAACCCATCTCTGGACCCCTTTTAACTGGAGAACTTTCATCCAATCTCCCTGTTTCTATTCATGGCAAAAATGGCTGAAAACCATGTTAACTTTCAGCTGATGTAGTTCCTTGGTGAGAATAGTCTCCTTTATTAGACTCAATGAGGATTCAGTCCACAATATAGGACGGACTCCACCTTGCTTCTAGCCTCTGAGACACTGTGAAGCATGGCAGATGAAATGAAAACAGCCGCTCTCTTTGTGCTGGAAGTATGTGCAGCGTTTCACACTGTCTCGCATACTGTGCTGCTGGAATGGCTGTGGGCATAGGGCATAGGGCACAGGGGTAAGAGCTTTTGACTGGTTTACAGATTTCCTTCATAAACGCTATTTTCTGGTGATTCAGAAGCCTTATCCCACTGACATTATCTCGCTTCAGCAGAGAGTACTAAAAGGTCCTGCACTCTTTTCAATTTTTATCTCCGTCCTCTGGTTGACGTAATTGAACGCCATGGCGTGAGAATGGTGTTGTATGCTGATGACACTCAGCTAACCATCACACTGGCACAAGATGATGGCAGTGCTGCAGCAAATTTGAAATCTTGTCTGGTTAACCTTGTTGCTGGTATGTGTGCTAGCTGGCTGAAATTAAATGCAAACAAGACACAGGGCCTTGGTGGTGGGGAGGCAACCCTCAATTTGGTCTAATACATGGTGGCCTTGTCTACTGGGCCCTATGCCGATCCCCAGACCCAAAATGAAAAATCTCAGCATCCTTTTTGATGCACAGTTATCCTTTGAGAGTCATATTGAGGCCATTGTGGGCATTTGTTTTTGTGTGCTGGGGCTGCTGCTGAAGATTCTGCAGCTCATCCCAGATTCAGCTAAAATAAATGGTAATACAAGCTATTTTGGTAACCCGGCTTGACTATTGCAATCTGCAATATTTGGGTGTCTCTAAAGTAGACTGGGAATGCTTCAAAGATTACAAAATGCAGCAACTTGGATGTTATTATGAATTCCAAAATGGCATACCATCAGCCTAGGTCTTGCTGAACTACACTGGCTCCCCATTAAACCCAGAGTGTATTTTATAGCCCTCTGTCTTATGCACAGTATACTGAATCAGGGGGGTCCTAGTTATCTTTTTCTCCTGATTCAATCGTATATCCCCTCCAGACATCTCAGATCCAGTGAAGCAGGTCTGGTAGTGATTCCTAGAGTGTGCAGACTGTGACTGGAGGGTAGCTCCTTCAGAATATGGGCAGCCAAGCTGTGGAACTCCATGAAACTGAACCTGAGACTCTTACCTTCAGAGGCAAGGTTCCAGAAATAACTTAAGACATGGCTCTTTAGGCAGAGTCAGTAGAACTAGTGGGCCTTATCTCTTTTCTGACTTTTTTTACTATGACTCAGTGATACTACTTAGCGCGGGGAAACTCCTTGGAGTAACCAGACACTCTACAAATCTCAAAATAAATAAATAAATAACACATAATACTCCATCAAATGCTGTTTTACCAGAAGTACTCAAGCAAATTCAAAATGAAAACAGGGCTGCCCCTCCACTGAAATTGGCAATTGTGCAACTGCATCCTCAATGATTTTAAATAACATAAAAGGGGAGGCAGCAATTTTGGTAATACACTAGTGGCTCCTGAAAGTTCCTTCTTCAGATCAGGAATGCAAGTTAGTGCACCTTTAGAAATAGTGTGGGATACACTTAAAGCCGGAATCGGGGGGCGAAACACTACGGTTCTCCATAAGGAATAATCAAGCGGCTAAACAAAAAATAACAGAACCACAAGGGAAACTGAAGTGGAGGAAGGGTTTATAAGTGCAATCAAAGAGGCTGTAAACACAGAAACGCCATCACAAAAAGTGGCAATGGCAAAAAATAGACTAATGGGGATATTTGCGGAAAAAGCAATTAGCAAAGCCACAATGCATAAAGAGAAAGTATATGAATTAAGCGAGCAAATAGGGCATCATCTCACTATCCGTACCAGACAGCAAAACACTGCAAATGTAATCAAAGAGATCAAAGATCATAACAATATCCTTAGGCAAGACCCAGAAGAGATTAGGTCAGAATTTCAGAAATACTATCAAGAGTTATATAAAGAGTCCGATAAGGATCAAGAACTCATCAAAGAATATCTAGAACAGGTTACTATGACCCAACTTCCACAAACCGACCAAGATAATTTAGCTGCTACACCTCAGTGGGTGGAAATCTTGTTATCCATCAACTGTTTAGCCCCGTGGAAAGTAGCAGGATTGGATGGAATACCCACTGAATTCTATGTTAAATTTCATAAATCACAAAAAAAAATGTTAACAGATTTAATGACCCAAATCTTCCTAGGGGGGAAACCACCAAAATCATGGGCACGGCCAAAAATGGTGGTCTTTCCAAAGAAAAACAAGGACCCAGCAGAATTGGGATCCTATCGCCCGATCACATTAGTCAATTGTGACTCCAAAATCTACGCTAAACTGTTAGCTAGCCGATTAGCCCCTATTATCTACAAGATCATCTTGGTCCGGCAACATGGATTTGTCCCCGGCAGATCCACGACTGATCATGTACAAAGGGTAATCCCACTCTTTGACATAGCGGAAGTTGCAGGAGACCCTATGGCGCTCATACTTCTGGATGCAGAAAAGGCCTTTGATAGGGTTTCCTGGCGACATTTATGGACAGCTATGTCAAAGAGTGGAATCGGGGAACAATTCATAAATGCAACACGTAGTTTATACAATAATCCAGAAGCTGTTGTTACGATAAATGGTGGATTGTCGGACAAGATTGATGTGACCATAGGGACAAGGCAGGGGTGCCCGTGCTCCCCCTTATTGTTTGCAATATTTATCGACCCATTCATCCGCAATCTAGAGACTAATCAGAATATATTACCCATTATAACTCCAAATGGAACCACCAAGACCCTGGCATACACGGATGACATCGCGATCGCCACAAGTAATCCTAGCGAAGCCGTCAAAGTGATGGAAGAAGAGGCTAGGCACTTCGGAGAGATCTCCAGGTATAAATTAAATCAGGGGAAGACCTAGATAATTATAAATAAAAATACAAACTACAAATATGAAAGGATAGTGGGAAATGCCATATACCTGGGTGTCAATATTACCTCCAATCTAGATCAATTAGTTAAAATTAATATAGACCCACTCCTGAAACAAAGGACGAGGAATCTCAGTAAACTACATAATTTACATCTAACCTTAATAGGTAGATGTATCATAATTAAAATGATTTTCTTTCCGAAATTTTTATATTTTTTCAAAACTATCTGCCTAAACTTTGAACAACACATATTTAAGGAAATAGATAACATATTTTCTCGATTTATCTGGGGATACACAAGGTCCCGCAGAGCCTACAAACATATCTCGCTCCAGAGAGATAGAGGGGGTCTTGTTGTGCCTAACCTTAAGATCTACTGGTGGACCACACTTCTGAAATATAGTAAGATCCTACTGGCCCCAAATAAGAATCCCGTACAAGAGGGGGGGTTCTGACTCCACAAGAACTCATTCTCGGAACCGAAGCGGGCGAACATCTGTGGCGACTGACCTACGATAGTCACTACAAAAAATCTGCTTCAAAACACTAGCCGGCATATACAATGCTTGGAAACATATATGCAAGCTTCTAGGAATTGGAAGGTATTCCTATTACACAAGTCTTTGTAGAAACAATAATTTACCAAATATATTCACAGATATATATATATATGAAAAGATGGGTAAACATAGGGATCTCTCAATGTGGTGCCTTCTTTTCATCAACAGGCTTCAAGTCATTCGAAGAACTAAAGAAGGAGTTCGGGTTAGAACACAGAGACTTCTTCAAATATTTACAAATTAGAGACTTTCTAACGTAAAAAGGGGGGGTAGAGCAGAGTTCCATAAAATCCAGACAATTGAGGTAATTAATCGAAACATTAGAGTCAAAATAGAGGAAATATATAATAGCTTAGTCTCTACACTGCCGGACGATATGGATAAACACACTTTAAAATGGAAAAATAAATTAGATATGAATGAGGACTCAGTACAGCGGGCATTTCAGCTCTCGCAAACATCACTAATGTCATCTAAACTACAAGAACAATATTATAAAACCTATTTTCAACTATACCATACACCATATCAAATAGCTAAATGGAGCACTGGCAAAGGTACACAGTGTCCAAGATGTTCATTACAGGAAGCGGATATAGTACATATTTTCGCCACATGTGATACAGTAGGACTCATCAGACGCAAAATATCTACATTAGAAATCAGTTTAGCGGAAATAATGCTAGGAGTTGGCGAGGATATCAGGCCAAAGGGAATACAGGGTCTCATATTCATCTCCATGGCTGTTTACCGAATTTGCTTAGCATCTAGCTGGCTGGATCCGAACCCCCTGACCTTCTCACAGTGGCGGGCAAGACTCTTAGCTATATATAGTCTAGAGATAGCTATATATAGACGGAAGGGAGTAAAAAGGAAAAAAAAGGGCCTTGTAATTTGGGATCCCCTCATACTGTGGATGCAACATCATGAACAACCGCGTAGCTAGGGGAGTGCGGGGGGGGCGTCCACCCCAGGCGGCACAATTTTTGAGGCAGCCGCGGCTGCATGGCACTGGAGGCCCGCTGCGGCCGCAGCGGCGTTCATAATTTATTATTTTATTCTTTATTTATTTATTAAGGTGGCCACGGCCGCAACGGGCCTCCAGTGCCACGGCCGCCGCCCAGTCCAGGGCCAATAATCAGGTGTAGCGCGCGCGAGCGCAACCAATGACGGCCCAGGCTATCATGGCCATTTTTGGCCAGCCCTCGCCTCACGATTAGAACGTAGCAGTGACGCGTTACGCGCTCACCGCTACGCTCTCGTCGTGTTGTTGAGTCCATTCTGGCATGGGGCCGCCGGCGGGCAGTGCTTCATACTTGCAAGTTGTACTGAAGGCACAGTCAGGCAGCTAAGTATGTATTTATTGGTTTCATATGCACAGAGCAGTGTATGGGCTCTACCGTTCGAGGGAATCTGGCTGGGTGAGGTTCGATTCCACCGAAGCAGAACGCAGTGCCAGAGGAGAGCATGGGGCGTCAGAGGCGGCAGTAACATTTGTTATTACAGGCAATGGTTTAACTCTCATAGAGATTACTTACTATATAGGAGTCGTTATTGTTTTCCACTGCATTTTCTTACAACGGAGATATCACGAACAATGACATTATTTTACCGTGTGAATGCACTGCGATGTATAAGGGCACTTTACAATATAACACCGACAGTGACCATATGATCTTAATGAAAACTGGTAATGAGAACCAGTTAACATGAGCTGACAACAAGCGGGGGCAAAGAGCGAGGGAACTATGACATCATACGCAGAGACGTTTTAAGGCATGGGCAAAGTGGGCTCTGGCCCAGGGCCCCAGCCTTTCAGCCCCGCCCCACCCCCACCCCATAGAGCCAGCTCTCTTCTGCATAGAGTCTTGCTCATATGACCTTCAATTATTCTTAAACAGATTGTTTCAAATGTCAATGTCCTTTTATTTATTTTTAACGTGGGTGATGTGTGAGGGACAGTCTATTACAGGCATTTTGCAGACAAGTGTTTATGTTTCATGCAACATACACAAAAAAAGTTTGTTTTAGATCAAAACAGGGCTTCACATAGTCATATGTCACAGATATTATTTGCAGTAATGTTAGTGAGCTGCTGCTGTGTTAAAATGTTGAAAACACACGACTATCCCTGAATATGAGATAGAAACACTTTTAGAATCTGCATGAGTGTCCCTGTGCACTGTCAGTAAACTGGCCAAAGAGGGCCTGAAAGAGTTGAAATTGGATCATAAATTCAAAGCTGCCACGGAGAGAGGCCCCAAAATACGTTTGGCCCGTGGCTCCCAAAACCTTTAAGATGTGCCTGATAGTTTGAAGATATTTGAGAAGAACCAGGGGCCAGGAGGAGTGAAGGGTGTTGTGGAGAGGACAAAGAGCAGGAGAACTTTGAGGGAGTTACATGGGGGCAAAGGGAGCAGAATCTGGGTCAGATCATAGAGGCACGGGGGTTGGGGTGGAGGGTGAGAGCAAGTGGAGTCCAAGAAAGGGTGAGACACGCAAGTTAAACTCACAGCAAATAATTATGGGCAGGGTTGAGGAAGAAGCTGAAGGTGAGAGACAAAAAAGAAATAGCAGGTGTAGTTAGGCAGCTAAGGAATGGGCTAGGTACACCCATGTTGAGAAAGTCGAGGGGAAAGAGTAAGATAGAAGGGAGTGCCCAGTTACTTGCCGGTAATCTTCATTACTCCGAGTCCTGGTCTTCCTGTTCCATCCTTGAGCCTGCCCCTCCCTCCCTGGTTTCTGTTTGGTCGATTGATTTGTGTTTTTCTTTTTTCTTCACTTTTCTTTGGTGTTCTCAGGAGGTGTGTGTGACGCACTTCACCCTTTATGCATGCCGGCCTGGGTAGGCGGCGCAATATTGGGGAAAGTATTTTGGCTTTGCTAGGTAACCGGTTTCTATGAAGCAGACAACCTGCTAATTGGTAAGGAAGGGGATGGGAAGGCGGACAAGGAGGTAATAGGTAGCAAATTTACAGCACAGTGAAAGAGAGGGACAGAGAGAACTGCACAGTCAGGGGGAAGGACAGGGTAAAGACAGAGATGGAGAATCATGAAAGGAACCGAGTGCATCAACGCATATAGTCAAAGACACATTTACTGCTTTTGAGTGAAATACAGACACTTACGACTTTAGGCTTGAATACAGTTTGAAGAGGTGTGCGTCTTTAAATGTTGATGGATGCCAAGAGAATGGGTTTATTTCTGTGGTCAGCAGAGAGAGAGAGAGAGAGAGAGAGATACGTAAAAGAGTAGCGGCTTCTGTTCTGAGAAGGATTTATGCTGTGTAATAGTGGTTTTGAAGCCTGGGGCTTCCAGCAAAATATTGCTTTTGCTTCTGAGATCTCTTGAACCATGTAAAAATTTAAGAGCGTTAGAAAAATAGGATAGCAAGTCAGAGTGGTCTAGGGATGAGGCATCCCAATTTAAATGTTATTATGTCCTCAATATGGATCTTGTTATCACCTACCTGCGGAAAGAATGTGACTACTTACAGCACAAATAGTTATAATCAAAAGCTACCTTTGCAGTCTTTTGTTATGAACAATCTGCTGAAGGGCAGAAGCCTCCTAATAACTGAGAGGATGTAGCCTTACGGCTAGTGGCTGACTTCAAAGCTGATGAACCAGGTTTGATTCTCGGCAACGACGCTCAACATCCTGTGATTCTGGGCAAATAACCTGCAGTGCGTCAGGCAGACTCACTCCATGCATTGCGTCCTTGACTTTCCTTTGTTGTTATCAGGTGTGTTATACATATGTGTGGTTTTCAAGCCAGCCTTATGCTACGTGTCTCTCGGACATCATTCAAGTGCTCACCATCCTTTTTCCCCAGCACCAACCCCCCCAAGGGGCAGCAATCTGAGGGATAGCCCCGGGCGCCACAAGCTCTAGCTACGCCTCTTAAAGTATAATGTCTTTTATATGATTTAATCCTAATATGAATGCAATATTAGGTAATATGTCTGTTATTTATGACTATGCACTAATGAGATGTAGTCCTTCACGAAATCTCGGATCCCTTCATACAGTAGATGCAATACTACGAATGTTAAAGTATAATGGCTAGTACTTGAAATAATCCTAATATGATGTCAATATAAGGCAATATGTTGGTGACATGGGACTATGTATTAATGAGATGTATTTCTCTTTCCTTTCTTGCCCGTCTTCTGTTTTTTTTCTCTCTTTTATTTTCTTTTTTTCTTCATATAATATATACTACAGGAAAAAAGTGACCGGATCAGGTTAGGGGGGTATGGGGGGGGAGGGACATTTTTTGTTGTAAAAATATCCTAATAAAGAAATGTTTTTAAAAAAAAAAGGAATGCAAGTTATCTAAAATTATTTCTGAGGCCTATGCTTCTATAGGTCATGATAATTTGGGAACCTGGCCCGGTCAGCCACAAATTAAAACAAAATATAATACAGATACCACCAAGCAGACACCTGAGTCTTCAAAAAAATTGTGTGGATAATAATAGTACAAAAGAAAAACATAAAACACTGAGTGGATCTCCCCAACAGGAGTTCACTGATAAACATTATATTTTACCTTACTGTGATACAATTAAACCGCCTGATAGGTATCAGTATTCTAATACACGTCAATCTCATTCCTTTCAGTACTCTTCAAACAGAAAGTTAGAGATAGTGGAACAAGGCAAAAACAGACAAGAGCAGTATGTGAAACCAAACAAGGACTCACAATGCTCCTCTGATCTCATTATAGAAAAGGAAGAGAAACGTCCACAACAAAAACCACACATTAAAAGAGAAAGTGGCAGGACATTTCGCTAAATGTGCCACAAATACTTAGGATGCTTCTTCTGAACAAGACCAGTCAAGAGTTGCTGGTGGCGAGATCGACTTATGACTAAATTCAAGTTGAAACTTTAAAAGGCATTTTTGTACCTTTCTTGTGTTTATCTTAGGCATGCAAGAATGACCAAAAAAAGGGTAGATCTGTTTTCATGGATTTCTAGGGAATCAGAGTGTCATGTTAGAGGTTGCCAATTACATCAGTTACCCTGGCCAGTTTAGGGGTTGGATGTGGTACCGTGAGCTAGCTGAAACACGCTAACACTTTTGGATGGTATTTGTGTCCCATGTCTCTCTATTGTGAAGTTTATGTTAGTCCAATATGTAGTCCAGCAATATTTGTAGGAATTGTATTGTGAGAAGTTGGCCTGGTATATAATGCTCACTAGTTCTAGTGATCACCTTGTACCATGCCAAGCAACCCTTATGGTGATGGTTGTAAGTCAACCTTATAAACAAGCTATTCTAGGGGTAGCATGGACTAAGCAGTCTTAGGCTAAATTCTGTAAAGGCATGTGAAGCAAGCTGTTTTACCATACACAATCCCCTTGAATACCAAATGAAAGGACACCACACAGATATATATTGAAAATATATATAGATTTATTTCTACAAATATCCCCTATATTCTTTATGAGCACAGAAGCAAATGCGTTAAAACAAAACACAGTTTAAATATACAAAAGTTGCACAATATGGATGAGCCCTAGGGGCCACCTAAACCATATACTAAAATAGTGGTATAAGAACCACTATGGGGAAAGGAAAGAGGCCTAGGGCCTGGGGAATCGCTGGAGCTGTTGGGGACTAGCAGTGATGAAGTCGGGAAAGGCCCGCGGGACTCGGGTGCACTGCTTAAAGTGCACGCATGCACCAATGTTAAGTCAATGGTGCGTTACAAAGTTAGTGTTTAAGGAACCTTCCGATGGACCTACAAGGATGAAACTTCAGACACAGGCACTAGAGGTGTATACCAGTGTGGGAACAGCGGCGTTGCTGAGTTACCTCACCCACAGGAAGCGGGTGCACAGGTGCGAAGTAGTGTTGGGTTTCGTCTCGCAGGTCGATGGTGCTTGGAGCTGAAGATGCTGCAGGCGGGTCGTCGAGGAGAGTTCCGGTGGATCCAAGGGTGGATCTGAAGAGTTGAAGACCTGAAAGCAGAGGGGACAATGTTCAAAGTCACTAGCCAGTGACTACCGTGGAACCAGGATGGAACCAGGCAATGTCGGGTGCAAACAGGTGAAGAAGTGAAGATTGTCTCTGCAGCCACGTGGACACGAAGGAGTCAAGGACATCCAGGCATTGGTCACGAGCTGTCCCGCAAAAGCTCTAGCTGTTGGTGGTGTCGGCTTCTTGATCGGAGCAAACAAGCCTTGGCTAATGCAAGCCACGCAGGAATCGATGCAAGCTTCTTACTCGGACCAGCAAGGTCAGAGCGGGTGCTCCTTTTCAGGGGAGCAAGGGCCAGTCTGAAGCAACCAGACCAGCAGTGTAAGTTGTAGTTTTTGTCGCCAAGATGGCCGCTAGCCACATGGAAAGTGGCCGGGATGGCGTATCAAGTGGCAAAGTGCAAAAGGGCCCCACACAGATCGTGGAGATGCTGGGGGGCTGATCTTCGGTGCAAATGCTGCTCCATGTCAGGGCTTCTCAAATCTCAAAGCACAGCATCGAGGGTGCCTTGGGTGCTGCGCAGTCAGCTCTTCGGGGGTCTTCCAAGATGTCCGGTCCCACGTCTCTCGATGCGTCCACGGGTCTCTTCTTTTCAGGGACTGCGGATCGGGCTCTGAGATGTCTGGGAGTCTGGGTCTTGTCAGGCACAGGGCTCGGGCTCCGGCGGGAGGCAGCGGCAAAGCAGACACCGAGTTGCTGGTTGGTGCCTGTATTCACAGGGTGGTCACTCCTTGGCCACAAGGGAGATTCTCTTCAGTCTTCTGTGCAGCAGAATGTCAAAGTCCAGTTTTCTTCTTAGTTTCAAGTCGAGTTCAGGATGATCTGAAGTCTTGGGACACAGCTCCTACTCTTATTCCAAATCTAGGGGCCGGATTACCTGCTAGGTCCCTCCTCTGGGTGGGACCAGGAAGGGGGGTGGTTAAACCCCCTTTCCTTTGTCCAGCTTCGCGCCAAGACTGGGGCTGAAGGGCCCCAGCACCGGTTTGAACTGGCATATGCACAGGGACACCTTGTGTGCCCCAGGCACGTCTGATTCTATTCAGCCCTGTCCTATTCAATACACAAAATCCTGTCTGGGGTGGTGCTAGCACCTCCCAAGGCAGGAAACCCTGTGTCCAAGCTGCCCTCGCTGGAAGGACTCCCAGCAGCAGGAGGTCAGACTTGTGTCTGTGGTGGCAGCATCCATTTTGTGATGCTGAGGCTCTGTTTAACTTTAACCGGGGTTCAGGTTAGGTACATGTCGTATACCTCTAGAAGGGTGGAATGCTACCCCCGTCGCCAGAACTGGCGAAGGGGTAGTATTCCAATTCGTATGATACCTTACTCGACATGTTTTGATAAAGCCAAACCAAAGATAGCATTTAACCGCGAGGTTCATAATGCACTTAAGAGTATATGGAATAGCAGTATCATGAAACAGCTAAAGGACATTGTTCCAAAAGCTGCAGACAGGCTCAGCTCATGCCAGAGCACCATCTCACATATTTCCAAGCACTCTGCCTCCAGGATTGATGAGGCCTTCCATAGGAGTGGCTGAAAGGAACATAAGTGTCCATTTTAGGTTAGGCATAGGCATACTACACCTAAGTAAGGGGTGGTTACACCGACTTACCCCAGCTGAGTGATCAGCCAGTTGTGTCAAATATGGAGGCCAGGCCAGGGGTGGCACAATACGTGCTGCAGCCCCTGGTAGGCCTTGGAAGCACCTATGCCCTGGGTACCTGGGGTACACTGTTACAGGGGCCAATAAGGTGAAACAGTTCCAATTTCGTAATGCACCTAATGTGCATTGGCATTAATTTAGAGAGAGAACAGCAAGCTGTGGGTCTGATTAGGAGGCCCACAGCCACATTAAGTCATAAACCAGTGAAGCAAAAAGCAAAAATGTGGGGTGACCATAGGATAGCAGACCCTACTCTCCTACATGTATAACAAGCTGAATACATAAAAGTGAGCAAGAAATATTTCCTAGAGGTTTCACACACAATAAGCTGCCCTGAATTCTCTTTACCAAAATGGCACAGATAAACAGAAAAATAGTTCATTAGAATGCTAGTGTAACGCTCTTGGAGCACACTGTAAACAGAGTCAATATGAAAAAATGAGGCAGCAACAACTTGAATAATTTTCAGTAACTTTAGTGCCTCCCATCTCATTAATTAAAGTTATCCACTCTCCCACTTGACTTCAGTACCACAATGCAACTCAGCTCAGCTGCTGCAGATGCTCAATATATACTTTTCCCCCATGCCTACTAAGAAGTGGGCGATCCAACAGGAGAGGAAAGCAAAAGGCGGGTAGCCAGGCAAAGCACAATACAAAACATCACTTTTAGCGTACAGAGCATGACTTGAATTTATACCACACAATATACGATATCAACAATTCAAATCACTTAAAGCACATTGGAAGTGTCATATAAGAACCATGAGCAACTGCAATTTTAAGCATCTTCTGTTCCAATATTTTATTGAAAACCATATATTGCAAGGTATCGTAATATTAGATAGATAATATTCAAGCCAACAGAAGTGTTGGCAATTAAGAACTTGGGGGCTTATGTACAAGCCCCTTGCACCGCCACTGCGTCAAATTTAACATTGGAAAAAGTGGCGTACCAGCGGCGCAAGGGGCTAAATAAACCCCTTAAATTGAGGGAACAAGAAACTTTGTAGATCAATGAGTTAGACACCTTCAGAAAGAGACTGAACAAAAAATGTATTTAAACCATTTTAGTAATGAAAAACGGGGATCAATGATTTT
The DNA here is from genome assembly GCF_964261635.1 of Lissotriton helveticus. NCBI lineage: Eukaryota > Metazoa > Chordata > Amphibia > Caudata > Salamandridae > Lissotriton > Lissotriton helveticus. Next base: position 413,229,072 of record NC_136067.1, read on the forward strand.
GAGGCATTCAAATAAATGTGCAATAATAAGGGTGTTTTGCACATTGTGGAGAAAAAATCTCTAAACATGATATGCTGCAGTAATATCGCGGCATAAAGTTAATTTGCTGATCTTCCTCCACAAAGAAACATGAACCTGCCCATGGCAACACAGAAGAAGCAACTTTATCAGCAGTGAACGGCAAGCAGGCATCATGGACTTACTTTTCTATGTAATCATTCTTTTTTTGTTTTTCACAAAGAAACTCCTAACACGTGAAAAATGAAAAAAAGAAGCGGCCCTGACATGTAGTTAGTTTACTTCGTGGGTACCGGGCCATTGTGCCATTGGTAAGACTGCTCTCAATAATGTGGTCCCCCTGACGCATTAAGGGGCACATTAGGATTGCAGTTAATCCACATCCTCCGGGCCGGCGGAAGCCACCGCTGGCCCGGATGATGCGGATTAACCGCTGCGGACTGAAAAAAGACAGATTAGGTTGTCTGGGGATCTTTTTTCCGTCCGCCGCTTTTCCGCCGCGGTCGCCTTCCGTCCGCGGCAGAAAAGCACTAACATGGCTGGCGGTGTCTATCAGATACCGCCAGCCATATTAGAATGTCAGCGGTGCTATGCCTTTACACGGCGGCATTTCCACCGTGCAAAGGCATACGGACTTTTCTTTGGGGGCCCGTTGCGGGCCCCCAGGGGTGAATGGGGGGTGGGGGGTGCACATGGGAGGTACCTATGGTACCCCCTGCCTTTGCGTGCACGAAGTGGCAGGCACCACGCGGTGCCTGCAGCTTCGTGCATGCAAAGGAAAACATGTTTTTTTAACATTGCAGCGTGTGCTGCTTCAAGCAGCACCCGCCGCAATGTTAAAAATACAGGATGTGACGGCCAGGGTGGCGGTCACATCCTAATTATCACAGAGGGACCGCCGCTGCCCCTGCGGACGGTCCCTCCTCCTCTGGGGTGGCTGACGGATGAAGGTCCGTCCGCCATCCTAATGAGCCCTTAATGAAGGACCTCTTTGTTACATATTCTGATGCCTTTGATTAACCACAGGTGGACCTTGCAAAGGCTCCACCTATAGTTAGTCAGTGTCTCCCTCACCTCTACGTGATACGGGGGAGGCATGAGCTCTGTCGGGTAGAAGCATAACTACTTTAGAGTGTTTCTGCCATAACCAAACCTTATAATGACCGCAAATGTGTTTTGTTTTCTTATTGTTCTGTATTACTGTTAAAACACCTGACACATTTTATAACATTTATCGTCTTGCAAGAATTATATTGGGAAGTAAAACCTACCATTAAACTTTCGAATGTGTGTTATTTGAATTGTTTATATTCACTTTGATTACTAGATGCTTTATTTCTGTCCATTTGTGATCAGAAAAAGAGAATGTTACAAATGGTTTAGGGTAGACTAAAGTAAATATTTAACCAAATAGTATTGATACATGTGTTTTCATTGTAAAAGGAGCTATGGGGTCAGTGATCTCTGAATACCGTTTCTGGTATATGTTTCTAGGGGTAGTTCAATTGTGATAAATAATATGTGTACACCTCCTAATTGAATGTGTATATGATTGTTTTTTCTCTGTTTTCTGGGAGCTAATTCATAATGAGCATTTCATTAAATGTTGTTGTGATGAATTTTATATTCATGGAGATTTTCACTATTTATTTATGTGTTAATCATATTGTTCTACATGTTGGAATAGAATGATGGCATATGTTCCTTTATCATAACAACCATGGTTTCAATTCATTAGCTATTAATGCAATTTTAAACGGATTACTTACTTCATCTAAAGAAACAGCTACTGATTTTGAAACACGGGGTGGCTTCAGAATGATTTTTTTTTAAACTTGCATAATTGAAAATTGGAACAGTAAATCCACAAATGATTCATCTCAAAGTGCCTCTCAAGTTTTCCACTCTAAGAATAATTCAGGACACTTAGGGTGTGTGCAACGTTTTGTTGAGAGTGCATCATAGCGTTGGGGAATGCTAGTCCAGGAGTGATAGTGTTATTACCAATGTTCGGACTCGCACAGAGTTTTCTGTAAGAAGGTGTGTCTTACCCATACTTAGGTGGTAATTACACCTGAAAACCTAGGGGCATATTTATGAGAACTCTACATCGCTTTTGCACAGCATAAAGTGGTACATGCGTGACAAAGGGCTCTCAATCTAATTTATGAAGACATGCAAACCCATGCTGCGTGGCTTTGAGTGGCCTAATAAATCTTGAGTAAGGCAATCGCTGTGTCGCCTTACTCTGCACCGGGAGGTGTTCCATTGGCATTGCGGTGGGTTTTCCTATGCAACACCCATGGATTTTTACACTGCCCCAACTTTACAAGATCATGTAAACCTGGAAAAGCGCCAACTTTGTGCGCCTCCCGAGGTGAAGCGTAGCTAGGAGAAATATGTTTATTTCTTTTCATTTTTCCCCCTGAATTCAACACACATAGGATGAGGAAAAAGTCTCTGGGTTGCTTTTGTGAAGGTGTTCCTTCCCGCCCCCAAAAAATCTTACATGCAACGGATGCACCCTTGCACCATGGTAAAAGGGTGCCTACGTTGGTGCTAGGCTGCAGAAACGGGATTGCACCATATTGCACCTATATGGTGCATTTCTGCCCTATCACCTTGCTTATTGCAGCTCAGTAAAGTCCCTGGCTACACTGCCCTATGGCAACATTCCATAAATGAGGACCCTTAGGTGTGATTCACAAAGCATTTGATTAGACAAAAGACTGACTGGTGAAACAAGTAATATGCAGATCTTGGGGAGGGATCAGCGATGGATCGAGCTTAAGTTCCAGGTGTGGAAAGGGAGAGGGAAGTGGGATAGCACCTATAAGGAGCAAGGGCCCTCACTCACCCCTAGAGGAGTCATGCTTCATCATAGGGCAGCTCCTCGTTGGGCCAGTGCTGCAAAGTCCAATGGGCCCCGCAGCGGGGCTCTGTGCTGAAGGTCTTCTCTGTTTTTTACACTCACTTCCACTTTGGAACATGACACAAGTCCAGACTACAAGGAATGGAATCTCTTAGTACACCTGCTGACCATTCCCATTAGAGTAGATAAGGATCCCCCGGCCCTGATGAAATGCCATAAATCCTACTGGATATCTTGGGCATGAAACATGTCGACCATGTCCACAATTCACAAATCACTTTGAGCTGCAGCAGGTTTAATTTTCCTTGCCAGAAAGTACTTTTACAGCTGGTTGTTTTTAACCACAGTATCAGCATCCAACGAAGAAAGCTGTTTTTGGAATCTCATTGCTATTTTTAAATGCACCTTTTTCACTCCCACTTCTACTCATCTCACACATGCCTGCACATGCCTTTTTGGCTTCATGTCAGCAAACAGAGAAGACCTCCGGCAAAGAGCCTCCCTGTGTGGCCCGTTGGGCATTGCAGCACTGGTCCAACGAGGAGCTGTCTTATGATGAAGCATGAGCTCTCTCTGGTGTGTTAGGGCCCTTGCTCCTTATAGGAACTATTCCACTTCTGTCTCCCTTTCCCCACCTGGAACTTACCCATCCCCCAACCCCCAGCTCGATCCATCGCTCAGCTCTCCCCAGAAACTGCATTCTACTTGTTTCACCACAATTCTCAGGGGCATGTATGCTGGTCCTCCCAAACCCTGTCCCTCCAATTGTTAATACAAACGACTGACTCACACAAAAGGCTTTGTCAAACTAGGCCCCTAGGCTTGTATTCTACACATTCTCAGTGTGTTACATACCAGAAACACTATGGCTGAGTAGTGTCTAAGTTAAACATGATGTGCGCACAACGTAACAGGTATCACCTGAAAGACCTTATGCATTTGGAAGAATGAAACAACTTGGAAATATTAAAAGGTCGCATTTTCCAGAAATATTAGGTGTAGGACAGTGGAAAGAACACTGGGTACAAAAAGTATTTAAAGATAACCCTAATTTAATAAAGACGTGTTTTATCCAAAAATATTCTCTTGGTGTTAAGCCATTTCAACATTGGAAATTGCTTTGCAATTCAACATTAAAAGAGAAAGGCACGTTTCTCTTTTGTGTGGTCATTTAAGTGTGAATCTAAAACATGATGTAGAAGTATAGGAATGCTAGAGAATGTCTATGAAGCTGCGCCGTTCAACAGTGTGCAAGAGGGGTATAACGAACATTAGGAAGTGGGGAGAAACCGCACGTTAAATATTCAGGAACTGTAAAATATTCATGTTGCGTCCCTTGACCAGACTGCTCTGGCAAAATGTTCAAATTGAAAATGTCGAGTTGAGAAATCATGACTGTATCATCACTGACAAAAATAAATGACAAAGTCAATATGTGTCTCTCATTGCCTTATTAAAGAAAAACATTCCAGAGGCCTTTGAGGCTTTTGGAAACATTCAATAAATTATAGATTTTTGTTTCCATGCGTACTGTTTCAAAGATATAACTGTGTTCGTTTTCACATTCTGTGCACCGCTGTTGTCTAGCCATGGGAACAGAATAGGATTGGTAATCGATAAGGATCTAAGAAACAATTTATGCACATGGATCCATTTTGATGTTAACAAATGTAGTTGGTAAACCATTAACATCAACAAAGTGACAGTGAACCAGCATACAACGCATTTTAACAAATGTGTATTTACAAGCATCATGTTGCAAAAGATCATATTCCATGTAAAATATGTCACTACTTTTGTGTAATTCATCACACTTAGGGGTCCATTAGTATTGCCGGTGGATTGCCACCGCCCGTATGGCTGTGGCGATCTGCCCGCGAAAAACCTCCGCCCACTCTCCATTTACCCCCGCCACATTATCATGGCGGGGGGACCCCGGCGGACGGAAAAAACGTCCGCCGATTTTCCGCCCCGTCGCAGAGTCGACCGGGCGGAAAAGGTGCTAACATGGTGGCGGTGTCTGGGGAGACACCACCATCCATATTAGCATGTCTGTTGGGTTGTGCCTTTCCGTGGCGGCAAGGCAGGCAGTTTTTGCCATTGGGGGCCCGTAGCGGGCCCCCCGGGATTTAGGGGGGTGGGGGGTGCACATGGGAGGTAACTATGGTACCCCCCTGCAGTTCCCTGCACAACATGGCAGGCACCGCGCGGTGCCTGCCCTGTTGTGCAGGGAAGTGCATGCCATGCCTTCCTGGCATTCTGGCAGGCGGTGCTGAGGGCACCGCCCTCCACAATGTCTGGAATGCAGGATGCGCCCGCCACTGTGGCGGGCGCATCCTAATAGCAGGCACGGGACCTCCGCAGCATCGGCGGGTGGTCCCATTCCCCTAAAGGATGGCGGGAGAACAAAGTCCTCCCACCATCCTAATGACCCCCTTAGTGACCTAATTGGACAATTTCAAACTTGGGCCTTATTTGAAGTTTGGTAAATGGATAGTTTGTTACAAACTTGGGGAATTTCCTGTCCATCTTATTTAAAGTGTGTTATAGACTATGGCACCTGTAATACAGCGGATAGGGTTGCCTCCATATTTTTGACAGAGTATCCCATGTGTCAGACTCCACATCGGACCCTTCCATTGTTCCTTACATGTGGAATCAATCAAGGCCTACCTCAGGAACTATGGGGCATATTATCAAGAAAGGGCGTTACATTATCGCCGTTTTTATCGGCAGGAAACTGCCGATAAAGCGGCGATAATGGCCTTGATAATATGCTCTATGAATTCCAATCGAAGCCCATGTTAGATGTGAAGACATCTATTATGGGCTTCGATTGGAATTCATAGAGCATATTATCAAGGCCATTGTCGCCGCTTTATCGGCAGTTTCCTGCCGATAAAAGCGGCGATAATGTAACGCCCTTTCTTGATAATATGCCCCTATGTATGATCACTATAACTGCAGCCCCCTCCACTTTGCTTCAAGAGATATAGCTTTAGGCCCAATGGTCCTTGCTCAGTATTCAACAATTTCTATTTTTTCACATGTTCACCTCCAGAAAAAAACTATTCAGAAATATTTTGTGATGAATGTTCATGCATTTAAAGCTCCTTCAGTTTTCTCCTAAGAGTGATACATTTTTTCTTTCTGGAACACTGAAACAGCCCAATTTATATGTTGGTGGAAGGGGCACTCCGTCGCAACAGCAGCAGAGTAACCTTCTCACCAACATAATGGTCCACTTTCCAGATTTGAAAGCAAGTGGACCTACTTCCTCAATGAGGCCACCACGGTTAGGCACATCTGAAGGCCCAATGGATATGGGCCATAGGAGGTGACCTATATGTTCGTCCAGCTAACTTTAGATGCATGGACATACAGGTCAGTTTTCACTGTCCGTCACTGCCAGGAAAACCATGCAGTAAGGGGCAGTAAAAACTGCAAAATGCCCCCTTGCCATGGGAGATAACTCGCCTGGCAAGGGGGAGGGGGGCATGGCTTTTTTTTACTTTCAAAAACAAAATCTAGCTTTAGGGTTTTGTTTTAAAAAAAATTACCTTTGCTGTACAGCTTTATCATGTTTGGCAACATTACAATGCCTTGATAGAATCTGCATTTGCAGTGGCTCTGGTGAAGGCATTAAATGCCTGCCAGACATTTCGAAATCTGGCAGTCAATATCTCCACCAGGGTGACGGAGTAAAATACTCAGTTGACCTGTCATAGGATGGCCTGACTGCCAATATATAAATTGGGCCAACAGAATTATGAAAACATTGGTGAATGAGGCTCATTGCAGGATTTCTGCCATCCTGTTTCCATTTCTTTCTTTAAAACCAAATATTTCTTTTTTTCTTTAGGTCCTCCTTATAACAGTAAACAGAATAGAGAGGGAAAGTTAGAGAAATTTCTCCAAGGAGAGGTAAACTTAACATCCTCCATGAATGTAGCTATAAGACAGAAAAAATCCATTCATTTAGGTCTCATAGATACAGAACATTCACACCACTATCAGCTGCATACTATGAGATTATAGAAACCAAAGGATAATGGACCCTTACCCACATAGTGTGTCACAGTTCATCATCATATACTCTATCTAGCAATGGGAGGCGTCTTGAGAGAAGAGTTTTGATGTCTTTTGCGGATGGCATGATGGTAGAGTATGTCCAGAAACATGTTTAAACATGTTTAAATGAGGAAAATTGAAAAGAATACAATTGTGTGAAAGTAGGTCACTCATTAGAGAAGAATTATATTCACACACGCCATTCACAAGGCTAAAAATAGGTATTTCTATGTCGGATCCCACATGTCATTTTCTCAACACCGTTCAGCACCTTTTATAAACATAAAGCTTTGTTCAGGGCTAGTTTTTGCATTAAAAAAGGAGACCGGGATCAGAATCGCCAATGATTTTTGAATGTTCACACTGTTCCAATTAGCCCAGTAGTCAAACAAATGGTGGGAAATTCCAACTGCTCTGAAGCCACTATTGACTGTGCAAAATAAAGAATCAGTGCCGATATGATGAGTTACATGCTAACAGAATTTGTAATGTTTTCCCGTTATATTGTTGAATAAGCTCAACACAGTCCCCTTTTCAAATTCCATTTATTTTTCTAAATCTGTTTCTAAATTTTTTACATTGTAGAGCAGATTTACGAATATTTCACGCAATGCAAAGAAGCAAGGCAATATGCTGTGCTGTGTTGCATGAAAAGAGAGAGCTGAAATGCACCATATTTACAAAGATAGGGCACTGTTCAGCTCTCTCCCCAGCTCCCTCCCAGCATTGGAACACTTGTACCTGCCTAGCAACAATACAGACATCCTTTAGCCATGGTGCAATCAATCAATCAATCATACGTTTCTTAAGCACAGATACTCGCAAAGAGTGTCTCAAAGTGCTGGGGGGTGTGGGCGGGTGGCAGGTCCCAGATGTTCACAGTGCTCAGTCGACAAGCTAGGTTTTGAGGTCCTTTGTGTACTGGCCGTGAGGGCGTAGAAGGAGTGACCTCCTGTTCTCGTCTCCTTGACACAAGGTACCGTAGCAAGGGAGAGCTGGGCTGAGAGGAGGGATCTTTGGGTGCGTGGGAAGAGAGGCAGTAGTTCAGGTATGCAGGTCCGGTGTTATGGAGGGCTTTGTGGGCGTGGATGAGAAGCTTGAAGATGATTCTCTTCTTGATGGGGAGCCAATGTAGTGTCCGCAGGTGTTGGGTGATGTTTCAGTGCCGTGGTACATTGAGGACTAGTCTGGCGGAGGCTTTCTGGACGTTCTGGAGCTTGCAGGTGAGATTCTTGCTGAGGTTGGCATAGAGAGCATTGCTGTAGTTAAGTCTGCTGCTGATGAGGGCGTGGGTGCCGGTTTTTCTGTGATCAAGGGGGATCCATTTGAAGGTCTTTTGTAGGAGTCGGAGGGTGTGAAAACAAGAGGATGAGACAGCGTTCATTTAGCAGTCCATTTTGAGTTCGGAGTCCAGGATGATCCTGAGGTTGCGTCCGTGGTCTGTGGGGGAGGTCGATTTCCAGAGGGTAAGGGGCAACCAGGCATCCATCGGGGTGTGTCCGTGTTGAGTTGTAGGCAGCTGATCTTCATCCACCTGGCGACTGCTTCCATTCCTTCTTGAAAGTTGTAGTTGGAAACTTGGGTTCATTGGATAGGGAAAGGATGAGTTGGGTGGCATCTGCATAGGATACGATGTTGAGTCCTCCACGTAGATGTTGAACTGGGTGGGGCTAATGGAGGATCCTTGGGAAACTCCGCAGGTAGTCAATGTATGATCTTAGAGGAAGGATAGGAGTCTGACATGCTGCGTTATGCTGGAGAGGACTGAGCTGATCCAGTCGAGGGCCTTGTCCAGGATCCCTGCGTCATGGAGTCTGCGGGCTAGGGTGCGTTGAGAGACTGTGTCAAAGGCTACGGAGAGGTTGAAGAGGATGAGGGTCACAGTCTCCCCTCAGTTGAGCAGAGAGCGGGCATCATCTGTTGCGGTGATGTGGGCAGTTTCGGTGCTGAGGTTTTTCCTGAAACCGGAATGGGAATTATCAAGGATGTTGTTTTCTTCAATGAAGGAGGCAAGTTGGGTGTTAACGGATTTTTCAATAACTTTTGCTGGAAACAGGAGTAAGGAGATGGGTCTGAAGTGTTTTAGGTTGGTGGGGTCAGCCAAAGGTTTTTCCAGGAGGGGGTTGATATCGGCGTGTTTCCAGTCATCGGGGAAGGAAGCATGTCGAAGAGCTGTTGATGATTTGGCAAAGCTTGGGGGCAATGATGTCGGTGGCTCTGTGATAGATGTGATGGGGCAGGGGTCTGTGGGGGCCCCAGAGTGGATAGACTTCATAGTCTTCATGGTGTCTTCAGTGGTGAGAGCGGCCCATCTGTAAAGTGTTGGCAGCGTGATCTAGAAGTTGTTGTAGATGGTCTTGATTTTGTGTTGGAGAAAGGAGCTGAGTTTGTTGCAGAGGTCATGGGAGGGGGATGTCTGTAGTTTCACTTTTGGGTTGGGCAAACTATTTGATGATTCTGAAAAGCTCCTTTTTGTTGTGTGCATGGGTGGAGATTCTGTCCTGGAGTGCTTTCTTCCTTGTGTTTCTGATGAGCTTGTGGTGGGCAGTGGTGACTGCTTCAAAGTTGTCATGTTCTGCTGTTGTTTTGGCATTCCTCCAGATCTTTTCGAGGCATCTGCAGGTACGTCTGGATTCTAGGAGTTTGGTGGAGAACCAGCTGGCTCTCTTGGTATGTGTGTTGATAGTTTTCTTGAGGAGGGCGATGGTGTTGGCACATTCGGTGATCTATTTGTTCAGGGTTCGGGCTGCAATGGTTAGATCGTCGTCCATGGTGGTTGGAGTGGAGCTGCTGAGGGAGGCGTTGAGCTGGTCGTTGGAGATCTTGTTCCAGTTTCTGCGTGGGAGGTGGTGTGGAGGTTTGCGGATTGTTTTGAAGGTGAAATGGATGCAACAATGGTCCGTCCATGGGAGTTTGGAGGTGTAGCTGAAGGTGATGGCGATGCCCATTCTAAGATTGGGTTGGGTATGTGTCCTGCTGAGTGCGTGGGTACTGGTACGATCTGATTGAGTCCAATGTTGCAGAGGTTTTCCAGGAGAAAGGTGGAGTTGGGGTCTTGGAGTTTGTCATGGTGGAAGTTGAGGTCTCCCAGTAAGGAGGTGAGGGCTCCACCGAATACACCGGGGTGTGATGTCAGTGATGGAGTCAGCGAAGAGTGCTCAGGGTCCGGGGGCTCTGTAGATGAGGGTGCCCCGGAGGGTGGTTGATTTGTAACTTGAAGTGAAGGTGTTCCATCAGGTCTGTGGGCCCGTCGGTGTGGGTGCTCAGTCGGAGGTAGGATTTGTGGGCGATGGCTATGCCTCCTTTGGGGAGATTGGGGTGATCCTCCCGGGAGATCTTGTGTCCTTCGGGCATGGCGATCATGTCAGGTCCCAAGGCGGTGTTCGTCCAGGTTTCTGTGAAGAAGGCGATCTCGTGGGTGGTGCTGTCGAGGAAGTCCCAGATTTTTGCAGTGTGTCAGTGTAGGGAGTGAACATTGAGGAGGATGCATTGTAGGGTTTGGGGTGCAGTTGTGTTGTTGCAGGAGTGTTGTGGTGGGTCCTTGGTCTCCGTGAAGGCAAAGGGGTGGCAGCAGTGGTGGCAGGTGAAGGGTGTATGGGTGTAGATTGGTGAAGAAGGCTTGCAGTTATTGTACTGGCCTGTGTTGAGAGCTTGGAATGCCGAGGAGCTGTAGCGTTGGCAGGTCCGAGGTCCAGCGTTCCTGGTGCTGGTCACAGTCAAGTCGCAGACGGGCAAAGCGGGTGCCATTAAGTAGGGGTCATGGGATGGAGAGCAGCTGGGAGGCGATAACACAAGGGAGGGGCTAGAGGAGCAGCAGCAGCAGAAACAGGATGGAAAAAGTGAAACTGAAAAGTAAGGGAAAAGGAGGGAAAGAGTGAAACAGAAAAATAAGTCAAGAGAAAAAGGAGGCAATGAACCACAGTTATAAAAGCGCAAGGTGAAGGGGAAAAGGCAAACGGACCTTGTGGAACGCAGAGCAGCACAGGGGCCTCAAACACCACCCTAGGCAGCACTGGAGGCAGAGGCTCTAAGACGGAGCTGCTTGAGGCGAGAGCAGTATCCTGACCAGGAGGTCAGAGGTCTTACTCATCCCAATGTGCAACAGCCGTCATTAGGTAGGGGGAGGGAGACCAACTGGGAGGCAAGATCAGGAAACGTGGGTGGGGGAGGGGCCACAGGGGCAGCAGAGGCAGGAAGGAGGACGAAAAGGATGAGAAAAGAGGCAAAAAAAAACCTGAAAGTAAGTCAAAAGCAAAACAGGCAAAAAAGTCAAGAGAGAAAAGGAGGCAATGAACCACAGTTAGAAAAGTGCAAAGATAAAGGGAAAAAGGCAGAATTATCTCACGGAGCGCAGATCAGCAGAGGGCCCTTGAACAACAGCCTGGGTAGTACTGGAGTAGAGTCTCTAAGTCAGAGCTGTGAGAGGGGAGAGAAGTTCCCGATCAGGAGGTCACTGCATTGTTCACATAATTGTCTTTTACTTCTATCCCTTAGATGCTTATTACTCTTGGTATGTGTGCACAATGTACACACATGCAAAGAGGAATTAATGAGGAGAATTAAAGATATTTTTTCACACTAAGCTAAGGTCAGGAAGGTGAACCATGTAGGCATAAACTCAGGATTACTGACTTCAATAAATCTCTGTTTACATCAAAATACGGATCCATGTTAAAATATCGATATCAAAAATATCGATGAAAAAAATATCGATGTAAAAATACCGATAACAAAAATATCGCCCCCCCTATACTTAAAAAGGTAAGTACAGTAATATGGACTTTCAAAAATAACATTACTTAAATTAAATTAATTAAATATTATTATTATCAGTAACAAATTATTATTATTATTATTAAGTGGGTTTTATTAAGCGCAGACAACCCGGAGGCCTCGTAGCGCTGAAATGACTGGGGGACAGGTAAAGGCGATGTAGTTATTTAAAAAGGAGGGTTTTCAATTCCTTCCGGAATTTTAGGAGATTAGGTTCCCCACGCAGGGAGACTGGCAGAGAATTCCATGCCTTAGCTGCATTCCAAGAGAAGGAGCGGCCTCCCCATCTGGCACGTTTGACTTGGTTTTCGGTAGCCAGAAAGGCTGTGCTGGAACGCAGCGACCTGCGGGGGAGATATGGAATGGCCAGCGAGCAGATCATTGCTGGCGCTTCTTTCCACATAGCCCTATGCATAAAGCACATTGATTTGAACAGTGTTCTAGCTTTAATGGGTAACCAGTGGAGTTTTTTTAGGGCAGCAGTCCCTGAGTCCCGCCTGTTTAGGCCCAGCAGGAGACGGGCTGCTGCATTTTGCGTGACCTGGAGCTTCTTTGTTGTGGAGGCTGGGGCCCCTAGGTACAGCGCGTTTCCGTAGTCTAAACGGGACAGGATGATAGCTTGCACCATGATCCTGCGGGCTTGAGGGGGGAGAAGTGGTAGTATTTTCCTGAGCATACGCATCAAGCCAAAACAAGTGGCAGATACGATTGTTGCTTGGTAGGTGAAATTCAAATTGGCATCAAGCCAAATGCCCAGGCTCTTTATTTGAGGTTTGGACTGGGGCTGGGTGCCCATGCATGGGGGCCAGTTTGGTAGCAGGCAGGGGATGTTTGGATTTCCCAGAATCATCAGCTCCGTTTTATCACCATTAAGTTTTAGGTGAGAGCTGGCCATCCATTTGTTAACTGCCACCAAACATTCCTCGAGATTAGGCGAGGAAACGATGGTTTGGTTCACGGAGACGATCAGTTGAGTATCGTCAGCATATGTGACCAGCTCCAGGCCGAATGAGTGAACGATGTCTGCCAAGGGGAGCATATATACGTTAAAAAGGGTGGGACTCAGGGATGAGCCCTGAGGCACACCCTGGTTAAGAGGCCAGGACCTGGATTGTGTGGTGCCCTCAACTACTCGGAAAGAACGATTTTCTAGGAAAGATTGTAGCCATCGAATGGCTGTTGCTAATACCCCTATTTGTTTAAGACGGTGAATGAGGATGGTGGTGTTTACAGTGTCGAAAGCGGCACTAAGATCCAGCAAAATAATTGCTGTAGTGCCGCCCGAGTCCATCTGTTTCCTAGCTAATTCTGTTACTGTCAAGAGAGCTGCTTCCGTTCCCAACCTGGGGCGAAATCCTGCCTGGGAATCGTGAAGTATGCTGTTAGATTCTAGGAAATGGGTGAGAGATGAGTTGATGTGTCTCTCGAGCAGTTTGCTTACCCAGGGGAGCAAGGATATTGGACGATAATTGGCCATGTTATCTGGATCTAAAGAGGGTTTTTTCAGAAGAGCTCGTACTTGTGCTTTCTTCCAGGCCGTGGGGACTATACCAGTAGTGATGGAGTTATTAAGGATGTTAAGAATAACTGGGCGTATTGTATCTATGATTTTTTTTAAATGGCATGGGGGTGCGGGATCGCTTGGGGATCCAGTTTTAATTTTTTTATGATAAGCTCCAGGTCGTCCACTTCTACTGGAGGGAATTCTACCAGTCTGTGGGGTGTGATGCCGGGTGGCATGGTTGCTTCGAGGTCAGCTAGATCTGGAGCGACAAATGCCGCTGAAATTAATTGTATTTTATTATAAAAATATTCTGCTTGATTGTTACATCGGGATTGTGCTTTACTGGGGTCAGGGGGGATAGATGGGATATCAATTAAAGATTTTGCGATGTGAAATATTTCTCTGGGACAGTTCTGGGCGTTATTAATTTTGTCTTCAAAGAAGCGGGCCTTGGTTGAGTTAATCTCTGCTTTGTATTCTTTTATGGCATCATGATGGTTTATTTTGGCTGAACTGCAGCGAGTGGCCCTCCAGGTTCTTTCTAACTTCCTACAGTGTCTTTTCATTTCTTTAAGTTTGGGGGTGTACCATGGTGATACCTTAGATTTAGTTTTTTCCCTTAGGGTTGTTTGTGGCAACACATCGTCAAGGGCCTTGGTGACCCATTGAGAGTAGTTGTCATACAATAGAATTGGATCATCTATAACTTGTGGGATGTTGGTAAGTAGGGCATCTGTCCACCTGTCAACAGAGAGCTTAGTCCATTCTCTCCCCTGAAGCAGAGTGCGTGGAGGTGGTGAGGCAGAGGTGGTGTGTTGCCACCGTAGGGGGACCAGGTAGTGGTCAGACCAAGTGAGGGCCAAAGGGGTTCCTACTACTAATCTGTGGTCATTGCTAAATACTCCATCCAGCAGATGGCCTTTCTCATGTGTCGGTTTGAAACCCTTCTGAGTGAGTTGGATAGCTTCCAAATTCTCTAACAAGGCTTTGGTTGAGGGATCGTCTGAATTATCCAGATGGATGTTGATATCACCTAATATGGTGAGGTGTGGGCTAGTGACCGCTAAGTCAGCAACTTTAAGTTGTAAAGAGTCAAGAAAATCTCCCATTTGGTTTGGGGGGCGGTAGATAAGTATACCTGAAAAGGTCGCCGTAGGAGAGAGGTCAAGGTTAAATTGCATGCTTTCGCAGTTAGATATAGAGCCTGCGTTAATCCTACATTGATATTGGTTTTTATAGAGGATTCCTATTCCTCCTCCTCTGCCTTCTGGCCTGTCGACTCTTTGTAGTAAATATCCCTGTTGTAAAAGGGAGGTGATATCAGGGTCTGACGCCTCTTTGAGCCATGTTTCTGTGAGAAAAATGGCATCGGGGCTGCTGTCCTCTAAGAGGATCGACATTTGAACCGCATGTTTGGTAAGCGAGCGGCAATTTAATAGAAACATTTGATATGTTTTAGTGGGTTGTGGATATTTTATCTGGCACGTAGGTTGGTAGCTACAATGGGTACATGCATTAATGGGGTTACTGAGTGCAATAGAGTGTAGGCAGCCTTCAAGGACGGGCGGCCTAAGTTTCAACAGAGTTTGGGAATCATAAGAGATAATGGTGGCATGGTTTGAGGTTAGTTGAGCAGAGGAAGTGGCCCCTAGCCCCGTTCTGGCGCGGACGGGCGCAGACGGGCAGGACTTAGGCACGACTTCGGCGCGAAGTCGGCGCTCCCGCTGCGCTCGTCCGCTGCGCTTCCTCCACAGTGCCATTTATACAGGGGGGGGAAGGTTACACTGTACCGCTAACCTGCCTGTTCAGCAGCAGGTCAGGGCGGAAGTGAGGTTTCCGAGTTGGGTGCCGGAAATGGTGTTGCTGTGGGCCCGCCGCTCTAACGGCACAAGCGGCGGCGGAACGAAGCCCAGTACAGGGTGAGTAAAATACAATTCCTATTAAACGTTGCACCGAGAGGCGGTGTTTGTGCAGAAGGCAAATTTTAAAAAGTTCACATATATTCTAGCATTACAATCGTTGCGCCGAGGGGCGATCAGTTTAGAGCTACACAGATAAAATCAACAGTTTTAAAATCGGTATTTGCAATTCTTTGAATGCCTGCGTGGAGCCTACACGGCCTTCTCTATCCGCCAGTCAGCCCAGTGTGAGAGCTGCCGAGGTCTTAAGTACCGGTGGCACTTGCATTCCCTGTACCGCTAACCTGCCTCTTCAGCAGCAGGTCAGGGCGGAAGTGAGGTTTCCGAGTTGGGTGCCGGAAATGGTGTTGCTGTGGGCCCGCCGCTCTAACGGCACAAGCGGCGGCGGAACGAAGCCCAGTACAGGGTGAGTAAAATACAATTCCTATTAAACGTTGCACCGAGAGGCGGTGTTTGTGCAGAAGGCAAATTTTAAAAAGTTCACATATATTCTAGCATTACAATCGTTGCGCCGAGGGGCGATCAGTTTAGAGCTACACAGATAAAATCAACAGTTTTAAAATCGGTATTTGCAATTCTTTGAATGCCTGCGTGGAGCCTACACGGCCTTCTCTATCCGCCAGTCATTTCAACAAATGAAATTAATTTTATTATATATTTTAACTAATTATAACAAATAAACTAATTGTAATTAATATAAACACAAAAAAGTATACATATACATATATTTACTTAAATACATTTTATTGACTATTATCTTTATTTAATTTATAACTTTTATTAACTATATAAAAATAAAGTAAAACATATATAAATAATTAAAAATAAATAAAAATATGTAACATATTCTATATTTATTTAACACATCAAATGAATAAAATAAATAATAAATACATTTAATAACACAATAAAAACATTAATAGTTAAAGCATTAAATAGCGGGAGGGTAAAAATTGCTATTGCCACTCCAGTGTGTGCAACAATAGGGAAAACTCTGGATAGCGTAGGGGTACAAATTACTATTCCCACTCCAGTGAGTGCAACAGTAGGGAAAGCGTTGGCTAGAGTAGGGGTAAAAATAACTATTCACACGCCAGTGAGTGAAACAGTAGGGAAAGCGCTGGATAGCGTAGGGGTAAAATTTACTATTCACACTCCAGAGAGTTCAACAGTAGGGAAAGCGCTGGATAGCGTAGAGGTAAAAATTACTATTCCCACTCCAGTGAGTGCAACAGTAGGGATAGTGCTGGATACCGTAGGGGTAAAATTTACTATTCCCACTCCAGAGAGTGCAACAGTAGGGAAAGCGCTGGACAGCGTAGGGGTACAAATTACTATTCCCACTTCAGTGAGTGCAACAGTAGGGAAAGCGCAGTATAGCGGAGGGATAAAAATTATTATTCCCACTCCAGTGAGTGCAAGAGTACGAAAAGGGCTGGATAGAGTAGGGGTAAAATGTACTATTCCCAGTCTAGTGAGTGTAACAGTAGGGAAAGCGTTGGATAGTATTGGGGTAAAATTTACTATTCCCAGTCTAGTGAGTGTAACAGTAGGGAAAGCGTTGGATAGCGTAGGGATACATTTTACTATTCCCACTCCAGAGAGTGCAACAGTAGGGAAAGCGCTGGATAGCGTAGGGGTAAAAATGTACTATTCCCACTCCAGTGAGTGCAACAGTAGGAAAAGAGCTGAATCGAGTAGATGTAAAATTTACTATTCCCGATCCAGTGAGTGCAACAGTAGGGAAAGCGCTCGATAGCGTAGGGGTAAAAATTACTATTCCCACTCCAGTGAGTGCAACAGTAGGGAAAGCACTGGATAGCGTAGGGGTGAAATGTACTATTCCCACTCCAGAGAGTGCAACAGTAGGGAAAGGGCTGGATAGAGTAGGGGTAAAAATTACTATTCCCACTCCAGTGAGTGCAACAGTAAGGAAAGCGCTTGATAGCGTAGGGGTAAAATGTACTATTCCCACTCCAGAGAGTTCAACAGTAGGGAAAGCGCTGGATAGCGTAGGGGTAAAAATTACTATTCCCACTCCAATGAGTGCAAGAGTACGAAAAGGACTGGATAGAGTAGGGGTAAAAAATATTATTCCCACTCTAGTGAGTGCAACAGTAGGGAAAGCGCAAAATCCCAAATCAATAAAAAATAAAAATATCAACATTTTCAATAAATGTAATTTCTAATGTTAATATAATTAATATATAAGTGTAAATATATTATTATTAACAAAGATACAAAAAAATATTATTTAGCACTATAACATCCACAACAAAAACCTAAAATTAATTACACAATTACATTTAATATTTACTAATTAATTAATGAAAATTCATTTTTTATTATTTATTAATTAAACAATTAATTACTTACCAGCTGTCACACCATTTGCACATATACACACCACAACACACACCTAAAATTAATTACACAATTACAATTAATAATTACTAATTAATTATTAAAATTACATTCTTATTATATATCAATTAAACAATTAATTACTTACCAGCTTTCACATCAGTTACACAAATATACACCACAACACACACCGAAAATTAATTACACAATTACAGTTAATAATTAACAATTTATTATTAAAAATATTTTTTATTATTTATTAATTAAACAATTAATTACTTACCAGCTTTCACACCATTTACACATATATACACCACAACACACATCTAAAATTAACTACACAATTACAATGAATAATTTCTAAATAATTAATAGAAATTAATTTTAAACCATTTAATAATTATTCAATACAAAATTAATTACTTACCACCCTCCACACCATTTACATATATAAACACAACACACACCTAAAATAAATTAAACAATTAACATAATTATTAATTAACTAATTGAAATTAATTAACAACTAATTATTAAAATATAATTAATTAACAAATGAACACATGAATTATTAAATAAATTTTACATAATTAAATTACTACCCACCCTATTCCCCTATAAACCCACAACCCGCTACGGAACTAGTAACACAAAATTAAACTTAAAATAAATTAATAAGTAGAACAAATTCTAAAACATATAATAAAATGACAAACAATTCTTATTAAAAACACTAAAATACATAACATTTTTAAAAAATCGATATTTTAGTAAACTATATTTTTGTAAACGATATTTATTACAACGATATTTTTGTAATCGATATTACTTATCTGTCAGTCGATATTCTTGTCATCTATATTTTTGTGGTTTATATTTCTTCCAAACGATATTTCTCCGGCGATAATTTTGTCCCACGATATTTCCCTGTCGATATTCCTGCTATGCACCTCAAAATACATCGGTGGATACAGGGAATCGTCCATGCTGCACTTATGTAATGCCTCTTTGTTAGAAATTGGGTTTCTGGTTGGCAGAGGTGTGTACACTTTCCAAGAAGGAACCAAAATCCTAGTCAGGCTAAGTGTAGTACAAACTAAAAGTTTACCTGTGCTCACTCTCTGGTAGCTTGGCACAGAGCAGTCAGGCTAAACTGAAGAATCAATATGTAAAGTATTTGTGGGCACAGAGTGTCAAAGTGAAAACACCACAAAGGTACTCACTGAAGTTTGGGCAAAACAGCGAACAAAAATCGAACGTACACAAGTCAAGCTACAAACATTGCAAGATTAAATAAAAATGCAGTACTTGGAAGTCACTAGCTCCAACTGGGTCTATCAACTCATGCTTTACCAGGGCAAATCCAGCAGTTCATTCCTTTCGTGATAAAGCGCGGGCCGAATATAGGAGTCTGCAGACCTACTGACAGTACTTCGAATGTGTCAATGCTCAGGAATGATGCGTTGAAATCCGGGGGTGATGCGTCACTGTCACAGGAGATGTTTCAGTTCCGGAGTTGGGCAAAGTTATTGAAGAGTCGATGTCAAGAGTTCTGTTCATTGGTTCCAAGGCATGAATGTCAAATTGCTTGGTTAAAGGCAATGTGTCAGAAGCCACGCCGAGCCGGGGATGCGTCAGGGATAGTTTTTCACAGACATCAGTGATGAGATGTTTAAGAACCATGCAGTAGCGGTGATTCAGAGGCACTGCATCGAAAAAGTCAGGGCAGCATTGTAAGTCGAGGTTGTTGCATCACACACTCGTTGAGTGATGTCCTCAGTTTGGTGAAGGGAACATGCCGATTCTGAATGGAGCTTTGAGGTCAATGCATAGGTTTCATTGGTTGCAGCACCCAACGCTTACGTCCAAGGGCCCAGGACTGGATTTGGGATCACTTGGCAGAAAAGGACTCACAGCAGAGGAGCTGAGCTGCTGGTAGCAAGATGCAAGTAACAGGAGGCAAGCCCAAACAAGCCCTTATTAAACGTGGAGAGTAAAGTCTAGTCCTCTCACTCCCAGGCAAGAAGCAGTAGGCAGCAGACCAACACAGCAAAGCAAGCTGCAAATTGGCAGTCCCTCCTGGCAACACAACATCTCTTCTTCCTGGCAGAATGTCCTCAGTCCAGATGTGTTCTGAGTATATATTGTCAGAGGTCCACTATTCATGCCCTTTTCAGCCTTTGAAGTAGGGAGCCTCAAAGAAAGTTATTTGCAGTGCACAAGATCCTGCCCTTCCTTGCCCAGGCCCCAGACACACCACATGGGGTATGCATCTGTTTGTGTGGGGATAGTCACTGCCCTATTCAGATGCAAGTGTCAGCTCTTCAGTCTCACTGTAAAATGTAAATTGATACTTGTATAGCGCACTACTCACCTGCAAGGGTCTCAAGGCGCTTGTACGAATACCGCTGTGGAACCCATCCTGGCTTTCCCTGTGAGGTGTCCACTCCTGGAGCTCAGGAAGACCCATCACCCTTTGTTATGGGCCATTAGTATATGCAGGGCACAACTCAGCTCCCTTTATGTGTGACTGTCTAGAGTGAATGCACAAAGCCCATCTGTCATCCAACCCAGATGTACATTCTAGGAACAGGCAGAGGCACAGAATTATGAATGTAAAAAATGCCAACTTTCTAAAAGTGAAATTTTCAGACCTGCATTTAAAAGGCCATCTGCACTAAAAGATATATTTTTAAACTGTGAGTCCAGAGACACCAAACTCCAGTTTTCTATCTTAGCCCAATTGGAAGTTACAATTGCAAAGTGTTACAAGGCAGCTCCAATGTTTGGAGAGATAGGACTTGTTGTAGTAAAAACGGATTCAGCAGTTTTTCAATACCAGCACATGTAAACCCTCCACAGCACATGTCCTACCTTTTAAATACACTGCACCCTCCCCAATGGGGCTGCCTATGGTCATCCTTAGGAGTGGCTTATATGTAATAAAAGGGAAGGAAGGGGCCTGGCAAATAGGTAAACGTTCCAGGTCGACATGGCAGTTTAAATGTTCATGCGCAGGCTCTGCAGTGGCAGCCCTGAGACAGGTTTGAAAAGTCTACTCATATGGGTGGCACAATCTGTGCTGTAGGCCCACTAGTAGCATTCAATTTACAGGCCCTAGGCACATGTAGTGCACTGTACTAGGGACTCATTAGTAAATGAAATATACCAATCATGGAAACATAATGGGGTCGATTCCGATTCGGGAAACAAATCCGTACGACAATTCGTATTCGTAGCCGTTTCCGTACGAATCGTACGGATCCGTCCGAATCACGTAGTACAATCCGTTGCAAGAAAATACGTCCGAATCACTGCGAACCGTACGAAAATGAAGGGCAAATCCGTATGACATCGACCCGCACAGTGAACCGTACGATTCGTAAAATGCCGTATGACCCACCAAGTACGATCCGGGCTGGGGAATGAGTACTCGATTCATACAGTAAACGTCGCGTATGAGCAATTCGTACGGAGGGCTATACTATCATATACGCACCGTACCCCTACGACCTTGGGGTGTATGAACCGTACCCCTATGGACCGTACACCTACGATCATGAGGTGTACGCACGGGGACATACGCACCATACCCCTGAAATCCAAAGGGTGTACTCACCATACCCCAATGCACCGTACCCCTGCAATCATGGGGTATACGCACCGTACCCGGGGGGTCCGTTTTGTACGCATTTCGAGTCGAAATCTGCTTTTACGGACGATTTAGGCTCTCGTAGAAAAAGAGTCGTACGGAGTCTTGTCGATGCGTACTTGCTGGGTCGGAAAATGCAGCTTCGATCCGTACGGACATCGCGTACTGTGCGTTCCGAATGTGATTCGTACGGATTTGTGAGTTGTACGGTCTTCGGTACGATTCGTACGGAGAACTGCTTTGGGTCCACATCGTATTACATCGTGCGAACGGGTACGGTTCTACATACGATTCGTACAGGAAAAAAGCTCCGTACGGCTATTCGGAGGGCATTTTACCAAATTAGAATCGACCCCTAAATGTCATTCCTTTTTAGACATGCACTTTAGCACTGGAAAGCAGTGAAAAAGTTCCCAGAGTCCAAAAATCTGCAAAAACAAAGTCAAAAACAGAGGAGGAAGAAAGCAAAACATTTGGGGTATCCCAGCAAAAAACACCATTTCCAATGCAAGGTAATGTAAGGCAGCACAAGAAACTATGTTGCTCTACTCTAGGGGTTAATAGTGACGTAAGGCCATGCAACCATTGATTTGCGTGGCTTTGTTAATGTCAGTTAAGAACTTGCATTGCTTGCATTGACTTGCATGATGCAAGGACAATGCAATTGCTTAGGAAGACCCTGTATATATTTCTACTGTACCATTCCAGAGATAATGATGAAAGGTTTTCTGGGCTGTGGATAGTTGTGTATCACATAAATAAGATGTGTTCCCTACTTCCCATCTCACAAATGATTTGTGAAACTCTGGTCCATTTAAATAGTAGCTAGGAGAAATGTGTCATTAATAAAGATTTCGTTAAGTTTCCCATCAGGAAAACAGTAATAGTGTTAACTGAAGTAACTATCTATTGTGCACTAATAAAGAGTGCCATAACATCCATAACCTCATGTGTCAGACAATATTTTAGCAATACATTATCATAATAATCAACTGAATTTCTAATGGCTTTGATAAATGAAATATACATATGGCATGTGGTTATCCATTAAGAGGGCAGTCATGTAGAGAAAAGTAAATATGTTTCAACAAACAATTAACTATGTGTGATATTCTGCATTTCATGGATTGTAATGTTATTCATGTTCCATGCTCACAGTAGTCTAGAGTGTGATGAGGTCATTGAGTCTTGGAAGAATGCTGCTAAGTTGTAACTGGCTCTGGCAGCTGTTGGATGGGATCTTTTGTATATGAATAAACTTCAACCTCAATCTACTCTGCTTTTTCATTTTACATGGAAATTCTACACTATGTCGGTATTGCCTATCGGATCATTGACTAAGTTCACAGAATATTTGCAAAGTACCTCCATGGATGTTTTACTATATCACAAAAACTAAAGCAAACACCCAGAATTACGTGGTATCCCACAAGGTAGACACATATACACACAACAATGATTCCTCTGCCACAACCGGTCTTATATTTTCTCCAACTTTGGAGTCAAACTTTGGAGTGGATTTTCTTATCTAATGTCTGAAAAGCAGTCTCTTAACAGCAATGCCAAGCCTGTTGTAAGATTTAAATTATTTAGTATTTGAATAACTCCCAACTTATTACCAGTTTATCCTGTGTAATACATAGTAATCTTGTTCCACCTTTTTAGATTGTCAGGAAAGTTTTATGTGATTCCTGTAAGGTCTAACATCATGCAAACACATATTGTAGATTTTGAGGAGACATCCAGATTAAACATATTTTAGCTTTGCTCAACCATTGGTAGCTTGGCTGACAAGCAGTCAGGCTCAATTTAGGACACAGGTGTGTAAAGAAATCACCAAAACAGTAAATAAGTAAGACAGAAAGCTCAAAACAAATCCCAAACCAATGTATAAAAATAGTGCAGATTTTTATTGTTAAAATGACATCAAAACAACATAAATCTAATATAGGACCTGGAGATATGAATGTTTAAAGTTTTAAATACATAAATGTTCTTTTTAGCGTCTAAAAGTAAAAAGCGTCAACTGCAGCCATCTGCATTGCTGGATTGGGACAAAGTCAAAGTTTCACGCCAAGCAAGTTGGAGTGGGAGTCGGTTATGCTAAGCAGTAGGGCCCAGTCAAGTTTTTCCTATCTGACAGGCACTTTTATGGGGGCTTTTTCTCTTGATGCAGTCAGCTTCATCAATCTAAATTTCAGTTCAACAACAGCGGTCTGCTGCAGTGCAATGCCTCGTGAGTCCTGAAGGTATTTGTCTTTGTCGTTGAAATGCTCCGCAGCTTTCAGCAAGAAAGACTACATGATCAAGCCAAGTCACGTCATTGGGTCGGTCTTGTTACAAAGCTTTCTACCCAAAGATTCTTAAACTATTAGGACTTCTTCAGAAAGGTTCTTTGAGGGTCTAGAACACAACCCCAGGCCTAAAAGCTCTGATTAGCCTCTTGGCGGGTTGGGACTACAATTCCCACAATGTACCTGGTCAAATCCAGTAAAGACCAGGTGAAGATGGTCAGCGGGGTTTGTCCTTGAAGATGATGTGGTCGACTTTTTTCAGCACTTTTCTTCCAGTTGCTGATCAGGGAGTACACTCCTTGATCCTTTAAAACAGGCAAAGTCTTTTTTTGTGAAGCCTTGAGAGTAAAATTAAAGGAAATGATAGATTTTTAAAGCACAACATAACCCAAAGGTATCCAGGCGCTGAAAATACCAGAAGACCGTTACTTCCAGAATTATGTTACTGGTATAGCCAGGTCTTTAAGCGCTTCCTAAATTGGAGCAGGTTATGTTCGTTTTTCAAGCTTGTGGGCAGGGAGTTCCAAAGTTTAGTTGTGGTATAGAAGAAACTTTTGCCTCCCCATTTTGCTTCAGAAATCTTGGGGATAGCGAGGTTGCCACTATTAGACGATCTAAGTGAACTGCCTGTGATGTAGGGTCTGAGGAGTTGCGATCATTTTTGAGGGCCCTTACCATGTATGGCCTTAAACTCAATACACAAGGCTTTAAATTGGATGCACTTGCCGATGGACAGTCAATGTAACTCTGCGAGGGCTATGGAGGCTGAGTCGAACCAAGAGAGCCCAAGCAGAACTTTAGCTGCTGCGTTTTGCGTGGTCTGCAATTTTTGTAGACTACGTTTGCTTGCACTGGTCAGAAGGGCGTTGCAGTAGTCCAGTCTTGAATCAATCAAGGCAGCTGGTGCATTCCATATGAGTACAGTCCTCTCTTTGTACAATCCAAGGGTCCATCAGAGCAGTCCTTCTTCTCCAGATGTTTCTTAGCAGGGATCTAAGCTGCTGTGCAGCTTGCCTATATTTATTTCAGATTCTGGGATGGCAATGGGGAGCACCCTAAAGAATGAAAGTTAAAGTTGCCACCCTTTGTGATGACCACTCCCTTAGAAGTGTGCCATATTTTTGTTCCAGAATGCACATCTCAACTAATATCTAACTCTGGGCGGTGAACTCCACTCCGCTTGCGGAGTTTGTGGAGTTTTACGAACTCCGCGTTACGCGGAGCTTGCGGAGTTCCAAAAAAACTCCGCTTTTGCGAAGCGGAGTTTTTTACCTCGTTCGCATTCGTCAACGTCAAGTTGGCAATCGTGAGTGAGGAAAATCAACCTCTAGGTAAGAATTTTCCTTGTTTGCGATGGCCAACATCAAGGTGGCGAGCGCGAGAGTGGAAAATCAGCCTCCCGACGAGATTTCTCAACACAGGGGGTCAGGTTTCTTATTGAGAGTGGTCGTATATACTCGCGACCTCTCGCATTGAGAAACAGCCCGTTCGCTTTGAGAAAGCTGCTGCTCAAGTAAAAATCTACTCGAGGGGCAGAAAAGAAAAGCAGGGACCGCTTGCGCTGTGCATGTTCCCGTTCACTATGATTGCACAGTGAGGACAAGCATCCGGCACTGTGCAATCACTGCTAATGGCATTTTTCTGTCGTTCTACGCCGCTTGCAGAGTGCAGCAGAGTTGTTTTGCACTTCGCGGAGCTCTGCGAACTTCGCCCAGGGTTACCAATATCAAAATGAGGAAAATATCTCTCCTGGGAGTTCAGGTCTGTCCAACCAAACCCACAGGTGTGGCTAGCCTTTCCCTACAATCCCCTTCCAACACTTCTCATAATCTAGTTAGAGGGGCTCCCATCTGGCTGGAAGTGCTGGAAGTGTGGGTGGGACTGGTTCCGGTACTAAATTTGCTTCTCTCTTTGAAGACCACTTTGTCTTCCCCGGCCCCTTCCTGTTCTGGCATCTCCAGGCAGCAGATTTTCTCCCACCAGATGGTTGCATAGTTTCAACCCAGGCCACTTCACACCGAGTCACACCTATTTGGCAATGCAATGCATGCAACAAAATTCATTTTATTTATTTATTTGTATACTTACCTGTGTTCAGCCATAATTCAGAGCTTACTACCCCACACCCTGCCCCTCCCCTGCGTCACTGCCCAGCAGCACTCCCTCCAGGTGCCACTGTATAATATTTTCGATATGCCACATCCCGTATAAATATAATTGAATCCAGATGACTACTGATCCCTGAATGCACTCCTCATATGAAGTTGTGTTAAAATAAGCCTGCAGCACTATGATATTTGATAGTTGCATATTGTTGTGGTACTCGTGTTAGTGGGACGTCCCCTCATGGTCTCGACATTGGTGTTTTAGTGAAAAGCAACACACTAATTTGGCCGGTTCATCATTCTGCATTTCTGAACCTCCTCCAGGTGGCAATATGGGAGACTAGAATTCCTCAATGCTTCAGCATGTTAGGAAAAACATTTGGTCCAAATGATTTGGGTCTGCCCCAAAAGGAGGTGTCTGCAAATGTAAATACGAGTCTTGCAGCTATGTTGTTCAATTAAAAAATGCAAACAACAATGTTAATTATAGCACACTTATCTAAACCCTTTTGAATTTACAATTTTTCCAAGAAGAAAGCGCACATTTTCAATGATATGTGGATTAATGTACCTTGGCTAGAGTGTACCATTGAATGTATGTTACTATATCATTTTATCATTAAAATAATACATTAAGGTGAAAAGTGATACAGACCATTAATTACAATTACTTTGAAAGCCTCAAATCTAGCAATAAATACCTCCCCCTTCTGCTCATTGACACTACAATGTATTCATCATTCGGCAACAATTTACTGAATACATCACAGAGGACCTTATGCTTACAACACACAACATATTCTTATTATTTAATCTGGGACTGATGCAACCATAAGTGCAGATACACATCAGCTGTTGAAATTCACAAACTCAAACAGCACAACTCACTTCCCACTCACAAAGAAGAAAACATCTTGAATTGATTTGTTATGGCTCTGCATGAATGCCACACAGGCAGCCAACCCATATTTAATGGTAAAAACATTATCCAGGCTATTACCTTATTTTGTAACAAATACCCAAGTCCAAAAAGGCTGGCAAGAGACACAAGAAAAATCACCACCGCCCATTGTGAGGATCACATCATTATTACCCAAATTGACCAAACAGAAAACATTGATAAAGCAACTGTAGGAAGATCGCTTTTTATGTAGTGCACCAAAATGAGGTACACTATGTAGAAAGTCCAGACGACCCGTAGTGATTTACAGGGCTTAAATGTTTAATCCCAAAGGCTGTCTTTGTTGTAGTGTGGGTGAGCAGTTTTGGCTTATCAGAGTGTAGTGTTAAGCATTTGTTAAACACACAAAGTAAATAAATGAGACTGACACTCAAGAGCAATTTAGAATACTAACACAGATTGTTTATAAGTTTAGACACCAAGATCATCGGAATGAGGTAAGTACTATAAACATTATAGATTTTCACAGGAAAACAGTACAAAATCACAACTGTGAATTTGAGGCATGAGCCTTGAAATCGGTAATGTTATCCTATGGGAGAAACATTCACTGCTTAGGTAAACCTACAAACAAATCTCAGGGTTACTCTTTTGGACTTAAGGTGCTTAGGGTCCAAGATCCAAAGAAACGCCATCAGTTTAGATTTACCTGCCCTGGTGGGTCCAGATGCAGAGGTGCTGGTCATGATTGCAGCCGCAGACACTACCCATTAAAGTTAATAGAGAAATATGTACTAAGAAACTGGACATGCAACAAGCATTGACTCCAGCAAGGGCCTTGGAATCTAGGGTATTGGTGCTGGATGGCTCCTGGAGGGTCTACCTGCTCAGGAATCACTGTGTAGATGAGGCTGACCTTTGGGAGCCACAAAGTCCTCCTCCTGTGGTCCGGCTTCCTTGGTGGACCCAGTAGTCAGCATAATGGCGTACTGGGTAGATGTGGTTGGTGCCTGAAGACTGCAGGAAAATTGCCTCCTCCACTTCAAGGGAGATGCTAACTGGTCGATGAAGTGCTTTCAGCCCTCCAAGGCTTTAGGAGGATGCACAGCTGCAGGACGAGTTGAGTCTTTGCAATTGGCGGGAGAGCGGCAGGCAGGGGTTGGCGCAGAATTCAGGGCTGGTCCACAGTTCTTGCATTTACAGCTCTCCTTGGTCCTTATTTTGTTCCCAGTAGACAAATCTGAGTTCCCGGTGTCATTGGGACACCTACATACTAAATTTAGGGGTGTTAAGGGGAGTATAAGGAAGTAGTCAATGGGCTATCTACACCTGGTGTGACTACACTCCGATTAAGACAACCTCCTGGAGAGAGTGGGCAAAAACCTGACCCAGTCCACTAAAAGCAAGACGGTTGAACCCTTCTTTCATTGTACAGTTCTGGTAGCCTACCTTAGGGTGTGACTAGTCTGAGAGTGTACGCCTTCCGACTAGCTAATTTTTCCACTTGTCCCAGTGCCACATGGGCCTCAGGGCAAGAAGTGGCATCTCCCAAGTCTGGGGGAAGTCACGAGTGCATATCAAAGGCAGTAGAGACTTTGAAGCCTCAGGCCTTGATATTCTAAAACACTAGCCATCCTGCTGGAGGAGGTATGAAAACCTTCCTCCCGAATAGGCATTGTTTCTGGCCTCTAAAAGTGCAGGCTGTCACCTGCAGAGGGTCAGAAACATGTTTGTGGTGGCAGGCTGGACGATACCATTCAGCCAGCACACAAAGAGGCTAGTAGGAGTCAGAGCACATGGCCAGGCAAATCTGATACTGGCATCAGTGTGGATTTTGCAAGATGAGGTGTGTGATACCAAACACATTATTTTCAGTGAAGCTGTCATGGAGCTAGGTAACTCGTAATGACCAGTGCCCAGTAGTAGTAGTGAATAACTTTATTCGGTTAAATAACCATCAAAGTACACACAATAAATAAAAACAAGCTCAAACAGACAAACAATTCACAGAAAATTATACTGGGTCCTATATTCGCCCATTCAGGCTCACTACAATTATCGAAAACATTTTAATCCGTTCATTAAAATATTCATAATAGCAATAATGTACATCATTTTAACATTTCCCTCCAGGCAGTTTAAATACATTATAAAAAATACAATAAAACATCCCATAAAAAGAACAACAAACTAAAATATATATATTACTTCAATTATCGTCCACTCTGACCATCAGGCTAACTTTCTAGTCATTTGTGTGAACCAGCAACAATTTCCCTTCTGTGCATAAGCAAATCTATCTCCACATACAATATAAAATGCATGTAATTAACTGCAATACATAATGGAAATGATCAAGCAACGAAACTCATTATTCCAAAGTCTTTAGGATTAATGCTCTCCTATACCACATTGCTTCTAAAAATGTACTTACAGCAAATGCTGTTTTTTGTGATGTATCACTTTTCAGGATCCTAAAGGCTTCTAGGTGACTGCCTGTGGCTATGCTACAAAAAATGGGAACTAGCCATTTACGGTGTATGTAAAAGTACTCCCTGCCATAAAACACTACATGCTTTTTGTCTTCAGGTGCCAGGTCGCAAATAGGGCAGATTTTAGTTTCCTTGTTTGCTGACCATTTTCTTGTAAGGATTCTCAGTGGTAAAATTCCTTAATGAAATCTTATATACAAGTTTCAGGTTGGAGATGGGAAAATTAAATCTAAAATTCTTCAAATAGTGGAGAGTGCTTGTGAGCCAAGAACACAATAGTTGGAGGGCCATTGTGGGTATTCATAACAGATTGGTCATTTATATAAGCCCAATACCTATATGTAAGTCGTTTAATATCAGATTTTAAAATAGAGCTGGGCTCTTCCCACAAGTTCTGCATACCGAGTTTGGAAAAACATCCAGAAACAGATTTAACCCAAGGAATTTCCCTGGCTCCTTGAAGGTTCATTACCTCTACCAGAGAGTATTTAAAGACTATAAGTTCTGGTGGAGACCATAGTCGGATCCATTATATTAAAGTTTTCAAAATGGCCCGGTGAGCAACTCGTTTTATTCCAACATCAATATACATGGGGATTAATGGGGTACTAGATGGAAAGCCTAATAGCCTTCTGAAAAAGCTGTTCTCTGCAATGGTTAACAACCCTAAGCCGTTGCTCGGTAAACTTCCACAGCAGGGGAAATAGCACTCTAGTTTGTTTGATTATAAAACCTTAAAATGGCATATATTTCGTATGCTGTTGAACAGAGTGTTTTGGACTCCTCAAAGGCTGTTTAAATGTAATCTGAAGGACACACCCAACTGCTGGAACTGCCAGGCTGCACCTGGAGACCTGGCACACATGCTCTTCGATTGTTCCTTATTGAGACTATTTTGGGAAAAAATATTTGCATATATCCAACAAATACTTGGAATCACACCCGTTCAGAAATTTGTATATGTCATTTTGGCTCCCCTGGAATCACAACTGCCTGACATTCATGACCGTCAATTGTTAGACATCATGTTGACGCTGGCGTGTAAGGTTATTCTATGTAAATGGAAGAATTTTGCTGAAGTCAACTTTAAAATATGGCTGGAATGGCTCTCCTTCCTGAGAGGGGCAGACAATCCGGCGCTGCAGTCAGCCACATGGAAGCCTTCTAACAAAAAGCTGTGGTCCTCCTTGGACGCGTCATCCTCTCACTTTGAGCCTCCATGATACAACATTCAACAGACTGCCTGCTTCCACAGACTACAGTTTCTCTGTTTGACCTCAAGTCTCCACGTTCCAATGTTCCCTGGGTCTCAATGCTCTCCTGACCTGAATGCTTAATGTATACTTGTTGTTACCTGAATGCTTAACGTATACTTACTGTTACCTGTAACGCGCCCCGTGCTTCTGTAAACCGATTGCAATTGATATATTGATACATCTGTCATCTTCTTCTCTCTTTTTTTTCTCTTTCCTCTGTCTCTCTCTTACTCCTCCTTTCCTTTCCCTACTCTTTTCTATTCAGTCCAGTCCAGTTCAGTTCATTATTGTAAACGTCATTGTGCCATTAACGCATCCATCTATGTGATGAAGAATTTCGTGTATTGTCTTATTTCATTTTGTCCATTCTTCAATAAAAAAGATTTGAATTAAAAAAAAACTTAAAATGGCATTGGATCTGTGTTCAGTAATTAGTTTTGATTTCTCCAATTGGCTTGCACACCCTAAATTGTCTTTAAGTCTGACCCCCAAATAATAAAAACTATGTACTCTGCCCAGGGCCTCGCCCCTGGAATGAATATTACGACTTCATTTTTACTTCTTTCCAAAAACCATAAACTTAGTTTTGTTTATATTCAATTCTAAGCCTCTCAAATTACAAAATTGTAAAAATGTATCAATTAAAATTTGGAGGCCCATCGGAGATTTAGAAATTAGGAGGGAATCGTCAGCAAAAAGTAGAATAGGTATCTTTTTGTTATTTAAAATTGGAGAGTAATTTTGACAATGTTCTAGGGTGTCCACAACAACATTAATATATAGAGAAAATAAGGTGGGCGCTAGCACACAGCGCTGGCTAACTCCTCAATCTATGGGAATATGATCTGTCAATTCTCCATTTGGACCCCAGCGGACCTGTGCAAAATTATCCATATGTTATCTACCGATTAAATGCACTAAGTTGGCCGGAGCACCCATGTTTATCAGGGCTTGCCAAAGGGCCGATCGTGGTATAAGATCCAATACTGCTCTAAGATCAATAAATGCCACGTAAAGTTGTTGGTTCTGAAGTAAAACATATTTCCAATATAAAACAATAAATCTAAAAATGTAATCTGTTGTATTAATTCTTGGTCTAAAACCTGCCTGGAGGGGAGATAAAATCTCTTGTGTATCAACCTAATCCAAAAGTCTCATCAGGATTTGTTTCGAAAAGATCTTTCGGGCATTATCAATGAGGCTGATAGGCCTATAATTAGATGGCTCCCCCAGATCAACTTTTTTATGTATAGCTATAATTTCAGCTCCAAGCCATGAGTCAGATACCTTTCCCCAAGCTCCAATAGCATTAAATAACATATTAAGGTAGGAGGACAGTATCAAAGGTTCAGATTTATATAAGTCCCCGGGTATTTTATCTGGTCCAGGGGCTTTAGCAGATTTCTGCGAATCAATCGCTCTAATTGTTTCGCCTAAGCTAAAAACAATAGGAGTAGTGGGATCTAATATAGGCCATACATTTAGAGAGCTAGTTCTATCAGGGACCTAGGAGTCTTTGAAAGTTTAAACCATTGTAAAATGAGATACCCATTTATCTGGGGAACTATTATATTGATGTAAATTAGGTTTTTCTGACTTAGTTTGGGTAACAAGGCGGCAAAATAGACTAATGTCATTTTTTTTCCCGGCATCCAAAATATCTTGCCATAAGTTATTATTCCAATTCCTCTTTGGCTTTAATCAAGATAGATTTGTAGCAAGATCTTGATGCTTTAACATTAGTACTATTTCCCTCTATTATAACCTTCTTCAGAGCTGTCTTGGCTAACTTGCAAGCCGGATTCATCCATTTCTCCGCCTTCAATGAATCAGAAGTCTTAATAGCACAATTTTAGTAAAAACTCTCCCTGAAGCCATTAGACAGGCCAACATGAATATCTAGAATAGGAACTACATCCTTATTATTTTATGCTTCAAAGTACGTAACATAAAGTTTGTAAATCTGTGAGAACAGTTCCTGATTAGACATAACATTTGGCCATGAAATATACTGGCGATTATTAGTTACCACGGGTGCAGGTACCATAGTTTTGTGGTTATTTTTATCTTAGTTTAAAGAGTCACCGGTCAAAGTTACTTCAAGGGAATTATGATCACTATCAAAGCGCACCACCACTTCCATATCATACAGTAGAGGCCATAAACTTACATCGACCAAGACATAATCAATAATGCTGGTACATACCCCTCTCTTAAATGTAGCTGCCCTTGTAGGATCAGAGAGTCAAGTCAAGTCAAAGTTTATTATGTTTTGGCTCTCATTGAGGGCCACATAAAATTATACACACAATTATACATACAAATAGTAAATAAATGACGACATAAAACAAGAAGAAAACATTACTTATCTGCGAGTAAAGCAATCATCAACGTCTCCCTGTACTTCATTAATAAATATCTAAAATCCCTTTAAAAAAATTTAAAATTCTGGAACAAAACATTTCATTTGGGGGGCAGTAAAGTGCATGGAAGAACATTTTTGCATTTAAAATTCCCAATTGCAAACAAATTGGTTTTAACCATTTATGGCGCAGTGGGCGCAATGCAGGACAAATAAACAAGACGTGATTACGATCCTGTACAGCATTATTACAAAAATTGCATATTGGAGATACCCCATACCATTTTGCTAAAAGTATATTGAGTGGAAGTAAATCATGTCTTAAAAGGTACCATAATCTACGGACTCTATGGGGAATGTTCCAAATGAGATATTGTTGGGGTAATTTTGGGATATATGTTTTTACCAGGGCTTCCCTTTCTTTTTGTCTAGATTGGGCAAGTATATCCAACTTATAACAGAGTTCCCAAGATGTACTTTTTAGTTTAAACTTTAGCTCGGATGGTGAAAGTAAGAATAACGTGCTTTCATCCAGTTCAAGCAGAGATATCGCTTTTCTAAAGTTTTTTACCAACAACGAGAACTCGTTAAAGTTGCCCAAGAGTTCCTTTTTAATAATTTCTCTTAAGGTACCCGGTTTACCTCTGGCCAAGCAGGCTACCCATCTTACGAGGGCAACCAACCCCTGTACCCAACAACTTCGGAGTCCGAATTCCAGCCTGCATGAAGATGTAGAACATGCAGTGTTAAGAGAAGAGATTTTTCTTAATACCTTTCCTTCCATTTTTTGCATAAAACCCCATTGTTTCAACTCCACTAATTCAATTCCATATAGGAGAGTTGCAGGAATTTTTGCTCTAAATACATCCAGAAAGAGGGAAAAATGCCTCTTCCCGGTGGCGTTATACAAAGAACATAACCCCGTACCATGGGCCAGCGCTTTACGTGAGTTATGTTCAATATGGGGATTCTCACTAAGATTAGCAGATATTATTTTGCCTAAAAAGGTATAGGTTTTAACCACCTCAAGTTTTTGTCCGCCAATAGTCCAATTATAACTACCAGACCTGCATTTTTTCTTACCAAAAATGCACATGATTTTACTTTTCGAACTATTAATTTTCATATAGTGTGCTTCAGCAAATTGGTTCAATGCGTGTAGACGATTAGATAGACCCTTCGGGGTCAAGTCTAAAACAAGTATATCGTCCGCATACATTAGAATCGATATAGCTGACCCTCCAATTGACGGAGCTAGTCCCTCACAGACTGCAATGGAAGATGGTAGGTCGGCCGTATATAAAGAAAACAATATGGGTGCCAATATACACCCTTGTTTTAATCCATTCAGAGAGGGGATAGAGTTAGAAAGACCCCTCTCTCCACCTTGCAGCACCTTACACCATGTGTTCGAGTGTTGAGACCTAACTAGTTCGAGTAAATATCCTGGCATACCCAATGCAGCCAGCTTTCTCCACAGAGTTGGACGATCCACCTTGTCAAACGCCGTGGAGAAATCTATAAATGCTGCGTATACGCCACCACCTCGAACACAAGCATATTTGTCCATAATCACCTGTAAGAGTGTCAAGTTATCTAAAGTTCCATGCTCTTTTCGAAATCCTGTCTGTTCCATGGGTAAAATACTATTTAGATCTGCCCATTCCATTATTAACATTAAAAGACATTTAGCGAAAAATTTTCCTATTGAGTCCAATAAAGCTATTAGACGATAGTTAGAAGGTTTATCCCGATCACCCTTTTTAAATATAGGGATTAATATACTTCCCCTCCAAGAGTCGGGGACTGTCCGTGATTTAAAGCATGCTTGAAATACTGGAAGAAGAATCCTACTCCAGATGGTAACATCTTGCTTAATTATAGACATGGGTAGTTCGTCTGGACCCATAGCTCCGGAAGAACGCATACTCTTTATCACGGTAGCTATGGATTTCTCAGTAGGAAGTTCCATTTTATGGTCACTATTTGGGCCTGGATCCCATGTATCCCCCCCTGCGCCATTAGGTGCATATAAGGTAGTCACAAATAGAGTCCAGACATCTTCTGCAATAGCGATTGGAGTGGGAGTTGTTATTGAGCCACATCCTTTCCTTATTATGGACCAAAAATCTCTAGATTTATTGTGGGTCGAAGCCTCTCTTAACTTGATCCATAGAGAATCTTCTTTTTCTCTTTTTAGCTTAGCTCTCAATCTTACCCTCCTTCTTTTTAATACGGCTAGCTGATGCTCATTTTCCCCAGATCGATTAAGGTATTGTTTCCTAACGAGTTTGTTTATCTCCTTATTTAATGTTAGTAGTGAGCTAGGAGAGAAATGTGTCTTTTTAGGATTTCCCGTTTTCTTAGCCATCGCGATGACTTTTTTGAGGAGATTTTCGAAATGAAGGAATTCCATACCTTGCCAATGATCTAATTCTAGTAACGTATGGGCAAGAATATTTTGTACATCCTTCATATTGGTAGATCCCCAATAACATCTTCCTGACTTACACTTGATAGAGAGACCTCTATTCTTTAAGGACCAGGAATTAGTTTCTGGGGGAATTAATGAGACAGTTATATTAATGATTTTATGGTCACTCAAGGAAGAGTGAGAGATCACCATATCTTTAATGAAAGAGAACGTATCATAGTCCGTAATTGCGTAATCCAAAATAGATTCACCCCTAACGGATCCATGTGTGTAGTTAGCGGGAGTATCAGAGGGCATCCTGCCATTTACGATAAGCCCCTCTAGGTGACTAAGTTCCTCAAGAAGAATCTTGCCTCTTTTATTAGTTTTTATTTTAGTAGGCAAGAGTGCTTGAGGTATATTGTATGCTTCTTCCTTAGG
Source organism: Lissotriton helveticus (assembly GCF_964261635.1). Taxonomy (NCBI): domain Eukaryota; kingdom Metazoa; phylum Chordata; class Amphibia; order Caudata; family Salamandridae; genus Lissotriton; species Lissotriton helveticus. The sequence continues at coordinate 413,264,509 of NC_136067.1, forward strand.
TTTATTTCTAAACATGTCTAAAGTTAAATTAGACACTTTACTATTTAAGTCCCCCACCAGTAATATATATGGGGGGGTGATCAACCTCTAATAATTGTTTGACATAGGAAAACATTCGCTTTAGAACTGTAATAAAATTATCTTCAGGGGGAATATAAGCATTTAAAATTATAAACGAAGACCGTATGCCCACTGAGGCTAGATTAGTAATGGTTATAGATTGGAAAAGGTTACTATTGTCCGTATAGTGGGAGAATTGCCATTGTAAAGAGTTAGATAACAAACAGGCAATTCCACCTTTTGCGTGGCCTTTTTTAGAAGGAATCGCAGGGGCCTCCAGGACAAAATAATCTTTCCCTCCATATGGGAGATTTTTACACCATGTTTCCTGGATACATAGCACATCTGCATTTAAAGAAAGTAGAAAATCAAATTTCTCTGGGCAATTGTACAAGCCAGCAGCATTCCAGGAGACAATTTTTAAGTGAGTGTTAAAGATGTGAAAATAGTCGTGGGTTATTCGATGTAGTATTAGATAAAACTCCTGGTAACCAGTTCCACATCTGGTTGTCTTCTGTTAAAGGAATATCTATGCTATCAGGTAATGGAAGTACCTGAGAGACCATTCGTTTACCTCTGGAGACCCAAATTTTTAGATCTTTATTGCAGGTAGGGTAATCATCCTGCCCAGAAGCCAACTTTGCATTTCTTTCTCTAGAGGAAATACACAGATCACTATTAACATAAGGTAACACGTCAATTCCTCTACGTTGAAAAACTTCCGCTTGTTGAAAAACAAGATTAGCAATTATTTTAGAGTAAAACTTTACCCTTGTTCGTTGCCCATTTATAGATCTTATTGGGAGAACTAAATCAATATCATTAGATAAAATTAGTTTTAAACTTTCTATCTCTTTAAAGCAGTTAAGCAACCAAGATCTGTTCAATTTTAGGTCTGAATCAAATAACGGGAGAAAATCCAATGACAAAGTATCCACACTTAAAATAGAACTTTTTACTGGCTGAATGATTGAACTCCTAGCTACTTCAGGTTGTGGCCGAAAAATGGGTGCAGATGGATTAAATACCCTCGCTACTATCGGCGTGTTTCCTGCATCTTCAACAATTAAAGCTAGGGGTTCAGGAGCGTTTACCACGGAGCATGGAGCTACCCCCCTCGTAGTTGGGTCAGCCGGGGTACCCACACATACCTCGTTAGTAATACACTCAACTCCCTCTTTAACAGAGGTATCCGATAGTGAATTCTGTCCACTTTCAATAGTATCAGGCACTTCAGGTATTATATGTTTTTGAAAAATGATTTGCCTTGGTCTTTTCTTTTTGTATTTGCGTAACTGCTTCCTGTTTTTCCCTCTAGATTTTACTTTTACGGCTTTAATAGTCGTCAAAGATCCTTCCGGTTCTTTTTTATCCTGGATAAAAATGGGAAAAAGTTCATTACCAACCGTTTGTGATACTTCTACCAAGCTATCTTCCTTCACAGTGAGCACTGAATCTTTCCTCTGTAAAGAGGAAGATGAGGTAGAGGTCTTAAGGGGCTTATGAATATCAACCTTTATGGACAATCCCAAAGGTGTATTTCCCCCCAGAACATTAGTATTATCGACGACTTTTTGGACAACAGGATCAATAGGAGGAGTAATCACATTCTCAACATTTTTTGCCAGCAATACCTGCAATATCTCGGTAACTGAAGACAAAATACAGTCGGAACTCACAGCAAATTTACCAAGTAAGAGTAATATAGAAGACAAAATTTGCTCAAGTGCTATGAGTGACTCAGAGATAGGTTTCTCATTTTTTGGGTAGCTAGAAGAAGTAAAAGCACAGATCCCCGATAGATTAAATTGCGGAGATTTCAAATCACTCTGCATAGAGAGGTTATCATTGGATTTGATAGAAGGAGTGCTGCTATATAGTAGCAATCCTGAAGGCGTTACTCCAGCTGGTGTTTTACTGTCCGCAAGATGAGTCAAAGATCTCTTGTCCACATAGCAACCACAGAGTTCCAGATCGATACTAGTAGCAATAGATGCATCACCCATGTCTTCCTCCACGTTGTCTTTTCCCTTAAGAGTATTATGATTAGGTGCTTGCGAATTTATTAACATGGGGTCAGAATCATCTCCATTTAATGTATATAATGGGAGGATTACTTCATCTGGCTGACTCTGAAAAGGTATATTTATTTCCCTCGTAGGGTCTAGCTGGTGATCTTTCTCCCCATTAGATTGCAGTTCCAATTGTGGTAATATGTCTATGTCAGTTTTTACAGGAACTTCTAGGGATTTATTCATACTTTTTTCCCAAATTTGTATCAACTGCATCTGACCTTTCAATAGTGCGCTATTTTCGTGCTTTTTCCTCAGGGGAATAGATCCTGAGGTTATACAAGGTTTCTCCACTAAAACTTTCCCAGAGCGTAATTTCTTTGCCTCCATGATACCAGAAAAAAGTCTAGCCCTACAGCAGGAATCACAGTCCCGAATAAATACACACAATTAATAAAATATGAATCCACAGGGCGAGAGGGCGACGCTCATACAAGCAGATAGCGTACTTTCTAGCAGTAAACCAATCTGCGTGTTTTCATACAAACAGAAACAATAATGAGCTAAAACAAGATATGAAGTGTAAATACCAGGGCCCTGCCCGGCCTACCTCGGCCACTGAGGGCCACAGAGGGCCCGCCCTTTGCCCGGGCTTAGCCCGGCGTCGCCCGCGCGCGTCCCGCGATGCGTGGACTTGCAGCGCTAATGAAGGCAGGTGATGGGGGCGTGGCGGGGACTGTTCCTGTCCCAGGTGGCTTCTGGGCACTGGTGTTTCTTTCTGTCCAACCGCCAGCTATCTCACCCAGGCGAGTGTTTCCTGCGGAGCGGGAAACGCGAGCAGTGTTTCAAACAGCGCTGCCAAATAGCGCTTTCAAGTAGTAGCGCTAGGGCAGCCTTGTCGCTTTTTTTCCTCCAAGACACTCGGCAGCTTCAGGCGCTTAATTCTCCAACCACAGGCAGTACCAGCAAAGTGAGTCACCGCTCCACAGCGGACTTGCAGCGCTAATGAAGGCAGGTGAGGGGGGCGTGGCGGGGACTGTTCCTGTCCCAGGTGGCTTCTGGGCACTGGTGTTTCTTTCTGTCCAACCGCCAGCTATCTCACCCAGGCGAGTGTTTCCTGCGGAGCGGGAAAAACGCGAGCAGTGTTTCAAACAGCGCTGCCAAATAGCGCTTTCAAATAGTAGCGCTAGGGCAGCCTCGTCGCTTTTTTTCCTCCAAGACACTCGGCAGCTTCAGGCGCTTAATTCTCCAACCACAGGCAGTACCAGCAAAGTGAGTCACCACAGGATCAGAGAGAGTACACCTAATACACGCTCTAAGGCCCTTGCTTATTGTAAAGAAGACCAGTTCTAAGGCAGTGCTGGAAATCGATCTCAAAGGGGGACCAGTCAAAGGTGGTATGCCCCATACTTCATCTTCCTCTCTAGTTATTTCATGTAAATACAATGAAGGTTCAAAACTGGTATTAAAATCACCTGCTACTATGACTTTTACACTAGAATCCAAATTGTCTATAAGTTCCTCCAAAAGAGATAGTGTAGGTATCCCTTCCTCCGTTCCAATCGGCCTTCTCCCCGGTATCTCATGGGGTGCCTCAAGGATCGTCCATCAGCCCGATTTTATTTAACGTGTATCTCAAACCACTGATCATACTGATAAAGTCCTACCGGCTGAAGGCTATCAATTATGCAGACGACACTCAACTCATCCTCTCCTGGGAGGGTGAGGAATCGATTCCTTTGGAATCCTTTCATGACTGTCTGCGAGACACGGCTGGCTGGCTACTCAACAACTCACTGCAGTTTAATGCCTCCAAAACTGAGGTCCTGTTCTGTGCCGGAAGCCGGATCCCTCGCCCTTTTCCGATGGATTTGTGGCCCCCAGAATCCTCGGAAAAACCGCAGCCGGTCACCACTGTTCGCAACCTGGGTGTTTTGATGAACAACAAACTCAGCATGGAAGCCCAGGTTGCGAAAACAGTGTCCACTTGTTCGGCCCTCACTCGCTCCCTTCGTAAGATCCTGCCACTACTTCCCTTACAGGCCCGGGCGCTAATAGTCAGGTGTACTATTTTAAGTCGCCTCGAATACTGTAATGCGTTGCTACTAGTCTCCAGCCTTCTTGTTAGACAGACTTCAAAGAGTACAATCTGCCGCTGCTAAACTGGCCCTTGGTTGGCCGAGGAGATCCTCTGCCACAGCAGCGATGGCCGAACTCCACTGGCTCCCGTTGAAACAGCGAGTGGCCTTTAAACCCCTCTGTCTCATTTTCAAGGCCCTGCATGGACTTGGGCCTAGCTCTTTGCAAGCCATGTTTGCCTGGTATTCTCCAACCAGAGCACTTCGCTCTACAACGGCATGCCTTGTAAAAGTGCCAAGATTTAAAAAAGCTTGGACAGGAGGCAGATCTTTCAGAGTGGCGACTGCTAAACTCTGGAACAGTATGCCCCTAGATATCCGTCAAACGAAAAAACTCCTTCCCTTTAGGAAACGTGTCAAAACTTGGCTGTTTCCTAAATGTTAACGTGCTGACCATTTTATTGCCGTTCCCCCCGTGCTTCCTCCCCCTGGAGATATCTCAGCGCCAGGATGCCTGTAAGGTGACAGCCGCGCTATACAAATGTTTTAAATAAATAAATAAATATTAGATAATTTATCGAATCCCCTAGAACAGTGTTTCCCAAACTGGGGTCCGCGGACCCCCAGGGGTCCGTGACACATTCCCAGGGGGTCCGTAGGCAACAGTTTTAAAAGCACAGGAAAGTTTCTTGTATAATTAGCAGCTTTCCAGCAACAATAAAAGTGTCAAGCTAATGAAAGTGATTAATGTACCTGCTGGAGCGTGTGGAGAGTTTTGTTCAGTGGCAGCTTTGACTTAACTAATGTAGCACAGAGGGTTAATGTGCCTACTGCAAAGAATGTGTAAAATGCATTTTAAAAAGCAGTATTGTATGTGCATAGGTTCGTTGTTACTACTTTTGTCACAGAGATTATTTCGTTACTGTGCACTTCATAAGTGACAATCGTAATGTTGCAGAGGGACCTATAAACTGTCATCAAAGAGTTGCTTGCAAACTGCATGGTACCAGTTAGTAACTTACGTTTTTCCCAGTTATTCATTATCCTGATGCTGCTAAAAGGTTATTTGGGTGGAAATACATTTTTAATGTTAAAGTCAGTGCTAGCCACTGTGTTATGTTCTGAATCCTGAGTTTGTGATTTTCCAGACCAAGCACTCTTTAAACATTTTATATACACACTGATTTACATGTATGATTCAATGTCTCTATATGTGTGTGATGTAAAGTGCTCTGACATCCTACAATGGTATGAGAGATGCTATAAAACAAATGAAATACATGTGCCAGAGGGGCTATTACTTCAATATAAAATATTAAGGGCCAGATGTACGATCCGTTTTTATATGGGCGAATGGGTTTGCGAACCCGTTTGTGCATGCAAAAACCTATTGGGCCATGTACATTGCCTATTTTGCGAGTCACAATTTGTTTGCAACTCGCTAAATAGGTTTTGCAACTTGCTATTTGGAAGGGGCATTCCCTTCCAAATAGCGAGTCTCAAAACCATATACAAATGTTTTGCGGTCGTAAAACACTCGCAATTACCACCTACTTCAAGTAGATAGTAATGCATTCGTAAATGGGAAGGGGTCCTCAGGGACTCCTTCCCCTTTGCAAATGCATGCAAAATTATTTTTTAAGTGCTGGCAGTGGTCCCAAGGACTTCTGCCTGCCCTTAGAAAATGAAACAAAAACGTTTCATTTTCTTTTTTTTCAAATGCATGGTAAATGGGCTGCATTTTTTTTCTTTAACTGCTTTATTTAAAAGCAGTCCCAGACATGGTGATCTGCAGAGCCCAGCAGGCCACCATACCTGGGAGGGCTCGCATTCCCAATGGGCTCGCAAATTGCAAGAGGCTCATTAATATTAATGAACCTCCCAATTTGCGACTCCATTGGGAATCCCAAACAGTGTTAAACACACTGTTATACATTTCATTTATCAATTCGCAATTTGCCACTCGCAATGTGTCGCCAATTGCGAGGCGCTAAATGAAATGGTCGTACATCTGGCCCCAAAATCCTTAGTACTTTGTGTTTTGTGTGCACACATTTTTATTTTTTTCGAATTACTGTTTTAATATTTGAAATTTAACTCATACAAATTGTTTGGGGGTCCCCGGCTTCCAGTTGTGACTCAATGGGGGTCCTCAGAAGTCAAAAGTTTGGGAACCACTGCCCTAGAACACCTAAGATAAATATTAAAAATAGTCAAACGTAGATCCGAAGAAAAGGTTATAGTAATCCCCATCAGATCTAAGATATCAATCACCATCAAGGTAGAGCTGCTAACACAGCCATTCTTAATTAAAATCAAAAGCCCACCTATGGTTCTCCCAAAATGGGCTGCAGGTTTGGCCTCCACACTACAACTAGTAAATCCATCAAGAGACACTTTTTCTGTCGCCCATGTCTCTTGTAACAAACAGATGTCTTGATTGGCTATATATGCCAACCAATCTGGATCTTCTAGTTTTGGTCCTAAGCCAGCAATATTCCAAGATAATATCTTGAGGAAGGGGAAAATACCATTCTGCCAGATCAAATCATTTCCAGACTTAATGACTAGTAATTCTGCCTGGTCAGGTTTTTCTGTAGGAATAGTACTCTCAACATGAGAATACTTACACCTAATATCAGTAGGATTCTTGTCCAAATAACAAGGGGATGTAATTAACGAGGATACATTAATGTAACCCTCTCTCCCAACTTGGTTAGTTGTATCATCCAATCAAGGGGCAGATAAGGGGACACTACCTCCCTTGAACTAGAATAACAGGGATTACTTGGGGCAACATGAGATACAACATGGGCATTACTACACCCAGTATTGCAAAAAGCTACATAACCCTGGTTCCCAATTGTAACCTGGCTCACCGTACCTGCCCCAGGTAAATGCTTTATGGATTAAAACAGCCTTCATTGAGGCACCACAAACCTCTTCTCCCTTCTTCATATGAGGATCAGGAGTTCGATGACCAATAAAGGCATCTGGTGTCCTTGGAACCATACTGGGGGCAGTAGAATTTGTCACCAAAGAACCAGGTAAATCCATTACATGCCTACTCCTACAACCGTTTCTTTCTATGTTTCTCCCTAAGACATAGGGCACAGGTTTCCAAACTTTTCATGTTGGTGACACACTTTTTAGACATTCCTGATTTAGTGACACGGTAATGCAAGCGTGCGTCACGAGCAAGCCTGAACCACCTAAGGGAGGGGGGGTTCTCCCACGTGAGAATTTTGAAAAAATAGTGGGCAAATGATGTATTTTCAAGCAAATTTGAGAAAGCAGGAAGGTTAATAAAGCAAATGTGAATCTGTTCTTAACAAAGACAGTGACTGGCAAAACTGAGTGTAAGGTTAGGTTTGTGCCTGAAATAAAAATATATTCATTGACACATGCACCAGTGATTTACGGCACAAAAAGGGCACCCCCACAGCATGTGGAGTGTTGGTTTTGGCTGTTTCTTCCTTCTTAATTACTAAAAAGAAGCATGTGAATTGAATTAGAATAATTCCCGGTTAAAAAAAACAAAGCAGTACATAAATCGACTGTCGGTTGGGTTGTGGAGTTTTTGTTTTGCCATGTTATCAAAGTAAAACCTATTTCCTGTATTGAGCGAAATAGTAAGTTGCTGGTGAGCTATTATATTATAATCAACTTTAAACATTTTGGCCTTGTTTGTCACATTCTGTCCCTTTTTTTAGGTCCTGTCTAGGCTGAGCATGTGCTGTCTCGAACAACCATGTTGCTTTCAATCTGTGGACTTCAGCCCGCCCACAGGCTTAACACTTTTTTGCTCCATCGCGCTCTCATATCCTTCGTTCCTGTTAGTCCATAGCATAATAGCGTCATGCTTCTTCCTGTGTTTGACCCTCCCCCAGATCCACTCCTCCCATTATAGGAGCTACTTTTTTCCTTGTCTTTGAGCACTCCACACGAATGCTGGTGTTTTCACTCGCACCATCTCCTCCCGCCCGCCCCAACCCTGTTGATTTGTTTTCTTTGTAGATCTGCTTTATTATTCAACTCACTTGCCGAGCCAGCAACATGATAAGTGATGTATACTTACCCCTTTGAGCTCATCAACTTATGCACAGATCAAGAAAAAAAAATGCCTTCCTTCTAGTTAGGAGCTTGGGCCTCAGTGTTCTAAATGCACCTGTTTTAACTAGCATATTATTAATTTCCTAAAAAGCGCTTCATGGTTCGTTATAAAGGAAATTTACTATGAACCTATGTACTATCTCACCCTGCAAAGATCTCTTGCCTTCACTTTTCGCTATTAGGGTACACAGGTGAACTTCATCATTACTAAAATGTGCAATAGCTCCTACATTGCGCCAACAGATGCACATGCAGCTCTTGCCACTATGTAGAAGACAGGGCACAAGTTTTGTTTCTTTTACAGCTCTATAGTGCTACTAATCTCATTGCAGAGTGTCAGTGCGCTTTATACGTACACATTATACATTGACAATAAATGATGCGTGTAAATCAAGGGGGCGTTACATAAGACTGGGAGAGTTACAAGATGCAGGAGCCACATGTCCTTGGCTCACTGTGCTATATTAGAAGAATCTCAATTTATGAACTGCATGTAACAAAAGGATCTCTGTGTTCAAAGCACTAACTCACTTGCCCATTTACATACAATAAAAATCTCTCATCTGCACGTTACATAATGTGCTTTCCAGGAGACCTATTACCCTCAATGCTACTTTGCCTCAAAACTGGGACTAGACAAAACACAGACCTCTCCAGAAAATAGTTATTTTACCATCATTATTACCTGAGCTTTACTGAGCACACAAAGATCTCTGCCACAGGTGCCTTAACTCCATTATATTTTAAAATGCAGACTTTGCAACCAGTTGAGTAGAACAGATTTACTGCTGCGTTTCTCCTTGTTGCCAGTTTCTTTGTGGCAGGGTTTAAAAAACAAAATACATGTTAAGGACCTCATTTTTGATTGGGGTTGCATAATTGTTTTTGCACAGCTTCCAAACTGATAATTCTTACAGCAATGACATCTGCGTAACTCGAACCAAGGGTAAGGGTGAAACGTTGATACTACCCAAGTTGGACAATCCAGTACTTGCCCCAATAGAATAGGCAATAGACGATGAAATGCAATGTAAACTAATGCAAGCTAGATGGAATGTCCCGGGCATAATCATGCGAAAATGTCAAAAACAGAGATTGTGCTCAATACTCCCTCCACCAGATATCAGGCTCCAGCGTTCAAGATGCTTTCAGAATTTATGATAACAGGCTTAAATAAAGATTCGATTTAACTTGGCCTTAACTGCAACCCTGAATATGATCAAGCATCAGCGAAATCCACGTGATACTGCTACAGGGAATCCAGAGCAATTTGCCTGCGTATGAAAGTCTTACCCTTCAAAATCATTGCTGTGTGCCACCCAATTGTTCAGTTCTCTTCATAAATAGTGAAGGCCCACATGACATACTTAAACGGGGAATCATCTTGCATCTATTTACTGCCATTACGGCCCCCTCACACATTAAATCAAACAGTATCGATTGCATTTCCTTTTAAAAGGAGATACATTACGCTGGAACTCTGCACTTTAGGAACACGAAAATTACCTTTAACAAGTAGGATATCGCCATCCTAATTAAGTTACAACTAAATATCTTTCTTGAATGGGGGATTTAAGTTCAGCAAAAAGCAAAATCCAAATACCAACTTCCGCAGACACTCCCTATAGCAGAGCTTTCCAAAGTATGCGGCGCAGACGTCCTGATGCACGAGAATGTACGTACGTCTAATCAATCATGTAATTCTGCCTTAAAGATTTAAGACAGGAATATATGCTTGATTAGAGAGTACCATCGCGTGACACACCCACAAATGTCAGGCGACACAGTACTGTATCCCGACACATACTTTGGAAAACTCTGACAAAGGGCCTTAACCATATCCATCCCTGATCTTCTAGAGCGCTAGATTGAGCACGCAGTCAGTCAATCTCTATTAGGCCAGAGAGAACACCAAAGCGATTCGGATGGATAAATGAACAATGGTGAGGAGGAGGGCATCTTTTTGGGCCGTGCCACAGAGAATGTTGCCACCCATATGGCTCCTATTGGGGGGGAGGTAAAAAAAGCCCAAAGGGCAAACCTTTATTGTATTGTTAGATGAGGTTGTAACATGCTTCATGGCAACAGATGCACACCTTGCATCATTAAAATTAAGTACAATGCAATCCCCTTTACAGGATTTAATTGTAGAACCCAATCATTCCACCCTCCTAGCCATAATAACAACATTGAACCAATTAAAAGGGGATGGAATTCTTGTTGAGCACCAGTGAGCTGCCTTATTAATCAGACTTGTGCAGCTTTCTTGTTGCCCTGGAGGAAGATCTGCCCAGTACATAAACTTAAGATGGATTCCTGAACTCTTGCAATGTTGTAGCAATGGAACCAATCATCACTGGGACATATCTGGTCCTGCAGATATGTCATCACATATAATATAATGCACCCTGCCTTAGGGTACTAAGGCCTGCTGAAAGGGTGACTTACACATAGTATATGCAGTGCATGGGCATTGAACACAGGGGGTGTGCCATGTTGTGTTTTCAAAATAGTTTGCACCATTTCATGCACCCTGCACTGGCAGTCAGCATGCAAATTGTGTTGGTGTCCTTAGGGTTGCATAATACATGCTGCAGTCCTTAGTGACTCTCTCTAGTACCCATGCCCTAGGTACCAGGTGCATTATTTAGCAGGGACTTACCAGAGTGCTTAAGTTCTTGCCAATTGGGTTACAATTGAACATGTGTTTTATTTTAAGGGGAAGATTCTTGGCAACAGGGCCTGGTTAGCAGAGACCTAGTGCACGTTCAGTCAAAAAGCATCAGTACTACAGGAAAAGTGGTGATGATCATGTCAAAAGCAGGACCTTTCCTACACACACACACACACTCAAACAAAAAGGAATGAGACTAACCCTTCCCAAGAAAGTCTTAATTGTCTAAGTGGAAGAACCTGGAAAGGTCATCTTCATTGGCATAGTCAGTCCCAGGCCTGCGTTCCATTGTAAGGGTCCAGACCCTGTAGGGAGATGGACCATCTCAATAGTTTAGGATTTTACCCCATTTGCATCAGCCATCTGAGAGGCCTTTGGTCAGTTTGTACAAGGAAGTGAGTCCCAAACAGGTAAGTCTCAACTTCTTTAGGGACCAAACCACAGCAAAGGTTTCCCTCTCAAAGGCACTCTGATGCTGTTCTCTTGGGAGTAACCTCCTGCTAATAAAAGCAAGAGGCTGGTTCGGCCCATCATCATTGGTCTGTGATAGGACTACTCCTATCCTATACTCAGAGGCATCATTCAGCACTATGAACTGCTCGGTATAATCTAGAGCTTTTAGAATGGATGATGAGAACATTGCTTCCTTCAGAGTTTCAAAAGCCTTTTGACAGCTCACTGCCCAGTTTACTTTCTTTGGTAACTCCTTGGAGGTCAGTTCAGTGAGGTGTGCCACAATGGTGCCTTACCCCTTCACAAACCTCTTGTACAACTAAGTTAAGCCAAGAAATTCCCTGATTTGAGTATGAGTCATTGGAACTTCCCAGTACAGAATACTGTGGATCTTGGGCTGCAAGGGTTGAACTTGGTCTCCACCTAAAAGGTAGCCCAAGCATAAAATAGAACCCCACCCTATCTGGCACTTGCTTGCCCTCATAGTGACTACTGCATGTTGCAAACCCTCAAGTGCCTTTCCAAGGTGGATCAGGAGAACCTGCCATGTGGGGCTATAGACAGCAATATCATCAAGATATGCTGCACAAAAGGACATAAACCCATAAAGGACTCAGTTCTTCAACCTTTGAAAGGTGGGAGGGGCATTCTTTAGTCCAAAGCTCATCACAAGGAACTGGTAATGCCCATCTGGAGTTGAGATTGCTGATTTCTACTTGGCTCCAGGGGCTAGACCAATCTGCCAGTAGCCTGATGTAAATTAAAAACTACTGAGAAATTTGGCTGCACCCAACCTGTCAATTAATTAATCATCTCTTTGGATAGAGTGTGCATCTATCTAAGTAACAGCATTAAGGCCTCTACAGTCCAAACAAAACCTCAGCAATGGTTTACCACCCTTGGAATGAGGTTTGGGGACTAAGACCACTGTGCTGGCCCAAGGACTTTCAAAAGGTTCTATCACCCCTAACTCCAGCATCTTGCTGACTTCAGCTCTGATGCTTTCTTTGACTTGATCAGACTGTCAGTAAATTTTGTTTTTGAGAGGTAGACTGTCCCCAGTGTCCACATTATGTGTACACGAGATTGTCTGCTGAGGGGGTCAAAGTAATAAGCTCAGCATCCTTCCCCATGACTTGTCTGCAGTTAGGTTGCTGTTGGGCAGCGAGCATGTTCGAAACAACAACTCCTTCAACAGACCAATCTTTAGGGATGTGGGAGAGGAAGTCAGGGAGAGGTTCACTCTCTTCTTCCTGATCCTCATCAGTGACCATGAGCATTGCCACATCAGCCCTGTCATGAAAGAGTTTAAGGTGGCTCACATGAATGACCATGTGAGGGCTCCTGGAAGTGCCAAGGTCCACCAAGTAGTTAACCTCCTCTTTTCTTTACTTATACGTCACCCCACACTCAGCCTACATGGCTTTCAGGTAACCAGATATGAAGTTAATGCTTCCGCCTGACACCACATCCTTAGGGAAACTCACTCTAGTAAAGATACTTATGAGGACCTTGGCATCTGCAGGAGCAGTGACAGCCCGAAGTGGAATGAATTCAGGATGCCTGGTGGCGTGATTGACTACCACCAGTATGATTCTGTGTGCACATGCTTTCTGTGGGTCGAGGAGAACAACAATGTCAATCCCTACCCTCTCAAAATGAATCCCAACCACTTATAGTGGAATTAAGGGGGGTTTTGGCTTGCTACCTGTCTTGCCACTGACTTGGCAGGTAGCACAGGAGTTGCAAAACTCATTTGCTTTCTGTGACTACTTGGCCAGTAGAAGTGGGTAGCTAACCTACTCCAAGTTTTTGTCTGGCCAAGATGCCTAGCAAGGTGGATGTTATGTGCTAAGATGAGTATGAACTCCCTGTACTGTTGAGACACCACCACTCTCCTAGTGGCACCATGTTTGGGGTCTCTGGCCTCAGTGTAAAGGAGTCCCTCCTTCCAATAGGTCCTCTGGGAGCCACTGACATCCCCCTTTTCCTGGTCATCAGCTTGCTATCTCAGGCTCTCAAGAGTCAGACAAGTTCTCTCTCCCTGGCAAAGATCTTTCCAAAAGGGCCCCCCTGGGCCTAGGAGCTCTGCCACATATGTCCCAAGTTCCGGGGGCTCAGTTCCTTCAAGTGCTGACAGGTCTTATCCCTGGGAAGAGGGGCCAGGACTTGTGTCTCATTAGAGTTGGTTCCCAGCCTTTTTCTTTTTTATTTAGAAGATCAGGCCATTATCCCAGGCTCCGATACCTATTTTTAACCTGGGATATGCTTTGTGCTCTTGTTTTTACACACACCCATTCAGGTATTACAAGTATGGCTCCATGGGTTCTCATCTCAACCTCAGCCTGTGCTGAGGTCTCCAGATCATTGCCTAGCAGACACCCTACTGGAATTGCAGAGGACATGAACACATTCTTTTGACTAGTAATCCCTCCCCATTCCAAGGTAACCATCCGCATGGCAGCCTACAGCCTTGCCATTGGAACCTGGAATTCCAATTTTGGGGTATGGTCCGGCCTATCTAAATATTATCAGTGATGCCTGGAGGTCTGCTGGGAACCCAAGATCCTGCTCTGTCAGGAGGGCCCCTTCTTGATGGTCTCCCCACTGGAGTTATAACCTTATCCTACCCTCTTCTATATGAAGATAGGAGAGGAGATGATCCCTGCTTTTTTACACTCCCTGCACTTGGCCTTGAATGGATATTGGAAAGCCCAGCAACACTGAACATTTGGGGCACAGGACATGGCTTGCATACGAAGATCACTTCAAGTGAAGCCAATGACATACATGTAAGGGCAGGAGTGCCTAATCATACAGGGCGGTAGGGTTCCCTGGGCAGTTGCGCCTGATGCTGCACAGGCCTTAGCTAGAGACCCCCTGAAAGATTCCCTGCAGCCAAATAAGTTTTGGAACTGTGGTGAACCGCTCGTTCCTACCATTGCTTCCTCCATAATGGACCCATATTTATGCCGAGGTGGACATCTGGGTCCCTGATTGTCCCTGATTTGCCTAGGAGATAGAGGGGGCATGGGCCATCTGAGACTTATGACAGGTGATAGTAGGGGCATGGTTTCCCCCAAGACATCCAAGCCGACACCCCAGAAATCCATTATGGCCATGCTGGCGGCCACTCCAGTGCAGGCAGGCACAATTTGCCAACTGGAAACCAGATTGGAGAAACACACAGAAATGGTTGATAACATTCTACAGGCAATCCAAGACTCCAAGAATGCAATGGAGGCCCAACTGGGGGCAATGCAAGCTGAAACTGGTCTACAGTGGGAAAAAAATTTCAGACTTGTGGAGCACATGGACGAAACCGAGTCCTCCCTCACATCGATAAGACCGCTCCTGGTGATTAAGCAGGAACAACTGAATACCTTGTGAGCAAAGTTGCAGACCCCTGCGAGAACTGAGGACATGGAGGGGCGCTCCCGCAACAAAAACATTTGTTTCCTGTGCTTTCCCGAGGGGTCTGAGGGCCAGAACACTGTACGCTCTTTAGAGAACTGGTAAATGAGCATGGTGTGGGTCACAAGGGTCCCAAAATTATTCTCTGTTAAAAGAGCTAACAGGATCCCGGGCCGTCCCATTCCGCCGCTTGCGCCCCACCGCCTATTTTATAACTCGATTGCTCAAGTTTCGAGACAAGGAACTACTATTGCTATTGTTCAAAACTAAAGGCCCCTGGGTTTTCAATGGAAATACTATCATGGCCTATCAGGACTACATGGCGAAGGTCCAAAAAAGGCACATCACGTTTGGGCTGGTCAACGTGCAACTCAGTGACCTGGGATTGCCCTATGCCTTACTGTTTCCAGTTCACCTGTGAGAGAATAATGCAGACACCACTCATTTTTTCCCATCTCTGGAGGAGGCCGGGCTTGGCTTGGCTCCAAGGGGACACAAGAACAATCGGGAGCAGGAGGAGATGACTTACATGGCTGGTCAGATGGATGATCTAGGTTCCGAAACTGCCCACGCAAGATGAAATCCTGCCCATCTGAGGAGCAGGCTGTACTTGAATGAGAGTAGTGTGGCAGGAGTCTTTACATGCAATGTCAACAGGTTCCGGGCGCTGGCCCCTTGTACTGACGTGGACTTGGAATCTGGAGCACCTGGCTCATGGGTATCTGAGAGGAACTCGCTGATCACACTGGTAAGCTCTCCTGCAGGTAGATGCCAATTCCCTGAGGTGTCGCAAGTGGTAAGTTCCTCTTTGATTGGAACTGATGGATATGCTGAGAGCCACAGTGGGAAGCTGGCTCTTTATATGATACATACACACGAGATATATCATGCAAAAATTCCAGGGGAACCCTTATAAGTGGGCAGGGGCTTGATTTTTCCAACTCAAACTGCTCTTCTAGGGAGTAGTGTGGTCAAACAGCCTTGGGCTTATCAGAGGGGAGTGTTAGACATCTGTAAATACACACAATAGTCAATAAATGATGCACATGGCTCAATAAGGAGATCCACATCAATTAACAAAAATATCATGTATCTTTATATTTATTTAGATGTATCTTTATATTTATTTAGACACCAGAAGAAATTTGTTCAATTAAGTACGTTTTTCAAAAGAAATACTTTCATATTTGAAAGTCGAGCTACAATGTTATCCTATGGGAGGAAGAACAAGTATGACATTCAGGTACAGTACAGCGACTTGCGAGACCAATCTCCGGGGGTTAAGATGAGTGGTGGGGAAGGACCAAGGCAGCACCACCAAGACAACACCAGCAACACTAGGGTGGCCGGGTGTACGGGTGCAAAACAGTGTTGGTTACCCAATGTAATTCTATGGAGATCAGTTTTCACGTAGAGAGGCTGCAGGCTTGGACTGGGAGGCCAGTCAGGCTGAACCAACTGACAGAGTCAGGCCTCATGATGCTCGTGGATGTAGGGACACCTTTGGTCCTCTTCTCCATGGGCCAAAGGCTAGGGGTGCTTAGGTGTCTGGTTTTCCTTACCGGAAGAAGTTGTGGTACAGGGGTTTATGAACAGAGGCTGCAGGGAGAGTTAGGAAGTCCATGAGAAGCCAAACCACAGTGGACTCTGTCTCTAAAAGGCTGGGGGACCATGCAGACACAGTTGGTCTACGTCAACTTGGGCTTGGGGCGACGGGTGCAGTGGTGTTCTTAGGCATTGGATTTGTGCTGTGTTGAAGTCCTCCCAGGTCTCTTTGGGTGCCTGCAGGATGCCGGGAATCAGCTCCGCTGTTCCACAGGAGTTTTTGGTTACTGGGAGAAGTGGTGGCAGATCTCCCTGGCTTTGGTGGCTCAGCAGCTGCAGGGCAAGTTGTCTTTTGGTGCAATTGTCGTAGTCAGCAGGCAGGCCGGCAGGGTTGGTGCCAAGTCGGTTGCTTGCTCTTCTGATCTTGCTCCTTGCGACTCTTCATGTCTGTCTTTTTCTTTCAGACTTGCAGGATCTGCTCTTCTGGTGCCAAGGACTCCCCTAAATACTGAACTTATCTGTGTGAGGGGAGTTTATGGTAGTAGTTAATGTTCTGCTTACCCTTGGAGTCACTACACACCCTCTAGGACCACTTCCTCTGGAAAGTAATCATAACCCTGTCCCAGAATTCCTAGGTTTGCCTTCAGAAAGATGGCCAACTCTGAAAAGACATGTTCACTTAAGATAACCCACCATAGGACTGGTGGTAGCCTGGAGGTGGGCACGCCCAACCGACTGACTCTTGCCCAGGTGCCATAGGGCTCTAGACAAAGGGGGTCTGCTCCCTCTCTTTTGAGAGGAGACAGATTTGCATTTCAAAAGCTGTGACTTCTTTGAAGCTTCCCTGTCTTCGAATGCTGATCAGCATGTCCTCCTGAGAGAGGGTGTGTGAACACCTTTTTACTATGCAGGCTTTGTTTCTGAGCTCCTGAAGTAGGGGAGCTCAACCTGGGAGTTCAGAAACTTGTCTCGGGTGGCATTCTGGCGGTGAACAGTCAGCCAACGCACAAGAGGCTGGTAGGTTTTTAGAGGAGCCCCTCTAATGTGGCCTTTATGTGTATGTATTCACAAATCCACCATAGGAATTGGTGTGAATACGAGATGTTTGATCCATATTTTCAGTGAAGACATCATGTAGCTGGGGAATTTGTTTTCATCAGTGTCCAGCACATGTTTTAAAATGGCTTTCCTGTTCACTTGTACTGGCAGTAATAGAACTGACCAGCACAGGGCAGGGACATATCCGATCATGCAGATAGGACCTCCCATGTAATATAAGGCACCCTGCCTTAGGGCTGTGAGACCTGCTGTAGGGGTGATGTACAAATATTACATGCAGTGTGTAGGGGACATGGCACACAGGGAAGTGTGTCAAGTCATGTTTTTGCTTTTGTCTACACCAAAACATACAGCCTGCAATAGCAGTCTTGCATGAGATTGGTGAGGGGTCTCTTAGGGGGGCACAATTTGTGCTGCAGCCCTGGGGGATCCCCTTTAGTTCCTAAGGACCTAGGTAACAGGGGTACCATTTACTAGGGGCTTATGGATGGATGGATGGATGGGTTTTTATATAGCGCAATATCACCGCCAGGTCTCAAAGCGCTTTGCATTGGGAACCCGTCCTGGTTTTTCCCTGTGAGATAGCCCCTACTGGGTATCCCCAAGGTGAAAGCCAGGCATCCCGCCGCGGGGGGCCGTAGTGGAGATTAAGCAAGCTATTGCCCAGAGTTGCAGAGAGTGAACCTGTGATTCGAGTAGGCACCGAAGCGAGAATTACCGAGTCCGTGGACATTTTGGGCTCAAGACCCTGCCGCGTCGGGAATTGAACCCTGGTCCAGGGTCTGATCTCAGCGTCCGGGTCTGCCTCCTCTAACCAGTGAGCCACACTTCTCCTTATAGAGAGTGATAAAGGTATTGCCAATCAGGGAACATTTGTACCATTTTTGGGTAGGATAGCTGGCATTGGGGACCTGGTTAGCATGAACCCAGGCCACTTCCAATCAAAATCACATCATTTCCCAGGGAAAAGGTGTGGTGATCATGTCAAAAAAGGGCACATTCCTACATCCCCCAATCGGTTGACTGATTTATACTCTGCTGTCTCTCATGCTGTCACTCTCACTCTGCGGTCTCTCATGCTGTTACTCTCACTCTGCTGTCACTCTCGCTCTGCTGTCACTCTCACTGCTGTCTCTCACTCTGCTGTCACTCTCACTCTGCTGTCTCTCATGCTGTCTCTCTCACTCTGCTGTCTCTCATGCTGTCACTCTCACTCTGCAGTCACTCTCACTCTGCTGTCACTCTCACTCTGCTGTCTCTACTTCTCTGCTGTCTCTCTCACCTTGCTGTGTCTCTCACTCTGCTGTGTCTCTCACTCTGCTGTCACTCTTACTCTGCTGTGTCTCTCACTCTGCTGTCACTTCCACTCTGCTGTCGCTCTCACTCTGCTGTCACTCTCACTCTGCTGTCTCACTCACTGTGCTGTCGCTCTCACTCTGCTGTCACTCTCACTCTGCTGTCTCTCACTCTGCTGTCACTCTCAGTCACTCTCACTCTGTTGTCTCTCACTCTGCTGTCACTCTCACTCTGCTATCATTCTCACTCTGCTGTCTCTCATGCTGTCACTCTCACTCTGCTGTCACTCTAACTCTGCTGTCACTCTCAATCTACTGTCACTCACTCTGCTGTCACTCACTCTGCTGTCTCTCACTCTGCTGTCACTCTCACTCTGCTGTCATTCTCACTCTGCTGTCACTCTCACTATGCTGTCACTCATGCTGTCACTCTCACTCTGCTGTCACTCTCACTCTGCTGTCTCTCTCACTCTACTGTCTCTCACTCTGCTGTCACTCTCACTCTGCTGTCACTCTTACTTTGCTGTCACACTCACTCTGCTGTCTCCCATGCTGTCACTCTTACTCTGCTGTCACTCTTACTCTGCTGTCACTCTCACTCTTCTGTCTCTCACTCTGCTGTCTCTCACTCTGCTGTCTCTAACTCTGCTGTCACTCTGACTCTGCTGTCACTCTAACTCTGCTGTCACTCTCTCTCTGTTGTCTCTCATGCTGTCACTCTCACTCTGCTGTCACGCTGACTCTGCTGTCACTCTCACTCTGCTGTCTCTCATGCTGTCACTCTCACTCTGCTGTCACTCACTCTGCTGTCACTCTCCCTCTGCTGTCTCTCACTCTGCAGTCTCTCACTCTGCTGTCACTCTCACTCTGCTGTCACTCTCACTTTGCTGTCTCTCGTACTGTCACTCTGACTCTGCTGTCACTCTCACTCTGCTGTCTCTCTCACTATGCTGTCACTCATGCTGTCACTCTCACTCTGCTGTCACTCTCACTCTGCTGTCTCTCTCACTCTGCTGTCTCTCACTCTGCTGTCACTCTCACTCTGCTGTCACTCTCACTCTGCTGTCACTCTCACTCTGCTCTCTCTCATGCTGTCACTCTCACTCTGCTATCTCTCATGCTGTCACTCTCACTCTGCTGTCACTCTCACTCTGCTGTTACTCTCACTCTGCTGTCACTCTCACTCTGCTGCCTCTCACCCTGCTGTCTCTCACTATACTGTCAATCACTCTGCTGTCTCTCATGCTGTCACTCTCACTCTGCTGTCACACACTCTGCTGTCACTCTCACTCTGTTGTCTCTCACTCTGCTGTCTCTCACTCTGCTGTCACTCTCACTCTGCTGACACTCTCACTTTGCTGTCTCTCGTGCTGGCACTCTCACTCTGCTGTCACTCTTACTCTGCTGTCGCTCTTACTCTGCTGTCTCTCACTCTGCTGTCACTCTCACTCTGCTCACTCTGCTGTCACTCTCACTCTGCTGTCACTCTCACTCTGCTGTCTCTCATGCTGTCACTCTCACTCTGCGGTCTCTCATGCTGTTACTCTCACTCTGCTGTCACTCTCGCTCTGCTGTTACTCTCACTGCTGTCTCTCACTCTGCTGTCACTCTCACTCTGCTGTCTCTCATGCTGTCTCTCTCACTCTGCTGTCTCTCATGCTGTCACTCTCGCTCTGCAGTCACTCTCACTCTGCTGTCACTCTCACTCTGCTGTCTCTACTTCTCTGCTGTCTCTCTCACCTTGCTGTGTCTCTCACTCTGCTGTGTCTCTCATTCTGCTGTCACTCTTACTCTGCTGTGTCTCTCACTCTGCTGTCACTTTCACTCTGCTGTCGCTCTCACTCTGCTGTCACTCTCACTCTGCTGTCTCACTCACTGTACTGTCGCTCTCACTCTGCTGTCACTCTCACTCTGCTGTCTCTCACTCTGCTGTCACTATCAGTCACTCTCACTCTGCTGTCTCTCCCTCTGCTGTCACTCTCACTCTGCTATCATTCTCACTCTGCTGTCTCTCATGCTGTCACTCTCACTCTGCTGTCACTCTAACTCTGCTGTCACTCTCACTCTGCTGTCACTCACTCTGCTGTCACTCACTCTGCTGTCTCTCACTCTGCTGTCACTCTCACTCTGCTGTCATTCTCTCTGCTGTCACTCTCACTATGCTGTCACTCTCACTCTGCTGTCACTCTCACTCTGCTGTCTCTCTCACTCTGCTGTCTCTCACTCTGCTGTCACTCTCACTCTGCTGTCACTCTTACTTTGCTGTCACTCTCACTCTGCTGTCTCCCATGCTGTCACTCTCACTCTGCTGTTACTCTCAGTCTGCTGTCACTCTCACTCTGCTCTCTCTTACCCTGCTGTCTTTCACCCTGCTGTCAATCACTCTGCTGTCACTCTCACTCTGTCACTCTCACTCTGCTGTCTCTCATGTTGTCACTCTCACTCTGCTGTCACTCTCACTCTGCTGTCACTCTCACTCTGCTGTCACACTCACTCTGCTGTCACTCACTCTGCTGTTGCTCTCACTCTGCTGTCACTTTCACTCTGCTCTCTCTCATGCTGTCACTCTCACTCTGCTATCTCTCATGCTGTCACTCTCACTCTGCTGTCACTCTCACTCTGCTGCCTCTCACCCTGCTGTCTCTCACTATACTGTCAATCACTCTGCTGTCTCTCATGCTGTCACTCTCACACTGCTGTCACTCACTCTGCTGTCACTCTCACTCTGATGTCTCTCACTCTGCTGTCTCTCACTCTGCTGTCACTCTCACTCTGCTGACACACTCACTTTGCTGTCTCTCGTGCTGGCACTCTCACTCTGCTGTCACTCTCACTCTTCTGTTGCTCTTACTCTGCTGTCACTCTCACTATGCTGTCACTCTCACTCTGCTGTCACTCTCACTCTGCTGTCTCTCTCACTCTGCTGTCTCTCACTCTGCTGTCACTGTCACTCTGCTGTCACTCTTACTTTGATGTCACTCTCACTCTGATGCCTCCCATGCTGTCACTCTCACTCTGCTGTCACTCTCACTCTGCTGTTACTCTCAGTCTGCTGTCACTCTCACTCTGCTCTCTCTTACCCTGCTGTCTTTCACTCTGCTGTCAATCATTCTGCTGTCACTCTCACTCTGTCACTCTCACTCTGCTGTCTCTCATGTTGTCACTCTCACTCTGCTGTCACTCTCACTCTGCTGTCACTCTCACTCTGCTGTCACACTAACTCTGCTGTCACTCACTCTGCTGTTGCTCTCACTCTGCTGTCACTCTCACTCTGCTGTCACTCTCACTCTGCTGTCTCTCATGCTGTCACTCTCACTCTGCTGTCACTCTCACTCTGCTGTCTCTCACTCTGCTGTCTCCCACTCTGCTGTGTCCCACTCTGCTGTCACTCTCACTCTGCTGTCACTCTCACTCTGCTCTCTCTCACTCTGCTGTCTCTCACTCTGCTGTCACTCACTCTGCTGTCACTCTCACTCTGCTGTCACTTTCAATCTGTCACTCTCACTCTTCTGTCGCTCTCACTCCGCTGCCTCTCATGCTGTCACTCTCACTCTGCTGTCACTCTCACTCTGTCCCTCTCACTCTGCTGTCTCTCATGTGTCACTCTCACTCTGCTGTCACACTCACTCTGCTGTCTCTCTCACTCTGCTTTCACTCTCACTCTGCTGTCGCTCACGCTGCTGTCACTCTCACTCTGCTGTCTCTCACTCTGCTGTCTCTCACTCTGCTGTCACTCTGTCACTCACACTCTGCTGTCTCTCATTCTGCTGTCACTCTCACTCTGCTGACTCTCATGCTGTCACTCTCACTCTGCTGTCACTCTCACTCTTGTCACTCTCACTCTGCTGTCACTCTCACTCTGCTGTCTCTCACTCTATTGTCATTCTCACTCTGCTTTCACTCTCACTCTGTCACTCTCACTCTGCTGTCACTCTCACTCTGCTGTCTCTCACTCTGCTGTCACTCACACTCTGCTGTCTCCCATTCTGCTGTCGCTCTCACTCTGCTGTCTCTCATGCTGTCACTCTCACTCTGCTGTCACTCTCACTCTTGTCACTCTCACTCTGTTGTCACTCTCACTCTGCTGTCTCTCACTCTGCTGTCACTCTCACTCTGCTGTCTCTCATGCTGTCACTCTCACTCTGCTGTCACTCTCACTCTGCTGTCACTCTCACTCTGCTATACCACTCACTCTGCTGTCAATCTCTCTCTGCTGTCACTCTCACTCTGCTGTCACTCTCACTCTGCTGTCTCTCATGCTATCACTCGCACTCTGCGGTCACTCACTCTGCAGTCACTCACTCTGCTGTCACTCACTCTGCTGTCTCTCATTCTGCTGTCTCGCACTCTGATGTCACTCTCACTCTGCTGTCACTCTCACTCTGTCACTCTCACTCTGTCACTCTCACTCTGCTGTCTCTCTTGCTGTCACTCTCACTCTGCGGTCACTCTCACTCTGTCACTCTCACTCTGCTGTCTCTCTCACTCTGCTGTCACTCTCACTCTGCTGTCACTCACGCTGCTGTCACTCTCACTCTGCTGTCTCTCACTCTGCTGTCTCTCACTCTGCTGTCACTCTGTCACTCACACTCTGCTGTCTCTCATTCTGCTGTCACTCTCACTCTGCTGACTCTCACTCTTGTCACTCTCACTCTGCTGTCACTCTCACTCTGCTGTCTCTCACTCTATTGTCATTCTCACTCTGCTTTCACTCTCACTCTGTCACTCTCACTCTGCTGTCACTCTCACTCTGCTGTCTCTCACTCTGCTGTCACTCACACTCTGCTGTCTCCCATTCTGCTGTCGCTCTCACTCTGCTGTCTCTCATGCTGTCACTCTCACTCTGCTGTCACTCTCACTCCTGTCACTCTCACTCTGTTGTCACTCTCACTCTGCTGTCTCTCACTCTGCTGTCACTCTCACTCTGCTGTCTCTCATGCTGTCACTCTCACTCTGCTGTCACTCTCACTCTGCTGTACCACTCACTCTGCTGTCAATCTCTCTCTGCTGTCACTCTCACTCTGCTGTCACTCTCACTCTGCTGTCTCTCATGCTATCACTCGCACCCTGCGGTCACTCACTCTGCAGTCACTCACTCTGCTGTCACTCACTCTGCTGTCTCTCATTCTGCTGTCTCGCACTCTGATGTCACTCTCACTCTGCTGTCACTCTCACTCTGTCACTCTCACTCTGTCACTCTCACTCTGCTGTCTCTCTTGCTGTCACTCTCACTCTGCGGTCACTCTCCCTCTGTCACTCTCACTCTGCTGTCTCTCATGCTGTCACTCTCACTCTGCTGTCACTCTCATTCTGCTGTGCCTCTCACTCTGCTGTCACACTCACTCTGCTGTCACTCACTCTGCTGTCACTCTCTCTGCTGTCACTCTCACTCTGCTGTCACGCTCACTCTGTTGTCACACACTCTGCTGTCACTCTCACTCTGCTGTCACACACTCTGCTGTCACTCTCACTCTGTTGTCTCTCACTCTGCTGTCTCTCACTCTGCTGTCACTCTCACTCTGCTGACACTCTCACTTTGCTGTCTCTCGTGCTGGCACTCTCACTCTGCTGTCACTCTCACTCTGCTGTCGCTCTTACTCTGCTGTCTCTCACTCTGCTGTCACTCTCACTCTGCTCACTCTGCTGTCACTCTCACTCTGCTGTCACTCTCACTCTGCTGTCTCTCATGCTGTCACTCTCACTCTGCGGTCTCTCATGCTGTTACTCTCACTCTGCTGTCACTCTCGCTCTGCTGTCACTCTCACTGCTGTCTCTCACTCTGCTGTCACTCTCACTCTGCTGTCTCTCATGCTGTCTCTCTCACTCTGCTGTCTCTCATGCTGTCACTCTCGCTCTGCAGTCACTCTCACTCTGCTGTCACTCTCACTCTGCTGTCTCTACTTCTCTGCTGTCTCTCTCACCTTGCTGTGTCTCTCACTCTGCTGTGTCTCTCATTCTGCTGTCACTCTTACTCTGCTGTGTCTCTCACTCTGCTGTCACTTTCACTCTGCTGTCGCTCTCACTCTGCTGTCACTCTCACTCTGCTGTCTCACTCACTGTACTGTCGCTCTCACTCTGCTGTCACTCTCACTCTGCTGTCTCTCACTCTGCTGTCACTATCAGTCACTCTCACTCTGCTGTCTCTCCCTCTGCTGTCACTCTCACTCTGCTATCATTCTCACTCTGCTGTCTCTCATGCTGTCACTCTCACTCTGCTGTCACTCTAACTCTGCTTTCACTCTCACTCTGCTGTCACTCACTCTGCTGTCACTCACTCTGCTGTCTCTCACTCTGCTGTCACTCTCACTCTGCTGTCATTCTCTCTGCTGTCACTCTCACTATGCTGTCACTCTCACTCTGCTCTCACACTCTGCTGTCTCTCTCACTCTGCTGTCTCTCACTCTGCTGTCACTCTCACTCTGCTGTCACTCTTACTTTGCTGTCACTCTCACTCTGCTGTCTCCCATGCTGTCACTCTCACTCTGCTGTTACTCTCAGTCTGCTGTCACTCTCACTCTGCTCTCTCTTACCCTGCTGTCTTTCACCCTGCTTTCAATCACTCTGCTGTCACTCTCACTCTGTCACTCTCACTCTGCTGTCTCTCATGTTGTCACTCTCACTCTGCTGTCACTCTCACTCTGCTGTCACTCTCACTTTGCTGTCACACTCACTCTGCTGTCACTCACTCTGCTGTTGCTCTCACTCTGCTGTCACTCTCACTCTGCTCTCTCTCATGCTGTCACTCTCACTCTGCTATCTCTCATGCTGTCACTCTCACTCTGCTGTCACTCTCACTCTGCTGTTACTCTCACTCTGCTGTCACTCTCACTCTGCTGCCTCTCACCCTGCTGTCTCTCACTATACTGTCAATCACTCTGCTGTCTCTCATGCTGTCACTCTCACTCTGCTGTCACTCACTCTGCTGTCACTCTCACTCTGATGTCTCTCACTCTGCTGTCTCTCACTCTGCTGTCACTCTCACTCTGCTGACACACTCACTTTGCTGTCTCTCGTGCTGGCACTCTCACTCTGCTGTCACTCTCACTCTTCTGTTGCTCTTACTCTGCTGTCACTCTCACTATGCTGTCACTCTCACTCTGCTGTCACTCTCACTCTGATGTCTCTCTCACTCTGCTGTCTCTCACTCTGCTGTCACTCTCACTCTGCTGTCACTCTTACTTTGATGTCACTCTCACTCTGATGCCTCCCATGCTGTCACTCTCACTCTGCTGTCACTCTCACTCTGCTGTTACTCTCAGTCTGCTGTCACTCTCACTCTGCTCTCTCTTACTCTGCTGTCTTTCACTCTGCTGTCAATCATTCTGCTGTCACTCTCACTCTGTCACTCTCACTCTGCTGTCTCTCATGTTGTCACTCTCACTCTGCTGTCACTCTCACTCTGCTGTCATTCTCACTCTGCTGTCACACTAACTCTGCTGTCACTCACTCTGCTGTTGCTCTCACTCTGCTGTCACTCTCACTCTGCTGTCACTCTCACTCTGCTGTCTCTCATGCTGTCACTCTCACTCTGCTGTCACTCTCACTCTGCTGTCTCTCACTCTGCTGTCTCCCACTCTGCTGTGTCCCACTCTGCTGTCACTCTCACTCTGCTGTCACTCTCACTCTGCTCTCTCTCACTCTGCTGTCTCTCACTCTGCTGTCACTCACTCTGCTGTCACTCTCACTCTGCTGTCACTTTCAATCTGTCACTCTCACTCTTCTGTCGCTCTCACTCCGCTGCCTCTCATGCTGTCACTCTCACTCTGCTGTCACTCTCACTCTGTCCCTCTCACTCTGCTGTCTCTCATGTGTCACTCTCACTCTGCTGTCACTCTCACTCTGCTGTCTCTCTCACTCTGCTGTCACTCATACTCTGCTGTCGCTCACGCTGCTGTCACTCTCACTCTGCTGTCTCTCACTCTGCTGTCTCTCACTCTGCTGTCACTCTGTCACTCACACTCTGCTGTCTCTCATTCTGCTGTCACTCTCACTCTGCTGACTCTCATGCTGTCACTCTCACTCTGCTGTCACTCTCACTCTTGTCACTCTCACTCTGCTGTCACTCTCACTCTGCTGTCTCTCACTCTATTGTCATTCTCACTCTGCTTTCACTCTCACTCTGTCACTCTCACTCTGCTGTCACTCTCACTCTGCTGTCTCTCACTCTGCTGTCACTCACACTCTGCTGTCTCCCATTCTGCTGTCGCTCTCACTCTGCTGTCTCTCATGCTGTCACTCTCACTCTGCTGTCACTCTCACTCCTGTCACTCTCACTCTGTTGTCACTCTCACTCTGCTGTCTCTCACTCTGCTGTCACTCTCACTCTGCTGTCTCTCATGCTGTCACTCTCACTCTGCTGTCACTCTCACTCTGCTGTACCACTCACTCTGCTGTCAATCTCTCTCTGCTGTCACTCTCACTCTGCTGTCACTCTCACTCTGCTGTCTCTCATGCTATCACTCGCACTCTGCGGTCACTCACTCTGCAGTCACTCACTCTGCTGTCACTCACTCTGCTGTCTCTCATTCTGCTGTCTCGCACTCTGATGTCACTCTCACTCTGCTGTCACTCTCACTCTGTCACTCTCACTCTGTCACTCTCACTCTGCTGTCTCTCTTGCTGTCACTCTCACTCTGCGGTCACTCTCACTCTGTCACTCTCACTCTGCTGTCTCTCTCACTCTGCTGTCACTCTCACTCTGCTGTCACTCACGCTGCTGTCACTCTCACTCTGCTGTCTCTCACTCTGCTGTCTCTCACTCTGCTGTCACTCTGTCACTCACACTCTGCTGTCTCTCATTCTGCTGTCACTCTCACTCTGCTGACTCTCATGCTGTCACTCTCACTCTGCTGTCACTCTCACTCTTGTCACTCTCACTCTGCTGTCACTCTCACTCTGCTGTCTCTCACTCTATTGTCATTCTCACTCTGCTTTCACTCTCACTCTGTCACTCTCACTCTGCTGTCACTCTCACTCTGCTGTCTCTCACTCTGCTGTCACTCACACTCTGCTGTCTCCCATTCTGCTGTCGCTCTCACTCTGCTGTCTCTCATGCTGTCACTCTCCCTCTGCTGTCACTCTCACTCCTGTCACTCTCACTCTGTTGTCACTCTCACTCTGCTGTCTCTCACTCTGCTGTCACTCTCACTCTGCTGTCTCTCATGCTGTCACTCTCACTCTGCTGTCACTCTCACTCTGCTGTACCACTCACTCTGCTGTCAATCTCTCTCTGCTGTCACTCTCACTCTGCTGTCACTCTCACTCTGCTGTCTCTCATGCTATCACTCGCACTCTGCGGTCACTCACTCTGCAGTCACTCACTCTGCTGTCACTCACTCTGCTGTCTCTCATTCTGCTGTCTCGCACTCTGATGTCACTCTCACTCTGCTGTCACTCTCACTCTGTCACTCTCACTCTGTTACTCTCACTCTGCTGTCTCTCTTGCTGTCACTCTCACTCTGCGGTCACTCTCACTCTGTCACTCTCACTCTGCTGTCTCTCATGCTGTCACTCTCACTCTGCTGTCACTCTCATTCTGCTGTGCCTCTCACTCTGCTGTCACACTCACTCTGCTGTCACTCACTCTGCTGTCACTCTCTCAGCTGTCACTCTCACTCTGCTGTCACGCTCACTCTGTTGTCACTCTCACTCTGCTGTCTCTCATGCTGTCTCTCTCACTCTGCTGTCACTCTCACTCTGCTGTCTCTCACTCTGCTGCCTCTCACTCCGCTGTCACTCTCACTCTAATGTCACTCTCACTCTAATGTCACTCCCTCTGCTGTCTCTCACTCTGCTGCCACTCTCACTCTGCTGGCTCCCATGCTGTCACTCTCACTCTGCTGTCACTCTCACTCTGCTGTCACTCTCTCTGCTGTCTCTCACTCTGCTGCCACTCTCACTCTGCTGCCTCTCATGCTGTCACTTTACCTCTGCTGTCACTCTCACTATGCTGTCACTCACTCTGCTGTCACTCTCACTCAGCTGTCACTCTCACTCTGCTGTCACTCTCACTCTGCTGTCACTCTCACTCTGTATTAGCATTAGTACTGAGCTGTTGTTGGTGGAATATTGGCCTGAAAATGAGCTACAATTTGCAGGAGAGAGGCCGTGGGTACGATACCGATGAGGTGGCCTGTACTGGATGCTCCTGTGTACCTGACATATCCCCCAGCTATCTCACACTGTCTCTTTTCTGCTTTAGATTACAAGTTCGCATTTTTGTAAAGCAGCATCAGAGCACTCGACAAAAAAAAAAAAGCAGCACTGAAAGCGATCGCTTTCGCGATCGCTTTTTGTAAAAAAAAAAAGAAAAGCCCGCGAGTGGTGCGTGCGCGCGCCACTGCGAGCATATGTCTTCAATTATCATGGCCGTGTCTGGCCACAATAATTAAAGATATGTGGCCTTTGGTGCGCGTAACAGACACCAATAGGCCATGGGCGGAGCTACGCGACCGTCCATGGCCTATTGCGTGTTCTGTTTTAAAAGTACACGCAAGCAAAGGCCAATGAAAATGGACATAGGAAATAACACGCTCGAGCTGCGTGGAATTTCCAGGTCCATTTTCAAAACCCCAGGAAAAGGACTCTGGTTGTGCAACACTGCTTGTGCAGTGTACACTAGGCCCGAGACCTAAAAATCAGCCCTAATCCAGCCAATCACAACCATCAAATTTGATTAATATGATAGACTTGTGAGTTTAAACAGAAGAGATATACTATAGGTGTTGACCCTTGACCCTTGATATCTCGCTCTTAAAGCTAATATCTCAAAAAGTACTGAACATATTTATTTCAAATAAAAACAAGTTCTCATAGGCAACACCTCCGGCATGTAGTACTGCAACAAGCAGAGTGGAGTGAAGTCCTAGGTCCTGTGCAACGAGGCGCTGTATCTCAGGTGTTGGCTGGAGCACCTGGGCATATCCCTGATTGTGAACCACCTGGCAGAATGTTTAAATGTCAGTGCAGGTCGCTTAGCCAGCGATGTCTGGCGGATCCCAAATGACGAATGCATAGGACATCTTATGACGCTGTGGAGTGATCTGACTGGATCTTTTCGCCACTGTCAAGAATGCACAGTGTTCAAAGTTGTGTGCATTGTGGTTCCCAAGAATGTTCTCGCAGGAGACCAGTTCAGGCTACAGTGAAGAGCAAGACTCCTGTACTTCATTCTGCCTCTGCCTCTCCTGCCCCAAGTTCTGAAAAAGGTCAGGAACAAATGGGCCCAAATCAGCCTTGTGGGTCAATATTGGACTAGGAAAGTGTGGATTCCGGAACTTTTAGGCTTGAACATTGATTCTTCAAGCATACTACTGCTTCAGGAGGATCTTTTAAGCTGCAGCAGCACGCCAGGGTTTTGCACTTGCGCAGTCTACACCTCCATGTGGGTTGACTGAATGGCGGTAGTTGACTACATTCGTTCTACTACCCAAGGTTGTGCATGTCATCTTCGCAGCCAGTCATTCTTCTACAAAGTCTATTTATGCAGGGTGCTTGGACAACTTTGTATCCTGGTGTGGAGTCCTCAGCACAGACCTCTTACAAACTGTCAGATGTTTTGCTGGTTATTTGTTCCCTGGCCCAGCAAGGTTAGCAGTGGGCACCATTAAAGTCTGTTTGTCTGCCCTTTCGACCTTCTTGTGTTTGCTGGAAAATAACATACTTATTTTTAAATCACCTTTTATGATGCAGTTTATTAAAGGTTTGACACACATGTTCCATACCAAACCGCTTGTGATGTCACAGCGACTGACATACTTGACAGAATCATGTGTACAATTAGGAGACACTGAGGAAAAAGAGCTAAGGTCATTGAGGGAATACCTTCAAAAGCTATTTTAAAAGGTATCAGTGAGAGACTAAGAAACTGAGGTTATTAAAGGAATGTCAGTAGGAGGCTTGTCCCACAAACGAGCATTTTACGGCATTTAAGAAATCATTTGTGTACAGCAGAATGATGTAAGCAACAAGCGGTAGAGTGATTTTAATACTACTCAAACATGGCGTATAACCTTCAGTCCTGCCTGCACTTGACATTTGTCTTCTGATTCCCACACTTTGCATCCTGTTTGCCGATGCTGACACCCTCATTAACTTGGCTCCATCTTGTAACTGAGCCCCCAACATCCTAGTCAGCCATGTCCTTTGAAACCTTTATACCGTGCTATGGGCCTACTACTGAGGCATCACTCATGGAAAGGAATGCTGGGTAACTAGTTTAATCAGTACTCACGGCTCACCTTTTATGCATCGATCAGTCACTTGCCCGGTTATTTATTAATGTACTGAATATTTCGTAGATGATGTACTCTGCTTGTTGTTTGGTTCACTGTGACTGGGAGACCGTTGTGAAAACATGTGACACAGAACATGAGCTTTACATGTGTCTTAACCTTCAGCACATAACTAGAACGATTTATGGCAAAACGAAGCGTTCTTATGAGTAATCTGGAGTTGGTAGGAGTAGCATTTACATTTACTGGTGCATGATTTGTGAATGGGTTTCTCTCCTGTGTCAACTGTCAGTGCACTGGTCTGTCTGAGACCTCTCCTGATCTCTTACATCCTAGTCTGTTGCCTCCGCAGTAGTTTACTCTTGGGGTGAACTTTCAACCCACCCCTTGCACCCCGGGAGCCATCCACAGAGTGAGTAGTGATGCTCTGACAGGTGAATGTTGTACCTTTCTGCTGGATCTGCACTCTTTAAGGAAGGCCTGGTTTGCAGATAAAGCATTTTGCCAGAATTTTGCCGGAATTCTAAACTTTTCCATTTAGGTTGTATCAGTGAGCGGCTGATTAGTATGAAACGTTTTCTAATTGCAGGTGCGTCACACGAGTGGTAATATAAAAACCTAGGGCCTCATTTATGAAAAGTGACGCATCGCTGCGTGAAAACAGCAATGCGTCACTTTTCACTGCGCTCTCCCTGCGACATGATTGATGCGTCATATTTATAATATGACGCATCATGTCGCAAGGAGTTACGGATACGTCAGTATTTCTGACGTATCTGTAGGCGCAAAAGTGACGCATTGCTGGAGTGTGTCACAAAAGTGACGCAACTCCAGCAATGCTTCCTTTCACATGGGGAAAGCCCCATGTGAAAGGGCTTGCGTCAGTCTTACGCCTGCTGTGAGGCAGGCGCAAGATTTTGACGCAACAGCATCCTAAAAGTGACGCAGTGAAATCTCATAGATTTCACTGCGTCACTATTATGAGGCTTTTTGCGGGTGAACGCCCCCTTTGCATACATTATACCTGACGCAGGTATAATGTAGCGCAGGGGTTTACAAAGTGACGCATCTGCTTAGATGCGTCACTTTGTAAATAGTGCGCATCAGGAGGCATGTTTTACGGCGCCGATGCGTCACAAAAAGTGACGCATCGGAAGCGCAAAACTCACGCAAGGCCTCATAAATGAGGCCCCTAGTACGCACACCACTTGCCACTGGAAGTCCTAATTTAAGGGACTAGTCAGCACTTTGAATTTGGAAATCGAATGCCTTTAATTGTTTTCGTGGCTAATGAGCTACTGACTGATATCTTATGTGTTACTGAATGTTTTACAAGCAGATTGCATTATATTTTAAAATAATCTCCAGTGCAGTCCTTCAGACAATGTGCAGCGCTCCAGTGGTTAAAAGGGTTTTGCGCTTCGTAGCTCCTTAAAACAAATACCCTACTTTAGTGTGTTTCCGGAACATTAGTGAGTGTGTTTATCGGAGGTTTACCATGATTTAAGCGCTTCAACGTTTGACAACAGTGCAACTGAGAAGTAGGGAAATAAAGTAATTTTCCAGAATAACACAGGTCGGATACATAAAAGAACCTAGAGGTAGAACGTTCATTCCTCTGGCCCATTGAGCTGACAACAAAAACAAGAGACAAAATACAATGCATTTATTTGTTCGTGGTGTAAATTTCTCCATGGAAGCTGTATAAAGTGGAAGCTGTATAAAGTGAACGCTGAGCCGACGGGGTGGGAGGTAAAGTGAAAGCACGCGATGGGGAAAGCGGAGACACGGAGAAGAGGAGCTGACAGGGAGAGCTTCGCCGTGAAATGGATCCAAAAAAATAAAAGAAGCTCGAGAGTGGTGCGCGCGTGCGCGCCACTGCAAGCATATGTCTTCAATTATCGCGGCCATGACAGCCGCGATAATTGAAGCTATATGGCCTTTGATGCACGTAACAGACACCAATAGGTCATGGGCGGAGCTACGCGACCGCCCACGGCCTATTGCGTGTTCTGTTTTAAAAGTACTCGCACGTAAAGGCCAATGAAAATGGACCTAGGAAATAACACGCACAAGCTGCGTGGAATTTCCAGGTCCATTTTCAAAACCCGCGACACTAGGCCCGAGACCTAAAAATTATAAGCTATGGGCAAAGCTTCTTTCTGAAGTAAAATGTAAAAATAGCTCAAGGTTCTGGCAAATGATCAAAAGAATAAAGAACCCAGACCATCTCGGCCTAAACTCAAACATAAAGGAGGAAGTATGGACAAAATACCTACTCAAGCACTTTAACAATGAGGACAGCCTTGAAGAAGTGGTGACAAAAAAGCTAGGCAAAGAAGCTCAGAGGGATAAAATAGACAATTACCACACAACGGCCACGACCCAAGAAAAATGCACAAATGGAGTCATGCTACCATCGCGAACGGATAAATCAATGCCCGATCCGAGTTTTTCTCTCCACACCGAGTCTGGACATCTGGCCACCACGCCAGCCGACGTAAAAAAGGCAAATAGCCAGGGGCAGACCGACAGGAGCCCCTGGACCAAACAGCATTCCACCAATGCTGTACAAATCAGATGCAGAATTTTGGAGCGAAGAGCTATCACCGATATTCAACAACATAAAGAACACCCAGACTCTTCCTGAGTCCTGGCATGGGTCAATAATCAGCCCAATTTTCAAACATGGCAATAAGAAACATTCAAATAATTATCTGCTTATTGCCCTCATAGACGTGGAGGCTAAGTATTTTACAGGAACCATACTGGAGGAGCTAAAGTTATGGGCATCTGAAAACTCAGTAATTCCGATCAACCAGACAGGGTTCTGCTGGGGTCAAGGGACCACAACCAACATCATGGCACTGACCCTGCTGATGGAAGCAGCAAAAGAGATCAAAAATCCCCTATTCCTCTCCTTCATTGATTACACTGCTGCATTTGACCACGTGGATCGCAAAAAACTGGCAGAAATTGGACAACTGGGGAATACCTAAACATCTCCTAGACGTGCTGATATTAATCCACTCAAACACCTGGATTAAAATTAAATGAGGAGTGGGCATACACCTCTCCAAACCCATTCCAACAACAAAAGGGCACCGATTGTATTTATCCTTTTTTTTGCTGACCTGCCAGGGGAACTTGATAAATGCCTGTGTTGCGCACCAGAACTAGGGAAAATCCCACTATCCAATCTGCTGTACGCGGACGATTTGGTGCTGATAAACCAGACACCAATAGGCCTCCAGCACCTTCTAAATATAGCCCACTCCTTTTCAGAAAGGAATGCCCTTCAAATAAATTTCACCAAATCTAAGGTCATGGCAGTGAATTACCAAAACAAAAAGGAAAATCAACTGGCACATAAATGGACTTGGTAACCACCTACAAATATTTGGGAGTAATTCTGGACTCCAAGAACTCGTTTAAACCTCAATTGGACTCCCTACGAGGTAAGGGAACCATGACTTACCTGGCCATAAAATTTCTAAAGGCGAAACTCTCCGACCTAACTCTTAATCCTCTTCTTCAGGTTCTGCGCGTTAAGCTACAGCCAACTCTCACATATGGGAGTGAACCCCTACAAGTAAAGGATGGTGCACTACTGGACATAGTAATAACTAACTCATACAGGGCTATCTTTAACCTGCCAAGATACGTCTCACCCGCACAAATCCGGTGAGAATTCGGTATTCTGAAACAAACACTAGAAAGGCGGAGCGCGTATGTTACCAGCTGGCACAAGATTTGCCGCGCTGAGGTTAGTTCTCTAAACTCCAATGTACGGGAAGAGCTGCTTCGACATCATAAATCCTCAGCTAGAGATTATCTATTTGATTAATTTAAAGTCCTGGGTCTGTCCGACCTTTCGGGCACCCCAACAGATCTCTTGTCCTTCAAAAAAGCTGCGAAGAAATCCGCTGCAAAAAATCAGCATGAATCATCTCTTCGATTGAGGACAAGGAGGCATTAACAAAAAGAGCACACGGTTGGATCACACTCAGTGACTATGGAAGAATGCAGCCACAAGCATATCTCAACATAGGAATGAATCTAAAAACAAAAGAAAAGTTATTAAAATTACGCCTGGGAGTAATTCCGGTAATCCCACATTTACCACCCTGGGTAGGAAAAAACCTCTCACAGCAGTGCCGCCTGTGTAAAGCCGACAAGGAAGACATCATCCATGTGATGTGTATTTGTCCTAAATTAAAGGACTTGAGGTACAATTTATTACGACCATCATTCAAATTAAACGGCGCCCAGACATGCAGGCAGGCTGTTAAACTGTGCTTTAACACCACTAAAATAAAACTAAACTGTTGGGTTGTAAAGTTTTTTGATTTAGTAGAAAAAAGGCACAAGAGTGCTTGATGACCGTCGAAACACTTTATGGACAATTATGAACTCATAATAATTAAGCTTGTAAAACCGAGAAAAACGAGCACAATGAACTTTTAACAATTTTTAGCAATGTTTTACTGTTTTGTAAAGATTTTAATTAATCGTGTACAAATAAACAAATTACTTACTTACCTTACCTGAGGCAGCTAAAGTGTTGCGTTTTTCACCCCAGAGGACCAAATTCAATTTAACGAGAGGTCCGTTGGGCTGTAAAATGGCCCTGCCACCTTCCAGAGGCCATTGAACCAGATTATGACTGGTACAGAGGCCTTAGGTGCTGCTTACCTGGATGGCATAGCAGTCTTCAGTAGTAGCTGGGAGGACCACCTCTTTCACCTCCATGAAGTGATTAAGATCCTGCAATCAAGGCTAGTAAGTGCCAGAAATGGCAGATAGCAGTGGTCTGTGCTGTACTTGGGACAATTTGAGGACAGGGGCAAGGTGCAGCCCCTCCAGGCCAAACTAAAAACTATTCTAGCCTGGGAGCCCCAAAAACTGACTGAGTGAGGGCATTCCTGTGCCTCACTGGATATTACAGAGGTTTGTCAAGGGATAGGGCATCATTGTTGCCCCCTTGGCTGAGCTGACTTCCAAGAAGCAGCTTAAGAAGGTGATATGGATGGAGGCTTGCCAGAAAGCCTTTTACTCCCTCAAACAAGCCATATGCAGAGCCCCTGTGTTAAAGGCCACTGATTTTTACTATGAGTTCGTAGTATAAACAAATGCCTTAGAATATGTTAAAGGGGACATCTTATCACAGCTCAATGAGGAGGTTCTAGACAAACCTGTAGCTTTCATCTCCAGGAGGTTATTTCCCAGGGAATAGAGATGGTGTGCGATTGAGAGAGAAGCCTATGCCGCGGTATGCGAAACAAAAGGGGATGATGGACGGAGCGTCTGAACAAATCAAACACTCACCCCCAGTCAACTGATCTGGGTTTAATCCATCACCATTCTTTAGTTCACTCAGCCACCCCAGTTCAGACATGGCTATATGCAAATCAGTCTGACCCTGTGCCTTGTGGGAACAGTCCAGCCCGAACTGCCAATCGCTATGCTGTGGTATGGGCACTGAAGAAGCTGGGGTCATTCTTGTTTAGGACTCACTTCTGAGTTCATACAGACACAGGTCCCTCAGGTGGCTTATTCATATGATGGGTGAGAATCTAACATTTTTGAGTTGGTCCATCTCTCTACATGGAATGGACTTCACGGTGAGACACTGTCCTGTTTCAGATCACTCTAACGCTGATGGTCTATCTAGGTTAGTCTGCCTTAGGGCCTTATGGATAGAAAACTCCCTCACAAATGTGACAGATATCCCGTCCACTGCATTTCAATCTCCATAGGATACAATGGGACCGTAATACAGTGGACGGGTTCTCTGTCACATCTATGACGGAGCATTCTCCTATGCCAAGATCTAAATTTGGCATGTAGCTTAATGGTGGTGTTCCCCCAAATGTTTTGCCGACATTACAAAATGTTTCTGTTGTAATTTGTTTTTGTTTTTGTTTGCCTTATTAATCTGGGCACTGTACCACTGCTGACCAGTGCACACTCCCCTAAACATGGTTAAATTTGTTTGCACACGATTGCCATATTTACTTTAATTATGAATCCTCTGTAGAGTAGTACACCATATACCCCGGGTCAGTAAACTAAATGCTAATAGTGGGCCTGCAGCACGTATTCTGCCACCCACTTAAGTAACCCCTTAAAGCATGTTCAATGACTAAGTCCGAACAAAGAAATCTTTACCTTGTCTTCGTCCAGCGGCTCCCTGATGAAAACACTCACATTAATTTAGTTACTTTTTGTGGTTTACCTTGCCAGGGATTCTGGCTGTTGGTTGACTAACAACAACATTTCTCACACTAGCTAAGAAAGAACTGCATTACATCATGGTCATGTTCTGCATTGTGCGATACTATAACTCCAGTATTTTTACAATAATTACCTTCAACTGCTACAGGATGGATAATATATCTGTGCTGTTAATTTAACACAAAAATCCAGTTTGAGGCAATCACTGTACCCAAATTAAACCTATGACAGGCAACCGGCAGGTTAAAAACAGAGTCATTCAGCAACTAGACTGTGGAGTCACAGGAATTGTCTTGCTATCTTGTTCTCTCACCGTTCATGTGCCTCCCAAGTTTTATATGTACAATGAACAGACATGTCAAGCAGGTTTTGACACTGTAGTTTCAAAATGAATGCCCATGCCCACAGATCGACCCTGCATATTCTCTGGAGTTTAGAAGAGTGATCTCTGCCCATTCAGGTCAGCGTATTATTTCCTCCTGTGAGTTATTTCACACATATTCACACCAATTCAAGGCTAATTACTTGCTGGCAGATGGCAGATGCTCATGTTAATTAACCGTATGACACTTAAGATGAAGGGTAACCATCGAAATGTTACATTTCCTTAATAATTATTCAAAATTCAAACTTACTATTGAACTGGATTTTTAGTAACTATTAAAAATAGTTGTTTCTTTTTTTTCTAGAAAGTCCCCTTTCTGAGATAGTTTTTAACATTTTAATATGCACTCTGGGTTTTAATATAGGACAGGTAGGCCTTTCTTATGAAAATAGCTTTTTAATGCTAGTCACTGTCAGGATATTTTAACATTACATTTTCTTTTAAATGCCATGCATTCTGCCTTCTGAGCTACAGAGTGAAGACTTATTAATATTTAAAAGCTAGATATTGACTTATCAAAACAGGATTATTCTGACAGGTCACGGTGCATGTTTTGCACTGTTACAGTTAGGCTACAATGGTAGACCTGAAGCCATGTTTGCACTGTGACAAATCGGATGGCACAATAGGTGCTGTAGTCCACTAGTGGCATTTAACTCATATGCCCTTGGGAACATTTTGCAATGTATATTAGGGACTGATAGTAAAAGTTTAGTATGATAATTTGACTGCTGTGCAATTGTTTAATGCCGATTGTACTTTAAACAATTGTTAAAGAATCGTAAGCTGTGTATTAGAGAAGAGGCTTTGGACAATCTGATTTAAAAATGGGGATAGACCTGACCCTCAATACCCCTACTCAACAGTCCAGTCAAAATTTTGGGTAGGGTGTTATCGGAGAGATTACAACTTTGAGGAGAGGAAGACTCTATTATTTCTGATGTGCAATATGGATTCAGTCATGGGTTAGGTATTCTAGAACAGTGTTTGAAACTGGAACCAGCTGGTGAGCAAGTAGTCTAGGGCTAAAAAAAAGTTCTTTTTTTGTGGCTTTTATGGACCTTAGCAGTCTATTTGACTGTATTAACCACACTAAATTGTGGTAATTTATGTATAAAATGGGTGCTGATGTTCAGATAATTAATTTACTCAGTCACTTTTGTCTGAATGTTAATGTTAGGGGTCCAGTTTGGTGCAGTGTATTAGGCCTCTTTGGGTAAATAAGGGAGTCAGACAGGGGTGGGTCTTGGCCGCATTTTAATTTACTCTGTATATAAATGTCCTGGAAAAAGTTCTCTTGCAATACACATTTGACCTAGCTAAGATTGTCTCTCTATTGATACCTGCCCTGCTATACGCAGCCGACTCAGTTTTTTTTGTCTCGAACTGAAAACGGGCTTCAGTCACGGCTTGATTCATACCCCCTACCCCTCCCTGCTCTACTCCTCTCCTCTTTCCTGCTACTAACCTTTACCCTCACCTGTCCTTGCCCTAGGCCCCACCCTGTTTACCTGTGAATTTCCCGCGTCATTTGAGAGCTAGCTTTTTTGTCTGATGCCCGATGGAGCTACCTGGTTTAGCTGTGGGGGAGACAGGTCGGGGATTCCCTCCTTGGACATCACCTACCCAGTCGGTCTTTAGCCAGACTTCCTTTCGTCTCTCTTGTCGTCTCTTCCCGCTTCCTCCCTCTACTTATATCTCTACTTCTCTCCTCTCTCAATGTATTGAGACTGAAATATTCTGTCTGATGCCCGATGGAGCTACCTGGTTGAGCTATAGGGGAGATGGGCCGTGGATTGCCTCCTTGGTCGTCACCTACCCAGTCGGCGTTTAGACAGATTTCTTTTCGTCTCTCCTTGTTGTCTCCTCCCCTATCCTCCCTTTCTCACCTGCCCTGTTCCCTCCCCTCTATTGCTCCATTTATTTTGCCCCCATGTTATTTAAATGTGTCCCATTGAGACCTAGCTATTTGGCCAAAGCCCGGTGGAGCTACCTGATAGCTATAGAGAAGATGGGTTTTGGGACTTCCCCCTCGACCGTCACCTACCCAGCCGGTCTTTGGGCAAACTTTCCTTCGTCTTTCTGCCGTATCTCCCTCCCATCCAGTTTTTCTGCGAACCTCTTCCCCAGACACCTGAGACCAAACTTCTTTGTCTGATGCCCGATGGAGCTACCTGGTTTAGCTATAGGGAAGATGGACCGTGGATTCCCTCCTTGGTCGTCACCTACCCAGTCGGTCTTTAGACAGACTTCCTCTCGTCTCTACGGTTGTCTCTTCCCTTACCCTCACATTCTCACTTCACCTACCCCCCACTTCTTTTCTCTGTCCTTTCTCTCCTCTCCTACTGTATTGCTGATTGTCTGATGTATTGTGTAATTTGTTGATCTTTTTCTGTTATACTGTTAAACAACATTGTTTCACTTCCTTCCGTCCCTCCTGTTGTCTCCTCCCGCATCCTCCCTCTATTTATGTCTCTCCTTCTCCCCTCTCTCAATGTACTGAGACTGAACTTTTCTGTCTGATGCCCGATGGAGCTACCTGGTTTAGCTATAGGTGAGATGGGCCGTGGATTCCCTCATTGGTCTTCACCTACCCAGTCGGTCTTTAGACTGACTTCTATCCGTCTCTCTGTATTGTCTCTTCCCTTTTCCTCCCTTTCTCACCTCCCCTACTTTTCTCTCTCCTTTCGCTCCTCTCCTAATTGTGTTGCCTATTTTTTGGGATTTTTGTGTAATTGTTAAACTTTTTATGTTACATTGTTGATTCTCATGTAAAGCGCTCTGATACCACCGGGTCTAGCCAGCGCTATATAAAAGTCTTTAAATAAAATAAAATAAATACAAAATAAAAATACACCCTGTATATTAAGGAACAAATCCTCACAGTTAAATAAAAATAGAACTTCGAAAATGAGAACATTTGTTGTTAAGGACATTACAATCTTGATAGGTCTTTCTTTTTCATATTCATGTCTCCTATTTGATAGTCAGGGGAAATGGTCACCCCCATAGTCAAGTGAAGGCACTGCAATTACAGAAGACTGCTACCTTTGTATTCAGATTTGCTTCTAAACTAGGGTCTCGCTCAATTAGAGAGATGCTTACAATCTATAAAGGGAAGAGTATCTAATCTGCCACTTATGGAGCTAGAATCAGCAGTAATGCTGACTCTGATGCTTTACAACAGGCCGAAAATAAACGCATTTGAAGACGCTTAGAAGTTCCCAAGTTCCTTCGGCACTTATTTGTCACAGGGAACTGTGTCTTCCATATGATAGGAAGATATTGAAAAAATGTGCCGGCTGCAGCTATCACGCTAGATGTGGGTGAAAGCCGAGCCCACTGTGAAAAGGGCTTTAATTGTAGATTGTCTATCACTTGGTTGTTCTTAAAAAAATCCATGGTTGCAATTTGTTAGATCGACCTATAAACTTCTAGGATGTACATTGTGAATTTGAGAGTGTGCCCATGTGATGGAGTGTATGCACAAATCCCTTTACATACTGTGTTTTTTTGTAAATTCTATAATCTGAGAGCTCGTTTTTTAAGTCAATTTGTATTGCACTTTAAACAATGTAGAACTGTGCTCTTAAATTTACAATTTCTGCAATCCTTACCCGTTTGTCAAGCTGATTTCAGGTTTGTAAACAGTGCTGTGAAATCTGTACCAAATATGCACACTATTTGGATTTGATTTTATATTTTGAGAGAGTATTTATTGAGATGATGAGGCTACGAGTTATAAGGTGATATGTTTTGCTTCAAACATTTTGAAAGTAATTTCTCAGAATAGCACTTGGTACCCTCATATATGCAGGAAGGCATTTATGTGGAAAATACTTTGAAGGTTGAACGAAAAGAAGGCAAGATGGAGGAATTAAAGTAATAACAAGAGCAAAAAGTAAGTACAAGAACACGGACTAATGCATTCGAACGAAAATAGATGAAGAGAATAATGGGGGACATAATAAAAAGAAAGGGAAACATAAAGAATGGTGTTCATTAAACAAAAATTAGAAAATCATATTACTGTGTTTGGAGACTGCTTTCTGGGTGTTTATTTCCATAAGGCGAACTGATCAGCATTTGTTCTTAAAATAATGCACCGTTTTCCAAACGTATTTACTCGGCGGGCATTCTGCAGTAGACAGGTAGACACTTGTACATAACTGCATTGGCAGTGAAAAGTTTCTTTGCCTGTGGGCTCAA
The DNA here is from genome assembly GCF_964261635.1 of Lissotriton helveticus. Taxonomy (NCBI): domain Eukaryota; kingdom Metazoa; phylum Chordata; class Amphibia; order Caudata; family Salamandridae; genus Lissotriton; species Lissotriton helveticus. The sequence continues at coordinate 413,306,276 of NC_136067.1, forward strand.
TTTTCATCTCTATCAATATCATTATGACCTTCTCCATGCCACACTATTGCTAGCACATTTCCCTTAACTAATCTGTCACTCATGCAAGATTCATGCATTTCTTTCTGAATGACCAAGGGTATTACAATTCATTAACAAATATATGCTGGGCTAATCTGCGTGAATCTTACTTTGTCTTTCCACATTTTTATCTCTGCTGTTTCGTTCTGTGGCAATATCGAGATATGCAAATGATCAGTCTGTACACATGACCCTGAGATAAAGAATTTTGAGTCAATGAAATGTTTCGAATAATCATTTTCGCATATCAGGACTTTATTATCTGAAATGGAAACATATGTGTGATTTAAATATTATAATCTAAGATATAAATAACTTTTGAAATAGAATGGGATCTTTCTCCTTAAAGTGAAACTGCAGATCTTATCTCTGGTTCTTTCAACAAAATAGCATTAGAGCCCGCTGTAGTGGGCTCTACAGGCCACTAAAGGCCTGCTCCAGCATTCAATGAGGGCCCTTAACAAGGGGACAGACCTTTCATGGCCGGTAGAGCCCGCTATGGAGGGCTTTAAGGCTATTAGAACATTCCGCTCCTAGGGCCGTATTACGCATTGTCATTGTTTGCGCCTGGTGCACCTCTTAACCCCTGCATGCGCGGCGAATTTCCGCGCTGTGCGGCCGTTTTAAATAGTGGGCGGGATCATAACGGCCCCCAGCCGTCATCAGCACACGTCCACCGTGATGCATGACGGACAGGGGCCGTCATCAGCATGGAAGGGGTTAAAAGGTGCACAGGGTGCAAACAATGACAATTATGGGGAAAGCACTGCTCCCAGGGTACCTGCGAACTCGCGCTGCCTTGGGGGCAGCACATTCATTTATAACACAGCCGCTCCGTATTTTCACAATGCAGGCGGCAACCGACCTGCACTTTTAAAGGGTAATACAGATCCTCTTCAGACACTGACTGCACCCGCCTGTAAGGGGATGTCTCAGGGGCCCATAGGACCCTGTTTCTCCCCTCCAGAGCGTTTCCTGAGAGCTTCTCTGCCTCTGTGCCTGCATTAGTAATATGGCTCAGGTGCAAAGGAATTCCCTTGTTTGCTTAGGGCACGCCCCTATTCAAATGAGGAAACGCACCCTGATAGTAGTACTGGCGCTTAAAGTGCGCCAACGCTATTGGTAGTATTGAACGGGACGTACAAGCGTCCCCACCCACTTCTGTAATACTGAAGTGCCCCGGGGGCATACAAAGTGAGCGCAAGCACCTGTTGCACCCCTGGGGCACTTATTGTAATATGGTCCTGATGGAGCGGTAATTTCTTCTGGTAGTTTCTCAATGTAAAACCGTCATGCTACCTCTAATTTACCGCTCAAAGGGTGTTGGGCCCTTCATACCATGTATTACCTTCAGGAGACTTTAAATAAACCTGAACAGTCAAAAATGCAATTTATTATTTTAAGTCAATAAAGAGAGTTGTTGAGTATTTTAATGGGTTTTATTTTCTAGACAAAAGTTAATTTTTCTCTGACCCTTTATTCATTATTAAAATATCAATCAGGTTACAGAATTTGGAAAACAGGGAAAATAGCATTAATACAGAACACATTACAGTTTGCATATAAGCATTACATGTAGGAAAGAAAATGTGGCGCAAAATTTTTAAAGAGTTTCTAAAAAAAATAGTCTTGTAAGACTAATCAATAATTAAGTAGTTGGCATAAATCTCCCATAAAGAGAAATAAATGCATAAGTCAAATAACTCTTTTCAGACCTAATTAATTAGTCTAAGCATAAACTTAAAGTTTAGCATCTAATGCTATCCTGATCCACTGCACTCTCTGTCTGTCTGTGTCTAAAGAGGAAAACAGCCCCTCCTTCACGAGACCTCAAAGGAATGTGGCCTGCAGTGCCAAAATATGACGTGGAAGCAAGAAACCTCCCCCTGACTCTCCTCGGACGCAACTCCGTCCTTCAGCAATCTCCCAGGACGTTTCTCGTACCTAACCCATAGAGTGTCTGTTCTAATCTGTTCCTTCTCTCAAGAGCTCACACACCCCCCTATTGAGCCTAGAAGCCAGCTGAGCTGAGAAAGCCAGCCCCTCCTCCGGAGAGGTCATTATTTATACTCTAATTATTGGCAGACTACTCAAAGATGTAGCATCTTCAGGAAAACTTGTACGTGATTGGTCAGTCATGATGGCATTAGGTCTCACTGTCCTGACTCATTCTAAAATCCTGACTATACCAGTTTTAACAAAAGAAGCGCAAATGATTTAATACATTTTATATGTTTGCAACTTTTACTAGGAAAAATGTTTCATTCTAATTCGTCCTTCCTTCCTTCCACAGTGCAGTCAGATGGATACTTTTAACTAACTGGTACATTGGCACAGTCACAAGAATGTACAGTTCAAGATGTCCTTGACTTCTTGTCATGAGGAAAGCTGACTCAGTCTGCGCATGCACCCTTCTCTTTACAAGTCCTAGCCTTGATGGATTCACAGGCAGCCATGTTTTGTGTAGGCCCCAAAAATAAAACAGAAATATTATTTTCATGTAAATCAGCCCATTATTTTTCCCAACTCCATACTAATACCCCTTATAAATGTTTACCTAGCCAAGCTATTAAAATAAAGCTGCTTTTTCTAATTTGTGTACAACATGCAAAAATGTGCAATGTGCAAAATAGCATTTTCATGCTTTAGTGTAGATTTTAAAAGCACACACAGTTACTACAGCGCACACAACAACATGCTTTAATGTTTTAGATAGCTGTTCATGCAAAAAATCATTTAGTCCCCTGTGCAGTGTTTGGTGCATTATTAATTCACACACATTATAAAAAGTGGTGTTATTAACTGAAATGTTTATCAAAATATGCAACTAGTCAAAGTATCTTAAGACAGAAATAGTGAATTTTAGATTGCAAGGGATGAGCTGGGAAGAGAGAAACACATTGTATTAATCTTCAAAGCTAAAAAGGCCACTTTTCTCCACATTGCAAAAACACATGTAAATTGAGAAAAAGCATTTTCAGACTGAATAGGCCTCACTTTCTTGTTTTTCATGTGCCATGTTTTTAACTTGCACCAAAATGTGTGTGGCAATTTAAATGCAGTCTGTCTGTAGCACAAAAATAAAACAATGCCTGACTGCAGATGAACTCTGATCCATCAATCCACCCGTCTGATGATTCAAATCATAATAAAATGATTTATAATTCATCACACAATTTTCATTTCACAAGTGAAAATATATATATATATTTTTTTAAATTGCAAAAGCTGAGCATATAACAATGTTACTTCTATTTATTTATTTTTTTTTGTTTTTTTTTTTTGGTTAAAAACTTTTATTGAGCAACAAAATCATGTGTACAGAGATGGGCCTACAACCACACGGGCTGGCCGCTAAGATCGGAGCATAACACGGTATAAAACAGTGGTCGCCACTCTGGCGGTCAGGCACAATCCGGATAGAATATGTCGCCCACAATATGGAACAGGATAAGACATTTTTCTTATTTTAAAACACACCAAAAAAAAAAAACAACAAAAACAAGGCGAAGGAGTTATACACAGAGAGTCAGCCCTGGAGGGGGGGGGGAAACGTCATTAAGCAGGAATACAAAGTCAAAAACAGTAGGCTAAGTCAAGGCGGGGGGACAGCGGGGAGGTCAATCAAACCAAAGGACAATATACAAGAGTTCAGGAACGTTAATCTAGGGTGACAAGGGAATATCAGGGGCCTCCACCAGGGGAGGAGCACAAATACATCAAACCAAAGGACAGTATACAAAAGTTCAGGAACGCCAACCTAGGGTGACAAGGGAACATCAGGGGCCTCCACCAGGGGATGAGCACAAATATCCCCGCGATAGGCATTCCACTGACACCAGATCTTCGTCCATGCCCTAGGTCTGCCCCTGGCTGTGTAGACAGTCTTTTCGCGGAACATAGACCAGTCCATGTTTTCTTCCCACACGGAGACAGTGGGGGGCCTGTGTGAGCCCCAAAGTTGCGCTATGTCCCGTTTCGCCACCATATACCCCAAGGTCGCCCACCTGGTTTGGGCCACCGAACAATCGGTAGGTTCCCAAACATTCAACAAACATCTCCTTGCCTCCGGCTCCAGGGCAATTCCAGTCACAGCAGCCATCACCGCAAGTACCCCCGTCGAATAGGCAGCCACCCTCGGACACTCCCAAAGAATGTGAAGAAACGTGGCACTCATCCCACACCCACGCTTGCAGAGGCCATCCGGGGAAAAACCCATCACAACCAAACGAGGACCAGTAACATACGCCCGGTGGAGGATCTTGAGCTGAACAAGACGGAGACGGGCCAGAATGGCGACCTCTTTCGGAGAAGATAGCGCCGATTGCCAATCCTCGTCATCCAATTCCAGCCCGTCGCCGACCCATGCCTCCAGAAGTCGAACGAGCAAGTCCGTGCGATTGTGAATAAGCTTCTTATAAATCAAGGAGATAGTGCTATCAGGGATATGACCGTCCAGGATACGATCTTCGAGGGGGGAGGACTCGGGGACAGCGGTACCGGAAGGCAGAACAGAAGTGAGGGCATGACGGACCTGCAAATATCTAAAAAATTCCCTATCACTCAGGTCATAATCATTCCGAAGTGCCTCGAAGGACTTCACCGTTCCATTCGCACACACGTCACCCACTCTACAGATCCCAATCATGTCCCAGCGGTCAAACCCCTTCGTTGTCCACAGACATCCCAAAAGCTCAGACGCGAAAAGCGGAGTCGCCAGCGTCAATCATTCATCCCACCCTAAACTCACATTCGCAGCGCGCCACACACGAACCGCAATTCTAGTCGGTCCCGTAAGGTGGAGCCCAGACGACCTAGACTAAAGCGCTCTATTAAAGTCACCACCCGGTAGCTGGAGTCTGTCCATTTCAAAGGGCGGATCCGGACCCGGGGAATACATCGAATGGTTAATGGCAGACAGTTGCGTAGCCCAATAATATCTCCTGATATCAGGAAGTGCTATGCCCCCGTCATACCAAGGGATGGTGAGCTTCGCAAGTGCAATACGTGGGCGCCCGTCCCAAATCAGTTGCCTTTGTAGACTCTCGACCTCTCGGAAATAAGTAGCGGGGATATCGTCATAGCAATTCTGGAGCGCGTAAAGGAATCGCGGCAAGGACATCATCTTGAAAAGTGCGGCCCTGCCCAGCGGTGACAAGGGTAATTTACGCCAGCGAGCCACGTCCAGCCTCAATCTATGAAGCGGGGGAAGGAGATTACGTTCAAATCTGAGCGACGCATCCAATGTAATAAAAACCCCCAAGTATTTGAAACCGGACTGAACAACCTGGATGGGAAATCGATTCGGCAACGGGGGCAGCTCACCCGAAATAGCATAGACGCAGGATTTAGCCCAGTTTATAATCAAACCAGAATTCTTACCAAACGAGGCGAGAACGTCAAACAGGACATTCAAAGATTTACGCGGTGAAGTAAGATAAAGAAGAATGTCGTCCGCATAAAGCGAAACACGGTCCTCAAAATCTGGGGACCAACGTATACCCTTGAGAGAAGGTTCCCAGCGAATCCACGCAGCTAGCGGCTCTAACGCGAGAGCAAAAAGTAGTGGAGACAAGGGGCACCCCTGTCTGGTCCCCCTACCAAGGGGAAAGGGAGCTGACACTCGACCGTTAACCACGACCTGTGCCAGAGGGTCGGTATACAGCAGTTTCACCCACCCGATGAACCCTGGGCCAAAACCAAACTTCTCAAGAGCCGCCCAAAGGTAGGGCCACTCTATCGTGTCGAATGCCATCGAGGCATCCAAAGAAGCCAAAATGGCCGGCTCCGTCAGAAGCCCTGCCCTCGCGATGGCTCCATGAAGGCGACGCAGATTAAGAGCTGTGTTACGGTGCGGGATAAATCCGGATTGGTCCGGATGAATCAAGTCACTAATGACCGTTAGGAGGCGAGTAGCCAGGACCTTGGCAAGAACCTTAGGCTCGACATTTAACAGGGAGATGGGTCTATATGACGAACAAAGATCCCGGGGCTTACCATCTTTAGGAATTACCACAATCGTGGCAAGACGCTGGTCATAAGGGAGAGCACCCCGCTCACGGGACTCCGAAAACATTGTTCGAAGATAGGGCGCAATCCGATCAGGGCGCAGTTTGTATAACTTGATTGGCAAACCGTTCGGGCCCAAAGCCTTGCCCGAACGGAGAGAGCGAATAGCAGTCGCGATTTCGTCCGTAGAGAACGGGGCCTCCATGGAGGACCGCTCCAAGTCGGAGAGGCAGGGCAAAGCTATGTCGCGCAGCAAGAGGCGAGAGTCATCTTCATCCCTTACCGACACTGGGGAGTAAACCGCACGAAAGTAGTCCGCAAAACATTCCACTATTCCAACCGGGTCCGTCACCCGCACACCATTCAAAGTCTGAATCACAGGCACCACTCGATTCGCCCTCTCTTTCTTGTCCAACCAGGCAAGCAACTTACCCGCTTTGTCCCCAACATCATACAGACGACCCTGTTGCTCCCTAAACATCATTTTGGCCGCATCCGTGACCAGAGACTTATAGGCAAATTGCTTCAGACCCAGAGCATGGAGTTTGGCACGAGTGACACCCGATTCCAGGTCAGCTTCCATATCAAGTATTTCCATCTCAAGATCCACCACCTCCCGATTCCTTGCCTTTTTGGTTTCAGCAATAAGGGACAGAGCCTGCCCACGAATTACTGTCTTAAAAGCCTCCCATAGGGACACAGCAGAAGAGACAGACCCCTCGTTATCCAGAAAGTAATTGTCCAGGGACGTAATCAATTGACCACGGGTCTCAGGGGAGGCCAGGTACCAAGGGTTGATAGGAGCCACCCGGCCCACCGCCTCCACCCCAACTTCAAAACAGAGCCAGAGCGGAGAATGGTCCGAGATGCCCCGGGGGAGGTGCCTAATCTCCCGGACAGCCGACGACTGTTCAGCTGGCATGAGGAAGTAATCTAATCTAGACAAACTCCCATCGGCCCCAGAGTGGAAAGTATACTGAAGGTGAGTGGGGTGCATATGTCTCCAGCAGTCCACCAAACCAAAGGTATCCAAAAAGCCACCCAGCCATAAATGGGTCGAAGGAATATCCCTAGGGGGGTAACGATCACTCAGACCAGAGAGAACAGAATTAAAGTCACCAGCCATGAAAAGAGCACCATCAGGGAGTCCCAACAAAACTCGGCCCAAATCAGAGAAGGTAGAGGTCTGCAGGCCAGGGGGCACATAGACGGTGAACAGGGAAAGGGTCTTGCCCTCATATCGTCCCACGAGGACGGCATAGCGCCCCCGATCATCAAGGATCACATCATCTATCGCAAGGGGAAGAGAAGCCCGGACAAGGATGCCCACCCCCCTAGAACCCGTTGTAAACCCTGAGTGCGCAACAAGACGATAGCCCCACCTATTCATCGCACGACAAGTATTGCCCACTAGGTGTGTCTCCTGCAGAAAGACAATGTCGGGAGACAAACGTCGCAGGCATCGCAACACCACCCCTCGCTTTATACGATCCCCTAGACCATTGACATACCACAAAATAAACCTCAACCCGCTACCCCCCATCCCACGAAGTAATGCAGAAACCACCCCCAATGAGCATGACACTGAAAGTACGAATAGCAAAATAGAATCGCCTTGAAAAAACAAAACACAAACTACAAACGCCCCAACAACCCCCCCCCCAACACCCCAGGAAACACCCCCCACCCTGCACCCCTGCAGTAGACAAAAAAGCCACCCCAACATGCAGTGTGCCTGACGCCCAAAAACCCCCATTCTACAAAAAGACCCCAGAGGAGGAAAAGGCCCTGTCCCACCCGCCACCCCGACAGAAATAAGGGGAGAAGAGAGTACACAGAAAACAGATCACTCAAGTACAGAACCCAGGAAGAATTCACATAATACGGAAACCGGGGCCCAGATAACAAGTTCAACTCTCCACGCCACCCTCGGCACCACCCGGGTGCTCGGTGGGATCAGCGAAATTAGGCCGGTCCGGCAGAGAGTCCAGCCAGTCATTTACCGAATCAGGTCGATCAAAGAAAAGGGTCCGTTCATTGTACTCCACTCGCAGCCTGGTAGGAAAAAGCATGGCGTATCGCAGACCCAGGTCCCGAAGACGCTTCTTGACTCCACGGAAGCCCATTCGCTGCCTCTGCACCAGCTGTGAGAAGTCCGGATAGAAGTTCACCGTGGCATTTTCGAAGGCCACCGGGCCCTTAGCTCTCGAGGCCTGCAGGATAGCGTCTCGGTCCCTATAGTAAAAAAGTTTTGCGACAATGGGCCTCGGCGGGGCGCCCGGCTTGCCCTGGCCACCGGGAACACGATGGGCACGTTCCACCGCAAAGAATTTGCTCAATACGGATGGAGAAAGGTAGTTTTGTATCAAGTCCTCAACCAGGAGATCAACAGAATGCGGATCAGGATTTTCCGGGACACCAATAACACGGACATTACAACGCCGTGCCCTGTTTTCAAAATCCTCCCGAATCAGGTTCACATCAATAGCCACAGTATCAATTTTGTGGGCCAGAGCTTCATACTGTTGGCCGATGGTTTCTCTCATACCTGAGATGGCGCCCATGATGTCCTGCAGGGACGGCTCCGCCGAAGCCTCCGAAGGGTGCCCCACTGCACTCTGGCCAGACAAGGCGGCACCGGGGGACACCTTCGACTGTGTGTACCGGTCCATGATATTAGACTGGACCGGGCCCCCGCGAAGGGGCGTCTTGGTCTTCCGCCGCTCCTGGTCCCCCCTGCCAGTCATATCGGAGACCGCGTCCCCACGGGACCCACGCGACCTGGTGAAAATGGCCACAGGAAGACAGGGCGCCGGAGCCAGAAGTCAGCAGCGAGGGCAAGACGAGGTGCGAACCGGCCCAGAGGGACACGAAGCAGACAAAAGGCTCAACTGCAATCTCGCGCCACTGGACTCAGTACCGGCCAGACACCTCCGTTGGAAGACATAGCCTGAGTCAGAATCGAAACCGAAAGTTAAGAGGGGGACCCATGAGTCGAGTCCCCCTGCCGCTGTTGTTCAACTCCGACACGGCAACAGAGCCCCACCAAGACCCGGGCGCGCCACCAAGGCGGGCCCCGAAAGTTTGAGTCGATGTAGCTTCGGTGCCCCTTGTCCAATTCAAAATCCGAAAACAATATTAATATCAGCCCAGGTTCCTCTCCATTAATCCTTGTGAGAAATCAGGATATGTTCAGGATATCATGCCGGGAGTGGCGGGGGTCCGGAGAGCGCTGTGCTCACGCGGCCATCACGGATGCCCGCCAAGCTCCTCCTCCGTTACTTCTATTTCTAAGGCAAACACAAGTTTGGTCTGTAATCAGATCATATATAGCCAAGCTCAAATGTTTTAGTGCAGAGATCTGTAAGTAGCTTCTTGGAACAGTTAGTCTTCTTTAAAATAAGTAACTAAAATAATAAAAAAGGAATTCAACAAGACAGTTTCAGCATCAGCTTGCCATCAGAATGGTTCATACAGTGTGGCATTCTGTACTTTTTCCTATGCAAATTAGACTACTTAGGTGCTGAGAAACTCTGACAGAGTACCATCAATCCTTTGCACTTTTTCAACCAAGGCCGTTCACTCTCATTTTCACTTTGATCAGATTCAGATGTTTCACCACAGCATCTCTCAGATCAAAGCTGTTGCACCATCCATTCTGCAGATCTTGTGTAGCAGCTGCAATCTGGTGAGAAACTGCACACTGTACATCAACCAGACCTCCTACACAGCAATGGCTAGTGTTCTCATCAGTGTTTACCACAAGTGCATTTGCATATGCATTTTCAAGCCACTTTGGTGATGCTGAAAAACAGTCTTTTACAAAAGGTAACTCAGTGCTGCCATTGTGTTGCTTTATTATGCTTGACACTTCAGGCAGATAGCTACAATCCATTCCTCATCCAATCTGTTGTTCTGCACTCATTATCTTTAAGCCCACAATATGATCTGATTTCAGAGAAACTGGCAATCTATAACTGGGCATCAGGTTTTGCCACTTTGCAGTTGTCATTTTTCTCAAAAAAAGTTCTGATGCAACCCTGTTGTTCTGCTTCTGAAACATTTTCTTGAGCCTCTTTTAATTCAACTGTGAAGATACCATTGAATGTATATGCTAACAGAAAACAAATTTGTGCAACTGAATTAGCATTTCTCTCTCCCATGAAAACAGTAACTCTCAATTGAGCAGATATACTGCATGTTATGGTAAGGGCAAACAATTTCGAATTTTGGGCTGGGGTAACTACTGAGAGTCATGAAGCGTTGACAAAATAATGTATAAGGAGCACAGCATGAGCTGCTTTTAATGTGTCACCTTTCAAACATGGGCCATCTACAAAATGGACATTGTTGGGCTGACTCAGATGTTCATGCTTAAAGTCTGAATTTGGCTTTATGCATATTTGCATGATATTTAGACATTAATTTTCAGTTTCATCATAATCCAATTCATTTGCTGACATTTCTGTGAAGTTAGGGTCAAAGGTCATTGGGCAATACATCACAGACCTTTGAACACAGTCATCTTTTTCAATAGGCAATGAGAGAGCGCAGCCCTCCCTCTCACTGCAAATTAGTGTATTTTCTTTCAAATAAACCTTCATTCCTAGTGCTGGGGCACAACATTTGTTTCTCTTTCAACTCTAGGAATGCTTTTGTGCAGTTGTTGTCCAATGGAAGCGGATCAGACACACCTGAGTGTGTCAGCCTCAGTAAAGGCTTAGCCACTAGGGAAAGGTTTAGTAACCACTCTCTACAGCTACAGCAGCTAACCATTCCCCAAAATGTCCTGACTTCTTTCTGAATTTGAAGTGTATTCATCTTGGAAATTATTTCCACCTTCTCTGGTGACACCTTTCTACCTCCCTTTCCAATTTTGTGTCCCAGGTATTCATCTTCTTTTTGACAGTACTCCTGACTATTCTCATCCAATGGCACTGTGACATGAACTTGGCAAAAATTAATAAAAATAAGCCATTCTTCACCACATGGAATGTGAAAAAATATATTGGCTGGATTCGGTACCACAGGACAACATGGAAAAAATATGCTTTTAATCTGCTGCACTATTCTGTTATTTTCTGTGAACCTATGATCAGAAAGTTACACAAACTTCTAATCAATTCCATCAAAAATCCTTTTATTGGTAAAATTCCTGCAACTGATTGTGTTCCTGAATACATGTCATCTGGTTCAAATTTTAATAAGACATGTTCTGCACATTTTATTAATCTGGCATCCTTCTCTGTGAACTCTATTATTTCTGTGTTTATTATTTTTTCCAAAGCAGAAGGTAATTTTTCAACTGTCTTTTCTGAAAACAATGCTACAACTGTCTCTTGTTGGGCCATTTTAAAATTTACATCCTCATCAGGAATCTGAAAAATAGCATTATCTGGTGTACAGTAATCTGTGCTGCTTAGTTTGCAAAATAATTGTTTTCCTGCAAGGCCTGAGTCACAGACAACAGTTTTGCAATTTTCCTCAAATGGGCCTCAAATGGGCCTATTTTTGGTGCACATTTTTCTAAAACTGGGTTTGTAATTTCTTTCTTTAAAACTCCTGCAACTAAATCTGGACTTTCCACTGCCTTCACAATGGACTTGGTAGATTCAGAATTGTGAGTGTTAAAACTCTCCTTTGCAAACATAGTAACCTGTTGGACTGGGTTCTGTTTTTGTCTCTAGAAATAATTCACATTTGCTCTCGACACCTTATTTAAATTAACTTTAGCATTTTCCATAATTTGTGGGACCATCTGTGCTTGAAAAATTCCTGCCATTGGTACCTGTTTCTGAACTGACATTTGCATTTGCTTAGCTGGCATATTTGGCACCTGCATTTCTCCATGTTTTTGTGCATCATGTTTAAATCTATTTTTCTTCTTCCAATGCTCAAATCTGTTATAAAGATGGCAAAAGGACACATTTTCCAGCAGTACAACACCCATACCTAAATTTGCACAAAGCAAAACACCTTAACTTCCATCCTGTGTTCTTTTAATCTGTACCCAATCAACATCCTTTGCTGGCACTCTGCCCTTTAGGAAATAAATCACTGCTATATTTTCCTCCATAACAACAGAAAATGATGGTGCATTCATGCAAACCCTTTTCGCTGTCTCCTCACCTGGCCCTTGAACAACAACTTTAGATTCAAACCATAATTTAGTCTGCATGGCAATGTAAAAGAACATTTCCAAATTAATGCACAACTCCCTTTAAAATGTCAACAAATCCATCAACTTGTGGGTACCAACACCGCGGTAACTGCTTTTGATGTAGGGTCGACTAATTCTACCCCACTCGGAATGGTCATGTTAGACGCAGAAAAAGCGTTTGACCGAGTGGGGTGGGAATATTTGTGGGCCGCATTAAAATCAACTGCCATACAGGGACAATATCTGGGATGGATTCAATCTTTATATGAGACACCCACAGCCATAGTTAGCTATCTCGGAAATAACTTGGATACCTTTTTAATAAAGAGGGGCACTAGACAGGGGTGCCCTCTTTCACCACTGCTATTCGCTCTAGCCCTAGAACCCTTCCTAAATGCACTAACAGCTCAGGAGCATATTACCCCAATAGAGCATGAAGGCAAGGGCTTAAAAATCACCGCCTTCGCCGATGACATCGCCATATACACTACCAACTTGGTAAAAGCTATGCCTAACATAATTAAGGAAGCTAGTGATTTTGGCGATGTCTCAGGCTATCGGCTCAATGTCAACAAAACCCAAGTGATAGCAAACTATCAACCTCTACACCCAATATAAGGCTATGTTCTAACGCTATCTATTTAGGGGTAAAACTTACCTCCAATATAGACAAAATCATTCCAACTAACTATGATCCTCTACTCAAAGATATTACCTCTACACTTAAAAATTGGCATACAATTCCACTTAGCCTGATTGGACGCATTAATACAATCAAAATGAAGATAATACCTAAAATACTTTACCTTTTTAGATCCATCCCGCTACAACTAAATAAATCGTACATCAAGAAAATAGAAAGCATTTTTAGCAGCTACATTTGGGGATACAAAAAAGCCCGTAGGTCAATGAAAGCACTTAAACTACCAATCGAAAAAGGGGGACTAAACTTCCCAGATCTTACAATTTACTTTTTTGTCACTTTTATCCAACGCATACGTAGCCTCTTGTCTCAAGAAACGTCTCTATTTTACCATCAATTCATGCTAGGGCCACAAAGCAATCAGTTCCTATTCCAGGTACACGACCCAAATTACTACAAGAGAGTGAAATTTAAGACCGCTAGAGCTATCAAAAGAATTTGGGAACAAATCATGGTCACTGATAAAATATCTTTTTTCAATGCCGAACTGCCAATATGGGGGAACCCAGGGATGCCAAACATTTTCTCCGACGATGCCTGTGCCCAATGGATAGATCAGGGAATTAACACCCTAGGGGATCTTTACAGTCCGGAAGGTTTCCTTAGTTTTCATACACTAAAATTACTTTATAAAATTAAAGATACCACTTATTTCAAATACATGCAGATACAAGACTTTTTGGTAAATAAAATGAAAATTGAAACAGTTGAGCGATCAGATATTCTCCAATGTATTTACTCGAACTATACCAAATCTCTCATTAGTAAAAGCTACACTCTTCTAAACAAAGGACAAGTGGGTGACTGCGAGAAAATGGCGGACAAATGGACTAATAGGTTGGGCATTAAGATCAACTCTAACCAGATTGCGGGCTCACTCAAACAACTAAATCGGGTGGTGCATTCTTCAAATTTAAAGTTACAACTCTATAGGACTATCACTCAAATATATTACATGCCGCAAAGAATTTCTAGCTGGAGCCTTGGCAACATCTCTAACGAACGGACCAAATGTTTAAAATGCGATAAGGAAGCTGCCGGCATAGAACATATGCTTTATCAATGCCCAAAACCTTCGACTTTTTGGCTGGGAATAACTGAAGTTCTCAACACAAAACATATAATATCACCCGCTCTATCTGCCCACTTAGTTCTGTTAGATATACAAGATACTAGAAACAACTTTCATGATTTACTAACAATAATATTTGCTTGTGCCAGACTGGTCATTGCACGAACCTGGATATCAATAGAACCCCCAAGTGTTATGGAATGGTGGTATCTAATGCATGAAATACATACCATGGAGCTCTCATTGGCTAAACTAAGAGGCCCAAAAGCACTGAAAGGAAGGGAAAAAATATGGGGAACATTTATGGATTAAACTGCGGATTATATTGTGTGACCGGCAAATTAGTTTGTCTTTTAGTATTTCTTTGTGTTTTGTGTTATGATTTATAGCTTTGTGAATATCTATCTTGCAATCTCCTGTCTTCTCTTTTTCTTTTTCTTTAAACACAAAGATTTAAATTGTATAGATAATCATAGATAATCATTACCTACTGGCGGTCGCCAGTAGGTATATATAGTTAGGATTTTTTCTCTATGGGTTTTTTGAAAATTCTATGTCTAATAACTTTGGCGTTTGTGGACGGAATTGGCTGAAATTTTCAGGAAAATGGCACATTTTGTTTCTGAGCAGCCCCTGAAAATTGGGGGGGGGGTTCGTCCAGGGGGGGTTGAGAAAAACGTGTTTTTAACATTGAGTTTTCCATAGGGCGGTTGGCCTCACTTTTAGCCCGAACGGCTGAATGGATTTGCACGAAACTTGGCAAAATTGTAGAGACTGGTAGCCCGATGTGCCTTTTGTAGGTCTCAATATATGTGCTCCAGTGGATTTTGAGAAATTAACGTTTAAAAAAAGATATATATCTGTAACAGCGGACCGGGCAGCGCTCCAGTTCGCGTACTTTTCGCGCAACGGAGCTTTGTGAAGCGAAGCTGATTGGTTCTCCGGCGTCTGTAAACATTCCAAACAGTCCGTAGCGGCCGCCATCTTGTCTCTCGGTAGGATCGAGAGACAAGCGGAGGCCAAACCGAAGGGGCAAATGACCATAAGGGGGCTTTGTAGATCCTCCCTGACCGTTTAGGTTTGATGTGGAGGTTTTAAAAGGGCCCCGCGGGGCAAAAAAAAATAAAATAATAATAATCCAACAGCTGAATGGATTTGCACGAAACTTGGCAAAATTGTAGGGACTGGTAGCCCGATGTGCCTTTGCTAGATCTCAATATATGTGCTCCAGTGGATTTTGAGAAATTAACGTTCAAAAAAAGATATTTATCTGTAACAGCGCACCGCTTCGCGTACTTTTCGCGTTACGGAGCTTTGCGAAGCGAAGCTGATTGGCTCTCCGGTGTCTGTAAACATTCCAAACAGTCCGTAGCGGCCGCCATCTTGTCTCTCGGTAGGATCGAGAGACAAGAGGAGGCCAAAGCGAAGGGCCAAATGACCATAAGGGGGCATAGTAGATCCTCGCTGACCCCCTAGGTTTGATGTGGAGGTTTTAAAAGGGCCCCACGGGGCAAAAAAAAAAAAAAATCATAATAATCGGCTGAATGGATTTGCACGAAACTTGGTAAAATATTAGGGACTGGTAGCCCGATGTGCCTTTGCTAGGTCTCAATATATGTGCTTCAGTGCATTTTGAGAAATTAACGTTCAAAAACAAGATATATATCTGTAACAGCGCTCCGCTTCGCGGAGATAAAATTATATCTGTATTACCTAGCTGTTGCTAACACCAGTTAGCGACGTCTAGTAGGAGATAGCGACCATCTTGGGCCCCACTTTGCATGTGAGTGATATTTATCACTAATGACATGCAAAGTGGGCATGCCAAGATGTTAGCGACTGGAAACAGTCGCTAACATCGCTATCTCCTATTATCAACTTTTGGAAATATTCGAGATAAGCGCGAATATCTCCAAAAAGTAACAGCTGCCCTGAGCAGTTCTTAGCCATGTTATCCAATGGGAGGTGGATAACATGGCTAAGAGCATTAGCTCGGTAATGCATGAATATCGCTGAGTTTTCAGCGATATTAATGCATTGCGGTCGTTTTTTATCGTATTTGCGATAAACCTTGATAATAGCAAGGTTTATCTGCGATAATTTCTGACGGTAAAAAAATCGTTGCTAAGCATCGTTAGGGATAAATATCGCTTAACTTTGGTAATATGCCCCAACATCTGTTAACGTTCGATTCGAAGGAAATCAGGAATTGTTGAAAAACATTGTCTGCGCCATCTTGTCTTTTTTCAAATGCCACACTTTTGTCGTGCACGGCAGCCATTTTAGATGCCTTGACCAGACCCACTTTGTGCACGCTGTCGATCCTTAGCATGGCTCTCCACCCTCGCAAGCATCTCCCCCAGGCAGTGGTCACCCCCGCTCTCTGTCTTATGCATGGGTAATAAACCTCGCCCCATCTGCGCTGCTCTTCCCTGAGAATCACACCCTGTGCCTGCCCGACACCTCCCTTTCGCCCTATTCACTACCGCACCCTCTGACACTCCTTTTCCTCTGTGTCCGATTGTCCAGGCTGGTCCTAGGGTATCAGCTAGCCCTGCAGATGTAGTTTATGGCCACAGCTGTAAAGAATCACCCCTCTTCAAAGGAGTTATAGTAGATCAAGGCCCACACTCGATGAGATCCGTCACAGCAGAAGCGTTGCTATTATCTGAAAACCATCCTGTATTGTGATTGGGGAGGGGACCGAGCCTGAAGCGGAAGATTCCAGGGATGACTCTTTGTACATCAAAGTTTTTACAATTATGTGTCACATTAAAAATATATAGCACTCCGACAAAGTAGTAAGATTATAAAACTTTAATAATTTATAAATATATACAAGAAAACAAAAATAGTAATAACATATAAACATTTTTAGGGAAAAACAACGAAGTAGCGGTCGGCTGTGCGAATAGTCCCAACGCAGCACAACGTCCAGATTTCCGGCGTGGGGCGTCGCGGGGGGTGGGTCATCAGTAGCAAACTGTTGTGCGAATAGTTCCAAGGCAGCAGAACGCGCTGAAATCTAGATGACACGAAAGTGATGTCTAGTAAGTTGCCACCCAGCAAATAACGGCGTGGGGCATCGCGGGGGGTGGGTCATCAGTAGCAAACTGTTGTGCGAATAGTTCCAAGGCAGCAGAACGATGGCACCAATGTGATGTCCAGTAAGTTGCCGCACTGGTTTTGGTATCCTACAATGCTGCTCCGAATAACGGCGTGGGGCGCCCCGGGGGAGGCGGCGTGAACGGGCCTCTCCAGGTGGAGTGTCATCTGTTGTAGTGGGGCGCCCCTTTACCGTTTCAGTTGCCATTCCGTCCGTTTTTGGTCCACTGTGTCAAAAGCCGCAATTCAGCTGAGTTGCGCCCACTCTTGCGGTGCAGCGATAGGCGGCTGTCACAGGACTCTCAAAATGGCGGCAGGCTCTTTCCTTTTTGGGCCTGGTCCACTGAAATGGCCCTGGGACACCTTGGAAATCGGACGCTTGTCTGCTAGGTCTTGGACCCCATTCTCGAAAGCGTCCCCCCCGCCTTGAGAATTCATCAAAAGTTTTGGGGGCCCCGACTCCTGCAGGCTTCTGGTGGGGAGCGGCTGCCATGATTGCTCGCGGAATGACCACGACGGAGCTACGAGATGGTGGTGCTCTCATGCTGACGCCAGCTTCAGTCTGAAACATCCAGAAACAAGGTGTGGCTTTCATCGTTTGGGAAAAAAAAAAGTTTTCATCCAATGAAAAGTGTTGTTTTTAGGTCATATGATCAAGCCTTCCATCATTAGGAAACCAAAAGTAAAATGAACCAATGAAAAGTTTTATAAACAAGTCACATGACCTGTTATGCGGCATAGGGTATAAAATGCGGAGAAAATACGTTGGCACGTGAGGCGGCGTCAGTAGCGGACCGATGTGCGAATAGGCCGAAGGCAACACAACGCGCCAAGATCCGGATGGCACCGAGGTGGTGTCCAGCAAGTTGCAGCACTGGTGTGGCCATCCTACAATGCTGAAAGTCGGCGTGGGGCGCCCCGTTGGCCTGTGAGTTTGCGTCAGTAGCGGACCGATGTGCGAATAGGCCGAAGGCAGCACAACGCGCCAAGATCCGGATGGCACCGAGGTGGTGTCTAGTAAGTTGCCGCACTGGTGTGGCCATCCTACAATGCTGAAAGTCGGCGTGGGGCGCCCCGTTGGCCTGTGAGATGGCGTCAGTAGCGGACCGATGTGTGAATGGGGCCGAAGGTAGCGCAACAATATTTTCGGAATAGAAGACACCACTAGGCGCTGAGATGCCAAGATCCGGATGGCACCGAGGTGGTGTGTAGCAAGTTGCCGCACTGGTGTGGCCATCCTACAATGCTGAAAGTCGGCGTGGGGCGCCCCGTTGGCCTGTGAGTTTGCGTCAGTAGCGGACCGATGTGCGAATAGGCCGAAGGCAGCACAACGCGCCAAGATCCGGATGGCACCGAGGTGGTGTCTAGTAAGTTGTCGCACTTCTGTGGCCATCCTACAATGTTGAAAGTCGGCGTGGGGCGCCCCATTGGCCTGTGAGATGGCGTCAGTAGCGGACCGATGTGCGAATGGGGCCAAAGGCAGCGCAACAATATTTTCTGATTTGAAGACACCACAAGGCGCTGAGATGCCAAGATCCGGATGGCACCGAGGTGGTGTCTAGCAAGTTGTGGCACTGGTGTGGCCATCGTACAATGGTAAAAGTCGGCGTGGGGCGCCCTGTTGGCCTGTGAGATGGTGTCAGTAGCGGACTGATGTGTGAATGGGGCCAAAGGCAGCGCAACAATATTTTCTGACTGACACCACAAGGCGCTGAGATGCCAAGATCCGGATGGCACCGAGGTGATGTCTAAGTTGCGGACTGATGTGCGAATGGGGCCAAAGGCAGCGTAACAATATTTTCTGTATGGAAGATACCACTAGGCGTTGAGATGCCAAGATTCGGATGGCACCGAGGTGATGTCTAGCAAGTTGCTGTACTGGTGTGGTCATCCTACAATGCTGAAACTCGGCGTGGGTCACCCCATTAGCCTGTGAAATGGCGTCAGTAGCGGACCGATGTGCGAATGGGGCCAAAGGCAGCGCAACAATATTTTCTGACTGACACCACAAGGAGCTGAGATGCCAAGATCCGGATGGCACCGAGGTGATGTCTAAGTTGCGGACTGATGTGCGAATGGGGCCAAAGGCAGCGTAACAATATTTTCTGTATGGAAGATACCACTAGGCGTTGAGATGCCAAGATTCGGATGGCACCGAGGTGATGTCTAGCAAGTTGCTGTACTGGTGTGGTCATCCTACAATGCTGAAACTCGGCGTGGGTCGCCCCATTAGCCTGTGAGATGGCGTCAGTAGCGGACCGATGTGCGAATAGGCCGAAGGCAGCACAACGCGCCAAGATCCGGATGTCACCGTGGTGATTTCATAGTTGAGAGGCACTTCATCTGCAGTGGGGCGCCGAGATCCGGATGGCACCGAGGTGATGTCTAGCAAGTTGCTGTACTGGTGTGGTCATCCTACAATGCTGAAAGTCGGCGTGGGGCGCCCCATTAGCCTGTGAGATGGCGTCAGTAGCGGACTGATGTGCGAATGGGGCCAAAGGCAGCGCAACAATATTTTCTGAAGAGAAGACACCAAAAGGCGCTGACATTCCAAGATCCGGATGGCACCGAGGTGGTGTCTAGCAAGCTATGCAGTTGAGTTGTGTGCGCACTTGCGGCGAATAGGTCGAAGGCAGCATAACAATGTTTTCTGAATAGAAGACACCACAAGGCGTTGAGATTCGGTTACTACCGAGGTGATGTCTAGCAAGTTGCCGCACTGGTGTGGCCATCCTACAATACTGCTCCGAATAACGGCGTGGGGTGCCCGAAGGGGGGGGGGGGAGGCGGCGTGAATGGGCCTTCCTAGGTGGAGGCTCGTCTGCTGTAGTGGGGCGCCCCTTTACCGTTTCAGTTGCCATTCAGCTGAGTTTCGGCTGCTCTTGATGCTACAGCGACAGGCGGCTGCAAGAGGACTCTCAAAATTGCGGCCTGTTCTTTGGATTTGGGCCTGGTCCACTAAAATGGCCCTGGGATACAGAAACACACAGTCACTGGATGATGTCATCAGTGATGTCATTTGAGATGTCATCAGTGATGTCATCAGTGATGTCACTGACCATGTCATGAATGATGTAATATGTGACATGATCAGCAGTGGATTGCGGGTGCGCGATATATAGTTAGTGCAACTAACTATATATGGAATTTCAATGGTTTTGTGTGAGTAAAATAAGGTTTTTTAAATGCTAATTCCTAACTATATATGGTCTATAACCTATGGTTTTTTCAGTGAATATATATATGTGTAACTAATGTGATTTCAATATCGTGTTTATTTCTCCTCTTGCAATAAATAAAAACAATTAAAGGGAAAAAAAAATAAAAAATAACTTGTGGGTACCACAGCATAATTCTGTCTCTCAATTGTGGAATTGTTTTCAGAAATGCTGCAAGTTCACTTTTATTCTGTGGCATATGCACATACATTTCTCCCACCTTTTCTCTCAATGAGTAAGCAAACTCTTCAACCTCATTCTGCTTATTATTTTCTCAACTAAATCTGGTGGCTTCTTTTCCTTATCCATTTTCCTTGCTAGGTCTGGTGGTTTCTTTTTCTTCTCATGTTTTCTTGCCCACTTGTTTCCTAATTTCTCAAACCCATTGCATTTAAAACCATATTTTATTTCTGCAATGTGCAAATGCAATCCTGAAGAACACATTTTCTCATGTGCTTCATTATCCATATGTACCCTGACACTTTTCTGAAATGAAAAACTTCCTGAACCATCAGTTTCATAATTTTGAGCCAAATCTGTCAGTCCATTATGTGTAGTTAATGCACATGCAGCTGTTTCCTTATTCAGGGAAATTAATTCTTTTTCCTGACACTGGTTTATATTTTCATTATTTAAACAGCAAGGACTGTTAATTTCTTCATGCTCACATGTTGTATTTAAAACACTAAGCTGTTTCTCTTTTTCATGGTCTGTGTTAATATGTTCTCCCATGTTCTCTATATTTTTAGTCACTGCTGCTTCCTCAAAGCAGGTTTGAAAAATCCCATTTTCAATTACATTTATTTTATTCTATTTCACTTTACCTCCTAACAGCTTCTTTAAACCTTCAAACATTTTCATTTTTGCAATAGTTCAATGCAATTTCTTTTCTCCAAAGCTGTCAGTCTCAATTTTAGTCAGTTTTACTCCTACCACTGACCCTCCACAAAATCTTACTGCAATATTTCTCTTAATCAATAACTCTGTTAGTAACAACATAAATACATTCGCTACTCTGTCTGTTGTGCTAAATAAAGGATAGATTTATATTCACTGCGATTAACACATTCTGCTTACCCTTCACAAAGTAAGACCTTCCGTTTACTCTTCAAACACTACAGGTAAATTCCTTCCGCTTACCTTTCACTCAAGCTCAGAAGAACCTGCTACTCCTTTGGACTTATCCTTCAGGATATATCTTAGTCCAAAGTTTCACCAGCGAACCCTTTTGCTGTCAATCAAGCTCAGAAGAACCTGCTACTCCTTTGGACTTATCCTTCAGGATATATCTTAGGCCAGAGTTTCACCAGCAAACCCTTTTGCTGTCAATCAAGCTCAGAAGAACCTGCTACTCCTTTAGTGTGACCCTTTCTAGGTGATATCAGACCAAAGTTTCACCAGCGAACTCTTTGCTATCAATCACTCACACAGAAAATAGTCCCTAATTTAACACTGCCAGCCCTACCTAGCTTCTCAGTGTTATTACAACAGACGAGTAACCTCAGTGCAGTGTGGCTTCCATTTACCACCTGCTATTCCTTCCCGGGATTCCACAGGTGTGCATACCTGTGTGTTCCAGACAACATAGAACAAGACACTAACTTAACATGAAGAGTTAAAACATGTACTCAATAACCAAAAAAGTATGTCCTATGAAATTACCAATATAATCAATAACACCATCAATTCAAAATGAGCAAAATTTAACCAACAATAAAAAACTTAATATTTTAAACACTTCAAAAATACATGCTAGCATATTAACAACATTTCACAACCCTATTGATACTCACACCACTTCTTGCATCACCTTCCAGTACTGCTTTGCCAGTCTCCAGGTTCTGAGCATTGGAGTCAGGAATCAGGACTTGGACATTTATCTAACTTGGGCAATTATTTTACTTCCCTCTTAAGGTCAATGATCCATTAGTTGAGTAGTTGATGGTGAAATCAATAATCACTAATCACCAAACTAATCAATAATGACCATCCTCTGATTACCAAAAACTGATGGAGCGGTAGTTTCTCAATGTAAAACCTTCATGCCACCTCTAATGTACCACTCAAAAGGTGTTGGGCCCTTCATACCATGTATTACCTTCAGGAGACTTTAAATAAACCTGAACAGTCAAAAATGCAATTTATTATTTTAAGTCAATAAAGAGAGTTGTTGAGTATTTTAAAGGGTTTTATTTTCTAGACAAAAGTTAATTTTTCTCTGACCCTTTATTCATTATTAAAATATCAATCAGGTTACGGAATTTGGAAAACAGGGAAAAGAAAAATAGTCCTGTAAGGCTAATCAATAATTAAATAGTAGGCAAAAATCTCCCATAAAGAGAAATAAATGCATAAGTCAAATAAATCTTTTCAGACCTAATTAATTAGTCAAAGCATAAACTTAAAGTTTAGCATCTAATTCTATCCTGATCCACTGCACTCTCTGTCTGTCTGTGTCTAAAGAGGAAAACAGTCCCTCCTTCATGAGACCTCAAAGGAATGTGGCCTGCAGTGCCAAATATGACGTGGAAGCAAGAAACCTCCCCCTGACTCTCCTCAGACGCAACTCCGCCCTTCAGCAATCTCCCGGGGAGTTTCTCGTGCCTAATCCATAGAGTGTCTGTTCTAATGTGTTCCTTCTCTCAAGAGCTCACACACCCCTTTAATGAGCCTAGAAGCCAGCTGAGCTGAGAAAGCCAGCCCCTCCTCCGGAGAGGTCATTATTTATACTCTAATTATTGGCAGACTACACAAAGATGTAGCATCTTCAGGAAAACTTGTACGTGATTGGTCAGTCATAATGGCATTAGGTCTCACTGTCCTGACTCCTTCTAAAATCCTGACTATACCAGTTTTAACAAAAGAAGCGCAAATGATTTAATACATTTTATATGTTTGCAACTTTTACTAGGAAAAATGTTTCATTCTAATTCGTCCTTCCTTCCTTCCACAGTGCAGTCAGATGGATACTTTTAACTAACTGGTACATTGGCACAGTCACAAGAATGTACAGTTCAAGATGTCCTTGACTTCTTGTCATGAGGAAAGCTGGCTCAGTCTGCGCATGCACCCTTCTCTTTACAAGTCATAGCCTCGATGGATTCACAGGCAGCCATGTTTTGTGTAGGCCCCAAAAATAAAACAGACACAAAGAAAATATTATTTTCATGTACATCAGCCCATTATGTGTCCCAACTCCATACTAATACCCCTTATAAATGTTTACCTAGCCAAGCTATTAGTATAAAGCTGCTTTTTCTAATTTGTGTACAACATGCAAAAATGTGCAATGTGCAAAATAGCATTTTCATGCTTTATGTACATTTTAAAAGCATACACAGTTACTACAGCGCACACAACAACATGCTTTAATGTTTTAGATAGCTTTTCATGCAAAAAGCATTTAGTCCCCTGTGTAGTGTTTGGTGTATTATTAATTCACACACATTATAAATAAGGTGTTATTAACTGAAATGTTTATCAAAATATGCAACAAGTCAAAGTCTCTTAAGACAGAAATAGTGAATTTTCGATTGCAAGGGATGAGCTGGGAAGAGAGAAACACATTGTATTAATCTTCAAAGCTAAAAAGGCCACTTTTCACCACATTGCAAAAAACACATGTAAATGGAGCAAAAGCATTTTCAGACTGAATAGGCCTCACTTTCTTGTTTTTCATGTGCCATGTTTTTAACTTGCACCAAAATGTGCGTGGCAATATAAATGCAGTCTGTCTGTAGCAGAAAAATAAAACAATGCCTGACTGCAGATGAACTCTGCTCCATCAGTCCCTAGATGGCAGACTGTTTTAATAAGTAAAACACAGGTCTCACTAAGCCTGAGGGAGTTGTAATCCACTTGGCTCCGTGATGCCTTTGTGAAACATTGGAATGTTGATGCTCGGGGCTTCTACAATTGAATCAAGAAGGTACCTAACACGGATTAGAACATTGGAATGGTGTGAGCCCAATTGAAAACAATGGAGTGGTCCCGGCTTCTAATGGATAGTAGAAGCCTGGAGCTTAAACATTCCAGTGTTGTCGTTCATAACTGTTGCTCAAGGGGATTTCTATCCCCTTGGGCTGCGTGAGGCCTTGGTTTTGTTTGTTAGAACATTCTGCCCTCTAGTGGTGAAATGTTCTAAAAGCCAAATAGCCCTCCGTAGCTGGGTTATATCCGCATTAAAGTCGTACTCCCTTGTTAAAGGCCCTCGCTTTCAGCTCCAGCCTTTAACGTTGGAGTGGGCCTTTAATGGCTGGGATTGCCCACTATGGCAGTCTTTAAGTCTATATTGGACGAGTGGAATGTTGGGAGCTCCATTGAAAATAAAGGTGTTCCAGGCTTCTGATGTCCAGTAAAAGCCCAGTGCATCAACATTCCAACAACCAATGTAAGTGGTATGGTTATCAAAAACCATGAGCAAAGCATAAATTATAAGGCACATTTTCCGAAAGTCTCATTTTTAGCCATTTAAGACAGAAAGAATATGGTGAAATCTTCAAGTTTTGCAATTTATTTGGCAAACGTAGTCCCTAAAATTCTCCGACTCTGATTATTGTCCATAGTTAATTAAGATTTTATATAAGAAAGGAAACAAAGGGATTTGTTCAAGAGGAAACAAAACATTCAAACTCCAATCAATGCTCATTGTCACCTGCACGTAGAATGAAACAGCTTTCCCAGATAGCGAGACTAAAAAATACATGTAATATAAAACATATTTTTGATGGGTACCATGTATAATATGATCCTATACTGATGTCCCAGGGTTCTGGTGACATTTACAAACCACTCAGCCTTCTACCTTGTGGTTTATGATGTAACCAGAATCACGAAATCACTTGATAGCAATATTGAGTTATTTTATATTTATTATTTGTGCAGCATTCATCTGTTCTTTAAGTAAGTCCTCAAATGGGTCGTGCTTGAAAAAGCAAGCTTGGGACCCCGTGGAGGCAACATTGCCAGTATCCTCAACAGAAGAGAACTTATGTGGATGCTGTTTTTCGATTCGATTCAAAATGGCCTCAATGAACATGACAGCTCTTTTTCCCAATTAGCAACTGTGCCCTAAATCTCATCTAGATACTATTCTGATATTGGGTTTTTGGGCTAACTACATGGTCTTTACCGTCTTGTGATTGGTACACCATTTGTGGGATGATTTAATGACAACTGTTACCTGCATGTGTATATTGATAACACATACTCTCTCTCGTATTGTTATGATGGCTATTATTCTACCTTGCGAATCTATGGCCTTTACTATCGTGCGATTGGTACCCCATGCATTGATTGCTATTCGTATATATGTTTCCTTACAGGGAAAGTCCTGCGATTGTATTACCTATGATTTAGATTTTGAACCATATTACTCTTAGGGTGGTTGATGATGAACAATACGTTTTTCGAAGTGTTGACCACTGGTTCCTATTTTTCATGAGGTGCGATACCCTTAACTTGCTTGTCCTTAGATTCACTAGCTTAATGGGAACCTCACCATAATCCTACGTATCTGTAATCGGATATGGCTCTACCACATTATTTAGTCATACCCCCTTTTTGATGTTTTAACCAATTTCCAACAATTTCAAGGTATTATGACCAGCAATTGGTGGTTGGCCCTTGATTCGACATTCAGTAGTCTTTCTTCAGTGCCACCTTCCACCCACGTGACATGGTTGCCATAGTCACAGCCTAAACAGGAAGAGCCGTTCGCCATTGCAAGACTCGAGCTCACGAGACGACGGATTCAATCCGCATATGGTGAGTGTTCCATTTGTATTCTGACAGGGTACTTCTTACGTGTTATTGCATATCATTCTAAATGTCACCATATCCTCCTCCTGACAGTGTCCGGTGCCGGTGTCTTTGACGACGATCCAATGTGGACGTGATCGTTTTGAAGTCTTCCTTCGGGTAAGCTTCGATTACAAATCCACGCCACGCACCCGGTACTGCTCTGTTTTATAATGCTAATTAGTTCCCTTTCTTTAACAGATTCTCCTCCTTGACCTCTCTTTGTGATTCGTTTCGATTCAACCGTCTACGCCAGTCCCTAATATTTGAAGGCCCTATTTACGGCACACTATGTAAGTGCGTTTTGAGTTCGTGCATTTTCAGTTAAAAATATGTCCTCTCTCCGTAATAATTTCCCAATCCTTTGTCATCACAGGATTTGAAGTAACCGTCAGGAGTTGTTCATCACCCTTCCTATGAATAATGTGAAACAGAGCAACAATTGATTTTCTATGCTCTTTTGTTCTTAGTGTGCTTCATTCATTGCTCTCGTTTATAACCTATTGGATAGGAGCTAAATTATATTCAATTAATTATTGATATTTATTCAATTAGGTTGTCTGCCCCCATCTTGTCCTGATGAAGACCCCGCAGCAAGGGTGTCATTAATTCCTGCAACTGTTAGAGGGTCGAAACGTCGACGACTGTTCTTTGGTTTTCAGCTTCACTCCACAATTATAACATTAGTGTATTTTGTGAAGTATGATTTTGTATTTTGTTCAAGTGATGTATTGAACCTATGGTTTCTTGTTGGTTTATATATTTAAATTAACATATGGATACAATTGCGCCATTTGGTTGTTTTTAATGTCACTATTTCCCTATCCACACCACCCTCACCTTATCACCTCCCTCCTTCCTTAGGGCACTCTACAGCCTTTTTGAAATGTTGATTCAAAGATTTGGTATTCAATATACATCTACACTGTGAATATAAACGGTGCAGTTACATTTACTGTCTTTTTATTTTGGTTTAACTCTGTCAATTGATGACTTTACACTGGGACCCCTCTTTCTCAGTAACTTTAAGTAAGTCAAGCATTGACTTTTAAAATAGGATCCAAAATGACACTGACTAGTGAACTTAACCAAATATTTAGAAAGTTTCACCACAAGCCACCCTCACTTTTATTTAATTTTGAAGTGATTCCAGTGGCTAGGAAAATCATAATCTCCCATAGTTCTTTGTGTATGGAAATGGATGATGGTAGAGCATCTTTGGACCTATTTGTCGTCATGTTATAACTAAACCCTCTACACACCAGTATAGCCCATTTCATTTAAACACAGCACAATTCATTCACAGTTTACTACACTTGGCCCAGATTTCTGGCAGAGCAGTGGAGGTATTAGGTCTGACATTAAACATTTTTTTGTAAATCCATTTACTCAGAAAGGTAATGGCAATGCACTCTGGTCAACTCCCCTTCTCTTTCCTTGATATCATGTGTAATGGTTGAAGTCTGGGCCTGGCCAACATTTCCTGCAAGGCCATTAGGAAATACAAGGGTGGTTGGGGTTTCTAGCCAACAGTTGGGAAGAGGTGTCTTCGGACACTAATATTAGAGCCTCATTACCCCAGTACAGTGGGCTAAGAACCAATATATCAATGTTTTTAAAAATCACAAAACAAAAATAGCTAGATAGAATATGACTACAAATTTTAATGTTTCTATCCAAATTACATTTAAGCTGTATATTTGGGTCATGATTTAGTGTTTTGTAGAGGGGTACTCAACAGCAACAGAGTACCCACTCTGCCAAGCTGTTGGTCTGCCCTCCATGACAGCGGTTCAAAACAAGCTTTGGCATAGCCAATAGGTCTCGCCTTTGGGACCTAATGAGGGTTTAGCCAGAGCTATTGATTTTGCCAATATCTTTAAGCTATGTTGTAAGGCAGTGAGGTTGCTGTACAGCATGTTGAAACGTTATAATAAAAAAGTGCTATAAGCATTTTTGTTAGCTTATATATAACCAAAGAAGACATTATGTATAACTGAACAACCCTATTAAACAAGCATTGGAAATGCAATAGGTTTCCCATTTGCTTGAGTTACAGGTTTTGGTGTTGTAAATGACATTGTTTTTTACCTATGTGTTATGGAATGTATGTATGGGGTGTGTAGTGTAATGATATGGGTTAGAATTGTTAGTTGTGAAATTGAATGGTGTGGAGTGGATTTGTGTAGTGGAAGTATGTGGCAAGGTGTGTAGTGAAAATATGTGGATACTAATTATGTGGTATTGAGTGTACTGGAATTGTGCGGAATGGGATTGTGTGTTATGTAGTGTAATTATATGTAGTGGTATTTTGTCTTTTTGAGTGGTATTTAGTGTACTTTAACTATGTTGCGTGCTGTTGAATTTTGTGGCTTGATGTGTAATTTTATGGTGTGGATTGGATGTATGTGGAGTGGTGTGTCATTGTGTGGTATGGATTGGAAATGTGTGGAGTTGAATTGTGTGGTGTGGAACTGCGGGGATAATCAACACTAACTTGTGAAAAGCAGCACACCACAGCAACAACCAGCTCGCAAAGTGCAAGTCCTAGTAACATCAGCTACTGGTCGTGCACCGCCTGGAAGAACATGTAGGATAGGAGGCGGCACTCTCAGGTCTGCTCCTCCTGCAGGCCGGCCTGGCCGCCGGACATGGCGCCCCGAGGAGGGAGGGTGCCCCCAGGCTGAGGCTGCGGATGGGTGCCGGGAGCCCCAGGCCCACGGTGTGCAGTTATGGGTGCCGGAAGCCCCAGGCCCAGGGTGCGCTGTGACGGGTGCCCGGTGTCCCAGGCCCATGGTGCGCCTTGTGGTCGTCTCAGTACCACCTCATGAGGTGGGCCCAAGCATCACCGCCCCTCCTCCAGTGCTGTTAGAGTGACTGGTCCAAGCTCTCTCAGTGCTTCACTCATCCAGCCGAATCCACTTGAAACCGTGAGTAAACATCATGGCGGACACAGATTAGGAAGGCTCCTGAGCCCGAGCGCAATCATCCTGGAAAAACACGGAATCGAGTGCTGCTTGAGCTGTCCCTGATCGGCGGACGATGGTACTTGGCCAGCGGTAATGCAATGTAGGCGAACTGGGCTGATATCGGAGGGTGCAGCAGGCGTGGAGTCGAGACCAGAGGAGCAGTTGTTGTGTCCGAGGACTCACCAACACAGCAGGTTAGGGGGGCGAAGCCCGGAACAGACCCAGCGCTGGCGACTGGTGCCCATGAGCCATCCAGCCACTGATCCTGAAGGTTTCATAGGGTTGAGACGTTGCCCAAAGCGGCTGTGATGGATTTCAGTTTCCTGCGCCCGGAATTGAAGGTGAGGCCTGTGAAGTTCCCGGCCGGCTGGAGCTGAGTCTAACTGCCAAGGAGGAGTCAGGGGGCAGCCTGACTAAGGTGGCGGGAGCGAAAGCCAGGCCCTTGGCTGAAGGGCGCCACTCGTATACTTACTCAGATCCCCTCAATTTTGGAGGAGGAATTTTTAGCCCTTTTATGTAAGGTCAGCTCTGGGTCCCCCACCGATTTTTGTCCTCCCTTGATTCTTCGCGAGGCTTTTACAGCCTGTCCGCTTCCCCCCTTGGGACTCCTGAATATGTCCTTGTCCTCTGGCCTGGTCCCCAGTTCTTTTAAGGTTGCTGAGGTCGTACCTATCTTAAAAAAACCACGGCGGACCCTACGACTATGAGTAATTTTCGCCCCATTTCCCTTCTCCCCTACCTCAGTAAAGTTCTTGAGTCTCATGTTACTTACACTCTGAGCTCATTCATTGAACATTCCCAATATCTTGACTCCCAACAGGCAGGGTTTAGACCAGCCCACTCTACGGAGTCAGTCATACTCTCAGTTATGGAGGAACTGCGGAGGGGGCGGACTCTAACATCAGCCAGGTGCTGGTGCTCCTTGATTTATCGGCCGCCTTTGACACGGTCGACCATGATATTCTGATCGACCGTGTCAGGGAGGCCGGCATTCGGGGCACCGCTCTGGACTGGGTTCGCTCCTTTTTGACCAACCGCCATCAGGCGGTCAGGCTCTCTCAGTTTACCGCTGATAGGATAGGCCTCACAAGTGGCTTCCCGCAGGGTTCCTCCTTATCCCCTCTTATTTTTAATTTATACCTGACCCCCCCTTATTCGGTCATTGCGAGGCAATCATGTCACCGCGTTTAATTACGCGGATGACATTCAGTTGATTTTTAACATTGATGGCTCAGCGGAGTCCATTTCTAATTTTCAGTCCACCCTCTGTCATATTAGCGACTGGATGGGGGTCAATCACCTCAAGCTTAACCCCGACAAGACAGAACTGGTTCTTGTCGGGGGAGCTTCCAACCCTTGGAAATCTACTTTCTGGCCTGTCAACTTAGGCCTCCCCCCTAGTCCAGTCGACTCAGCAAAAATGTCTGGGTGTTATCATCAGTAACGATCTCACGATGAAGCCCAGGTCAATGCTGTAGTCTCTGCTAGTTTTTTCCAGCTGCATAAAATCCGGAAGATCACCCGCTTTTTGACCATTGAGGCTCTCACTCTTGTCCTTTTAGCTTTAGTCATTTCGAGGATTGACTATGCCAATTCTCTTTATGCAGGCATTCCGGCCTATCTATTGAAGAGGCTGCAGCTCGTTCAGAACCAGGCTGCACGCCTCATTTATCACCAACCCAGGCACCAACATGTCAGTCCTTTGTTAAAGTCCCTCCACTGGCTCCCTGTGTCCGAGCGGTGTAAATTTAAGCTAGGCTGCACAATCTTTAAATCCCTTGCAGGTGTGAGTCCTCTTTTAATTTCTTCACTTCTACATTCTTATGTTCCCTCTTGTAATCTCCGTTCCTCCTACCTGGCCCTACTTAAGGTCCCGGTTTTTAAACGTGAGAAACATGGAGGATCAAGATTTTCTTTCCTTGCTCCCTCCTTTTGGAATTCACTCCCTTTAAGTATTAGATCTGCCTCTCCCTATGAGCGCTTTCGGTCCCTTCTTAAAACTCACTTGTTCTGTAATGCTTATCATTAACGCCTTTCGTTCTGCGGACTTTCTCCTCCCTGTTGCTCGAGCGCCAAGAAACCGCTAGGTGTTAGTTGCGCTTTATAAATTATTTTTACAATACATTACATTACATACTGAGTCCACGGGGGCGGCTGTCACGTCTCAGCCACTGAGGACAGACGGACCCTATTGGGGCGGCGAGAAGCACAGAAGGCACAGACCGGCTGGCAGCCATTTTCTTTCCTGATTCCCCATCAGCAGCCTGAGAGGAGAAGGTGGAGGAACCGCAATGGACATAACACAGGTGGGGGTAACCTGCAGTTATCATCATGGGCCATCCGGTGCTGTTTGAGAGTCTGGTACACACTCGGGAGATGGCGTTTTTTCTCAAGCGGAGGAAACCCCTGTTGCGCCGCAGTACAGTGGAACCCGGTGCTTTCCTTGGCAGCGGTCGCCGCTGACCACCCTGCGAGCTCCTGAGACCTGGTGGCATCTGGACGGACCCAGGAGAAACAGCGCGACCATCAGTGTGCACCCATTGCTCTCTTATGAGGAACACACTTGACTGCGCTAAAACGTGGACCGACTGCTTGCTCCTAAGATGTAATTTACGTCCTATCTTCCTCCTGCCCCTTTACCCTATTGTCTTACCCTTCCTTGCTCCACTCACCTTGTCCCCTATATTCTTTAAATGCTTTTCTTAATACTTATGTAACTTTTAACAGATGTAAATTGCAACCCTATTGTTCCTCATGTAAAGCGCTCTGATTCCATCTGGTCTAGCCAGCGCTATATAATAACTTATTCATTAATTTTGTTCCCATTTAGTACTCTTTCTCTCTTTGTCTTCCTCCCTAGCTCCTAGCCCCTATCCACTCTCCCCTGAATCTCTCACCTTGCCTGCTAGTCATCCTAGCCCCCTGTCCTTTGTGCCCTTTGACTAAGCACTCCTTCTCCCCTTGTTGGGGAAAGATCCAATATGTATACTCTGGAGTCTCAGCATACCACTGAGAGAGTCCACTGCGCCAAGGGAGCCACTCACAGCTGAGGTATGGTATGGCACCCCTTGCCAAAGCACTCCCTCTCCCCTTTTTGGGGAAGGATCTAGTATGTAGGCCTTGGAGTCTCAGAGTCCCCTCTGAGAGAGTCCACTGCGTAAAGGAAGCCTCCCGCAACAGAGATAGGGAAGTGAATGAATGAATGAAGAGACTCTTATATAGCGCATGGCTACCCAAGGGCAGCCCAGCGCTTATCATGACACCTTGTCCACCTCAACTGATCATGGAAAGAGGAGGAAATTTAAGCAGACGGGGGAAAAAGGAAGGTTTTAAGCTGCTTCCTAAATCTAAGATGGCACGATTCAAGTCATAAATACTCTGGAAGCAGGTTCCAGAATTTAGCTGCATTATAGGAAAACCGCCGACCCCCCGTTCGTGACCGCTTGATCACAGGAGCTACCACTTCCCCTTGGATCACAGCTTACTGGACTTTGGACGTTGCTTTGACTCGTCTACAGGTTTGTGTCCCAGTCACCCTTCCCCTCCTCTTTCCTTGCGGTGTTCTTCACCCTCCCCTCCTCTTTCCCGCCTCCATTACCTGTCTACTTCCCAAACTCCTTCCCCCCTCCCCTGAATCTTTCCCCTTGCCTGCTTTTCTCCTTACATATGTGTGCTTATTGTTTATCCTGACCTTACAAGTAACTAAGTTGCCATGCTCTAATAACTGTGTAACCTGTAACTATGATCTGATGCTCATGTAAAGTGCTCTGATACATCCGGGTCTAGCCAGCGCAATATAAAACCTTTAACATAAATTAATAAATAAATAAAGTCATGAGCCAAACCTCTCGACAAGTACTGCACCTAGCTGTTTAACCATTTTACAACACCTTCATACACATTTGAAGGCATGGCACCGGAATTGTCAAGTCACTCCACATCACACACCACTTCTTCAATGAGTTAGGGCTCAACCAACCAAAGTTTAGCATGTTATGGTTTTTATACCATATACAACAATATTAAAAGCAATACCACAAAGACCAGACCACCACATATTGTTATAAAGCCAGCGCTGTCTGAGCGTGTTGAATATAGCATGGACTCTTGTCAGTTAAACATTAATGTCTTTGGTTGGAGAAGCAATATGTTGGCATGTACATGTAATGTCTTGCCTGCCAGGGACCTATGACTATGAGAAGAGCAGCTCTGATGCATGGCATGGCTTGAGCACAGTTCAGAGATGCATGACAGCTGATGGTTCGGAGGTGAAGGGGACTCTTTAGGGAGGTAGGTGAACTCACTCATCAACTGCAGTATCCACATGACTGCATAATGGGCTCCTGGGGGTGACACGCGCAGCGTGTTCGCCCCCGGGATATTTAGGGCAATGGTACCCTCTTCCCCTTGCCGGTAACATGTGCAGCTTGTTGTGACAGCTGGCGCTCGTTAGGGAGGCAGGGCGAGCGTCTCTTCACACAGGAGGACCTTTCCTCAGGTGTAAAGGGCGGTTTTAGTTGTGTTTTTTTGCCGTTTAGGAGCGTTTTTATTGCCCTTTAGTTTTCTTGCTCACGTTTGTGAGTTTTAGTTAACTCTTTGTGGCAGGGTGTGGTGGCAGAGCATGGAGGCTTCAGAGGCAGTGAGAGAAGCCCTTCATGTTGTTGTAGCGGCAGGCAGAGCGGACCTAATAGTGCCAGGTACCCTTTCACAAGCGTGGGTTGGCCTTGAGAAGACACAGCGTCAGGCGGCAGGAGGTGTTTCTGCGGCGGTGGTCGCATGTTATTCCAGTGAAAGCTCGCCGGTGGCTTCTGACAGAGGTGGGCTCCCTTGTGTTGTATTGCTTGACAGTGGTAATGTTGTTGGTTCACAGGGTGGTGATATAAGGGCAGTACCAGTGCCTGTCAGGGCACCACGGAATGGCAAACAAGGGAGGCACACAGGCACAGTAAAAAAGGTGGCCATTTCAAAAGCAAAGGCTGTTGTAAATAAGGGCAAGATTTTGAAGAGGGCGCCTTTTAAGAAGGCACTTCTTACACAAAGGGCTATACATAGCAGGCATGGTAAGAATAGCTGTGTTTTAGCTCCCATGTCTAGTACTGTTCAGGAACATATTGGTGTTTGTGACTCTATTAACAAGGTCAACTCTGTTTTTTCTCATGTTTCAGCTCAGGACAGGGGTTTGTCGCCTATGATAGCGAGTGCGCAGGGAAATTTATTTTTGGAGCACGAGGCTTCACATACAATGGCTTCAAAAGACTTTTCAGGACACCCATTCAGAGCAAAGTTGTCTTTTGTGCCACATGGTCAGTCTTTGTCTGGCGCTCCATTTCCTTTTCCTAGCACTAAGCCTCCACCTATATTTGACAGGCAGGTTTCTGGCAGCGCTCCGCCAGGTCAGCCTGGTGAGTGGGTCTGGATCCCACAGGACATTGTGGATAAGGATAGGCTCTCGTCTTTTCACAGCGTTTGTAGGGGTACGGCTGCGCAATCGAGCGTTTCTCAGTCCACCGAGGGATCAACTCTGCCAAACCATAGAGAGGGCAGTGAGGTGTTGGCGAACCGGCTTCAAGCGTCCGGCAACGTCCGACATTCGCGACAGAGGAAAGTTCAGGCGGCTTTTCCCTCTCCTTTGGAC
Organism: Lissotriton helveticus; assembly: GCF_964261635.1. NCBI lineage: Eukaryota > Metazoa > Chordata > Amphibia > Caudata > Salamandridae > Lissotriton > Lissotriton helveticus. The sequence continues at coordinate 413,341,006 of NC_136067.1, forward strand.
TCCACAAGCACAGCCATTTCTAATGATGCTATAAATTGGTCAGAATATGATGGTGGGATAGGGGACGGTCAGATACCCGGTTTTAGTGGGTCTGTTCCTGCTTTTCATGGGGAATGCAATACTGTTTCTTTGGAGGAGGGGGAAATCCTGGATTCTACTGACAATGAGGTCCTTATGTCACGGGATGTAGGGAAGGGGGGTTACTAAAGCTGTTTCTAGTCTGTCTCACTCACAGAATGTCAAGTGGGGTGGTGCACAAGCACGTCCTTCAGCACCTACTCAGCGCTCCAGAATGGACCAACTTTTCGCGGCACCAGCCCTCAATCCAAAAGGTGAGCTTCCTTGTCCATTGCCTAAACGCTCCAGGTTGGTGGGTGTTGGGGGTGCAGTTGGGGAGGGACATGTGCCTTTGTCTCAATTTCCTGATCAGAGGGGTACTGTTTCTGATACTGTATCAACATTGTTGCTGAACGGAGCTGCCACTGCACAGGTTTCGGAGGCTAAACGGGTCATTTTCAAGAGATTGCCTTACATGGGGGTGGCTATGCCTTTAGGTGCCCATTTGAGCAAGGCTACAAAAGAAAAGATTTGGTCTGGGGATTTTATGTGCATTTTTAAATTGTTGCACAGGGACATTCAAGCTAAAGAGGGCTCCAAGGAAGAAGCATGGGAATTGTCAAGGCGGCCCAGGGTTCCTACTATCATAGATTCCTGGACTTCTGCCTTTTTCATATTTGCCAGTGTATATTGTGAGCAATTCCCTGACAGGGCGGTTTCTCTTTTTAAATACATGGATACAATTCGTAAAGCTGCTAATGAGTTTGGGGGTTATGCTTGGCTTCATTATGATGAAGAATTCAGGGCCCGTCTCACGCTGATGCCAGACAAACCTTGGGGGGAGGTGGACAAAGAACTCTGGGTTCAATGGATGTACCCTCAAAGGCCGCCTCTGTCTTTACACACAGCCAGTGGCTTAGCAGTAGCTTATCGGCCCTTTCAAGCCCGACCCACCCTTGGGGGGGTGGGTTCCTGGAACAGACAGTCCATACCTCCTACTGGTGCCTGCTGGAACTTTAACAAAGGATATTGCACCAGAAACCTCTGTAAATACAAGCATGAATGCTCCAGGTGTGGGGGGAAACACGCAGTTTTGCAATGTTTTGGGGAACAAGGACAATGGGGTCCCTCTTTCCAAGGTAGAGGGAGAGGATTTCCATCACAGTTTGGTAACAAAGGCTTTTACTCTCATCAAGATGGACATTCTATGTGATTTCTTACAGTGGTATACGGACTCCTAGCATGCTAATTTACTGTATTGGGGTTTTCGGGAGGGCTTCAGGCTGGGGTACCAAGGTCCCAAACTTCCTAGATTTGCACAGAATTTGAAATCAGCTCAGACTTTTCCCCATGTGGTCCAAGCAAAGTTGTTAGCTGTGGTCCGTGAAGGGAGAATGGCGGGACCTTTTGATCATTGCCCTTTAGACAACTTTAATTGTTTCTCCAGTAGGGGTGGTCCCAAAGAAAGCGAAGGGGGAGTTTAGGATGATCCAACACTTATCCTGGCCACCAGGTTGTTCTGTGAATGATTTCATTGCCAAAGAGGATTCCTTGGTTCATTTTGAATCTGTAGATGCTGCCCTGCTCATGGTCAAGGATATGGGTGTGGGGTCACAGTTGGCGAAGTGTGACATAAAATTTGCTTTTCGGTTACTACCAATACATCCTTCTGATTTTTCATTGCTTGGCATATTTTTTGAAGGAAAATACTATGTTGACAAAACTCTTCCCATGGGTTGTGCCATCTCCTGGAAGCTTTTTGAAGCCTTTAGCTCTTTTTTGTAATGGTGATTTGCTTTTTACACAGGTCACACAGGTGTCACGCACTACTTGGATGATTTTCTGTTTTTGGGGGCTGCCAATTCACACCAGTGCGCAGCTGCTTTGTCTGATTTCAAACTTTTTGCTCAAACGCTGGGAGTCCCATTAGCTGCAGACAAAACTGAAGGCCCATCTTGTTGTCTAACTTATTTGGGCATAGAGATTGATACCATTACTATGCAAGTACGTTTGCCCAGTAAAAAGATTTCTGAACTTGCTAGCCTTTTAGTACACGCACGCTCATCACAGAGGTTGACATTATCAGAGGCGCAGTCTTTGTTAGGTCATCTTAATTTTGCTTGTAAAGTCGTGAGCGCTGGTAGGACCTTTTGTAGGAGGTTGGGTTTCTCGATGTATGGTTTACACCTTCCGCACCACAGACTTCGGGTGACGGCACATATGAGAGCTGACTTAGAAGTTTGGTCCATCTTTTGGGCTGATTTCAATGGCATTTCCCTTTGGTCACTGGGTGAAGAATTTTGTTGGCAGTTACAGCTCTTTTCTGACGCATCCGGTGCTCTTGGTTTCGGTCTTTTTTGGGATGGGAAATGGTGTGCTGAACGGTGGCCTGCAAGTTGGTTAAGACAGAAAAAGAGCATAGCATTTTTGGAATTTTTTCCACTCATTGTTGCACTCAAGGTTTGGGGTTCTTATTTGGCTAACAAGACCGTTTTATTCAATGTGGATAACAAGACAGTGGCGGATCTCGGTAATGGACAGAGAGCTAAAGACAAACATGTGTTAAAACTACTGCAGATTTTCATGTTAGGATGCTTAACATTTAACATGGTCTTTAAGGCTAAGCACATTGCAGATTCCTCTAATGACATTGCGGATGCACTATCTCGTTTTCAGTTGGAGAGATTCCGTGGTTTGAGTCCCGGAGCGGATTTGAACAAGACCCCTTTTCCCCGTGATCTTTGGAGTTTGGGGAGCTGACGGCTTCTCAGCTCATCGAAAATTCATTAGCGCAAAGCACCAAATTGGCATACCGAAGAGCATGGCTGGAATTTTTAGGGTCAGGTGCTGTTTTCAGACTTTGTACTGGGTTGGGTTGTTAACAGAGGAGAGAGGATGTGGTATGTTTTATCATGCTTAACATTCACAAAAATATTTCCTCCACCACCATTGCTGGGAAATTGGCAGGAATAGCTTTTTATGGGAAAGCTTTTTGGGGCTATGAGCCATCAGCTGGAGAAATGGGGAAGCGCATTCTCCAAGGCGCATTCTCCAAGGCGAAAACCAAGAAAAGGGTGGCATGTTATAGGGAGCCCATTTCCCTGAAGCTTCTGGCTAGACTCCTCTCAGTATTACCCAATATTTGCTTTTTTGTTTTTGAGTTGCACTTGGTTAAATTGTGCATGGTTTGGCTTTTCTTTGGAGCATTTAGAGTATCGGAACTTTTGGGCTCCACCACGCACGACGATCTAAAGGTTTCTAATGTTTCTAGATTTGCTTCCCATATTGACATTTTTCTAGAGCAATCCAAGACTGACCAAACTGGCAAGGTGGCTGTGGTTACGTTACAAGCTATTGATGGTCTGTTATGCCCTTTGCAGGCCTGGTCTGCATTTTTAGGAGTTGGTGGAGCGACCTCTTTATTTGTTTTTCGGTACGTTAATTGGTCCCGCCTTACAGCTCCACAGTTATTGGCTATTTGTAGGAAGGCATTGGGACACATTGGTCTAAACCCACAACATTTTGGAACCCATTCCTTTCGCATTGGGGCAGCCTCTGAAGCTGCTAGGTGGGATTTTTCTGTTGGGGATATCAAACATTTGGGGAGATGGTCTTCAGATTGCTTTTTACGTTATATTAGAGGTTAGGAACATTTAAGTTGATTTCGCAAGCTAATTGTGTTTTCTTTACAGGTTTGCAGTTCAAGTGCAAGCAGGTGTGGCTCATTGAGCATTCCTTTATTAAGTGGGCAGGCACTCAAGCGGACACACGCCATTTCGGGAGGAATCTAGGTTTCTCTTCAACGGCAGTGGCTCTTTCTTGGCGGGGACAGAGTGGTATGAGGTGGGGGCAATTTCTGCCGTTGATGGGGGAATTTGATAGGGACAATATGCCTGACATTCTGTTACTGCACTTGGGGGAAAATGATCTTGTTCAACTTTCGGGTCTGGGTCTCATGATTGAAATGAAACACGATTTGGAAATTTTCATGAAAAGTTGGCCACACACTGAACTCGTGTTAACGGCTCTCATGCCGCGCCGCATCTGGAGAGGTGCTGGGAGCCACACTGCCGTTGAAAGGGCACGACGAAAAGTCAACCGGGAGATGCAGCGTTTTTGCACCTTTCACAAAATTGCATGGCTGGTACATGAGGAGGTCACTTCCATGGACTTTTACTTTTTCCGGCATGATGGGGTGTATTTATCTTTTTTAGGAAATGAAATGTATCTTCTAAATATCAAAGACATACTGGCCGGCTTGTTGGGTATTAACCCATGGTGCTGATGAACTTTAGACTGTTACAGCGACAGTGTTTTTTCACGTCGTTTATTCATTTCTTAGGTGTAAAATGTTTTTTGATACATTCTTCCTCGTTTTTCTGGTTCATTGTACACTACTGCCTTTTTCCCCACTTCCAATTGCATTCCATCTATCCCCACCTCCGCCCCAGTTTCCCCTTCTTTTCATTTTCAGGTCTCAACTGTTCTCCCTGTTACAGCGACAGTGTGTTTTTTCTAAGGTTTTCCTGGTTTTTCAGGCTATTTGGTACATTTACATGTAATAAATTGTACCCTGTTTGGCGACAGTGTTTCTTTCCTTGCATTGTTTATTAGGCCGCAAGTTTTCTCTGCCGGGGGGGGGGGGACAGGAAAAACGCCCGTGATGGGGTTTTTCCTGGTGGCAGATTGGGAGGAAAGTAAGACAGGCAGGATGGGTTGGGGGCATTACGATCAGGTTGCCACAGAGGGATGCAGGGGGAGGAGTTGGAGACAACAGGTAGGCAGGATACTGAGTTAGGCGCTTGGGGAAGGAGGTAGGAGGTACAAGGGGGGGATCTAGTGGTTAGGGGGTCAGGATTTAGGAACATGGGGTGTTAGTTCATGAAAAATGTTTATGTATAAATAGTATGCATATTTTATTCTGCCTACCTGTCCAATAAAGCAGCCTTTTACCCCAGGTTGGTGTGAGGCGTGTTTATTGCCCGATGGGCTTCTGGGGGTGACACGCGCAGGGTGTTCGCCCCGGGATATTTCGGGCAATGGTACGCCCCTTCCCCTTGCCGGTAACGTGCGCAGCTTGTTGTGACAGCTGGCACTCGTTAGGGAGGCAGCGCGAGCGTCTCTTCACACAGGAGGACCTTTCCTGAGGTGTGAAGGGCGTTTTAGTCACGTTTTTTGCCCACCCGCCCGCCCGCCCAACTGTGTTAATCTTACTGTTTTTTGCAAATGTACGCTTAAGAGAGTTGTTTCGATTACTCTTGTTGTTTCTGTTCTTTATGATGGCAATTGTCATAATAATCAACACTAACTTGTGAAAAGCAGCACACCACAGCAACAACCAGCTCGCAAAGTGCAAGTCCTAGTAACATCAGCTACTGGTCGTGCACCGCCTGGAAGAACATGTAGGATAGGAGGCGGCACTCTCAGGTCTGCTCCTCCTGCAGGCCGGCCTGGCCGCCGGACATGGCGCCCCGAGGAGGGAGGGTGCCCCCAGGCTGAGGCTGCGGATGGGTGCCGGGAGCCCCAGGCCCACGGTGTGCAGTTATGGGTGCCGGAAGCCCCAGGCCCAGGGTGCGCTGTGACGGGTGCCCGGTGTCCCAGGCCCATGGTGCGCCTTGTGGTCGTCTCAGTACCACCTCATGAGGTGGGCCCAAGCATCACCGCCCCTCCTCCGGTGCTGTTAGAGTGACTGGTCCAAGCTCTCTCAGTGCTTCACTCATCCAGCCGAATCCACTTGAAACCGTGAGTAAACATCATGGCGGACACAGATTAGGAAGGCTCCTGAGCCCGAGCGCAATCATCCTGGAAAAACACGGAATCGAGTGCTGCTTGAGCTGTCCCTGATCGGCGGACGATGGTACTTGGCCAGCGGTAATGCAATGTAGGCGAACTGGGCTGATATCGGAGGGTGCAGCAGGCGTGGAGTCGAGACCAGAGGAGCAGTTGTTGTGTCCGAGGACTCACCAACACAGCAGGTTAGGGGGGCGAAGCCCGGAACAGACCCAGCGCTGGCGGCTGGTGCCCATGAGCCATCCAGCCACTGATCCTGAAGGTTTCATAGGGTTGAGACGTTGCCCAAAGCGGCTGTGATGGATTTCAGTTTCCTGCGCCCGGAATTGAAGGTGAGGCCTGTGAAGTTCCCGGCCGGCTGGAGCTGAGTCTAACTGCCAAGGAGGAGTCAGGGGGCAGCCTGACTAAGGTGGCGGGAGCGAAAGCCAGGCCCTTGGCTGAAGGGCGCCACTCGTATACTTACTCAGATCCCCTCAATTTTGGAGGAGGAATTTTTAGCCCTTTTATGTAAGGTCAGCTCTGGGTCCCCCACCGATTTTTGTCCTCCCTTGATTCTTCGCGAGGCTTTTACAGCCTGTCCGCTTCCCCCCTTGGGACTCCTGAATATGTCCTTGTCCTCTGGCCTGGTCCCCAGTTCTTTTAAGGTTGCTGAGGTCGTACCTATCTTAAAAAAACCACGGCGGACCCTACGACTATGAGTAATTTTCGCCCCATTTCCCTTCTCCCCTACCTCAGTAAAGTTCTTGAGTCTCATGTTACTTACACTCTGAGCTCATTCATTGAACATTCCCAATATCTTGACTCCCAACAGGCAGGGTTTAGACCAGCCCACTCTACGGAGTCAGTCATACTCTCAGTTATGGAGGAACTGCGGAGGGGGCGGACTCTAACATCAGCCAGGTGCTGGTGCTCCTTGATTTATCGGCCGCCTTTGACACGGTCGACCATGATATTCTGATCGACCGTGTCAGGGAGGCCGGCATTCGGGGCACCGCTCTGGACTGGGTTCGCTCCTTTTTGACCAACCGCCATCAGGCGGTCAGGCTCTCTCAGTTTACCGCTGATAGGATAGGCCTCACAAGTGGCTTCCCGCAGGGTTCCTCCTTATCCCCTCTTATTTTTAATTTATACCTGACCCCCCCTTATTCGGTCATTGCGAGGCAATCATGTCACCGCGTTTAATTACGCGGATGACATTCAGTTGATTTTTAACATTGATGGCTCAGCGGAGTCCATTTCTAATTTTCAGTCCACCCTCTGTCATATTAGCGACTGGATGGGGGTCAATCACCTCAAGCTTAACCCCGACAAGACAGAACTGGTTCTTGTCGGGGGAGCTTCCAACCCTTGGAAATCTACTTTCTGGCCTGTCAACTTAGGCCTCCCCCCTAGTCCAGTCGACTCAGCAAAAATGTCTGGGTGTTATCATCAGTAACGATCTCACGATGAAGCCCCAGATCAATGCTGTAGTCTCTGCTAGTTTTTTCCAGCTGCATAAAATCCGGAAGATCACCCGCTTTTTGACCATTGAGGCTCTCACTCTTGTCCTTTTAGCTTTAGTCATTTCGAGGATTGACTATGCCAATTCTCTTTATGCAGGCATTCCGGCCTATCTATTGAAGAGGCTGCAGCTCGTTCAGAACCAGGCTGCACGCCTCATTTATCACCAACCCAGGCACCAACATGTCAGTCCTTTGTTAAAGTCCCTCCACTGGCTCCCTGTGTCCGAGCGGTGTAAATTTAAGCTAGGCTGCACAATCTTTAAATCCCTTGCAGGTGTGAGTCCTCTTTTAATTTCTTCACTTCTACATTCTTATGTTCCCTCTTGTAATCTCCGTTCCTCCTACCTGGCCCTACTTAAGGTCCCGGTTTTTAAACGTGAGAAACATGGAGGATCAAGATTTTCTTTCCTTGCTCCCTCCTTTTGGAATTCACTCCCTTTAAGTATTAGATCTGCCTCTCCCTATGAGCGCTTTCGGTCCCTTCTTAAAACTCACTTGTTCTGTAATGCTTATCATTAACGCCTTTCGTTCTGCGGACTTTCTCCTCCCTGTTGCTCGAGCGCCAAGAAACCGCTAGGTGTTAGTTGCGCTTTATAAATTATTTTTACAATACATTACATTACATACTGAGTCCACGGGGGCGGCTGTCACGTCTCAGCCACTGAGGACAGACGGACCCTATTGGGGCGGCGAGAAGCACAGAAGGCACAGACCGGCTGGCAGCCATTTTCTTTCCTGATTCCCCATCAGCAGCCTGAGAGGAGAAGGTGGAGGAACCGCAATGGACATAACACAGGTGGGGGTAACCTGCAGTTATCATCATGGGCCATCCGGTGCTGTTTGAGAGTCTGGTACACACTCGGGAGATGGCGTTTTTTCTCAAGCGGAGGAAACCCCTGTTGCGCCGCAGTACAGTGGAACCCGGTGCTTTCCTTGGCAGCGGTCGCCGCTGACCACCCTGCGAGCTCCTGAGACCTGGTGGCATCTGGACGGACCCAGGAGAAACAGCGCGACCATCAGTGTGCACCCATTGCTCTCTTATGAGGAACACACTTGACTGCGCTAAAACGTGGACCGACTGCTTGCTCCTAAGATGTAATTTACGTCCTATCTTCCTCCTGCCCCTTTACCCTATTGTCTTACCCTTCCTTGCTCCACTCACCTTGTCCCCTATATTCTTTAAATGCTTTTCTTAATACTTATGTAACTTTTAACAGATGTAAATTGCAACCCTATTGTTCCTCATGTAAAGCGCTCTGATTCCATCTGGTCTAGCCAGCGCTATATAATAACTTATTCATTAATTTTGTTCCCATTTAGTACTCTTTCTCTCTTTGTCTTCCTCCCTAGCTCCTAGCCCCTATCCACTCTCCCCTGAATCTCTCACCTTGCCTGCTAGTCATCCTAGCCCCCTGTCCTTTGTGCCCTTTGACTAAGCACTCCTTCTCCCCTTGTTGGGGAAAGATCCAATATGTATACTCTGGAGTCTCAGCATACCACTGAGAGAGTCCACTGCGCCAAGGGAGCCACTCACAGCTGAGGTATGGTATGGCACCCCTTGCCAAAGCACTCCCTCTCCCCTTTTTGGGGAAGGATCTAGTATGTAGGCCTTGGAGTCTCAGAGTCCCCTCTGAGAGAGTCCACTGCGTAAAGGAAGCCTCCCGCAACAGAGATAGGGAAGTGAATGAATGAATGAAGAGACTCTTATATAGCGCATGGCTACCCAAGGGCAGCCCAGCGCTTATCATGACACCTTGTCCACCTCAACTGATCATGGAAAGAGGAGGAAATTTAAGCAGACGGGGGAAAAAGGAAGGTTTTAAGCTGCTTCCTAAATCTAAGATGGCACGATTCAAGTCATAAATACTCTGGAAGCAGGTTCCAGAACTTAGCTGCATTATAGGAAAACCGCCGACCCCCCGTTCGTGACCGCTTGATCACAGGAGCTACCACTTCCCCTTGGATCACAGCTTACTGGACTTTGGACGTTGCTTTGACTCGTCTACAGGTTTGTGTCCCAGTCACCCTTCCCCTCCTCTTTCCTTGCGGTGTTCTTCACCCTCCCCTCCTCTTTCCCGCCTCCATTACCTGTCTACTTCCCAAACTCCTTCCCCCCTCCCCTGAATCTTTCCCCTTGCCTGCTTTTCTCCTTACATATGTGTGCTTATTGTTTATCCTGACCTTACAAGTAACTAAGTTGCCATGCTCTAATAACTGTGTAACCTGTAACTATGATCTGATGCTCATGTAAAGTGCTCTGATACATCCGGGTCTAGCCAGCGCAATATAAAACCTTTAACATAAATTAATAAATAAATAAAGTCATGAGCCAAACCTCTCGACAAGTACTGCACCTAGCTGTTTAACCATTTTACAACACCTTCATACACATTTGAAGGCATGGCACCGGAATTGTCAAGTCACTCCACATCACACACCACTTCTTCAATGAGTTAGGGCTCAACCAACCAAAATTTAGCATGTTATGGTTTTTATACCATATACAACAATATTAAAAGCAATACCACAAAGACCAGACCACCACATATTGTTATAAAGCCAGCACTGTCTGAGCGTGTTGAATATAGCATGGACTCTTGTCAGTTAAACATTAATGTCTTTGGTTGGAGAAGCAATATGTTGGCATGTACATGTAATGTCTTGCCTGCCAGGGACCTATGACTATGAGAAGAGCAGCTCTGATGCATGGCATGGCTTGAGCACAGTTCAGAGATGCATGACAGCTGATGGTTCGGAGGTGAAGGGGACTCTTTAGGGAGGTAGGTGAACTCACTCATCAACTGCAGTATCCACATGACTGCATAATGGGCTCCTGGGGGTGACACGCGCAGCGTGTTCGCCCCCGGGATATTTAGGGCAATGGTACCCTCTTCCCCTTGCCGGTAACATGCGCAGCTTGTTGTGACAGCTGGCGCTCGTTAGGGAGGCAGGGCGAGCGTCTCTTCACACAGGAGGACCTTTCCTCAGGTGTAAAGGGCGGTTTTAGTTGCGTTTTTTTGCCGTTTAGGAGCGTTTTTATTGCCCTTTAGTTTTCTTGCTCACGTTTGTGAGTTTTAGTTAACTCTTTGTGGCAGGGTGTGGTGGCAGAGCATGGAGGCTTCAGAGGCAGTGAGAGAAGCCCTTCATGTTGTTGTAGCGGCAGGCAGAGCGGACCTAATAGTGCCAGGTACCCTTTCACAAGCGTGGGTTGGCCTTGAGAAGACACAGCGTCAGGCGGCAGGAGGTGTTTCTGCGGCGGTGGTCGCATGTTATTCCAGTGAAAGCTCGCCGGTGGCTTCTGACAGAGGTGGGCTCCCTTGTGTTGTATTGCTTGACAGTGGTAATGTTGTTGGTTCACAGGGTGGTGATATAAGGGCAGTACCAGTGCCTGTCAGGGCACCACGGAATGGCAAACAAGGGAGGCACACAGGCACAGTAAAAAAGGTGGCCATTTCAAAAGCAAAGGCTGTTGTAAATAAGGGCAAGATTTTGAAGAGGGCGCCTTTTAAGAAGGCACTTCTTACACAAAGGGCTATACATAGCAGGCATGGTAAGAATAGCTGTGTTTTAGCTCCCATGTCTAGTACTGTTCAGGAACATATTGGTGTTTGTGACTCTATTAACAAGGTCAACTCTGTTTTTTCTCATGTTTCAGCTCAGGACAGGGGTTTGTCGCCTATGATAGCGAGTGCGCAGGGAAATTTATTTTTGGAGCACGAGGCTTCACATACAATGGCTTCAAAAGACTTTTCAGGACACCCATTCAGAGCAAAGTTGTCTTTTGTGCCACATGGTCAGTCTTTGTCTGGCGCTCCATTTCCTTTTCCTAGCACTAAGCCTCCACCTATATTTGACAGGCAGGTTTCTGGCAGCGCTCCGCCAGGTCAGCCTGGTGAGTGGGTCTGGATCCCACAGGACATTGTGGATAAGGATAGGCTCTCGTCTTTTCACAGCGTTTGTAGGGGTACGGCTGCGCAATCGAGCGTTTCTCAGTCCACCGAGGGATCAACTCTGCCAAACCATAGAGAGGGCAGTGAGGTGTTGGCGAACCGGCTTCAAGCGTCCGGCAACGTCCGACATTCGCGACAGAGGAAAGTTCAGGCGGCTTTTCCCTCTCCTTTGGACTCCACAAGCACAGCCATTTCTAATGATGCTATAAATTGGTCAGAATATGATGGTGGGATAGGGGACGGTCAGACACCCGGTTTTAGTGGGTCTGTTCCTGCTTTTCATGGGGAATGCAATACTGTTTCTTTGGAGGAGGGGGAAATCCTGGATTCTACTGACAATGAGGTCCTTATGTCACGGGATGTAGGGAAGGGGGGTTACTAAAGCTGTTTCTAGTCTGTCTCACTCACAGAATGTCAAGTGGGGTGGTGCACAAGCACGTCCTTCAGCACCTACTCAGCGCTCCAGAATGGACCAACTTTTCGCGGCACCAGCCCTCAATCCAAAAGGTGAGCTTCCTTGTCCATTGCCTAAACGCTCCAGGTTGGTGGGTGTTGGGGGTGCAGTTGGGGAGGGACATGTGCCTTTGTCTCAATTTCCTGATCAGAGGGGTACTGTTTCTGATACTGTATCAACATTGTTGCTGAACGGAGCTGCCACTGCACAGGTTTCGGAGGCTAAACGGGTCATTTTCAAGAGATTGCCTTACATGGGGGTGGCTATGCCTTTAGGTGCCCATTTGAGCAAGGCTACAAAAGAAAAGATTTGGTCTGGGGATTTTATGTGCGTTTTTAAATTGTTGCACAGGGACATTCAAGCTAAAGAGGGCTCCAAGGAAGAAGCATGGGAATTGTCAAGGCGGCCCAGGGTTCCTACTATCATAGATTCCTGGACTTCTGCCTTTTTCATATTTGCCAGTGTATATTGTGAGCAATTCCCTGACAGGGCGGTTTCTCTTTTTAAATACATGGATACAATTCGTAAAGCTGCTAATGAGTTTGGGGGTTATGCTTGGCTTCATTATGATGAAGAATTCAGGGCCCGTCTCACGCTGATGCCAGACAAACCTTGGGGGGAGGTGGACAAAGAACTCTGGGTTCAATGGATGTACCCTCAAAGGCCGCCTCTGTCTTTACACACAGCCAGTGGCTTAGCAGTAGCTTATCGGCCCTTTCAAGCCCGACCCACCCTTGGGGGGGTGGGTTCCTGGAACAGACAGTCCATACCTCCTACTGGTGCCTGCTGGAACTTTAACAAAGGATATTGCACCAGAAACCTCTGTAAATACAAGCATGAATGCTCCAGGTGTGGGGGGAAACACGCAGTTTTGCAATGTTTTGGGGAACAAGGACAATGGGGTCCCTCTTTCCAAGGTAGAGGGAGAGGATTTCCATCACAGTTTGGTAACAAAGGCTTTTACTCTCATCAAGATGGACATTCTATGTGATTTCTTACAGTGGTATACGGACTCCTAGCATGCTAATTTACTGTATTGGGGTTTTCGGGAGGGCTTCAGGCTGGGGTACCAAGGTCCCAAACTTCCTAGATTTGCACAGAATTTGAAATCAGCTCAGACTTTTCCCCATGTGGTCCAAGCAAAGTTGTTAGCTGTGGTCCGTGAAGGGAGAATGGCGGGACCTTTTGATCATTGCCCTTTAGACAACTTTAATTGTTTCTCCAGTAGGGGTGGTCCCAAAGAAAGCGAAGGGGGAGTTTAGGATGATCCAACACTTATCCTGGCCACCAGGTTGTTCTGTGAATGATTTCATTGCCAAAGAGGATTCCTTGGTTCATTTTGAATCTGTAGATGCTGCCCTGCTCATGGTCAAGGATATGGGTGTGGGGTCACAGTTGGCGAAGTGTGACATAAAATTTGCTTTTCGGTTACTACCAATACATCCTTCTGATTTTTCATTGCTTGGCATATTTTTTGAAGGAAAATACTATGTTGACAAAACTCTTCCCATGGGTTGTGCCATCTCCTGGAAGCTTTTTGAAGCCTTTAGCTCTTTTTTGTAATGGTGATTTGCTTTTTACACAGGTCACACAGGTGTCACGCACTACTTGGATGATTTTCTGTTTTTGGGGGCTGCCAATTCACACCAGTGCGCAGCTGCTTTGTCTGATTTCAAACTTTTTGCTCAAACGCTGGGAGTCCCATTAGCTGCAGACAAAACTGAAGGCCCATCTTGTTGTCTAACTTATTTGGGCATAGAGATTGATACCATTACTATGCAAGTACGTTTGCCCAGTAAAAAGATTTCTGAACTTGCTAGCCTTTTAGTACACGCACGCTCATCACAGAAGTTGACATTATCAGAGGCGCAGTCTTTGTTAGGTCATCTTAATTTTGCTTGTAAAGTCGTGAGCGCTGGTAGGACCTTTTGTAGGAGGTTGGGTTTCTCGATGTATGGTTTACACCTTCCGCACCACAGACTTCGGGTGACGGCACATATGAGAGCTGACTTAGAAGTTTGGTCCATCTTTTGGGCTGATTTCAATGGCATTTCCCTTTGGTCACTGGGTGAAGAATTTTGTTGGCAGTTACAGCTCTTTTCTGACGCATCCGGTGCTCTTGGTTTCGGTCTTTTTTGGGATGGGAAATGGTGTGCTGAACGGTGGCCTGCAAGTTGGTTAAGACAGAAAAAGAGCATAGCATTTTTGGAATTTTTTCCACTCATTGTTGTACTCAAGGTTTGGGGTTCTTATTTGGCTAACAAGACCGTTTTATTCAATGTGGATAACAAGACAGTGGCGGATCTCGGTAATGGACAGAGAGCTAAAGACAAACATGTGTTAAAACTACTGCAGATTTTCATGTTAGGATGCTTAACATTTAACATGGTCTTTAAGGCTAAGCACATTGCAGATTCCTCTAATGACATTGCGGATGCACTATCTCGTTTTCAGTTGGAGAGATTCCGTGGTTTGAGTCCCGGAGCGGATTTGAACAAGACCCCTTTTCCCCGTGATCTTTGGAGTTTGGGGAGCTGACGGCTTCTCAGCTCATCGAAAATTCATTAGCGCAAAGCACCAAATTGGCATACCGAAGAGCATGGCTGGAATTTTTAGGGTCAGGTGCTGTTTTCAGACTTTGTACTGGGTTGGGTTGTTAACAGAGGAGAGAGGATGTGGTATGTTTTATCATGCTTAACATTCACAAAAATATTTCCTCCACCACCATTGCTGGGAAATTGGCAGGAATAGCTTTTTATGGGAAAGCTTTTTGGGGCTATGAGCCATCAGCTGGAGAAATGGGGAAGCGCATTCTCCAAGGTTGGGCGAAAACCAAGAAAAGGGTGGCATGTTATAGGGAGCCCATTTCCCTGAAGCTTCTGGCTAGACTCCTCTCAGTATTACCCAATATTTGCTTTTTTGTTTTTGAGTTGCACTTGGTTAAATTGTGCATGGTTTGGCTTTTCTTTGGAGCATTTAGAGTATCGGAACTTTTGGGCTCCACCACGCACGACGATCTAAAGGTTTCTAATGTTTCTAGATTTGCTTCCCATATTGACATTTTTCTAGAGCAATCCAAGACTGACCAAACTGGCAAGGTGGCTGTGGTTACGTTACAAGCTATTGATGGTCTGTTATGCCCTTTGCAGGCCTGGTCTGCATTTTTAGGAGTTGGTGGAGCGACCTCTTTATTTGTTTTTCGGTACGTTAATTGGTCCCGCCTTACAGCTCCACAGTTATTGGCTATTTGTAGGAAGGCATTGGGACACATTGGTCTAAACCCACAACATTTTGGAACCCATTCCTTTCGCATTGGGGCAGCCTCTGAAGCTGCTAGGTGGGATTTTTCTGTTGGGGATATCAAACATTTGGGGAGATGGTCTTCAGATTGCTTTTTACGTTATATTAGAGGTTAGGAACATTTAAGTTGATTTCGCAAGCTAATTGTGTTTTCTTTACAGGTTTGCAGTTCAAGTGCAAGCAGGTGTGGCTCATTGAGCATTCCTTTATTAAGTGGGCAGGCACTCAAGCGGACACACGCCATTTCGGGAGGAATCTAGGTTTCTCTTCAACGGCAGTGGCTCTTTCTTGGCGGGGACAGAGTGGTATGAGGTGGGGGCAATTTCTGCCGTTGATGGGGGAATTTGATAGGGACAATATGCCTGACATTCTGTTACTGCACTTGGGGGAAAATGATCTTGTTCAACTTTCGGGTCTGGGTCTCATGATTGAAATGAAACACGATTTGGAAATTTTCATGAAAAGTTGGCCACACACTGAACTCGTGTTAACGGCTCTCATGCCGCGCCGCATCTGGAGAGGTGCTGGGAGCCACACTGCCGTTGAAAGGGCACGACGAAAAGTCAACCGGGAGATGCAGCGTTTTTGCACCTTTCACAAAATTGCATGGCTGGTACATGAGGAGGTCACTTCCATGGACTTTTACTTTTTCCGGCATGATGGGGTGTATTTATCTTTTTTAGGAAATGAAATGTATCTTCTAAATATCAAAGACATACTGGCCGGCTTGTTGGGTATTAACCCATGGTGCTGATGAACTTTAGACTGTTACAGCGACAGTGTTTTTTCACGTCGTTTATTCATTTCTTAGGTGTAAAATGTTTTTTGATACATTCTTCCTCGTTTTTCTGGTTCATTGTACACTACTGCCTTTTTCCCCACTTCCAATTGCATTCCATCTATCCCCACCTCCGCCCCAGTTTCCCCTTCTTTTCATTTTCAGGTCTCAACTGTTCTCCCTGTTACAGCGACAGTGTGTTTTTTCTAAGGTTTTCCTGGTTTTTCAGGCTATTTGGTACATTTACATGTAATAAATTGTACCCTGTTTGGCGACAGTGTTTCTTTCCTTGCATTGTTTATTAGGCCGCAAGTTTTCTCTGCCGGGGGGGGGGGGACAGGAAAAACGCCCGTGATGGGGTTTTTCCTGGTGGCAGATTGGGAGGAAAGTAAGACAGGCAGGATGGGTTGGGGGCATTACGATCAGGTTGCCACAGAGGGATGCAGGGGGAGGAGTTGGAGACAACAGGTAGGCAGGATACTGAGTTAGGCGCTTGGGGAAGGAGGTAGGAGGTACAAGGGGGGGATCTAGTGGTTAGGGGGTCAGGATTTAGGAACATGGGGTGTTAGTTCATGAAAAATGTTTATGTATAAATAGTATGCATATTTTATTCTGCCTACCTGTCCAATAAAGCAGCCTTTTACCCCAGGTTGGTGTGAGGCGTGTTTATTGCCCGATGGGCTCCTGGGGGTGACACGCGCAGGGTGTTCGCCCCCGGGATATTTCGGGCAATGGTACGCCCCTTCCCCTTGCCGGTAACGTGCGCAGCTTGTTGTGACAGCTGGCACTCGTTAGGGAGGCAGCGCGAGCGTCTCTTCACACAGGAGGACCTTTCCTGAGGTGTGAAGGGCGTTTTAGTCACGTTTTTTGCCCACCCGCCCGCCCGCCCAACTGTGTTAATCTTACTGTTTTTTGCAAATGTACGCTTAAGAGAGTTGTTTCGATTACTCTTGTTGTTTCTGTTCTTTATGATGGCAATTGTCACTTGGACAGGTGGCAGATTGGGAGGAAAGTAAGACAGGCAGGAAGGGGTTGGGGCATTACGATCAGGTTGCCACGGAGGGATGCATGGGGGGAGGAGTTGGAGACAACAGATAGGCAGGAGACTGAGTTAGGTGCTTGGGGAAGGAGGTAGGAGGTACAAGGGGGGGAACTAGTGGTTAGGGGGTCAGGGCTTAGGAACATGGGGTGTTAGTTCATGAAAAATGTTAATGTATAAATTGTATGCATATTTTATTCTGCCTACCTGTCCAATAAAGCGGCCTTTTACCCCAGCTTGGTGTGAGGCGTGTTTATTGCCCGATGCTCGGCACAACTCAGAAGCATCAGTTATATGCTGACTTCTGCCTCTGCTTGTGGAACCAGTGGCATACAGAGCACACTTGGAAGAAGTTAAGCAGCTATCCAACTGACCGGGTATCTCTGCTGTATATGCGAACACATAAATTGTCAGAGTCACATGCTCGCGTTGTTTTGAGACGGGACATTCTTTGAAAGTTAATTGCGAGAGGTTAGGAAGCGCAAACATAAATAAAGTACAATTCAGCACTTTTAGTAGCAGGCCACTAGAGGAGGCGTGACCAGAAAGGGGTTACGATGCTACAATCTGAACAATGGTGTTTATTTTTCTCCCCAAAATTTTCCTTTGATTGAGCGCTGATGAATGCTCTAGCTGGTCTTACCATGTCTGCGAGTGAACTTGTCTCTATATACTGTAATGGAAGTGCACAAATAAACAGCACAGCCACAGGCTGCTGGGAGAAGAAGCGGGGATGGGTTAAGAAGAAACAGATATAAGGCTGTGTGGAGACCCTGAAGCAGTTCTGTGTGGATGAGTAAGAGCCTGCTCTTTTGGCTTTTGATGTTGAATGCACTTTGGGTTGATAAAGAGCAGAGGTTGAAGTGGAAGAGAAAACCATGGGAACTGTGATCCCGAGTACAAAGGAGGCGAGATACGCTATTGTGGAAAGGAAAGGGGGAGGCGTATTTCGTTCAGGTAGCAGACTTCCTGGAGGCAGCACTAATGGAGATACCAACACTTTGCCTTTTGGTGAAAGTGTTTGATTTATTTTTATTATTTGCATTCAGATTTGATAGCAAACATTTTAAAAAAAAATTCAAGTAGAAAAAAATGCAGAATTTTTATAATAAAAAATGCTGGCTCCTAAACTTGCTCACAGTGACGTGTGACTTGTTTGCTGTGGC
The DNA here is from genome assembly GCF_964261635.1 of Lissotriton helveticus. NCBI lineage: Eukaryota > Metazoa > Chordata > Amphibia > Caudata > Salamandridae > Lissotriton > Lissotriton helveticus. The sequence continues at coordinate 413,359,042 of NC_136067.1, forward strand.
TCACTTTCAAGCTGATGACATAAGGCTCAATGGAGTGAAGCAGGGCTTTAAAGAATCACATAAAAAGCCTAAAAACGATACTATTCTGTACCACTTATGACTGACTTCAAATGGTGAAAGCAAACAAGGAGTATCAAACTGGAAGCAGAAAGCAGGAGTGGTTGGGAAGGCAGAGCTTTGGTGGACACGAATGCCACAACAAGTCTGCAAAGCCCTGACCGGGAAGAGGAGCCAGCTTGCTGTGCTTCACGAGAAGAAAAAACAGCTATAAATAAACCAGATGGGAGGAGAGAGAAGAGGCCACCACACACTGAACAGTGTGATGGCCAAGCAAAGTGTTCTATTAGTGAAATCTCCAGTAAGGGAGATAAGCCCTCAAAGGAGGGACATTTAAACAAATGCGCCAATAACAAGCCATCATTGGTAAATGACCCAGATAGCAGCCAATGGCAAATGGTGGGTGTGCCAAACCCCACAGAAGAGATATAACAGATCGATCGTAGCTCGACCTAAAAATCCATAGAGTTCACACCAGTGTCGGCGGCGGAGAACATCAATTTGGCAGGCGGAGTAAAGGCATGGTGGTGGACGTAACATCCTCCATCAACCTACTGCCTTTAAACTGTCCGACAAATTCTAAATCGCGCCCTTGGTGCTGATCACCTTTATAATTAGTAACATTCAATTTAAATGTGGAGTCACATTTTATGTGAAAAGCTCATTCTATCTGTACTTTGGCCGTCAGGGTTCCAGTGATGTTTTAGACTGACAGATATTTTAAATATGTGCACATGATTTGGTCTGCTAAACTGTTTTCAAAATTTACCTGTGACCTGTCAACAACATGAAAGGCGGCCTCTGTCTATTGTTCTGTCCTACCAGTGGTTAATTATTACGATTTTGACGGGCTTTAGAACAAGTCTTCCATCTTCACATAGTCCCAAATGGTTTAGAGAAGTTATAACTATACTAAGGGGCAGTGGCGGCTGGTGTCATTTGAAAGTAGTGGGCCGTAAAAGTTCAGGATGAGTGTCACCAATTTTGTATTGTGTCTCTATCAATAAGCTGGTGTCTGATGCTCACTGGAGCAGCTTTACGCTTGCCCGACCTGCTATCCCACTCATAACTGCCCCCGTGGGTCACGCTGCTTGAGGCTTGGACCACAACAGGCACTGGTCTCTGGGGGGAGGGAGGCTGGCGCAAAGCAGAAAACCCCCAACCTTCCCGTGTCCAGTTCACCTGGCATCTCGCCTTACAGATGGCGAAGGTGGAGCTCATGAAGACATGGTTGGGGGCCACCCCAGGACAAGGTTCTTCTCGAGGGAGAAAGAAGATGGGGCCGAGCCACCCCGTCCCTCCCCGTGCCACGGTTCCCGGGTGTCTGTCAACTTGTAGATGTTGAGCGTGGAGTTGTACAAGACGTCCATCTCAGGGGCCTTGGTGCGCAGGGAGCGGCTCGCTGGCTCCTCGGCAGGCACCTGGGGGAGCAGGAAGAGGCGCGGGATTAATAATTCACAGGCCGCCGGGTCCATCCGATACCCAGCAGTAATAAAACACCCGTGGAGGGGGCACGAGACTGGCCAAAAGGGTGAACACGCGGGGTGGACTTTGTACACGCCATGTGGAGATCGGGGAAGCCAGTGTGGAGTTTGTCTCGGCATGCGTGTACTCTGTGTAACGCCCAGGAACAGACTTTAACTGCCCCAGGAATGACGTACTGTGTGTTTTCTCACTCCCGCAAGTTAACAAATAATTATAATGTTTGCAGTTCTGGCTGTGTACCATCAAGCATAGGTGAAACAATCCCAAAGCCAGATCACGCTGCAGAGTCGGTGAGTTTGTGCATGAAGATACGTGACCCTCGACAAGGCAAAGTCCCCATTCACTCTGGAACCACTAGCAACAAGCTTGGCAGATGATAGCTCCAGAATCTATCATCACAATCGAGATACTATATGATGTATATTTAATTAAAGACACAGAAACGTAACAAATCGAAATAAAGAAATGCATAGTCAACTAAACTACTGTAAAACTACACAACACAACAGTGTCACATTACTTATCTTTCCTAAACTACAAAACTTTAAAGATAAATCAGTGTGAGGACCAGCTGCACTTGATACATGTACCGGGTACACAGAGCATGTATCATCAGAGCACTTTACATGCGACGTCGACGATAATAAATAATACAATATAATAAAACTTACCTTGGCTTTAGTTCCCGAGACTGCAGACTCCCGAATCCCGCCGTCCTGGATTTTGAAAACGTCTGGGCTCTCGTCAACAGGAAGGCTGCAGGCAGCCTCCCTCCCCTCTACAGCACCCAGAGCTGTGATTGGTTCGGCCGGCTGCCCTACCTACGTCATTTCTCTCTGTATGCTGCAGCATACAGAGAGCACGGAGAGTGGGAGGGGTTACTCGAGGGCAGGGGGAGCGGCTTGCCCACTGTTCTTAATACTGTCTGTTTGGCAAGCCGCTCCCCCCTGCCCTCGAGTAACACCGCCCACTCTAACTTCTGCTTTCTCGCCGTGCGAGAAGGCAGAAACAAATGGTAGTTATTACGGTAATAACTACCATGTGTTTATGCCTTCTAGCACGGCGAGAAAGCAGTGGGGCGGCGCCCAAACGCCCCCATGGACGAGCCGCCACTGGCAAGGCACATATGTCCTTCCTTGCTGACCCAGCTGATAACCTTGCCCCTTTTTAGGTAATATACAGCTTTACTCTTAGAAGTTCATTGCTCTTCAAAAATCTTTAATTGCCATGATAAATGTCTGTTAAAACAAAGCAATTTTAAAATATCTTGCATATTGCATAGTAATTCACACCACACTTTTGGTTTTCAAAGCACTGAAATTAACACATTATAAGAATTATCTTAATGATTTTACATGAGTGACAAGAAAGATATATCATATTAGAATGCGGAAAAGAAAACCCGTGTGTCACATTTACGTACTGCTGGGACATCCAATATAAGATGGAACGGGTAACATTTTTGATAAGAATAATAACCATTCTACACAAACACATGCACATATATCAATCCATTCCAGTTATAACATTTTTATTGGGAATTTCAATATAAATTTCAAGGTAGAGCTTACATCTTGTTTTTGGTTACTTTTGTGAAAGAGAAATGACAATGCAATACACTTTTACAGCTTCATATATGTATTGGTTTCCATAGCTGCAATATTACATCTTACAAATGCATATCCACGTATAGTCTGTATAACTCCTGTTTGGAATAGTAAATCGTGCAATACTTTTTACCTTGCTTTACTATTTTATAACCTAAGCTTCAGATATTCCGTTAGCTAATTTAAAACTGGAACCTTAACGTAACCAGTGGTCCAGTGAGAGTTTATTTTCTTCTATTTTCAATCATCTGTGAGGAGAGAGTCCGAATCCAGGCGATAGGGGTGGAAGTGACATATCGCTCTTAGCATGCCAGGTCAACCTCTACTTCTGTCTAATTTACGGACTTTCTTTAAATTAATATGGGGTGACTGGCTATTCTGGCAGTTAATTTATCATCTACGTTCCGCAGGATTGTTCAATTGAGTGTTGGCTAAGCTGTCTTATTTGGTGTTATCCTCTTTATGGGCCCGATTCACAGAACTAACTTAAGAAAAAATCCTAAACTTATTACCATTTACTCCTTTTGGTATTCACAGAAGGCACTTACTAATTTGGGTATTCACAGAAGGCACTTAATCATCAATGAGTAAGTGCCTCCTGTTAATACCAAAATGAGTAAGTGCCTTCTGTGAATACCAAAATGAGTAATTACCTTCTGTGAATACCAAAATGGTATTAAGTTTAGGATTTTGTCTTAAATTAGTTCTGTGAATCTGGCCCTATATTCCTAACATGTATTTTAAACTCTCTGTCATTCAAGGTCTGTCCTCTTACTTTTTACGCTTTTCGAATTCTTCCAATTTCCCAGCTTCCTTTCTGGCTCTCACATTCTGTCCATTTCTGGGCTGCTTTTATTCAGTACCTTCGGGCTGGTTCGGTTTTAGATTCCACATCATTAAGAAAATCTTCTTGCTGCCATTCCTGACTTTGGTCACAGGGCCAGCCCTATAATGCATGTTTCGAGGGTATTGTTACAAGTTGTCACCCACATCTTTCCAACAGCTCACAATTCTCAGACAATCCCAGTTTGTGCAAATGCTGTTAATTCAGCTTTGAATCTTGGGCATTATTTCCTAGCTGTTCGATTAATTGTAGCAATTGTCTTGATGGTCCTGTAAGGCCTGTTTGGGTGTGTGTAATGAATGGTTTTGAAGCTCGCATTGCGCAATGCTTTTGGGGTTATTCTAAAACATTTCCCGTTTTTTTTCTGTGTAGCTCCTCCCCAACTCTTATTCCCACCTTGTCCTTAATGAGACTAGTGGCTGCGCTGATTTGTTGTTCACCATTCGATTTGAATCATTTTGTGCTCGGCAATTTGGAACACCAGAAAATATTGCTCAGCTTGTTTTCCATAGCTCTGTTTAGTCGCATTGTAGCACTATCTATGCCAACCTGAGAAGAGACATGCAAATCTTCGTGATTTGGCATTAACAGGCAAAATACCTGTTTGCCTTCAACAATGAAGAGTTGGACAATCAATTCCAGCTTGTTCTGCACACATAGCCAGCCTTTTAGTCCCTATGTCTACGCCGCCATGATATATAATTCAAAGACCAGTATTCTCATTCCACCTCTCCGTACTAGATATTCTATCCACCCTAATGTGTTCAGCACCTACCTGAAGTCCATATTATATTGCCTAATAGTGCATCTAGTCCCTTCAGTATTGTGTTGGGGATATGCGTCGGTAGACTAACAAAACAACAAGGGAGTCTGGGCATAGAACCATTTTTGACAACACAATGCTTCCAGCTACTGATAATTGCATTTTTTCCAGATGGATATTGATTCCGCAGTACACCCTGTATTGCCATCAAGCATGTCCTCATCCATGTGGCAGACTCTGACACTCAAGTACTGGAAGGTGATTTATTCCGACTTCATAACCTCTCCTTCTGACCCTTTCCTGTTTTGGTGCATAGCAGGATCAACATGGTAAAGGCAATTTCGTCACAATTAGCTTTGAGGCCTTAGTGCCGCTCAAATTCAGATTCATTCACTTTTGAATATGTGACAGACCATAAATCTTAGGTATACAGAAGCATGTCATCTGTATATGAGGGTATGGCATAAGTAATTTGCCATATCTCGAGATCTAATTCTTGGCTTTCAAGTCTCATTTTAGCCCCAAAGGGTTCTATTTCTAACAAAAACAAACGTGGGGATATTGGACAAGCTCACCTTGTCCGTTTATTCTGTACTGATCTAATATCACTTTCTCGGTACATACTGCAAATAATGGGTTAGCATATATCACTGAGATCCATTTTACCATTTTTCCCATGCTGATTTTTTAAAGAACTAGACGTAGAAATTGCCAGTTACGTGACCTGAACCATTTCTCCAGGCCAAGATAGGAAAGGTGAATACAGCCATCTTCTCAGGGCACCAGCAATATCAAGAATACCATTTTGTTGCACTAGGACTTACTCCAACCTGGTATGATTCTATTTTGGTCACTGTGGATCAGCAGGGGCAATAGGGGGACTCATTTATGGGCTATTGTTCCAAGTATTACATAATTAATAGTGAGGATTGATAGTGGACTGCAAAATGATCTGACACCTTTATGCTTTATGAGAGTTAACAATAATACTATCGATGCTCCCCCCTGGTCTGTGGCAGGCTTCCCTTCTCAATTATCTTAGCACAGACCTCTGCTAGATTAAGGGCCAGGGTAATTAAATATGTTCTTAAGAGTATTATCAAGTCTTCTCAAGCTTACTAGTCTGCTCATGCCATGTTGGGACAGGTGTATATCACTTGCCCCCACATGATAAAAAACAGCGTTGGTTAGGGTCTGATAGCACTATGTCCAAGTACTCTACATTCGTAGTGTTCGATATAAAAGTATTCATCCCTAATATACAGTCCAATCTAACAAGCAGCTGATGCATAGGAGAGTACAATAAGCATTCATGTGGCTGCAAATTATTTAACTGCATGCATCTAACAATGCCTAGTGTTTCATTCAGTTATTGAGAGCCTTGGCAGAACTATGTGCTGGAGATTGCAATAAAGGTGGATGGATTTGATACTTACTAACATCTAGCACACTATTATAACTCCATCTTAAGAACATCTGAACAATCATCCACTCCACCAGTAGTTAGGACAATTATCTGTGAAAGGGTGACTGATTAATATTAGTGGAATATTTAGGCTTCCAAGTTCTAAAGGCTTGCCTTCCAGCTTCCCCTTGAGCAAAGCGTATATGCCCTCATTATCTACTATTATCAAAAAAGGTGGTCCCCAGGTGGGAATTGCAGCCTTGGACTTTCACGGCAATATTAATATAAAGAAAGTGAAACAGATCTTGTTTTGACACTGCAATAAGTGCATTCATTTATTTAGATAACAGGAATTTTATTCAGCTGTTCGGTTCCGTACCTTTAATGAAAACAGATTGTTCTGTACCATTTCTTTTGGGTACTAGAAGAAGTAATTGTCTATTTCCCCTAAGGGTTTTAGTGCCTTTGAACCACTCTTGAGTATTTATATTGAACACCGGATAGCGCAGCAAATAAAGAAATATCAGCACAGTTTATTGTTATTCTGACACAGCCTACTGAAATTGGCTTCTGATTACCAGTGCTATATCCACATTTATGGGTCCATTTTCCCTGATTAGCTGGTATTTCCCTTTTCTAGTCTGTCCTGATGTGGACCCTGTTTTAAAACATTACACTATGGGGTTGAAACACCACTAAAAGCTTATGTGGACTGAGTTTAAAAATTGTTTATGTCGCGTGACACTCAAATTGCAAGTGCCATCTACAACAACGTATTGTCACAATCAGTCACATGTATATATTCTGTATATAACACAAATGCACCAACTTAGTCACTTTTTTCACTTTCACTGCGCCCACAAACTATAGGAGCACCTGATTATTTATTTTATTGTTTGGAAAATGAAAAAAGATAAAATATGAATGTTGTGCCAATTTTGGCCCATTATCTAGAAAAAGGAGTGCGCTTATTGTAGTGTAAAAATAAGATCTGTTTAACTTTGTCTATATCGCTATTACCCTGGAAGTCCAAGGCTACACTTCTCCCTTGGGGACCACCTTTTTCGATAATTATTGTCGGGGCCAGGTCTCTGTGTTTCCCTTTTTTCTACACTCTCATTATCTATTAGGCTGTTCTCTATTTCATTTGGCACCCCTGATTTTATCCATATGTTATACTATTCTGGCATATGAGGAGAAACCTGGCATATGAGGACTAAGCTTACATCTGACCTGTCCATCTCCTTTGTAATCTAGCAAATGCTTTCTCTCTCAGGTGGTTTTCCTATAACAGTACAACTTGTATAGATCTACATGTCAAGTAAGATTGTACCTTGTATCCTTTGGGAGCCGTACTCCTCTCTCTCATATTCCAAGTAAGAATAACATAAGTGTTCGTCATTATGGTAAGTGTGGTGTCACCTGGTTGATGTTAAATTTGACATTGCTCTCCATTCCTATTTTTGACCCAATGCCTCATTTCCAGAGGTTCACCCATGCAAGTAACATTGTCCCTGGTTCTTCATAATCTAATAAGCACCGCTCTCAACCTCAGACAGAAATTAGACTCTTTCCAGCCCAACTCACACTCAGCTTAACAACAACATTATCCTGCACCTTTATAAATACACAGCAGTTCGAACTGAGAGTGTTCTTTGCTTTCAAACTGCTCACAATAGTGACCTGATAGTCTTGTCACATGAATGAAATCATCTTATATTCTTTAATAACAACAGATTGCTGTCTTACTCATGATTCGGTCTTACCAATACATTAATAGTATAGAACAATGTTATACCAACTTGTTTGCAGTTTGTGATATACATTTAGGCAAGCCATCTATCCCACTAGCTGTGTGGGGTGGTGACATATCTTCATCATCAATGAATGTCTCAGACTGAGTTAGCATTGATATCTTGGGAGAACCGCATAGTGTTCTTCAGCATACTTCGGAGACTGCCCTCCTGTCCATGCATGCCCACCCTGACAAAGTCTTCCTGTCATTGTACCAATGCTGCTACAGAACTTTCTGGGTGTAAACTGAATATATATCCACTTCGCTAGTTTCTATATGCAGTAACATCTCCTTTCTGCCTACCTGCAAAATAACATCCTTGTGCTTACAATGTATATTTTCACCACTACTGGCCTGGGAGAAGCCCCTGGAACCAAACAGCATGGCGTAGCTAACCCTGCGTGCATTGGGAGGGAGGTGGGACCAAGCAACCATATTGTGTGGATGTTATTCTGGTGTTGTACCTATTTTATATAGAGTATCCTTTTTATGAAGCACAAAAACCAGGTGGGGCCCTCTAAAGAGGGCTCTTTGTTGGATATCATTTTCTTGCCCCATTCAACATGAGTTTGTGTGAGTAAAAGGAGAGCAGGAGAAGTGTGTTGGTGATCAAAAATTACCTATACATGACTAGTGTACACATGTCTTTATTTTTTAATAGGTTATCTATGTATATGTATTGTATTTATATAGCGCACTTCTACCCGGAGGCCTCGTAGCGCTGTATTCATACCGCTGTGGAACCCATCCTGGTTTTCCTGTGAAATGTCCACTCCTGGGCACCCCCAAGGTGAAGCCAGGCATCCACAGAGCTGCGGGGGCCGTTGTGGAGATTAAGCAAGCTATTGCCCAGAGTCACAGAGTGGGACCCATGATTAGACTAGGCACCGAGGCGAGAATTATCAGGTCTGGGGAAATTGAGTCCAAAAGCCGCCGAGGCGGAAATTGAACCCTGGTCCCAGGCCAGACCTCTGCATCAGGGTCTGCCGCTCTAACCTTTGAGCCACGCTTCTCCACGCTCTCTCTATGTTAAGAATAAAAATATGGTCCGGACAAGTTGAAACTATTCTTTTGTTCAATTGATGGTCAACATGTGTCATGCCTGTTCAGGCTTTTGTTAGGATATGTGACTGACTAGTAACACTAGGGGTGGGTGATAAATTCTGCTTCATCCATTGAGTTGGTTGAATTTTGGCTATTTCGTGTTATGCATGTAAAGCAGAGTTCCAGCCACACACATGGCTCTCTAGCAGTAAGTTGGCATGCATGAGTGAGAATTGGCATCAAAAACAATACCACCAGTTTAGATGAGGGTCTAAGGGCTAATTTAATGACCAACAAATAGACACATGCCCCATAAATACATCATATTAACAAAAAGTGTCTAAGGGTCAAAAAAGGTTCTCCACTATGTAAAACGTCCGAGACACAACTAATATATGACCAAATAATGACAAATAATTGTGTCGGTGTATACTAAAGGCATCACACAAAGCCTCTAGGGTGAGGAAAAAATTCCCATCAGGTCCCGCTCGGTACCGCCCCTTGTCATCACATGGGATCTCATTATGCCCAGGAGAATATGCCGTCCGCCACTAGATGTTCCTGTAGCTGACGCTCAACCATTGATAAATATGTGTATGTATTATAGATACCGAAATTTGTATGTGAGGGATAACTGATTTGCAGTGCAAAAGTGACAAAGTGAAAACGTGTGGTATATAAAATTGGAAAGAAATGAGTAGATGGGGATATTTTGATGATATCTCTCAGTTATTCCAAAACTTAAAAACAATGTGGAATAAGAACACATTTAACAAAATATATGTTGCAGAAAAGGTCGACATGTTTCAGCATATGTGGCGACTTAAAATTGCCACTGCTTTCTTCAGGACCAGTGTGTTGCTACTGCAATTTTAAATATAAATATAAATTATATCACCTGATCATTCCAGGTCATACTAGATCGGCTCCAGAACACTGAGGAACCATTGTGTCAAGGACAGGATACAGGGAGAACAAGAACAGAAAGCAAACATCACAAGATTGTCAAAAACAAATAGAACATTTAGTTCAAATGGTCAATAGAAAGTATGGCCACAGTCCCATTACTTTAGGAAAAAAATACGCTTACCTACTAAGTAGGAGGAAAATGCATCACCCCACCTGGCTGCACCTCAGGTAAGTGGAGCACCGCTCTAGTTTAAAACAATAGGAATACACAGTCAAGACATTTTCACATTGCCTCAGTTTCAGCGATTTTGATGTTTCTACGCTGGTGATACTAGTAATCGACTCGTGTAAAGAAATTGTGGCACCTCAAATACTCTCATTACCACTCAAAGTCTAAAGTTTCACCCAGCAACTTGTCTGAAAAGTCGGCATCACATACATGTAATAGCCAATGTTCATTAATTTACTACCAACTCTCGAAAAAGCTGACAAAGAAGTAGCAATAGCCGACTAGGAAATAGAAGTAAACCAATTCGCTAGCCGCGTACTTCATGTAGGCTAGCTCATTCAGATTTAAGAAAGGGGTAAAGTTAGCCGATATATCAAAAGAAGAATGAAGCAAATACGCTGACCGGGTGTTTAATGCCGGCTCGCCCATTCATAGGAGGCGTTGTTATGTGCGTGCTTGACCTCTCTTTCAGGTGTAACACAGAGATGGAGTAAGCCGATAGCAAGGTAGAATCAAAACCAATACGCTAATCGCCTGTTTTATGCCGGCTTGCTTGTTCAATGCGTGCGCGTCCTCACTATCGCCACACTCACTGAAAACCAACTATTGCCGACTAACACAATCAGACCATTTGTAAATAGACAGAGACAAACCTGTCCGTCGGTTCTCCAGGGCGTCCCTCTGCGCTATCTGGGGAGCGCAGATCCGCGTCCACATGCCATATTTGTTTAGCCACAGGGTCCGACCACGTGAGAGCGACGTCACGTGACTGAACTCCACAATGTCTCAATGTTGATGGGAGATGTAGTCTTTCATCTCACGTGTAGCACTTTCCGGTATATTTAACAACAAAATTTGGTTAGGATCCTCGTTCCCCAGACAAACAGCAATTAAGTTATGGAAGTTCTGCAAGTCATTCTACTGGCATGCATTTCATACAAAATTGATATTCAATCCTTTGAGCTCCCACTCAGGAACCCTTTGTGCAAAGTTTACATTACATTTAACCCACAGTATTGATTCAGACTGTACCCGTCACTCTAATATTAATAAACAACTGCGATTTATTTATTTCTGGAGTGGTGTATCACACAGATGGTTTTAAATAATAATACACCAACAACAAGAGAGAAAGGGTCAAACGGTCACTCTTATACCCCTTGGGACTAATCTATCTAAACAACAACAGAGTACCAAATGCACAAACACTGAGTTAAAGAAACAAAGTGGGAGAAAAAAGCATAGCTCAGAAAGGAAAAAGAACCCTCAGGCACCAACTAGATATGTTGGTTGCCAGTTGTCTTCATCGGGTCCTTCTTTGTGAAAACGTAAAATGCTACGTAGTCAGAAATTACAGTGCTCAAATAAAAAGAGTATGGACTACTCCCCAGAAAAAACTTATTTAATATAGGGGTAGTTCTAACTCTATTAAAAACAAGTGTAGAAAGGCGGACATATACAAGGTTAGGTTAATTTGAACCTAATGTCCTAAAAGGTCGACATGTTTCTTGCGAGAGCCCAAAGTCAGCCCAGCATTCCTCAGGACCACAACAACCCTGGCCTCATGTTCAATGCTCACTGTGGCACCAAAATCATACAAGGCGGGGTGAAACAAATATTTAAAGTTTAAAATCATAAACTTATCTGTAAGCATATACGCGCAAAATTCCATGTAAACATTGTCACAGTTGCATGCTGATCAATCTGGAAAGATATGGTAAATATTTGCACGTTAATATTCAATAGTTTCATTAGTAACTATCAATAGATATATTCTAAGGAAATCACTTAAAGGAAGTAGCTATACACCGGAACCCCCATCTGTCATCTCTTATATACTTATTGTAATCTCCACAAACTGTGATGACAGATGGGGGTTCCGATGTATAGCTACTTCCTTTAAGTGATTTCCTTAGAATATATCTATTGATAGTTACTAATGAAACTATTGAATATTAACGTGCAAATATTTACCATATCTTTCCAGATTGATCAGCATGCAACTGTGACAATGTTTACATGGAATTTTGCGCGTATAAGCTTACAGATAAGTTTATGATTTTAAACTTTAAATATTTGTTTCACCCCGCCTTGTATGATTTTGGTGCCACAGTGAGCATTGAACATGAGGCCAGGGTTGTTGTGGTCCTGAGGAATGCTGGGCTGACTTTGGGCTCTCGCAAGAAACATGTCGACCTTTTAGGACATTAGGTTCAAATTAACCCAATCTTGTATATGTCCGCCTTTCTACACTTGTTTTTAATAGAGTTAGAACTACCCCTATATTAAATAAGTTTTTTCTGGGGAGTAGTCCATACTCTTTTTATTTGAGCACTGTAATTTCTGACTACGTAGCATTTTACGTTTTCACAAAGAAGGACCCGATGAAGACAACTGGCAACCAACATATCTAGTTGGTGCCTGAGGGTTCTTTTTCCTTTCTGAGCTATGCTTTTTTCTCCCACTTTGTTTCTTTAACTCAGTGTTTGTGCCTTAAATAATAATAGCCAATCGGCCTTCTTGGGGTGTGTGTTGTACCGCCAGCAATCTGGGCAGCTATTGCTATTTCACTCCTATTTACATGAAGATATGGTTAAAAGATGTCCCTGACCTAATGTGCTTCATTCAGCCATTCCCAGCAGGTTATATATTAGCCATATTGTTATGGCAAATCACTAGGAAAATAACAACTGAAGGCGTAATGATGTGCCCTGCCGAATGTCTTCAAGAAATCATGGATAGTAAATAGGCTCTGGTTTATCATAAATAGCTTTTGATAACTATTAAAGATGTTGACGGAACTTAACCAGCAAGTTAATCAATAGGTTATTTATTATCGTCATCTTAGATCAGGTGAATCTATTGGCCATGTAATGATTTAGAAATTATAATGACATCCATGGTATTTCTTCGTTAAGTCCATCTTTATCGGTGTTCAGTTTATACACCCACTTTTGCTCTTTAGAGAATAGGTATTTGGCAATATCTGAAACATGCTCAGGAACAAAAGGCTGTTCCAAGACTGTCCAGGTAAAGTCAGTCGGGCCGTGCCCCACTTCTAAGAAATGGGCTGTTAGACGTGTTGCTTGCTTCCGGCACCGAATTGTGCTTTTATGTTCGGATATGCGCACCTTCACCTTCCTCGTCGTCATGCCTACATATCGCAGTTGGCACGGACATGTGGTCATGTAGACAAGGTTCTGACTATTGCAATTCGTGAATTTATGCTGCTGCCAGGGTCTGTTTGTACCTATATCCACACTCAAGGATTTACTTGTTTGTGGACAAGTGGCGCATGAACCACAAGGGTGGTGGCCTTCTACTGTTGGTAAATCCCACAGAGTACCGACTGGTCGAACTAGGTTGTCCCTCCGTCTCGTATGTATGAGTTTATCCCTCAAATTAGATCCTCTTTTAAAGACAAAGAGGGGTCTAGGAAGTTGGTTTCCTCCGGTGTTAAGGATTGACCAGTGTTTCTGGACAATCTTCTGGACCTGATTGGACTTTGTAATTGAATGTGTTCGCAAAGGTTATTCTGGTGGTCTTTTCTTTTTGTACAGAAGGTTCTAGAAGGGCCTCACGGTTATTATTAGATGCACGCTTCTTGGATTGGCGTATGATCTTCTTCGGATAATTTCTTGCCCGTAGTTGATCTTCCAGTTTAGGCAAATGTGCTTCAAAAGCTTCTCTTTTTGAGCAATTTCTCTGTATCCGTAAGAATTGACCATACGGTAAGTTCGTGGATGACAACTCTCATAGCTCAGAAGAGACTTTCAGGCCATGGGTTTTTTATAGAGTTCAGACTCCAGACCATTGGGTGTCGTGATGATTAATAGGTCCAAGAAAGGCAGTTGACATTTTCTATGCTCAACCGTGAACCTTAGGTGAGCGTTACGTGTGTTGAGCCATTGGTGAAATTTCATAAGCTCCTCTACTGTCCCACGCCAGACAACAAAAATGTCGTATATATATCGCTTCCAAGTACGGAGCGATTGAAAGAATAGATTGGTGGGTGTCAAGATGTTTTCCTGTTCAAAATGATGTACATACAGGTTTGCCAAACTGGGAGCGAAGACACTCCCCATACTGGTCCCAGATGTTTGAAGGTAAATAGTGTCTTCGAACCTGAAGTAGTTCTCTTTCATTGCTATCTCAGCAAGGCTCATGATAAAATGGGCAGGCGTGATAGATTGCAAATCCCTCCGCTCTAATAGATCACCTACCACTTCCAGTGTGTCAGTTTGTGGTATGGAGGTGTAGAGTGATTCCACATCGAAAGACACCAAGATATCTTCAGATGTATCAAATTCTATATCTGGGAGCAATCTTAGAACATCTTTTGTGTCCTGAATAAATGTGGGCATTTCTTTCACCATGGGGTTCAAAAAGTATTCTACAAAAGTGGACAGAGGCTCTAACAGAGAACCAATCCCTGGTATTATCGGGCGTCCAGGTGGTGGTCTTTGTGGTTTATGAACCTTTGGGAGGACAGAAAAATAGGGGATGGTCGGATGAGTATTCTGCAGAAACAAAACAGAGTTATCAGCATCACGAGAATGGTAAAGAACATGAACAATTCAACCAGTGTGCTGTTACATAGATTATATGCTTCCATATAAGTACATTTATAGTCATGCTTCTACCTACCTATCCCTATCCTAGTTTGCCTAGGCTGTGTGAATCTGTCAGAATCTCTGTAGGGTGATCTTACTCCCCAGTTAACTGTGGGTATGTTTCATCTGGGAGTCTGTCTTGTTGTAAAGCTGGGTATCATCCTTCTCAGAAGGTAAACAGGATTCAGATGGGCTGGAAATCCGGCATGGGGCGACCTCGACAGTGTCATGGAAATGCTCCTCCAACTCAACAAAGGAGTGATGTTGTTTATATAATACACTTCATCCATCTTGCCATGCCAAAGTCCCAGTCAGGCCGTCATAGTTGACTCTATCCTGACAAAGCTGTCGTTGAGCGAGGAATAGCAATTATCAACATTTTGCGCAGTGAACTTTAGCTTTCATAAAGAATGCCCAAGGCTCTGATTATTTGCCTATGAAGAAATGTAAATGTAAGCAAAAGTAATTTCAGAGAATATCCATACAGGCATGCAAGCAGATGTGTGTCAAATGTCAACGTTCATGAAAGATGTCAACTTTAAAACATGAACATGTAAAATTGTGGTTTATTCGCACAGGCCTAATGTGACTACATACCACCCACTCCTTGGAAGTGAGGCAACTAAAAAGCTTCCTAAAATCTTTGCTAAAAATATAGATTTATTAGAAACCTAAAATCATAAAAGCAGTGTACTTCTTTAATAATAAAAGCACAGCAAAAGCCAAATTGTATAAAAATACATTGAAAAAACCCAAATAAAAATACTTTATTCTAAAAATCAATTTAGCAAATAAGAAACAAAGCTGAATTAAAGAATCTCCACTAGGCACATACTGTCTCGGACAGGTTTAAAGCCACTATCAGTGGTGCGAGCTCTACTATCTCAATCGCCTGGGTGAGAGAGACAAGTCTGGTTGAGATGGGCCTGGCCACTGAGATCTTGAAAATTGGAGCTCTTCCTCAAGCAGGGCACACATCACACAGCAAAGTCCTTGTCCTTTTCTTGGCAAAACAGCCACTGCAGGCCAAACCCAGATAGCACATGGCAAAGGGTCAGTACTACTCCTTCAGTTTCTCCAGCTCTTCTCCTTGGCAAAGATTCCTCTTGAATTCCAGAAATCATCTAAAAGTCTAGGGTCTGGGCCCCACTTTTTATAGTACAAATTCCTTTGTTCTCTGGTGGCAGATAAACTATTTGATCAAACAACAAAAGAGTGTTGTATGGTTATATGAGACCACACATAGGAGCAAAAGAGGAGGGTAACCGGCCACAATTAGGTAGGTTAGGAAGGCCCTCACTCACCACCTAGGTGGAAAAATGTTGACTGACTATATCTATTGGAAATAACCACACAATTAATTGTGGACGATTTTCCCAACACATAATTTTAAATCTATGTTCTAAGTGACCACATAATAAATCATTTTTTGGTTACACTTAGACTTTTTTATACCCCTCACCACCATTTAATTTATCTTCACTAAACGCCCTAAAACTCACAAATCCTGCTCCGCAGTAGTTCTGGCGTCGCAGCACACTAAAGAGGCACTCTGCCTCTTTAGTGGGGCCCAATGATGAAACATGTCACCACAAGGTGGTGAGTGAGGGCCTTTCTAACCTACCTAATTGTGGCAGGTTACCCTCCTCTTTTGCTCCTATGTGTGGTCTCATATAACCATACAACACTCTTTTGTTGTTTGATCAGATATAACCGGGGAATAAGAGTGTTACTTACCTCTCCCTACCTCTCTTTTGGTTTATACAGATAAACTATTTGCCCATCCAAAACCAGTTATGTCCTCTCTGGTGCCGCTGCCCAGCAGGAGGTAGAGACAGCATTGTCCAAGGCAGACCAGGCCCATTCAGGTGTGAAATAAATCCCCTCCCCCTACTGAATGCAGCACAGGTCTATTCAGCCCAGCACTGACACACCCTGGAAAGGCAGGACACACCTCACCTCCCTAAGTGGCTGTATGAACAGAATACACATCCCCCAACCACTGTCACTCCAAAGCCAGATAGTCAATGCACAAACCTAGCAGAGGCACACAAGATGACTAAGCAAGAAAATGCCCACATTCTAAAAGTGGGATTTTCAAACACAGAATATAAAAATCATCTTTACTAAAAGATGCACCTTTATATTCTGAGTTCATACATACTAAAATGTACCTTCCTATCTTGTCCTCATGGGAAGTTATATTCATAAGATGTTATATATAAACTCCAATTCTATACTTCGGGACATAAAGCCTTTCAATAGTGAAAAACAAAATTGGCAGTATTTCACCAGCAGGACATGCCACACATATCAGGGCATGTCCTACCTTTCACATACACTACACCCTGACCACAGGGGTACCTTGGGCATACCTTAGAGGTGACTCTTAGCAGAAAAAGGAAGTTTAGTGCCTGTCAAGTGGGGGCCCTTGCCAGGTTGACATGGCAGGCATGAGACTCTTTTGAAAGGCTGCTTGTGTGGGTGGCACAACCAAAGCGAGGGTTCCTTGTCTGACTTTGGGATAGATAATCAATAAAGAGAGGTTTGGTAAAAGAATCTCCACTGTTCGAAACTGCCAGATTGCTTAAGTGTTACGAGGAGTAGGTGAACCATTGCTGTTCCCAGCAACACACCTCTCACCAGTTCCATGGAAAAACAAGTTCAAATTCAACCCCTTCAATGGCTGATGTAGGGGTGACGGCCAGTTGTGCATCTGCAGATGACGAGCCAGGATCCAAGTCGCTCGGAGCTGAAGCATTTCAGGAAGGTTCATAATATCCCTTTTGAAGCAACAGCAACTGCTCATAACGTCTGTATAAGTCTTTAGGGGACCCACCAGCAGTGCAATGTCCCTAAATTGGATCAGCTGCACCCCAAGCATAGATTCTGGGCACACTCAAAAGTACAGAGTTGACAGTGGAATACATGCTGCACGCAGTGTAGCCAGACATGCCGAAAGGACAAGAACCAGTTGTCATTCAGTTATTGACGCAAGAGTGCACCAAAGGACTGCATCATTCTCTCACAACACAGTAGCACATGTGGTAGTTCCATCCCTATGTCACTGCATGATCGAACATCCATTGCAGAGTAAATAAAATAAAATCCATGTCCCAACAACTAGGAACAGGAGAAATGGTAAGCCTCTAAAAATGCTTCCAAGCACAGAATGTATGAAAGATGGAATAACTCCGAAGACTGTCTGAAAGGTGCTAACCAACCCAGAGCCAATTGTCTTATAAATGTGTGCTACCCCACAGTATTTCAAATGTTAAAAATGCGGTGCACTAGTTCCTCAAAATGGTGCAGGAAGTTTGTGCTTTATAACCACTGTTTCTCAGAAGATGACCATGCAACTTGAAGATCGGGCATCCCCCTTGTGGATGTTAAGGCCTCGTCTTTCTGTAACAAAAAAGCGTTCAGTCTGCTTAAAGTACCGAAGTTCACATTTGAAATTTTCATCGCAGGCCAAATTGTAGAATCCCTACCTGTATGGGCAGGTGGAAATAACACTTTTCGTACAACCGGAGAAACTTTTACCAGATGTGTGATTCCCAGTTTAATCCCTCAGCAATCTTGGTCATTCAACATTAAATAGCTCCCATCGGAAAGCAATCTGAATGCTGGATAAATTACAGCAGCTGGGGAAACTTTCAGATATCATGACAAGTTTGCCTTGGACACATTACATTCACCATGGGGTGTAACCTCCCTGCAAACCAGAGAATGGCCTAAAGTATTCTTGCAGGTGTACCACAAAAAAATCTGTATCACTCTTCCTACATCTGTATGTGAAAGGTAGAACACTTGCCTCATGTACAAACCCTTGTCCTAGCACTTCCTATCTGCCCATTTGATGATGTTGTAAGCAGTATTTAAAGTGAAAAGTTGAAATTGGCAGCGCGATGAACCTCTGTATAATCCAATCTGTTAATGGTACCTCTGTAACAGTGAATGGTAACTTCTCTAACTTTTCTATGTGTAATAAAGTGTATGTCACGACTTTCTTAGCCATAGTGGTTTGTTCTTTTGTTAAGTTGTAAGGTAAAAACAACTGGTGTCATTCAGGTATTTCCATGGAATGTCTGTCACATCCAACTTAGTAACATAATAGACCTAAGCTGCAATTGTCCATCTTGCAAAAAAGACACATAACTCTGTATGATGTCAATAGCAGACAACACAATGTTACCCAGAGAATATATCCTCGTGGATAAGTAGTCATGTCATTTCCAACTACTGCTATAGCTTTTTCTAAATTTCCTCTGTCAACTTCACATAGTCTTTCAGCAGCTTCCTGCTGTGAGTTTTTCCACACTTCATTGTATATTGCATACTAGAAGTGATTTTTAAGTTGCTTTCTAGGACCTAACAAGAAACTGTGTAGGATCATGTCATCAGAAAGAAGAGACAATTGCCATTTCACCTCAGGCAATGTTGAATGATTTAGTCACTTTAGGCACAATTGTCCAATGCTCTATGTTGGAACCACTTTTGCATGTTGTGTCTGCACATAAAATGAGTCTGGCCTACCTATCCTAAAAACGTTTGTGTTGACAAGAAAATGTTCCTGACTATGGTTCCTATGGTCACAAAAACTCAATCTCTCAGAGACTGTACAGCTCAGCAAGATGAACTACAGGCTTTCAAGATGGCGCTTGAAAATACCGATCATGAATTCCCCACACTCATAGCGTGCGATTCGTATTACTGCATCCAGTCTTACAATGAATATTTGCAGAAATTGTTTCAATTGGCTCTGACCTTGCTGGACAGCGCAGCGGAGATTACCATTGTGAGAGAGGCCCTGCGTCCACTACTGAAGGTGACAGTGACTGATATTTAGGTTGTGAGAGAAACGCTGATACGCGAGTTGCTCCCCCAGATAGACTTTATGAAATTGTCCTGTTAATCGAAGGTGACATACAACGTACCATAAGAGGGGTATTTTGGGAGAATCTTTTGTCTACGTATGACATTTTACTTTCGGAGGCTGACTGGCCCCCACCTTTTGTTCTCGCAGCACCGCGAGGGGAGGAGGTAATCCTCCCCAGCTTCGCGCACACAGTCTCGAAAGAGGATGCGCTGCACTTTGCAGAAGAGTGGGCTAAGGCTCTAGCGCCAGCTCTGTACCATAACCAATGTGGTTGGGATAAATTGTCCCCATGTCACGAAATTCCTTTGCGGTCCTAACCACAGCCTTAACCACAATATCCCATTAAACGTGAAGCTAAGGCTTCCGTTGCGGAAATCCTTAAACAATTGGAATATCAAGGAGTGATTGAAACTTGTGTGTCAACGATGAATAACCCTCTTTTTACTGTAACCAAGCCTGACGGCTCATTTCGTTTGGTATTGGATTACCGGCATTTAAACTCGCATTGCCGTAACTGTGCAGTACAGATTACTCACGGCTCTGCCCTAGTGGATAGTCTAGTGCATAAGCGTTTTAAGACCACGCTTGACATTTCCAACGGTTTTTATGCCCATCGATTGGACGGTCTAAGTTCCCAATGGACCTCCTTTACTTGCGGCGGTGTTCAAAAACAATTTCGGTGTTTGCCTATGGGCTATAGGAATAGCCCTGGGATTTTTACTGCCCGCATTGTCTCTCTTTTGGAGAGAATCAATCCAGATGCATGCTTGTATGTGGATGACATTTATCTCACAGACGACGAACTTTGGGAGCATCTGTGGCAAGTGAACGGTCTGATTTGTACCTTTGCAGACATGGGTTACAAATTCAACTTTGCAAAATCACACATTGCAGAGTATACAGTGTTGTTCCTGGGCAACGAGCTCAACAATGAAGGTAGAGGTTTGGCTCCTCACTTCCTGGAGAAATGCACACAACTGCGCGCTCCGACAACTCTGAAAAAATTACAGTCTTTACTGGGTTTTTTAAATTTCGGGAGAACTTACATTCTGGAATATGCCCAGCGTATCAAGCCTTTGTATGCTTTGATACAACCAACTTTTTCCAAATCATGCTGGCTGCCTGGGCACTCAGCCATCTTGCAATCCTTGCAGGCTGATCTGCTCGCTTCTAAATTCTTACTGACTCGTGACAACCACACTAACCTGGTGATAAGAATCATCCCTGGGACGGTGGGTTTCACGTACCTAACTTTTAATGAAGGAGACACAGTACCTATTGCTCACAAGTCACACTTGTACACTTCGGCTGAAATGCGGTTTTCCACTGTGGAGAAAGTTTTAACGGCTGTACAGATGGCGATTCTTAAGGAACGTGCTCTGTCACAGGGAAAACGCATGTTGGTTGTTACACCCTGTCCTCATTTGGAGGCAGTTACAAAAGCCAGTGTACCAAATTCTAAAGCTTTGCACCCTCGGTGGATTCAATGGGCTGCTTCCTTGACGTCCACGGATGTCACGTTTATTTTTGACGCCTCATTGAGGTCGCAGGAGTACTTGCAGTATAAATTTGTTCATCCTGCTCTTCTAGCTATGCGACCTTTGGAGGACTTCCATTGCATCATTTACACTGATGGTTCGGCGCAGGTTGCGCATGGCTCTAAACACGCCTATGTTTTCGCATGCGCCATTGTGGTCGGTGCCATGGTGAACGATGAGTTCAAGTCCAAAGTTGTGCACACACAGACTCTAGGGGACTGCACCGCACAATTGGCGGAGCTTCGTGCTCTTTTACTCGCATTGGAGTACGCTGATCCTAGAGTGACAACTCTAATTGTGAGTGATTCGTATTACTGTGTCCAGTCTTACACTGAAAACTTGTTCTTTTGGATTCAGAATGACTTTCATGATTCCAAGGGTAGCACAATAAAACACAAGATGATCTGGGTTCGAGTGGCAGAGCTCAAAGAGCAGTTGCCACTCGTGTTTGTGATTCACATCTCGGCCATCAGCGTGTGGGAGTTCACGCTATCGGTAAATCGCTTGCTGATGAAGCGGCGAAATCAGCGGTATCTACATATTTAGTTGCAGCAGTTACACAGTCCAAAAGTAAGATTGATGATGACATCTTGGCGGCTGTTGCTGCCACTGAGAAGGGAGGTAAACATCCTACGGGGTTCCCTTCAAAGTACACATACCACTTAAGTCCCGATAAGGTTCCTTTTGTGAAAATTCCTGAAGTTGGAGAACGTTTGATTCCCAACTCGGATCGCAGAGCTAGCTTGATTACAGCGGCGCATGAAGGTGTGGCGTCTGCGCATGTGGGCTTCTCGGCCACTGTAGCTCAATTACAACAACGTTTCTGGTGGCGGGGACTGTACAAACAGTGGGCGAGACGATGTCCTTCAATGTGACATTTGCCAGCAGATTAAACCTTCGAATGCTGCGCGTCCGCCACAGACACAGTTGTACATATCTAATAAACCGCTAGGTTGTGTTTATTTAGATCACTGCGGTCCTTTTTCTTCTGATACTGCGTATAAGTACATCTTAGTAGCAGTTGATTCATGCACACCCTTTGTGTGGGTATGGCCCCATCGCAGCGCTGATTCACGGACTGTCATAAGAGATTTGCGTGTCTTTGTAGGGATTTTTGCCTGTGGTACCTTCCATTCGGATCAGGGTCCGGCTTTCGCCTCTGAGGCATACAAGGATGCCATGACTTCGATGGGGGTCCAAGTCAAGTTTTCGTCTCCATACAGACCTGAGGGTAATAGTGTGGTGGAGCGAATGAACCGTGACTTAAAGCAATCATTGACAGCTCGAGTTAAAGGCACTGGCAGAAACTGGCTGGCCCATCTCAATGGCGTGCAGCGTGCTCTTAACCCCTTCTATGCTAATGACAAGGTCAGCTCGTCATGCAGTACCACTGAACCTGTGCTTATGACGAGCTGACCTTGTCATGAACAATGGGAAAAAAGAGGACCCAGCGCAGCAGAAAAATACCCTGTAGCATTGAAGGTGTTAATAATCTCCCTAGAAGGTCTCTGGGTAGGCGGACCCCATACGAAATGCTCTTTGGCATCAAGATGTACGTCCCTGACCTTGACGGTACAGACTGCGTGGCTCGCGCCACAACCTTTGACATAGATGAACATTGCACTGTTTTACAGGATCTACAAAAGACCAGAGACAGTCTTGCAAAGGAACATTTGCCCTCCACATCGGATGTTGCGTTGCAGATCCCGGTAGTTGGCTGGCTACCCCAAGTTGGAGAACTGGTTCGGGAGAAGATCGATAACAAAAAAGAATTTGGTCCTTTCTACCGAGCTCCGGTTCCTGTCCTTGGAGTAAAGGGCACAAGAACAGTCATTTTACCACCGCTTCCAGGTCGTAAGGAAAACAGGTTTATCTCAATTGACAATGTCAAGATACACAGGGTGGCTGATTCTTCTTAGTATGACACCGGCAGTCTCCTGTCCTTCCATTGTGAGAAATTCTGTTTTGGCCACTGCTTGTAATCCTGAGCCAGAAGTGGCCATCGAGATGCCTGCAATTTCTAGTCCTTTATTAAGTACTTTGCCTGGTACAGACCATGATGAAATTGATTACACTTACCCCACTGACTTATCTACGCCTGATCTGCAAACACGTTTGGCCACAGAGTCCAGATTTTCTTTTGACACTGTTTCAAATGCCTCGAAGAAGCCCTCACGGTTTGCAGTTTATGCCAGTTTATTTAAAAAAAAAAATTTTACTTTCCGCTAGGACATATATTTGGCTGGTGCTTTTTTCGATTTACCTTTTTATGTCAATTGGTTTTGTGTTTTATTTTTTTCGAATCGTCAATGGACACTATGTCGAGGAGAGAACATGCATTCGACATCTAAATGGAACTTTGGCCCCCCTTTCCTCATCGCATTCAGCACAAAGACTGAAACGAGACTTGACTTTTGTTAACATCACTGCTTGGCCTGTCCTTGATGGGATTGTGTGGGATGCCGTTAAATTTCAAATCCATGGCCCTACTGAAGTTGTTAATGTTCCTAATGTGCTTAGAGTTAACATGGGGGATGTAGTGAAAGAAAACATACGTTCTGATGATTGGGATGTTCAGGCAGTAGAGGCTTTGTTTTCTGATTTGAAATATTATGCTGCCTTTGATGCTGAGGCTTTGTACTTAGAATCTGCTAATTATGGTGATTTGTTTTGCTTCCAACATTTTGGCAATCACTACTTACATAAAACTAATTCCAGAAGGAATACTGTAAATTATACGCAATGGGAGCATTGCCCAGCTCCTTTACAAGGCAGTTCGAGTACTTTTTTGAAGAAGTACACATATTTTACCGACTTTAATCAGTCCAATCCCGAGTCTTTTTATTTTAAAATGACAAAGAAGCCAATGTCCAAGGTTAGACTTACCGATACTAATTATTGTACTCAAAGTCCTTTCTTGATCAGCTGGCTCGTGGCAGCTACGAGTTGTGGAAGGAAATTATTGACCTTAAATCTGTTTGGGGTTCTAAAAGCTGGCAGGTACAAGGCACTGAGGCTTTGCACCGTGCATGTCTCATCCCAAATCATATTTTGTTTTTGAATTCATCTATTTCGCAAACAACATGCTTTGGATTGGCTACTTCTAAAAAATTAAATACACCTACCATCCCTGAGTTAGAAGAATATTCTGGCTGGAGTAATATTACTCAGTTTTCCATTAGGGAATTGCAAGCTCTATTGCATAATTCATCCTTTAACATATCCAGTGTGGATCCAAAGGGTTGGCTGATGTGGCACAGGAGTACTGATTCATGCCAGCATCGTTTTCTGGGTTTAGCGGATGGCTTTACTCAAGTCAGACCTGATCCACGTTTTGAAACTGACCATTCTGTCACCACCTATTCAGTGGGCAAATTATGTCAAACTTGGCTGAAACAATCTACCTTGGCTGCGGTTAAACTGAATCTATCCAAGCTGAATGATAATGTTGATTTAAATGATTTCATAAAAGGCCCGGCTAGTGGTAGATCAAAAAGATGGATATATGCGATTTACAATGAAATCTGGAAGGCATCACAGATTGAGGCGGCGACACGCCTTAGAGCTATTGATCAAGCTAATCTGGAAAAAGTGCTTGCAGTGGTAGATAATAGTATTAACATGCTTTCTTCCCGCATTAACACGTTAGATAATATTGTGTCCTCTGTAGTGGATATTGTGCAGGATGAAGTGTCTGTGTTGTACCATGGTCAAAATCAGTTGCGTTCTATTATGCAATTTGCGTGGACCCTGCAGACGCTGAAGTATGGCAAGGTGCCATGGACCTACATGAATGTGTCCTCCCTCTTTGCCCCTTTTAATTTGACTGACAAACAGCGCTTGCTTTCTATGCGAGATGCATCTTTTTCCATGTTACATATTGAACGGTTGGAATCCTTACCATTCTCTGTGGCAGAGGCCACTGCTGCAACATGGCTTATCCACGGTTTAATAACATTACCATTTGCTTTGTATAAATTTACAAATTGTATGCATTATGTTGCTATAGGTCGATATGAACCATTGGGTAATGCATTTCTCCATGAAGTTTGGTCACTCCCATTTACTTACAGATGTTTAAAAGACGGACAAGAAGTGTATCTGAATGGGGAGGAGTGTACAGAGACACCAGATCACTCTTTAGTGTGTAGACACATTCAATTGCACGGTTCTTATAACCAGGACCGGCCTAATTTAGCCTGTGTTTTGAAAGGAACACCAGTTCCCGCAATCATCTCCACTTTTACATTACTGGCAAACGGCAGTTATTTACTTTTAAATAATGAAGATTGTTGTGGGTTAATTAAAGGTGTTGCTTATGTGGTGACTGTATCTGAACGTGTGGTTTGCTGCAAAAATGTTCTGTACCCACCCCCGCGTGGGAAAGGGGATGTTTCCATCTGGCCGCGCATCCCAACCTTGACGGCAGAGTTCAATGGCATGAGTAAAATAAGAGCTTGTTTGTCCCAAAAAGAAGTGGCCTTGAGTTCGGCTCGGGAAACATTTGTGTTACACATAGCTAACACCCGCACAGAGGTGCAGGCTCTTTTTAATACTGATTTGCCGTTGCAATTCAGCGAGCTGATTCATTCAATCTTTAACGCGTCCTCCACTTCTGGGCTTGCACACTTTTTTAAGATAGTTAGCAGTGGTCTTGTGACTTCATTTGAAATAATATTTGGGGTCATTCCTGCTTTCTTCCATTCTATCTTTTCAAGTCTGTTTGGTGGATTCCCAGTTTTGTTGGCACTGGCGGCAGGCGTTCTGGTGATATTTTGTTTTATTAAAAATGGATGCCCTTCCTGTGCTACACACCGCACAGCCCCTCCTGGCACTGTTTCGCAACAGGATGCTTGAATACTATGGCACACTGCAGCTTGCGACATTAAGTACGGCATATGGATTATCGTTTCGATTTTCCTATTTTACATGTGTCCAGCCTGTGTTTCATTGCCTGAGCTGCGATTTCGACTGGGCCCTTGATTTGTGTCTCTGCAAGACGGTGTCTCCTGACGTCGATTTTAATCATCTGATGAGTCCCATCGTTACTCACGAGTTGGTTTGTTCTGGCGAAAGGATTATGGTCTTGGCTGCGATGCATGGACTAATGGGTCATTGCAGCAGCGCAAGATTTCTTGGCACATTGTTTTATTGAGAACCCACCGAGTTGTCCTCTGATGGTGATAAAGGCTCCGGTACTAGAAGAGCATGTATGTTCTTTCCCACTATTAAATTGGATGGCTGCACTGTTTTCGGATGATGACAGTGACTTCATGTTGGAGGCTGTTGCTGCATATTTTGCATATTCGGTCTTGTCCTAAAAAACTTTCCAGGTTTCTGATCACAACCCGTTTTCTACTTACATACATTTTTGGCAAGTTGTGCTTAAATTTTTCCCCACCCAGACCTATTGACTTGAGTAAAAATGAACAATGGATTGGCAAGTTGGATTTTTAAATTGACTTATGGAACCTTTTTTCCATCATTTTTTAATTTTGACATGGCTCGTCATTTTTGAACTCTGCTTTCATGATGTGCCCCTTGCCTTATCTTATCTTATCTTATCTTATCCGTGCTCGGATCATGGGGGGATGTCATATAGTTACTGCTTAGCTATATACCGTGTTAAGTTAGCATGAGCTTATTAAATGTTTAAACTCCATTTTACCTTTTGCTGCTTCTGCACACGACACGTAATTGTTGTTTTAGCTTTCAGCCTAGAAGAGCGTTGTGATTTACTTGAGAACAATATGTTATTGCTCTGATATCAACTTTGCTTGGTAAACTATGTCTGTACAGTGAGAGCTGACGACTCAAGGATAACTCGACACAGTATTGTTGTGAGGTCTGATCTTCGCACCTTCCTAGACATAACATAAGTGCAGCTTCTGCCAAAATCTGGCTTTAGGCGCGTTTTATATTGCTTTGCTTAGAATACACGATACACACTTGATGCGGTTCGCATGCAGAGAGCTGGTGGAAGATGATGTGATCCCTTCACACTAGGATCTTGAGGTATTGGCCCGCCCTGCTAAAACCCAAAGAGACCTTCATGGATATAATATCCTATGCTAGTTAGGGAGGGTGAGAATTAGGTGTTGCTAACTCCTATTCATTTCAGCATTTTAGCATGCTGTCACCTTTTGCTTTCTACGGACTAGTAACTATGCTGATAACTTTGCTTCTGATAATATGTTTCCTTGTATTATCTAAGATACTGCGTTTAAGAAAACGGCATTAGTAAATAAATATTTCAAATATGCACGTGTCCTCATTCACTCCATGTTCTGGTTTGTAATGATTGTATAACGAAAGAGTGTTCATGTGTTCCACGATACCTGAGGTATTCTAAGTTCATGTTCTGGTTTGTCTAAACATTGGGAGTTTGTTATGACCAATGAGACACTGTAGCTAGCTCGGTAAGGGGATTTTGGGTACTGAGGTGAGTTTTGGGTCACCCTAATTTGCCAAGGTTCCAAATCTCTATGCACAGTTCTGTAGGAGAACGGAATTCCCGCTACAACCTGTGCAAAATTTCCAACATGGAGCCTCACTACTAATGACAAGATATACGCGGGGATCCCCATTTCGGACAATACCCCCCACAAATGGTCCCGGGGAACCAGGTCAAAGGCAGTCTTTAAGTCGATAAAAGCAAGGTAAAGACTGCCTTTGCCTATTAGGACCACCTTCCAGTATATGAGCAGTAATCTAAATGCCTGTTCGATGGTCCCTGTGCCAGTCCTAAATCCTGCTTGGTAGTCCGATAGAATTTTATTATCATCGACCCACTGCAAGAGTCTCCCAAGTACCACCTTTCTGGGTAGAGTCAATTAAACTTATTGGACGGTAGTTGGCAGGGTCATCCCGGCGCCCCTTCTTAAACATTGGGACGACCTCTGCCCCCTTCCATGAGTCTGGAATTGCAGCGCCATTATTGATGGCATTAAGTAAAGTTGAAATAAGCCTCCCCATTGGATGCAATCGAGACGGAGCAAATCCCCCGGGATCCCATCTGGGCCTGCTGCTTTATGTGACACTATAGATTTAATCGCATTTTCCACTTCCTTTGCTGTAAAATGGTGGCCTTCACGCTCCCCTATGGGGTCCATTGAGGTGGGTGTGGTTGGCCCCTGTCTGTCATCCAGGTGGTTCGTGTATAATGTCGAGAAGTGGTTAAACCACATTTGACCAGTGATATTGCACGTGATAAGGGTGTTAGCGGGCCTATTCCTAGCTCTTACGAGATTCCAGAAACCACTAGGATCCCTCCCGGCACTGGCCTCCTTTAGAGCTTGCCAATACTGGTCCTCCCACTCTTTCTTTGCTTCCACAATAGTCAGCTTGTAGTCTTTCCTAGCCCACTGGATCAGCTCGGGGGACTTGCATTTAACTGCTTTAAAAAAGTGAAGATTTCTTTTGTCTGCATTTTTTTGAGTACCAGCCCGGATTACCCTTAGGCCTTTGGCGCTCTTTTTGTGCAGTACCTCTGTTTTGTACTAAGAATAAGTTTCCCAATGCCTTAATTGTGTCACAAAAAACTACAGATACTTCCGAAGAATCCAGGGTAACAGTGTCCAACTTTGTCTGGGAAGCTGCCAAAAGGGCCCCTATGCTCTGAACTTTCCCATCGTCCAGAGCAACTTTACACCATTTAAGGCGCCTCCCGCAGTTTGATGGACAAACTTCTAGGGTTGACAATGTTTTGATTGGTTTGACCGGTCCGTTTACACACGGCCACAAGGGGTGTAAGGTCAGAGAGAGCGGATTGTGAACACTGTCCACAGTGGCCAAGACTTCCATATCATGCATGAAGCTCCAAAGCTTGAAGTCCAAGAGGATATAGTCAATCCTTGAGGAGTGATTTACCCTATTAAACGTATGGGCTCCAGATGGGTCTGAGATGGTTCTACCATTTGCCGCCCTTAAGCCAAATTCCATGGCTAGGGTGTTCAGCTGTATGGACGTTGGGACCACCTCTTTATCGGTTGGATTGTTAGTGTGGGTATACCCCTCCTGGCGTCCTCTTCGGTGATATCCAAGATGTCCTCTGCCGCGAGGGTCTCACATGTGCAGTTGAAGTCCCTCGCGACCAGGACATGCATGCTATCGTGGCACTGCCTGAGTTCGTTTTCAATGATAGTGACTGTGGGAGATGGAGAACCCCCTTTGGTGCCCCTGGCATAAATATTTAATATTTTTAGGGTTCGCCCTCTCAGTGGCCCCCTAACTGAGATTCTTAGTATATCTGGAGAGTTAGTTTGCTTTTGAAAAATGTGACAACCCAGAGAAATACTAACCCATATGACAAGACCTCCTAAGGAACGGCCTCTCCCTGTAGGGGGGGAAACTGCTGATACAAAGTAAGTGGTATAGCCGACCTTGTAGCAAGGCTCCATACTCCAGGTCTCCTGGAAGACACAGATCGCAAAAGACTCGATCAGGGTATTCCATTCGGGTTGGTCTAATTTCCTGGAGATACCGCTATATTCCAGTTGAGAATCCTAAAAGCAGTGCCAGCTACAGTTGGCTTCAGGAAAGGCTGTATTGGTACTAAGGGAGGGCTACCTCAGTCCCCGATGGGCTCTGTTGTCGAATACGACAAGTTGGCAGCATGAGGGCCAGGGATAACTAACAACCTGTTAGGTTGCTCCGGTGGAGCCAGGCTGGTCACTATGGGACCATCCTGGGCGGCCTGTATGGCAAGCAGACTGGACCTAATTTGGATCTCCAGAGATGAGCCCTCTCTCTCAACAATCCTACGGCTGTTCTGGGTGGGTGGAATATCAGACACTGGCCTATTTCTAGGGCTAAAAACATTTAGGGAAAAAGCACTGTCAAGGGTATGGGTGGCCCTGGGTTATTTGCTAGGCGTCCTCAACTCTCTAAACCTGATCATATCCACTACAATTGTTAACGTTTTGTCTGGGGGGTGATCACCACGTCAATAGCCACGGACCATCCCATAAACTTCTGGGCCTCCGTTAGGAACAAAGGCCATATGGGTGTAATAGTTGTTAGGGTAGAAACCGCTTTGCCTCCCACCCCAGAATGGGTGGCGAACATTCTGGGGATGTACAGATTGTAAATGAAAATAGCTTAGGTCGTATGTGCCGATTCCTCTGCTATCATGGCCATACTGTTGGTTACAAATAAACCTTGCGACCCGGGCGTCCCTGAAATTAACTAGGATGCAATCCCCCAGAACATCTTTGGTCCTATTGCCAACTCAACTGACCCTTCTTACATGGAGAACCTGGCCGTCAAGTTGGTTTGGAAGGGGTCTGTTCTCATTTAACCAATGCATGGTTTTATTTTTAAGCTCATGGTATGATTCTAGTTTGCCAGCCTTGGGCTGTGGGACTCCTGTAAGCACAACTACATAAGGCAGGCATTCGGGCGGTAGCCGTGATGGACTTTTGGGCTAATACAGGTAAATTACTACTATGTCCTGCTATTTTACTTGAGATGGTGTTAGTTTCCTGTCTCTGCATGGGTACTCTATGACGGGGTCCTTTTTCCCCTTTGGCCATGGTCAGATTGGGGATAGATTTCCGGACATGGGCCCAGAGGCTACCTCTGGCGTTTTGGGTGCCCTCGCCTCTGTGGATGTAAGATCCACCAGTGGATTTTCCTTCGGTTCACACACATCCTGCCTGTTCTTAGAATGTAGTTTGATTAGTGTCTTGAGGGAAAAGAAATTATCGAGTGTGGCTTGCTCAAATATTTCCAGCCTCTCCGTTAATACCTTCACCCTCTCAAGTAGAGGGAGTATCAGGGATTTCACAATTTGCTGTATCTGGGCAATGGGGGGAATCTGGAGTAAGGTGCCTATCATAGAGGTTAGCTTTGGGCTAAGATTTACCAGTTTAGTTGGATTTCGCAAAGTCTGACTGCAAGTCAAAAATTCACCTCTTTCTCTTGTAGGCATGAGTTTCTCTGACCTCCATAAACCCAATGATTTCTCACTTCCTTTGAAGGTTTTTGCCTTGAACTTCTTAGAGGTCTTAAGACATCCCCCCCTTAGTCCACTTGCAGCTCTTTTCCTTTTAATGGGTGCTATTCTGATTGCACAGGAGTGCCCTCGGGGATTATGGGGTTGCTAGTAGAGGCGTGTTCCTCGTTCTATATGTCTGGCCCCAATACAGGCGGAAAATCCGACTGCTTGGGAGATTCTAGTGCATTAGGCCTCTCCAGGCTAGCCCTTATGGTGCGTGAATTTGGCAGTACTTTACCAGACGTAGCACCTTCAGTGTGCTCGTCAATATTAGCAGGGGAGACGGCCAATGCTAGTGGCCCCAGAGAAGAACGCTTGCGATTAAGTGGCTCAAGCGAGAGGCGATGCTCTTTGATAGCGATTTCCTTTTCAAGGACCGAGTATGCTCGGGTGATGAACAGGTCAAGCGTGCCACTAACGCAACCTCCCCCCACCCGCCTACCCTTTCCAGAGCGGGTGGATATTGGCATGGGCAATACTTTTGTCAAGATAAGGCACAGAACTATGTCCCGATAATGCAACAATATGGTGTAATGCAAGAGTCAATACAAATCGTCCAAATACCTTTCAGGGGTCCATAAGTTATACCGGTGATTAGAGGGGTGGCCCAGCCCGGCCTACACCAGCCTCTGATGGCCCCGCCCTTGTCCCGGACTTCTCCCGGGACGCTCCCGTGCGCTCCCGCGCAGCGGCTCAGGTAGGTGGCTAAATAGTGTCCGTAGGGAGTGGGCGGAGCTCAAGGAGACAGCCAGGTGTGGAACTAGCCCAAGTGCTCCTGGGACTTAGAGTGCTGCACTAGGGCTGCGGCGTCTCCTCTTCACCAGCGTCCCCCTCCGAGTGGTGCTTTGCGGATTCTCACGGCCCCCAAGGGAGGACAAAAGCAACGGCAACAGTTCGCCTCAATGACGATGCGAAGAAGGAATTTGGGCCTACTTACAGAAAACCAGTTCCTATACTAGCAGTCCATGTATCAAGAACAGTGTTACTGCCGCCCCTTGCTGGAAGAAAGGAGAACTAGTCTGTATCAATTGACCTGGTAAAACCACACCATGTGGCCGATAATAAGTAGTAGGCCCAGTGGACTCCAAAGATGGAGCAGATGACCAAATCTTGCTATAACCAAAGAGGTTCAAACTGAAAGACTCATCACCTTTGAAGAATCTGCAGTGAGAAAAGAAGGACTATGCAACAAAGCCATGGAACTTGTGCCTCTTGAAACCCAAATAACAGTTCGTCAAGAAACTCCCGTCTACCATGAGGTAGCATCTGACTATACTAACATGACAAGGGGACAAGCAGCTCCAGCGATTTCAAATAATCCGGATGCAATACAAAGAATTGACAGAACTGCTTGTGGCTATTTCATCAACTTCGGTACCTTTTCTGAGGATCCCAGTGAGCCTGAAACAACGCCAACAAAAAAAACTTTCAAGGAACAAGTACAAAAACGTCATTGCCACCTTGCAAATACATATCTGGTTTCACCATGAGTTGAACTTTGGATTGTTTTGGGTATACTTTTTCTCCTACTATGGCTCATTCTTGTTTTAAGTTTGGGACAGCTAATAGATGGAAAATATGGTAAAATGGACAAAGCAAGTAAGAACATCAACTTGCTCCTGAAGCCACACAAATCATCTCATCGTGAGCAAAGAGACCTGTCATCAGTAAACATCACAGCCGTTCCTCTACCTGGTGGTATAGCTTGGGATAGAACTGATTATAACATTTATGGCCCTGTCAAGCTGCTGAAGATTCCAAATAAATTTAAGGTTTCCTTGAGTGATTTTGTGTCACCTAGTACATTTTCTGATGATTGGGATTTTGAAACTGTTAATAACATGATGGCAGACTTAGAAATGTCAGCAAAATTTGCAAAACATGAATACTTAGATGGTTCATCACATTTTGAAGAAATGTATTATTTTAATCATTTTGGTCTTCATTATTTGTACAAATCTGCAAACCCGAGAGATGTTTTAACTTATAATCAATGGGAGCATTGTCCAACGCCACCAAAAGGTAGCTCAAAAATATTTTATTAAAAATGTCCATATTTTACAGGTTTTAATGTCACAAATCCAGAAACCTTTTATTTTAAAAATGTTAATTAGACAGGCATGGAAAGTATGTTGACTAATACTAAGCAAATTTATTCTGCGGCCTTTTATGCTCAATTGTCCACATTAGGCTTTAACTTTTGGAAAGAGAACATTGAGGCAAAAACTGTCTGGGGCACAAAAGACTGGCAGGTACAAGGTTTAAAAGCATTATTCAGAGCCTGCATCATCCCAGAACAAATAATGTTCTTAAATGAAACTGTTCAACAAACATCTTGTCTTGGCCTGGCTAAGATAAAATTATTAAACACACCGTCTATACCAAAACCCACACCAGATAGTAATATAACTACAGATGAGGAGGTAGACTTAAATTATATTTTACAACAAACAGAAGTAATCCTGAATGGAAAAATGGTTAATGTGGCCCACAGACACGAATAACTGTCAAGATAGATTTCTGAACAAGACACAAGGATTTAAAGTAACCCTGGGCGTCCGAATCGGCTACGCCCACGGAGTAGGCCTAGTGTTGCCTTCTACGCATTTTGCGTAGACAGCGTAGCCGGCAACACTACACCCACTCCGTGTGCGTAGCCGAGTCGGCCGCCACCCGCCTCCCTCCCGCCCTCCCCTACATACATTATTTAAGCAACTAACCTTAATAAAACAAATTTAAAGCACTTACCGTGTCCGGTGTTCGCCTGGGGCTCCCTTCTTGGAATAGCGTCCCTTCCTGGATACCAATGCGCATGCGCGGCCGCCCGCGCATGCGCGGCCGCCCGCGCATGCGCATTGGTATCCAGGACGACGCTATTTTCAAGAGGGAGCCCCGGACGAGCCCCGGACACGGTAAGTGCTTTAAAATTGTTTTATTAAGGTTAGTTGCTTAAATAACGTATGTAGGGGAGAGCGGGAGCGAGGTGCGTAGTGGGGCTACGCGGAGTGCGGGAGTGGGCGTAGCTTCTCGCCCACTCCGCATAGCTCCGCGGAGCCCCACTACGCCCACTACGCCCAGGGTTAATTTAAAGTAACTAGGCCAGATCCGAGATATGTCCAGAGACAACATCCAGGGATAATAACAACTTACAGTGTAGGAAAACTGTGCCTTGAGTGGCTACAAAAATCCGCACTCCCAGATATAAAACAAGTCTGAACTTTACTTAAAGATGGCATTGATTTGAGAGTATTCTTACTTGGACCTCGCAAACAATGTCATAAACGTTTCATATACGCCGATATATACGCTGCTTAAAATGAAGCATGGAAAGTCACACAAATGGAAACTGCAGAACGAATACGGGAAATTGATTGTTTTAATTTAGAGAAAGCTCTCTCGGTAGTTGGCAATGGGTTAACAACTCTGTCGTCCATTATTTATTATTTGGACAGCATTTTAACCTCTGCCATAGACATAATGGAATAGGACTTGCTGATGTTACAGCATGGCCAGTCTCAATTGTGTTCTATAATGCTGCTAGGCTTGACGTTGCAAAACCTTCGTTCAGGCTATGTGCTTTGGCGTCGAGTCAACACCACGTCATTGTTTACTGTATTTACCCTTACAGATAAACAAATCTCTCTGGCACAGAGGGGAGCAGACTATACGATGCTGAGCATAGAAAAACTGGAAAGATTACCATTAACCGTTTCTGAGAAACCAGGCATTGAATGGATAATACATGGCACAATCACGATACCAGTGACGAGATTTCAGTTTCAGTATTGTTTAAAACAAATACCAGCAGGCCTGTATGAAAGGTTGGGTAAAGGGTACATAAAGTCGACCTGGGATTTACCATACACACACAAATGTTGGAGTGGGGAAAAGGAGGTATTTCGTAGTGGTAAAAACTGTAAAACAACATTGAGCGGTACACTACTTTGTCAAGGCATTATTTTACATAGAGTCTGTGATGGTTCTCTAAACAACTTATCATGCCACCGGCAGCAGTGATAGATCCAATTCTTAGGCAGCTTTCCAATGGAAGCTACATAATGCTGAATGATCACAGTTGTTGTGGAATGATGCCAGGGATAGCCTATCTCGTTAGTGTGTCAGCCAGGGTCACTTGTTGTATGGAAGTATTGTTTCCGAAAACTAAGACAGACGGGGAGTCGCCACTAGGGCCTTCACTGAACATCTCTTCTATATGAATTGATACTTTAAGCAGAATGAAAACCATTCTTTTACAAAGAACTGTGCCACTGACCTCATCCAGAGAGACATATGATCTGCAAGTTGCAAGGTCCTCTGCGGAGGTACATGCATTGTTATCAACAAACTGCCCCATACATTCCGCAGGAATGTTAGGTCGTATCTTAAACATGTTTGATACCAGTGCTATTGTACATGTATTTAAGATGATTTTTTCGGGTCTGTTAGCACCATTTGAAGCAGTCCTGGGCATCTTTCCTAAGTTTGTGCACTCTGACTTCGGCGGCCTGCCTCTCATTTTGGGACTCATAGCAGGGATACTATTTTTATTCCTCCTGTTCCGTTATGGCAAGACAAGTCACCAGCGATACCCAGATTACCATGGAGAATGCTCTTCTGGGAATGCAGTATCATGAACGCATAACACAGATTCTTGGCTTGGCTCATTTGAGAGATCTGAATACCACATGGTTCCTATTGTTCAGACCAATATGGCAAGATTGCATCTTACCTGTTCTACGATGCCTGCTTTGTGGAGAGGAATGCGTGTTGGATATCTGTCTACCACTTTCATCAGCTATGCCAACGGATGTTGACGCATTACTGGGTCCGGTAACGGCTCATGCATTGTTTTGCCCCCAACGGCTACCAATCCTGATGACGGCATTCATTGAGGTCTCACCGGCAATTCCAGCTGAGGGTGAGATAGGTGGACCAACAGGCACACAGGTACCATCTACTGCAAACATTGCTAATGCGACTGAGCACAGGAGGGGTTAATGAAGTGTTCAACTTTCATCTACTGTGGTAGATGATTTCTTTGCCAGCCTAGATGATTTAATGTTTTCTCTTGACACCGAGAATAACTTTTGAAGTTAGCATACAGCGCTCTTTCAACTCTGAAGTTCGACCTTCGTTTTTTCAAAACAAAACTTCTAACTTTGGAACTCTATTTTTCTATGATTTGATTTGACTTTTTTCCAAAAATGAACTTTGGCACAAAGTAATCTGCTTAAAATAGAACTATTCTTAGAGAACAAGAATTCTTTGAACACTTCCTAGAAACAATATTGACCTTATCAAGAAACAAAAACAGTTTATATATTCTGCTATGGGATGGTCTCAACCTTTTTTCTGTATTTAGAGCCATTTTGTATATGTAATGTTTATGATTCATTCAGTTAGAAATACTAACGACATGCTACATAATTGAAATGAAATTATTGCTTTTCAAATGCGTTCAGTATTAATGCTCATTTTTGTGTGCAACCATTTAAAATACATTTTTAGGTATTTTTGGGTGGGATTGTAAACACATGCTTTAGATATGTTTTAATGCTTAAATTTAGTAATGTCGAACATAATAAAGTGGAGTGGGTGTTGTAGAGCATTTTAGGACCCTAGTGTAATTTTCCCAATTCATGCCCTTATATAGGTATAAATCACCATGTCCATATGTAGGCATAGAAATCATAACCATATTTAGACATATCATGCAGTCCAAATACGGCATGGCTACTTCCACTAGTTCCGAAAATCCACAACGATTTCTTGGAAAACTCGGCTTCAGCAGCTAGGGACTTCCCCTTGCTTGAATATCGATTTATCCAAGAACTCATGGAGTTTTTGAAGAACTGAGACTCTTTGATGACGTTATTATGTCCACCTTTACGTCAATCTCGGCACCTTCAAGGTATAAATATGCCCACACTTGCCTTAGCAAACAAACAGTGGTTTGGAGCAGTTCGACTATCTACTTGCCCGACGCATCCTGCTACAGCAAGAGCCGAAGGAAGCCAAACCTCTAGCAGATGCACTGAGAGAGACGCTGTCTTTTCTCTAGCCGAGAAATCCAGCTCCAGTGTTTCCAAGTTTCCCATGCGCGTTGTTGAGAAATCGAGTCCTGAGACTGACCTCCTTCATTCTAAAACCAAGGTACAGAGCTGATTAGACCCTAAGAGAAATCTTGGATAGATTCTTGGCAAAAAGAATACTAAATTTATGTTACACCTCACTTACTTCTTCCCTAGAACTAGACTCAGGTTAGGTACATCGGGGTAGGCGTATTTTAGAAGCACCAGTTGAGTACTTTTTAGCCTTTGTTATTTATCTATGGTCTAGTAACCATAAAATGCTTTTACAGTATTATTTTATCCTACTCTTCATACTGTATGCATTATACTTTGCTACAAGTCTTAGGATTGTAGCAGGTCATTTCTTGTGCATGAGAAAGAAGACTGTTCAATAAATACTTTTATTGAAAACGCCCATCTCTCTATTTCTCTGAACCTCTGGTGAAACGAAGCATGCACGAATGACTGAGTAAAATATCTATCTATTGTTTCCACGACTCTGAAGATCAGTTTTATGTTGGGGAAACAAAGTTGTCATGTTTATGCGGTTGTCAGAAACTAAATCCCTTCTTGTGAATTCGAGAAAGTTTCTAGTGATCTCTGAGCTAGCTGGCAATCAAAATTAAGTCTAATATATTTGATAGCGACCTAGTAGACATAGGTCCTACGTCACATCTATAGTATATATTATTCCAATGCGCAGAGCCTATTGCGAAAATAGGAATTACACTACAGCTGGTGAATCCAATCAGCCTTTCATCATTCTGAGATCAATACAATAAATACCATTGCGCTGTGGACCAAGAAACATCTGTTTTTCAGCACCAAGATCTCTCCTGAGATTAAAGTGTTTTTCAAATAAAAATATTTTATGTAGTGAAGGTAGAGATCACTTCATGAGATTGAATACGTTTTTGAAAAGACATTGTCAAGGGTATGGCTGATAAAAGGGACGGACCTACTGCTGTTTGTTAGAAACTAATATTTCTAAATTATTGACATCCTTTGATTTGGGGACAGAAGGGTTACTAACTCATGGAATAAAGCCGCCAATATTTAACACCAGGATCACAAGTATTTCCATGCCTAATACCATGTAGGCTATACACAATAATAATTGAGATACAAAGAGATTTCAAAGTTACAGGAGACAGACTGTTCATAGGAATATTAATAAACAGTATAATGGTATAACCATTCTTCTTTCATTCTTTTTTTCTTAATTGTACCATCGTTATTGTAATTACTACAATGATGGTAATGTTTGGAGAATCGGCACACTTCCTGTTAGAACCGGGGTCTCTAGTTGGCAGGGGTATGCACCCTAGTCCAAGTAGGTACCACCGCTTCCAACCTGGTAGCTTGGCGCAGAGCAGCAAGGGCGTAACTTCAGAGGCAATGTGTAAAGTATTTGTGCAACACACAACAGCAATGACACAGTAAAACACTCACAAGAGGAACACCACACCAGTTTTGTATAAGAATAAGAATTTCTTTATTTAAAAATTATGCGAGAACCAAAAGCAGGTAAATCCAGCTCCAGGCAAGTTCAATAAAAAAAGGATTCCAGTTTCCAAGCAAGATCAATAATCAATAAGAATGAATCCAGTTCCCAGGCCTGATCAATAATAAAAAGGATTCCAGTTTCCAAGCAAGATCAATAATCTATAAGAATGAATCCAGTTCCCAGGCCTGATCAAATCACCAAAAGCTCATGTGTGCCAAGGGCTCCTGCTGGTAATGTCTTTCTCACAGTGTCCTTGGATGGCAAACGTTCACTTGAGGTAGGTTCTTATGGTCAAAATTCACTGTGGGAAGGTACTTAGGCCAATGTTCCCTTGTAGCGTAATAAGTGTGCCTCTCATAGAAATGATGCTCCCAGCGTAGGAAGTGCGGCTGCCCAGGCGCTGCTGGTAATGCAAAAGAAATGCCCCAATGCTTGCAGAGGCGCTGTCGCCCTTGTGCGATGTAAAGGTGTTCCCCCTGCGGCCACGAAGCATCCCCCAGTGTCAATTACCAAGTAATTATTCCCCCGTAGGCCGGTCAGTGAAGGACGGTTCCCAGCCAAGCACAAAGCTCACACTCCAGGTACCCGGCCAACCCGCACCCCGCCCCCTCGCAGCAGCATGGTTGCACTGAGGCGTTACCTGAGGTGGTGGTTGCGGGCACGGGCACAAGGCTCCTCTCCCCTGGGGCCTCGGGCTCAGCAGGCGCTGCACGGGTGGGTACGCAGCAGCCCCTCCCGCTCTTGGGCGCGTCCCCGGTCTTTAGCAGCAGCACTCCCACAAAGGGAATCCCGGTTGCCAGGCGACGCCGGTGGGCGGGAACCAATCGCAGCGCGACTTTCCCCTGACATTGGGGATGACGTACCCTAGGCCCCCGAAGCTCCCGGGCCGCGGCGGTGATTATGGGGTGGCCAATATGAATATCCCTGAACTGCCGGTGCTAGTACACACACAGCGCTTCTTCCCTCAGTCCGGGGGTCACGGCCACACAGCGCTCCTTTAGCACAGCGCTTAACAGTGCTTCCAAGTCTGGGGCAACGACGGAGCCTCCTGCCACACAGCGCTTCGCTTCTCAGCGCTACACAGCGCGCTCCGGTCCCAGTGTCGGTGACCTCAGGGCCAGTTTCAGTCGGCTTGCGCCAGAAGCAGAGGCAATAACAGAGCCCTCGGGAGGATCACGGGGCAAGCAGTGCTGAGGGCAGGCACAGCGTTGCAGGGAAAATCTTGAGAGTGTTGTTGCTGTTGCAAAGGGCAGTCTTTAAAACGTTGTGGTCCAAGGACAGGTAGTTTCCTTTAGCTTAAAAAGGGTGCAGTTCCAAAAAGGCAATCTTTAAAAGGTTGAAGGCTCTTTAAAATGTGGTTTAAAGAAAAGTTGTTCCTTCGTGATGTTGTGGAGACACTCTGGTGGTGATGTTACAGTCTCCCATGCAGGGCAGGATCAGCAGACAGTAGGGCAGCTCAGCAGGTTGTGGGACAGCAGTTCCTTGGAGCAATCAGCCTCCTTCCCAGTGGCAATCCTCTTGCGCAGCAGTCCTCACTCCAGCAGGGATTCTTCCAGGTCCAGCAGTGTAACAAGAATGTGAGGCCAGGACCCTCCCTTATATATTCTACAGTCCAGGGGCTAGAAAGTGGTGGAAGTCTCTGGAA
Organism: Lissotriton helveticus; assembly: GCF_964261635.1. Taxonomy (NCBI): domain Eukaryota; kingdom Metazoa; phylum Chordata; class Amphibia; order Caudata; family Salamandridae; genus Lissotriton; species Lissotriton helveticus. Next base: position 413,399,430 of record NC_136067.1, read on the forward strand.
GGGTCTGGGGGCAGGGGCTTCTGGAAGAGTCCAGGGAGTTCTGGTATGTTCCCTGCCTTCCCTGACCTAGCTGTCACAGTGACGAGAGACAGGCAGTTAGGGCTTCAGTGGGCAGCCCATCATAGCTCATCCCAGGGAAGAAGGTGTGAATCACCACTCCCACCTCCCAACCCAGGCAGGCTATCAGTATGCAGAGGGGAGGGGGAAGTCTGCAGAGCCTAATCTAAGTGTAGGCAGGAAAAGGTCCCCTTTATAAAAGTGGGATCCCTAGCGTAATAATGCCCAAATCCTATATATCATTGGAAAGGGTTCCCCGCCCCGAGTCCAACAAGACCAAAAATGATAGACTTATTAGGTCCCTGTCAGAAGTTATTCCATAAGGGGAGATTCCCAATGTTAGCCTATGGAGGATTCAGCCTTACTGCGGTAGCAGTGGCTTGTGAAAGATATGCCAGCCTCACAAGGTTTTAGGGGAGAGCACCTGCACCTCAGCACTGTTTAGCAGTGGTGAGGCGCCCAGAGTCCTAAGTCCAACATAAGGTAAGGTAAAAATGGGAGGCAAAAGGGCAAAAAGGTAGGGGAAGACCACCCTAAGGATGACAGGTCCAACACTTCCCAACTAAAAAGCCTTTCTCTTTTGGCAGTAGTACATCATGTAGATATCAAGAGTGTTTTCAATAACTAAATCTTGAATGAGTGAAGGAATGAAATACATTTTATAACGCGCACAGCTACTCCAGAGGAGTGTTCAGGTGCTAGTCTGCTAAGATCAGAAAAGCCACTCACAGTTAGTTCAATGAGAAAAGATGAGATCATAGTTCCTTCTTAAAGTAAGCTCATATTAGATAGCACACAAGGTAAGTGGAAGCTCATTCCAGTCTATCTGAGACACAGATTGCATCTGATTGAAAATGTTGGCATTTACTTTTCGCTGCCATTCTGCCTAGTTGTCCATCCTGGGATTGAAAAGGTTCTTCTTGATAAGCATGTAAAGCAGTCCAGTGAAGAGTTTTGGAACTGGGTTAAGGTACAGCATCCTGCTACAAACACGTGCATCATTATCCAGAGACCTCTTGCAATAGCCTATGATACTGGTGCCTATACTGGAAAAGTGCATCTGAAATTCAGCTATTTAAAAAAAAAAGAGAGACCTATTCGCTCTGGTGTTGTCAGAAAAACTCATGACTGAACCAGGGATGTTCTGCTGTTAGATATAAAAAAGGTGAGGCAAATAATTGCAAATCAGCATTAATGTGGCTGTGGTGGATATTTTTCTTCAGTTTGGCAGGGAGGGGGTATGAAAACTCTTGCAACAAATGTGCACATGTCCTTTTTGTGTGTGCAGAAATCTTCAATGATAGCCTCACTGCCATCTGAAGATGGATTCCGTGTGCCTTTGAAGAAAGATGCAGGAGCACATGTTGAATAATAGTTTAAGATAGCGAAACAAACAGCTGGCATCTTTTTTTCTATTCAAAGGCATTGCACATCATGTTGAAGCATTAATGAATACCCACATGTATAGAACTTGTGAATATTTTGAACAGGTTTCTGAACTATGAGACATTTCAACATGCAATTTAATTCTTGTTGTGTTACTGAAAGGCCCAGACTAACAGTACCCTCACACAATGCAGCGCAGCACTCAAAGTCGCATGCAGCATTTCTTGAGAGGGAGAGAGCAGAAAAGCACAATATCTAGGTAAACAACCTTTACAACGCAACTTTTACATCGCAGAGCCTTTACAACGCAACCATTACAACGCAAACTATTACAACGCATTGCTCTGGGGGGCGCTCTAGGATAGGGAATAGGTTAATTTACTATCCAATAACCTTCCCTAGTGTCCACGGGGACTGGAGTTGGAATAGTAAATTAAACTATTCACTATCCAGCACCGCAAAGCACTATGCGTTGTAATGGACTGCGTTGTAATACTTGCGTTGTAAAGGCATGTGATGTAAAAGCATGCGTTGTAATGTCATGCATCCCAATATCTACAAAGATATGGCACTGTCTTGTTCCCTCCCTAGCGCTGGCATACTCTAGGATGCCTAGTGTCATCCACACATCTTTGTGCCATGGTGTAAATGTGTGTGAATCTGGCATAAGTTTTGGTAATTTAAGGGAGCCCTTCCACTACATAATAACAGGCCTAACAAACTTTAAAGGGCAGATTTACAATAACTGGCGCATCCCTGCATATCAGCAGGGATGCAATAAAAATCAAGGGTACTCCTAAATGTAATTTTAGGTCCAGAGGGGGGAAAAAAAAAAAACAGCAAATATGAAAAGATACCTCTAGTCTGACCTATACATTTTACTCTGCCGATTGAATCACAAAATATTTCAAAGAGGATGCAATATATAGAAGAAAACTTTTATTTTATTTAGGCATATTATTTTTTACTTTTCCATTTCTTTCTTTTTTTATCATATTAAGTGCACATTCATTTTTTTATAAAAGGATTTTTTCAACATTTCATGTGAATAAATCTGTGTAACACACTCATATTAGTGCGAGAACTCTTTTTTGGCAAGAACCCCATAAAGTCACCATAAATTCATACCACTCATTCCGTCATACACTCCACCACTCACTCTCCAACCTCTAACATTACACTACTAAGAAATAAGACACAAAATAATGAACATACAGCAATAAAACTACTGAGAATCCCCTATGAGTTTTTTACAGGGCCAAGTATTCAAGATCTCTTATTCATGGCATTATACATTTTCCAATCTCTTTCTTCCTTTTCTTCTTTTTTTCTTATAACTCTCCGTGTGGGGGTCTCAGACGCGTATGGGATGCACCAGTTATTGTGCGTCACGCCTCTGCCACCATGGATGCATCGAATTTATAATGCGGTGCACCATGGCGCAAAAATGGCACAGATGCGTGACACATCTGTGCCGCAAAGGATGCGCATTGCTGCAGTTGCGTCACAAACGCGACGCAGCTCCAGCAATGCTCTGGGGGGGCCTATTTTTACAATGCTTTGTCAATCCTTACGCCTGCTTCAAGCAGGCACAGGGTTTTGACGCAGCATGTCTCAAAAGTGACTGAATGAAATCTTGTAGATTTCCCTCAGCCACTTTTAGGAGGCGTTCCTGCACCTGAACGCCCCCCCCTCCTGCGCAGGTACGCCTCCTACTGGCGCAGGGCTTTACAATAAGACGAGTCTCCCAGATGCGTCACTATGTGTATACCCCGCAGCATGGCGCATCTTTTGCGCCGCCGCTGCGTCACAAAAGTGACGCAACGGCAGAGTAAAAGAGGCGCAAGGGGCTTGTAAATCTGCCCCTAAATCTTTTACCAATTAGCTCTGCGCTGTACAGTTCAGCAAACATGAAAAGTGGGAAATGTTAGGAGAAATAAAAGCATTTCTCCTTTTTAAATGCTCATTTTAAAGTGAGATTATGTTTTTATCTTAAAACGGTGTCTAATATTGTTAGTAGACAATGTTTTGCATCAAAAGACATGGGTGGTCACTTGGGTACACCCATGTACAACCCATGCAACACCCTTGTGATGCAGAATAACTCAAAGGAGTGAATTACTTCCAGGCAATTTCCAGTGCAAAACCAGGTTTGCACGGGGAAGTAAATAAAAAACACATTTTGTGCACATTCGCTTTTGGGATGCAATTCCCAGCACAAAATGTTTGTTAATCTGAAACTGTATTTAGAAATATTTTTTCTCAAACGAATAGTTCAGTAGCATAGCAAAGATGCCATGGCCCGGGTGAGAGCAAGGAAAATGGCACCTTTGACTACTGTTAAGGTTTCAAAATTCAGTAATTATCAGGGTTCAATGGGCCTGTCAGGGCTTGGGCCCAAGCGCTACTGCAGTTACTGCACCAATAGTAATACGCCCTATAATAGTTATAAAAATGTTTAATCAGTCCAAAGCAGGCAAGACATCGAATTACATATATTGTTGCAATCTATGGTCTTCGATTGATGCTGAAGAAGGCAAGGGTAATTGAATGAGGTTCCTGCTACTGTATGATGTAATTTATAACAGCATTTTTTTTGTAGATTTACATTAACTTTATAATACAGAGACTAATAATTTCCATTACGTAAAACATGACCTCTGATGATAATCAGTAATTTAAATGGAGTGTAAATGATATCTAAATGCAGAGGAGGCTAACTAAATTATACCTTCCTCGCAAAAGGAATCATTCATTACTGTGAAACCTCAATGCATTTAGAACACTGATTGCCGCATTGCGAAGCATTGAAGCCATGGCTCGCAATGCGGAAGTCTCTAGATACAAGTATGTATTAGTATTTTTTATACAAACATACCTCCTGTTCACTGCCTCGCTTATAACATGTTTCAATGGACACAGCTCAACTAATAGTCATAGGCCTCTTTAGTATATTTTACATTACACGTAAATGTAACCCATTCAACCAGAAGTTGTTTTTAAAAATAAATAGATATGAACAAATACAGGGCATACACCATATTGCAGATGCTCAGCCTGTAAATTGCAATGTATTGCCAGGGTTGCAGGAGGTGGGTGGACATTATTTCCCACGTAGTCTGTATTGATCCACACTTAAAAATAATAGTAATATGCACATCTGCATGCATTAGACCCATTCACAGACAGAAAAGAGGCACACAATGCAATTTCCAATGTACGATGGTCAGATCTGGATTTTTCTGCCCAACATGTAATAGATATGAAAAACTGAAGTGGAAGCAAAAAATGAGCACGCACGAGTTATGTCGTGAGAAATTACAAATACATTCATCATTAATGGAACTGCTAATACGAAACACAATTATTTAACAACACAGACACAAACAGTGTAATGAAATATTACCCAAGTGACCATAATCATATCAGAGCACGAGGATAGTGATTGCTTCAAAAATATGATTATTCCACAATGTTCTTAGAAATAAACACACTCAGGCCAATTGGTAAACCACCAAACGTGTCCATAAATCAATTTCGAAACAGATCTACAGTCCATAGTAAAAACAAATCTTGGAGATTCATTCATATTTATCATGAAAATAAAATTAAAATGTTAAAACTAAAAATAATGGATTCATTTTATTACTTCAAGTCTGAATAGTTAATTTTCCCCATTGGTGCATCAGTTTCCATTCACCTTGATCTCTTTTACTTATAACAATAGATTGCGGGGCTGATTTACAAGAAAGTGACTCAGTGCGTGCTGTGCCACACTGAGTCACTTTCAAAGCACAGGGATGCAACTTATTTACAACAATATGTCGCATCTCTGTGCTTCCCCCTGCGCTGGCGCACAAACTGCTGCCATGCGCCGGTGCAGGCACCCTTGCACCATGGTGCAAGGATGTCTGTGTCTGGGAGAGATTGCTTTTGTTCAGGAAGGGCTCCCTTCCTGCACAAACCAATCTGGAAAATGTCCCTTTTCAACTTCTATGTGTGCTGCATTAGCACACATAGGAGTTGAAAAACGTCATTGTTTCAATGATTGTTTATGTGCAGGAAGGGAGACCTTCTGTACATAAAAAATCATTAGAGGTGATTTACTCTTTCTAGCTGTGCTGCAGAATGCACCACGCATCCAAAGATGGAAAACTGAGGAGAAATGAATACATTTCTCCTTGTTGCGCCACCTTGCGCCTCCCCTGGGGAGGCGTAGCATTCACACGCATTTCCAGATTGACCATTACTCGTAAATCTGGAAATATGTCTGGTTGCGTGGGAACACCCACAGCAACATCCATGGTACACCCCTGTCACGCAAAGTGCTGCATGCAAAGGGACCATATTTAAAAGGAAAAGTCAAGCAGGGTGGCTTTTCCTGTCTTTGTAAATATGAAGCAATAAATTGCCCCACCGATAGGTCACAAAAAGTGACGCTGGGGTGGCGCAAGGGGCTTGTAAATCTGCCCCTGCATTTTCTAGTCTTTTGTGCTGATAATAATTTTTTCAGGAGTGGACATAAGGACTTTCAGCATATTTATTTGTGTGAGTGTGTGTTATGTGATTACCACCACTGTTTCCAACAAGCTGCGCGGGTGAGCGCGCGCGCAGAGAAGTCACCATAAGCACGCAGGTTGCTGAATTTAGCGCGCACTCCAGCAACACCATTCGTGCCGCCGCCTTTAAAATGCGAGCAGCGCAAAAAAGTGCCATTTCCTCGTTGCGGGAGATTGAGAAAAAAAAGCAGTCTCAAACACAGCGTGTGCTTTAGCACACGCTGTGTTTGACACTCTTCATTCCTCTGCATTCCTTTTCTTACACCGCACAGCTGCGGGGCTGATTGTGAACCTTTAGTATTCATGTTAATTGTAGCGCCCAGGTGCGCTGCAATTAACACGAATAATAATTCAAAGGACCTACAATCAGCCCCGCAGCTGTGCCGTGTAAGAATTGTCATTGTACACTACTGAGGGGCTGTTTGTGAACCTTTGTGTTGCGTTGCCTTGCCTTCCTCCAGCTCTCCTGTCCTGTAAGGGAGAGACGAACGATCATCAAGACCATTAGTAGACACATAACACAGACGACTGAATGTAGCTCACACGGACAGAAAAAATTAACAAGATTTTTCAAAAAGTTATTGCTGGAGAAGCACCTGGACCTTCAAAAATATTTTTTTAATGGTAAAACGGGCTGACCCACATTGATCCATGTTTTATACTATAGTGTGCATAATAAAATGCGAATGACAAACATAACAGGCCATTGTGAAGAGAGCAGGTTGAAAGTCCTTATAAAATGGAAAGGCCTCGGTTAACAACCGAACTAAAACCAGGGAGCGACACCATGGAGCAGGGACAGACACCGTGGAGCAGGGACAGACACCGTGGAGCAGGGACAGACACCGTGGAGCAGGGACAGACACCGGGGAGCAGGGGCAGACACCGGGGAGGAGGAACAGACACAGAGGAGCAGGGACAGACACAGTGGAGCAGGGACAGACACAGTGGAGCAGGGACAGACACCAGGGCACAAGGACAGACATCAGGGAACAGGGACAGACATCGGGGAGCAGGGACAAACACCGGGGAGACAGGGACAGACATCGGGGAGCAGGGACAGACACCAGGGAGCAGGGACAGACATCAGAGAGCAGGGACAGACATCAGGGAGCAGGGACAGACACCAGGGAGCAGGGAGGGACACCAGGGAGCAGGGACAGACACCAGGGAGTAGGGACAGACACCGTGGAGCAGGGACAGACACCGTGGACCAGGGACAGACACCGTGGAGCAGGGACAGACATCAGGGAGCAGGAACAGACACCAGGGAGCAGGGACAGACATCAGGGAGCAGGGACAGACATCAGGGAGCAGGGACAGACACCAGGGAGCAGGGACAGACACCAGGGAGCAGGGACAGACATCAGGGAGCAGGGACAGATATCAGGGAGCAGGGACAGACACCAGGGAGCAGGGACAGACACAGTGGAGCAGGGACAGACACCAGGGAGCAGGGACAGACACCGTGGAGCAGGGACAAACACCATGGAGCAAGGACAGACATCAGGGAGCAGGGACAGACACCAGGGAGCAGGGACAGACACCAGGGAGCAGGGACAGACACCAGGGAGCAGGGACAGACACAGTGGAGCAGGGACAGACACCAGGGAGCAGGGACAGACACCGTGGAGTAGGGACAGACACCGTGGAGCAGGGACAGACATCAGGGAGCAGGGACAGACACCGTGGAGCAGGGACAGATACAGTGGAGCAGGGACAGACACCAGGGAGCAGGGACAGACACCAGGGAGCAGGGACAGCCATTAGGGAGCAGGGAGAGACACTGTGGAGCAGGGACAGACATCAGGGAGCAGGGACAGACACTGTGGAGCAGGGACAGACACCGTGGAGCAGGGACAGACATCAGGGAGCAGGGACAGACACTGTGGAGCAGGGACAGACACCAGGGAGCAGGGACAGACACCGGGGAGCAGGGACAGACACCATGGAGCAGGGACAGACACCGGGGAGCAGGGACAGACACCATGGAGCAGGGGCAGACATCAAGGAGTAGGGACAGACATCAGGGATCAGGGACAGACACCGGAGAGCAGGGACAGACACCAGGGAGCAGGGACTGACATCAGGGAGCAGGGACAGACACCGGGGAGCCGGGACAGACATCGGGGAGCAGGGACAGACACCGTGGAGCAGGGACAGACACCATGGAGCAGGGACAGACACCGTGGAGCAGGGACAGACACAGTGGAGCAGGGACAGACACAGTGGAGCAGGGACGGACACTAGGGAGGAGGGACGGACACCAGGGAGCAGGGAGCAGAAAGGCACCAAAAACGAGTGGGGCAGGGGCAGAAGGGCACCAAAAACGATGGGACAGAGGGCAAGAGGGCATAAAGGCACAACAACGAGTGGAACAGAGGGCAGAAGGGCACCAAAAACGAGTGGGACAGAGGTCAGAAGGGCACCAAAAACGAGTGGGGCAGAGGGCAGAAGGGCACCAAAAATGATGGGACAGAGGGCAGAAGGGCACAAAAAACGAGTGGGACAGAGGGCAGAAGGGCACCAAAAACGAGTAGGACAGGGGGCAGAAGGGCACCAAAAACGAGTGGGACAGAGGGCAGGAGGGCACCAAAAAGGAATGGGACAGAGGGCAGGAGAGCACCAAAAATGAGTGGCATTTGGCGCCGCAGACACGCGAGGTTTGGTTCCTGGGGCACATAGCCATGGTTGCAGCGCACAGAGACCCTCCACTGCCGCACACAGAGAAAAAAAATTAGAGGAAACATTGATTACCACCATGTTCTAAAACCGGGATCTGTGTTTTAGTGAGGTAGTTGTGAAATATATTACACAGTACAATATAATACCTTTTACTCATGTTCGATTAATTAAAATCCTTACAAGTGGGAGACCAGGTTTAGACGGTTAACTATAATTACAAATTACAGGCAATTTTGGGTAACATACAAAAAGTGAAATATTTTTTCTTTTAAAAGCGTGTGTCGCTCTGTAAAAAATGTTTAAACATGAAGTTGAATTTGAAGTTGGGGGAATTTATAAAGCGCTCGTACACCAGAAAGGTTTCATGGCGCTAATCAGTCCGGCAGCAGAACAGGGCAACAATTTAGACCTCAAAAGCTTTAGAAAAAAGCCAGGTCTTCAGATTTTTATGAAACTCCATGTAAGATTGAGAAAACCGAAGATAGTCAGGAAGAGAGTTCCAAAATCAAGGGGCCAGGAAAGTAAAGCTCAGCCCCCCATGTTTCTTCCTGAAACACAGTGGAACTACCAAAAAGGTTGGAGGAACGTAAGTTTCTGGAGGGAGTGTAAGTTGTAAGCCTAGATGCTACTTAAAAAGGAGCTAAACCCGCGAGTGATTTAAAGATGAGATACCCTAATTTAAATAGACATCGATGGGTGACCGGTAACCAGTGCAGTTGCCTCAAAAGTGGCAGAACATGATGGTATCTAGACCGACTATAAATTAGTCTAGCTGCCTGATACTGAATGAGCTGTAATCGGCGTAGTTCATAGGCAGGGATGCCGATATAGAGGGAATTAGCGTAGTCAACCCGAGAAATGACAAGAGCAAGGAGAATGAATTTAAGAGCATCAATAGTAAAGAACCGGGCAACCTTTCGAATAGTACTGAGGCACAAAAAACAGGTTGAGACGACCATACTAATCTGAGTGTGCATAGAAAGGTCATCACTGATTTTTATGCCAAGACTCTTCACATATTTCACTGGGGAGGGGGTAGGGCCAAGAGAAGGGGGGGGGGGGAATTAGAAGACCAGGGATTGGCTGGGCCTCCGAATATGACTAATTCCGTTTTATCGGGATTTATTTTAAGGTGGTTTGAGCTCATCCAGTCCTGAATGAAAATCATAGTGTTCTGAAAATGGGAAATAGAATCAGGGGAAGCAGAAAACGTAAAAATAAGTTGAAGATCATCAGCGTAATAGAACACTGTGACCTTCCGTTGACGAAAAGCAAAAATAAGAGGAAAAATATAGAGGTTAAAGAGAAGGGGGGAAAGGGCAGAACCTTGAGGAACACCGCAGGTTACCGCCCGAGGGGTGGAAGAAAAGGAAGAAAGTTGAACCGCCTGGTGACGGTTCTCCAGAAAGGAGGAGATCCATCGTAAGGTCACCTCTGAGATGCCAGCAAGCTGGACACGGTCGACCAAAAGAAGGTGGTCGACCGTGACAAAGGCGGCCGACAAATCAAGAAGTACAAGGGCCTGGGTAGATCCATGATCGGCACTAACTCTAAGCTCATCCAAAACTGAAAGGATGACTGATTCTGTCGAGTGAGAACGACGGAAGCCGGCTTGGTAAGGATCAAAGTAATCAGAGGCCTCAATAAAAGAGCTAAGGCAATGAGTGACATATCTCTCTAAAACTTTGCCTAAAAAGGGGAGCAGAGAGATGGGTCGAAACTTAGATGGAATAGTCGGATCGGTGCCTACCTTTTTCAAAACAGGAACAATCTTTGCTGATTTAAAAAGATTGGGGACAATGCCCATAGCCAAAGATTTATTAAGAAGGGCAAGAGGAGGGTCGGGCAGACCGAGAAAATCTGGCGGAGAATGTGAGAAAGACAGCTATCAGTGGGGGAGCCAGATTTCGTAGAACCCACCAAACTGAGGAAATTCTCGGTCAGGATGGGTGGAAAGCCAGTGAAAGAATGTATGCTAGGAGGGGGTAAGTGAGGATCAAAAGAGGGCGAGGGAGAGGGAATATGGATTTTGATAGTGGAGATTTTAGTAAAGAAATAATCATGGTGAGAGTCACAGAGATCTTGAGAAGGGAGAGGTTTCGCAGTGACTCGATCAAGTTTAGAAAGACTAGTCAGGATGGAAAATATTTCCTTAGGCTTATTAGAGGAGGATAGAATAATTGCAGAAAAATATTGGGTTTTAGCAGTAAGAAAATCATGTTTATATTCCCTCACAGTTGTAGAATAAACAATTTTATCTAGAGGATCATAGCGCCGACGCCACTTATGTTCTGAATGTCTGAGCTGAAGCTTCTTAGCTTGTAAAGAGGGGTAACATCATCTTTGAGTGTCATGAGAGCGTTTAAGCCGAATTGACTTCCAGGGGACCAAATCATCACAAGATGAGGTGAGCCAGGAATTAATGGCTAAGGCCTGATCATGCAGGGAGGAGTCTGAGTAGTCAGCGTTAACCGGACTGGCGGTGGAAAGCATTGAGCAGAGCGAATTGTTGTTTACTCGCCCCCAATTTCTAACTTTAATGTTGGTAGGCAAGGGAGTTCTAATCATGAGATTAGGTAACAAAGAAAAGGAAACCAAAAAATGATCAGACCACAGGCAGGGGCGGACCGAAAGTAAAGAAATATCTAAATTGGCCGACCAAATTTGGTCCAAAATATGACCGAGCCTATGGGTCAGTATATGGACCAATTGAGTTAGGTTAAGCTGAGTGAGCAGATCAGAGAACTCCTTAGAATGAGGGTCCTCCGAGGGGTCACCAGGCCAATAGTTGATGTCGCCTAAAATCACAATGCGTGAAATATTTACAACCAAATTGGCAAGAATCTCACCGACCAAAGAAGAAAAGGCGGGCATAGACTGGGGGGGCTGATAGAATAACACTCAGACTAACGGGGGAGAGACAGACGTAGATTTCATGACCAGGTACTCAACCGCAGGGATCGTCGGGGAGGGCATTAATGAAAATGACCATCTCGAATGAATGATGGCAGCCACACCACCCCCACTTTTACCAGAGACACGGTCAGAGCGCAGGAGGTAATAATTTTCAGGGAGGGACGCTAAATTATCAGCTGAAGATACAGGAGTGAGCCAAGTTTCAGTGAGAAATAAGCAATCGGGTTGAACTTGGTCGAGAAAGCAGAACGTCTCAAACTGATGTTTGGGTAGTGAGCGAGTATTAAGCAAGCATGCTGAAAATACCTCGTGGGTATCAGTAGAAGGGGCTGCTAGTACGTTTCCACTGTCATTAGAAATGTAGACTTCCCCAACAGCAGAGACCGAAGAAGAGAGGTCGGAAGGACAGAAAAGGCCCAGGGTGCCAAGCTTAGCCTGTAAATGTTTGGAAATGGGCCAAATTGCTTGGCCCGCCATAAGTTCCGAGGAGGAATAGGTAAGGATTTGGGCAGCATCACGGGCCCCTGGCCCCAGTCGGACACGGACAGGCGCAGACGGGCTTGTCTTCGGCGCACCGCGGTACGCGTCCGCTGCACGACCAGAATGACATGTGGGCTTTGTAGTCCACCAACGTACCGCCTCAGGCCGAGCTCCACCCCCCTCGTCCAGGTGGAGGATGGTCAGGTGACTCGTTTCATCACAAGCCCTCCGCTCAAACGGGAAAGCCGGCGTCGGATCAGGCTGTGACGAAGAGGCACCGGCAGCGGGGAGGGAACTAGCCCAGCGGGAATGAAGAGGTGAGCCAGATAGTTAAAATGCCAGGGCTGCTGAGTTCGGTGGAAGGAGTGCTCAGACAAATGCCCGTTCAATGAAAGTAAGCAAACCGGGCAGCTGAGTATAACTGCAAAGACCCAGACGTATGCACCATGCAAAACGAAGGAAAATAAAATAAAAGATGACACAAACAGTTAAAATTAGTACCGCACGGCTAGGCAAAAGGTCCAAGAAGCGCAGAGTCTTAAGTTCGGAATAAGCATTAAGATATCACACAATCATCACCCGTGGTCTGCGCGTGTGTTTTTGTCTAATTTTATTTTTTTTCTCTTTTTTTTTAAATCCTCATTTATACTGTCTTTATGATAATGGCAACAGGGTCACCTCTTAATCCTGCACGGAGGTACGCCCAGGGAGGCACGGTTAAGCCATATCATAAGAACCAGAAAATTCCAATACGTTTGAGCGAGTAGTGTACCACCATAGAAAAACTCGAGAACTTGCTTGATCGTGTTGTTTTAAATCATTGGACTTCCCTTCCTACCCTACCACTTAGCCATGTCCCAAAGTTCCCAATATTTCATGCGCTTGCTGTTACCTCATCAGTTCATCCAACATTCTAAACTTGTTCACTGCCCTAACCCAATCATCTACTTCAGGAGGTGATAAAAGAATCATTTTTTTACACACCTCACGTCTAGCTAGTAATATAGTAATATAGATATGAATAAAAAATAGTTCGAATTTTTGCTTAAATTAATTGTAGCATCAGCGATGTCTAAATGCTAAATATGATAGTAAAGGAGCTTACCTTGACGTTGGTATCTAAGACTTTATCAACAATCTTACCAACTGCATGCCAATAAGCGTCAAGGTGAGTGCATGTGTAGAATATTGTCGTTAGCCTTCATCTTGCCGCATTTAGGACATTTTTTTATCACCTGTATATTCATCTTTGACAATTTTCCGGTGTCCAATATGACCTGTGCAAAGTAAAAAGATGATTTCTCCTACGAGGTGCAGAAACAATAATGTGCCATAAAAACGTGCAAGATACTTGCCAAGAATGTTGCAAGTCATGAGCCGGAAACGTTTTCTTTCACACGTATGTCAAAATCGACGTTGTTTCCCTCAATCAGGTACCAGTACCACATCAAAACTTCCTTTTGGGTTGGGTTTTTCTGTAAATCCTCCTCTAGCTACCTGCAAGGGTCTGGTAGTGTTACTTGTCCTCTAGCCCAGCTGGCCATCTGGTAGTATTGAAATCTTGATATTACCTTATTAGTTCTTCCCGCTAAAATGTCCCTTGTGTTTAAGATTCCCATTTTCGAGAAGGTCCCCCCACTTCTCTATTCCTGCTTTTTTCAGAGGGCTTGCTAGGGTGTCTTTCAGACAGTCTGGTGTGCCCGGCAGGTTACATATTGGAGCCAGAGGACTATAATACAAAACCGTCCATATTTTCCTTATGTCGGACCAAGTTTTTATGCTGATCCTAATACCTTCAGTCTGATCTTTTTAAAGTATTTAGCGTGGCCAAACTTATAAAGACATTCATCATGGTCGGTTACAGCTTTCCAATAGGAAGGATAGAACTCACGGGCACAAAATAAAATCCTGATATTTTTTTAAATGAAGGGGTGAACATTACATGGCTAAATCTCGGCTGGCGGTCCTCCCCCCCCCCCCCGGCTTTTCTTTTTGCAAAGCTTTCTCCAGGTTATTTTTACCCCATTAGAGGCCCAGATAAAAGAATTGATTTCACTCTGTATCTTTCTTATACCCACTGAGTTGAACTCCAAAGGAATTGCGGTAAATATAAATGTGAACTTTGGTAGAATGGCCATTTTGATGACGTTTGATCTCCCCAAGAAAGTGAGATGTAGACAGCTCCATGATTTTAACTGTTTCCTCATTTCTTTGGTTTTAAGATCAAGATTGATTTGAGCAGCTTCTTCAATATTTCTTAGGACTTCGATCCCCAAATATTTTGTTTTTGGATTCTCACAGGGGCGTCGTTATGTTCCAATGCATAACCTCAGTTTTTTGGTGGTTGATTTGGTAGCCGGATATCCTCCCAAAATCCAATAATAAGCAATTTATGGTAACAAGAGATTCATTCAGGCTACTCGTATAGATCATTAAGTCGTCGGTGTATAACACCACTTTCAGGGCCCAAATCATTAAAACTCAGAGGTATAATTTCTTTAGAAGACCTTATCATGTTTGCTAAAGGTTCTATGTACAGGTTGAAAAGATGTGGGGAGAGTTGGCAACCCTGCCTAGTGCCTCTTCAGATCTGGAGTAACACCAAACAAAAGGGTTCAGGTACACAATTTCAAGAGCAAGGTACAAATTAGAACTGTGAAATTATCACTCAAATAAACAAAGAAAAGAAGAAAACAGAAAGGAAGAATAGAGAAAGAAGCCTCTATTTCAAACCCAATTCAGAAAATTATTAATAATGTATTAGACATATAATTTTCAGGTAAAAACACATTACAAATCATAAAACGCTCATTAACAAGGGTGTTGGCAGAATTAAGGCAACAAATTCATATCGCCAAACACGTGGCTAACATACAAACATTGCATCAATAGAAAGAACAACAAAAACAAATATAATGTGTCTTTCACAGTGTGTGGCCACAGAATCCGTCGACGGCGTTTCGACCGCTGGATGAATATGCGGTCATCATCAGGACAGACAGTGGTTAGAGCGTTTCCAGTAACTGTTCAAAAGGAAATCATAATTACTAGTTACATTAATAGGGGTAGGCTTCTTTAAAGGAAAAAAGAAAAACGGGAAAGGGGAAAGAAAGAACTCCATTTGTGAGATTAAAGGAAATCAACAGAAAGCTGACACCACACCAAAAGTGATACTATCTCCCCCGGAAATAACGAATTTAATATTCACCAGTATAAAAAGCGGACCATTCAAATTTTGAACCGTAGATGCAGTAAGTTAAAATCTGCAATTCATAAAAGAGAAATTGAGTCCATAAATCAATATTTCCATTTGGCCGGTCATACTGAATGAAAGTCAATTGTAAGGCCACATAAATCACAGTGATTACTCACTTTTCATAGTCCTCATAACGTAAATTAAGGACAGATAAATCAACTCGTGTGGAACTATATCTTCATTATGGCAGGAAATCCAAACAGAGCCTTAAGTTGTAGCCCAGCGTTTGCCCAATCAATCGGCGCTAAAAATAAAATAAACTGAGAATGACAAACAGTACTTTGTCATGTACAGAAGCCACAGAAATTATAACTTCAAACAGCAGATTTGCGTCGTAGATTTCCAAAACTACCAGAGTTTCAGATATCAGTGATGAGTCACTCATAGGCTAACACAATCACTCCAGAGAGTCGACATGTATATTGACTCCCCACAGGGTTGCTAGTTGCTAGGCTTCCCCGAGCAATGACATCCTGCCAAAAGACATTAAGAACCGGGATGTACATAGCCTGAGTTTACTGGCATAGGAGTATCAATCTACGGTAACCTATACCAAAAAACGAAAGCCTTCAATGTAAAAACAATACAAGTAGTCTTCAAGATAGAATACAACTTCAGCTGTAACCTGAATTACTTAATGTCGCAATGGGACTTACAAATTACGAATTCAAATTAAATCTATGTAAAACGCGGGACAATTTAATGTCATAAATGTTATTAAGGCAGCAAAACATTACTTACGAAGTTCGCTGGTCAGGAAAGATAATTTCCAGCGCTGTTACACACAGCACGCTCGACTCGCGATTGAGCCAGCATGTGTTTATAAACATAGAAAGAGGAACCTCACAAAACGGGCGGCCATTTTGGAGTGTTGAAACAAACTCACAGTCACCATAACACACTGACATTAGTGTCACAAGGTCGAAGGCACAGGATAATAAAAGTGAAGCAATAAATCACTTCACGAGTTTAATAAAAATAACTGAAGGTCACAAGGAGGTATGTATACCTATTCTCCATGACATAACGCATCAAAATCATAAATACACAGAAAGGCATACTCATCCCGGAGAACCACAGATGAAGCGCAAGTCGTATACTACCAACTATAAGAAAGTCCCTCAGTAACTTAGAAGTGGACAAGCAATAGAGATGGGAAAAAGAGTCAAATAATTCCGTTTTCCTTTAAAAGGGTCTAGTTACAGTAATTACAGCACATAGGACATCAAACGAAGCCAGTGAAGAATTTCAATATGTAACAGAGACAGCTTTATTTTGCATCCAAAAACAAGTTAAGCAACACAATTTACTTCACCCAGCATTCTCTGAAATGTAGTACAGTTAAAGGTCAAACAGGCAGCAGAGTCATAGGAGGTACAATAGAACAGAACAGTATCAAGCACTTAACAGGTGATGATGGAATGACACTCCTCCATTGAGTTCAAGCCTGAGTTAATACTGTCACATCTTAGCATCCAGCGGCATTCCATCCGGTTTAATATCACTGAGATGCTTCCACCTCGATCAGGAATTTTGACCACTTCAATAACCTGCCAACGCATGTCGTCAGGTGCATGATTGAGCGGCACATAATTTTACAACGGATACGGCTTTTATGTTGGCCAAGACGTAATTTAACTTTTTGCTTTGTTTGACCAATATATATGAGATCACACGGGCACCAGATTGCGTATATGACGTTCATCGTGTTGCAGTTAGAAAAACTGCGTAAGTCATGCTTAATGTTGCCATGTATGAATTGTTTAGTGTTTATGCAAGACACACACATGAGACAGCCGCCACACTTGTAGTGTCCAACAGTTTTGTTTAAGCCCCACAGAGATGTAATGGTTGGACTCTCATGGTGAGGTAGAGCCGCTCGGACCAAATGGCCACGAAGGTTCCTTCCTCACTTAAATGAGAACAGCGGTAATTCGTCAGTGATGCCTGTGGATACAACTAAAGGCCAGTATTTTTTAATTACTTTAGTAATTTGGTTACTGCGAGTGGCAAAGGTTGTCACACAAGGAATCCTAGTCATAGGTTTCCAAACTTGAGGGGTAAGTAACAGGTCACGATGATTATACCAGGCTCGTTTCATCGAGCGCTTGACCAATTTGCGGGGATACCCACGTTGTTGCAATTTTTTGGACAAAATTTCAGCCTCACGGAAATAATCGTCCTTGAAATAACAATTCCTACGAATCCGTAGGAACTGTCCAAAAGGGAGCACATCTTTAAGCCCACGTGGATGATTGCTGGAATACTCTAAAAGAGTGTTCCGGGCCGTGGGTTTAGTGAACAGTTTAGTAGATAGCTTCCCATTGTGCGGAAAGATAGAGAGGTCCAAAAAGTCAACCTGGCAATTACTTGAACAACATGTGAATTTCAAGTCTGCTGAACAAGAGCTGAGCCAGTTCAAAAATGTGCCTAAGGAATCTTCATTGCCAGTCCAAATAAAGAAAATGTCGTCAATGTAGCGTCGCCAATGGCGAACGCTATCAAAAAAAGGATTAACAGTACAGTCATAAATAAAACGTTGTTCAAATTCATCAACAAACAAAATAGCAAAATTGGGGGCATAAGAAGCCCCCATAGATGTACCCTTAATCTGCAAATAATATTGTCCGTCAAACTCAACAAAATTCTTGGTCAAAGAAATCGTCAAAAGGTCAACAATAAATTCTGTCGGCACTGGCATAAGGGCAACCCGTGTGTCCAGGACTTTGCGGATCACCTCAATACCCTCCAACTGAGGAATGTTGGTGTATAGGGACTCAAGGTCCATACACACCAACAGTTCAGTTTCAGGGCAAAACTGCATCAATTCCAGTTGGGAAATAATATCCCCACTGTCACGCACATAACTGCGAGTGGAGCAAGCAAAAACCTTGATGAATCTATCGATATATTTACACAGTGGTTCCAGGACCGACCCACACCCAGAAACAATGGGTCGGCCTGGAGGATGGGATACACACTTATGTACCTTGGGAAGGGTGTACAATACAGGGGTACGAGGAGACTTGACATTAAGGAACACAAATTCATTCTGAGTTAGAAAACCCTCATCTTTGGCCACACATGTTATATCCAAAATCAAATTTTGAATCTCTCCCAAATGGTTGGTTCGAAGTAGGCGATAATGGGTAACATTAGAAAGTTGGCGAGTTATTTCAGTTTTATAGTCATTTTGTGATTGCATCACTATACCCCCGCCTTTATCGGCCGGCTTTATTACAGCGTCAAGATTAGATTTCAATTTTCTCAATGCCAGGCGCTCATTTAGGGAGATGTTATAAGGGATAAATTCAAACGTTTTGGTTAAAGAGAGCACATCCTTCAATACCATAGATTCAAAGGCCAATAATTCGACTGGCACTTGATTAGATGGTGGATTGAAAGTAGAAGGTCTCAGTCCTGAGAAACTTTCAGATGTTTGGCCTTCTCTACCCTGAAAAAAGGCCTTAATCCTTAATTTCCTAAAAAATTGCAAAAGTTCCACTTGAATATCAAACAAACAGGACTTCTCAGTCGGAACAAAACTCAAACCCCTGGACAAAAGTGACATCTCAGCAGAGGACAGTTGATGTTCAGAAAGGTTAAAAATTGGAATAGTGGGAATAGTCGGCAACAGTTCGACTATTGCGGTGGGCCCCATTGGTAGAACTTCCTGCGCGTTTGTCTCTCCCCTGATTGAAAGTTCCAATGTTGGTTCTGGGGGCTCGCAAAAGGTGCACGCGTCTTGCCCCTGCCTCTCCCCCTCCCTCTCTGATCTAAAAAAGCAGGTTGTGGGGGATGACTAAAGTTAGAGGGACCAGGCCGAGAATTAGTATTCTGATCGGATTCTTCACCTGAACTTGCAGATGATTCAGAGAATGTAACCCCTACATTCCTTTTGAAGCGCCCCCATGTGGGATAATTCTCAGACTGTTGGTGTCTAGGTTGGGCAAAAAATTCATCCTGTATATAGGGGTGAAACCGCAGTTGATCAAAATTAGTGATATCCCTCTCTATTTTGTTAGTTTTCTTAGTCCGTTCAATATGTTCGAACTCGGCAATAGTTTTAAGCACTTTATCCAAAGCTGCTTTCGCATCAGCCACTATATTACCCTCAAGGAGTCGTTTTTCCAAGTCGGCTATAATTTCCAGTTCTCTTTTACTATGTTCCAACGCTGTTTTGATACCATGCACAAGCCAATGGCGAGAACAGGTAACCCCAATATGACTAAAACCTTTAAGAAACTTAGACTGAAGACTACTTGTATTGTTTTTACATTGAAGGCATTAGTTTTTGGTTTAAGTTACCGTAGATTGATACTCCTATGCCAGTAAATTCAGGCTATGTACATCCCGGTTCTTAATGTCTATTGGCAAGATGTCATTGCTTGGGGAAGCCTAGCAACTAGCAACCCTGTGGGGAGTCAATATACATGTCGACTCTCTGGAGTGATTGTGTGAGCCTATGAGTGACTCATCACTGATATCTGAAACTCTGGTAGTTTTGGAAATCTACGACGCAAATCTGCTGTTTGAAGTTATAATTTCTGTGGCTTCTGTACATGACAAAGTACTGTTTGTCATTCTCAGTTTATTTTATTTTTAGCGCCGATTGATTGGGCAAACGCTGGGCTACAACTTAAGGCTCTGTTTGGATTTCCAGCCATAATGAAGATATAGTTCCACACGAGTTGATTTATCTGTCCTTAATTTACGTTATGAGGACCTATGAAAAGTGAGTAATCACTGTGATTTATGTGGTCTTACAATTGACTTTCATTCAGTATGACCAGCCAAATGGAATTATTGATTTATGGACTCATTTTCTCTTTTATGAATTGCAGATTTTAAATTACTGCATCTACCGTTCAAAATTTGAATGGTCCGCTTTTTATACTGGTGAATATAAATTCGTTATTTCCGAGGGAGATAGTATCACTTTTGGTGTGGTGTCAGCTTTCTGTTGATTTCCTTTAATCTCACAAATGGAGTTCTTTCTTTCTCCTTTCCTGTTTTTCTTTTTTCCTTTAAAGAAGCCTACCCCTATTAATGTAACTAGTAATTATGATTTCCTTTTGAACAGTTACTGGAAACGCTCTAACCACTGTCTGTCCTGATGATGACCGCATAGTCATCCAGCGGTCGAAACGCCGTCGTCGCATTCTGTGGCCACACACTGTGAAAGACACATTATATTTGTTTTTGTTGTTCTTTCTATTGATGCAATGTTTGTATGTTAGCCACGTGTTTGGCGATATGAATTTGTTGCCTTAATTCTGCCAACACCCTTGTTAATGAGCGTTTTATTAGATTTGTAATGTGTTTTTACCTGAAAATTATATGTCTAATAAATATTAATAATTTTCTGAATTGGATTTGAAATAGAGGCTTCTTTCTCTATTCTTTCTTTCTGTTTTCTTCTTTTCTTTGTTTATTTGAGTGATAATTTCACAGTTCTAATTTGTACCTTGCTCTTGAAATTGTGTACCTGAACCCTTTTGTTTGGTGTTACTATAAT
Organism: Lissotriton helveticus; assembly: GCF_964261635.1. Classification (NCBI taxonomy): domain Eukaryota; kingdom Metazoa; phylum Chordata; class Amphibia; order Caudata; family Salamandridae; genus Lissotriton; species Lissotriton helveticus. The sequence goes on from NC_136067.1 coordinate 413,420,287, forward strand.
TTGTCCCTGGTTCAGGGGTATTGGACAGCCTCTGTCATTTGTTAATGATCTTCTGATCTGGAAGCCTTATGATACTCTACCATTTACACAAATTTTCCCCACCGGGGCTGAGTATATATTCGCAATGACCCTTGAGAATTTCCCCCCTAGATCAAAGTGATAAATAACCTTCTGCAGGTATGACCAGTTTACTGGGTCGAATGCTTTTGCTGCGTCAAATGCTAAAACTGCAAGAGGGACTTTTTCCTGAGCTGCAATGTCAATGGCTCCAATAAGTTGGTGAGTCAGCTCGCATAGCTGTCTCCCCCTCATGAAGCCCTTTTGGTCTTTATGGATTAAAATATTGGAGAGAGACCAAAGCCTTTGAATCTGGGTAAATATTTGATAATCATTGTTGAGGAGTGATATGGGCCTGTATGACTCACATTTTAAAGGGCCTTTCACAGGTTTTAAAATCAGACTGAAAGTTGCTTCCTTCCAAGTTTTAGGGATCTGAGCACCCTCTAAGTAAATTGAATTAAATAGGTCTGCTAGTTTAGGGGCCAGCAGTTTCTTCAAAACTAAGTAGCTCTCATTGGTGATTACATCAGGCCCAGCCGCTTTTCCTCGTTTCAAGCTCCTAATTACTTGCCATACCTCTTCCACCGTGATAGCTGCATTTAAAGATTCACGGGAGTCAAAATCCAACTTCAAAAGTTGTGAGTTCTTTAAGTATGTGTCTACCAAATAAAGTGTAGGGGAGAGGTCTTTGTCGTACAAAATGTTTTGTTTAATTATAAAATTGAGAATAAGTCCATGAAGTATTACGGGCAAGTGCATTGAAAGTGTGTCTAAGGTGCTAGGGCGAAGTTAAAAAATAAAGTGCAAAATTCAAACTGGTCAACTCCCTTTACAATTATGAGACTCAAAATGTTTAACAAGAGAGTGCTTCGGGGTGTTCATCATGGATAGACTGATGTCTTTGCTCTGCTGTGAGCCTACTGAGATGATTTTGGCAGATGGTTCTGTGCAGTCCTATAGTTTGGCCCTAGTACGCAGACACTGGGGGGAGTTCATGTGGGGCTCTTTCAAAGGAGTTTCAGTTCCCACAGGCAGTTAGTCAGGGCTTTAATGTTTCTTTGCCTAGAAAGTCTCACTTCCAGTACATTTTCTGCTTGCTGGGCTGTGGTGTGTGTGCATCTGGATGAGCTTCTCGACTGGTTGATGTCATGACTCCGCTATAGGTCCACAGAGATAATTGGGGTAAATAAAAGCTAGCAACAGACATGTTGTGAGGCCCTTCGATGTGGGCACTGGAGGGAGATCACCATTGACTCTTGCAGTAAGGATTTCTGTTCGCTGGGTCAATTAATCAGGACTTGGATATTCTTCTCCAAGAGAGTCGCCTTTCCTCTTTCAGCGCACTAAAGTCGGATGGGTGCAATAGTGCTCAAATAATGTTGATTAATTTCCCTAGTCTTCCAAGAGTTTGTGCAGTGTTGTTAGTAAAGCTGAGGTCAGATACTTGCCCTAAGCGTCTGAGGTCATTGCCTTGACAGAGAGGCATTAGGAGGCAACATCAATCATTGGCAAAGTGGGAACAGCAAGATAACAAATGTAGCCAAGACTCTAGGAGGTATTCACAAAGCCTGCAAGATGATTGTCCATTCCTGCGGCCCGAAGCAGTTTAAAATCAGCAACTGCAAGGGCCAGCAACCCGATATATGTTATTTTGTTATGGGACTGAGGGTGTTGGGGATATTTGAAATATTATTACGCTCATTGTCTGTAGGCCTAAGCTCCCTAGTGTTGGTATAACTAAACTTGCATTTTCCAGATGTTTCAGCAAATCGGCGGTGTAGAGGTTGAAAAGTAGCAGGGCTAGCACGCAGCCATGTTTTAATCCATTGTTTGATGGGACTTTTGGGGTCGCATTTGTCGCACTGGTTTTAATCCTGACATATGTCCCCTGATGCAGTGATATTATGGTTGTGAGAAGTTGGGTGGATATTCCCCAGGAATTTAATTTGTACCATAAGATTCCTTGGACAACTCCATCGAATGCAGCGCTGTCAACAGCAGAATAGTGGTGGTTGCTTGCCCGTATAGCTCTCCGCAATAAGTAGGCCAATGCTAATATATTGTTTGTGGTTGAACAATCTGATCTGAGTCCTGACTGTGTGCAGGGGAGAATGCTGTTTTTAGCTACCCAGGTTTCCGATTCACCCAGTAAAATGCGAGCATAGGCTTTGCCTTCGATGTCCAACAAGGCTATCAGCTGATAATTTACTGGGTTTGCTCAATCTTCCTTTTGTGAATTATATGTAGGATTGATCTTTGCCATGTTGGCGCATTTACTGCTATGAGGAAGGACTAGTTCAAGAGCGGCGTGAGATGCCCTGCCTAAATGATGTCACTGTTGGGGAGGTACTCAAGAACTGAGTTTGCCTTTGTGAGTTTCTGAATACTTGCCACATTCCAGGAGATGTCAATTAGGTATGCATTTGGGCCATGCTGGGAGCTGCTGAAGTTGTGTCTAGATGATTTGGGGGTGGAGTCGAAATAGATGTTTGCGAGGCAAGGCTAGGTATCTGAGGTAATTGCAAGTTCTGGTTTTGCAAGTGATTCTGAATGCGTCGTATTGGTACTGCTAATTGGAGAGTTAGTTTCCTGTGTGTTTGTTGTCAGTGCCTTTTAGGATGGAGTAAGTCACCGGCTTTTGATCTTCGATAGTTAGGAAATGGTTGTACCTGTCTTGTGGCTGGGGCTTGATCTAAATCCTTCAGTCTGCCAGTTGATTGGCCTCTTGAAACATTACAGTCTGCTGTGACTGCTGGAGAAACCAAACCAGGGTAGACTCGCCATGGGTGTCCCCTGGTAGACACTTGAATTTGATCTAGGTGAGATATGCTGATCTTATTATGGTCCAAAGACAGTATGTGTGTCATTAGGTGTAGTATGCTGCTCCTTTTCAAGATGTCATGGTGACCTTTGAAATGGTATCTTGGTGTGAAGGCCACCTCAGCGATGCCATACTCTGACTTCAGGGGGCTACTGTCCTCTGAATTGGTAATGTTTACAAGGCCCTCAGGGACCGCTGGGCTCCAGATGTTTAGAAGCAGCCATGTATTACAGTGCTAGAGTTTACATCTGGTAATAGGCAGTTTGAATTTTGGAGACCCCTCGCTATTGTGGGCACTGTGTTCTATGTTCCAGGAAGCTTGCATTCAGGAATCCATCTTTCCCCTTCTATTTAATGAAGTAGTTCTGGGTCCAGTGTCAGGCCTCATTTACATGTCTGTGTCATCTGTGGGGCAGTCTAGAAGGCAGACAACCGCCTTCTCCATGCCAGAGAGTGGTGCATGAGTAGGGTCAAGGTTTATCCCTCCGTCCGTTTCCTCGGGTGTGCTCTTGGCTGAAGTTGGTTTAATAGTGTGTGAGTCTTTAGCTGGTGTATTATTGGACTTGTTGCAGACAGACTTTGTTGTGAAAATTGAGCATGACTGAATGAGACCAGAGACTTTTCCTATTGTGTGTTTACGGCTATGGAGGGATGCTGCTCTGTTTTTTGCATCAGCTGTTTTTTGAAGTTTTCTCTTTGCCTTCCTGGAGAGTGTTCATTCCTGCCAATTAGGTCTCGATGGGCCTTCAGACCCATCCTCTGCCTGTTGCTGGGTATGGGTTCCGTGTCTGGCCTCTGGGGAGCTGGGAAGGACTAATTTCTGAGGTGATAAGAGTGATTGGTAAGGCTGATGTTGTTAGGGGACTTTCTGGTAGGTTCGTTCGATGGCCAGAGGGTTCATTGTCTGTTTGTGAACAGCTTGAAGTTGGATTAAGTCTTGCTGGTGGGGGTCCACAAGTAACTCAAATTGAATTGGCCAGAGCTGTCAGAACTCTCTGTAAGTTGCCCACTTGTCAATGATTGTTGCACATGAGCAGGAGTACTGAGGTTGCAAGGTGAGATACATATTCTCAATGTGATACATTTTTTTGTTCAGGTACGCCAGGCAGAGAGGTATTGATTGAAGAAGGTCTATTTTGAGTTCCATTTTGGAAGATTGCCAAAAAAGAGCTTTAGCCATTATGTATTGTGGGTTGCTGAGTGTATTGGTGGTTCTTCAGTAAATACAAATCCAACAAATCCAAGTAGAGGTGAAAAAGTATTTATTAGAGCATTTACCTTCTTGAAGATCAGCCGTGTAACTGACAACTGACTGATCTCCAAGATATAGGAAAACAAACATTATTCAAAGAGATACAAGAAATACATGGAACACTGTACAAGGAAGGTTCAACTAATATTCTACATAGAATGAACCTAGAGAATTCCAAAGAGTTCTCAAGTAGTAAACATTCTAATATTAATGCAATACTACACTGAGATTTTGGGATTTAGAGGTTGCCATTGTGTAGTGGTTATCTGTATTTTGGGAGCCAAAATGGAATTAGTTGGATCCACTGAGTGGTGTAAACAGCTGTGGGGGTGTGCTCCAGTTTTTGTTTGATTATAGTTTCCGAGGGCCTGATTCACAGAACTAATCTGAGACAAAATCCTAAACATACTACTTTTGGTATTCACAGAAGGCACTTACGATTTTTGATATTCAAAGAATGCACTTACGACTCCTTACTTTACGTCTGCACTCGGGCTGGAAATTCCACACCTGGACCATACTCTCCGCACCTGGACCATACTCTACGGCTAGGGCCGTACTCTCAGGCTCGAGCCGTAATCTCCAGCTGGGGACGGATAAAGTGTAATCAATGGGCCGGATTGCAATTTTTACAAAAAAGAACATGAGGAATGTGTGATAAATGGTAATGAAAATCAGTTTGGGCAGGGAAAAGGGTACAGCCAGACACTACATCATAACCCAGAAAAGTTTTCTCCTTTGCATTATGGTACATGATGTCACTGACCATGTCACAGCAAAGAGCTATGTCCCAGGGGTGAGCACCCCTATACAAAGCAGGAGCTAGCTCTGGGAGATGGCAGTGACCAGGGCCATTATTGGCTCACAGGAGGGGGGGCCATGTGGCCCCCCTTTGATTTATTAGGGCCTGTTCTAGGAGGTGGCAGTTTCTGGGATTGAGAATGACCCAAGAGGGGGCACCCCTTCCTTAGAAACAAATGAAAGCCCCATGATGGTAGTGGTCCCCAGGGTGGGGGTCTGTGCTAACCCCCTCTTGAATATATTCATTTTTGCCCTGGGGAGGTTGTGGTCCCCAGGGCCAGGGGCATCCTTGCAGCACCCAAATCTATTTTTTGTATGTGGCCCCGGGAAGGTGATGGTCCCTGGGGCCAGGGGGGATCCAAGCAGCCCCCAGTTCTTAACTCATAAACCCAGTGGTGGTCCCTCGTGCCTAATTAATCCCCAGCAGGGTTCCCCATGCCACCCTCTATCTTTACTTTCTGCATGCCCCTGGGACCTGACCCATCTGCTACAATAGAGAAGCGCGGGAGCCGGTGATTCCTTTTTGTTTTGTTTTTTCAGCGGCAGCCAGTTATGTAAGTAGTTGTGTGAGTGCGGATATTAGTATTTGTATGGGTGAGTGTATGGCTCTGTTTAGAGGTTGCACGGCTTAGTGAATGGTTGTGGGAGTGGTAGTATAGTTAAATAAGTGTGTGAGTAACAGTATTACTGAGTGTATGTGTGTGTGAGTTGCTGCATGGTAGAGTGCTTGTGTTAGTAGCTGTATGTGTGAGTGAATGGCTGTGTCAATGCATGTATAGGTGAGTGAGTGGGTGTGTAAGTGGCTCTATGGTTGACCGAGTGGGTTTGTGAGTGGCTGTTATGGACTTGACAATGAGTATGTGAGTGGTTGTGTGTGTGTGTGTGAGAGTGGGTATATGAGATGTATGGGGCGTGATTAGTTCTGTGGATGATGTCATCATTGATGTCATTAGTGATGTAATTTGAGATTTCATCAGTAATACCATGAGTGATGTCACTGATTCTGTCATGATTTATGTAATATTTGAGGTCATAAGCAGTGTAATGCAGTGAAGTAAGTTATAGTTTAGTCAGGAAACTATAGCTGCTGAATTTCTATGGTTTTGTTGATCCAATTTTAGTAATACAAGTGCTTTCAATCCTTACTAATCCTTCTGTAATATATTGACTGATATTTTTTCAGAGGTAAGGTGAATCAGATTTTTCAAGTCAGAAACCCAATACCACTATCGTTCAAAATCCTTTTGATAAGTTTACCCCTCTTTTGGTGGAGAAAGTAGCCAGACTTATTGACTCTATGAAATTGGGGATACCTTCTGATCCCTCTACCCCCCCATGTCTTACATACGGTCTCCAATACAGTGTCAGTCTAGTTAGTTGAATTACTGAACAATATTCTGATTGCAGGTCATTTTCCAGTATCATGGTAAAAAGCCTTGGTACTCGCACTGATAAAGAAGTCTTGAAGTCTCACCGGCCCATTTCACGTTTCCTCTTGCCGACTAAAAGTTTGGAAAATGCTATGAATGACTCAAACTATCATTAGAATTCCTTGCAATATGGCTTTAGATCTAACCATTGCATGGAGTCGGCCATAGTGGTAGTCACTGAGGAAATAAGAATGGTTGTTGACGAAGTAAGGAAAATGTCATTGATTCTCCTCAACTTATCAACCGGTTTCGAAACAGTCAAGTATTCACTGCTTATTACCGGTACGAGACTATCAGGTTCAAAGTAGCAGTGCTTGCACTTCTTAGTTCCTTTCTGAAAGACTGTGAGCAAATGGTTGTTTTGGGAGATTTCAACTCTGGCCACTTTTCCCTCCGGTGTGGGGTGCCGGTTATGATGTCCACTGCCCTCAAGGAGTATGGCTTGTGGTATAATGGTCCGGAGAATAATGTGTGACAAAAAGACTGTAAAGGAGTTTTAATCCTTAGTATCTGCAGGTATGTAGGATTAATGTATTCACTGTATTTTGCTTCTGTAATTTTTATTACAAGGCACTCTTAAGTATTTTTGTGCCCTTGTTCTATTCTAAACTGGAGGTTTAATAGTCTTGCAACAAATGCATGTGCTCCAGAACACGTTGCATTAATGCAGAAACGTGTTTGCGCACACACGAGGCAACTGCCATCACGACTGCTTCAAGGCACGTGCGCACCACTGTATAAAAGAGGCAAGTATCAGGATACCAATGCTTGGACTCTGAACAAATTGCTCACTTCCCTGTGTTCTATGGTCCAGTGACGAAGTCTTCTGGCGTTGGTTTGCCTCTTCAACGGGTCCGGCTTTCATTCCTCACTCGAACGTCTCCAGGGGCCAGATGTAGGTAATTTTAATTTACCACCTCTTAAATACCGATTCATACCGAATCGGTATTTAAGAGGTGGTAAAATAGAGGGGGGGAGATGTAGGTATTTCAGATTCGGTAAATACCGAATCGTTAAGATTCGGTATTTACCGAATCTGTAAATACCGATTCGGTATTGCCCATTGATTCCTATGGGCCTTGCAGCCCATAGGAATCAATGGGCAATACCGATTCTGTAAGTACAGAATCGGTAAATACCGATTTTAGCAAGGGTGCAGGGGGTGTCACTTTGACACCCTCTGGCACCCCAAAAATAGGCATGTGCGCCATGTGGAACACAGACATGCCCTAAGGGCATGTCTGTGTGTCACATGGCACAGGTATGCATGCACACATGTGCATGCACACCTGAATTCGGTATTTTACCACTCAATTGGAATGGGTGGTAAAATACCGATTCTTAAAGCCCTGTGGCACTCTGACATGTGCCAGCTACATCTGCATTTACAGAATCGGTATTTTACAGAGTCTGTATTTACCGATTCGGTAATTTTACCGAATCGGTAAATACAGAATCGGTAAAATACCGATTCTGTAAATGCATGCCCTACATCTCAAAATCCAAATACCGGTCGGTAACGGCCGAATTCGGCCGTTACCGACCGGTAATTGGCCACCTACATCTGGCCCCAGGTGTCTTGCTGTTTGCAGAGTTGCCTGTCTTTGAGAGTTTCTCCAATCCAAGTTTACGGTCCCTGTATTAAAGAGAAAAGAACAGTGATTTAAATAAAATTGAGCTAGCAGTTGCAGCACAAACACCAGGAAAAAAGGTAATTGTATTACTTCCAAAGACTACGCACATGAGGATTATTCTGTTGGACATTTTTTTTTTCACTGATTTGTTTTATACATCGTTTTCCTGAGAAAATTATAACAAGAGAAGCTAATTGTCAAAATCGAACAAACAATTATTCTAGACATGATGTTTAAACTTCAATAGACTGTTTCCATTCCAGGACATTACCTTTTTGAGACATTATTTTTTAATACAATTAAGGAAAACATTGTATAAGGTAATGACAAAAGGCTACGGTGAATGTCAAAACAAACAGAAACGATTGATTATAATTCTCTTATTCTGAAAAAAACACTCACTTGTTCATGTTCTTAATTACATTTACAGATTATACAATGAAGGTTTACTTGCTCATTAATAGGAAAAAGAAAGTTATTTATACGAATTGTTTCTTTGGAATCAAAAGAGTACAAAAGAAGTATTCCTTTTATATGATAATTCGTTTTAACTTATTATCATAACATAACCATTTAGAAACCTTTGTGCTCAGATTAGTGACTTTTTTTATTTTCACATTTGGGTCATATTCCCATTTCTTCATTGAGAACTGAATTCAGTTCCTATTCCTCATCCAAACTCCTACAAGAATCATCCTCCGGATATTACACGGTGATTACCACTACGAACAAGCAGCTTCCAGAGTTCCGGTGTCTTTTCTTTTTCTTTCTCATTCCAAACCCTCTGCCCCCTGCTATCATTCTTGGTTCAGTGTATTATACAACATGTAACTGGGAAGGGCTTCACAAGGTTTCGGGTACAGTCGTGTTTCGAAGGGAGGAGCTGGGGTTTCAGGTGAGTGGATTTGACAGTGTCCCAAGAATTACCACTTAGTTTAAACATTTATGTCACCGCTCTGGCCAACCAAATCCACAACTACGGTTTTTCAGTAATCTCCAACGTGGATGACACACAAAATGTGATGTCAGTATCATCTAAGGTCGAGGAGGTGGCTAGAAAATTGAACAACTGCATGGTGCATTTTGTGTTTTGGATGCAGAATCACTGTTGGAAACTGAACTCAGACAAAACTGAGGTACTGCCTTTTTGAAATTGCATGACCTTCTGTATAACCTCTTGGTGGCCACTCTCGTCTCCAGTGGAAAAAGATCGATTTCACTAGTTGTGGGCAGTTATTACGTTGGTTTCTTCAGCAGCAAAGTGGTGATGCAGTGGAAATGGGTACGGATGCGTCAGGTTTCTCTTAGTTGTGTCTCTTTTCCTGCTCCCAACAACTGGGACAACCTCCACAGGCCCAACATTGTACCAAGTACCCCATGGTAGGTCAGAACTCCCAGCAAAGAAGTTCAGGGGAGCTGGCAGTGAAGTCTTTGTGTCCCTGAGAATGCAGAACGGGAGGCAAGCTCTACTTCAAGCCCTTGGAGATCTTTTCAAGCAGGATACACAACACACAGCAATGTCTTTATCCTATCATTGGCAGAAACATTCACCACAGGTCAACCCCAGATAGCACACAGCACTTCTCCTTCAGCTTTCCCAGCTCTTCTCATTGGCAGAGGTTCCCCTTGAGTCCAGAAGCAATCTAAATTTCTGGGCCCCAATATTTATACAGAATTTCTCTTCGTTCTTTTGTGGCAGAGAGGCTCTTTCCTCAAAAAAAAGTTCTGTCCTTTCTGGTTCAGCTTCCCAACAGAAGGTGGAGATAGCATTGTTTAAGGCAGGCCAGGACCATTCAGGTGCAAGGAAATCTTCTCCCCCCTTTCTAAATGCAGGTCAGGTCTATTCAGCCCAGCCCTGACTCATCAAGGAAAGGTAGGACACACTTCAACCCCCCCAGTGGCTGTCTACAGTGAATGCATACCACCAGCTCCTGTCACTCCAAAATCAGACAGTCAATCCACAAACCAGCAGAGGGATACAGGTTGGCTAAGCAAGAAAATATCCAGTTTCTAAAAGTGGTATTTTCAAACACGGAATCTTAAAATGATCTTTACTAAAAGATGCATTTTTATATTCAGAGTTCAGGCATACTAAACACCAACTTTCTATTTTGTCCCACTGGGAAGAAATACTTTTAAGATGTTGTAAGTAACCTCCCTTTCTATCCTATGGGTCGGATAGCTTTTCAATAGTGAAAACCAAAATACACTGTCACACATATCAGCACTAGTCCTACCTTTCACATACACTGCACCCTCCCCACAGGGTTACCTTAGGCATCCCTTGGGGTGACTCACATGCAATAAAAAGGAAGGTTAGGCCTGGCAAGTGGTTGAACGAGTCACAAGAAAAAGAGTAAAAAAAACAAGAAAAGGGGGCAGGGTAGAAATACCTATACCCCCAGGCCTGCTCAGGGTTTCCACATGGACGCTGAGGGCCAAACAATCGTTTTATTTTTTAAATTATAGGCAGGATTCACGTAGGGTGCACGAATCTAGGCATAGAAATAACGTAACTGGTCTACCTCGCTTCGTCTAATTAAGCCCCGGGTGGGCCATGTCCTGGGGCAATGTTCAAAATGCATGTGGGGCCGCATGGGCAGCTGCAGCCCTCGGGACCACCAACTGGGTCTTTTTAATAATAAAAAAGCGTAGCTACCCCGGGGATCACCACCTCCCGGGCATTCCTAAATCATCGATGGGGGACCTGCGGGCCCTCCAAGCCCGGGGACCACCATCTCCTCAGGAGCTTTATTGTTTAAATGTAGGGGACCGTGTCCCACCATAGCCCGGGGAATCGCCACCTCCCTGGGGCAACAATAATTAAAATGAAGTTTTGGGGGGCTCCTGCCACCTCACACTGCCCCTGGTATCACCACCTCCCCAGGGCTTATAGAAATTAAGGGTGGGGGTCCGTTGTTGACCCTTGGCCCCAGGGAACATCACCTCCCGCTTCGCTTCATCGAAGTGAGAGCAGGAAAACTGCTCTTGCTGACATGAAGCGAAGCAGAATTGCTTTTGGGTAGAGGGAGCTGCATGTTATCAGCTCCCTATGCCCAAAAGCAATGCTGGCTCCTACAGGAGGCGGGGAGCCGGCAGGTACTGCAGGGGCGTTGGGGCTCCCCGCGTTCCCTAAACAAAGGCCATTTCCCTGGGGATGGGATCCCTGGGGCCAAAAGTGGCCATGGAGGAGGGCCACACAGCCCCTCTTCCTTATTTTTTTTATTTTTTTCTATAAAAAAGGACAAGGCCAGGCCCAGGGGTATGGGTTCCCCTTGGCTAAATTGGCCTGGCAGGATAGCCAATCGGCCCCTCTCCTTTAAAAAAAAAAAATGGCTAAGCCCTGGGGATGGGGTCCCCAGGGCTGATATCGGGTAATGGAAACGGGGGACAAAAATTATATTTTTTTCTGTCATCATAGGAATCACAACCCCATTGCGGCTCTCAGAGGGGCCCCCCAAGTGTAACGTTGCTGTGGATGTGTGGATCAACCATGAATAAATCATTTAATATTATGTAATTTAGAAGGTAGTGTTGCATTTCTTATTTTTAGTTAACAATCACATTAAATTTGATAGAGTTAGTAATAATATAAAAAAGTACTAGAAAAGTGTATTGTGTTGTAGTACATTGAATTCATGCTTTTGTTTTGCAGATTCGTGACATATTTGAGAATCCACAAAAAAAGTGTATGTATGTTTTAAATAAATAACATTGACTGTTGCGTTATAGGGTGGCTCTAAAAAAATCCCTTGTTTTCATCATGACTTTGTTGGGGCTACATGTTAGTGCGGTTACCCAGCTTTAACACTCTGTTCCCTTTATCTGTGAAGTGAAGTCCTTCACTTCTGTAGATGTCATACATATGAAAACATAGATTGTTATTAAAAATGATGCCCATTCTATGATCTGAGGTATGCAGAAACAGATTTCCTTGCTTTCTCAAACTGTGGACAGAATTGATATGCCCTCTTCCATTTCTGTCTTTGGCATATATTAGAATATACAAAGACAGTTTGAGGCAAAAGCAACATCAATTGTGCAAAGGTATCCTTCATTATAATTGCATTCCTACCCCAATCAATGTGCCTTCATCATTGCCACCACATTGCACAATCATGAGGTCAGGGGATTTGAGGTTAAAGGTTACGTTTTTAACCAAAGGCATTTGTTGGTGCCACTTTAATGCTCTGTGTCCAATCCATGTAATATCCACATTTTGCAAACCACGGTCTTTGTCAATATCTCTGCGTTAAGCCTACCTTTTACACCAGAAAACATAGTTGTGCCCTACAATACATACTGTAAGCATCTTGAATGGCTGTCTGGAAGTAATGGGAAGATGTCTGTAGCTGAGACAGTCAGTTGGTAGAATAAAAAGTATCTAAAATGGTGGAGAAGATGCTCTTTTTGAAAAAGCCCATAAGTGATTGGCTGTTCATTAACATTGCGCACTGAAAAATAGGATGCATGTTATTTTCCTGAAAAAGCATGTTTCTTATTGGTTATTAAAGAATGTTTGAAAGTTACAGTAGATAGGTTAAGGTAATATTTTGCAAAAGTCAACCACACCTGCTATGTGCATTTGTAAGCTACTGTGCTGAACTTGCAATCGTAGTGAACTTGTTACCTGCCAGTACAGTTGAACGTTGCAGAAAGGGTTACTATAGAAACTGGGATTAAGCAGAATGGGGGAGGGCTGAAAGTTAACTGTGAATTTAAAATGTGAAATGGTAACTTATATATAAGTGATATGTTACTAAATTAAGTTTTTCAAAGTCAGTGGTAGGTGTAGAAGTAGTCTGTTGTTTTATAAAAACTAGTGTTATTAGAAATAGGTTTTTGAACTCCTGTATGGATTTGCGTTGCTATCGTGGGGCTACACTGCAGCACCGCGGTGGAGTTGCGACTCACAATTTGAAATGATGATGAAAGCAATTTGATTTGTTACTTACATTTATTTGTGTGCAGAAAGAGAGGCAACGTTTGCCATTACTGGTTTGACCTTGTTGAGAGTGGTGCATTACATGTAGTGTGTGCAAAAGAAAATCTGAGTTTCTGATATTTCATAATCTGCAATACTATTTGAAAGGTGAGTTACACATTTGTAAGTTGTGTTATATATTATGTAGTAGTGCTTCAGTCTTCAGATTTGAAAAGCTTTATTTTTAAAGTATTGAAATTATATGAGAAGGGTGATGTTTGAAATATGTTATAAAATGTACAGATGTGTATTGTACTTTTTTATTGTGCTGAAATAATGATTGAAAACGTTTGTGCAGAGTAATATGTGTACATTGGTAGATGGATTAGTGATTATGTTAGTTTGTATGAGTCTGTGGAAATGTACAGTTGAAGTATGCTGCATAATTTTAGGTGTTTCTTTCAAATGGGAACTGTGTGCTGAGAAGTATTAAAGTCTGCATGGTCTTGTGACTGAGGTATGCGTGTATTTGCACATGTATTCTCCTACGTATTATGCATTTGAAGATGCTAGTTGTTTAAAACACAGGTATACATCTATGTGTATGTTTCTTTTATATATGATACCACTATGAAAAGGTGCAGACAAATGCATGCATTCTATGAGGAATATGGTGAGACTTACAAGAGAGACATGCAAAGGGTTATTGCGTTATATTTGGATAGGCCAAACACCCTAAGTAGTTGCAAAATGGTAAACATGCAGCTCAAAAGTGAGGTTTAAGGCATGTTGGTAGAGGGATTAGTGATTAGGCTACTTTGTATGACTGTGTGTAAAGGTACAGTAGAAATATGCCTCATAATTTTAGATGTCTGCTTGAAATGCGAACTGCATTCTGTGAAGTTTTATGGTGGGCAAGGTCTTGTGACCGAGGTATGTCTGTACTTTCACATGTATTCTCATACGTATTATGCATCTGAAGATGCTAGACATGTAAAACATAGGTATATGTCTACTTGTATCTTTCTTTTATATATGATGCCACTAGGAAAAGGTGTAGACACATGCATGTATGCTTTCTGGAATATGATGAGACTTACAAGAGACACATGCAATAGGTTACTGCTTTATATTTGGCTAGACTCAACACCCTAAGTAGTTGTAGAATAATGAACGTGCACCTGAAAGTAACGTTTAAGACATGTTGGTAGAGGGATTACTGATTTGGCTACTTTGTATAAGTGTGTTTTATGGTCTGCATGGTCTTGTGACTGAGGTATGTGTATAGTTCCACATGTATTTTCA